>NC_090372.1:74138077-75408077 GCF_036365525.1 Heterodontus francisci
CATGCCATTTGAAAGGGCAGTTAACAGTCAACCACATTGCTGAGACTCTGAAGTCACAAACAGATCAGATTGGGTAAGGATGGCAAATTTCCATCCCTAAAGGATATTAGTGAACCACATGGGTTATTTTGACAATCCTGGTCACCATTACTGAGAGGAGCTTTCTATTCCAGATTTATTTAATTAACTGAATTTAAATTCTCCAGCTACCTTGGTGAGATTTGAACTCATAGCCGGAATTTTACAGTGGATGGATGGGAGCCGGACTCTGACATGAAAGTCGGTGACCAACCCGCTTCTGCCTAGCCCGGGGATCCGTCCCGTATTTTACAGGTCCCCGGGCTTTAATTGTCCCAAGGCAGAACATCCACCCACTTGAGGGAGGAGGCCCCGCCTCAGTGGCAGCTCTTAGTCCCAACAGCGTCACTGGGAGCGGTGGCCACTGCTGGGACTGCAGCCCAGCCGACACTATGGATCGAGGAAGAAAGGCAAGTAGGGGCATGCCCCACCAGGGGGATCGGTCCTTCCCTGGTGAGGCTGGAGTGGTCATTTGGGGGGAGAGGGGTGTCTTGGGTCCCGGGGGTGGGTTGGGAGGCGGGGGTGACCCTCAATTGGGCAGCTTGTGCCCGACTGCCATGCCCCCCACTTCGGGGCGCGGAAAGGCCAACAGCTATCGCTGGGCAACCTTTCACGTCCCCAGCACACCCGCTTGCCATGGGTAAAATACCCGTAGAGGTGGGCGAGGGCTCTTAAGTGGTCGTTAAGCGGCCACTTAGGGGTCTTGATTGGCCTCAGGCCGGCTGGCCGTTTCCCACCCCCACCCTCTGCCTGACCACCATAAATTTGTCCGGAGGTGGAATCGGGGTGTGTAAGCCTCCAGAAGCCTTCCGCTCAATTTTACGCCGCCCCAATGCCACCATCCGACCCGCTGGGGCGGCGTAAAATTCCAGCCCATGTCTTCACATCATTAGTCTGGGACTGTGGATTACTGGTCCAGTAGTATAACAACTATGCTCCCATACCCGCCTTTCCAATATGGGACACACACATGCCATGCTACCACCCCCACACCCAGCATAAAAATAGCAACAGGTATGTATGCAGCAAGCGAGGAACACATTCCCTGATTTAAATTTTTTCCTCCTGATCCTCTCCTGCCCTTCATGTGGCCAGAGTTAAGATTGCCTCCATTATATTCTCCACCTTAATCCCATTAATTGCATTAAGCAAGCAAAGTTTTTATTTTCTTATAGGAATAGGTCAATCCCCTTTACTGTAATTAAAACTAAAATCTTTTATTGATGTTTTGTAATAAGAGTGATTTCAATTTTCCTCTGACTTTTGGCAGTTACCCATGGACGGAAGGTACATTCAATTAAGAGGATTAAAATTCATTATGTGATTCATTCTATTTGTTGTACTTGGAAGTTAATTTTGCTTAGTTTCAGGTAATAAATGACTCTTTAAATATCAATTTCCAGCCAATATTGAGATTATTTTTGATTACTAGTTAGAAAATTCAATCAAATCATAGTTGGATTTTTAGGTAAAAAAATTTAAAAAGACATACAGTACATCTTATTTCTACTGTGTTGTTATTTTCACTACAAGGTTCATTTATCATTCTGCAACCTGACAGTAATACTACCTTTTCAGCTCTTGAACATTAGGAGTATCTCAGTACAAAGGTCAAAGCAAATCAGGCACAGTCAGAGACTGATGCCCTTCCCCACCAAAGGTAACACTTTTTAAAAAAATACTGCCATCACAATGTAGGGAATTTGTTTTCTTTAGTCTAGAATACATATGGACAGTGAGTTATCCTTACTCTCTTCCTGATCCTATTTTTTAAATAGGTACATGAAAAGTACAACTGGAAAAATTTAGTTGTAAATTTCTTTCTTTTTTCTTTCTTTTGGGCCTCCTTATCTCGAGAGACAATGGATACGCGCCTGGAGGTGGTCAGTGGTTTGTGAAGCAGCGCCTGGAGTGGCTATAAACGCCAATTCTAGAGTGACAGGCTCTTCCACAGGTGCTGCAGAGAAATTTGTTTGTCGGGGCTGTTGCACAGTTGGCTCTCCCCTTGCGCCTCTGTCTTTTTTCCTGCCAACTACTAAGTCTCTTCGACTCGCCACATTTTAGCCCTGTCTTTATGGCTGCCCGCCAGCTCTGGCGAAGGCTGGCAGCTGACTCCCACGACTTGTGATCAATGTCACAGGATTTCATGTCGCGTCTGTAGACGTCTTTAAAGCGGAGACATGGACGGCTGGTGGGTCTGATACCAGTGGCGAGCTTGCTGTACAATGTATCTTTGGGGATCCTGCCATCTTCCATGCGGCTCACATGGCCAAGCCATCTCAAGCGCCGCTGACTCAGTAGTGTGTACAAGCTGGGGATGTTGGCCGCCTCGAGGACTTCTGTGTTGGAGATACGGTCCTGCCACCTGATGCCAAGTATTCTCCGGAGGCAGCGAAGATGGAATGAATTGAGACGTCGCACTTGGCTGACATATGTTGTCCAGGCCTCGCTGCCATAGAGCAAGGTACTGAGGACACAGGCCTGATACACTCGGACTTTTGTGTTCCGTGTCAGTGCGCCATTTTCCCACACTCTCTTGGCCAGTCTGGACATAGCAGTGGAAGCCTTACCCATGCGCTTGTTGATTTCTGCATCTAGAGACAGGTTACTGGTGATAGTTGAGCCTAGGTAGGTGAACTCTTGAACCACTTCCAGAGCGTGGTTGCCAATATTGATGGATGGAGTATTTCTGACATCCTGCCCCATGATGTTCATTTTCTTGAGGCTGATGGTTAGGCCAAATTCATTGCAGGCAGCCGCAAACCTGTCGATGAGACTCTGCAGGCACTCTTCAGTGTGAGATGTTAAAGTAGCATCGTCAGCAAAGAGGAGTTCCCTGATGAGGACTTTCCGTACTTTGGACTTTGCTCTTAAATAAGCTATAGATATCCCAAAACTCTATGCATCTTTACAAAGGGTTTTATGGCCTGAAAATTTGGGGATGCAATTTATGAGCCTGTATAAGTAATTTTGGCACTAAATTCACAAGTACAACTTTTACACAGCTGCTAGGTACACAATGGTTATTGTACAAGCAGCTTCCATACACAAATGCAAACATGATGTGCAAATCACATTTGAGGTGTGCAGATCAAAACTGCTGAAATGTTTAGTTTATATACTGGATTTTTTTTTATATATAGAAAATGATGGATAGGTAGTGCGACTTCAAAGTGATAATCTGTACAAAGGGTTCAGATAATACCAACTATAAAAGAAAAGCCCAAATAGTTGAACAGTCCTCAGAATCCTGAGTAATTAATTTCTTAAGTACTATTTACTTTAAGGGCAGTTTAATTTTGGGTCTTTACAGCTGGCAGCATGTGTCATTATGCCAATACAAATATATGAACTGGGAGCAGGAGTAGGCCTTTCGACCCCTTCAAGCCTGCTCCACCATTTAATAAGATCATGCTGATCTGATTGCAGCCTCAACTCCACTTTCCTGCCTATCCCAATATCCTTTGACTCCCTTGTTAGTCAAGAATGTATCTACCTCTGCCTCTCATTCTTCTACACTCCAATAGATACAAACCCAACCTGTCCAACCTTTCTTCATAAAGTAACCCCCACCCCCCCCATCCCAGGTATCAGTTGAGCGAAACTTTTCAGAACTGCCTTCAACGCATTTATATCCTTTATTAAATAAGGAGACCAAAACTGTACAGAGTACTCCAGATGTGGTCTCACCAATACAATTATGCAACTGTAGCAAAACGTCCCTACATTTATATTCCATTCCCCTTGCAAAAAATGAGAACATTCCATTTGCCTTCCAAATCACTTGCTGTATCTGCATACCAACCTTTTGTGATTCATGTACCAGGATACCCAGATCCCTCTGTACCTCAGAGTTCTGCAATCTTTCTCTATTTAAATAATATGCTGCTTTACTATTCTTCCTGCCAAAGTGGATAAGTTCATATTTTGCCACACCACACTCCATTTGCCAAATTTTTGCTCACTCACTTAATCTATCTATATCCCTTTGAAGACTCCTTATGTCCTCTTCACAACTTACTTTCCTACCTATCTTTGTGTCATCAGCAAACTTAGCAACCATACATTCGGTCCCTTCATCCAAGTCATTGATATAAATTGTAAATAGCTGAGCTCCCAGCACTGATCCATGTGGCACTCCACTCATCAAATCTTGCAAATCCAAAAAATGACACATTTATGCCTACTCTCTGTTGCCTGTTAGCTAACCAATCCTCTATCATTGATATGCTGTAATTGTTAATCCTTTAGCACTTTATAGATCACTACTGAAGTTTTATCAATAAATAATTTTGAGCTGCTTACTGAGAAATTCGTGCCAGAATAAAATATATGTAGAATGAACACAGAATTTAAGCAATCAACTGATTATATATATAAATTCGTAGCACTATCAGGATTAATATCTTGCATGAATATTGTTAGCAGAGCACAATAGTTACATGCTGTAAACAAAGATGATCCAAACTTAACAAAATTCATGCAAAGTGATTCCAAGGTATTATTTCAAGATTTTTGGAATATTACAATCAAGATAATGGTTAGCACCTACTCAAACTTTCCATTGCAATTTAAAACATAATCTGAACTACAATTAGATTACAGCCTTGTAATCATTTCTAGATAGCTATTCTTTTCTATTTAATATTACAGAAATATCAAACCACTATATGCCAGAGCATTTATCGTTCCCATTACAATATAAATTTCACATTAATTATATATACTGCCAATAATGATTTCCATATGCTAACTCTGATCATTCTGAAAACAAGGCAAGTTTGCAATACTCCACTCGCCAAACATAATTCCATTTCAGTAACTACTTAATAAATGCTGTGAAATATCCACAGTGATACTAAAGTAAGTTGACTTCAAAAATAATGTCAGGTTCCGACAGGAGAAAAGGAATACAATATGGTATGGTATAAAAATATATTAATAACAATTAATTCTCATGTGAATAATGAGGTCATTACCTTGTTCGGTGCAAATAATGATTCATTAATCACCCAGCGATTCCTCTTATGAAGTATAAGATCTGGAGGTTTGTTTTAAAGAAAACTGATCCATAAAAGTCAGTAGTGTATACTTGTTGAATAGAAACAATTAGCTGTGGCATGAGTAAAGTTAAAATGAAATCCAACTTGAAATCAGGTTCATAAACTCAAAGCCATTACTGTACTGTCAAATTTAATAGAAGAACTGTCTGAAGAGGTGAAAAGATGAAAAAAGGACAAAAATACAGACATCAATAAATTTAAAAACAATCCAATTCCAATTTGTCTTTGCTGTTTGGTATAATAGAAGAGCACACCTTTTTTGCATCTGGAATTAGCTAGTAGACATGGCTATAGAATCTCCATTAGTTTTCCTGACAAAGCTGTGGCAATTCCAAGCTGTAATTGAAATTCCATTAATCTGATTTACCCAGATTCGATACAGAAAAATCAAAACCTCATCCAGTGCTTTATCCGCTCACAATAACCTACCAGTGAACTCTCCCTGTTAGCATGGAGCAAGTTATGATTTCACAATCAATCAGGCTTGCAGCCAGCCAAAAGGCAGATTGGTAAGAGAGAGCCTGGCATTTATTTTTTAGGCTTTGTCAGTTTCTGTAGGGGAGCGTAGGCCTGGGGAGTCCATGCATTACCCTTCTTTGCTGTGATTTAATTGCTGCCAGCAATCAAGAAGAGAAGAAGTGCCACTGAAATGTGTGTGAATTACATTAGAAGGTATAACGGATGTTTCTTTCCTACAGTACCTAATAAACCATAAAGAAACCCAAACACATATGGCTTGAGGGAATAACTGGAAAATTAGGTGGTCATTTGGGAATTGAGTGAACTTTTGAACTAGAAAGACTCAGACAGAGATTGAAAGAGAAAAGCAGACACAAATAAAAAGGACTAAATGGGTGTAAGTTTTTTGACCTTCATAGTATCTAGAAAATTATATCAGCATTATGAAGAATCGTCTACTGTACTTGAAGTTTATAATTTACAAAGCCATAATATTGTGTGTGAATGTTAACCAATATTAAAGGAGAAAAGCACAGAGATTATAATTTGATTTGTACAAAGCTCTTCATGTGACCTGAACCTAATTGAGCTATTAATATATGCTTCTGAATACCTGGGGGGAGGGACTAGTTGGTGCCCTTTTCAAAGAGAGCAATTCTAGAAGTACAAATGTCATTCACGTCTCATCCACAGAGAGATGGAAAAGATCACTATGTTCTTAATAGATGCAAGTAGGCGAGTAACTATATTACAAATAATAGGCAATATTTCTTGGGTACCAGCACTCTACAAATTTATACTCATCTCAGATAGTAAAACAATGGAGTGCACAGTTATGCTTCAAGATTTTGATCAAGACGTTGCTTAAACTGTTATATCCGAAATGAGAGAAAATATATATTGAGTATCCAGGTGGTGAATGGGGTCCATTGTTCAAAAAAATCTACACCGCGTAATCATGATTTAGCATTTAAATCGCATCAATTTGAATAGGCTACATGTTGTAGAAGCGTAGTGTTTTGTATTTGGGATGAAGGCTATAGATAGTCAGGAGATGGAAATGCAATAGAAATGCCACAGACCTACCTCAATTGACCCAGGCATGTTTAATCTCAGTCACAAGTGCAAAGTTGCAGAAAGTTGATGCTTTAGCGGCAGCTATGGATCTTCAATACAGTACAAATATAACTATTATTTTTCTTTAGTAAGGACTTATTAAAATAAATCACTAACTATCATTCAAAATCCAAAGGAATTTTAGAAAACAGATGTCATTTTCAATTTATTAATAAATTGACAAGAGATCCTGACACTTGCAGATAATAAATTACACCATGCATTTAATATTACTCATGTATGAATTTTATCTGCAGCACCTGTGGAAGAGTCTGTCACTCTAGTATTGGCCTTTATAGCCACTCCAGGCGCTGCTCCACAAACCACTGACCACCTCCAGGTGCTTACACATTGTCTCCCGAGACAAGGAGGCCAAAGAGAGAAGAGGAGATGAATATTCACAGTTCTGCTTCTCAACACAAATATAAAATAGAAGTGCACCACAGTTAATTTATTTAAACATGATTAAGGTCAAAGGCATTGTAATACTACAGAAATATTATAATTCTGAAATCTGAAAGCACACATTTGAAACCTAATACCTAGTTAACTCTGCTTTGACCTTAAATGTTTAAGAGGAGTTGTCTAACACTGGTAAAAAGAATGGTTTTAAATTCAATAATTAAAATACCAGGTGGTATTGCATAAGTTACAACACTAAGGACTAGCTGCCTCTTTGAGCTACAAATCAAAGAGAAAAAAGGTTAGAACATAAATACAATAAGATATGCATCCCAATTATATCCCTCAATTATGCCTGAACGTTTTTAAATTCACTCTGATATGGTCTACATTGTGGTAACTAATTATTTTCTTCTAATATCAGTAACGTGAGAAAGTTCCTGAAAAAGAGGCTGTACAATTTACATTTTCATACAGCAGATTGTAATTATTACATTGTTTGTATTTTATTGCCCATTACAATCTGCAATAATCATGCTATTTTCCCACTTTTGTAGGACTTTCTCCTCTGTTTTAGAATATAATTATACTGCAAGTACCATTTTCACAAAGGTACCACGTTTGGAAACAAAGTAACATTGCTACACACTCATTGCTCTCTAATTAGGCAAAACTGAGTTTTACTTTGGATACCTAAAATTACTTGCACATTGCTATTCTATACCTGCCAATAATAAAGGAGCTCATTATCCAGAAACAACTTATGTAAAACTACATTTCCAATTAGAAACAGTACACATTTAAAATTAAGGTTTTATTTCTGTTCATTTAAGTGGATCACTTTCACACCAATAGATAGAATCACGGGGCTGGATTCTATGAGCCAGGTTACGCCAAAGAGCCGCCACGATCTTAAGCATGGCGATTCATTTAAATAGTTGGACGGCTGGCCCCTCCCCCCAATCACATGGAGGGGGCGGGCTGTCCATCCCCAGCAATGGCATCAGCTGCCTATGCGCAAGCGCTGGCGCCCTTCTTAAAGCGCAACCAGCCTATCAGCTTATTTAAAGAAATATACACCAAAATTAAATAGATTTCTTTTGCCCCTTCACCCCCCAAGAACAATTACAATAACTATTTTCCCTTTTCCCACCCCAAAACGCTTACCATTTGCATCTGACCTTCCCCCCCCAAACTGCACAAAGTTTAAGATTCAACCCTTCCCACCATCCCTGCACCCATAACACATATTTGACCCCGTTCCCGCACCCCCCCAACACTGACAAACTTACCTCCTCCCCCCTCCCCACCAGTAGGGTGCCTCATTTCCCCAGATGAGGATCTGAAGGTGCGGAAGTGCGGGCCCTCAAGATCTAAGGAAAGTGAATATAAATTAGTGAATATAAATTGATTAACTTTATTGATCTGAATATTCAAATTGTGGTCCCGTCGCCCAGCGGCAGTGGGGCGGGGGCCGCCATGGAGCCTGCTACTGCCGGGAGGATAGGCCCTGCCAGCGTCGAAGTCCGTGAGGGGCCTCATCCAGAGCCATCTTCAGGCCACCCCCACCACAGATCAAGACGTCGAGGGCTTCTTAAAATCCAGCCCATAGAATCTTACAGTTGTTACAACCAGGTGAGAAAGGGATCTAGGGTTCCCTCTCAGCCTTCACCTGGTCTTACCAGAACAGGCTTGTATTTTTTTTTCAAAAACATCATGTTTTTAGCTCCCCCCTTGGTGAATCCTTGTTCACCGCTTTCCTATTATAAGGCAAAGAAACCAGCACAAACAGGTTTTCTTAGGTTTAAAGAAAAAAGGTTGAAATTTATTAAACTTAAACTCTAATCGGTTAACGCCTACGGATACATGACATGCCCACGCTAGCATGCATACACAAAACACACATGGAGATAGAGACAGAACAGAGAAGAAATAAAGTGGAAAAGTTTGAGGCAACCTCTGAAGAAGGTTTTTGTTACGGATCTTCGAGCTCACTGTAGAGTCCTTGATTGCAGATAGATCTTGCTTTTCGTTGGAGCCCAGTATTCTTCTTAAACCTTGTTCGCTGTAGGAGACTTTTCTCTCTTGGGGTTCATGTGTCTTCAGTGAATTTGGAATTCCGTGAGATAAAGATGCGGGCAGACAGGAGAGGCTGTGGCTAGCCAGCCAGGAGAGGTCTTTCCAGTCCAGGAGCAAACAGACACTCTGAGTTCAAACTGTTGTACAATTCAGAAAAAAACAGGTTGCCAAGCAGGCTAGTCACATGACCAGCTGTTTGTGGATTTTCTGGTCTTAGCCAATCCTGGAATGTCTCTTCTTACACACAATACCTGGTGGTCAAACTCCACTGTGGGTTAAATTGGATAAGGGATGTAACCCCTTTGTCTCCACAAGCACTGTCTGTTAATATGCAAATATTTTTCCAGCCAGGGGCCTGGTGATTTTTTGAACAAGTCCTTTCTTCACTTCAGCAACAGTTTTCAAATCAATGTTCATATGGGCAGCACAGTGGCTAGCACCACAGCCTCACAGCTCCAGCGACCCGGGTTCGGTTCTGGGTACTGCCTGTGCGGAGTTTGCAAGTTCTCCCTGTGACTGCGTCAGTTTCCTCCCACATGGGAGTAAATTGGTCATTGTAAAAAAATTGCCCCTAGTGTAGGTAGGTGGTAGGAGAATTGAGGGAAGGTGGGGATGTGAGGGGGAAAAATGGGATTGATGTAGGATTAGTATGGATGGGTGGTTGATAGTCGGCACGGATTCGGTGGGCCGAAGGGCCTGTTTCAGTGCTGTATCTCTCTATGACTCTATATGACAACATTAATAGGCCTCATTCTTGGGAGGTGGGGGTCTAGCATGACAGTATAGAAAGAGGCCATTTAGCCTGTTATGCCTGTGCCTTTGAAAGAGCTGTCCAATTTAATCCCACATCCCAGTTTTTTCCCCATAACCATGCAAATCAGTCCTCTTCAAGTACACGTCAAATTACATTTTGAAAGTTACTAGAGATCGGATTCCACCACACTAGCGGGTAGTGCATTCCAGGTCTCAACAACCCTCTGTGTGAAGAAATTGTTCCTCAATTTCCATCTAGTTCTTTTGGCAATTATTTACTGACCCACTTGCCAGAGGAAACACTTTCTCCCTACTCTATCAAAACCCCAGATAACTTTGAAAACACCCATTACGTCTTACCTTAACTTTCTCTGCTCTGAGAACAATCTCTCTACATAACTGAACTCCATCCATGATACCAGCCTGATAAACCTCCTCTGTACCCTCTCCAGGGGCTTGAAATCCTTTCTAAAGACTGGTGCCCAGAATTGTACAATACTCCAGCTGAGACCTAACTGGTGATTTGTAAATAAATTGTGAATATGCATCCCCAGATCCTTCTGCTCTTGCACCCCTCTCAAAATAGTGCCATTTAGATTATACTTCCTCTTCATGTTTTTTCTCCCAAGTGGATCACTTCACACATAGCTGCACTAAATTCCAACTGCCATGTATCTGCTCATTTCACCAATCTGGCTATGCCCTCCTGACTTCTGCTAGTATCATATTCTTTACTTACTACATTGTGAATTTTTGCATCATCTCCAAACCTCTAAACTGTACTCCCTATACCCAAGTCCAGGCCATTTTATGTTCAATAACAAAATCAATGATCCAAATATCGACCGCCGGAGAATCCCAGTACATACATTTCTCCAGTCAGAAAACATTTGTTCACCACTGTTCTCTGCCTCCTAACCCTCAGCCAATTACAGACCCATGTTACCACTGTCCCTTTAAGACCATGTGTTTCCATTTTCCAAATAAATTGCTTACATGGTTCTTGTTCAAATGCCTTTTGAAAGTTCACATATACAACTACAACACTATCTTCATTAACTCTCTGTTACTTCAAGGTTAGTCAAACACGAGTTGCCTTCAACAAATCCACGCTGGCTGTCCTTATTAACCCATGCTTCTCCAAGTGAGAATTAATTTTGTGCTTGACTATGGTCTCCAGTAGTTTTCTCACCACTGATATTAGAATGATTGGCCCATAGTCACCAGGTTTATTCCTCTCTCCCTTTTTGAACAAGAGTGTAACATTTGCAATCTCCCAGTCCTCTCACACCACTACCATAAACAAAGAGTATTGAAAGATTGTGGTCAGAGCTTCTTGCATCTCCACCCTAGGGGCTGAATTTTGTTGAGCTCCCGATGTTGGGCTCTGTGGCGGGGGTGCGGGGGCCAGTAGATTGCAGTGATAGCAACCTGCCAGAGCAGACGCTGGAACTGCCGGGCCCAATCCTCCCGGTGATGAGGCTCCGTGGCGGCCCCCTTGCCGCTCGGCAACAGGACCGAACTTTAAATATTGAAACAAAGGACATGAATAAATTAACATACCAACCCCCGTGATCTTACCGGCTGTCTGTGATCTTCCGTGTGACAACCGGCAGTCGCACCTTCACTTTCCCATCCGGGGAAAACTGGCAACACCGAGGTGGGGAAGGGAGAAACTCAGAATTTTTAATGTAGTGTGGGGCGGCGGGGGAGGGGGGGAGAGCCCAACTCTGCATTTCTAGTGTGGAGAGAAGGGGAAGGGGTGACCTCTGCACTTTGTGCTGTTAGTTGGGGGGGAGGGAAACGTGGCTACCATCTATTTTCTGTGTATTGGTGGGGGTGGGGGTGGGGGCGGGAAGAGAACGGGTCACACATTTATGTACAGCAGTGTAGTGTAGGGATGGGTTTTAGGGTTGAACTTTCTGAGAGAACTTACTCTCTGTGCAGGTCTGGCAGCCCTTTAAAAATAGCACCAGCGCCTGCACAGAGGCAGCTGATGCCATTGCCAGCGTCACAGAGCCTGCTGCTGTCACGTGATTGGGGGGGCGGAGCACCCTGCGTATGAAATGAGCCATCGCACGCTGGATCGCGGCGACATGGCAGCGGATTTTTTGCCTGCTGCCACTCCCAGTGGCAGGAGAATAAAATTCAGCCTTAGATGTGTATTACAGATATGGAACTTATACAAATTTTAACCTTTCCATCGGCAAACATCAACTAGCATTAGATTTGAAGAGAATAAACACAAACTGATCAATCCACAAGTGGATATTTGTACTTGTTTACAGGGCTCAGTGCAAAGCTTTTTTTCCCCCAAATCAGTGTTTCAAATATACCCAGCTTCTTTTCGTTGCTGAGTCATAAACCACAAGAAAATAAATGCAACTCCTGCACTTGAAGTTGCATTTATTTTCTTGTGGTTTATGACTCAGCAACGAAAAGAAGCTGGGTATATTTGAAACACTGATTTGCATTCAACAGCAAATAGAGATTAAATAGAATGCACATTGGTGATAATGGCGTTTCAGTGAAAAAAAGTTATATAAACTTTTAATGTCCAAGTTTACATAGATATCTGCTATAAGTAATTAATGAACAATTTCTTTGCTCCTCAGCAGCATTTTCATTCTAACGAGTTCAAGATCAAATGGCTGAAATTCTCTACATAATTACTGAGACTTAAGCCCCTGATCTTAACCTAATTTGCCTGGCAAGAGGAGACACACTGAGCTGGATTTTGTAGACCCACCACTATGAGTGGCGGCGGGCGCAGAACATGGCGGCCATTCCCAACGGGACCTGTGCCACTGCCATTACGCGGCGGCCGGCCACTCTACATATTGACGGAAGCCAACCCCGCCTCCCCCCCCAACAACAGTCACATGTCCTGCAAACAGCATACCATAATGCAGAGTTCACCCCCTTCCCCATCAGCCCCCCATACCCATCACAGTGCAGAATTCACCCCTTCCCCATCCCCGCCACCGCCAGCCCCCCCCCCCATACCCATCACAGTGCAGAATTCACCCCTTCCCCATCCCCACCACCGCCACCAACCCCCCCCCCCATACCCATCAGTGCAGAATTCACCCTTTCCCCATCCCCGCCACCGCCACCCCCCCCATACCCATCACAGTGCAGAATTCACCCCTTCCCCATCCCCTCCACCCCCCCCCATACCCATCACAGTGCAGAATTCACCCCTTCCCCATCCCCTCCACCCCCCCCCATACCCATCACAGTGCAGAATTCACCGCCCCCCCCCCCACCCCACCGCATACCCATCACAGTGCAGAATTCACCTCCCCACCCAATACCCATCAGAGTGCAGAGTTCACCCCATCCCCACCTCAGTAGTGCCAGCTTTCCCTGGAGGGGAAAGCAAAGGCATGTGCCGCACATCGGGCTGAGGATCGGGAACTGAAGGCAAGATCGCTGTAGTTTATATTTTAATTCATGCAAATATGAAATTTAAATATGCTTCCTCGGGTCCCGTTGCAGATTGGCAGAGGAGCCGCCACAGAGCTTCCCTGCCGCCGGGAAGATCGGGCCCAGCCATCCCAGTGTTGGGTTCTGTCACGGCCATTGCCGCTCCGATTTCCGCCCCCCCCCCCCCCCCACCCCACCGGCCACGGAACCCAATGTTGGGTTGGGGAGCAAAATCCAGGCCACTCATTTACACGCAACTTGACTTGCAAATTCAATGATTTGAAAATTCAATGCGGTGTGAACCTGGGCGGGTTTTAAAATTGGGCATCTGACCCAAAAAACACCCTAT
This sequence comes from Heterodontus francisci, assembly GCF_036365525.1. Taxonomy (NCBI): domain Eukaryota; kingdom Metazoa; phylum Chordata; class Chondrichthyes; order Heterodontiformes; family Heterodontidae; genus Heterodontus; species Heterodontus francisci. Next base: position 74,151,806 of record NC_090372.1, read on the forward strand.
TTTCAACAGTACATGTAAGCAGAGATGAAAACTAAGACATTAGTCAATTCGTGTGCAATTATGCTTCTGATATATTGTTTGAGTGCAACTCTTAGGGAAGATTTTACTGATGCATACTTCTGCTTCCTTACTCATCGGAAGCATTCATCGGAAAATCGTGGGAAGTGCACAGATGATTTGGCCATAGAGGTTGGTTGTGTAAAATGAATCAGTTAGGAACAAAACAAGATTGTAAAGACCTAGTATTATGCTGTACACAACTGAATATCACATTTTAAGCATTATACGTCCATAGAAATCTTGCTTCAAAACACACTTCTTCATTCCAATTAGAAACCTATATTTCAACTTTTGGTTAGTACATTTCTTGGATATGTCAGAAGTACTAATGCTATTAATTACATTACTGATTAATTACATTTCTGATGCCATTTATTACTGCATGTACAATCATGCTAAATGGATAAAGTCAGCAAGTATTACAGATTTTATACCAGGAATTAAGACAGATTGCATTTAACTATGAATTGTTAAAAGATTTTATTTTGATTTAAATTTAATGTTTGAAGATCCTGGAAATCCTCCTTGGTTAAACCATTCAAAATAAAATATTAGCAATTTTCAAACTATGTACATAACTTATAGGCTGCAATTTCAGTTAAATTTAAAAACTTCTGGTCAGCATTTCAATGCTGACAACAGGAAATTTTGAAATTAATGGCATTACAACATATTCAAAGGTAGTACTCGGGAGAAGCGAATGAATGAAACGACCATTCTCAACTCTTAATAACAAACAAAAACAATGATTCTCAACCCTAAAATGAACTACATTTTATGAATGAATATACTTGGTGAATCTCAGCTATGGATATGCTCAGCAAATACATCAGACAAATATAAAGGCCTGCTAATATGTTATTACTGGTTGATTTCTGGAAGCCATGGTTTATTTCTTTAACCCATTTCAAAAAGACCAAACACCACAACATTTGAAAATACAGTACTGCTTCCTTTTAATGCTTTCTTTTTCCCCCAGACAGCTTTTCCCTTATTCTTTGAAAAAACAATCTTTACTGGATAAAAATTCTATAAATGTGTTAATGTACCTTTCCTGGTTTAATTTTCATTTAGAAAAATACCAGTCAGGGGCCAGCAATTCATAGAAGATAAACAGTTGGATAGAGATAGCTACATACTCCTTGAGCCCTATCAAACAAGTGAATTATTGAGTCGCAACGCCATTGGCTTATTTTAGGTTAACTATGTATCCTTAACTTGCATTCTAGTTATACAAAATACACAATATTATTTAATACACATAGGACATATTTAATATATTGAAAATTTTGTTATTCCATTTTATGCCATTTTCCAGTTCTGGTTGCAAGATTTGCATACTACTTCAGCTGGAATATAGTTTAAGTAATATTGAGGAAAAAAGTTCCGACAGTAATTCAGTGGAATCGTAATGTATATGATTAAAAGAAATATGTGGTCTACAATGAAAAAATCAACTTTGCATTTTAATTTAAATGTCTTGATAAATCTTTTTGTTGGCCAGGGGCTGCAAGAAGTACAGAATCTGTTACAAACTGCTGGATAGTTCATGAACTATAGTAACCTGAGCTCAGACACTGGCCTGTGCTGGTAAAAACCAGTTTGAACTAATTAATTTATGTAACAAGACAAGGGAGAGATCACAGGAATAGAGCCTTATTTGGACATAGTGTGATACCGGGGTCTTTGGGCCTGGGCAAATAAGGAGAAGATACGAACGAGGTGAGCAGGCCTAAACCAACCAGAAAGAAACAGCACAGTTTTGAAGAGATAAGAAAGAGAATAAGTATAGAGAATCTCAGGCATAGAGCCAGCGAGAAACTCCGGAGACCAACCATCGCGGAAGTGGAAGACCCTGTGTGAGCAACGCGGTGACGACGTAAAAGAGAGAGAGAGAACGGAACGCCTGGCCAGCGTCAGCTCTTCCCTTTTTCTGGTATTATCCTTTGTTTTCTGTGACTAGGTCAGGGAAAGGTTAGAGGAACCTAGTGGGTGTGCTTATCGATTCTAGTTAGCTTTGTTATTAACTGTATAACCCAGTTTGAGTTGCATGCTTTTGTCTAACCAAGTGTATAAGCCTTATTCTTACATTGTACAACAACGTGAATAAAGTAAATTGATAGTTAAAGAAAGGACTGAGTTTCCTCCTCTTTGTACTAAGCCATTAACTGTAGCCGGTGGATTAGGTGGAGGGTGGCTCTCCTGTAACCCTGATATCCCAAACACCCAGCCTGAGCCTGAATTAAGAGGACTTAGTCCCACGTGACGGCCAGGGTCAAGTGGGTGAAGCGAATAAAGGGGCCAAAGGGGAATTGACTCCGAGCCACAGTTTACATTTTGTTCTGTACAAGGATCTGCTATTTTAACCACAAGACATTTTATTTTATTAACCCATACCGTATGGAATAGCTGGCTATTTAAAGAAAGAGGTTGATACAATAAAAGGTAAATATAAATCAACGATTTAATATAAATTGCAATTTTCTAAATAATTTGCAAGTTATTGTGCAATCATTTAATGATGGCATAGAAATCAGGATTTTTTTTTAAATGTTATTTTAAGTTATGTAACATTTCTGAAACTACAAACTGCATTCACAAAGCCCAATTTGCATAGTGGTCTTATGTAGTAGGAAGAAAATGACATACTAGAAACTAGTGCATATACTTTATGTTTGTTAGGAACAGATACTATCTACAAGCTTGACAAGTACATTTAGAACTGAACTTAAGACTAAGTTTGTTGTGCTTTAATGATACAGCTCTTTTTTCTTGGTTGTATACACTTAGAATACCACTAGAGAGAGCTCTTCAATTCCTCATAGCTACCTTCCAACAAGGACCCAATTCAATGTCACTGTAAAATTGATGCTTATCTGGTTTTCCAAGATCATCATACTGGAGGTCCAGATTTCATAGTTACAAAAGAAAAATTGGCAAAAGCAAGTCATACAAAGATAAGCATCACATACCATCAGCTGCAGCTTCCTCATGGTTATCACAACGTTCAGATGCTAGGGAAGCACCATCTCCCAAAGGTTCTTCACAGCTGTCAGAATCATCTGATCCTGCTACAAAATAATTAAAAATTTAAGCACAGTTAACATTCTGTGTTAATATTCACAGGGGAATTGTTCATTAAAGTTTAATGAAGTTCAATTTAGTATAACATTAAAATTCATTGATATAGCGAGTTTATTTGATGTGGGCAAATAAGGAGTTAAGAGCAGTGTTCGTCTACATGCTCACTGGCCAGCAGATAGCAATCCTTCATATTTGTTCTTAGAATGTGACAGATTGCATTGTTGCCCAGAAGCTATTAATTCCACCTACAACATCTAAAAAGTAGAAAGAGACAACTCAATTTCATTGCCTTTGCCTGGCCTAAATGGGAGGCTACCAACCACATTTTGAGGCTGTTACCATAACTGCCTCATTAACACAGGCAATGCAGCTAGCTCAAATTAGGAAGGGATAAACCACCAGGTGAACAAAGCGCCTGCCTGCTTCAGGCAGAAGTCCCATTTTAATATGCAAACCGGGGTTCTATGACATAAATAGTACTCTGATTGGCATTTTAGGTCAGAACGTGTGCCATGCAAGTTCTGATCAATTCCATGGGTAATGGAGCGAACAACCGGCCAAAGCTAAATGCTGAATTAATAGTTCTGCTGCTTTGACTCTGCAGTCGTGACACTTTCCCGCACCGCCCCCCACCCCCCACCCACTCTTACCTTTCTGGCAACTTTGAAGCCCTGCAGCTTGTCTGCCAAATTTAAATGAGGCCAGGACCTCAAAATCATAAGCCTCTTTGCCACTAGACAGGTGGCCAGCCAGCACGTTGCAACAGTCATCGGCCAAGATTCAAAATCAATCCTCACAGTCAATATTATTTGTTAAAAAAGGAATTTTAGAAATATCCAAGAGCAACAACAGAATTTCTCCTGGGCATCCCCAGCACTTTGCCCAAAGAAGCAATTTTGCATAGCCTACCTTCAAAGGGACACTAATGAAATATAGAAGGTTCAGACAAGAATGACAAAGAGATTTCCAGGATTTAGGGCTCAATGAAGAATTGAATGTATTTTTATTGGAGAGAAAATTAAAAGGACGTGTGATCCACTTCAATAAAATGTTGACAGGCATGGATAATTTAGGCACAAGCAGGTTAACCTAAATTGATTGCAAAACCAGAGGATCCAAGGACAAAATTACAAAAGTAGTTTTCCTTACTTAATGGTGAATATGAAGAAGAGGCTCATTAAAAGCAGCTACATTGATTAATTCCTTTAAAAGAGAACTGGATAAAATATCTGGTTGAGAATGAACCGTGGAAACAGAGGCACAGATGATGGCACACACAATGGCTCCAGTGCTGTAGGAACCATGGAAATATTGATATGCAATTTGTCTGCATTGAATAGCTAATTGCAATCTTCACATGCATTTATGCTACAACTGAAATGTAGATACAAACCTATATTGTCATTATAGCATAAATGCAACCTGAATCCAGAGTCAGGGACCTGCCTGATATTGGAGCAGTATAGCAAGACTCCCTGGAGAAGGAAATCTTATGCCACTTCATTTTGAAGTCAATGCAAGTACACTATACAAGTTTAATGTCAGTGGAAAGTCAAAACTACTTCATACCAAGACCCCGAGCTTCCGGTTGCTGGCCATTTCAACACTCCCCCCTGCTCTCATGCCCACATCTCTGTCCTGGGATTGCTGCAGTGCTCCAGTGAACATTAACGCAAGCTCGAGGAACAGCATCTCATTTATCGATTAGGCACGATACAGCCTGCCAGACTGAACACTGAGTTCAATAATTTCAGAGCATGACGGGGCCCCCCTCCTTTTTATTTTTAGTTATTTTTTCTTTATGTGTTTATTTTATGTTAGTTTGTTTCCACTGTGCCTACCTACTGTTTTTTTTCATTTTTGTGCTTTGGGCCAGGTTGTTCAGTTTTCTGTCAACTAACACCCTCTCTGTACTAACGCTTTGTCTTTCACCACACCATTAACATTCAGTTCGTCTTTGCTCCATGATCTTCTGATCAGTTATTCTCTGTGACCTTGTCCTATCAACACCTTCTCTTTTGTTATCTCTTGCCCCACCCCCACTTTACTTGCTTAAAACCTATTACGATTTCTGACTCTGCCAGTTCTGATGAAGGGTCACTGATCTGAAACGTTAACTCTGCTTCTCTCTCCACAGATGCTGCCAGACCTGCTGAGTATTTCCAGTATTTCTTATTTTTATTTCATACCAAGACTAAACTGGCGGTGCAAGCTTGTAGTATAAATGCATCTTTACACTGATATCGAAAACCTTTTCTAGATTACCTTGGAAATATCAGGGATAAAAAGCTTCATGTTCTTTAATGTTTTAACTCCAATTATTCTCTTCCTCAGGAAATTAAATAAACTTGGTAGAGTCTAAGGGAAAGTAAATCTGAATGTGCAAGCAGCCATTAGAAATTCTGGTACAATTACAACACCAGGACCCAAGAAAAGCAAATTTTATTGCCAGTAAGAAGAAACAAGATTCAGGCTCATTTGGAAGGTCCATATACTGCATTAGAAAAAAGTATCAACATAAATGATATGACTAAAATGGCATCCCAATGGTATAAACATAGGATGCAATATGTGAATACGTTGAAGCTTTCGCATGCCGATGAGGAAGTGGTCCCCTCTGTCCTGCCTATCTTGCGGGGATGCAAGGAGGACAACACAATTGATTTCATGGCTGAGAGTAAAGAGGAAAACTTGGTGGGGAAGATTGATATCATTTCTTCGTTATCACTGAAACAGATACAACAGGCTGAAGAGTTAAGCGTTCAGCCTCTGTTCTTAGGGGAGCTTGGGTACATAAAAGACTGCGCAGATTACAGGAAGTTAAATGATCTGACAGTAGTTGATGAGTCCTGAATGCCTCCCATAAAGGTGATCCGTGAAAAGCTAAGGCATGCTAAGTATCTTACAACTCTCAAATTGACCAAAGGTTACTAAAGGTTTTACTATATAAGGAAGCCATAGCGTTTTCTGCTTTTGCAACAGCGTTTTGGTCATGAACTGTGCCAATCAGCCAAACTTGGTGCCTTTAACAAGCTGAAAGTGATATCCTGTGTATAAACTGCCCTAGCCAGTCAAAACTGCACTTTGTAGTTTGTGGTAAACACAGATGTGATCAATGGGTAAATGGTCAAGCAGCAGAGAAAAATTCTATTATTTATTTCAGCAAAATTCTGTTATTTATTTGAGCTACACGTGGCTGCTATACAAATTACCATATTAAGCAATTGAGAAAGAATGCACTTGTGTGGTGTGAGTATTGCAAAACCACCTGCTTGCAACTCTATGGCAAACATTTTGTAGTATATTCAGACCACAATCAACTGATTTTGTTGAATCCCATCTAATACACCAATGTTCTTTTGTAGGATACATTTGCAATGCAATGCTCCACAAAACAAACTGTTCAGTGCAATGATGCAGCAAACAATGAAGAAGATGGACAAACCCATGAAATGTGACTCATGGGGACTGTTCATTGGAGCAAATCAGAGGTACTCCCAAAACCCTCTTCAAAAGGGAAGGGGGTAGGAATTTGACACATTCCATATCTTGTCAAGGTCTAATTAACTTAGTGCATGAAAAAATATTAACTTTAAATTAATGGAGCACAAAAACTTGCTCAGAAGTTGGGAGGCAAATATCTGTTCAACATGGAGGGTGATGGAAAGAGGAACTTTCAGCATTCTGAGTTTCCTGCTAGTATTTTTTTTAATGTTTCTTCAGGCATCTGATACAAGAGCAAAGTACTGCAGATGCTGGAAAGCTAAAACAAAAACAGAAAATGCTAGAAATACTCAGCAGATCTGGCAGCAACCAGTGAAGAAACAAAATAGACCTGAAACGCCAACTCTGTTTCTCTCTCCACAGATACTGCCAGACCTGCTGAATATTTCCAGCATTTTCTGTTTTTATATCACTGACAACTGATGTTGATTTCTAAATGAATTTTCTCATTCTACTCCTTTCTGAGGTCATCCTCTTGTAGATTAGTATTTGACAAAAATGGACATTTTATTGATGCTTTCTATCCTGCAACTTTCTTTGCCTATTCAAAGTAAACAATTTAGGTACTGTTTAGGCTGTAACATTAACGTGATGTGGTGTCCCATTGATTCCAAATTGTCAAGTGTAGCCCCTTTGGAATTTCTGAGATCACTCACCTTTTTTAATATATTAGGTACTTTGAACTTTGCATAAATATAAGACCACAGCTTCAGTTGAGGAGGGACTAAGATGGCTACCTTCCCCCAGTCTGTCCATCTTTCATAAGACAGCTTTTGTACCATACAATATTAATGTGTTAAGTCAGGGAGACATGGTTTGGATGGTGTGAACACTCAATTGTGGATTAGTCAACCTGCATATGGAAACATTAAGCTACTAAAAGCATTCCAGAGAGACTGAGGAATCAAATAAAAGGCAGTACCGAGATTATCATGGGATTAGGAACTAAGGATTAATCAGGAAACTTCATGACCCAAAAGCAGCCATCTCTTGATCTGTTACTGTTCTCACAATTAGAAACCCAGTGCTGGGCTGCTCTGGAGGAGCTGTGCAGTACTCAGCACAGTAGCTGTCAAGATACGCTGGTCTGCTGGATGCAAAATTGTCACTTGGACAAATGTGGATTCATTGAGGATAGCTAGCATGCTTAACCAACTTAATTGAGTATTTTTCGATGAGTTAAGAGAGAATTGATTAGGATAATGTGTTTGATGTGGTGTACATGGACTTCTAAATGGTGTTTGATAAAGTTCCACATAACTGGCTTGTCAGTAAAGTTAAAGGCCATGGAATAAAAAAGGGATAGTGGCAGCTTGGATACAAAGATGGCTGAGTGACAGAAAACAGAGAGGAGTGGAGAACGGTTGTTTTTTGTACTGGAGGAAGGAATATAGCGGGGTTCCCCAGGGGTCAGTGTGGGACCCCGACTTTTCTTCATCTATATTAATGACTTAGACTTGGGTGTGCAGAGCACAATTTCAAAATTTGCAGGTGACATAAGACTTGGAAGTACTGTGAACTGCAAGGAGGATAATGATAGACTTCAGGAGGACATAGGCTGCTGGAATGGGCATACAAGTGACAGATAAAAATTAATACAGAGAAGTGCAAAGTGATACACTTTGGGAGGAAGAACGAGGGGAGGCAATACAAAATAAAGGATACAATTATAAAGAAGGTGCAGGAACAGAGGAACCTGGGAGTATATATGCACAAATCGTTGAAGGTGGCAGGGCAGGTTGAGAAAGCGGTTATTAAGGCATACAAGAGCCTGGGCTTTATAAATAGAGGCATAGAATACAAAAGCAAGGAAGTTGTGGCAAACATTTATAAAATACTGGTCTGGCCTCAACGGAAGTATTGAGTCAAATTCTGAGCACCACACTTCAGGAAGGATGTGAAGGCATTGTAGAGGGGCAGAAAAGATTTACAAGAATAACTCCAAGGATGAGGGACTTCAGTTATGTGGAGACATGGGAGTAGCTATGGTTGTTCTCCTTAGAGAAAAGGTTGAGAGGAGATTTCATAGAGGTATTCAAAATCATAAGGGGTCTGGACAAAGCAGATAGGGAAAAACTGCTCCCATTGGAAGAGGTGTCGAGAACCAGAAGACACCAATTTAAAGACAAATGGCAAAAGAACCAAAGGCAACATGAGGAAAAACTTTTTTTTGCAGTGAATGGTTGGGTTCGGAATGTACTGCCAAAGTGTGGTGGAGGCAGATTTAATCATCGCTTTCAAAAGGGTATTGGATAATTATCTGAAGAGAGAAAAATTTGCAAGTCTACGGGGTAAAAGGGGAGCACTAAAAGCAAATACTACGAGATTCTCTTTAGAATTGATTTCTAGTGGAACAGATGATCTATCTAAAGGTAGTTTTGACTGAAATTGTACATAAATTTATGTTGTTCTGTATATGTTCCTTATCATTAATTTACAATCTGAGTCCAGCTCATGTACATTGATAGAGCTATCTTCCAGAGTTACTTGGAGATGAAAAGGGCCGGGGCAATCATTGTGAGATTCCGAAAAGGTATGAGGTCGCAGTGGGCGCAGAAAAACTACAGGGCATTGTTAGCTGAGAAGTCTGCTTACAAGGATTGTGGCAAGTCCAGAGTATGAGGAAATGGCACACTAAAATGCCTTTAAATTATGCCACTGTGATGCCAGTGAATTGTGAATAGATACTTATATCACCACATCTACACAAGTCCCAGAATCAAAGAAGTCAGACATGAGCCTAGGTGGTTGTCTGTAATATTACCTGATCCCAAAGGAGCCCAGGACTCACTCTTTGGTCTGATAGGTTCAGTTCCACCATATGCACTGTGCATGCTTTGCTATGAAGAATAAAATCCACCCATCAAAAATATCAGCAGCATACTGATTATGTTACTGCACTAGTAATCCAGAAGTCTGGACGAAAGCTCCAGCGACATGAGTTCAAATCCCACCAAAGCAGCTGGGGAATTAAAATTCAATTAATGTAATAAATTAAATAAATCTGGAATAAAAAAAACTAGTCTTAGTAATCATGACTATGAAACTACCAGATTGCTGAAAAAACCCATCTGATTCACTAATGTCCTTTCGGGGAGGAAATTTATCATCCTTACCCAGTCTGGCCTACATGTGACTCCAAACCCACAGCAATGTGATTGACTCTTAACTGCCCTCTGAACTGGCCTAGCAAGCCACTCAGTTGTATTAAACAGCTACAAAAAAGTTGAAGAATAAAAGCAGATGGATCAGTGTGTCCGAAATTTCTTTTGACTGAAGTCAGTGGAAAACCAGGCAGGGTGTAAAACAGGTGGTTGATCTATTACTGCTAATTTGGGTTCAATGGTAAAAGTCAAAATTACCCCCATAGCATATTCCTGAGTAAAAGAATCTGAGATGGTAGATCAATTGAGAGGTAAATAACCAGGGGACATATATTTAAAGTAGTTGACAGAAGGATTGGAGGGAATTCAGGAGAACTTTTTTCATCCAGAGGGTGGTGGGTGTTTGGAACTCACTGCCTAAAAAGGGTGGTAGAGACAGAAACCCATATCACATTTTAAAAAAAAACTTAGATATGCACGTGAAGCATAGTAACCTATAGAACTACAAACTAAGAGTTGGAAAGGTGGGATTAGGCTAGATAGCTCTTTTTTGGCCACCATAGACACGATGGGCTGAATAGCCTCCTCTGTGCAGTAAATAAACTTTCTGACTGCCCAGCATCAACCTATGCACCACTTATGCAAAGGCACACCCAGCCCAGTCAACCCTGCAAGTCCTCCTCACCAACCTCTGGGATTTGTGCCAAAATTGGGAGAGGCAGTCACTTGACGAGTCTGTGGGAGAGTTAACAGTCAAAGAATCATACTTTTCAGCCAATGTCCCAGACTCCTCCATCACCATAACTGGGTATGTCCTGTCTCAACAACAGGTCAGACCCGCCAGAAGTGGTGACATGGTGGTATACAGACGGGAGGGAGTGGCCCAGAAGGCCTAAACATTGACTCCAGATCTCCTGAAGTTTCATGGCATCAGGTGAAATATGGTCAAAGAAACCTACCACCTAATGCCTTCCCTCAGTTGATGCATCAGTGCTCCATGTTGAACATCACTTGGAAAAAGCACTGAGGGTAGAAACGGCATAGAATGCATTCTGGGTGGGGAACTTAAATGTCCATCACCAAGAGTGGCTCGGTACCATTACATCTGACCAAGCCCTGAGGGCATATTAGCCAGATTGGGCTTGCGGCAGGTGGAGAGAAAACCAACATGAGGGGAAAAACCAACTTGACCTTGTCCTCACCGAACTATTTGTTGCAAATGCATCTATGACATTATTGGCAGGAATGACCACCGCACAGTCCTTGTAAAGACAAAGTCCCACCTTCACACTGAGGATATCTTCCATTGTGTTTTGTGGCACCATCACCTTGCTAAATGGGTTAGAGTCAGGACAGATGTAGCAGCTCAAAATTGGGTATCGCAATCTGTGATCTCATGGCTTAGCAAATCCCACAATCTATCATTACCAAAAAGCCAGGGGACCAGCCCTGGCCCAATGAGGAGCATGCCAGGAGCAGCACCAGGCATACCCAAAAATGAGGTGCCAAATTGGTGAAACTACAACATAGGACTACATGCATTCAAAATAGCAGAAGCAGCATGTTATAGACAGAGATAAGCAAACCCATAGCCAACAGATCAGATGAAAGCTCTGCAGTCCGGCCACAACTAGGCGTGAACAGTGGTGCTCAAGTAAGCAACTAATGGGAGGAAGAGGAGGAGGAGGAGGTTCCATGAACATCCCCATCCTCAACGGCGGTAGAGCCCAGCAAATGAGTGCAAAAGACAAGGCTAAAGTGTCTGCAGCCATCTTCAGCCAGATATGATGAGTGGATGATTCATGTGGCCTCCTTCTGGGGTCCCCAACATCATAGATGCCAGACTTAGATGGGAAGAAACTATTTTGTTAGTTGGTAGTCTAGGACTAGGGGGCATAGTCTATAAATTAGAGCAAGAGTCTTAGGAGTAAAATTAGGAAAAACTTCTTCATGCAAAGGGTGGCAGAAGTTTGAAACTCTCGTTCCCAAATGCCAATAGACGCTAGATCAATTGTTAATCATAAAACAGAGACTGATAAATTTGTGTTAGCCAAAAGGTTTTAAGGGATATGAAACAAAGGCAGGCATATAGAGTTAGGTCAAAGATCAGCCATCATCTCACTGAATGGCAGAACAGGATGGATGGCTAAACAGTTTACTCCTGTTCCTATGCTCCAACTCGATTCATTCCACCTGAAAGGAGAAAAAGCTGAGCAGAAAGGCTTCACTGTCTCCAACACTGCAATGTTCTCCTTAATCAAAACTGTCACCCCTCCCTCTTTCCTTCCTTTCCTGAACACCTTGTAACCTGGAATATTTAGTACCCAGTCCTGCCCTTCTCTGAGCCAGGTCTCCGTTATCGCCACATCATACTTACACATGGCTGTCTGTACCTGCAGCTCACCAACCTTATTTACCACACACTGTGCATTAATATACATATAGAATAACCCTAATTTAGACTTTATTACTTTCCCTCTTACTCTGACCCCACTTAATACTTTACCATTTCCTACTCTAGCGCAATCTGTCTCTCCCAATTCTCGTGCAGCTTGGTGTTCCTCTCTTGTATTATCTCCAGGTTCTCAGGCCCCTGCCAAGTTAGTTTAAACCTCCCCATTGGCACTAGCAAATCACTCAAGTATAGACAGAAGAGCTGAATTCCAGGGGTGAAGTGAGAGTGATTGCCATTGACATCATTGCAGCATTTGAACAAGTGTGGCATCAAGGAGTCCCAGCAAAATTTAAGTCAATGAAAATCAGAGGGAAAGTTCTTCATTGGCTAAAGTCATACCTAGCACAAAGGGAAAATGGTTGCGGTTGTTGGAGGCCAATCATCTCAGCCCCAGGATATCATTGCAGGAGTTCTTCAGGGTAGTGTCCTAGGCCCAACCATCTTCAGCTGCTTCAATGGCCTTCCTTCCATCATAAGGTCAGAAGTGGGGATGCTCGCTGATGACTGCAGAGTTTTCAGTTCTATTTGCAAACTCCTCAGATTATGAAGTAGCCCATGCCTGCATGCAGGCATGGACCTGGACAACATTTAGGCTTGGGCTGATAAGTGGCAAGTAACATTTGTGTCACACAAGTGCCAAGTAATGACCATCTCCAACAAGAGAATATATAACCACCTCCCTTTGACATTCAACCGCATTATTTTCAAAATCCTTGGGGTAGTGGGGGGGGTCCACCATTGACCAGAAATTTAATTGAACCAGGCACATAAAAACTGCGGCTACAAGAACAGGTCAGAGATTGGGTATCGTGCAGCAAGTAATTCACCTCCTAACTCCCCAAAGCCTGTCCACCATCGACAAGGCACAAGTCAAGAGTGCAATGGAATGCTCTCCACTGGCCTGGATAAATGCAGCTCCAATAACAGTCAAGAAGTTCAACACTATCCAGGACAAAGCAACTCGCTTATTGGCATCCCGTCCTCCATCGGCACACGGTGGCTGTAGTGTGTACCATGGACAAGATGCACTGCAGCAATTGTCCATACCTCCTTTGACAGCAACTTCCAATCCCAGGGCCTCGGCCACCAAGAAAAACAAGGGTGACAGGTGCATGGGAACAGCACCACCTGCAAGTTCCCCGCAGAGTCACACATGATCCTGACTAGGAAACATACCACCATTTCTTCACTGTCGCTGGGTGAAAATCCTGAAACTCCCTCCCTTATAGCACTGTGGGAGTGCCTACAGCATATGGACTGCAGCCATTCAAGAAAGTGCCTCACCACCAGCTTCTCAAGGGCAATTAGGGATGGACAATAAATGCTGGCCTTGCCAGTGCTGCAAACAACCCAAGAAGTTTGGGGACTGGGCATAGTGCCTCGACTGCTTTCCACACCCTATCTGCTGCTCAGTACTCCCATCCTATGAACAAACAAAATGAAAACACTTAGGAGCACTTTGTGCACCCAATGTCTTCAACTATTTTACCAGAAAACGAGATACAAGTAATTTGTGGACAAGTTCCAGATTAATCTGAAGCTGGGTAGAAGAATTAACATTATCTGAGAGAGACTCTTCTTTTACATGGTGAGTGAAGGGATAGAGCATTGCATGGATTATTCTCACTGTTGGGACCCTGTTCTCATCCCAGTGATATTTGATAGATGCTAAAATCAAGATTTATTGACTCCCAATGCTACATACCATAGCCCTGTCAAGCAGCAGGCAAGTGAGGTAACCAAAACCCTCCCACTGCAGATATACAGCCAACAAGACATGTAAATACCACTTGAACGTACTTACTCTCCTCTCTTATGGAGAAGCATTTAGGAGGCTAAAAATTGATGTGCTCCATTTTTTCAGGCACCGTGGATATGATTTGCCACCTGATGGAGATGGGCAGAACATAAACTCTCCACTGCCTCCTTATTTAAATGATTGCAGCGTGCAGCCCAATGTGACCTGCGCTGCTGACTGCATGCACAAGATGGGGCCTAACAGTGTGCAGGGCTAGCCCACGTTCTAGCTAGTCTCCAGCTCTTAAAAAGCTGTCTTTCCCTCTTAAAGGAAGCTGCACTGATTAACCGAAGGCTACAAATAACTCATTCTGATACAGTTAAAATGAAGAAACATGGAACACCAGGCCAGGGAGAGGGCTCCAAGTTCTTCAAATGCCGCTCTGGAGGCACTAGTGTTGGTGGTGTACTCAAGGAGAGGCGCAATACTTCTCCAAAGGACCAGAAGGCCCTCACACCAGACCCTCCAAAGGACGTGGGAACACGTGGTATTGGAGGTAAATGCATGGAGTCTGGCCCCGAGGTCCTGGCAACAGTGTCGGAAGTTTAATAAACTCACGCCCATGGAAGAGGTCAGTAAATGCCTCTTCAGATCACCTCTCATACCCACAAAACCACCATCCTCTCCAATCTGCCAAGCCCCCATTCACCCAGAAGCACTCAGGACTCACACCTAACATTTGCATACTCCACCTTAACTCACATGCACTTTCCACTGATGCCAGCCTCACACCCACCTCTCGTTGCCTCTACATACCCCTCGCCATTCAGTTATGGCAGGCACATCACCCAAACAAAGCATAACACAATCACAGACATCCTGTCCCCTCTAGCAAGACAAGAACGTCCATAGAAGGAGGGAAAATCAGAGGCAGGGTGGCGGGTGCTGCCACCACTTCAAACTCTCAGCCCAACACAGGAGATGGTACTCCAAATCATAGGATTGCTGAGGTGTCATCCCGTGGGAGCGGCAGCAGCACTATGATGCACAAACCTACTGCCATCTCTCAGGATGACAGCATTCGAGCTTCCACCACTGCCAAGCTGCCAGTGCCTTTGCTGTTGTCTGTTAGCTAGCCAGCCAGCCAACCCACAATTGCTGCATGCTGCCAAGCTAAGGTCCTCTTCCCGAGTTGACCTCCAGATCCTTGAAGGAAACGGCTGTGCTCTCATAATGGCGAGGTTACAGATGATGTAACAGATCAACCCAAACTTTGAGAAGTGCTCTGGCATGTAGTGTTCATCCGCACCCCCCCCACCCCTCAGCAATCCCCCCAACACCCCACCCCCCCCCCCACCGCCCAACCCCACCCCAAGTAGTCAAGGCAGCGGAATGGTTGTTTGAGGAGGCCGACTGCCTTCATGACGATGTTCCGAGTGGCTCTGCGATTCTCATTGTCGGCTCGCTTTGCCCATGTGGTGGGGTGGCAGAGGGGGTCTTGGTCCCCAAGTGGCCAGTCTCTGGTTCTGCTAGGAGGGCTGAACGCAACTGATAGGGCCCCTGGCGTAGGTTAAATGCATCGTGGTTAGTGCCAGGATAGTGGGCATTCACCAATGAAGGTCTTGGCAGTGTCGCATGCCAACAGCATATTTATGGAATGGAAGCCTTGCAGTTCCTGTAACTCCCCCCACTGACATGGGAGTCCACAGAACCATGTGGATGCAAATGATGGTGCTCTGCACCATCGGGAATCCCACTATCCTGGTGTGATGGAAACCACGCCTGCCAAATGGAAACATATTAATTTTGTCATGTGGAACACTATTTGAACACTTACTGGACATTGAAAATAACTTGTTTAAAAAGCTCACAGAGCAGTGGCTGAAAACATGGCTGCACATTTGCATTCTGAGAGACAGTTTAACAGAGAGACAATGGAAGTGCTCCCTGATTCAATTAGCCAGATGGGTTTTGTCAATAGTGATGATCAAAAGACATTGAGATTCATTGTCTCTGTAACAGCCAGTATTCCACCCACCCCCTTTTACTAAGTGTGTTGAGTAAGCTTTGAAGGATCAACAAACCCTGCAGGCGATGCTGTCTCAAACAAAGAACTAGTCACATGACTACCCTGCTGGTAAACCTGAGAATTGATTGAATTGGCTCACAGAAATGTTTTGAGGCAGACTGCTTTTGAAGACCAAAACAGAAGCAAAGTCTCTCTCTCTCACGCAAACTTCCAGGGACCCACGGAGTAACTTAAGCCTCAAGACAGAAGACCTCTGCAGCCTTCTGCTACCAGCAAAACAAGTTTGAAAGTGTGCGCTGGGCCCCAACGAGAACTGCAAGACTTAACTTCAATCAAAGACTTTACATCCAACCCAAAACCAGTAACTGAATTCCCTCTACTACTTCAAACCTCTCCCCTTTAATTCTTTCTCCTCCTCAGTACCTATTTGTGTGTGTGTGTTTATTGCATATGCGTGCGAACGTGGCTGTGTCGCATATTTTTAGTAGTTTTAACGGAGGTAGAGTTTTAAGGTTAATAAACTTACACCTTTCTTGTTTAAACCTGAGAAAACCTGTCTGGTTTATTCCTTTATAATTACAATTAGACAGCAGTGAGCAAGGACTCACTGAGGGAAAGCTAAAAAAAAAAACTTTTTAAACTTTTAAAAAAGTTTAAACCCGGTTATGGCTAAACGTGGAAACGGCTGAGAGGGAAGCCCTAGACCCCTTCCTCACCTGGTCGTAACACTGGTAAAGCCACATGCCCTTTTAGCCTGCTTGTCCTGCCTCTGCGAAAAGACAATGAACTGTCCTCATCTGGAGTAGATGGCCTGTGACTGCCTGGATGCTGCAATATAGGACAATGTTGGCAATGTCTCCCACTCCCACCTATAAGGACGGTGTAAGAATTGTGGGCAGCAGTCACCTTTGCGGCCACTGGCAGGGCCTTCCTCTCTCTGGTGTGAGGCTCAAGGTCAGGCTGAAGGAATATGGCACAGTTCAGTGACCACCTCCTTATTGAACCCGAGTCACCTCAGGCACTGCTCCTGTGTCAGGTATAGGTACAGGAAATGCTCGAGAAATACTTCATGTGTAGAGTCTTCTTTGTAGAGCTCGCTTCTTCCTCCCTCTTTGTAGAGCTTCCCCTCTTTGTATCCTCTGCTCTGCAGACCAAGAGGCTCCTTTATGTGGTTGAGGTATTCTTGGTCCTCCCTGACTGTAAGCACCAGCTTGCAAAAATCAACTCCAAAAACACAGCAAAGTGCTTCCACAAAATCAACCAAAGCACAAGCAAATCAAAAGCACCTAATTTGCAACTTGTTGACTAGACCTTTGAATAGCACACTGGTGCAGACCCCAACTTGTGGCTGAACACTTGATCTTTGTTGAGCGACAAGTGAATTCAATGGGCCTGGGAGGTATATATTTGGCAGTTGGGTGTCACATCAGCTGGTTGGGCAGTATGAGGTTATGATATCACCAATTCAGTTCCTTCTGGCGCTCACAGGGGTACAATGGTATGCTGCACATGAAGCAGCTGGCAGCACAGCATGCAGCCCCAGGAGGGCAATCGTCTTGTATACAGCCACATCCCATGGTGCTACAGATCTGAATTTCACAGCCAAGATCTCGAAGGACAGCCTCAATTAACATTTTTGAACGTATGAATTTAAGGCTCAGTGTGAGGAATGTCAAAACTGGGAACTTTTTGAACCCAACATCAGCCATTAATCTGTACTCAGTGTAACACATTGGATACAGGTAAAAAGCATGTGTGGTAGCACCTCAGGAGATCATACTCTACTGCTCCATTGTGGCATTTTCAATTCCTGCAGCAACCATTCTTTTGTTCCTTTTGTGAGATTACTCAATTAGTATTGAACTGAATTAAGATCAAAAATTGTGGAAACTTTCATCACATCAATCCAGACATCATTCAAATCCAGGTTCCAGGAATGAACAGACCATCTCACCATCCAATTACCCACTAGATTTAACACATGCTGACACTCTATGGGCTGAATTTTATTTTCCCACTGCCGTGAAAGAAATGCGGGCCGCGCACTGCCACGCTGCCGTGATTTTGAGCACATCAGTCTACTTAAATATGCAAGGCAGTCGCTCCCCCTCCAATCACATGGGGGGGCGGCCTCGGCGACACTGTGAGCAGCGTCAGCTCTCTCTGCGCAGGCGCTGGCGCCATTTTTAAAGGGCTGCCAGCCCTGCTCAGGGAATGCAGAGTTGCACGCACCCCACTTCCACTACACTAAAAATAAATGTTTGGCCTGTCACCAACCACTCCCCCCCCACAACTGCATGAAGTGCACAGTTGATCCTGCTTCCCCCGCCACCACCAACTACACAAAAAATGCCCTGAGCCCCACCTCGGTGGTGCCAGCTTTCCTGCACGGGAGAGTGAAGGCTCAGGAGTGTCGCCCGTCACATTGAAGATCCGGATCTGACAGTAAGATCGCGAGGAATTGGATTTAAATGAATGCATTAAGTTAATTTCAATATTTAATGTCGGGTCCTGTCACTGATCAGTGGGGGGTCGCCACAGAGCCTCGCCACCGCCAGGAAGATCGGGCCCAGCAATCCCAGCGTTGGGCAGACCGCTGTCGCTGCGACCTTCTGGCCCCAGCCACCCCCACCCCTCCCCGCAACTCCAGAGCCCAACATCAGGAGCTCAACAAAATTCAGCCCTATATTTCATAATGAAAAAGGTTGTTGGAAAATATGAAGTTTACACTCAAGTAAATTATAAGCATGACCACTCATGTTCCTATACAAAATAGGTATATTTTTAGGATTCAGCTTCTGCCTAGACAGTTAGAAGAATTGAAAAGTTACGGCACAGAAAGAGGCCATTCAGCCCATCGTGTCTGCACCAGCTGAAAAAACTAGCCGCCCTATCTAATCCCACCTTCCAGTACCGGGTCCGTAGCCTAGCCGGTTACAGCACTTCAGGTGCAGGTCCAAGTACATTTTAAATAAGTTGAGGGTTGCTGCCTCCATCACCAATCCGGGCAGTAAATTCCAGACACCCACCACCCTCTGGGTGAAAACGTTTTTCCTCATGTCCCCTCTGATCCTTCTACCAATCACCTTAAATCTGTGCCTCCCTGGTAACTGACCTCTCCGCTAAGGGAAACAGGTCCTCCTATCTAGGCCCTCATAATTTTGTATACCTCAATTAAGTCACCCCTCAGCTTCCTAGTTCTAAGGAAAACAAAACTAGCCTATCCAATCTTTGCTCTTGCTGCAATTTTCAAGCCCTGACAACATTCTTGTAAATCTCCTCTGTACTCTCTCCAGAGCAATTATGTCCTTCCTGTAATGTGGTGATCAGAACTGTACGCAATACTTCAGCTGTGGCCTAACCAGCATTTTTATACAGTTCCAGCATTACATCCCTACTTTTGTATTCTATAGCTCAGTAAATAAAGGAAAGCATTTCATTGCCTTCTTCACCACTTTATCTACCAATCCTGCCACCTTCACAGACCTGTGGACATGTGCTCCAAGGTCTCTCACTTCCTCTACCCTTCTCAATATCCTCCCATTTATTGTGTATTCCCTTAATTTGTTTACCCTCCACAAATGCATTACCTCACACTTCTCCGGATTGAATTCCATTTGCCACTTTTCTGCCCACTCAACCAAACCATTGATATTATTCTGAAGTCTACAGCTATCCTCTTCACTATCAACTACACAGCCAATTTTTGTGTCATCGGCAAATTTCCCAATCATGCCTCCCACATTTAAATCCAAATCATTAATAGAAACCACAAACAGCAAGGAACCCAACACCAGACCCTGTGGAACGCCACTGGAAACCGCCTTCCATTCGCAAAAATATCTGTCGACCATTACCCTTTGTTCCTGTCACCGAGTTGGAATTTATGTTTTCATAAAAAACCCTGCATAGCAATACTACAATACATAAATCTGATTAAGTTTTCTACATCCAGAAATTGTATAATTTGTCATTTAGAACAGATGTAAAGTTAAATAGAACTGAAGATTCCTTATTGGCAAGCATTGGATTTTATTCTTTATGCAACAAATGTATTTTGAAGCAGTGCCAATCGTATAAACTATACAAATAAAAATAATGGGGCCGCCACCCATTTTTTAAATTCAAACTAACAAAGACAATCATTTCAACAGGCATCTTTATTATTCCCTTATAAAGTAAACTATAACATCCCAGGTCATAAAAATAAATTTTAAAGAGTCGATCCAGGAATGGACATTTAGTTACATTTAACAGTTTTATGGTGGCGCAGTAAAAGATGTCATCACTTTGAGCCACGTGGAGCTGTAAACCCTTGGCTCACAACTCTAGCCAAAAATCTGTCACAGCAGCCTGAGTCAGTATTGTACTTGCTATGCTCACAGCCAACAAACTATTAATCAATCCAGTTTTATGTTGCAACATTTATCCTACAACAATACTTACATTTTGTGCTATAATAATGGCTTGACCTTACTAGTCATAAATTGCATATGCGGGCCAGCTGACAACTTTTCACTAACATACTTACAATTAGCAAATTTATTATGTGTAATTTTATTAGACTACTTTCTTCATTATACAATAACAGAAGAAAAATCCTTAAGCATATATTCAATTAAACTATACTGAACCTGGATTACAAGTAAACTACACGAATCACTTCCCTATTAGTGCCAATTAATGGAGGTATTGTCACTTTCTACAAAATAACCTCTATGACTTCAATACTTTAATAATAACCTTACCCACTCTTCAGTTGTACAATCATTGTGATGCTTTGACTTGTACAATGTATGACATTTGAGCACTTAGCACAATGTAGCCCCTGAGCTAGCAGTAAATCAACAGATAATGAAAATAAAATTGGCATTTTAAACTTTTTAAAACAACGGAGTAAAGAACAAAGGATGACATTAGTTAAAAGGTGTGTCAAGACAAATTATTAAGCGGTCAAACATATCTTTCATTTAACTTACCTAGGAAGTACATTTAACTGCAGTTAACCATATATATTAAAACTAGACTTTTAAAGATGCCCCAACACATATTCTATTTCCACCCATGGTTGAATATATTCAGTTTTAAGCAAATGCAATAGCTACAATCACCAAGTCACAGCTCTCACTTCATCAATCTGATTGGCTCGATTATCAAACCACTGCACTGTCATTACCTTCTTAGCCTATCAAGAATTACAGATACTAGTTAATTAAGGACTAATCCTGTGTCTACAGATGGTAGATAACAGACCCCTGCCTGTGGGCTCACACAAGCTCTTGCTGACCTCAAGCTGTGACCCTCATACCAGTGACCACAGGCTATAGGTCATGACCTCTTCAAGTGGTACCTTGGGAGATAAGTCAATTCTGCTGTACTAAGATCAACAAAATCTATTGCACGATTTGGATACGAATACTATTCTGTCTTAAATGTTAACATGACACATAAAAGTATAGAATGGAGCCAAAGTTACCTGCTGCATTATCACCAGTAAAATAAACACTTCCCAGTATTACTGGAACTTGCACTTGAAAGTACAATTTTTAAAAAACTGTATATTTTAAAAAGGTAATTATACTCTGGATACTGTGGAGAGTTAACAAGCAACTAGCGCTCAACAGTGGCAAGTGTCAGTTAAAGATGCTACCGAGAACAGCTTACATTATATTGTGCCTTTAATAAAGAAAAATGTCCCAGGGCATTTAACAGAGGGAAAGTAAAAATAAAAGGCACATTCATAAGAGTTATCAGGTAAATTTCAAAAAAGACAATAATTCATCTGATAATATATAGTATTTCATTAATTTATCTTCTCTACACAACAGTGCAACTCCCAAATCTCTTTAGTCACAGATCACAATGCATAACAATTTAGAGGAATCTCTTCCCCCCCACCGCCCCCCCCTACACACACATCCCCATATACATTTTCAATATCCACAAATTCCATATTGCTGTTTCACATAAAGACTATTATTAGTAAAAGCAAAAGCAACAGGATGCCAGAAATAACTGACAATTGATTACAACAGGCATTGATTGACTCCTGCCTCTGTTAAATGTTCAAAATTTGCACTAGTTAAAGTTTGACCAGCAGATCCAGCAACTAACCCCCCACCCCACCCCCATACCCATCCCCTGTCCAATTCCTGCTCCCTAACTCAGCAAATTTTGATACTGTTGAGAAACAAAACTACTGTAGCTAATTCTGTCCTATCTGGTATTCATTGACACTTTTCATTAGACAAGGCACTTTAAGTGGTAATTGGTGTTATAACTGGAGATATATTGTAAATTTTTAAAATGACATTTTTGTTGAATTTATTCATAATCTAGTATACTTAAAAGGCATTAAGATTGGAGGTTATAGGAACAAGCACAGATAGGGGTGGTAGAGGCAGGAACCCTCATAACCTTTAAGAAGTATTTAGATGAGCACTTGAAACGCTATAACATGCAAGGCTACGGCCCAAGTGCTGGAAAATGGGATTAGAATAGATAGGTGCTTGATGGCCAGCACAGACACGATGGGCCGAAGGGCCTGTTCCTGTGCTGTATAACACTATTACTCTATGACTAATGCTAACCAACTCAATGAAACAATGTTTCATGCACAACTGGGGTCAGGAAATATTCTCCGTGAAGCGCAGCAGCACAGGAATGAACATTGCAGAAATGAGGATGGATAAACATCATAGATGATGGAACTTTCCTTCCAGGACAGCAATAAATCAGCATCTTACAGTACAGAAGGAAGATGTAATCTGGCCCATTGCACCTCCACCAGCTCTCAAAGAGATATTCATTTAGTCCCACTCCATCACCTTTCCTCCATACCCATTTAAGTTTTCCCTTTTCAAATATTTATCCACGTCTCTTTTAAAAGTCAGTATGGATTCTGCAACCCCCATTGCTAATGGAGCATTCCATGTTCTAACAGCTCTTTGCTTTAAGAAAAACAAATTCTAACTCTCTTCATTTATGAACTTTGTTATTGACTCGCCAACCAATGGTAATAGCTTTTCCTTATTTATATTACCAAGACCTTTCATATTTTGAATACCTTTATCAGACCTTCTATTAACCTACTCTGCTCTAATAGAGCCCCAGTTTCTCTAGTGTCTCATCACAACTAAAGCCTGGTATCATCCTAGTAAATCTCTTCTGTACCCTTTCCATAACCATGTCATTCTTACTAAGGTAGGGTGCCCAAAACTGGAACAATATCCTAACTGCAGTTTAATCAATAATTTATGTAGGTCTAGCATTAGTTGTCTGCTTTTATACTCAATGCCTCTATTTATAAGATCCAAGAGCCCATGTGCTTTTTTAACCATCTTATATCAATTTGTTCTCTCATTTTATAAAATTTATGTATCTAAGACTCTTTGTTCTTATTCTCCTTTCAAAGATGTACCATTTATTTAGTGTGCATTTCCTCTATTTATGCAGAACTTTTCCTTAGGCGATTAAATGACGAGCCAGGGTCTGATTATTTGCGATCTATACATGGAGGTACTAACTGGCCTGTTTTCATTCCATGCTTTCCAATATAATGCACTGAATCACTGTACTCCTAAATGCTATATGCAATTTTTCAACTACAACATGCAGAACTATAAAACAGATTGAGAAGCCAGAAATTTTTCAAAGAGTAGGACAGGACAGTGTACATTGATTAAAAAAAAACAATGCTTGCAGATCCACAAGCTAAAATCATTTTTAAAAAAGACATTAAAAATTTACCTTTCTCTTGGAACTCCTGAGGATAGCTGGAAAATAAAATAGCAATTACTACATTATCTAGAATCAAACACATTTCTACAATGCCAAAAAGTACTTTTTTTCTCTTATAACTTGATATTGAAATTAATTGTCTTCCTCACTGGTGGATTCTTGATAAATTATACTTCTTACAAATGACCAGTACAACTCTAAATACAACACAAATTATGTTTAAAATCAATTAATGATTTATCTAAGCTAAACAACCTTTGTTCTCTACTTCATTTTCATGCGCCCTTTATACATGTTTAGGCATGACATTCCATATTATAAAACAGATTTAGCAATTGAAATTACAACAAAGAACCTAAGCATCAAATAGATTAGCAAATTTTGTATACAGTTTGCGATATACTTTGAGTGACAATGGACCCTGACAACATCTGAAGACTTGTGCTCCAGAAGTAGCTGCACCCTTAGCCAAGCTGTTCCAAGCTAGATCACTGGCATCTACCGACAATTTTGAAAATTGCCCAGGTATGTCCTATCCATAAAAAGCAGGACGAATCCAATCTTGTCAATTACTGCCCCATTAGTCTACTCTCAATCATCAGCGAAGTGATGGAAAGTGTCATTGACAGGACTATCAAGCGACACTTACTCAGCAATATCTACTCACCAATGCTCAGTTTGGGTTCTACCAGGGCCACTCTGCTCCAGATCTTATTACAGCTGTGGCCCAAACATGGACAAAAGAGCTGCATTCCAGAGGTGAGGTGAGAGTGACTGCCCTGGACATTAAAGCAGCATTTGACAGAGTATGGCATCAAGGAGCCCTAGCAAAATTGAAGTCAATGGGAATCGGAGGAAAGCTCTCCACTGATTGGTGTCATACCTAGCACAAAAGATGATGATTGTGGTTGTTGGAGGACAATTACCTCAGCCCTAGGAGATCACTAGGAGTTTCTCTGGGCAGCATCCTAGGCCCAACCATCTTTAGCCGCTTCATCCATGACCTTCCTTCCAACAGAAAGGTCAGAGTGGGGATGTTTGCACGGTGTTCAGTACCATTCACAACTCCTCAGATAATTAAGCAGTCTGTGCCCACATGCAACAAGGCCTAGCAACATTCAGGCACGGGCTGATAAGTGGCAAGTAACATTTGTGCCATGCAAGTGCTGGGCAATGACCATCTTCAGCAAGAGAGAATCTAACCATCTCCCCTTGATCTTCAATGGCATTACCATCGCTGAATCCCCCACCACCAACATCCCAAGGGGTTACCACTAACCAGAAACTTAACAGCCACACAAATACTGTGGATACAAGGGTTGGTCAGAGGCTGGGAATTCTGTGGTGAGTAATGCAGCTCCTGACTCCCCAAAGCCTGTCCAAGGCACAAGGCACAAGTCAGGAGTGTGGTGGAATACTCTCCGCTACCCTGGATGAGTGCAATTCCAACAAAACTCAAGAAGCTCGACACCATCAAAGACAAAGCAGCCTGCTTGATCAGCGCCTGATCCACCACCTAAAGCATTCATTCCCTCCATCACTGGTGCACAGTGGCAACACCATGCACTATCTACAAGATGCACTGCAGCAGCTTGCCAAGGCTCCTTCAAGAGTACCTTCCAAACCAGCGACCTGTACCACCTGGAAGAACAAGCGCAGCAGACGCAAGGGAACACCATCACCTGCAAGGTCACCACCACCTGACGAAAGGTCACAGACCTAAAATGTTAACTGTTTCTCTCTCCCCAGATGCTGCCAGACCTGCTGAGTGTTTCCAGCATTTTCTGTTTTTATTTCAGATTTCCAGCAACTGCAATTTTTTACTTTTGTACCACCTGAAAGTTCTCCTCATACCATCCTGACTTGGAATTATATTGCCATTCCTTCACTGTCACTGGGTCAAAATCCTGGAACTCCTTCCCTAACAGCACTATGGGTGCACCTACATCACATGGACTGCAGCAGTTCAGAAAGATGGCTCACCACCACTTTCTCAATTAGGGATGGACAATAAATGCTGGCCTTGCCAACGACTCTCACATCCCAAGAATGAGTTAAAAAAATTACCTATCACTTGATGTACTAAGCTGCGCAGGTGACAACAGAAATAACTCCCATCAAATTCTGCCTAAAACCCTACATATATAATCTCACCATTTTACCTTTGCAGTTACTTGGGATAAATATCCTCAGATTTTAGTTTAGTTTAGAGATACAGCACTGAAACAGGCCCTTCGGCCCACCGAGTCTGTGCCGACCATCAACCACCCATATATACTAATCCTACACTAATCCCATATTCCTACCACATCCCCACCTGTCCCTATATTTCCCTACCACCTACCTATACTAGGGGCAATTTATAATGGCCAATTTACCTACCAACCTGCAAGTCTTTTGGCTTGTGGGAGGAAACCGGAGCACCCGGAGAAAACCCACGCAGACACAAGGAGAACTTGCAAACTCCACACAGGCAGTACCCAGAATTGAATCCGGGTCGCTGGAGCTGTGGACAAGGACTATATTTTATTCCTTCGGTATTCTTAACCAAGTTAAACTAGAAAACAAATATTCAGAATTACCAAAAAATTTTTACCTTGTTTTAATAACTTTAAGCTTTCTCAAAAGTACATCTTTCTTTTCTTTGGCCTTCTTAGTCAGGTTCTCTTCCTTTAATATTTCGAGTATAAATATTTCAATATCTGCAAAGGAATAATATTTAAATTTCAAACATATTTTAATTTCATCAGCTGACAATGCTACAGTGAAAACAGTTTCAGCCAGCTGATGTGTAACTCACTTACTTGGATTTGTAAATCTAACATTTAGATAAAGCAGTAGAACATACAGTGGTAAAAATAGCTTTATACATTATCAGTAAAGTGGGGAATCTCTTTAAAGTATGTACATTTTAAATCCATTTAGTGAAATCGTATAGGCAATTTAGTTAGAAATAAACACACAGCAACACACATACAGTGCCCATACTAAAATCATCTGCAAGAAAGCTGGAGTCCATCCCAAATGGAACTTAAAATTAAGAGCAAAACTGAAGTTGCAAATCAATGAATTGTCATCATACTGTATGCAAAAGCAGCAACAATTATTGACATAGGCATGCATACATTTGATTATTAATGTTACTTTAGCAAAATGATTCTTGATGTTTCATTATAAGAGTTGTTTTTCACCAATGGGGTGTTCAGAAAATCTGTCACAACATCACTTTAATGTTCATGTTATAATTCAATTACAAGTGATTAATAAACAGCCTTTGATGTGTGGCAGCCAGGTTTTACAACCTTCCGGTGTTCGGGAATTCCCTCCTGATCTCAGAGTTATGTCACATCTGTAAAAAATAGTTGCCATACGTTGCACTTCACTATCCATGCACTACAGTGGTTCAGCTATGGTGAACTGACAATGGAATTGACTTGACTGCTCTGCACAATTTTTGCTTTGGATTTACACTACTTGGCATAATAATCCTACTATAACCCAGGCAAGACGGTGGTTCAGTCATTTAAAGCACCATTATGTTTTAAAGTTAGATATAGCTTTCACTAAAATCCTATCTCTACCTATTGCTCTCAATGTCCATAGCAAAGGCTGAATGTTTACAATCTTTGGATATACTGTGCACATTTTTTCCTCAAAGCCACACTGTAGCTCAGGTAATGTATTGTAAGTTAAGTTGTTTATTCTCGATACATGAATTTAAACCAGGAGGAGAATTATGTTTGCCTATTTCCTGCATAGAACTTGCATTAGAAGAAGCTCCAATCACTCATTGCTAACACCATTACTGCACATTGGTCTTGGAAATAATTAAACAGGCAGATTGTGGGGGAAGGGGGTTAAATTACTGCATACAATTTCTATGCACATAAACATTGATTTAACGGTTGTACAGCTCACGAACAACTACATTACAAAAATTCTACAAGACCCTGGTATTTGGAAATGATTTATTGCCCAGTCTTCATACTGATACAGCAGTGTCACCTTGTTAAATAATTATTCAAATAATATTTTGAACAATAATATTTGGAATCATTGAGCAGATATCTATATTAAAGTGGTGAAATAGGACTCAGGTTCATAAAAAAATATCTAGATGTTGCAGTGCAGAGTTTGCTGGATCCCTTTAAAAATGGGCAGCGCAGTGGTATGGGCGGCACAGTGGCGCAGTGGTATGGGCGGCACAGTGGCGCAGTGGTTAGCACCGCAGCCTCACAGCTCCAGCGACCCGGGTTCAGTTCTGGGTACTGCCTGTGCGGAGTTTGCAAGTTCTCCCTGTGTCTGCGTAGGTTTCCACTGGGTGCTCCGGTTTCCTCCCACCTCCAAAAACTTGCAGGTTGAATTGGCCATTGTAAATTGCCCCGAGTGTAGGTAGGTGGTAGGAGAATGGTGGGGATGTGGTAGGGAATATGGGGTTAATGTAGGATTAGTATAAACGGGTGGTTGTTGGTCGGCACAGACTCGGTGGGCCGAAGGGCCTGTTTCAGTGCTGTATCTCTAAATAAATAAATAAAAATAAACAAACAAGATGTGTCCTCAGCCCTTTAAAGTTTCACACAACCCGACCATTCATTAAAAAGTAGAGAGTCCTAGGTGCCGACACTTCAGCTAACAGTGGATGTATGAAACAGAAGGTCTTGCACAGAAGAACAAGAGGCTACAGAAAAAGCATAAAAAGGTAATGCAATAGGATATCATGACTCTTGGCAAAATTAATACAGAGGGCTGAATTTTACCGGCCCCTAGATGTCACCGGTCGCGGCGCGGTGGCCAGTAAAATGTTGGGGGGAGAGGCCCGCCTCGACCCGCGACGTCAAGAAGGGCCCATTGCGGCAGGGGGAGCTCGGTGCAGCCAACCCCACGCCACCAGCCCCACTGACCCCCTCCCGCCACCTGGTGGCGGGCCCTTCATCTGCATATTTAAATTGACATTAATTACATTCAAATAAACTTACCTCCCATCCCGCGCCAATTTTATGGCCTCCATTCGACCTTTGCGCGCCTTCGGAACTCACACGGAGTTCAGAGGACAGAACCCAGTGGGGAGGGGGAATTAATAAAAATTTCAGGGAAGGAGGGGTGGATGGGCAGGGAAATCAATATTTAGTGGGGATGGTGAGAAGGGGTTATAGGTCAAATGTTATAAGTTTAGGGGGTAAAGTTCAGGTAGGGAAGGAGGAATGTGTTGGTCATTTCAGGCATTGAAATGACCATTGGGGGGTTGGGAAGGGCCAGCCACATATTTCATATTGTTTGATAAAAATTTAATACTGCTGCCCGTTTAAAAATTTAATGTAATCCTAAGGGCTTAAAGCCCTTTAAAAATGGTGCCGGCGCCTGCGCAGTGGCGCTGGACGCCGTTGCCAGGGACGCAGAGGCCACCCCAACACGTCATCGGGGGCAGGCGCTCCGCCTCCACTATTTAAATGAGCCCCCACACAAAATATCGCAGGAGCTCCTCAACAGCCGTTGAATGCGGGCTGCCCACCGAGTTCAAAGGGCACCGCCGCGGACTAAAATTCAGCCCATAGTGTGTAACTTCATAAATTTATGAATTTAGAAATCAAATTTAAAGAATAAAAAATACAAAGCATAACAAATTCAATTATGAAGTGCAAGCCAGTTTTTTTCATCAAATTATTTTTGCATGTCTCTAATCACAAAGCAAAATGTTAAAATTCAGGATTAATCCTATTTTTCTTTCTCTACTCCATACTAAAATACAGCAATAATTTGCTCTTCCTTCCCCCTACTCCCATACTATTGGGTGAGAACCACAATTTTCAAATGGTCTCTTACATTGTGTCTTTGGGCCTCCTTATCTCGAGAGACAATGGATACGCGCCTGGAGGTGGTCAGTGGTTTGTGAAGCAGCGCCTGGAGTGGCTATAAAGGCCAATTCTGGAGTGACAGGCTCTTCCACAGGTGCTGCAGAGAAATTTGTTTGTTGGGGCTGTTGCACAGTTGGCTCTCCCCTTGCGCCTCTGTCTTTTTTCCTGCCAACTACTAAGTCTCTTCGACTCGCCACAATTTAGCCCTGTCTTTATGGCTGCCCGCCAGCTCTGGCGAATGCTGGCAACTGACTCCCACGACTTGTGATCAATGTCACACGATTTCATGTCGCATTTGCAGACGTCTTTATAACGGAGACATGGACGGCCGGTGGGTCTGATACCAGTGGCGAGCTCGCTGTACAATGTGTCTTTGGGGATCCTGCCATCTTCCATGCGGCTCACGTGGCCAAGCCATCTCAAGCGCCGCTGACTCAGTAGTGTGTATAAGCTGGGGGTGTTGGCCGCTTCAAGGACTTCTGTGTTGGAGATATAGTCCTGCCACCTGATGCCAAGTATTCTCCGAAGGCAGCGAAGATGGAATGAATTGAGACGTCGCTCTTGGCTGGCATACGTTGTCCAGGCCTCGCTGCCGTAGAGCAAGGTACTGAGGACACAGGCCTGATACACTCGGACTTTTGTGTTCCGTGTCAGTGCGCCATTTTCCCACACTCTCTTGGCCAGTCTGGACATAGCAGTGGAAGCCTTACCCATGCGCTTGTTGATTTCTGCATCTAGAGACAGGTTACTGGTGATAGTTGAGCCTAGGTAGGTGAACTCTTGAACCACTTCCAGAGCGTGGTCGCCAATATTGATGGATGGAGCATTTCTGACATCCTGCCCCATGATGTTCGTTTTCTTGAGGCTGATGGTTAGGCCAAATTCATTGCAGGCAGACGCAAACCTGTCGATGAGACTCTGCAGGCATTCTTCAGTGTGAGATGTTAAAGCAGCATCGTCAGCAAAGAGGAGTTCTCTGATGAGGACTTTCCGTACTTTGGACTTCGCTCTTAGACGGGCAAGGTTGAACAACCTGCCCCCTGATCTTGTGTGGAGGAAAATTCCTTCTTCAGAGGATTTGAACGCATGTGAAAGCAGCAGGGAGAAGAAAATCCCAAAAAGTGTGGGTGCGAGAACACAGCCCTGTTTCACACCACTCAGGATAGGAAAGGGCTCTGATGAGGAGCCACCATGTTGAATTGTGCCTTTCATATTGTCATGGAATGAGGTGATGATACTTAGTAGCTTTGGTGGACATCCGATCTTTTCTAGTAGTCTGAAGAGACCACGTCTGCTGACGAGGTCAAAGGCTTTGGTGAGATCAATGAAAGCAATGTAGAGGGGCATCTGTTGTTCACGGCATTTCTCCTGTATCTGACGAAGGGAGAACAGCATGTCAATAGTCGATCTCTCTGCACGAAAGCCACACTGTGCCTCAGGGTAGACGCGCTCGGCCAGCTTCTGGAGCCTGTTCAGAGCGACTCGAGCAAAGACTTTCCCCACTATGCTGAGCAGGGAGATTCCACGGTAGTTGTTGCAGTCACCGCGGTCACCTTTGTTTTTATAGAGGGTGATGATGTTGGCATCGCGCATGTCCTGGGGTACTGCTCCCTCGTCCCAGCACAGGCATAGCAGTTCATGTAGTGCTGAGAGTATAGCAGGCTTGGCACTCTTGATTATTTCAGGGGTAATGCTGTCCTTCCCAGGGGCTTTTCCGCTGGCGAGGGAATCAATGGCATCACTGAGTTCCGATTTGGTTGGCTGTATGTCCAGCTCACCCATGACTGGTAGAGGCTGGGCTGCATTGAGGGCAGTCTCAGTGACAGCATTCTCCCTGGAGTACAGTTCTAGGTAGTGCTCAACCCAGCGGTCCATCTGTTTGCGTTGGTCAGTGATTATGTCCCCCGATTTAGATTTGAGGGGGGCGATCTTCTTGATGGTTGGCCCAAGAGCTCTCTTCATGCCATCATACATTCCTCTGATGTTTCCGGTGTCTGAGGCCAGCTGAATATGACTGCATAGGTGTTGCCAGTAGTCGTTTGCGCAACGCCTAGCTGTTCTTTGTGCAGTGTTTCTGGCTGCTTTAAGTGCTGCGGATGTTAAATCGCTGGGGGCTTTCTTGTAGTTCAAAAGTGCAATGCGCTTAGCGGCTATGACAGGTTCCAGCTCTTCATTATGAGATTGAAACCAGTCTGCATTTCTCTTCGCACTTTTGCCGTAGGTGGTCAAAGCTGACTCATAGATGGCGTCTCTGATGTGGGCCCACTTGGTCTCAGCATCCCCTGTGGGAGTGTTTTGAAGGGCTGTTACAAGTGAATTTAGAAATTTTTGTAACAGCTGTGGGTGAGAAATTCTGCTCATGTTGATGCGCGGGTGGCCCTTCTGCTTGGAATGATGCAACTTCTTTGGTCTGAGTCTAACCTTGCTGCACACCAGGGAGTGGTCGGTGTCGCAGTCCGCACTGTGGAAGCTGCGTGTGATTTGAACACTGTTTAAGGCGGCTCGCCTTGTGACAATGAGGTCTAGCTGGTGCCAACGACGTGATCTTGGGTGCCTCCATGAAACCTGGTGACATGGTTGAGTGTGAAAGAACGAGTTGGTGATGCAGAGGTTATGATAGGTACACAACTCAAGCAGTCTCTGCCCGTTCTCATTCATCCTTCCAACGCCATAGCGCCCAAGGCAGGAGGGCCATGAGTCATGGTCGGCCCCAACCCTGGCATTAAAGTCCCCCAGCAGGAATAGGTGTTCGGTGTTGGGGATGCTGCTAATGATGTTATGGAGTTGTTCATAGAACTGGTCTTTAGCTTCAGGTGCGGAACAGAGTGTTGGAGCATAGATGCTGAGTAGGTGTACTGGACCAGAGGTGGTGAGCAGTCGGATGGACAGTATGCGTTCCGAGCCATTTGAGGGAGGCTCTATCATGCTGAGCAAGGAGTTTCTGATGGCGAAGCCCACTCCATGCTGTCTTGGTTCTTCAGGATCCCTGCCCTGCCAGAAGAAGGTGTAGTCTTGCTCTGCTAGAGAGCCACTCGCGGGGAGGCGAGTCTCCTGAAGTGCTGCAATGTCCACATTGAGTCTACTGAGCTCGTTGTTAATGATGGCGGTCTTCCGAGAATCGTTGATTTGTGTAAGGTCTTCCGACAGGCCAGGACACATAGTTCTGACGTTCCAGCTTGCAAAGCGAAGGGCTGGTACCTTCTTTCCTTTTTTCATGTTGTTTGGTGCGGTGTATCAGTCCACCTTTCGGGCAATGACCCTGAGCTCCAAGCACCCATTGAAGCAGGCAGACTGTGGCGGGACAGAACCTTATTGACCGGGGGCTGCCCGGTTTGAGGCGGGCGGTAGCTGTCCAGTGAGGTGCAATGACCTCTCCCACCGACAAAGGCAACCCGTGGCGCCCAGTTTCTACGCCAATTTATCTGGACTTATAACCCGTAACTGCTGCCTTCCGTGTTGTTTCAGTCGCTGTGAGGCAACTATGGAGTGACCTCTCCATGGCGCATGCCTGGGCAAATTTATGGAGGTTGAGAGTTGCCCAGTCGTCAAAACCCCCCTCTCGGCCTTTCTGGTGGGGTTCAAAGGAGTGCAGGACACGACGTTTGGCACCAGTATGGCTGCAGGAACTGCCGGAAACATGCCAAAGGTGACACATGACCGCCTACAGGGTTCCGCTCCGGATTTTCTGTTAGGGTTTACTCCCTTAGCCTTGGTCTCTCCCGAGACGCCCACAAGGCAGTGGGGTTGTTGGGGCCCCTACACAGGTGTAGGATGGTGCCGGTGGGAGGAGGGGATGCAAGGGGGAGGGGTACATAAATGTAAGCAACATAGTCGATATATAACTGCAAGTAATAGAGCAATTTGCTTTCTGAAACAAAATTTCCTTCCTACTTACAACATAAAGAGCATTCAAGTTTGGTCATCTCTCAACAAGAAAGGTACAACATTCTGGAATATATTGGTATTTAAACATTAGAATTTTCCATCGTTTCATCAGAGCATATATTGTTACTGAAACCAAATTTTGCACTCAAGTTTGGGGTTACAGTTTAATGATAATAGACATTTAAGTAGGTAGATCCTCTCACTGTGGGAATCATATTTGAAAACAGCTCAGACTGATAGGTTTAATTTTTTTTCTCTGCTGGTTTTAGGGCCCTATATGAAATCAGCTTTAACAGTCTTAACCTAATTCCTACCGAGGATTAGATTGATACCTAGTCTAAAGACTCTGTTACCATGATAGACTTAGAGACCTGGTGCTTTTCACTCTAGAAAAAGTGCAGATTTTGATAGTATTTCAGCAAGATCTTCAAGATAAAGGATTAGAATTAGTCCATGTGGATATGCTATTTAAGCTGAAAAGGGTAGGACAGACTAGAGGACACAAGTGTAAGTTACAGAAGCTTACATTGTATACTAGAAGTACAGCAGTAGGGACTTATTTTTGCAAAATTATTGGCCTGTGGAACAACTTGTTAACACGTGCACTAAGTCTGATTCACTGCAAGCATTCAGAAAGCAAATGGATGAATTTCCTGAGTGACCAACATAACGAGGCCGAGAAGATGGGAAGGTATTGGCAGAATGTGTCCTGCAGCCAACATGGACTCTTGGAATTTGTTTGATTGCTCTTAGGTGTTAGAGGGGAATTACTCAGAATTTTTTCCTAAATTGGCCAAAAGTTTTTAAATTTTTTGCCTTTCTCAAGATAGGCTCAATGGACCAGCTATTTTTGAATTGTTCTTTGTTTTTGTTATGTTGAAATGGCCATGCCAGAAAAATCCCCAATATTTGCAACTGAACTGGCAGTTTTACTCAAAGACTAAGCACATCTGGTGCAGAAAGTGTACACTGGTGCAGTAGGGCATGAGTTTCTGCATTAGACAATAAGGCATTTAGTTGGGCTAAATTACTAGTCAGAATATTGTTTGACTAAATTTTTTAGCATACTTTAACTCATTTTATTATATTTTAAAAATATTTTAAAATATAATGAAGGGCTATAAACTCCTAAATTGGGAGCCATGGAAGCCAAGCTGCAATTTGCCAACTAAAAAGTATAATATTAATAGCATTATGGGCAAGGATACATATTATTGTAGGTCAGGGCAGTTCATGAGCTAATTATTTATGAAGTTATTGCCAATGTATTAGCAGGGTGATCACACATTTGGGGGGAAAAAATCTTGCAACCGTATAACAAGAAGTTGGCAAGATTGGTGTAAGAATTTTGGCAACGCAATTTATGCCAACATTCCCTGCATACCTAATGACTATACTGGAAAGTGATTTAAAGGTAACCGCTAAATCAGTCTCAGTTATTCCCATGAAACAGACGACAACAGCAAATGAAATTTTTTGAATTAAAGAATAGATTTGTTCCACAAATTCATTATAAATAGTATCGTAAGGTCAAGCTATATGTCCCCAATGGTGGACATCAGAAATGTGTGGGGCTACCAGTAATAATGCTGAACCTGTCAATGTACAAATCCAGCTTTGATCAAATAATTAAAAACCAAATTTGTAAAGGAATCTTAGACACCTTATTCATTTTTTTTAAAAGCATAATAATGTGTTCATGCCAATTACAAACTAGAAAAATAGAAATACAGAATATTTTCTTGATATGTTAAAATACCAATGTAGATTGTACAGTTTATTAAAGTAGAAATATCCTTTCAAGTCCTATAAAAGTTTGTTAAAGCCAACAAATTGCCATCATATCACCATTTCTCACTCAAGGTGTGCAACTAAATTTGCACACATTTTTCACGTACAAGA
This sequence comes from Heterodontus francisci, assembly GCF_036365525.1. NCBI lineage: Eukaryota > Metazoa > Chordata > Chondrichthyes > Heterodontiformes > Heterodontidae > Heterodontus > Heterodontus francisci. The sequence goes on from NC_090372.1 coordinate 74,187,159, forward strand.
ATCAACCCTGTGAAAGGATCTATTGTTACATCAATCTCAACAATTGACTGGCTGGGAAAAAGGGCAACAGGAATTATATGCATATAGCAAAAAAAAATCATAACAGTTGCAAACAACTTTTTCACTGCTTTAAAATGACTTACTATTCATAAATTGTATAGCTTTGCCTATTACAACATAAAATACCTTATTCATTACGTGGGAAGAAAAATATTTTTGAAGCATAATGAAGGATAACAAATGGTGACTAATACAGAAGTTGAAAAAAACTCCTTATCAGAATCACAACTATCACCAGCCAGGTGTAGCATTCTGCAATGCTAAGCAGTTGGGTATTGGAGGTAAGTTATTTACTTATGAGAAAGACCTCTAGAAATTCCTCATATCTGTGACAAAGAAAACCAATAACTCACTGTTACGAATGAGATATTCTTTATGATGCACAGGCTAGTCCCAAAAATCACATCAAGAATTTTAAACCATCATCTTACTGGGAACATTGCTTTAATTTTAATGGAGAACCTCTGCTTAAAAAGAAAACTTTTCCACAATCTGATTGTAGTTAGGATACAGTTTTAGCTGCACAATTCAGAGGAAAAATGTTAACTACCTGTAACATAAGACTAGGTCTGCTACCTTGACTGCAATATCTTAAGTCTCAAATATTATTTTGTCTTCATATGTTGTCGTCAGCACATAAATCAACATTCATACTTGTTCTCTTTTAGGTTGACAGGGCTGTGGAAATTTCACTCATATCACTGAGGGTGTTTTAAAATGCCCTTTTATTGTGGAGGTTGAGAGCAACAAACACCATTTACTGAAGCGTACTAACCCATGCTCCACAAAGGTAGAAGGTTTCACAAAATTTCAAAATGGTCCTTCATTTAAGGCTATTTTCCTCTCCCCAATTTGGCTTTGCTCAAGTTACATACCATCCTGGATCAGGTTGGGCAGGCTACTGCTTCCTCTTCCACCTATATACTTTAGAAAATGGAATCAGAGGCCAATCTTAAGTGGCTGTGTCCCCTGTTTTCCATGGCAGTATAACAAGAGATTGGTATGGGCCATATTGCAACACCTATTCTCATTATAAATTTAACTTTATCTTTGTATGTATACAGTGTAATGTTAAATTGTGAACTCGTACAAAATATGCTTTAACAATTATTCATGCCAACACTAAAGCCAACTAGTGCCATCTCTAGAACGCACCTAACTCTGCTTCTGCCTTAGCTCATCTGCTACTGAAACCCACATCTATGCCTTTACCTTCAGGCTTAACTATTCTAATGCACTCCTGACCAACTTCCCACATTCTGCCCTCCATAAGCTTGTCATCCAAACTCTGCTGCCTGTATCCTAACTTAAACCAAGGCCCATTACCACCCATTACCCTATGCTCACTGATCTACATTGGCTCCCGGTTAAGCAACGCCTAGATTTAAAAATTTTCATTCTCGTTTTCAAATCCCTCCATGGCCTTGTCCCTCGCTATAATCTCCAGCCCACAAAACTCCCATTGCCCACCGAGATATCTGTACTCCTCTAATTCTGGCGTCTTGAGCATCCCCAATTTTAATCACTCCATTATTGAATCATAAAATGGAATCATTCTGGTAAATTTCCTTTGCACCTTTTCAAGGACCCTCACATTCTTCCTAAAGCAGGGTGACTAGAACTGAATGTAATACTCTCAGTAAAACAGATTATCTGGTTATCACATTGCCGTTTGTGGGAGCTTACTGTGCTTAAATTGGCTGCCGTATTTCCTACATTACAACAGTGACTACACTTCAAAAGTACTTCATTGGCTGTGAAGCACTTAGACATTTGGTGGTTGTGAAAAGCATTATATAAATACATGTCTTTTTTCTTTATGAATAGACAATGGAATTCTGTATATTGTCTCAAAATATGTCATGTGCAAGACCCATTCTCATAAATCTTTTCTGCACCCTTTCTAAAGCCTTCACATCCCTCCTAAAGTGCAGTATCCAGAGCTGGACACAATGCTCCAGTTGTAGCCAAACCAATGTTTTATAAAGATTCATTATAACATCCTTACTTTTATACTCTATGCCTCTATTTATAAAGCCCAGGATCCCATATGCTTTGTTTTTTAAAACCACTTTCTCAACCTGCCCTGCCACCTTGAACTATTTGTGTACATATACCTCCAGGTGTCTCTGTTCATGGAAAGCCTTTAGAATTCTACCCTTTAGTTTATATTGCCGCTCCTCTTTCTTCTTACCAAACTGTATCACTTCACACTTGCTGGCATTAAATTTCATCTGTCACGTGTCCACCCATTCCACGAGTCCCTGTTCTGTTAAGGTCTATCCCCATTCTCCTCACTGTTCACTATACTTCCAAGTTTTGTGTCATCTGCAAATTTTGAAATTGTGGTCTGTATAACCAAGACCAGTCATTAATGTACATCACGAAAAGCAATGGTTTTAGCACCAATCTCTGGGGAGCCTCACTGTATACGTTCCTCCAATCCAAAACAACAACCGCTCATCATACTCTCTATTTCCTGTCCTTTTGCCAATTTTGTATCCATTCTGCCACTGCCCACTTGTTTCCGTGCCTTCAGCTGCCTAGGCCCTAAGCTCTAGAATTCCCTCCCTAAACCTCTCTACCTCATTTTCCTCCCAGCCTCATTTAAACCTCTCTCTTTGATCAAGCTTTTGGTCATCTGACCCTAATATCTCCTTAAGTTTCTTGGGGTCATATTTTGTTTTATAACATTCTTGTGAATGTTTTATTTCATTAAAGGCACTATATAAATACAAGTTATATTTGTGCAGACATTTCCAGGCAACTATTTTACTTTAAAAAATAATCTCTGATAATTTTTATGCGAGCTCCCACTACTGCTTTAAAAGATCATAACTTGCTTTTGAGAAAAATTAAAATTCGACATTTACTACGTTTTTGCCAATTTTAGGACAAATTTCACCACACCGCATCAATCCATAGCCACTCAACAAATCAATTCGTTGTCCAGCTGAAACCTACTCGGAAAAACGTATAAAAATGATTTGTTATACAAAACAGAATACTGAGACACCAATAGTTTACAGGAAATAAACAGTTACTGTCTTTCTTTTTGGGCCTCCTTATCTCGAGAGACAATGGATACGCGCCTGGAGGTGGTCAGTGGTTTGTGAAGCAGCGCCTGGAGTGGCTATAAAGGCCAATTCTGGAGTGACAGGCTCTTCCACAGGTGCTGCAGAGAACTTTGTTTGTTGGGGCTGTTGCACAGTTGGCTCTCCCCTTGCGCCTCTGTCTTTTTTCCTGCCAACTACTAAGTCTCTTCGACTCGCCACAATTTAGCCCTGTCTTTATGGCTGCCTGCCAGCTCTGGCGAATGCTGGCAACTGACTCCCACGACTTGTGATCAATGTCACACGATTTCATGTCGCGTTTGCAGACGTCTTTATAACGGAGACATGGACGGCCGGTGGGTCTGATACCAGTGGCGAGCTCGCTGTACAATGTGTCTTTGGGGATCCTGCCATCTTCCATGCGGCTCACGTGGCCAAGCCATCTCAAGCGCCGCTGACTCAGTAGTGTGTATAAGCTGGGGGTGTTGGCCGCTTCAAGGACTTCTGTGTTGGAGATATAGTCCTGCCACCTGATGCCAAGTATTCTCCGAAGGCAGCGAAGATGGAATGAATTGAGACGTCGCTCTTGGCTGGCATACGTTGTCCAGGCCTCGCTGCCGTAGAGCAAGGTACTGAGGACACAGGCCTGATACACTCGGACTTTTGTGTTCCGTGTCAGTGCGCCATTTTCCCACACTCTCTTGGCCAGTCTGGACATAGCAGTGGAAACCTTACCCATGCGCTTGTTGATTTCTGCATCTAGAGACAGGTTACTGGTGATAGTTGAGCCTAGGTAGGTGAACTCTTGAACCACTTCCAGAGCGTGGTCGCCAATATTGATGGATGGAGCATTTCTGACATCCTGCCCCATGATGTTCGTTTTCTTGAGGCTGATGGTTAGGCCAAATTCATTGCAGGCAGACGCAAACCTGTCGATGAGACTCTGCAGGCATTCTTCAGTGTGAGATGTTAAAGCAGCATCGTCAGCAAAGAGGAGTTCTCTGATGAGGACTTTCCGTACTTTGGACTTCGCTCTTAGACGGGCAAGGTTGAACAACCTGCCCCCTGATCTTGTGTGGAGGAAAATTCCTTCTTCAGAGGATTTGAACGCATGTGAAAGCAGCAGGGAGAAGAAAATCCCAAAAAGTGTGGGTGCGAGAACACAGCCCTGTTTCACACCACTCAGGATAGGAAAGGGCTCTGATGAGGAGCCACCATGTTGAATTGTGCCTTTCATATTGTCATGGAATGAGGTGATGATACTTAGTAGCTTTGGTGGACATCCGATCTTTTCTAGTAGTCTGAGTTACTGTAGTGGCCATCATAAACTATAAATGGATTCGACAACATACATTTATCTTCAGTAAATCAAGTTCCTGATATGCATTCTCTTCAAGTTGCGCCCTTCACCAGCATGATCACCAGTATTAAAAGACCATCACTTCTGCCACAGATGTTCCGGTTCCATCAGGTAAAAATAGATGTATGAAATTAAATAAGTGTCAAGAGTTTCATTGGTTACTTAAATAACTTTTTGTGCTCACAAGGACTAACCACTAAGTAGTTCCTTAACGATGGGCAGGGTGGGAAGTAAAATAAATAGTTAAGTACGTAAAACAGAAGTTCCTTATTGCTCAAAATAAACCTCAGCAGGAGTCAGCGGCGTGTGTTCGTTCCTCGCTTAACAAAGTGCATCTTTAGAATTTATATACATAATAAAATCTGGTATCTGATGTAATATAACGGGGCAGCGAGCAGTGAGCTTCAACTCATAGAAAGTTGACTCGTTGCCGGTAACTATTTCACCGATAGAAGTGGAGCGAGCCTGCTTGGAGTTCAACAACACTGCAGGCAGCTGCTGAGTATTGGTCACTGACTTTAATGTTTTTCCAACAAATCATTCGATATTTACACAATTTCCCGAGTTACAGGTCAGCGCTGCAATAAAAAAAAAATCCATCTGCCCCTTAAATCGATCGGGCGGCAATTGAGGGAAACGCAATTTCCAAAAAAAAAGTGGGGAAGCGTTTACTTCTCAGCAACTGACTGGATCGCTCCAACTTCCTCCTTTCACTTTCCTCTGGGCCACAATTCAAGTCAGTCCATAAAAGGTTTATGTTTTTGAAAACATTCTGGAATTGACTGTAAACAAGCGGGGTCACGACATGCCTGGTGCCGTTGCGGGGTTTGTTTTTACCTGTAATTAGGCTCTTCACGTCCTCTGGGATTTGCTGCATCTTGCCGCGCGAGGCCGATCGCTGTCAGTGTCACGGGCAGTGCTCGCGCTACGCGGAAGCTCAGCTCCAACCGCTGCCGAGTGCGCGCGCGGACGGCGTGGTGAACGTCGATGCTGCTGTTCACGCAGCCACCAGGCTATCTGATTGTGTTTCTCTAAACACACCCCTCCCCCGGTACGGTTTTCATTGGCTGAGTCTGTAATGTGTGCTCTGCAAGACTTGGGAAAGTCTTGGGCTGGTAAGTGGCAAGTAACAGTCACGCCACACAAGTGTCAGGCAATGACCATGTCCAACAAGAGAGTCTGACCATCTCCTCTTGACACTCAGTGGCATTGTCATTGCCAAATCCCCTACCATCAACATTCTGGGGCTTGACATTGACCAGAAACTGAACTGGACCAACCACATAAATACTGTGGCTACAAGAGCAGATCAGGGTAAAAGATCAGAGTCTGGGTATTGCGTGGCCTGTAACTTACCTCGTGACTCCCCAAAGCCTTTCCACCATCTACATGACTCAAGTGAGGAGTCGATGGGATAGTCTCCACTTGCCTGGATGAGTGCAGTTCCAACAACACTCGACACCATCCAGGACAAAGCAGCCTGCTTGATTGACACCACCTTCACCATTTACTCCCTCCACCACTGGTGCACTGTGGCTGCAGTGTGTACTACCTACAAGATGCACTGCAGCAACTTGCTAAGGCTTCTTCGACAGTATCTTCCAAAACTGAGACCTTTATCACCTAGAAGGGCAGGGCAACAGGCACATGGGAATACCACCACCTGCAAGTACCCCTCCAAGTCATACAAAGCCCTTACTTGAAAATATACTGCCATTCCTTCATTGTCACTAGATCAAAATCCTGGAACTCCCTACCTAACAGCACTATGGGAGTATCTTCACCATGCAGACTGCGACGATTCAAGATGGCTCACCACCATCTTCTCAAGGGCAATTTGGGATGGGCAATAAATGCTGGCCTTACCAGCAACATCCATATCCCATGAATGAATAAAAAAAATTGGGATTTATTTGAGTTTCGATGTGACTCTAGAACAGAGGGAGTCAAGAAACAGACGTACTTGGTTTAAATTCTTTACTTTGTTTATTGTTTATACACTTCATAATGTATTATTCTCACCTTCAACACTCTCCTTTTAAAATCACCATGAATCTGTCGACTCAAACAGGTGGCTTGGTCCTTTTGTTCCAGTATTGCTTGCCTGCCGGTGGCTTCTCTTGTCCAGCGACAACAATCTCGCCTATCTTCTTCAAACTTTAATAACCCACTTGTTTACCTGGGAATAGTATTAGACCAAGCATTATGCAGGAAGGATATATGCTGATTTTATATGATGAAACTCTTCCAATAGAAATCCTCTCTAATTTTGTTCCTTTTATCATCCAGTTGTACTGCAGAGCAGTTTTGACGAGAACAAGAATTCAACTGTCAATATGCAAAACTTGTGCATACATAATAGTACAAAATTGGATTTACAACTTGTTAATCTAGTGACTATCTGTGCCTGTGTTGGTGAAATCGCTAGCTTTTGTGGGTAGATTGAAAGGTCGGCCTGTTTGCAGCCAGAACCAAGGTGGCAGCCCAACTTAAGCATTAATAGAAAAAGGGATTTAGCTTTACTTAAAGAATGAATGAATGCAAGAAGGCTATTCTTTTCAAGCGACCAACTGTAACATCTCTATTTCTACTTGGGTTTAGATCAGTTAATCCAGCACAATCTGGCAATCAAACCTGACACCTTCTAGTTCTGATGAAAGGTCACAGACCTGAAACATTAACTCTGTTTCTCTCTGCACAGATACTGCCAAACCAGCATTTTCTGGTTTTACATCTGAGACCTTCCTGGTCTATAAAGCTCAGTTCCACACTAAACAGTATGCTTGTGAAATCAGCCATAGGACAAACCCCCAATTCTGTTCAGTATAAAAGACACTAAAAGGGAGTATTCAAAGAAATGCAGGACTTCCAGCCGAATGCAATCATTAGTATTGAGCTTGTCATTTTAAAAAGCAGTGTGAGAGAAAAGTCATTATGTTTTCATTCTGAGCAAGTGTACAAATAGAACAGATGTGAGTTCCCACACCTCCAATATGTGATGCCATATTAAAATACTATTTCAAACAGCAACAAATCAATAACCATAATGGCACTCCATACTGCATTCCATAAAATATTCCTCCATATTAAGTTCACTGTGGGCCAATTGCTTTGGCAGGGAACGGGAAGTGAATATTGGGACCATGTTGGAGAGATATTATTGCTGGAAAATGAATAGTTTCTCACTTTTTGAAACCAGTGCTAATGTCAAACACACTGAGATCAACTATGGCACAGGTTCAATGTGCCTTCGCAAAAATGTGCCTCATGCTAATATTAGAGGAACACTCTTGCAGTATAAGTAGTAATGTTTTTTTATTTCAAACACCAGATATCCTTGGTCCTCTGAGTTCTGTATTGAATTATATGAGATGGGATTTGGAGTTTGGACAGCAACAATTATGAGAGGAAAGGAGAGGAGGTAAGAAAATTGGTGAGAGAGAAAATAAATTTTATCTAGCTACAGTAAAACATTTCTTAAACCTATGATTGAAGCACAATTTTGGGTGAGTTTTAATTCCAAACTTTCAGCAAGAGTAGCTGAATAGTGATCAAAGAACTATTGCTAATTTATCCCACATTCAGGCCAGTGAGGCCAATTGTAGTATCCTTAGTACTGCTCAGTTGAGATCAAGCATTAACAGAGGATTGAGCCTAGGACCTTCTTGGCCTGTGTAGCTCAGCTACCTCCTGAACAATTTTTTAGAACCATTGCACAAGCTCTCTGATTTATTTTTAAATTGACCTTGTCAGCAGATACATGCACAATGAAACAACTGTTACCTCCATAACATCATATCTCATTTTTATCACCATACTTTTTTTCAGATTTTCAGTTGAATTGCATAGTGTTACGGTCAAGTGAGGAGGGGTCGAAGGACTTCCATCTTTTCGCTCTCCTTGTTTGACCACAATAGGTTTAATTCTTTCTTAAAGTGGATGTACTGGCCAATTCAGTGTTTGATTAATTACTTGCTATGGTCATAACAAGAACCGATCGGACAGGTTTTCTTGAGTTTAACAAAGAAAGAGGTTAACTTTACTGTACCTAAACAGAATTAATAAAAATAATAAACTGCGTGCCAACTTTCACTCACGCATACACACACACACACACTAGAGGTTTACACACACACACGAATAGGTTACAGAGTGCGGAAAGGTAGATTGGTTGAGTTTGAGTCCATTGAAAAGGGGGTATACAGTCTGTGAGGTTTGGTGATTGGGCTGGCTTCTAGCTGAATTTGGTGGTCCTGAGGCTTTTAGTTTGAAGAGACGTATGACTGGTTTGGTGGGTCTCTCGGAGACAACGATGCGAATGATTTCCTCAAATGGGATTTCTGATTGTAGCTGGAGTATGCAAAGATGGTCTGTCAACAGGCAGGATTTGAAGCTTAGAATCTGAAATGGCGAGTGAGAGAGGGACCCCCAATTGGTTCTGCACGTGTCAGAGTCCAGATGCTTCTCCTAGTTGCTGCAGAGAAACAACAGCTTAAAACCACAGATGGGGAGGGGCTTGTCACATGACAATCACTCAGTGATTCAAGCATAGGAGCAGTGTTTCTCTTCTTACTAAAAAGAACAGGCAGTTCCCTTAAACTTCCAGGGTCTTGGTTCTTGTTGAGATGAGCAGCCATTTCGTCTCCACCTCACAGGCTTTGCAATGTAGGATATAGTGTTGCAAATTAGGTGGCCATCTCAAGCTGCTAACAAAATCATTTTTTATCTGCTCCTTTTTTAATTTCTTTGAAGAAATATATAAATTCAGATCTTCAGTTGGTGGATTAAAGAAAATTATCATTCAACAAAACAAGTTGATGTAACACCTCCCCACCACATGAAATGAATTGTGACAACAGGAGCCTTGTACTAGGAGATCACAAATTAAAAAGAAACCATACACACACACTCATCAATCTCACTGTCTGAGCCATGCTCTGGTTTAGTATTTTTCTAATTGGGATTGGACTCGAGTGCAAGTGGGGAACTCCAACTGCTCTGACTGGGCTCAATCAGCTTGTGCTCCAACATATAATGAATTTCCTCTAGCACCTGGGTCATTCTCCTAGGAACTAGGTGATAGGGATTTTGTTTTATGGGAGGGGCCTCTCCTACATCCACATTGCATAGGGTTAGGATTGTTTGCCCCTGCAAATCCCTTTAAGCACTGTGAGCAGCCTTGTTAGGTCTCCTCTCTGTTCTGCATTTAAATAGGAGCGTAATTTCCTTAACATTTCAGTGTTAGCTAACCGGAGGGTAAGGGGTTCAATTTGTGAATCCGCCATACCTCCCTCTAACTCGTCCTCACTGTCTCTTTCGCCCTCCTCTTTCCTTGCTGTCTGGCAGACTTGTGCTTGTTTGTCCCCTTCCCGGCTGTGATACCGCTTTAACACATTCATGTGGCACAGCCTTTGCTTTTTCCTATGATCTGGGGTGTCAATTATGTAATCCACCTGGTAATTCTCTTTACTACCCTGTACAGGCCACTGATCCGGGCTTTCAATGGTTCTCCCTGTATTGGTAATAGCATTATTACGTGGTCTCCGGGCTGAAATGTACTGGCCTTGACATGTTTATCCACCTACCTTTTCATAGCTGTCTGGGAGGTTTTTAGGTGTTCTGGAGCCACCACACAGGCTCTCGTGAGTCGTTCGCAGAGTATGGAGATGTAGTCTGACAGGGAATATTCATCCCTGTGTCCTAAAAACCTCTCCTTTATTCGTTTAAGAGGACCTATCATCTCGTGTCTATAAACTAATTCAAAGGGACTAAAGCCAGTGGACTCATTGGGTGAGTCCCTGGTAACAAACAGAATAAATCCCAGCCCTTTGTCCCAATCATGGGGGTACTCATAGCAGTATGCCCTGATCATTGCCTTTAGGGTCTCGTGTTACCACTCCAAAGCCTCTTGTGGCTGTGGGTGGTAGGCTGAGGACTTTAGTTGAATTATGCCCAGATTACCCATGATCTTTTGAAAATACTGGACATAAAATTCATGCCCTGATCCGACCGGATTTCAGCAGACAGCCCATATTGGATGAAGAATTGGGTTAGCCCTTCAACCGCTACCTTGGCAGAGATAGTTCTTAGAGGGATAGCCTCCGGAAATTGAGTAGCCACATCCATAATGATGAGAAGATACTGGTAGCCCCCTTTTTTTTTCGGCAGGGGCCCCACACAATCTACCAGCACTCTGCTGAATGGTTCCCCAAAATCTGGTATTGGAATTAGGGGTGCAGGTTTTATTGCAGGTTGAGGCTTCCACACAACCTGGTACCTGTGGCAAGTCTTACAGAACTCCATCACATCCTTGTGGAGTTGTGGCCAGTGAAAATGTTGTCTTATGCGGGCTTGGGTTTTTCTGATACCGACATATCAAGCTATTGGAATATTGCGGGCTATTCTCAATATTTCTCTACAGTACCTCGGCGGCACCACTATCTGGTGAACCACTGTCCACTCTTTGTCTGCAGGTCTGTGAGGAGGTCTCCACTTCCTCATCAGCACCTCATCCTTTAAATAGTAGCACTCTGGAACTCCCTCTGCCTCAGCTTCAGTTTGGGCAGTCTGTGCTAACTTTTTAAACCCTGGGCCGGCTTGCTGAGCCTCAACCAAGGAAGACCTGTTTAACCCGTCCTTTGGTTCCTCTAACTTCCAAAAGAAGGTTTCAGATAACCAGACAATCGGGTCATATGTCTGCAGTGCCAGTTCGGCCTCCTCTCATTGGAGGTTGTTTGGCCATGGACAGGATCACCACACAGTCAGGAAAAATGCCAGTGACCTTTTCCTGAAACTGCTCTGGTTCCTGATGTCTTTTGGTCTCTCTAAAACGACTGGGGAAGCTACCACCTTTGCCCCCTCTAGATTATTATCCAGGAGAAGGTCAACCCCATCCACAGGTAAACTAGGGACAATCCCCATGGCTACCGGTCCTGAAACAAGGTTGCACTCCAGGTGCAGCCGGCATAAAGGTATGGGCATATGTGTTGCCCCAATACCATTACTGTGGCATTCAATGCACTCTCTGGGGGAAAGGTTATGCCTTTTTCCAGCATAAGGGATTGAGTGGCCCCTGTATCCCTAAGTATGACTATGGGCTTACCCGCCTCATTTAAGGGGTATGGGGTCACTTTCCCACTGGACACAAAATCCCGGTAACTCTCAGGGATTTTGTTCAGTTTTCCCTCACTCTCAGTGGTAAGTTTACTGGGTTTTACTGCCACAGTTAAAGTCACAGCCTGGTCTGCTGTGCTTTCCATCAGAGCCCCTTTTCCTGCACTGGTCTGGTGTACCCTGACTAATCCTATGGGTTTTCCCCGTAATTTCCAGCAGTCAGCTCGAGGGTGACCTGCCTTGTTACAATGGAAACATACAGGCTTTCGAGAGTCACTCCTGTTCTCAGCACCTCCTTTTTGACCTAAGGAGGGCCCCTTGTGTTTCTAATTCTCCCTTCTTGCTCATGGCTGTTCATCCTCCTATCACCCTCTCACCTTCTATCCTTTTCAGGTTTTTGGAGGTGACAAGGGAAGGGTTTGTGAATAAGTGTATAATCATCAGCCAGGATTGCTGCCTGCCTGGCTCTTGGAACCTTTTGTTCCTCCACGTGATTTTTTTGGGAAGGATGAGTGAGTTTTTGAACTCCTCGAGGAGGATCATCTCTCTGAGGTTTTCATAGGTGGACTCTATCATAAGTGCCCGTATCCATCGGTTGAAAGCAAGTTGCTTAACCCTTTCGAACTCGATGTAAGTTTGATCTGGCTGCTTTCAGAGAGTTCAGAATTTTTGGTGGTATGCTTCCAGTACTAACTCGTATGCACTTAGGATAGCATTTTTAGACATCTCAAAATCTGATGAACTCTCATCAGGCAACAGTGAATAAACCTCATGGGCTTTTCCTGTCAGCTTTTCAAAAGAGATGCAAAATTCTTCCACATCCCCCTCGTTGAATTTTGGTATCAATTGGGAGAACTTTAAGATCTCAGCGCTTGGTCCTGAGCTAGGGGTAGTTCCCTCATTAATTGTTCCTTCACTGGGTGCATTGGATCTTCCCCTATTCAGTTGGAGCTGCCTTAACTCCCTTTGGAAAGCTCTTTCTTTTTCCCTTTCCTCCCTTTCTTTTTCCCTTTCCTGAGACTCTCTATCTTCTTTCTCTCTCTGGAAAATTCATTATTTCTCCCTTTCCTGGAAGCTTTCTTTTTCTTGGAATTCTAATTCTAATCTCCTCTGTTCTAGCTGTAACTTAGCTAATGTGACTCAGTCTGCTTCAGATTCTATGCCTGTCGCCGGTTCTTCAGTGTCAATTTTCAAATGGTTGGCCAAAAGTTTTAGGATTTCAGGCTTCCTAACTTTTGGACAGATAGTAATCTCTAACTGTCCAGCTACATTCTTCAACTCTTCAACAGATAGGGCTTTTAACCTGGCCCAAGTTATTTCACTTTGTTCAAGAAAGGTACTGGCTTTGAATGTGGACATTTTGTACTCTAGTACTGAAAACCACAAGAAAAGCTGTATTGAAGTTTTTAAATTATTGCAAGGGATCAATTTGGTTTCCTGCTTCCAATTTCCCATTTGTCTTTGGATTTGATCCCCGACGTGAGCCCCCAAATTTCTGTTACGGTCAAGTGAGGAGGGGTCGAAGGACTTCCCTCTTTTCTCTCTCCTTGTTTGACCACAACAGGCTTAATTATTTCTTAAAATGAATATACTGGCCAATTCAGTAGGTGTTTGATTACTTACTTGCTATGATCATAACAAGAACCAATTGGACAGGTTTTCTTGAGTTTAACAAAGAAAGAGGTTAACTTTATTGTACTTAAACCAAACTAATAAGAATAATAAACTACATGCCAACTTTCACTCACAAACACACATAAATAGGTTACAGAGTGGGGAAAGGTAGTTTGATTGAGTTAGAGTCCATTGAATAAGGGGTATACAGTCTGTGGGATTTGGTGTTTCGGCTGACTTCTAATGGATTTCGGTGATCCTGAGGCTTTTAGTTTGCTGAGGTAGATGACTGGTTCAGTAGATCTCTTGGAGACAGCGATGCTGATGATTTCCTCCAAAGGGATTTCTGATTGTAGCTGGAGTATGCAAAGGTGGTCAGTCAACAGGCAGGATTTAAAGCTTGTTAGCTGAAACAGAGAGAGAAAGATCCCCACTTGAGTCTGCACGTGACAGAGTCCAGATGCTTCTCTTAGCTGCTGCAGAGAAACACCAGCTTAAAACCATAGATGGGGAGGGGCTTGTCACATGACAGTCACTTAGTGATTCAAGCATAGGAGCAGTGTTTCTCTTCTTACTAAAAAGAACAGACAGTTCCCTTAAACTTCCAGGGTCTTGGTTCTTGTTGGGATGAGCAGCCATTTCGTCTCCACTTAACAGGCTTAGCAATGTAGGATACAGTGTTGTAAATCATGTGGCCATCTCAAGCTGCTAGAAAAGTCATCTATTATCTGTTCCTTTTTAAATTTCCTAAAAATATATATAAATTCAGATCTCCAGATCATTCAACAAAGCTAGTTGAGGTGATAAGAGAAACAAAAATGGAATGAAAACTATCAGTGCAGCATGCCATTCTTGACAATAGACATAATAGAGGTTGAGCTGTGTTTCAGAACTGGCTGTTCATTGGAATAGATACATTCCAACGAGAAAAAAAAATTCCACGGGGAGGACCCACCATCCATGGTTAACTAAAAAAGTTAAAGGTAGTATCAAAATTAAAGAAAAAGCATATAATTGCACAAAAATGGGTGGCAGGTCAGAAGATTGGATAGAATATAAATCATAGCAAAAAATGACGAAAAGATTAATAAGGAAGGAAAAAATAGAGTATGAGAGAAAGCCGGCTAGAAATATAAAAACAGATAATAAGAGTTACTGTAGATTTTTATGACTGAGGCGGGAGGAGTGCACTGTTTATTTTAGCCCCACTTCTCCACAGGTCACAACATATTATTTTAAATTTTCCCAATATCGATACAATCAATCATATACTCTATTTTTCCCAGAATGGAACACAATAACCAAGTTTCTTTAATGAACAACAAAATTATCAGTTTATTATAAAACAAGTCTTAACTAGTAATGAAGTAAAACATAAACACACAGATTGAAATTTTAAAGTTCCCCTTTTTTTTAGTTTAGTCCCTTCATACTCACACACATACACAAATACACTGGTTAACCACTGCAATCTTTTAGAACAATTCTTTTCAGGCAGTGTTGAAAAGTAATTTAGCAAGCTTTCTTCAAAGACAGGAAATTAGATGAATTGACACAGTGGACATCTCCGGGTCCTTCAGAGATGGTGGAAAGCGAGCTGGGTTGTGGTCTTCTCTCCGTTTTACACTTCTTCAGTAGACTTGACTTTGTCAGCCTCTCACTCCAGAAGGTAAAACACACACACCCTGACCCACAACCAAAAAGTTTGTGAGTTTTCTGACCGTCCCAGCTTCACTCTGCTGCTACTGGGCTTGTCCAATCAAGGGACGCTTGTCACTTCTCTGCCCCTGTTACCAGGGTTTCTGTTCTATCTTTAACTTGAGTCATGTGACAACCAGTAACATTGTTGTCAATACAATTCCTTCAGTGCCCCCTTGATGGCTCACTTTTAAAAAAACTGGTCCAACATTTATTCAGTTTAACTATAAATTCCTTAAAAAAATAATTTTTAACAAAAATAGAATCACTTTCATAATAAGATATTTTCAAAAAGAAAAGAGTTAACAAAGTGAGCATTGGTCCTATAGAAAGTGAGATTGGGGAATTAATAATGGAAAATAAGGAGATGGCAGATGAATTAAACAGGTATTTTGCACCGGTTTTCACTATAGAGGATACAAGTAACATCCCAGAAATAGCTGTAAATCAGGAAATGGAAGGAAGGGAGGAACTCAAGAAAACTACAATCACCGGGGAAATGGTACTGAGCAAATTGTTGGAGCTGCGGGCTGACAAGTCCCCGGATCCTGATGGACTTCATCCTCGGGTCCTAAAAGAAGTTGCCAGTGAGATATTTGATGCATTGGTTTTAATTTTCCAAAATTCCCTAGATTTGAGGAAGGTTCCATTAGAATAGAAAATAGTGAATGTAACTCCTTTATTCAAAAAGGGAGGGAGACAGAAAGCAAGAAACTACAGACAAATTAACTTAATATCTCTCTTGGGGAAAATGTTAGAAGCTATTATTAAAGATGTTATAGCATGGCACTTAGAAAAATTCAAGGTAATCAGGCAGAGTCAACATGGTTTTGTGAAAGGGAAATCATGTTTAACCAATTTATTGGTGTTCTTTGAAGAAGTAACGTGCTGTGGATAAAGGGGAACCGGTGGATGTACTGTACTTAGATTTCCCAAAGGCATTTGATAAGGTGCCACATCAAAGGTTATTGTGGAAAATAAAAGCTCATGGTGTAGGCGGTAACATATTGGCATGAATAGAAGATTGGCAAGCTAACAGGAAACAGAGTAGGTATAAATGGGTCTTTTTCTGGTTGGCAAGATGTAACGCGTGGTGTGCTGCAGGATTCAGTGCTGAGGCCTCAACTTTTTACAATTTATATAAGTGACTTGGATGAAGAGACTGAAGGTATGGTTGCTAAATTTGCTAATGACATAAAGATAGGTAGGAAAGTAAGTTGTGAAGAGGGCATGAGGCTACAAAGGGATATAGATAGATTAAGTGAGTGGGCAAAGATTTGGCAAATGGGGTATAATGTGGGAAAATGTGAAATTGTCCATTTTGGTGGAAAGAATAAAAAAGAAGCATATTATCTAAATGGTGAGAGACTGCACAGCTCTGAGATGCAGAGGGAACTGGGTATTCTAGTGCATCAATCACAAAAGGTTAATATGCAGGTTCAGCAAATAATTAGGAAAGCTAACAGAATGTTATCGTTTATTGCAAGGGGAGGTTATGCTTCACTTATACAGGGCATTGGTGAGACCACATCTGGAGTACTGTGCGCAGTATTGGTCTCCTTATTTAAGGAAGGATGCAAATGTGTTGGAAGCAGTTCAGAGAAGGTTTAGTAGACTAATACCTGGAATGGGCTGGTTGTTTTACGAGGAAAGGTTGGACAGGCTAGGCTTGTACCCACTGGAATTTAGAAGGGTAAGAGGTGACTTGATTGAAACATATAAGATCCTGAGGGGTCTTGATAGGGTGGATGTGGAAAGGATATTTCTCTTGTGGGAGAATCTAGAACTAAGGGTCACTATTTAAAAATAACATGTCGCCCATTTAAGACAGAGATGAGGAGAAATGTTTTCTTTCAGAGGATCTTTGGAACTCTCTTCCTCAAAAGACAGTGGAAGCAGAGTCTTTAAATATTTTTAAGGCAGAGGTAAATAGATTCTTTATAAGCAGGGAGGTGAAAGGTTATTGGGGGTAGGAGGGAATGTGGAGTTGAGGTTACAATCAGAACAGCCTTGATCTTGTTGAATGGCGGAGCGGGCACAAGGGGCCGAGTGGTCTACTCCTGCTCCTAATTTTTTTAAATTCATTCCTGGGATCTGGGCATCACTGGCTAGGCCAGCATTTATTGCCCATCCCTAATTGCCCTTGAGCAGGTGGTGGTCAGCTGCCTTCTTGAATCGCTGCAGTCCATGATTCGTATGTGTGAAACAAGCCAAATGCAATGAGGTGAGGACACACTTAAAATATTGGATGACAGCCTGTGGAGAACTACTGCTTTATAAAGGCAGCAAAGAATACAAATTATATAAAAAAAGAGATTTAGAAAGACAAGCTTGAATGTTCTGTATAGCAAACTGTGATGTATTGTGTAAAAATGTTTCAGTGGCGTTTGTTGACTTAGATATCTATTTACGTTTATACAGACATCACAGAGTGGCAGTAAAAATACAAATTCACAGCTGTCAAAGAAATGTGGTGCCAACTAGATATGTTTTTAAAAAGGCACATGAAGGTTTTCATACATTCTGAGTGTTTATGTACAAAGGCCTTTGTTCAAATACGAGTCAAGCATTTAGCTGCACGGGAACAATTTGGGCTGAATATTATCAGCCCCTCGATACCACGGTGAGGAGGCCCATAAAATGCTAGCAGGAGCGGCCCGCCACAACCCACGAGAAGGCTCCGCTGGACATTAGCAGCGGCAAGGCCTCGGAGCGCCATCCCCCCTCTCCCCGCCACTTGGCAGCGGGGCCTTCATTAAAATATTGAAATTAGATAAATTAACAAGCAAATGAACTTACCTGCTACCGCCAGCCGTCCCTTGCCGATTTTACGGCCAACTGGCTGCAACTCGCACGCCTTCGGAACTCCGTTGGAGGAAGGGGGAGGAATAAAATTATCAGGGTGGGGAAAACTATTCCTATTGGTTGTGGGGATGGTGGGAAGGGTCAAAGATACTTAAGTTATAGAATCATACAGCACTGAAACAGGCCCTTTGGCCCAGTGAGTCTGTGTCGACAATCAACCACCCATTTATGCCAATCCTACATTAATCCCATATTCCCTACCACATCCCCACAATTCTCCAACCACCTACCTACACTAGGGGCAATTTACAATGGCCAATTTACCAATGAACCTGCAAGTTTTTGGCTGTGGTGGGAGGAAACCAGAGCACCCGGTGGAAACCCACACAGTCACAGGGAGAACTTGAAAACTCCACCCAGGCAGTACCCAGAATCAAACCCGGGTCACTGGAGCTGTGAGGCTGCAGTGCTAACCACTGCGCCACTGTGCCACCTAATTTTTTAAAATTCAGGGGGAAAGTTTGGAATTTCAAAGAGTATATTTTTGGGGGATTGGTCAATTTATGTATTGAGGACTCAGTGTTGGGGAGGTGTGGGAGAGGGGGTTCAATGTTAAATAAAGACCTCTGACTTCACAGTGCACCGCTGCAGAGCGCAGCACACTGATAAAATTCAGCCCAAAATGTGAAAACAGTTTGAGTGAAGGTTAAAAAAAGGGTAAAGGCTCCGAAGTAAAATTAGAAAATGCAGGAAATTCAGAGTAAGGCCTATCAATACTTGAAGCAGAATGATCAGCCTGCTGCACATTCCATCAGTTTCAGTGTTTGACACACAGGAGTTATCCGTGGAATTGATTATACTTTTATTTTTTGTAATTTATTTCCGTTCTAAAAATACTTGCTACTCCCAGAATATGGTTTCCACAAGTGGCGTGGGAGTTTTGACAGAATTTATTTGATCATGGATAAGTGTATCACAGGCGAGCCTGATCCAGTCCTCACCCAAAATCAAAACATGGGCACTTGCAGCAAGAATGGCTGAATAGTGAACAGGAATCCACCATTGACATGCTGTTCTTCCTTCACCAGCTACAGGAGAAATGCCGCGAACAACAGATGCCCCTCTACGTTGCTTTCATAGATCTCACCAAAGCCTTTGACCTCGTCAGCAGACGTGGTCTCTTCAGACTACTAGCAAAGATCGGATGTCCAGAAAAGTTACTAAGTATGGTCACCTCATTCCATGACAATTTAGCATAGCGGTGCCTCATCAGACTCCTTTCCTATCCTGAATGGCGTGAAACAGGGCTATGTTCTCGCACCTACACTGTTTGGGATCTTCTTCTCACTGCTGCTCTCACATGCGTTCAAATCTTCAGAAGAAGGAATTTTCCTCCACACAAGATCAGGTGGCAGGTTGTTCAACTTTGCCCGTCTTAGAGCAAAGACCAAAGTACAGAAAGTCCTCATCAGGAAACTCCTCTTTGCTGACGGTGCTGCATTAACATCCCACACAGAAGAGTGTCTGCAGAGACTCATCGACAGGATTGTGGCTGCCTGCAACAAATTTGGTCTAGCCATCAGCTTCAAGAAAACGAACATCATGGGACAGGACGTCAGAAATGCTCCATCCATTAATATCAGTGACCATACTCTGGAAGTGGTTCAAGAGTTCACTTACCTAGGCTCAACTATCACTGGTAACCTGTCTCTCGATGCAGAAATCATCAAGCGCATGGGAAAGGCGTCCGCTGCTATGTCCAAACTGGCCAAGATGGTGTGGGAAAATGGCACACTGACACAAGCACAAAAGTCCAAGTGTTTCAAGTTTGTGCCCTCAGTACTTTGCTCTATGGCAGCGAGGCCTGGACAACGTATGTCAGCCAAGAGCGACGTCTCAATGCATTCCATCTTTGCTGCCTCTGGACAATCCTTGGCATCAGGTGGCAGGACCATATCTCCAACGCAGAAGTCCTCGAGACGGCCAACATCCCCAGCATATAAACAGTACTGAGCCAGTGGCGCTTGAGATGGCTTGGCCATGTGAGCTGCATGGGAGATGGCAGGATCCTCAAGGACGCATTGTACAGCAAGCTCGTCACTGGTATCAGACACACCGGCCATCCATGTCTCCGCTTTAAAGACGTCTGCAAACGCGACATGAAGTCCTGTGACATTGACCACAAGTCGTGGGAGTCAGTTGCCAGTGATCGCCAGAGCTGGTGGACAGTCATAAAGGCGGGGCTAAAGAGTGGCGAGTCGAAGAGACTTAGCAGTTGGCAGGAAAAAAGACAGAAGTGCAAGGAGAGAGCCAACAGTATAACAGCCCTGACAACCAATTTTATCTGCAGCGATTGTGGAAGAGTCTGTCATTCTAGAATTGGCCTTTATAGCCACTCCAGGTGCAGCTCCACAAACTACTGACCACCTCTAGGCGCTTACCCATTGTCTCTCGAGACAAGGAGGCCAAAGAAGAAGAGAAGAAGAATAGGAACTGTTGTTAATTTATCCCACATTCAGGGCCAATGAGGCCAATTGTAATATTCTTATTGCTGCTTAGCTGGGCTCAAGACAAAATGGGCTGAATTTTATTCAGGCGCCGCGCTGTGCGGCAGCGCCCTTTCAACTCAGCGGGGTGCCGCATTTAGCAGCCGCCGCAGAGCTCCCGCGATATTAAGCACGGGGGCTCATTAGAATCACAGCGCCGAACCGTCCTCCCCATATTACGTGGGGCGAGGCAGGATATTCAGCGCAGCGAGAGAGTTTTTGACAGCAGTGCAACAGGTGCTGGGGCTCTATTTAAAGTGCCCCAGCACCTGCTTCCTGACAGCTGTCAAAGAATACTTATTTTACTACTGAAGAGTGGGGCTGCTGTCAATCTGGCAGCAAAGCAGAAAGTGCTGCAGAAATCCAGCAGGTCAGGCAGCATCTGTGGAGAGAGAAGCAGAGTTAACTTGTCCAAGTTCACAGACCTGCAAGTTAACTCTGCTTCTCTATCCACAGATGCTGCCTGACCTGCTGAGTTACCCCAGCACTTTCCGCTTTGCTGCCACGTACTTACCCTGCTGTGTCCCAGTGTCCTGTGAAGTTGCAATCCTCTTCTTCCGCTCAAGTGTAACATTCCTTCTTGTAGCTTGCTGCACCTGGGTGAATCATCTTAATTTTGCACATTCCAGGATGTGAGACTTACATAGACCGTAAAAGGTATTACAGAGGTTTCCAGAGAACACACTGACACAAATGGGAATGCACGGGTGTCACAGCAATGTAAGTATGTCTTTCACTAAATGTTCCTCACCGACATGTGTGTCCTTTTCTCTGTGCGAATGCTGTGTGCCAGCATGTAGCACCATTGTCGCATCCCTTTGCACCGTTGGCCCTTCAGAAGAGCCAACATATGCAATAACATCATTGTCATGCCACCATTACACATGAGCGTCTCCACGGATGCAGTGACATGGGCATTGGCTCAGTCAGCTGCTACCTCTAATGGTTTACACAGGGATGCTGCAGATGTGGACTGGTGCACAGCAGGTGAGTGAGGGTGATGTGTGGCTTGCAGAGCTCATGTCGGTTCCTATGGAGCAGACAGTCTTTGTCTGATAAGCCACTTCCGTACATCCCTACCTCACTGCTAGCCCTGTGTGCAGAGCCTGGGTGCCATCTACCCTCCCATGCATCTTTCATGTTTTAGGTCCTCAGCGTCCTCATAGTCCGAGGAGGAATCCTGTTGAAGTCTCTCCTCATCATGCCAGGCCTGGCCCCTATTGGGTGCGTAGTTGTGCTGTGCAGCAACGAAAGGAGCTGGCCTTTTCGGCCCATAGTACAGGACATCCATACAGACATTGGAGGTGCTCTTTCAGCATGCCAATCTCCTGCTCAATGGTGGCTCATATAGCTCAGTGGCTGGCGTTGTATCTCTCCTCTGCAACAGTGGTGGAGTCTCTCACTGGTGTCGGGAGCCATGTCTGCAAAGGGTAGCCCTTATCTCCAAGAAGCCATCCCTCCATCTGAGCCAGTTCAGTGAACAGCGGTGGCAGCCGGGACTGCCGCAAACCCAGGTGTCATGGCAGCGGTCACACATTCGCTGCAAGCATCTGCGGTGATCACATACCAGCTTCACCTAGATTGAGAGGGCTCCTTTAATGGTGACGTCTGCAGGTAGTAGCCTGGCAATAGGCCTGATGGCCACATGAGTGCAGTCTATGAACATTACAACCTATGGTTCTCCGGCAATGGTGCCAGAACCAATGGCCCTCTGGGCCTGGCTGTGAGAGTCTGCCCTGAAACGGATATACTCACTGGCCCTCCGGTGCAGGGCATTGGTGACCTCCCTGATGCAGCGGTGCACTGCTGACTGTGTGACCCCACAAAGGTCTCTGCTGGGTCCCTGGCTTGACAACCACTGCCACTATAAGGAACAAAGGCATGGGATATCCACCGGAGCCCATGGGCTGCAGGCCATCCTTGAACAGGGCACAGAGGTGTGTCACTACCCTCTCTACATGTGCAATCTCCTCTGACACTGGTGCTCTGACATCCGATGGCATGTCATGTGGGGCCTGTAGATGCACGGCAATCGTAATGGCGAGCTCCCCTTGGAGGCTGCTGCTTACGACCGGGAGCCTCTATGTGGATTGCACCCGCCTGTTGGTATTGCCTCTGGCACATATGGATCCTCACATGCAGAGGATCACACAATGTAGGATGAGCCATACCTATTTCCATGTGATAAATAAAGTTGAACACTACATATGTTCGAAGGGTCCTACCAGGGCATGGATTGGTGTTGACGGGTACATCAGCTGCTTTCCTGGATCAACTATGTGGTGTGCCATGGCATTGCCCATCTTGGCCAACACTCAGAGTGGCACAGCATGACCACATCAAGATTGTACCAGATAAATCGATTGCCCCCACCATTCATTTTACCTTAATGCACCTGCCCTTTCTGGCACACCTCCCCACACACAGGGTGCCGAGTGTGCCATTGCCCCCTCACAAACACAGAACGTACACTGTTAGTGGAGGGATGGTACAAGGTACCTCCCTTTATGCCAGCACAGCTTTCCCTCCAGTAATCCCAGACCCCCTCCCTTTCAGAATGCAGAGTGAAACCCCTGTGTATTCTCCCTCCTCCCTTTAAGAATGTAGAGTTAGACCCCTGAATATCCCCCTTCCCTCCTCCCTTCCAGAATGCAGTTTTTCCCCTGAATATCCCCCCTCCCTCCTCCCTTCCAGAATGCAGTTTTTCCCCTGAATATCCCCCTTCCCTCCTCCCTTCCAGAATGCAGTTTTTCCCCTGAATATCCCCCCGCCCTCCTCCCTTCCAGAATACAGCTTTTCCCCTGTATCCCCCTCTCCCCTCCCTTCCAGAGTGCAGAGTTAAACCCCTGAATATCCCCCTTCCCCCTCCCTTCCGTAATGCAGAGTGAGACCCCTGAATAACAGAACATACCTTCACTGGCAACAACTTCTGCCTCTGAGGACCCGCCAGCTTTTCAAATCATGAATGGGATGGCACGTGACAGCCGCCCGTTCAGTGAAAAATCCAGAAGTGTCAGTGGAGAGGCGACGGGCTGCATAATCAGCAAAGGTAAGTACTCTTCACCATATGCTAATTGTGGTGCCACAGCCTTGCGGTGGAGGGGGGGGGGGGGGGTGGGGGCGGCCACACCAAGGTCCTGCCACCGCCGGTAATATGCAGCGGGCCCTTCTCAATGTCGCGGGTCAAAACGGGCCTCTCCCGCAGCATTTTACGGGCCCCCACACCGCGACCCGCGGCATCGAGGGGCCGGTAAAATTCAGCCCATTATCTCAGCACTAACAGAGGATTAAGCTTGGGTCCTTCCTAGTCTGTGTAGCTCAGTTTTTTGTAAAACCATCGCACTAGTTCTAATTTATTTTTAACTTATCAATTGTGGAATAACTTCAATAAAAACATATAAAACACAGTTGATGTTACATTTAAAATACCATAAATGACAAGAAAAGTTACCTCTGCTTTCATTTCAGAGAAAAGAATAGTTCATTTTGCACCTTGGTAAAGTACAATCTTGTGGGATGTACCATAAACACAGATGCAGATAGACAATAATGAACATTACATGAAATTCATGGCAGGGAGGCCCGTAAAATGCTAACAGGAGCGGCCCTTCACACCCTACGACGCCAGGAAGTCCCCGCTGGATATTAGTGGCGGAGACGAGGCATCGGTGTAGCACCCCCCCACTCCCGACCCCGCTGCTTGGCAGAGGGCCTTCATTAACATATTGAAATTAGACAAATTAACGTGCAAATGAACTTACATGCCACCACCAGCCGTCCCATGCCGATTTTACGTGAAGTCAGCGGCCTTTACTTTAACATTGAGTCCCCTCGATGAACATTGCAATTCATATTATTTGCTGGAATTGTTACTTGTTTTCAGGAGTTTATTACTACTTGTAATTGAAGGTAGCACAGATAATTTTATGGTACTGATTGTCATGCAGGCCCCCACCTGCCAGAATGAGGCACATTAATTTCGCCACATGGACATTAAATTTCAAATTGTTGCTGGGAAGAAGAGAAGGCCTATTACAAAGGGTTGCAGGCTGCTGGCTGGAAGGACATTTTTGCATATGAACAGACACTGCTTGAGACAAAGGACCATTCCCTGACCCATCCAATACACAAAGCCAGAAGTGGTTATACCAGTCACGTGACCACCCTGCTGGCCAACTTGGGGAGTTTTAAATTGTAGAGGTAGTTTTTGAACTGAGAAGGCTATTTGCTCCTGGACTGAAAAAGACCTCCTCTCCTTCTGTCTGCTCCCATCTCTTTCTCATGGAACTCCAAAATCCCCCTGAAGTCACGTGAACCCCAAGAGAGAAAAGTCTCCTGCAGTGAATAAGGTTTAAGAAGAATACTGGGCCCCAATGAAAAGCAAGACCATATCTTCAATCAAGGACACCACAGCGAGCTCGGAGCACAGTAACAAAAAAACCCTCCTCAGAGATTGCCTCAAACTTTTCCACTTTATTTTTTCTTCTGCTCTTTTCTGTCCCTATCTGCATGTGTGAATCGCGTTTGCATGCATGCCAGCATGGGCGCGTCGTGCATTCATAGGCGTTAACCGAATTAGAGTCTAAGTTTAAGTATAATAATTGTCACTTTTCTTCTTTAAGCCTGTTTGTGCTGGTTTCTTTGCCTTATAATTGGAAAGCGGTGAATAAGGATTCACCAAGGGGCAGCTCAAAACACAGTGTGTTTAATAATTAAACCCTGTTACAGTAAGACCAGGTGAAGGCTGAAAGGCCTTTTCTAGACCTCTTTCTCACCTGGTCGTAACACTGATATATAAGTGCTTTTCAAGTATTAATGGATTTCCTGTGGCATTATTCACTGAGTTTGAGGATACATTGTTTTCTAACAATAGAGGCTTTCATCTACAATAACTCAATAAGCCAAATACCATTTTTATTCTATGATATTTTAGGATTTTTAACCAATGCTTTGAGAGTTGAATTCCATTATTCTGTGAAACCGGAAGGTATTTATACACTATTAAAGTTAAATAATTTTATGATTTGCTATTTATTATTGCTTATTGCTATTATTTACTATTAAGGTGTCAACTGTGGCTCAGTTGGTAGCACTCTCACCTCTGAGCCATCAGGTTAGGGGTTCAAGGCTGACACTCCAGTGCAGTACTGAGGGGAGTGCTGCACAATTGAAGTGCCGTCTTTTGGATGAGACATTAAACTGAGGCCTCATCTGCCCTCTCAGGTAAACGTAAAAGATGCCATGGCACCATTTCAAAGAAGGGCAGGGGTGTTATCTCTGGTGTCCTGGCCAATATTTATCCCTCAATTAACATCACAAAAAAACGATTATCTGATCATTATCACGTTGCTGTTTGTGGGAGCTTGCTGTGCGTAAATTGGCTGCCACATTTCCCACATTACAACAGTGACTGCACTTCAAAATTACTTCATTGCCTGTAAAGCACTTTGAGACAGCCAGTGGTCATGAAAAGCATTATATTAATGCAAGTCTTTCTTTAAAGTTGAGACACACTGCAAGGGTATCCAATTGAGGTAGCACCTGGTATTAAGTAGTACTGAGGAGGAGATTGTTAGCTTGGCAGGGGGGTGCTTATGTGGTCTGACCTCTCTGTGAAAGGGAATCTCTGGTTAGTCTGGAAGGCCCTGGCGAGGGAGCGTGGAGGTGGTCGTTCGGTCCAGGGGGAGGGGGTCCCAGGGGTACAGTTGTTCCCGGGGAGAGTCCTCCGTGGGCCATAAATTGCCTACAAAGGAGGGACCCCTTGAAGCCCGCAGGGTAGGTGCCTCATTTTACAAGGCGTCCTCCCCATGTGGCAGAGGCCTTCTCCCGCCGCTGGTAAGATCTCAGCGTCGGCGGGAAGAAGCCCTAAATTGGCCATTAATGGGCCACTTAAGGGCCTCAATTGAAGGTCATAGTCGGCCTATTCCGTGCCCGGGAAGATGGAACTGGGAATCCTGGCATTGAGTTCCATGGGGGGGCGGTTCCGCTCTGATTCTCCGGCCCCCCTGCCCCCCCAACCTCACCATGAAACCCACCTTCCGGATGAGCACAAGATCCTGCCCTTACTTTCTGAAGTAAAAATTTTTAATTGAAACCCTACTCATATTTAACAGCTAGTTTGTATTTAAATACTCTGTACGTTGCTATGCAAACAATTTAATGATTTTATTTTCCATCACTCCTACTTTAGATATAATGGGCTGGATTTTACAGACCCCGTGATGTTGGGGGCCATGGCAGGAGGGGGTGCCCGAAAATGCCTCCGGCAGAGGTCCGCCACAGGCCTCGATGCAGGAAAGGCCCGACCCAATATTGTCAGCGGCGGCGAGGCCTCGTGGCAGACCCCTGCCATTCGGCGATGGGAGCCAAATCTTAAGTCAAAACCCCCAATCAAAATATACGATTCTGATTGTGGTGAAAGAAACGCACTATTGATTCAATCCCATCCCTCCACAGATTGCCTAACATATCATTTTAAACTTTCCAAATTAAAGAAAGACCCAGCCAAATTGTACCATCTATTAACCCCCGAATGAGGCTAACCAAACCAGGTGTCTTTAGATCAACAAGTTAACTGTTTAATTAGAAAAACTAAATTCTTAAACACTAGTAAGATATAAACAACAATTAAAATAGAAAAAAATAGAGTCCTTGCATATTTACCCTCCTGCCAAAGTGAAATCTTCCAATGTGGAATAGTCCAAGGTTGCTTGAAGTTCTCACAGCCGTCTGATGGGGGGAAGAATAAAGGTTCTTCAACAGTAGAACAGTCCATAGTCTAGTTCAGCAGTTGAAATTGGTGTTCTTCTTTTCCAGTGATGAATTTCAACAATTACAGTTCAGAAGTTAAAGGAATTTGGTTATTTTGTTTTAAGAAATTAATCTGGCATGACATCAGAATTCTGAGAGTATAATAAATTAGGTTTAAATAAACTGAGAGAGAGCTCTCATTTCCTTCAGTATATGCTGGTCTAGCTGTCTGTCTGTTTCTGAGAGTTAGAACAGTCTGCTTTCACTACAAGCCAGTTCAAAATTAAATTGTAACATTGTATCTCTCGATCTTTGGTCCTGAGTGGCTGTATCCTATGGCAACAAGAATGCATTCTTTTACTCAGTCTCTGGAGCTTTTTGTCTTAAAGCAGTACTGCTCCTTTTCTAGCCTTAAAGGCACACCATAATCTTCCCAAATAAAACTAATGGATCATAACAATGTTTTAAAAATGTAAATGAATGAATGAATTACTTACTTGCTCCCGCTGTGCATTCCAGGGTGATATTGGTGCCTGTGGCCGGCACTCCTGTGCCTTCGGTTCTCCGACCAGACATTGGAGGCAGAACACTGGTGGGGAGGGGGGAGCAGGTAAGTTTCTCTGTGCGGGAATGGGGGGAGCAGCGTCAGGGTAATTTACATGGTCTAGGGGATGGTGGGAAGGGGTAAAGTTTAAAGTTTATGAACATTGGGGTGAATGTCAGGTGCACCAGGTAAGTGTTTTGGTGGGGGGAGAGGGTAGGTACTTAATTCTGTGGTTATTGGGGGGGGGGCAGTGGGAGAGGGTCAGGATCAAGTTTTTAAATTTTTTAAATACAATGTCCCTTTAAATTTTGAATTGCTATGTAGGGCTCGAAGCCCTTTAAAAATGGCACCGCGCCTGCGCAGTGGCGGCCTATGCCATTGCTGGGGACCGCCAGCCCCCTCCACGTCATCATTTAAATGAGCTGCCGTGTATAATATCGCAGTGGCTCAGTGAGCCATTGTTTATCGGCGGCGGCAATGTAAAATCCAGCCCAATGGGTATTATTATTTCCTACGAGCATTAATGTTTCCGAAGTATTTATATTGTCTTTATGTTTAGATGATTATTTTGCCACCGAATTCTCCCTCTTCCCCCAGCACCATTGCCTTTATTAGTTTAAAGTTCTTTATACAGTCCTATATATTCTTTCTGCTAGGAACTTGGTCCCAGCGCAGTTCAAATGCAACCTGTCCCAGAGATACAGCTGTTTCCTGTCTCAGTTCTGGTACCCGTGTACCATGAAATGGAACCCTTCCTTCCCGCACTGTTTTTCAGCCATGCTTTTACTTTACTGATCGATTTATCCATATGCCAATGAGCACATGGCTCTGGTAGTAATCCGAAGATTACCATATTTGAGGTCCTGTCTTTTAATGCAGCACCTCGCTCTTGATACAACCATAGGACATCTTCCCTGTTCTTTCCTATGTCGTAGGTTCTGACATGGAGCACAACAACTGGTTCTTCACCAACGTACCCTCTAATTTTTTTTTGCTGTCCATGGCGATTTGTTTAATTGTGCGCTCCCTTTAAATTTTTTTGCGCAGTAACTAAAAGGGACCGACTTGTTTACGGCCTGCACAGGAACATTTGGGTTGCTTTGTGGCCACGCAGTTCAGAGCAAATATTGTTCTTCACCGCCCCACCCTCCACCTCGCTCAACCCCGGTCCCCACTTCCCTTTCCAAGTTCCTGTCTAGCTGATTAGAAGTATACCTTATCATGGCAACGCACCTTCCTGGATTCTTGATTGTGACTGCAGAGGATAGCTTTATCCCTCTAATTATCAAATCCCCATAACTACAACCTTTCCATTCTACTTTACACCAACTCAAACCCCCCAACCAACCACCTAAACTGCCTCCTGCTCCACGGTGCCTTGATTTAGCATACTGGCTATCCTCCACGCAGCCTTCTTCCCATCCCCACAGGTTGCAAGTACGTAAGTGCATTATACCTATTGGTCAAGACCAGCTTTTGCATTTCCTCTTTTCCTGCCTCCTGTAGGTTGCCCCTATCCTGTTGACTGTCAGTCACTCATTCCTCTTTCTTACCTCTACCTGTTTGTGGTGTGACTGTGTTCTGGAGTGAACTATCCATGTGATTCATCCCATACACCACCCTCCCACCCCTCATCTTCCCAGCCCTTTACGTTTTGGAGCGCGTCTAACTCACACTCCAGACGGCGATTCTGAACAGGACTGAATCGAGACTTGGACATTTCACAAAGATGTGGTCAATCAGAGCAATCGCACTGTTCACAAATTCCCACATACTGCAGTCCTGATACTCCAACTGTGCTGTCAAATGTACTCTATTATTTATTTTACAGCAGTTATTTATTGACCTAATGCTGATTTGCTCTAAAAACTGAATTATGATTATCAGAATAATTTAATTTGGTTTCTGTTAATTACTTCTATTTCTCAGTTTAATATATTTAGCCTATTATATCTCTTTACTTAAAGCTCTTCTGCCTGAAATCTGGTGGAATAGTGGTAGGAAGGCGAGAAAATCGGACAGCAAGGCCTACTGCAACATTTCCACATCAACCTCAATTTACCTCACTCGATCCCAACCAAAAGGATTACAAGCTGCCCATTCCCTGCCCACCACATGTAAATGGAAGTGGGGTCCAGTAAGACACCAGAAATTCCTTGTAAATGCTGCCATGTGTAAGACATTAGTGTAGCTCACTAGAATTGTGGCCCAGGACTTTTGTGTAATGTGTAATAAAAGAATACAAAGAGAAAGGGTAAAGGTCATCTCATG
Source organism: Heterodontus francisci (assembly GCF_036365525.1). Classification (NCBI taxonomy): domain Eukaryota; kingdom Metazoa; phylum Chordata; class Chondrichthyes; order Heterodontiformes; family Heterodontidae; genus Heterodontus; species Heterodontus francisci. The sequence continues at coordinate 74,216,973 of NC_090372.1, forward strand.
CTTTGCATGTTATCTCCTTGAGGGTACAACAGGTCAGAATTTAGATTTTTGCCTTCAATGCAACAATAGAGTAATGGGATGAATTTTCCCAGCCGATGATCTGATGGGGAGGGGGTGGTGGCATTAAATAGAGAGGGAAGGCGGTAGGGTGGAGTGCCCGTTGCCTTCCCAACACCATTTGATTTTGTTGGGTGCAGGGAAGGCCAAAGGTGGGCTTCCTGCCCAGTGGCCAATTGAGGCCCTTAAGTGGCCAATTAATGGCCACTTAAGGGTCTCTTTCCGCTATCGCTGGCATTTTATCTGCGGCTGGTGGGAGCTCTACCACATGGGAGTCGTCACCCATTAAAACCAGGCGGCCTCCCTGTGGGCTGGGTGGGTGGGAGTGGGGCCTCCTCCATGAGCAATCTGTGGCCCAAGGAAGACCCCTGGCAACAAAGGCCATCCCTCAGCAAACAATTGTCCCCAATTCCACTCTCAATGAGCACCCACCTCACTGTGGCCTGCGGATTGGGCCCAGCAAACCTGCCCCACTTACCTAGGGTCCCGCTGCTCCTGGTCCTGGACCTTCTGTAGTACTCACAATGGCCATCACCCCCAGTAGCACTGCTGATACGACTGAGCTGCCAGCCCTCTGATTGGCTGGCAGCCCTTGGGGGCGGGATCCCTGTCCTTAAAGGAACAGGGACCCCGATGGTGGGCAGTTAATTGGCTGCCCACCATGGAATTCAGCCAGGGTTTCAAAACAGGGCCAAGGTAGGGTTGCCCCCTGCCTTCCGGCCCACCATCAGGGTAAAATCCAACCCAATGTGTGCAAAGCTGGCGACACCTACCTTGTCTGCTTTGATGCTAGTGAACTACTTTTGCATTTACTCACTGTACTACCTGAACCCATGCAGTTATATTTAGCTTTAATAGAAAGGTGGCCTTGTCCTGTAGCAGAGCCTCCAATGCCTCTTCTGAAAATGAAGGCATGTTTTCCACTGCTCACATTGCACGTAGTTTTTGTTGCGAAGTTTTACCAACACTTGTCCTCACAACAACTGCTATCCTGCAGCCTTATTAGGTTAGTAAACGGTCCCCTCTCCATTAATAGAAAAACAGTATCCCTTTGAGCTGTTGCCTCACTGAGCTTTCTACTCCCAACCAATCATACTACTGGGCAACCTCCCAGCACTTGTTTGCTATGTACAATGAATATATGAAAATTACGAAGAGGGGCTAGTCTCTCAAAATTCTATACGGTCACTCCTTTCCACTGCCAATGCAAGCCCTCACAAAATCAGGGTAGCATGACCTCAGTTATACCTCAGTTATCCAGTGCATCACCCATTCTGCTTCTTCATCATATCTTGCTCTGTGTAACAGTCGCATGACAAGTTTAAAAGAAGAGTAAAACCTCAGACTGTATATAATAAAAATTATCAAATGCCTAGGAGAATGTTTATGGCAGTAATTCAATCTTTGGTTTCTGCTGATGTATGCAAACTAGCTATGCTTCACTTACATCAAATCAGCTCAGCTGAATTGGTGCCTTTTAGCTCAATGCCAACCATCTATATCCTGTTTTTCAAAAACACATATGGGTCCAGAATATGTATTATATTACAGAATATTAGAATTCACTGATTTTATTTTGACCAATGCAATCAGCTGGGTTTTAGCCTTCAATGACCAGAAATAAGCCAGGCAGAATCAATCCGGCAAACCAGCCTGAAAATAAAAATGACTAGTAAGATTTTTTAGTTTAAACTGATCTACTTCTAAAATGGCATACAGTGTTTCTGGTCATTCATTATTTCTTTGAGTATTTCTTACAGACTGGATAGATGTTTTGAAACTCATGCAAAATTTTGAAATAGAATGGTACCTATTCTTGCACTTACCTTTTGGTGGCCTCACATCTCCATTGTCTGCCTCAGAGAAGAGCAGAAAGTGCTTTAGGCTGTGGAACTTGTTGTACCAGTTTATGATTTATTGCCAGAATGTCCAGTTCTAGTAAACTAAGATGGTTGCACCATAATTATAATTGAATGCTGTGAGCCTCATTCATTTTGTGATCTGAAAATATTTATGAACTTTTGTCTTACTGACTCGTGCACTAATATTTTGAGACTCTTGCTGATTTTAAAATATGCTAAATAACTTATTTGTACTTTAAATCTCTTCTTGTTCTTTCACTCATTTTGTAGAGGGTGAATTCTTGGCCTGATTTCTGTTCCGTTTGTGCTCCATCTCCAAAAGCCCTATTCAATTTCAGGTTTCTATTTTTTGCAATTATTTTTTGTAATAGGCAGATTTAAATGATTGTTTTTCTGATGAATGTTTACTTAAATAGATTTATGGATTTAAATAATAATTTTCCTCATGTCAATGCTGTGTTTTCATACATACCATTTACCTATTTAAGCACTTGTATGTTGTTCCTGAAAATGGTAGCTTTGTGCACCTCATTTAGAATGTACTGTAATTGCAATCATCTCTCAGTACATTACCAGGAACAATGAAAATGTTGTAACAGATTTTTCTGCATGTGCTGAGATGGACTCAATTGTGTTTCATTCATGCTGTCATTTTCACCACTGCTGGCAAATGGAGCAGGCTTTGGATGTAAAATGTCATAACATGAAAACTCAATGGTTATCAGTGGTGACAATAAAGATGTGGCATAGTGGTGGCATAATAATGAGATAAATAAATGGATTATTATCCATTTGTTTCCTCTACTATGTTAGTGGTGATGGTCATCCAAAGTGACTTTCTGAAGAGGTAAATGACATGACAGCAAAACTGTTCCATGAAGTCTAGTATGTTCTAGCATCCAAGATTTCAAGAACACTGTAGATGCGGTATAATGCCTGTATAAATAGCTTGTGTTTAAAAAACTAACATGAAGTGGCGTTGTCTAATGAACAACTAAGCTTAGTGATATAGGGCTGAATTTTACCAGCCCCCTACGGGGACCTTGGTGCACTACCCCACACCCCTCCCCGCCCCCCACCCATCCAGCACTGCCTGGCAGTGGGGCCTTCATCTAAATATTTAAATTAACAAAAATTAGATGTGCATAAACTTACCTGCTGGAGGCAGCCGTCCCATGCCGATTTTATGGCCGCCGAATGTACCTTGTGCCATGTGGAGTTCTGAGGCAAGAACCTGGTGGGGAGGGGGGAGAAATAAAATTTTCAAGATGGGTGGGGGAGAGGGATAACAATTTTTATTGACTGTTGGGATGGTGGGAAGGGGTTGAGGGTCAAAGGGAACAAATTTTGGGGGGGAAAGTTTGAGATATCGATAACCGTTTATTATGGGGGAGAGAGCAATTTATATATAAATTACCCATTGGGGGTTAGGAGACGGGATTTAGAGTTGAAATAAACTTTTGTTTTTGTTTCCCGGAGACACGGACCTTTAAATATTAAAATGTCACTGAAGGGCTTGAAGCCCTTTAAAAATGGTACCAGCGCCTGTGCGGCAGTGCCAGACGCCGTTGCCTGGGAAGCGGCGCCTGCCCCTCTACGTCATCAGGGGTGGCCGCTCCACCCCTCTATTTAAATGACCCCCGTGCATATTATTGCAGGGGCTCGACGGCGGTTCTTCCGTGTCGGAAGGCTGCTGAGTTCAAAGTGCGCAGCACTAATAAAATCCAGCCCATAGTGATAGGCATTTTTTTTTTTATATGGATTTCCATGGTGAGAAATTAGTTTTACAGACCTCCACCTTTGCTGCAAAACAAAAAGGCAGCATGCAAACACAAACAAGGTTGTTTCCCCTGGCTGGGGAATCTCGAACACGGAGGCACAGTCTCAGGATAAGGGGCAATCATTTAGAACTGAGTTGAGGAGAAATGTCTTCACTCAGAGATATGAATCTTTGGAATTCTCTACCCAGAGGGTTGTAGATGCGTTGAGAATAATTGAGGTTGAGATAGATTTTTGATCTCTCAGGATACCAAGGTATATGGTGAGCAGATAGGAAACTGGAGTTGAGGCAGAAGATCAGCCATGATCATATTAAATGTCAGAGCAGGCTCAAGGGGCCATATGGTCTACTCCTGCCGCTATTTTTTATGTTCTTATGTTTTGCTCTTTTTTTCAGACTGCTTTCTCACTACCCCATTCCCACTACTCACAAAGCAAACATTCTAGGAACCTCCAGAAATTTTGTTCAAATAGTATGCAAGGGGGAAAATATTTAAAAAGCACTGGTGTGTTCAGAAAAGATATTTTATGCTTAGTAACTATTTTGGAATGATGTGCATGAGCCGTCATCTATGTACTGGAATGACAAGTGGAGAAGGGCATTGGTCAGATTGCTTCCTGGTGAAATAGTAAAATTGGCAGGCAAAACCAGAATAGTGAGAAGCTGTATTGTTCTTTTTTTTTTATTAGTGTTAACAAATTAACTCTCTTGCTTACCTTGCAGAAAGAAAAATATTGTTTTAAATATTGATATCAAAAAATAAATAAAACTAATACCTTTTACTTTTGTCAAAGAATAAACGTGTAACCTAAAAATGTCAATGTTAATTCAGTCAAAATATTGACAAAATAGTTTACATTCAGGTAACCATCACTATTTTGAAGTAGGTAATACAAAATGTAAGTTTTTGCCGTACCTGAGATATATATTATATATACAGTGTAACACAGAGATTCATTGTATTCTAAAGCAGGAGCAAATGGAGCTGGCCTCATATTATAAATTACAAGAGCAAAGTTCCAACAATTTATCCACTTCATCTGAACTCTGAGATGCACTACATATTTACAACATGCTGCAATATATGAAGTTATTTTTGACATTCTTTTTCTGTCAGTGGGTTTTGTATCTAACATGCTTTTGTAGTATATGGGGGAGTGTCCAGGCTAAGTTTTTCCAACATTGATGAAGTCCCGCCGCCAGGGCTAAAAGCAGGAGCTGACCCTGCACTGGTGGGTGACGGAAACCAAGGCTTGTTAAATGGCTGCCGCTGGGACCGCCAATCAATTGAGGGTGGTGACTCGCTTCCCAGAGCTGTTGGCCCAATCAGAAGGCCAGCCGCCTCAGCAGAACCACCTCTAGCGGTGGCCACTGCTGAGGATGAAGGACAAGGAAGAGGGTGCTTCCATGCCGAGGCGCCCTTGAAGATCAGGTAAACTTTTGATTCAGCAAGCAGGCAGGCTGACCTTGGCAATCGGTTAGGAGAGTGCAGGTGGGCATATTCCAGAGGTGGCGCCTTAGCCACAGGAGCAGCAATTGCCGCAGGAATACCCTCCATGGGCCTTGCAGTGGGCATTAGGGAGGATTCCCCCCCCCCCCTCAAGGAACCCACTGGGAGGCTGCCAAGGTTTACCTGGTGGTCTACCCATGCAGCGATGGCCCTCCCAACGGCGATAAAATGCCAGTGGGGATGGGAGGTGGCTCGTAACAGGCTTAATTGCCTCAATTGGTCACCTGATGGGTGGCTGTGTCACTGTGGTTCCCACTCCTGGTAATATGTTCTGGCAGCTGGAGAATGTCGGGCTCCCCTCCCAACATCTTCCTATGCCATATTACTAGCCCTCCTGCCTCCCAGCTATCTGCAAAGGCTGGTAAAATCCAGTCCTCCATTATACTTCGAAATATATTTTGAAGCATCAGATGGAAACAGTCTGTCACACTTCTACCCTTCACTTCAGACTCAAAAAACACTAGCTGTTAAATTAACCATGCTATTACTTAAAAAGAAGAGACATAGAGAGATACAGCACTGAAACAGGCCCTTTGGCCCACCGAGTTTGTGCTGACCAACAACCACCCATTTATACTAATTCTACATTTAATCCCATATTCCCTACCACATCCCCACAATTCTCCTACCACCTACCTACACTAGGGGCAATTTACCTATCAACCCACAAGTCTTTTGCTGTGGGAGGAAACCAGAGTACCTAGTCGAAACCCACACGGTCACAGGGGGAAGTTGCAAACTCCGCACAGGCAGTACCCAGAACTGAACCTGGGTCGCTGGAGCTGTGAGGCTGCGGTGCTAACCACTGTGCCACCCCATACTGCTGAAGCTTTTTTGTCTTGCACTCATCAGGGTATGCCAAATTTCAAAGGGAGCAACAATTTAAAAAAGCGTGCTGATTGATTGGCAAGTTGACTCTGATTGGTCAAAGTGTTGCCATGGGGAATGCCCCAGGGAACTATTGTCCCCCACAATTTTGTTTAATTCAAAAAAGGAGCAAAGCCTGGACTGGTTCCTTTTGCCTGCAGAGGACAGGTCCCTGTGTATGAATGTATGTAGCTCCTAGCAAGCGTAGGTGAGCCACATTGTGAGCCCAACTGATAATCTTAAATTTGTTGTTAGTGTAATTCGTAGCACACTCAGGGTTGTTCTGTAAGTGCTGTCCAATCGCAGAATCACATCTAAGGTTCGACATTGTGTTCTGAATTTTGCAAGTATGGGCTGGTTGAGTACAGTCAATACTCTGCCTATTGCAGAGCCAAAGGGATGGACTGTTTGATATGAACCACCAGTCATTGGGACATACGGCCTACATATTTGGTATCGCACCAGCACTGGAATTCATATACCATGTTACTCATTTGTGTGGTAGGCAGAATGCCTTTTTGGCTTGATGGCAGCATCCTGTTAGTGGAAAATACCATTTGTGTTGCAACTGCATAGAAGCAGTATGAAATGGCTTGCTTCACCTGTTGCTTAAATTTTTGAGATTCCTTACCCTTTGAGAGTAATTTGAGGTAGACGGGACACTTTCCAGGACTGAAAGTGGCGGCCTTAGGCCCATTCGTGAGTATGCTTGATACATAATGAGCAATGATGATCGGAGTAGCCATTACCCCGCAGGATAGCTTTGATGCGCCTTATTTTAGCATCAAGCTACCATGGTGAGCAAATGGCTTGGGCCCTATTTAGGAGATTGCCAATTAGGCCAATCTTATAGCCCACAAAGCTGTACGAATCCCAACGCATATATTGACCAGGTTGGCCATGCCTAATTCACTGAGTATAGACGGGGAGGAAAATCATGAAATAGTAGCCCAAACAGAAAATAACCAATCAAATCACTAACTATCTTTTCAACTCAATCAAGAACCAGAAATTATACAAAATGAAACAATCAATTTTTTTTAGTATTTTTATTTTTAAGCAGTGATATCATTCATACTTTGGGCCACTGCACATGTACCAACTCAATGGCCACACTTTAATCTCTTTTGTTTCTTCTGACATGTTTCCCAGTTTAAAAAAAATCTTGACAGACTCTTGTGTGCCTTTTCTGGGGTGCCATGCCCTCACTACCACTTCTCACTCATTCCCTGATGTCACTTTTTTCACCCACTCAACATCGCTTCTTCTCCACTCCTCACTGCTGGCTCTGATCCAATGCAACACAGTGCTTCAATTGTACTCTTGGACAGTGCTTTGCTCAGAAACTTAACTGGACCTGCCACATAAATACCATAGCTACAAGAGCAGTTCTAGTTCGTATGCATGTATGTATGTATGTATATCGAGTAGCTCACCCCTCACTTGCCAAAGCCTCTCCACCATCTACAAGGAACAAGTGAGGAGTCTAATGGAATAATCTCCACTTGCTGGATGGGTGCAGCTCCAACAACAATCAAGAAGCTCAGCACCATCCAGGACAAAGTAGCCCGCTTGATTGCCCACCCATCCACCACCTTCAACATTCACTTCCTCTACCACCGATGCACAGTGGCAGCAGTGCTATGTTGCGCGGGTTTAAGTGGGCGAGCGAGCCGTCGCCAGCAATGACATCCAATGCGCAGGCGCCGGCACCATTTTTAAAGGGCTTGCAGCCCGAAAAAAGCTTTTGTATTTTTAAAGGGCCAGTAACTTTAAAGTTTAAAAAATCAATGTACAAGTCTTCTCATGCATTCTCCCCCCGCTCCCACCAATGGCATATCACAACATTCCTGCCCTTTTCCCCACCCCAGAATATAGATATTGAAAATTAGCCCTTTTAGCTCCCTCAGAGTTCGGCACCTTTGTCCTATACCCCTTCCCATCACCACCCCCTTCCCGATCAATCCTCAGCATTGTAACCCCGCTGCCCCACACCCCACCGCACAGAGAAAATCTCCTCCTCCCCACTCCCCACAGTTGTTGCACCTCGTTTTCCTGAATGGGGATTTGAAGGTGTGGCATTGTCAGCCACCCCAATAAAGATTGGAACGTGGTGGCTGAATCGCTGCGGGCTACATGGTAAGTAGGCATTAATATATTTCAATGTGGGTCCCATCGCTGAGTGGCAGGACGGCTGCCACGAGGCCTCACCGCAGCCAAGATCAGTACGGGGCCTGCCACCGTTGGGGTCAGTGGCGGGCTTCCACCGTACCGATCTTCATTGCCCCCCCGCCACCGTTCCCAACGGCTGAGGGGCTATAAAATCCTGCCCCATAACTTTGTTGAAGCACGTGGAAACCCCATTTGTGTGTGTAAACAGGACTTGTGAATGTCGGTGATAGAATTCATTTTGGAATAAGATATTTTCAGGCAGTTTTGAAGGTTCGTACATTGGTTACTTCTGTCCATGCAGAATCTTTGTTGCCTTTGACTTCTGTGGCCAGTTCTCTGCAAGAGCAACTCAACTAGTTCCACTCCCCCGCCTTTTCCCATAGTCCTGCAAATTTCTTCTCTTCAGATAATTATCCAATTCTCTTTTGAAGTCCTTGATTGAATCTGCCTCCATTGCATTCACAGGCAGTACATTCCAAATCGTAACCAGATCCTACTCTCTGCTTAAAAATGTTTTTCTTCATGTTGCTGTTGCTTCTTTTGGCTATCACCTGAAATCAGTGTCCTCTGGTTCTGATCCTTCCACCAATGGGAACAGTTTCTCCCTGTCTACTCTGTCCACACCCCACAGCCAGAATTTTACTTTGGGCAGGAGGCCCCGCACACCGGCCAAAAAGACGGGGATGAGCTCACCTCCACCAGGTCTGTGAGCCACACCAGGATATTACATGCCCCAGGCCCTTAATTGGCCTGGGTGGGACTTCCGCCTCTCTGAGGCCAATCAGCGGGCCAGCAGCTCTCAGTCCCACCAGTGCCACCAGAAGTACTGGCCACTGCTGGGATTGCACACAGCCACAGCAGCAAGAGGGACGATGGCCCCGGAAAAAAGGTAAGTTTGTGGAACCTCACCGGGGATAATCGACTGGGCCCAAACGAGCCAAGGGGGGGATGGTTGGAGGGGGGACTGTTGTATAGTGGGGGTGCTTGGGCCATGGGTGGATGGGGGGCCCTCCGTAGGGTGCAGGGTGCCCGATCAGGAGGGCCCCTACACAGCCCGCAAGGAGGCCTCCAGTTTTTACTTGGTGGCCTCCTGGGGACCTCAGCCACCTGCTGGACACTGATAAATTACCTATAGCAATGGGAGGAGGTCCTTAAATGGCAGTTAATTGGCCACTTAAGGGCCTTGATTGGCTTGGGGCAGTTGGGCCGTTTCTCGCTACTGCAGCCCCTCGTAAAGTTGCAGCAGGGGCGTAAAGGTGTCGGGAACAGTACCCCCTCATCACCCACTCAATTTTACGACTCCCACCCCGCCACCAACCCGCTCCTGCGGGGGGTGGGGGTGGGGGGTGGGTGGTGGCGTAAAATTCTGGCCTCATGATTTTGAACATGATATGTAACAAAGTTTCCTGCTGTCCAATTTTTCCTTACTGTTAGGCTCATGTGGCATCATTAAGTCTTGTGCTGCATTGGAGAGGAGTCCTGGGATTAGCTGGTTGCCACTCACTATATGAGCTCTTTATACATGATTCTAATTACTCTATTGTCAGGTTTCCTGCCACCCCACCCACTATTGCACCTCCCATGCCTAATTTTTGATAAGACAAATATTGCTTCGTCCTTTCAAAGGTTTGCTGTGTAGTATAAGGGTATGAAAGGGTTAATCTTGAGAGAATGTAAAAATTACAACCAACCATGATGAGAGACTCAAGAACAGTTACAGCGTGGCTTTTGAAGGAGACACCCAAGCTAGTGTGGAGTGTATATAATTACTATACAAAAAGATTAATGTTTAAACAATGCAGTTTAAGAACCTCTCTGGCTAGACTCTATAAGGTGGCAGCATAAAGAAACAAATATATAATATGGTGACAGCACTGGGATCGAAGTCCTAAACCCAGAAGAGAAAATTTGAAGCAACAATCATCCTTCAGCCAGCAGAGAAGAAACTTTAAAACAAGTATCTGAAGAGAAAAACAAACTACATACCATAGAAGGCAGAAGAAAGCTCCATAGAACGGAAGCGAGGCTGAAATGCAAGCAATCGGCTGAGTCATTGTGTTGACTATCAAGAAATTTCGGTAAAAAAAGCCTTTGAAGAGCTTAAAAGATTAATTTTCTGAAGGCTTCGTGTGAGAACGAAAGAAAATAAAGCAGGGAAAACCCAATCCCTCACTTGGGAATGAAAGCAAGGCCGAAGAGCAGGAAAACCCTGAAAAAGGCGCAAACTGAAATAAAAGTCTGATAGTGAAGAGAAAAAGCATGGGAAACCCCCGAACACAGCAGAGTCTCCATTAACACAGCTTAGCTGAAGAGAAACAAAATCATTAAAGCAGTCAAGCTTGAACAAAATTAAACTCTAGCAAAAAAAAAGCAACTGAAACTGTCTATCGAACAGCTTTGTCAATTCCAATAGGCAGCAGTGTAAACATATAACTGAACTGCTGAAAGAAAGGGGAAGTCCCTACCAGAAGCCTATAAAAACAAACAGGGAACATTGTCAAGCACCTACTACACTCCATCAAAGCAAGCTAGTCTGAATAAAGAGTTCCTCAAAGGGGAACACTCTAAGAAGTCTATAAAATTTTTTAAAATGGATCAAAATTTGGGAATGCCACAGAGTTTCAAAAGTCACCAGGGACCCAATCAGACTCAAAACTGGGTACTATGGAGGAAAAGGTTCCCCAGATACAGAATTGCATCGAAATTGGACAAGTCTGAAAGAGAGCAAGTGAATAAATTATTATATTTAATAGGTGCTGTAGCTGATATAATAGCCAGACAATGGGCTGAATTTTACGCTGCCCCAGTGGGTCGGATGCTGGCATGGGGGTGGCATAAAATTGAGTGGGAGGCGCCGGGAGTCCTACCCGCCCCACTCCTGTCTCCAGTCAACTTTATGGGGGTCGGGGGGGTAGGGGGTGGGGGGGGGAATGGCCCACCCACCCAAGGCCAATCAAGGCCCTTAAGTGGCCACTTAACGGCCACTTAAGGGCCCTCGCCCACCTCCACAGGTATTTTACCCGTGGCAGGCGGGTGTGTTGGGGACATGAAAGGACTGATCTGCCTGGTGAGGCATGCCGAACTTACCTTCGCCCCTGGCTTCATCTGGTCGGCTGGGCTGCAGTCCCAGCAGTGGCCACGGCTCCTGTTGGCACTGTTGGGAGTAAGAGCTGCTGGCCTGCTGATTGGCCAGCAGCTCAATGAGGTGGGACTTCCTCTCTCAAGCAGGTGGAAGTCCCGCCTCGGAACAATTAAAGCCTGGGGGACCCGTAAAATGCGGGACGGATCCCTGGGCTAAACAGAAGTGGGTTCGCCACCAAATTTTACGTCGGTGGCGAATTCCTGTCCGCCTAAGTTAAAATCCAGCCCAATGTATTGATGAAACATCAGCCAAATTCAACAAAGTCTTAAAAGCTTGTGATTACTACTTCAATTTGCGCAGCAATAACAGACCAATCCTGCAAGGTGAAGAAAGACCTTGGTTCAGGAAACCTCCTGTAATTGTTCAGTTCCTTCATCCGAGGGCTGAACAAGAGGCACCAGGAAGAAAGGTACACTGTGGGTGGAGAGCGAAAGATGCCTGTAAACCCTGATCAGCGATGTGGTGCAAAAACTTCCCACAAGCACGAACAATGTCCAGCCAATATTGCAGAAAAATAGGGTACTTCAGTAAGATGTGCCGAAATAAAATCTCAACTACCTCGACCTGTAAAGGAAAACTAATTAAGAATAGAGAGGTAAATGAAGTTATGCAACCTCCTGTAGCAGACCAATCAAAATATTTTCTGGGTGACATCAATGATCTGAAACAAGCATTTTGGTCAGCAGACGTATATGTCAATGGACATATCACTAATTTCAAACTCGTCACTGGAGCAAGTGTGATGGTCCTGTTAGATAAAGAGCCATGGCTTTCCACACACATTCTGCAATCAACAGAAACTCAGTTACATGGCCCAGGAGGTGTTGCACTTGAAATAAAGGGGAAGTTACAAACGACGCTTCAATATAAGGGAAAGCAGATATTAGAAACACTGTATGTCCTAAGCAATCAGGAGTTCTCACTTATAAGTAGACAAGCTTATATTGACTGTAAGGGTGAGGGCTTGCCCCAATACCCAAAAACGCCTCGAGATTTGGATGTCTTGTACAAATGAGCGATTTTTTTTTACAAGCATGCAGGAAGAAGTCCTACTCTCATGAATGATTGTAGAGGTTCTGCTGGTACATTGTTCCAGTAGTCATTTTATACAGTTTTACAGGCGGTTTACTTGATAAACTGTTTCCTAATTACATCATCTCCCATCTATTGCCTTCCCTGAACTCATCCTGCCTTGTTTTATATTATTCACCTCATCAACCTCTTGATTATCCTATTCATAGGATTCTTAGGCTAGTCATATAATTTGGGTGTTTCCCCCTCCTGAGCTTGTTACCTTCTGATTAGGTATTCATATAATTCTGGTGTCTAGCAGGCAAGTTTTCTCAAGTTACAGGGACCTACGTTACATCAATTATCCCATTGTTCCCTAGGCCAGTCTCTCCTACATGACCTTCATCTTATAAAGAAAGTTGAAGAAGATAAACAAGAAGAATCCAGGAGCCAGGACAGAGAGAGAGTCCCCCAACCTGATCTGAGCATTGCAAAGAGTCCAGATTCTGCCAGAGAGCCTGCACAACGTCGAGTGAACCCGCACAACACAGCACAACCCACCTTGCCACTCATAGACTACCAGAGCAAGAAAGAGAAATGCAGCAAGTTCCTACAGGACTGCTACACAGACAGGGAACTTGGAAAAAAGAAAGTCCAACAAATTTGTCAGGTATACAGACAAGATCAAAGAGAACCACTAATTTCAAGCCAATTCTCAACTAGACCATGGGAACGGTTGGCCATGGATTTATTCTTTTTTGAGGGAAGATCCTATCTAATTATTGTTGATAACTTCAATTCATCTTGAGAAGTAAAGCGGACATACACAGCAACAATTGAAGCAGTCATCAGAGTTTTACAAGAAGTTTTCGCAACACATGGTATACCTGATCAGATAGTATCTGATAATGGACCACAATTTGCAAACAATTACTTCACACACTTTGCAGAAGATTGTGGATGTGTTCACCTAACAAGCTCTCCTAAGTATCCACAATCAAGTGGAGAAGCTGAGCGAGCAGTCAGAACCATTAAAACTATGTTGATAAAAAAATCAAGAATTCCCATTAACACTTCTGACATACAGATTAGCGCCATCAGAACCCTTAATGGGAAGTAAACTTCGAATACAGCTTCCAATTCTACCCAAGAAATTACTTCCAGAATTACAAAGCAAGGATTATCAAAAGTACCAGACAAAGAAAAGTTGCATTAAAACAAGCAGATCCATAAATATAACAAGATACCGTACAGGAAAACTACCAAAGTTGTCAGAAGGGCAAAAGGTATGGGTACGAGACCAAAATAGAGAAGCAGTAATTCTCCATAAAGACAAGAGTCAACAGTGATCTTATCTAGTACAAACTCAAGAAGGTACTATATGGAGAAATAGAAGGAATCTTATTCCTTTACATCAAAGACATCAATCTGTCATACTGTTACAACTGAGGTGGGAGGAGTGCACTGTTAATTCAGTCCCACTTCTCCAGGAGTCACAGCATATCAATCAAGTTTCCCACCTACCAAAAAACAGCCAATTACATACTCTATTTGTCCCCCTGAATGAAGCACACCAACTAGGTTTCTTTAATCAACAACAACATTAACTATTTATTATAAAATCAAGTCTTAACCAATAATGCAATAACTCTATATACAAAAAAACCCTTATTTCCCTATCCCTCATGAACACACACATACATTCAAAAAACCAGATAACCGGGGTAAAAGGATTTTTGATTTACAGCTGTTTCATAAGAATGAAAGGAATAATAAAATAACTTAGGGTGTCACGTTCTGTTAGGAAGTTCTTCGGTCTGGTGAGGTGTCCCAGATTTGAATAGTCAGATGCCACTCGAAGTCTCTCCAAGCAAAGTTGATGAACAGTCTGTGATGGGCAGGCATTCAAGACAATTCAACTGCAGCAGACTTCACATAGGTCTTTCATCAGGGGTGTAGCAACAAGTCTTTTTAGGTTTTACAGCAGCAGGATAGCAGTCGAAGGTTTCTTCAGATTTCAGGAGGCAACAGGAACCACACTTGATGCAGGGATTCTCCTGAGACAGGAGGCAATAGGAATCTGCCACCTTTGAAATACATAGTTTCTTAAGAGATGCAGGATTCCTTTACAGAGAGAGGTAACACTTTCTCTGGGTCTTCCTCTCTGATCTCCAGGCAGGTCAAAAAATCAAATTTCAAATGCCTGCTCTTTGTCCAACTCACTGGTTTTTTAAAGGATCCAAAGTGAAAGTAAAACATATGAACACATGAATTAGGAGCAGGAGTAGGCCACATTGCACATTCTCAGTTACTGCTCAATGATTATCTTTTTCATCAACAGCCCCTGTGTACAGCATCTTTAGCTGGCTGAACAAAACTTGAAGAGGGCTATGGCCTCTGGCATGGACTCTCCACTGTTGTCCCAACCATCACCATCTGCTCTCAATTATTTGTGAATTGTGAATCAGCAGGTGAAAACTAACTATCGGATTTATTGGTCCCACCTAAGTACAAATATCTGAGGTGCTTCATGGTAAGCATGAGTCCTGTAATGGTGCACCCTCAGAAGGATTCTGTTCCTCTGAGGATTCATCATCCATGAGGTCCACCAATTGTTGCTAAAGGTGGGTGGGCTCTAACAGAGATAAAAGATATAAATTAGTACTGGCAAGGTAAGAATGTTGCAACATCTCATTATGAAGATGATCGTATTTCACTCGCTATAGAAATCAAGTCAACATGACCGAGTGCTGTTTGGCATGTGGGTCGCTGATATTTAACATATGAACATATATACGAATTAGGAGCAGGAGTAGGCCACTCGACCCCTCGAGTCTGCTCCGTCATTCAATACGTTCATGGCTGAACTGATTACTCCACATTTCCAACTACCCCCGATAACCTTCCACCCCCTTGCTTATCAAGAAACTATCTACCTCTGCCTTAAAAATATTCAAAGACTCTGCTTCCACTGCCTTTTGAGGAAGAGAATTCCAAAGACTCACGACACTCTGAGAGAAAAAATTTCTCCTCATCTGTGTCTTAAATGGGCAGCCCCTTATTTTTAAACAGTGACCCCCAGTTCGAGATTCTCCTACAAGAGGAAACATCCTTTCCCCATCCACCCTGTCAAGACCCCTCAGGATCTTATATGTTTGAATCAAGTCGCCTCTTACTCTTCTAAATTCCAGCGGATACATGCCTAGCCTGTCCAATCTTTCCTCATAAGACAGCCCACCCATTCCAGGTATTAGTCCAGTAAACCTTCTCTGTACTGCCTCCTTCCTAAACAGGTCACATGTCCAGACATACAGACTCCCTTTTCATTCAAGGAGTTGCTCTGAGGAGGTCAAACTCCTTATTGGTTTCCTTGAAATTGCCTGCTTTCCTATCCTTGTATACAAAGACAGCTTCCTTTCAAAACATCTAAAAATTTCAGCTATTTGCAGGTGTCAATGTCCACTGAAAAATCCTTTTTCAGTTTTTTTAAAACACACAGCATTCCAAGTTTTTAACTCAAAAACAAAAACCTTGTAACAATACATTTAGACGACTCATTTAGATGAACCAAAAACTCAAAAAGCACCGAATGCTACAAACCTCAACGAAAGCCATCCAAGTCAAGAAAGAAGAGATGAGAGAAAGACTACCAATCTTACACATTTGACGTCAACAAGATCAGGGAGAGTTGTGAAGCCTTCTGATAGGTTAAACCTATGAAGTCAGAGACTTGGGGGCAGATGGGGCAGCAAGTAAATAAAAAAGTGAATGTATGTAAATATATATTGGGATAAAGACTTGAGGGGAGATGTACTATAAGGGTATTGAGAGAATGAAAAGATTACCGCCACCATGATAAAGTAAGAGATCATGTGGGAGAGACTCGAACAGGCACAGCGTGGCTTTTGAAGGAGGTACACAGACTATTGTGGAGTGTATAGAGTTACTATACAATAAAGATTAATGTTTAAACAATACAGTCTATGAACCCCTCTGGCTAGACTCTATACGATGCCGCATAAAGAACAAAATATATAACTTGCTGCTTGTTCCTGTAAGAGCCATGTCTTCACCTTCTTTCACCATGCTGGTTCTGCTTTAACAGTAATGCACCTTCAAGTGTTGCACTACATCCTTAGACCTATTTCCTCTGATCACCATCCCACCCTCACCCTCTGGCATACACACACATTTTGCACACCTCCCTGGCAAAGTACACCAATTGCTAGTGGAACACATGCAGTTGTCCTGCCCAGCTATATTCTAATGAGCTGTTTTCTGGCAGAGGCAGCATTGGGATTATTGGGCAGGTAGGAGCCCTGTCCCTTTGCACTTCTGGTGGTGCATCACAGGATTCAAAATTTGAGAGGCATAGGGCCCTGCCTGGTGGAAATTGAGCAGGAGGGCAGTTAAAATGAGGCAGTCACTTGCCCACTTTGATCCCACTGCCTTTTCGCTGTGACGTGATCTTAGCCTGTTCTTTTGAGCAGGCAAACAGGACACCTGCCAGGAATGCAACAGCAACCTTCTTTAAATATGCAAATTAGATCTGACGATGGCATCAGGACCTGATCTACATTTTTATTTGAGGCTAGTGAGCTAGTGAGCAGTGGCTCGTGAGGTTAGCCATGTCAGGTACCGAATTGTGGACCAGAAGTGGCATAGCATGGTAAGTTTGAAAACCATGTCAATTAAAGCAAAATACTGTAGATGCTGGAAAACTGAAATAAAAAAAGAAAGTGCTGAAAATACTCAGCAGGTCAGGCATCATCTGTGGAGAGGGAAGCAGAGTTATCTTTCAGGTCGATGACCTTTCATCAGAACTGGCAAAGGTAAGAAAAGTAAAATATAAAATGCAAAATGCTATTGAACTGTTATATTACACCTTACATTGTACTAGTTTATGCAGATTTTGATGACCTTGCATTGTTTTGCACATTGGAAAGTATTGTCCATTAAGCGGTGTTTTTTTTTAAAGCATTGGCTTTACAAATAGAGGCATGGAGTACTTAAGCAAAGAAGTTATGGTAAACCTTTATAAATCACTGGTTAGGCCTCAACTAAAGTACTGTGTCCAATTTTGGACACCAAACTTTAGGAAATTTGTCAAGGTCTTGGAGAGGGTGCAGAGGTGATTTACCAGAAATAGTAACAGGGAATGAGGAAATTCAGTGATGTGAAGAGACTGTAGAAGCTGGGATTGTTCCCCTTCAAGCAAAGACGGTTAAGGGGAGATTTAAAAGAGGCATTCAAAATTATGAGGGCTTTTGACAGAATAGATTGGGAAAAACTATTTCCACTGGCAGGAGGGTCAGTAACCAGAGGACACAACTTTATGAGAATTGGCGAAAAAGCCGTAGGGGAGATGAGATTTTTTTTAACTCATTGAATTGCTATGATTTGGAATACACTGCCTGAAAGGGTGGTGTAAATAGATTCAATAATTGAATATATACTTAAAAAGGAAACACTTGTAGGGCTAAGGGGCAAGACCAGGCAAGTGGAACTAATTGGTATCTCTATCAGAGAATTGACACAGGCACGATGGTCCAAATGGCTGCCTTCTCTGCTGTATGATAATATGATTTGATGATCAAATAGGGTGGAGGCAATTTCTTGCAGAAATCTTAGTTCAAGCAGGGAGAACAGATAAGGAGCCTTGTTGGTCACTGGATTTTGGTAATGTGTGTTCTCTCTGGATGCTTAGGATTGCATTGGGAAGCTGGGACCTCTCCGCTTATCATTTAGTCCTGAGTCCCTTCAGCTTGAGAGTGGAAAATTTTGGGTGGAATGTGCTTGCAGGAAGGGAGCCCCACAACTGGTGCTTTTCTCAGTTCCACGCATAGCTCGTGTATTAATTATTCAGATTGGCAAACATGATGAAGGTGTCTTATTCACATAGAAAAGCAAAATACTGTGGATGTGGAAATCTGAAATAAAAACAGCATTTCCAGCATTTTCTGTTTTTAATGTCTTGTGCACATGTTTGCCTTGGGGATGTCGGGTTTCCAGGCAGCTAGAGGATACATTGTACTGCTTTTGGAAGTGAGAACTGTAAAAACCTATAAGCAGCAGGGACCTGTTGTCCTACTGATAGCAAACTGAGTTGAGTCTCGGGATTGATCAGACCAGTCATGGCTTTCGGAGCCTCCATCAGCTTGTGAAGGCAGAGACATGACTAGAATGTGTGCATGAAGATGCCCTTTTGGCTACAGTTCTTGGCAGCACTTATCTGCCAAAGCAAATAGAACTTTTTGAATTTTTAATGAGGTAGTTATGCGCTAATTAGTCTATGCTGAAGGGCACTAATCCAACTTAGGGGGAAGCTAATCAATGTGCTCTCACAAGCACAGAAAAAATGTTCCAGTACAGCAAGGTTAAAAAAAAACATGAGCAGGGAATTAAATTTGGAAAGCTCCTAGCAAACAAGCATACAGTAAAACCACTGTTGCCCTGAACACCAGCCTGCGATCTCTCTCCCTTCCCCCCTCCCGTCTCCCATCTCCCCCAACAGCAATCTCTTTTCTCCCCCGCCCTTCCCTCTCCAGAAACTGGCTGATGTGTGCAGGAAATGAAAACAAAAAATGTAAATCAAGTCTTACCATTAAATTCAGCAGGACCTGAGGGAAACCTGTTCTTCTGGGTTTGCTGAACACAAAACTGTATCCCCCACTCAGCACCCTCCCCACCTCCCTTTAAATATTGGGGCCATAAATTCCAGAATGGTTATTTCTCTTGAATGCAGCAGATTCCATGAAAGTGAGTAATTAGAATATAAATACACACACACACACACACACACACACACATACATATATAATAAATTTTTTCTTATATGTATATATCTTCTTCTTCTTTGGCCTCCTTGTCTCGAGAGACAATGGGTAAGCACCTAGAGGTGGCTAGTGGTTTGTGGAGCAGCGCCTGGAGTGGCGAGAAAGGCCGATTCTAGAGTGACAGACTCTTCCACAGGCGCTGCAGATAAAATTGGTTGTCGGGGCTGTTACACAGTTGGCTCTCCCCTTGCGCTTCTGTCTTTTTTCATGCCAACTGCTAAGTCTCTTCGACTCGCCACACTTTAGCCCCGCCTTTATGGCTGCCCGCCAACTCTGGCGATCGCTGGCAACTGACTCCCATGACTTGTGATCAATGTCACAGGACTTCATGTCGCGTTTGCAGACGTCTTTAAAGCGGAGACATGGACGGCCGGTAGGTCTGATACCAGTGGCGAGCTCGCTGTACAATGTGTCCTTGGGGATCCTGCCATCTTCCATGCGGCTCACATGGCTAAGCCATCTCAAGCGCCGCTAGCTCAGTAGGGTGTATATGCTGGGGATGTTGGCTGCCTTGAGGACTTCTGTGTTGGAGATACGGTCCTGCCACCTGATGCCAAGGGTTCTCCGGAGGCAGTGAAGATGGACTGTATTGAGACGTCACTCTTGGCTGACTTACGTTGTCCAGGCCTCGCTGCCGTAGAGCAAGGTACTGAGGACACAGGCTTGATACGCTTGGACTTTTGTGTTCTGTTATGTATATATACATAAATACTTATAACAATGGTTACCTTTCTTAACATCAGCAGTAACTGTTGACAAAAAGCAGGCCAATTACCATCCTATCAGCCTACTCTCAATCATCAGCAAAGTGATGGAAGTTGTTGTCAACAGTGCTACCAAGCAGCACTTGCTCCCCATAACCTGTTCACTGATGCTCAATTTGAGTTGTCAGGACCATTTGGCTCCAGACCTCATTTCAGCCTTGGTCCAAATTAAAGGCCTGCTACCTGACCCAAACCCGATGGGACCCGACGGCATGTGTCAGGTTCGGGTCTGGTCAGGCCACTCTTCCAGGTCCAGCTTTCGGGCTCGTGTCGGGTCGGGTCGGGCCAGGTCGGGTCGGGTCCGGGTCAGGCCAGACACACACAGTAAATGCTCTGCTGGTAAGTATAGAAAATTTTAAAAACTTACCTGAGCTGGGAGTCCGGGATGTCAACCAGGAAGACTTAGTATGATGTCATCACGCAAACGCTGCAGCTTCCTGGAGGTTCCAAGTCGGAAGGTAAGTCAAGGGATGGTCAAGTCGAGTCGTGGGGTTGGGCTCGGGTTGGGTCGGGCTCGGGACAAAATTGGACGGACTCGGGCTGGGTCGGGCTCAGGTCCGCTGAGGTTCAGTTGGGTTCTTTATCCCGACCTGAGCAGGCCTTTAGTCCAAATGGTACAAAAGAGCTAAATTCCTGAGATGAAGTAAAAACGACTGCCCATAACATCAAGACAGCCTATAAATGAATGTGGCAGCAAGGAGCTCTAGTAAATTTGAAGTCAATGGGGATTGGTTGGCAGGGGTCAGGGTGGGTGGTAATGGTAGGGGAAGCTCTTCAGTGACAGGAGTCATATCTGAACAAAGAAAGATGATTGCAGTTGTTGGATACCAATCATCTCAGTCGCAGGACATCACTGCAGGAATTCCTCAGGGCCAACTATCTTCAGCTGCTTCGTCAATGACCTTCCTTTCATCATAAGGTCAGAGGTGGGGCTGTTCGCTGATGATTGCACAGTATTCTGTTCTATTCACAATTCCTCAAATAATGAAGTAGTCTTTGCAGCAAGATCTGAATAACATTCATCATTGAGTTGATAAGCGGTAAGTAACAATCATGCCGCACCAGTGCCAGGCAATGACCACCTCCAACAAGAGAGAGCCTAACCAACTTCCCTAAATATTCAATGGCATTACAACCTCTGAATCCCTCATGATCAACATTCTGGGGGTCACCATTGAGCAGAATCTCAACTGGTCAAGCCATGCTAGAGGATGCACTGCAGCAACTCACCCAGGCTTCTTCAACAGCACCTCCCTAACCCATGACCTCTGCCACCTAATCAGGAGCAGATGCATGGGAACACCATCACCTCCAAGTTGCACACCAGCCTGACGTGGACATTGCTGGGTCAAAATCCCTACCTCACATCACTGAGTATGTTCATCGCAAGGACTGCAGTGGTTCAAGAATGTGGCTCCCCAGCACCTTTTCAAGGGGAACTAGAGATGGCCAATAAATGTTAATCTTGCTAGCCACGCCATTATCCAAAGATTTTTTTTTAATTACTCAAAAGTTACATTTTTCAGGTAACAGCTCCAAATGTCCTAACTTCTTAACTTGTTGCCACACCCAATTGTTAGTTATCTTTGCCTTTCCTCTCTAACTTATTTGTTTACATTTTCGTCTTCTATAAGATACATTTGCTAGTTTCCACAATTGTGTTTAATAGGTCAGTCTCTAGATCACTTAAAATACCCAAAATTAAAATCAGAAAGAGCTGAACGTTTTAAGGACCACCTGAATAATTAAATGTTTTTTCTTTAAATACTTATACAAGAGGATTTCTATGAAAAAATGATTTTAGAGACCTGGAGTTAAGAGCCCAGGCAGGTAGACTATTCCATAATTCAGTTAGTATACAAACAGAGTTGCCTGGAGCCTCAAATTGACTAAATATATTGATTTATAGTGGGGCTGAAAGAAATGAATCCGCTACTGGGAAAGACTGGACATAACCGCTTCAATAATGACTTTTGTTAAAAGGCTTCAGAAAGGGCTGCATTTATGATATTTCCTACTTGGTCTATATTTTCACTCTTTTCTGATACCAGTGTATTAGCAGTTTGTTATTTCTATTCAAAAATTATAACATATCCATGTAATATTTGATGTCAATTTTGATTGTAAATATTCATAAATAATTGTCCACTTTGTAGACAGCACATCATGATTTAATTTATCTGTCACTTTTCTGATAAATTCAGTCATCAAAAACCTTCAAAGTAACAATCCCATCTGTAAGATTAATTTTGCACTCTATTTTTCCATTTTATTTTGCATTCACTGGATTTAGCATAATAGAATTTCACATTCTGGTAACGTTTTCACATTCAAAATGTCAAAGAGTTCAGAATAAATGAAGTTCTACTCTAAAAGTTAGAGCACAGGATACAAGACATGAATAAGTTCAGCATCAAACCGTGTTGGTATTTAAATGCTCATAGTCCATCTATTCCAAGCATTAATAATTAATATCGGGCTCCAAAAGGTTAAAAATCATCCTGTAAAATAATTTTAATTCTTTCAGAAAAATATGCTAAAGGCTTAAAGGGTACTTAAAGAGCTAGTCAATAATGCACTTTAATTTATTGTATTATTCCTCAGTTTACATATATCCTTTACCTAATTGGGAGATATACCCAATGCCCAAGAGTGGAATAACCTTCAGAGCAGGGTGTGCAGATCGATTAGCTCCATGAAGCCTGCTCAAGAATGCATTATAAGGATCGACCCCTACACACAATCCACTGAATGCTTTGATCAGTGCAGTAACATTATTTTTTTTCGAGCTAGACTATTTTAAGTTCTTTGAGCGATGCCTTAACATCTCATCCTCCCAAATCAAATAAATGAATAAAATACATTTTTAATTTAGGTATCTAGAGCAAATTGACAAGGTGATTAAAAAGCATATAGATTACCTGGGTTTAAAAATAGAGGCCTAGAACATAAAAGCAAAGAGATCATACTAGAACTTGATAGATCACTGGTTAGGCCTCAGCTGGAGTATTGTGGACAATTCTGTGTGCCACACTTCAGGAAAGATGTAAAGGCTGATGAAAGATGTAAAGATGAAAGGATACACAGGAGGATTACTTGTGATGAGGGACTTCAATTATGCAGAGAGTTGGGGAAAGTCAAGACTGTCAGCCTTGGAATAGAGAAGGTTAAGAGATGGCCTGATAGAAGTTTTTAAGATGTTAAGAGGTTTTGATAGAGTAGATAGAGAAAAATTATTCCCTCTGGTGAGTGGACCAATAACAGAGGTCATAGATTTAAAATCATTGGCATAAGGTCTAGAGGGAGATGAGGGGAAATGTTTTCACTCAGAGAATTGTTGGGATCTGGAATGCTCTATCTAAAAAGATGGTGGAAACTGTTTCCATGGGCTGGATTTTGTGCTGAAGGTGGGAGTCCCGCCTACCTTTTTGCACCCCATGGAGTGATCCTCTGGTCTTTTTAAATCAAAGTTTCAGGAGCCCGGATCCCAATCCCTTTAAAGATGGGGATCCCGCCTCCACGAACTGCCAGCCAATCAGAGGGCTGGCAGCTTCAGCAGTATCGGCAGTACCACTGGGAGTGGTGGCCACTGCTGGTCCTGCAGAGGCCTTGGACCCAGGTCCAGCGCTGGAAACCCAGAGAAGAGGTAGGTGAGATGGGGTCACCGGGACCAGTCTGGAGGCAAGGGGGGCCTGGGGGGTGGTTTTTGGGTCCATGGAGGAAGGACCCCCCTCAAGCCCACAGGGAGGGTTATAATGTAGCCATGTTATAAGGCGTCGTCCCTGTGTGGCGGAGGCCCTCCGCCGCTGGTAAGATCCCAGTAGCAGTAGGAAGAGGCACTTAATTGACCGTTAATAGGCCACTTAAGGGCCTCAATTGGCTGGGAAGATCGCTTGACAACGGGGAGGCGACGGGCCTTTCGCCCACTACCCTTCGCGATACTCGGTGCCCCCTGAATCCGTTCCTGCCTCCTGGAGCCACACAAAATCCAGCCCCATAAATAATTTTAGGAGTGAGTTGGACAGGAACATGAAGAAGATGACGTTATTGGGTTACAGGCAAAAAGCAAAGGTGTGGAACTAAGCACGACTGCTCTTTCAAAGAGCCAGCACAGGCACAATGGCCTGAATGGCCTACTTCTGTGTTATTACTTTCTATGATCCTATGAACAATGTGGATAAATAGATTTGATATGACATTATGAATTGCTTTATTCCTCTTTATTATATATTATTGTGAACTATCAATTATATTTTAGATATTAATTGACAAAGAGGTTTGTCATTGGTTCTTAAACCCGAAGCATTAAGGGCAACATTTGATTTAATGATATAAATCAGCATCATGGAGACTTTTTAAAATGTAAAATAATAGGTACAGATATTATTTCATTAATATGCTAAACAAAACTGATAATACAATGAACTAACAGGGACAGAAAACATAAACAACAACAACTTATATTTATATACTGCCTCTAACATAATAAAACTTCCCAAGGTGCTTCACTGGAGCATTATAAAACAAAGTATGATACCAAGCCACAAAAGGAGATATTAGGTCAGATGAACAAAAGTTTAGTCAAAGAGGTAGGTTTTAAGATGTGTCTTAAAGGAGGAAAGTGAGGTGGAGAGGCAGAGAGATTTAGGGAGGGTTTTCCAGGGCTTGGGGCCTAGGCAATCGAAAGCGCAGCCATCAATGGTGGAGCAATTAATATCAGGAATGCACACGAGGCCAGAATTAGGGGAGCGCAGATATCTTGGAGAATTGTGGGGCTGGAGGAGATCACAGAGATAGGGAGGAGCAAGGCCATGGGGATTTGAAAACAAGGATGAGAATTTTAAAATCTAGGCATTGCTTGACCAGGAGCCAATGTAGGTCAGTGAGCACAGGGGTATGAGGTGAGTGGGACTTGGTTCGAGTTAAGACACAGGCAGCAGAGTTTTGGATGACCTCAAGTTTACAGCAGGTAGAATATGGTAGACCAGCCAGGAATGCGTTGAAATAGTCAAGTCTAGAGGTAACGAAGGCATAAAAGAGGGTTTCAGCAGCAGATCAGCTGAGGCAGAATTGAACTTGGGTGACGTTACAGAGGTGGAAATAAGTGGTCTTAGTGATGGCACGACTATGGGGTCGGAAGGTCATCTCGGGGTCAAATGTGACTCCAAGGTTGCGATCAGACTGGTTTCATCTCAGACTTTTTAAAAATTCATTCACGGGATGTGGGCGTTGCTGGCCAGGCCAGCATTTATTGCCCATCCCTAATTGCCCTTGAGAAGGTGGTAGTGAGCTGCCTTCTTGAACCACTGCAGTCCATGTGGGGTAGGTACACCCACAGTGCTGTTAGGAAGGGAGTTCCAGGATTTTGACCCAGCGACAGTGAAGGAACGGCGATATAGTTCCAAGTCAGGTTGGTGTGTGGCTTGGAGGGGAACTTGCAGGTGGTGATGTTCCCATGCAACTGCTGTCCCTGTCCTTCTAGATGGGCGAGGTCGTGGGTTTTGAAAGTGCTGTCGAAGGAGGCTTGGTGAGTTGCTGCAGTGCATCTTGTAGATGGTATACACTGCTGCCACTGTGCGTCAGTTGTGGAGGGAGTGAATGTTTGTCAATGGTGTGCCAGTCAAGTGGGCTGCTTTGTCCTGGATGGTGTAGAGCTTCTTGAGTGTTGTTGGAGCTGCACCCATCCAGGCAAGTGTAGAGTATTGGGGAGTCAGGAGGTGAGTTACTCACCGCAGGATTCCTAGCCTCTGACCTGCTCTTGTAGCCATGGTATTTATATGGCTACTCCAGTTAAATTTCTGGTCAATGGTAACCCCAGGATTTGATAATGGGGGATTCAGCAATGGTAATGCCATTGAATGGCAAGGGGAGATGGTTAGATTCTGTCTTGTTGGAGATGGTCATTGCCTGGCACTTGTGTGGCGCAAATGTTACTTGTCACTTATCAGCCCAAGCCTGAATATTGTCCAAGTCTTGCTGCATTTCTAAATGCACTGCTTCAGTATCTAAGGCGTCATGAATGGTGCTGAACATTGAGCAATCATCAGCTAACATCCCTACTTCTGACCTTATGATCGAAGGAAGGTCATTGATGAAACAGCTGAAGATGGTTGGGCCTAGGACACTACCCTGAGGAATTCATGCAGTGATGTCCTGGAGCTGAGATGATTAACTTCCAACAACCACAAACATCTTCCTTTGTGCTCGGTATGACTCCAACCAGCAGACAGTTTTCCCCTGATTCCCATTGACTCCAGTTTTGCTACGACTCCTTGATGCCATACTCGGTCAAATGCTCACTTGATGTCAAAGGTAGTCACTGTTACCTGACCTGTTGAGTTCAGCTCTTTTGTCCATGTTTGAACCAAGGCTGTAATGAAGCCAGGAGCTGAGTGGCCCTGGCGGAACCCAAACTGAGTGTCACTGAACAGGTTATTGATAGGCAAGTGCCGCTTGATGGCACTGTTGATGACACCTTCCATCACTTTACTAATGATTGAGAGTAGACTGATGGAGCAGTAATTGGCTGGGTTGGATTTGTCCTACTTTTTGTGTACAGGACATACCTGGACAATTTTCTGCATTGTCAGCTTGATGCAGGGAAAGGGATAGATTCAGTAGCTGGGGAATGGAGTTGGAGGAGGGATTGTAAACAATGGCTTCAGTGTTTCCAATATTTAATTGGAGGAAATTTCTGCTCATCTGATACTGGATGTCAGATAAGAAGTCTGATAACTTATTATATTGTATTATTAATATATTATTATAAATATGTATTAGAGACAAAATTCATTGCTGCAGGTGGCGCTATGAAGGCCTAGCGCCACTTTGCTGGGGCACAATGCACTGTCAACTGCTTCCTGTGCAACCTGCTCGCTGTTCCATTTGGAAGAGGGCGCCAGCAGGGGTGTCGCCAGCATGCCTCACAAGGCTGTGAATCAGTGGTAGCCTGACGTCTCACAGCTCAGCTGGCTGATGTATTGCCCTACTGTCAAATTTGGACCACGCAGGTACATTGAACAAATACATACATCACTCACAATGATCAGGCATTTTGTTGCAAGATGGGCCTGACTCAGGCTATTTAAAGGACCACTCAACAACTTGCAAGTGTGGTGCTTTTGACCTACTTCAGAAGAGACTGCGTTTGTAAAAGCACAGTGCTGGATTTTTGGAAGTGCTTTTTGGCAGTTGGTGGTTACATTCAGGGAGGGCAGATGAAAACCTGTCCCAGATATGGGGACAGTTGTTGCAGTGCCTCTTGGTCTGCAACATGGCCAGGAAATGGAGCCAAGGATGCAGAAAGGGGAAGCTCTGCAAAGAGGGAGGAGGGTGGTGGGATTTGGGGGAGGATGGGGCTCTCCACAGAAGGCCCTACCCACCACTGGTTTTCAGACAACAGTTATCCAACCTTTACCTGACCAAAGAGCCATGCCTGAGGTAACTCCACTGCGACAAGGAGGTGGTCACTGAGCCGTGCCACCTCCTGCAACCTGACCTGAAGCCTCACCCGAGGGCGAGAACATCCCTGCCAGTGGCCATCAAGGTCACCATCACCCTCAACTTTTATACCTGTGCCTCCTTCCAGGTGGGAGCTGGAAACATTACAAACATTTCCCAGTATGCTCTTGGCTGCCTGGATGTTGGCAGCATCCAGTAGTGATGGTGGCCAAATATGCCAGATGAGGAAACTTCTTCATCATCTTGTTCAGGAGGGACAAACAGGATGAATAGGCATGTGACTTTACCAGGTTAGCGGGAGTCCATGTGCAGTGCACCCACATGGCTTTGCAGGCCACCCATGTCACTGGGAAGGGTTACAGGAACCACAAGGGCTTCCATTTGATAAATGAACAGTTGGTGTGCGACGACACAAAGACCTTCATCTCGGTGAATGCCTGCTATTCTGGCAGCAGCCAAGATGCATTTATCCTGTGCCAGTCAGTTTTACCCACTGCCTTTGGCTCACCTAGAAGAACCAGTGGCTGGCTGCTGAGGATAACCACTACCCCTTCTGCAGATGCTGATGATTTCCTTCTGCCATCTAAGGTGCATGCAGAGTGGGCTTTAAATGAGACTCACAGAGCCACTTGCAATATCATGGTGCAGGCACTCTACCTCCTGAAACAGTGGTTCTGCTGCCTTGACAGCTCGACACTCCAGTACATTCCAACGAGAGTCTCCAGTTTTGTGCTGGTCTACTGCATACTCCACAGCCTCACCATTATGAGGGTGCAGCCATTACCTCCAGGGTTCCAGAGATTACATCAGGAGGAGGAGGCAGGGAGCAGGATACCATATATCTGGACAGGTTGTCAGAAAGCAGATTGTGAGGCACCACTTCCACTGAGACAACTTCCCAAGACCCACATGACCCCATCATTCTACATTGTCACATCCATATGAGAGGCCCCAACATAGCTTCCCCTTGGCCACCATCCAAGAATAAAAGCCACCAACGAAAACCTTCAACTAACATCTTTATCCAACAACACACCCAATTATAAAAAAAAGATGAGCTATTCACCCTTGTGCAATCCCTTTGTGCCTGATTTGTAGGTGCCCTTGCCTGTCTTAGTGCTCCTATGCAGTGCTACCCCTGTGGCTGGTGGAAAGCTTCTGACTTTCACTGGGGAGGACTACAGATGGCCTTGCAGGACACCCCGAGCAGCTCTGGTCCTTGAGGACCCAGCTTTGGATTGCACCACTTTGGTATGGGCAGCAGCAGTCTGGGCTGGCTAGCTGAGAGGCAACAGCAAGGGCACTGGCGGAGTAGCAGTGGTGGGAGTAGGAATGCTGTCTGAGAGAAGACAGCAGGTTTATGCTCCATGGTGCCACTGCCACACCCATGGGGTGGCACCTCAGCAATCCCAGCAATGTGTTGGAAGACAGATTGCTGGACTGCTATGGCACTCTGCAAGCCCCTTTTGAGCACTGAGATCAGCCGCCATAATGGCAGTGGTCTGAGCCCGCCTAGCAGCAAGCATAGATCTTGTGACATCAATCTGAGTATCCACTGCAGCGCTGAGACATTGCGTTGCTTCTGCCTGTGCTGCAGTGGAAGCTGAGACAGTAGCCATGTGACACTCCATCACGGCTGGGTCTGCAAGTACAGTTATGGAGGTGGCCATCATTTCCATGGTGTAAAGATTTGGCTCCAAGCTCTGCGTGACGCCCTCTGCCACGTTGGAGCCGGACTCCTCCATGCTCCTTGACTGTGACAGAAGGTTGTCTGACAGGCCGGCCAATGCACCAACCATCTCAGTGTGCATCATCATAAGCGTTATCCTCTAGGCCACCCAATCAAAATCCTCATCTGAGGCCTCTGCAGTGGAAGTTGTCTGCAACCTCACCCTCTGGGGAGCTGGCGCATGAGCCACCCTTCCCCCTGGGCTGGCCACAACCACTCATGCTCAGTGACTCACCATGTGCAGATTCCGACTCTGTGCTAGCCTGTAAGGTACATGCAGTGTCAGTATCTGAGCTGTGTGTCAGATCAAGTGACAATGCCTCCTCATCAATGTCATGGGTTTGTTCTTCCTCTTCCTGTGTTGAGGCTGGTCAGGAGGCAGTTCTTGGGTATCTAAAAGCTTAAAAGAAGGAGGGGAGGGGTGGGGGCATGGATGGGAATAGGGAGGAAAGTAGAGGTCCATGGCCACATCATCTGCAGCTTTCACTCCACGCCATATCCCAGGGTAAGGGTGAGGAAGGAGTTGAGAAGGGGAATAAGGCTGCCACTCACCACCATCCTGGTTGGCCTCAGTGGTGCTGGATACCACAGGTTATATTGCTGCCAGACCCATTATTCAAAGTACCATCTCCTGGATGGGGTGGAGTGGGGTGGGGGGGATGGTGGGTGGGAATGCTCATGGGACGGAGTCATTCAAATGCTTGGCTCCGCAATACAATTGTGCAGATAAAGAGGCAGCATGAAATTTATGTGCTGTGTACCTCGAAGGGAACCAGTGCAGACAGGTTGCCAAGCCCGACCCTCGCACCTAAAAAGTGAGCCACACAAAGTTTTAGCCCTTCATCTTTATTCAATCTACTTAGTTCAGAGCATTTTTATTTTTGCTCAAATAAGATCTTAGTTTTCAGTTCCCAAAATGGCACAGTGACAGAATGATTCACCTGATTTTACTAGAGCTTTTATTTGTTTTTTTTGTAGTCCATTCTCAAACTAGTTTGCCTATCAGACCCTTCCTTTAGTGTTTCTTTCAATTCTATCTTTACCCACTCAGAGGACAGGTAGGGAACCTTTGTCTCAAACTGTGCATATTTCTAAGCAAGCTGCAACAAGTCGTATTCACTGGATTGGATTAAACAATGTAAAACCTAATCTAACACCTTTTCTTTTTCTATCCTTCCACTTCTCTGTTTTCCATCTTGTCAACAAAACCCCATCTGCCAAATGAGAGATATTAATTTCATCAGTTGGAAACTTACATTGGACTTTTAATGGGAAAAAAAATCCTGCAGTAAATTTTAAAAAACTAGCAGCCAAGATGGCCACTACAATTTGCATCTGAAATAACAAGAGATTGAACTGCAGACAGAAGTCTGAGAAGCCTTGCACCCATAACAATGGCTTGCTCTAAGTAATTGAATTACCTCGTATTGCTTCATTAGCACGACAGTCAAGACCATCTTGACACATTGACTTTGAAGGAGCAAACCCCTATGAGTGTAAATATTGGCATCCTGGAAACTGTGGAGCCAATTCTGAACCATGTATCTCATTAAAAACAAAGGGTATTGAGAGAACCAAGTAACTGTATGTCCACCTCTGAAAAAAACAGAAGTTTTGTTACACTCACAGAAGACAAGGAGTAACTGAGTGTGCAGCAACAGAAAGCTGCCTGCTTCCCCTTCTCCCTCTTTCTCTCTTCCCAGAAAACATCAAGTTGGAAAACAGTCTGTGACTGTGGACTTACCAAGCCTACAAACTGCTACAGCCAGCAACCAGGGGAATAGAGCCAATTCTGCCTTCAAGAAAACCCTGAGCAAAGCAGGCCAACCATTAAGTGCAGTTTGACCAGTGAGGACTTCAAGAATAGAGCTTCAACCGAGGACTACCAGATCACCCTCTTTACAGACTGTGTATTTAAATTCCATTTATTCTGGACTTTAATCCAACCACCAAATCTATTTTTCCCCCTGTGATCTATTTGTGTGTGTGTGATTCTCGTATGAATGTGTGCGTGAATGTGTAACATATTTTCTTTTAGTATTTTAAAATTGTGGTTAGAGTGTAACGTATAGTAAGTTTACCTCTTTCTTTTTTAAACTCAAGAAAACCTGTCCTACACGTTCTTTCATGATCACAGTAATGGTAAAAAGGTAAGACACTCACAGAGGTGGTAAGCACAACCACTGTTTAAAAGGAATAAACCCTGTTGCGGTCAAATAAGAGGAAGGGCAAGAGGGGAGTCTGAAATCTCTCCTCACTTGGACATAACAGAAATTTGGGGGCTATAGTCTGGGATTGTAACCCAACACCAAATGTGAAATTGGAAGTGGGAAACCAAATTGATCCCTAGTAAATAAAAAAATTTAAAACTTGGTGCCAGAATACTAACATGTCCACACTCGAGGCCAGTACCTTCTCAAGCCAGTGTGAAGTAACTTGGGCTAAATTAAAGTCCTATCCATTGAAGAGTTGAGGAATATAGCTGGGCAGTTAGGGATTACTTTCCATGCAAAAGCAAAGATATCTGAAATCCTAAGACTTGTGGCCAAACATTTTTCACTTGAACTTCTGAAATCTTTTTTGGGAAGTTAGAGGACCCAAAAGATGGGTTTGATAGATCTTTCCTAGTTGGGGCTCAGCAAGCTGACCCAATATTAAAGAAGCTAGCACAGACTGCCCAAACCGAAACTAATGCAGAGTGAGTCCCTGAGTGCTACTATTTAAAGAATGAGATACTGATGAGGAAGTGGAGACCCCCCCTCACAGACCTGCGGGCGAAGAGTGGACAGTGGTTCACTAGATAGTGGTGCCACTGAGGTACTGCAAAAAAATACTAAGAATTTCCCATGAACTTCCAATAGCTGGAATGTACGAAATGTACGAAAAACCCAAGCCCGCATAAAACAGCATTTTGACAGGCCTAAACTGCACAAAGATGTGGTGGAGTTCTGCAACACTTGCCACATGTGCCAGGTTGTGGGGAAACCCCAACCTGCAATAAAACCTGCACCCCTAATTCCCAAGCGGTTTTGGGGAACCCCTCAGCAGAGTGCTGGTGGATTGTGTGGGACCCCTGCTGCAAACAAAAGGTGACAGACAAGCACAGGTCTGTCAGGCAGTTAAGGAGAAAGGGGATGAAAAGGACAATGAGGATAGGTTAGAGGAGGGCTGGGAGGATTCCCAACTGGAACCCCCTACTGTCCGGTTAACCAACCCTGATATGTTCGAAAAATTAGACACCACACTCTCCTATTTAAATGCAGGCCAAAGAGGCACCCTACCAAGGCTGCTAACCGCATTTACAGAAACCTGCAAGGACACGGAAAGTTCCCAAAAAGGCAAATCAACAGTGAGGGTGATGCCTCACCTAGTTGAAGTGCCGCAGGGGAGTGCAGCAAAAGCTGGATAGACTCTTGCAAGCAGGAATGTCCCAGGGGACACGGGGAAAATCAGCAAAGACACCCTCCCCACAGTAAAGGGTAGAGGGAAACAAAATTGCCCTAAAGTAAACAGCACTTGTGTGACTCACCGGAAAACTAAAAGTAAGGTCAGGGTGGATCTACCCACTGAAGAACCCAATGATCAGGGCCCAAACCCAAAGCTAATCAAACCCAACAATTTCAATTCTGAATTTAGCAAGAACAAGGGCCCAAAGGAAATCTGAGACACCTCACAGGGGCTTAAAACCAATTTATTACTTGCTACCACTATCGGGAGAAGAATTATCAAGGTACTGGAACCTGAATGGTTAAAGCCACGTGTTGCAGAAACAGCAGTTGAGGGGTTAAAGCTTGTACATACAGGAGAACTTGCCTTAAGCAAAAATGGAAATTTGCAGACCCCAAGCTTCACCAACAACCACACATTTACTGAGACGCACATTCCCAGTGTATTACAAATTGATACGAGAGAAACTTCAATCCCATTTAGCAACACATGACCATCCCAGACAAGCTCCAACAAATTAAATCAGCATAGCTGTTGCAGCCGAAGCCAGCTGTAGAAGTTCGTAGAAAAATGAGTGAACTTGGCGAGTGACTGAGAATGAATGTGTGTTTTCTTCACTTTCTTTTTCACCCCTTTAATGAAATGTTCTGGTGTCAAAAAACCCCATATGCCAAATGAGAAATATTAATTTCATCAGTTGGAAACTTACATTGGACTTTTAATGGGAAAAACTCCTACAGTGAATTTTAAAAAACTAGCAGCCAAGATGGCCACTGTAATTTGCAGCTGAAATACCAGGAGATTGAACTGCAGACAGAAGTCTGAGAAGCCCTGCACCCGGAACAATGGCTTGCTCTAAGTAATTGAATTACCTCGTATTGCTTCATTAACATGACAGTCGAGGCCATCCTGACACATTGGGCTGAATTTTACCAGCCCTCCAACATCAGGGGTCATGACAGGGGGCCTGGAATATTCTAGCAGGAGAGGCCTGCCACGACTCCCATGCCATATGCGTCCTGCCTCATTTTACCAGTGGCAGCGGGACACGGTGCGGCCCCATCACCCACCCTCCCCCGCCGTGCAGCAGTGGAACGCCAATTTAAATATGTTAAGCGCTACTTACCTTGCCTGATTATGTATCCCACTGCTCATTGCTCCTCAGTTCCTAATTTTTCGCAGAACGGGCGGCTGTCGTGCCGTCCCGTTCACGAATGAGAGAAGCTGGCGGGACAGCAGACAAGGGAGCAATCGTAGACAGTACGTCTCTGTAAACAGAGATCTCAACTCTGCATACTGGAAGGCAGGTGGGAAGGGGATGGGATTATAGGGGTCTCAACTCTGCATAGTTGAAGCGAGGTGGGAGGGGGGTGGGATTATAGGGGTCTCAACTCTGCATCCTGGAAGGCAGGTGGGAGGGGGATGGGATTATAGGGGTCTCAACTCTGCATCCTGGAAGGCAGGTGGGAGGGGGATGGGATTATAGGGGTCTCAACTCTGCATAGTTGAAGGGAGGTGGGAGGGCGGATGGGATTACTGGTGTCTCAACCCTGCAGGCATGAAGGGAGGTGGGGGGGCTGGGGTTGGGGTTATCGGGGGCACAACTCTGCAGGCATGAAGGGAGGTGGGGGGGTTGGTATTATTGGGGGCACAGCTCTGCAGGCATGAAGGGAGGTACTGCATACCCTCCCTCCGTAAACAGTGTCCGCTCAGCGCCATTGTTTGTTTGTGTGTGTGAAGCAGCAATGGCACTCCAGTCACCCTATATGTGGGGAGGGTGCCAGAAACGGTAGGAATGTAAAGGTTATCTGTCTGGTAGGGTCCATCGATGCAGCTGGTGGAATCTTTGTGTTGTCACGCTGTGCCACTCTTAATGTGAGCTCAGATGGGCAATGCCATGCTACACCACATAGTTCATCCATGAAAACACCTGATGTACGTCAACAACAATGCCTGCCTTGTTAGTAACCTCCAAATAAGTAAAGGATACAACTTTATTTGTCACGTGGAGATGGGTGTGGCTTATCTTAGATTGTGTGATCTGCTTCTCCTGAGGATCCGTATGTGCCGCAGGCAAAACCAACAGGCAGGTGCTGCCCACGTAGAGGCTACTGATCATGAGCAGCAGCCCCCAAGGGGAGCTCGCCACTATAGTACACCGTGCATCTACAGGTCCCGCATGACATACCAACAGATGTCAGAGCACCAGTGTCAGAGGCGATTGCGCATGTACAGAGAGGTGGTGACACATCTCTGTGCTCTGCTCAACGATGACCTGCAGCCCATGAGCTTCAGTGGACAGCCTATGCCTGTGGCCCTCATAGTGACAGCAGCTCTTAACCTTTACACCTATGCATAATTTCAGGGGCCCAACGGAGACCTTTGTGGTGTCACTCAGTCAGCAGTGCACCACTGCATCAGGGAGGTCACCGATGCCCTGCACTGGAGGGCCAGTGAGTATGTCTGCTTCAGGACGGACCCGAACAGCCAGGCCCAGAGGGCCATCGGCTTTGGCACCATCGCCGAATAACCAAAGGTGTAAGGGGTTATAGACTGCACCCACGTGGCCATCAGGGCTCCTGCCAGGCTACCAGCTGCAGACGTTACCATTAAGGGATCGTCTCGATCTAGGTACAGCTGATATATAAACACCGGAGACGCTTAATGCAAATCCATGCCCGCTTCTCAGGCAGCTGCCATGGCACCTGGATCCTGCGCCAGTCCCAGCTGCAATTGCTGTTCACTGAACTAGCTCAGATGGAGGGGTGGCTTCTTAGAGACAAGGGATACCCCTTGCAGACATGGTTCCTGACCCCAACACTGCTGCAGAGGAGAGATACAACGCCAGGCACAGAGCTACAAGAGCCACCATTGAGCAGGTGATCGGCATGCGGAAAAGGCGCTCCCACTGCCTGGATAGTTCAGGTGATGCCCTGTACTACAAGCCACAAAAGGCAGCTCCTTTCTTTGCTGTTTGCTGTGCTCTGCACAACTATGCACCCAATAGGGGGCCGGTCTGGCATGATGAGGAGAGACGTCAGCAGGAATCCTCCTCGGCCTATGAGAACTGAGAACTTGCAATAGGAAAGGCGTATGGGAGGGCAGAAGGCACCCACACTCCGCTTTCAGGGTGAGCAGCGAGCTAGGGATGCACAGCAGCGGCTTATCAGATCAAGGGTCTCTGCTCCTTAAAACACCATAAGCTCTGCATTGCCACACTTGCAAGACCGCATGTGCAACATCTTTGAACCGTTAGAGGCAGCCGCAGACTGAGTCATTGTCTATATTAGTGCATCCATGGAGATGCACATGAGTAATATTGGCATGGCAATGATCTTATTTCATACATTGGCAGTTCTGAATGGCCAATGATGTAATGGAATGAGACACAATCGGTACATGCTGGCACACTTCATTCACACAGTGAAAACAGCACACGTTAGTGAAGATTTAGAAATTGAACTTTTCACAGTGTTGTGTTACCCATGCAGATTTGTGTAATGGTGGTTTTTGGAAATGCTTGTGGGTGCTCCTTCACAATGCCACTTCTGTGCTAGCAGCTTGACTGGAGAAAGGCTGCTGATCAGATTGCCCTTTGGCTGTGGCAGACTTTGGCAGTCGTCCTCTGTGCACATGAGGCCTGGAGGGCCCCGGCTGGCTGGGGGAATGATCGTTCATCCTCTTCCGGCATTGGACCCTTTGATACCGGATGGCCCCACGGCTACTTACCTCCTCTGCTACCTCCAACCAGGCTGCCTGATCAGGCGGGAGGGGCCTCTTCTTATCATCGTTGAGGAAAAGGACCTCCCACCATGCCCGCACAGCCTGGAGGAGAGTGAGTAGGGAGGCATCGCTGAACCACGGGGCCAACCTAGAACGCTCCTTATTTATTTAGAGATACAGCACTGAAACAGGCCCTTCGGCCCACCAAGTCTGTGCCAACCAACAACCACCCATTTATACTAACCCTGCAGTAATCCCATATTCCCTACCACCTACCTACACTAGGGGCAATTTACAACGGCCAATTTATCTATCAACCTGCAGGTCTTTAGCTGTGGGAGGAAACCAGAGCACCCGGCGAAAACCCACACGGTCACAGGGAGAACTTGCAAACTCCACACAGGCAGCACCTAGAATTGAACCCGGGTCGCTGGAGCTGTGAGGCTGCGGTGCTAACCACTGTGCCACTGTGCCATCCTCTGCCATCTTTGGTTTTTGCTTTGGTCCTTTTAAGTGCAAAGTTGATTCCACCATGCAACTGCTCTAACTTCTGGGTGCAAGGTATTTTTTGCACATGTTTGAAAGCTAATGCAGGACTAGTGAGGAAATCTGTGCTGTTGTCATGGTTTTTCATCTATGACAGATCGACACATGTTCACGTACACTTTGCATCTGCAGCAGCTGATCATAATTACTGATGTGATATTTCTGTTTTGCAATGCAGCTAGAATATAAACATATTTTCCTGGTTCTTTAAGAAGTATTTTTAAGTCCAGTTACATGTCTTTTCACATAACAGTTAGCAGAGAAATGAATACAGATTCCAAATGCATATTAGTCTGCGTCTTTTCACAGTCAGCTGATTACAAGCCCATAGTATGTAGATATTCTTAAATACTGCTTTTATTTCTGTTGTGTATTTGCCTTTTATGATACAATTCCATCTTACATTCTGGTATGTGCAAAATTAAGATTATTCACCCAGGTGCAGCAAGCCTACAAGAAAGAATGTTACACTTGAGTGGAAGAAGAGGCTCTCAACTGCACAGGACACTGGAACAAAGCAGAATAAGTATGTGGCAGCAAAGCAGAAAGTGCTGGGGAAACTCAGCAGATCTGGCAGCATCTGTGGAGAGAGAAGCAAAGTTAACTTTCAAGTCTGTGACCGAGGTCAAATTTCTCCCTTGATGATAATAGTGAGGAGGAGAGTCGTGGACTCCAGAATGATATCAATGGTTTTGTTAAGTGGGTGGACAAGTGGCAAATGGAATTCAATCCGGAGAAGTGTGAGGTGATGCATTTGGGGAGGGCAAATAAAGCGAGGGAATATACAATAAATGGGAGGATATTGAAAGGGGTAGAAGACGTGAGAGACCTTGGAGTGCCTGTCCACAGGTCCCTGAAGGTGGCAGGACAGGTAGATAGAGTGGAGAAGAAGGTATATAGATCGCTTTCCTGTATTGGCCGAGGTATAGAGTACAAAAGCAGGGATGTGATGGGCTGATTGGCCTCCTTCTATGCTGAATTTTGTTCTGTGTTCTATGTTTTATGATTCAACAAGCTTTATCGAGTGAGCAGCTGAGTCATATAGACCAGAAAGGTTCCAGATTTTATCCATATTCTGAACTAAGTTAGCTGACATCAGCCGAGACAGGATTGCACACTTGACCAATATTAAATGATCCATCATGGAAATGCACATGTATGGACATCTGATGAGGACAAGATAGAGATTAGCTTTGATGCCCTCGCTGTCAAGTAGCCTGTTATCACTCTGGACACTTGGGCAAGTTATTGAAGGACACACAATGCCTGTGCAAGCATACAACAGAAAGGGCTGAATATGTTATGGACAGGTGCGTGATGACGTGGCTAGTTTCCACTGTTCACCTCCCAACTGACCACAGACAGTGTTTTTGTGTGATTTGTATTTCAACCCCTGTGTTTTATTTGCCAAATAAACAGACAGTGATAGGTTTTCTTGTAGGTTTAAAACATAATTTTATTAAACCATATTCATTCCATTAAATGTTCGCAACACCACTCCTGCATGCATTCACTCTTACATGCACTCTCAAGAGAAGATAGATAGAAGGTAAAGGGTAAGAGTTCAAGTTGTAAAAGTGTTGTTTCTGGGAAAACCTGCGGGATCCTCTTAGAAAGTGAATTTTACAGTTGCTGGTAATTGCTGGGCTGTTACAGCCTTCTGGTAGTTCTCTTTGGGTTGAAGATGGTGCTGATGGCTTAGTTCAATGCTCACAGATAGAAGAGTAATTTTTACAAAAGCACATTCTTGTCTCTGCTGTAGCTAACTTCCAACTTGTCTCAGCAGGGTTCACCTATGTTGGCTGTGTTGATCTGTCTCTTTCTCTCTCTCTAAACCTTGCTGGAATTCAAGATGGCTTTACCTGTTTTTCTGTGTGGCTGAGGAGAGATCAGCCTGATCTTGATGTCTGAAGTTCTGAACTGGCAAGATCTCCCTTTTGTTCCTCAAAACGATTATGTTATAAGGTGAACTTACAAGTGCCAGTTCTACCCATGTGATGTTAGGTTTCAGTTCTTGCTGGGCTGCACAATGGCCTTTTGATGGCCCCTTTTTGAGGATATGAGGTTTGCAGAGAATTGTAGAGAAATTTAGTTGGAGATGAAAGATCTGGGCAAGGCCTTTGTCTTAGTTTGTTTGAGTATAACTCACATCCGTATGTGATTATCTGTCTTATTTCTATGCAAATGAAGTTGATTGTTTTTCAGTCTTAGTAGACAATAGATGTGCTTTACAGTGCAGGAGGTGGTATGAGTCATGACATGTCCTCCATTTTGTTGACAACCAATGCCCAATCTTTTACATTTGTTCTAAGTTTTATAACTTTTCAGTTTGTTTCTGTATTTTCATCGCTACACTCCTTGTGAGCATGACACATGTCTTCAATAGGGGAGGGGAGAAAATTAGAAGAATAATTCATTGATTCATTAATTAGCATTGAAAGGGAGGAGGTATTAGCAGTTTTAGCGGGCTTAAAAGTGGAGAAATCCCCAGGCCCAGTTGAGATGTATCCCAGACTGTCATGTGAGGCAAGGGAGGAGATAGCAGGGGCTCTGACACAAATTTTCAAATCCTCTATGGCCACAGGGGAGGAGCCAGAGGACTGGAGGACAGCGAATGTGGTACCATTATTCAAGAATGGTAGCAGGGATAAACCAGGTAATTACAGGCTGGTGACTCAGTGGTAGGGAAACTATTGGAAAAAATTCTGAGGGACAGGATTAATCTCCACTTGGAGAAGCAGGGATTAATCAAGGATAGTCAGCATGGCTTTGTCAGGGGAGATCGTGTATAAATTTTTCGAGGAGGTGACTAGATGTGTAGATAAGGAAAAAGCAGTTGATGTTGTCTACATGGACTTCAGGAAGGCTTTTGATAAGGTCCCGCATGGGAGATTGGTTAAGAAGGTAAGAGGCCATGGGATCCAGGGTAATTTGGCAAATTGGATCCAAAATTGGCTTAGTGGCAGGATGCAGAGGGTGATGGTCGAAGGCTGGTTTTGCGATTGGAAGCCCGTGACCAGTGGTGTACCGCCAGGATTGGTGCTGGGACCCTTGCTGTTTGTAGTGTACATTAATGATTTAGATATGAATATAGGAGGTATGATCAGTAAGTTCACAGATGACATGAAAATTGGTGGTATCATAAATAGTGAGGAGGAAAGCCTTAGATTACAGGATGATATAGATGGGCTGGTAAGATGGGCAGAACAATGGCAAATGGAATTTAATCCTGAGAAGCGTGAGGTGATGCATTTTGGGAGGACTAACAAGGCAAGGGAATATACAATGGATGGTAGGACCCTTGGAAGTACAGAGGGTCAGAGGAACCTTGGTGTACTTGTCCACAGATCACTGAAGGCAGCAGCACAGGTAGATAAGGTGGTTAGGAAGGCATATGGGATACTTGCCTTTATTAGCCGAGGCACAGAATATAAGATCAAGGAGGTTATGCTGGAGCTGTATAAAACGTTAGTTAGTCTATAGCTGGCGTATGGTGTACAGTTCTGGTCGCCACACTATAGAAAGGATGTGATTGCACTGGAGAGGGTGCAGAGGAGATTCATCAGGATGTTGCCTGAGCTGGAGAGTTTCAGCTATGAAGAGAGACTGGATAGGCTAGGGTTGTTTTCCTTAGAACAGAGAAGGCTGAGGGGAGACATGATTGAGGTATACAAAATTATGAGGGGCATAGATAGGGTAGATAGGAAGAAACTTTTTCCCTTAGCAGAGGTGTCAATAACCAGAGGGCATAGATTTAAGGTAAGGATCAGGAGGTTTAGAGGGGATTTAAGGAAACATTTTTTCACCCAGAGTGTGGTTGGAATCAGGAACACACTGCCTGAATGGGTGGTAGAGGCAGGAACCCTCACAACATTAAGAAGTATTTAGATGAGCACTTGAAACGCCATAGCATACAAGGCTACAGACCAGGTGCTGGAAAATGGGATTAGAATAGATAGGTGCTTGAACACTGGCATGGACACGATGGGCCGAAGGGCCTGTTTCTGTGCTGTATAACTCTATGACTCTATAAGAAACAGAAATATTCAAAAAAATTGAGAGTCCATCTTAAAAACTAAACAGTTATTCAGGAAGCATTTTATCTTATTTTTGAGTCGGTAGGGATGATTTTCCTGATCCTTGTCTTCTGGGAAGGCTCAGCTTCCCAGGTGCAAAGATCAGAAAAGGAGTGATTCCTTTGGATTTCTGGGGCTTTTCTTGGAGGCAGTGGGGTAAGGGTTCGGCTTGTTCTACACTTATTGCAGTTTCAGGTGCAAGAAAGCCATATAAATGGGAGGGGGCATTTTCCAGGATGAATGCTTGCTGCACATCCCAGCCAGGGCACCCAGATTATATGCCACCATGGCATGCTGTGTTACTATGAGAAAGTTCATCTCACAGGATAGTACAAATGGTCCCAAACTCCATGGATAGCACGCAGCTACAGGCAGTTACGCCACATTTTCTACCCTTCTGCTGGAACTGGACATCCCAGAGTCAGACAGGCACACATGCCAGCTTAAAAAAAAGGTCCCTTTAAAGCAGCAGCAGGCAGCAATGCAGCAGGATCGAGGCAGTATGTATTTGGAGACAATTTTGAACTGTATGGTCACCCCTGTACCCGCTGGGCGAGGGGGGTTAAAATTGCCATATTGTTTTTAGCATTTTTTATATTAAGTCTTCAGCATCTTTACACCCATTTTTAATGTCTTGAGATCTCTTTATGTGCTCCTTCTATTATCCCCTGATCTGTATCAAATTCCAGTGAAGAGATACTTAGCAAAGCAAAAGCAATTAAACCTCTACCATTATAAAGATATTTAGGAATAAGAAAAAAATACTTGTAGTCAAGCACAAAAATTCAGGAGGAAAGTTTTTCTTATGATACTGATCAGTTTATTCGGGTCAGAAAAACAGAAAGCAAAGTGCCAAATTATGGACAATTAATTTTTTGAGGAACTGTATCCTCCCTTCACATGTTTAACATTCCATTTCACATTTCTCCTTGTAATCCTGCAGATCTGTTTCTTTATATTAATGCATAAATTTATTTTAAAGGAAGAAAGGATACCACACAGGAAAGAGTGAGATACCAGTTTTACTTAACATGTGCATGGCTTCATAACTGATCAGCAACAAAAAGTGTGAATCTGATACTAAATAAAAATGGCATTGCTTTGTGGAATTGGCTAATGTGATAATTTGTTAATTTTTATTGTACAAAAATTATTTTCTGAACATCTTTCTCTGCTAGTTTCAGTGGGAGTACAGCAGTATTCTTACAATGTTCTAAAAGATGAGGTACTGAAGAATGTCCATCTTGGAAATGCTATTTCTCTTAGTATCAACTGGTGATAAAGATGATTGACCTTTAGTGCCCTTGGCAATAAGTAGCTCGTGCTCATTAAGTGAATCTGACTGTGGCCTTGACAGTTGTTCAGTCTGTGGAACCCGTGAAAGCCTGTACACTCAAGACAAAACAAAGTTATCACATAAGTTATACAGTACACATCTTCACATGGTGACAATGTGTCCATCACCCTCTCACTTTCATTAATAGCACTTCCAGTCTGTCAATATAATGTCTCTGTTTAGACTTATAATGAAAATGGTAAAAAATCTCTCCATTGTGCTCAGTTGAAGGTTTATCAACAGACCATTGTTCTATGATAGCTTTTATTTCTCTTTCTTCATTGTAATGCACAGTTTATAAACCATTTTAACAGTTTACTGCATACAGATAACACAATTTCTTCATTTATTAGGAATTTTGCAGTACTCTGAAGTAGTACAGCTATGCAAACACAGTGTGAAAAACATGAGATCGAACGTGCATTTTGGTTTTTCAGAATTTGATGGGCTGTACTTTGAATTAATGATGCTTGTATGGCTTAGTGAACGTAACATCAAATTACATTAATTGACGTGGTTGTGTAGACCTGTCTAGAATCTATTAATTTATCATTCTCTCTAAATGAGGGCTTATAATTTACCTATCAACCTGCAAGTCGTTAGCTGTGGGAGGAAACCGCGTGGGTTTCCGCTGGGTTCTCCGGTTTCCTCCCACAGCCAAAGACTTGCACGTTGATAGGTAAACTGGCCATTGTAAATTGCCCCTAGTGTAG
Source organism: Heterodontus francisci (assembly GCF_036365525.1). Classification (NCBI taxonomy): domain Eukaryota; kingdom Metazoa; phylum Chordata; class Chondrichthyes; order Heterodontiformes; family Heterodontidae; genus Heterodontus; species Heterodontus francisci. The sequence goes on from NC_090372.1 coordinate 74,260,005, forward strand.
GTAGGTGGTAGGAGAATGGTGGGGATGTGGTAGGGAATATGGGATTAATGTAGGATTAGTATAAATAGATGGTTGTTGGTCGGCACAGACTCGGTGGGCCAAAGGGACTGTTTCAGTGCTGTATCTCTAAATATAAATCTAAAATTTAAATATAACTGAAGGCCAACTGAGCTGCATGCAAGATTTACCAGCACAAAGCAAAAACGTCTCGTGTCAGTAAATTTAGAAGAGTCGAAGGACGACAAAAATTCATATTATGTGGTGCCTATTGTGAAATTGTTTGTAAATAATATTGAATATTGATATGTAATGCATTACAAAAATGATGTTCTGTAGTAACAGGATGCTTGGTTCATTACAAAATTCATATACTGATGTATGACACAAAATTGTTGCACTATTTAAAATGACCTTGAAATTCAACATGATTTTTGGTGTTTTTGGATCCTAAAATCAAGGCATTTTTTTTTGGCTAACAAAATGGGGTTAAAGCTATGTTTACACTCCTTTGTTTATACTTACAAGGCTTTAATGGTAAGTTAGAATGGGAAATATGACATGCAGCTGTTTCCAGGATCACCTGAGACTGGACAGAAATGAGAAGTGATCTCACTGCACACTGGAATGGCTGGTTTCTTGATGGGTCTAAGATTCTAAAAGCCCTGAGAGACATGCTTCCTGACCTCCAGAGTCTGGAAACTGGTACACAGGGTGTCATCTAATCTTTTCCCTACTGCCACCAGAGTTGTGTTCTGTGCTTCCATATAGGAAGAGGCTCTAATTGATCCTGTGCCATTTCTTGGGTGTTGATTGGGGGTGCAGGGTGGGGGAGGGGTGCTAGTGGCTGCTTTAGATTCTAGTGAAGTTGTCATTCACTCCATTAATGCCTGCAATGAAGAAAAAGCTCCTCTGGTGTTCAAAATCAGAGCTGTAGGCTGTAAAATGATGCTTTTCTGTTAGCGGACATTCTCAAAGACTGACCTGAGAACCTCCTTGTAGTGTGACGTTCTTCAAGCATCCTTTTTTTCAAGCATGTGCCTCTCAGATCTGGGTCCCACAACTCTGAAACAATGGGCTGTCTTCTCCTCCATTAGGAAGGTGGCACATCCTGACTTACTTCCCATTCCTTTACCTCTCCTATGCTTTGTGAATCACCTGATGCCCCATCCTCACTAACACTGTCTAATTCTCCCAGGTGGAAGTACCTGAGCTGGTACATGGGAGTGAGAAAGTAAGTAATCCAGGGGTTGGGATGGGAAAGTTGTGATCTAGCAACAAGTGTATAATCTAAATCCAAGGACTCCTGGATCAGCTTGACCTCCACAGCTTCTCTTTCATCACTATCATCAATTTTCTTGGTATCATCATAATCATAGGTCATCAGGGCATTTTATTTCTTCCCTGCTGCTCCTCTTCTTGCTTCTCATCATTATCTTCCTCCCTCATTATCTGCCTTGTGTTGCTGTGATGGATCTGTAGGAAAGGAGGGTACAAACTAAGAAAAGGTGAGCATTATCACGTGGAATTAAAGAGGCAAAGAAGGATTTGGAAGCTTGCAGCGTACAGAGATGCATCAATAACTGTATAGGTGTGCACTATGCCACCGTCCTCGCCAATTTCCATGGCTAGACAGGAGTACTTCCCCAGCAGATCCATGGTCAGCTGCTTGTACATACTGAGTATGGCATTGTCGTAGATGCCCCCTCCAATGCTCTACCTTCATGGACATAGTATGGATGTTCTCCTGCAATAAGATTGAGTGAAATTACATAATTAAGAGTTGTCTCTCAGATGGCACTGGATAGCTGATGTAAGAGATCAGATGTAAAGTAGAGTAAGTGGCTTTAAGATTCGACATAAAAGTAATTGCTGTTGGGGAGATGATGACACATACATATGATTCCGAGTTACTGCTTCCCCTAACCAGTGTGGTTATTTAATGGCTCTTAATTTTAGAGTAAAGAATGTTCTGGTGTTCAGGGAGCCCAAGGACAAAAAAGAACAGTGGCTGGTGTGTAACGTTGCCTACCATCATCAGGTCATAGAACTTTTTGCATTACTAATACGAACATATGAATTTCAAGCAGGAGTAGGCCACTCGGCTCCTCCAGTCTGCTCCACCATTCAATAAGTTCATGGCTGAACTAATCATTCCACATTTTCACCTATCCCCAATAACCTTTCACTCCCTTGCTTATCAAGAATCTACCTACCTCTGCCTTAAAAATATTCAAAGACTCTGCTTCCACTGCCTTTTGAGGAAGAGAATTCCAAAGACTCATGACCCTCTGAGAGAAAAGATTTCTCCTCATTTCTGTCCTAAATGGGTGACCCCTAGTTCTAGATTCACCCACAAGGGGAAACATCCTTTCCACATCCACCCTGTCAAGACCGCTCAGGATCTTATATATTTCAATCAAGTCGCCTCTTACTCTCCTAAATTCCAGCGGATACAAGCCTAGCCTGTCCAATCTTTCCTCGTAAGACAGCCCACTCATTCCAGGTATTCGTCCAGTAAACCTTCTCGGACTACCTCCAACGCATTTACATCCTTCCTTAAATAAGGAGACCAGTACTGTACACAGTACTCCAGATGTGGTCTCACCAATGCCCTGTATAGCTGAAGCATAACCTCCCTATTTTTATAATAAGTTCCCCTTGCGATAAACGATAACATTCTATTAGCTTTCCTAATTACTTGCTGTACCTGCATACTAACCTCTTGCGATTCATGCTCCAGGACACCCAGATCCCTCTGTATCTCAGGGCTCTGCAATCTCTCACCATTTAGATAATTTGTTTCTTTTTTATTCTTCCTGCCAAAATTGATAATTTCACATTTTTTCCACATTATACTACATTTGCCAGGTCTTTGCCCACTCAATTAACCTATCTACATCCCTTTGTAGCCTCCTTATGTCCTCTTCACAACTTACTTTCCGAACTATCTTTGTGTCATCAGCAAATTTAACAACCATACCGTCGGTCCCTTCATCTAAGTCATTTATATAAATTGTAAAAAGTTGAGATCCCATGCCCATTCAGCACTATCCTGTATGTAGCCCCATTGAGGTCCTTATCTGAGGCCACTGCAGCAGTACTCAACTGCCACCTTGCCCTCCAGTGAGCTGGCAAATGAGCCATCCTTTGCCCCAGTGACTCACAATAGAGTCATAGTCATAGAGAGATACAGCACCGAAACAGGCCCTTCAGCCCACTGAGTCCACACCGACCATCAACCACCCATTTATACTAATCCTACATTAATCCCATTTTTCCCCTCTCACATCCCCACCTTCCCTCAATTCTCCTACCACCTACCTACACTAAGGGCAATTTATTTACAATGGCCAATTTACCTATCAACGCACAAGTCTTTGGCATGTGGGAGGAAACCAGAGCACCCGGAGGAAACCCACGTGGTCACAGGGAGAACTTGCAAACTCTGCACAGACAGTACCCAGAACCGAACCCGGGTCGCTGGAGCTGTGAGGCTGTGGTGTTAGTCACTGCGCCGCCCTCAACAATGTGCTCATCCAACTCTATACTAGCATTCAAGATAAGTGCAGTTTTCCACAAAAAGTCTTGAAGGCAGTGATCGTGAGTAATTTTCAACTTTGGTGAGGACGATAAGAATAGCATAGCTTCACATTAATGGAAAGGAAAATCATGTGAGGCCTCTACTGCAGTTGATTCACTACCACCAGCTTTCCATTCCATCAAATTTGAAAATTCTCCCAATAGTTTCTGACTGGATCTGAATGATGATAAAATTCACTTGCTGCAATCATTATGCTAGAAGGGAAACTTTCAACTTGTGAAATAGTGAAGCTGTAGATTTGCTTGCTGATGTTCTGGGAAGTCTTTTTACAGCAAAAGTCAGATTGGGGAACTGTGCGGACAGAGAATATAGAACAGGGCCTTATTAGGTGGGGGTGATGGGTAAGTATCAAGCTGCAAAAGTGGATATTAGAACCTCATGCAAATTATACCATCTGCTGAAATAACCATAGCAGTTACGTAACTATAATTATTTCCTGATCCTACTAAACTATATATAGTCTATTTCTGTAAAGAAACTCAATACAGTGCAGTTCTTAAAGACTAAACCAATAATGAACCAGATGTTTTGCATCGGCTTAAGCATCAAACCCTCTGACTTAGCACCCATAACTGTTGCTTATGTTCCTTGGTATACAAAATTTCCCCTATTGCATCAAGAATTTCTGTGCAGTGGAGGAAGTGATGTGGAGGAACGTATAGATGAGTAGCCGATAGGCTAAATAATGCATCATTGACGATGGAAATATAGATATGAAAAATGAATGTTTCTGAAGAATATTTTTTGAGTAGTTTTGTTTTTGATTCCCTCATATTAAATATTTCTTCATCCATCAACATCAGCTTTGACCAAGTGCATAGTCAAGTGACTAGTTTCAATGACTCTTCCAATGCCAACCTGTAATAAACCTCATGAAGATGTATGAAATGTATCAGTATGTTTCCTCACCTATTATTTTTCAACCGACCTGTAAGGAAGTACCTAACGTGTTGTCCTAACAACCCAGCTGAGATCAGTAAATCGTAGTGTAGATAATTGGGGGCATAGATCCACCCACATGACACCAGACCACAGAAAGTTGTCACATCAACGTGTACAACCAGGCGATGGGTGAGAAATTGCCTCATGTAGCACAGCATGGAGGCCTTGATACACTCTCCGTGTGCTCCGCACCCCGCCCCCCCCCACTGTTGGATGCTCCTGTTCAACATACATAGTATTCTGTTAGAAGAAGGACACACGTAGGGCCATCCCCTGCGTGCGCCAGAAGGCTGAGAGTGGACACTATCCTGACGTCACATAGCCCAACTGGCTGATGTGGTGCCAAGTTTGCTAACTGGGAGAATCAATGTGCATACAACGTATTCCTACATCACTCTGCAAACATTAAGCATTAAACTGAAAAATGGGCCCTGCACTAGCTTTCTTTAAAGAGTCAGGCACTCAAATTGCATGTAAGATGATTTTTTTGGGGAACTTTTTCTATTGCAGGAAGTACTCCGGACTATTTTTGGAGGCACTTTGGTGAGTTCCTGGATTTGCCAGACTGTTGTCGCTTCCTCACAAGTGGGGCCAGAGGAGCAGGTGACCTTGTCCACACACAGGCTGCAAGAGGTATGGGGGCAATAGTGGCAGTGCCTCGGTGCCTGCAGCACAATAGAGACATGGAGCAGAGGCGGCACAGAGGGCAAGCTCTGCATGGTACCCTCTGCCAAGTTAGAGCCAGACTCTTCCATGCTCCTTGACAGTGACAGGAGGCTGTCTGATAGCACAGCCAATGCACCCAGCATCTTGGTGTACATACACTTTGGCCCTCTCCTGTATGCTGCCCCATCAAGGTCCTCATCTGAGTCCTTTGCAGCAGTATTTGTCTGCCAACTTGCCCTCTGATAAGCTGGCAATAGAACCATCCTTTATTCCTGGCCTGGCTACAGGCCACTCGTGCCCGGATGACTCGTCACGTGCTGATCCCAACTCTATCCTAGCCTCCAAGATACGAGTAGTTGCAGTATCTGAGAGTGTCAGATCACTGCTGTGATGTTGCTTTCTTGCCTCCTCTTGGGGCTGCTGTAGCTGGGCAGGCAGCAGTTCTTGGGTGAAAGTAGGAATTCAGAAGAAAAAGGTTGGGTGTGAGGGAAAGGGTTTGGGCTGGGGAGCAAGAGGGCCACGGTCATGCCATCAGCAGCTTGCTCATCAAGCCAGATAGGATAAGGTCAACTGGGAGCTAAGCAGGTGCATAAGACAAGAATATGTAGCAATCCTCAATGTTCTGAGTAACATTGGACTCCACGGGTTCCATCGCAGCCGGCTCCATGATAGAGTCATAGGGCTGAATTTTACCTATTGAGCGGATGACCTGACATTGGGGGTGGGGGGGGGGGGCGGGGGGTGGGTAATGTGGGTCAGCAGCACGCATGCGCAGGCAACGGGACTTCCTCGTGATTTTACCTAAAGAGCAAATTAAAGGCCAGCAGACAGGAGAGCCAGCCAATTCATGGTGGTGGGCGGCATAGTGCCGGCAGCTCGAATGCAGGTGTCATTTTTAAAGGCACATGCGCTGCAGTCAGGCAGGCTGAAGACATAAGCAAAAAGGAGAGGGTCTACAGCAATGGAGGAATGGTTTCAGCACGAGGAAGGGTTGCTCTACGATTCAGCGACGTCTCCCTGGAGGAGCTCTTGCAGGCGGTTAGAGAAAGGAGAAATGTCCTGTTTCCAGCAGATGGGAGGAGGCCAGCAAGCCTCATAAAGAAGGCATGGCTGGAGGTGGGAGGCATTGTAAGCAGCTGAGGAGTTGTTGCAAGAACCTGGTTCCAGTGAAGGAATTGATTTAATGACCTGCTGTGGTTTGGAAAGGTGAGAGGTATTTAGAGTTTCAAACTGGAATCCCAGCATGAATTAAAACGTGCGCACGAAATGTGAGGCCAGATGGTAGACTCATGCATGGAGCAACACCAGACACCCTTGAGGTGCCCAGTTCACATGCATCTGAACCCATGGTCAGTGATGCGTGAATGCTGCACTGAGATGGCTGAATGACTGCCTCACCATGCCATTCCATTGATGTGGTGCTGCACATTTACAGTGCCTCACACTGACCAGCATAAATGGGTCATGAGTCAGGAGTGACACTGCGTATGCCTGTGTTTACAGAAGTATGCTCAGAATGCCAGGGATCATCAACAAACTGGAGGTGGAGTGCCTTTCATCGCGTGGTGACACCAATGGAGGAGGAGACCATGGAGATAGGATGGGTCACAGCAGGGCAGCCTGTCACTGAGGGTGAGGCACATGTGAAAGCTATGGAAAGTGAGTAAAACAATGGTTGCGTCCAACATTCTGTAGACCATGTGTGGCCTGTGGCATCTATGTGGGTCTTCAACGCCACTGGAAGCTCCAGACCTCCAGGGGAGGCAACAGGGCTTGGTTGAAGGGGCAGTTGTTTCACTTAACCAGGTCTCTTCACTGGGCACAGCAGCAGATGAGGAACAGACCAGGGTTTATGCAACACCGGAGAGGTCAGAGGATGCAATGCCATCTCAAGACTCTGTCACATTATTCCAGTGCACCATCCGCCAGCACAGGTAGACTGATGTTGGTGGGCTTTGTGATGCGTGTAGAATGTGTGGCATAATCTGGTAAGCACTGCACAGATGCACAGAAGGTGGTAACAGAGGCAGTGCAGCCACTTCCCCTTGAAGAAGTGAGGAAAGGCCCAACTATGCTTAGCTCCATGCAGATGGCAAGCCTTGGGCATCATCAGCAAATCAGCAAATGCTTCAGCAGCAGTGTCATATGTGTGAACATCTGTTGGAGTTTCCAGAGGCAGTGAAGTCTCATGTGCAAATGATGGAGGAGTTGCGCCATATCTCTGGCATGTAAATGTATGGCATCCTCCATTGAGAGAGTGGCGACACTTATGGAGGAATATATGGAGCATAACACCGAGTGGATGCAGGGGGTGTGCACATATCTCCATAGCATGGCCTCATTCATGAGGTCTATGGAGCGATGGGTGGGCAAGATGGGCCAACCACACATCTTCCCCGTTGCCAGGAGCTGAACCATTCCAGGCAATCACGGGAGTGCAAGAAGTACCTGAAAGAGCAGAGGAGGGGCAGGCTGAAGGCAATGGGCACTCCTTTCAAGGCGCTTCAATAGCTGAAGGCAGATCCTTGGCCACTTTGATGGTGGCACCAACGCTGCATGCTGGCCTGATGACTGAAGTGGTCCCTGCACAGATTGAAGTGACCGTAAATGTGCCAGGCCCCAGTAGAGTTCAGGTACCCAGAGGATGCAGGCCATGGTTATCTAATGCACTGGAACAAGAAAGGCAGCAGCCTGCCTTCGCATCAACTCCAGGCACAGGGGGAGCACCAGAAGTGACCATAAGCGAGCACATAAATGCATGGAGTAGCATTTGGGATTTCACTGGGAGATAATTTGTGAAGAGCAGAAGCTTTTAAAGAAAGTTAAAGGTCTTGACATTCAATGTATAATGACTTGTCTGTACTTTTATGCACAGCTGACAGTGACCAGATATGGAATCAAATAGATGGATGGTATGTTAAAGTGAGGGCTTCATGAGCACCTGTTTTGACAGAACGCGTAGGCATATACTGCTGATGGGCACAGAGTGATGCTAAGAGTCTCAGGAAAGGTCAGCAAGGCTGCCTCTGGGAGAGAACCTCTTGGTTCAGTAGCTCCATGCACTTGTTCTCATGTGAAGCGCTTGCTGATCAGAAAGTTGCAAATCTTCCTGTCAAGCATGTTACTGTCCTGTAAGCTGGGTCATGTGGTGCTACCTTCATTGGCTGGGACCTGTTGAGGCACCTCATGCTCATCCTCCACCTCTGAGGATGTGGCTCGCTCAGTGATTTCCTCTGGTTCCAGATCTACTCCCCTCTGGAGCACCAGGTTGTGCAATGCACAGCAGATGACAATGATGACAGATGACACCCTTGAGGGTGTGTATTGCAGGGCTCCCCCAGATATATGGTTGCTCTTCTAGCTATGTGGCAATGGTTGTATGTGCCCTCTGCCTGTGTGTTGGGGTTGCGTATAGGGGTCAGAAGCCATGACTTCAGTGAATACCCCTTGTCCCCCAGGATTCAGCCACAAAGACAATCGGGTGGCCTGAAGAACTGAGACAATTTGGACTGTATAGGATGTGGGAGTCATGGCAGCTTCCTAGATACCTCGAACACACCTGCATGATCTGCTTATGGTGATCGCACACAACTTGAATGTTGATGGAATGGAATCCTTTTCTGTTCATAACAGCATCAAGTTGCTCTGTGGGAGCCTTTTTGGTCACATGAGTACAGTCAATGACCCCCTGCACCTAGTGAAATCCAGCTATGGCGCCAAAGCCAACTGCCCTCTCAGTCTGACTGGCCTGATTAGTTGCGAACTTGATATATTGGACAGCCCAACAGTACATGGCATCCTGGCCTCCATTATGCTGCGATGGGTCACTGACTGAGAGGTGCCATGTAGATCTCCAGACAATCCATGGAATGAAGCACATGAGTGCCAAGGTCCCCTTTAAGGCAACAGGCATTGGGTGTCTGCCACTTCCCATTGGCATTAACATATGCTCCAGCATATCACACAGCTCTGCCTCCACCTCCCTGGAAAGATGTAGTCTTCATAGACATTGGTACTCAGAGACCTCAATGAAGCTGAGCTTTTGACAGTACACCCTTTGAACTGGGTAGCGCCTTTTGCGCCTGTGAGGCTACCCTCTTGCTCCCCTGTGCCCTCCTTGTTTATGTCCAATAGTTTCCTCAAGCCACTGGAGCTCCCCTGGCCACTGCACAGGCAGCCCAGGAGGGTGCATCTCATCTCTGTGGTACTCTCCCCCTCAGCAGAGGAGTCAAAGTCTGAAAACATTGACTCCACAGCCAGATGAAGCCTCCACAGTGACGAGCCTCTCAAGAACCTTGTCCTGCCTTCAAATGCTGCTGCGGACCTGGGAGATACCTTTCCACTCCTAAACCTAACCCCATCCCTGGAAACATTCTGGTAAATCTCCTCTGCACCCTCTCAAGGAGCCTCACATCCTTCTTAAAGTGTGGTGACCATGTGAACAACCATCTCCTCTGTAGGGCTCAGGAGATACGGACAGCCTTGTCCCCCATCAGTTCTGCTCTGCCCTCTTCTACTGTGTGCCACCTTGAAACATAAGGGAGAGGACAGAATGTTAATAATTGTGTAGCACTGTGTTTGAGCGATGTTCCTGCCATAGCTGAATAGCAGGAAGTATGTGGAGACATGGAGAGATGGGTGTGAGGCTGTTAGCATTGGTAGGTGTGTGAGGGTGGAGTGGATTATGTGGATGTTAGGCATGAGACCTGAGAGCCAGGGATTGTTGCTGGGTGAGCGATTAGGGTGTGCTGCATTGAGCAGCATGAGAGGCTGGTAGTGCGGTGGGTCGGAAATGTCATGTGAAGATGCATTCACTAACTTTGACCACTCGTGTCAGCCATTAGATCCCTTATGGCACTGCTGTGAGGTTCGGTCCAGACACTGTGAGTTGGTCTCCCTGGCTGTCTGCTCCCAACCTCTTCTGAGGGTGGTTTTTGAGGGTTTCCTGGCTCACTGCAGGACCGTGGCGTCTCTCCTCCTGCCCAATTGCTCCATAATGCCTCCAGCAACACATTCGTCACTCTGGAATGCTCCGTCTGCCCTGGTGCTCACTTCTCAATAATTTACATTGCAGCAATATTTTTGTGCAGTTTCCCATTATGCTACAGCCTGCCTTTAAGAAAAGCAGGTTGGCTGTACTATGTGACTGGCAAACAATGATACTGGCTTTGTTGTTATGCGCAATGGTCTCAGGAAACTTGGAGGAACAGACAGCAATAGAGGAGCTGCTTGGGCCAACGTTATAATCATGCAGATGAGGTGGGTACACAAAAACTGCTTGGTACCCACCTCAATCTGCCTGGGTGTGGACAGGTCACGAATCACAACCCCCATGCCCAAAATCCAGGCCAACCTACTGTTTAACCCAGAAAGTCTAAGGGGCCTAGTTTTATTTTAAGGAATATTTGTGTTTGAAAAAATACAGATAAAAACATCTCGCTTATTTAAAATAACGGTCATTTTCAAATTGAAGCCCATGGGATTAATGGGGCAGTGAGTGCATGGGCACTAAATTGGCTAATGGACAGAGAGCAGAGAGTAGTGGTGAATGGTCGGCTGTTTTCAACCAGTGGTTGGTGTTAGGACCACTGCTCTTTTCGATATATATTAATGGCATGGACTTGGATACACAAGGCATAATTTTAAAGTTTGCAAATAAATGAAACTTATAAATATAGTAAACAGTAAGGAAGATAGCAATAAACTTCAGGAGAACATAGATAATGAAATGGTTAGATACATGGCAGATGAAATTTAATACAGACAAGTGTGAAATACATTTTTGTAAGAGGAATAAAGTGTCACACTCATGTGAAGTACAGAAATGGAAATACAAAAAAATAAATTGGAGACATAAAAAATAAAACAATTTAAAAGACTGGTACACTTGCCTTCAACAAGATGGAGGACAAAGTCACATGCGATCCACTTTCTCCTCCACTGAAATACACATTCATGCCTGATAGAACTAAAACTCATTAACCTCATCTGCATTGAAATTGTAAACACCTCATCACACATGAATGTGAGCTGTCCACAAAAACTAGCTAAAATAAAGGCACTCGCAGACACCCTGTCTCCAGCCACAATCACTACAATAAAGTGTGAAAATACCTAATCTTTTCAAAATAGACTTCCATCAAAAGTTATTGTATAGCCCTTCAGGAACTGAAACACGTTATGGGCGTCTCATGGGCGAGACTAACACTTAACGAGTTTATCTTTAAAGCTAACCTTTTTTGGAGAACAGAAGAGGATATCACATCATCAGGACATCTGGCAGAAATCTCCAGCTCCAGAGACAACATCAAAAGCCATCTTGAATTCCAGCACAAGGCTGAGAGAGAGAGAGAGAGAGAGAGATCAATTCCAGCTAAGATAGTTGAACCCTGTTGAGAGGAGTTTGCAACCAACTGCAGCAGAGAAATAAGAGAGTGACTTTTAAACAACTCCTCTGCCTGTGAAAATTGAACTGACAAATACCAGTATCATCTTCAAACTGAAGTGTTGACTGCCAGAAGACTTCAACATCCCAGCAAATGCAAGACAAACAACAAACAGGCCTGCAACTTTAAAAACTTGCCTTCCAAAAGGATCCCACAGATTTTCCTGAAAACAGCAGACTTTTACACCTTGAACTCTTAACGCCTCTTACGCTTTACCTTCTATATATCTTTTCTTGAGTGTGCATGTGAGAGTGACTATACGCGTGGGTGGTTTTGCGATCACTTCAGGTGATTATTGTTCAATAAATAGTTAATCTTCTGTTTTAAACCTACAAGAAAACCTGATACAGTCTGTTTATTTGGCAAACAAAGCATGGTGCTGAAACATTAGTTTAACAAAAACACTAACAGAGGCCAGTTGGGAGGTGACAAGTGGAAACCAGTCACAACATTTCCCACCTGCCCGTAACACAAGAGAAGCAATATAAACTAAATGGTACAATGTTCAAGGGATGCTGGAAGAGAGAGACCTGGGGGTGTATGCACACAAATCTTTGAATGTGGCAGAACAAGTTGAGAAGGTTGTTTAAAAAAAGCATATGGAATCCTTGGCTTTATACATAGAGGCATAGAGTACAAAATCAAGGAAATTATGCTAAACCTTTATAAACCACTGGCTGGAGTATTGTGTTCAATTCTAAGCACTACACTTTAGGAAAGATGCCAGTACCTTAGAGAGAGTGTACTACTTGGGAGGGTTTAAACTAGTCTTGCAGGGGGGTGGGACCCAAAGTAGTGGTCTCTCCGATGAGATAGTTGAAGCAAATGTAGAGGTTAAAGCAAGCAAGTCCAGTCGGCAGGCCGGGCAGGGACAGGACAGGGAGCCTGGAAGGTCTGGTAGGCTTAACTGCATTTACTTTAATGAAAGAAGCCTTACAGGTAAGGCAGATGAACTCAGAGCATGGATCAGTACATGGGATTGTGATATTATAGCTATTACGGAAACGTGGTTGAGGGATGGGCAGGATTGGCAGCTCAATGTTCCGGGGTACCGATGCTTCCGGCGTGACAGAGGTGGAGGTAAGAGAGGAGGGGAGTTGCACTATTGATTAGGGAGGACATCACGGCAGTACTTAGAGAGGATATCCCAGGGGGTACGTCCAGCGAGACCATATGGGTAGAACTTAGAAATAAGAAAGGGGTGATCACTTTGATGGGATTATATTATAGGCCCCCCAATAGTCAGAGGGAATTGGAGAAGCATATATGTAGGGAAATCACAGATAGGTGTAGGAATTATAGGGTTGTAATAGTAGGTGATTTTAACTTCCCTAATATTGACTGGGACTGCCTTAGTGCAAAGGGATCCGATGGGGAAGAATTTGTTAAGTGTGTCCAGGATAGTTTTCTGAAAGTATGTGGATGGCTCTACTAGAGAAGGGGCTACACTCGACCTCCTCTTAGGAAATGAGGATGGGTAGGTGGTTGATCTGTCAGTGGGGGAGCACTTTAGGACCAGTGACCTTAACTCTATTAGCTTCAAGATAGTTATGGAAAAGGATAGGACTGGTCCTCAGGTTGAAGTCCTAAATTGGGGGAAGGCTCATTTCGATGGCATCAGACAATAACTCTCAAAAGTTGAATGGGAGAGGCTGTTTACAGGTAAAGGGACGTCTGGCAAGTGGGAGGCTTTTAAAAGTGAGATAGGAAGAGTTCAGGGCCGGCACGTTCCTGTTAGATGGAAGGGCAAGGCAGGCAAGTTTAGGGAATCTTGGTTGACGAGGGATATTGAGGGTCTGGTCAGGACAAAGAAGGAGGCATATGTCAGGTATAGGCAGCTGGGATCAAGCGAGTCTCTCGAGGAGTATAGGGATGTAGTACACTTCAGAAGGAAACTAGGAGGGCGAAAAGGGGCCATGAGATTTCCCTGGCAGATAAGATAAAGGAGAATCCTAAAGATTCTATAAGTATATTAAGAGTAAAAGGGTAGCTCGGGAGAGAGTAGGTCCCCTTAAGGATCAGTGTGGTAATCCATGTGTGGAGCCACGGGAAATGGGCGAGGTCTTAAATGAATACTTCTCATCCGTATTTACCGTGGAGAAGGTCATGGAAGCTAGTGAGTTCAACAGAGGGAACAACGATATCCTGGAGCATATCAACATTACAAAGGAAGAGGTTTTGAAGCGCATTAAGGTGGATAAATCCCCAGGGCCTGACCAGGTGTATCCTAGGATGCTATGGGAAGCAAGGGAGGAGATTGCTGGGGCCCTGGCAGAGATTTTTGTATCATCGTTAGCCACGGGTGAGGTACCGGTAGACTGGAGGACAGTTAATGTTGTGCCTTTATTTAAGAACGGCAGCAGGGATGAGCCAGGGAACTACAGTGAGCCGGTGAGCCTTACATCAGTGGTGGGAAGGGATTCTGAAAGACAGGATTTATATACATTTGGAAAGGCAATATCTGATTAGGGATAGTCAGCATGGCTTTGTGCGTGGGAAATCATGTCTCACGAATTTGATTGAGCTTTTTGAGGAGATGACCAAGAGGATTGACGAGGGCAGGGTGCTGGACATTGTCTACATGGACTTTAGCAAGGCCTTTGACAAGGTCCCGCATGGTAGGCTCATCCAGAAGGTTCGAACACATGGGATCCAGGGTGAGCTAGCCAATTGGATACAAAATTGGCTTGATGATAGGAGGCAGACGGTGGTAGTGGAGGGTTGTTTTTCAGATTGGAGGCCGGTGACCAATGGCGCACCGCAGGGATCGGTGATGGGCCCTCTGTTGTTTGTCATATATATTAATGACTTGGATGTGAATGTAGGAGGCATGATTAGTAAGTTTGCAGATGACACCAAAATTGGTGGTATAGTGGACAGTGAAAAAGGCTGTCTAAGGTTACAACAGAATATAGATAAACTGGGAAAGTGGGCAAGGGATTGGCAAATGGAATTTAATGCAGACAAGTGTGAAGTGATGCATTTTGGGAAGTTAAACCAGAGCAGGACATATACAGTGAATGGCAGGGCCCTGGGGAGTGTTCTTGAGCAGAGAGACCTTGGGGTGCAAGTACATAGTTCCCTGAAAGTGGCAACACAGGTAGACAGGGTGGTGAAGAAGGCGTATGGCATGCTGGCCTTCATCGGCCGAGGCATTGAGTACAAGAGTTGGGATGTCATGTTACAGTTGTACATAACGTTAGTTAGGCCGCATTTGGAGTACTGCGTGCAGTTCTGGTCGCTGCACTACAGGAAAGATGTGATTAAGCTAGAGAGGGTGCAGAAAAGATTCACAAGGATGGTTTGGAGGGCTTGAGTTATAAAGAGAGATTGGATAGGCTGGGTCTGTTTTCCCTGGAGCGAAGGAGGCTGAGAGGGGACATGATAGAGGTATATAAAATTATAAGAGGCATAGATAGGGTAGATAGCCAGAGTCTGTTTCCCATAGTAGAGGTGACTAAAACTAGAGGGCATAGATTTAAGGTGAGAGGGAGGAGGTTTAAAGGGGATCAAAGGCGTAAATTTTTCACACAAAGAATAGTGGGTATCTGGAATGAGCTGCCAGAGGAGGTGGTGGAGGCAGGAACAGTAGCAACATTTAAGAGGCATCTGGACAGGTACTTGAATGAGCAAGGCATAGAGGGATATGGAATTAATGCAGGCAGGTGGGATTAGTATAGAAAGGCATTATGGTCGGCATGGTTGGCATGGTTGGCATGGACGCGGTGGGCCGAAGGGCCTGTTTCTATGCTGTACGACTCTATGACTCTATGACTGTATGAGATTTCCTAGAATGATACCATGCATGTGGAACTTCAGTTATGTGGAAAGATGAGAGAAGCTAGGATTGTTTTGCTTGGAGCAGAGAAGGTAAAGGGGAAATTTGACAGAGATGTTCAAAATTATGAAGGGTTTTGATAGTGTAAATAAAGAGAAACAGTTCTCACTGGCAGAAGGGTCAATAACCAAAGGCCACAAACCTAAGGTAATTGGCAAAGGAAGCAGAGGCGACTTAAGACTGTTTGAAAACAGTGTGCCTTTAAAAACATAAGCAAACATGTCAGTTTTTCTTGTTCATTTATTAGCTGATGGAAGAGAAGTTTCAAAGACTGCTGTCCAATTTTAGAGTATAAAAAACTGTAGCTGTATTTGTGCATAATTTGAACGTATACTTGAAAAAACTCCATCATGCAGTGCCCAAAAATTAAGAAAAATCCAACATCTATAAATAAAACAATTCAACAGTCATGCAGAAAACTAACCAACAATCAATGGCCATAAATAAAAAAATCCAGTGCCTATACATTAAAAATCCAATGCCCAAAAAATTTGACAGCTATACGTTCAAAACTCCAATGCCCAGACATATTAGTTCGAGATGTTGGATTTCTGTAATAAAATGTTGGTTCAGTGGTGACACTTTTTCCCGAGTCAGGTCCTGGTTTCAAGCCCCACTCCAGCACACAATCTAAACCGAGAGGGTGCTGCACTGTCAGAGGTGCTGCCTTTCAGATTAAATGACATTAAATGGAAGCTCTATCTGCCCTCAAGTTGACATAAAAGATCCATAGCACAATTCAAAGAAGAGCAAAGAAGTTCTTCCAGTGTCCAAACTAACATTTATCACTCAACTCATATCACTAACTGCAGATTATATTGTTATTTGTCTTATTGCTGTTTGTGGGACCCTGCCATGTGCAAATTGGTTGCCATGTTTTCCTACATTACAATAGTGATTGCATTTTAAAGTACTTCATTGGCTGTGAGGCAGTTTTGGGCATCTTGAGAAGATAAAAGGTGCTATTGTAACAGAATTTTTTCTCTCCTTTGATTAAAACAGTGTGCCTTTAAAAACTAATAGGCAAAGTGTGCCAGTTGCACCTGTTCCTAGGCCACAGCAGGAGAGTGAAGAGGTCACATGGTATACTGTAACCTTTGTGTGGAAAACCCTGCTTCTACCGGTTTGAACTAAAGAGACACCAGCGAAGCATGCTTGCCTTGAAGGAAGAGAATTCTCTTAGCAGAAATTCTACAATGAGCCGCAGGCTGTGTTAATTGCCTAAGGAGAAACAAAAACCCTTTGAAGAGAACATTTGTATTGTTGGAGGTAGCAAAATTCCTTTTCTTTACTTCCAATCTAAGAGGTCTTTGCTTCAAAATGACTCTCTCTTGACTGATGGTGTTTTTATTTTGGGGGTTACTAAAGTTTTTTAATTTAGCTAATTTCCAGTAGGTGGAAAATCTTTAATAATATGCTGCAATGTGGAGTAATGGGACTGAATTGACAATGCATTTTATAACAAAATCAAATGGCCATATATTAAAAGTCCTAAAGTCCACACAAAGAAGGACAAATCCAATCCGGCCAATTTTCGCCCCATCAGTCTACTGTCAGTAATGTGATAGAAGGTGTCGTCGACAGTGCTATCAAGAGCCACTTAAACAGCAACAACCTGCTCACTGATGCTCAGTTTGGGTTCCACTGGGGCCACTCAGCTCCTGACCACATTACAGCCTTGGTCCAAACATGGACAAAAGACAAGAACTCAAGAAGTGAGGTGAGAGTGATTGCTCTTGATATCAAGTCAGCATTTGACTGAGTGTGGCATCAAGGAGCCCTATCCAAATTGAAGTCAATGGGAATCAGGGAGAAAACTCTTCCCTGGTTGGAGTCATACATAGCACAAAGGAAGATAGTTGTGGCTGTTGGAGGCCAATCATCTCAGCCCCAGGACATTGCTGCAGGAGAGTCTCAGGGTAGTTCCCTAGGCCCAACCATCTTCAGTTGCTTCATCAATGACCTTCCCTCAGAAATAGGGATGTTCGCTGATGATTGTACAATGTTCAGTACCAGTCGCAACTTCTCAGGTACTGAAACAGTCCATGTCCATATGCAGCAAGAGCTGGACAATATTCAAGTCTGAGCTGATAAGTGGCAAGTAACATTCTTGCCACACAAGTGCCAGGCAATGAACATCTCCAACAAGAGAGAATCTAACCATCTCCCCTTGACATTCAACGGCATTACCATCGCTGAATCCCCCACTATCAACATCCTGGGGGTTAACATTAACCAAATATGAACTGGAGAAGCCACATAAATACTGTGGCTACAAGAGCAGGTTGGAGTTTTTAGTTTAGAGATACAGCACTGAAACAGGCCCTTCGGCCCACCAAGTCAGTGCCGACCATCAACCACCCATTTTATACTAATCCTACACTAATCCCATATTCCTACCAGATCCCCAACTGTCCCTATATTTCCCTACCACCTACCTATACTAGGGGCAATTTATAATGGTCAATTTACCTACCAACCTGCAAGTCTTTTGGCTGTGGGAGGAAACCGGAGCACCCGGAGAAAACCCACGCAGACACAGGGAGAACTTGCAAACTCCACACAGGCAGTACCCAGAATTGAACCCGGGTCGCCGGAACTGTGAGGCTGCGGTGCTAACCACTGCACCACTGTGCCGCCCACAGGAGGCTGGGAATTCTGCAGCGAGTAACCTCCTGACTCCCCAAAGCCTGTCCACCATCTACAAGGCACAAGTCAGGAGTGTGATGGAATACTCTCCACTTGCCTGGATGAATGTGGTTCCACCAACACTCAGGAAGTTCCACACCATCCAGGGCAAAGCAGCCCACTTGCTCAGCACCCCATCCAACACCTTAAACGTTCATCCCTCCACCACCGACGTACAGTGGCAGCAGTGTGTACCATCTACAAGATGCACTGCAGCAACTCACCATGCCTTCTTCGACAGCACCTTCCAAATCCGCGACATCTTCCACCTAGAAGAACAAGGGCAGCAGACACGTGGGAACACCATCATCTGCAAGTTGCCCTCCAAGCCACACACCATCCTAACTTGGAAATATATAGCCGTTCCTTCATTGTCACTGGATCAAAGTCCTGGAACTCCCTTCCTAACAGCAATGTGGATGTACTCGCACCAGAAGGTCTGCAGTGGTTCAAGAAGGCAGCTAACCACCACTTTCCCAAAGACTGATCCCTGGGATGATGGGATTGTCCTATGAGGAGAGATTGAGGAGACTGGGCCTATATTCTCTAGAATTTAGAAGAATGAGAGGTGATCTCATTGAAGCATACAAAGTTCTTACAGGACTCGATGGGGTAGATGCAGGAAGGATGTTTCTCCTGAATGGGAGGTCTAGAACCAGGGGACAAATTCTCAGAATAAGAGGTAAGCCATTTAGGACAGAGATGAGGAGGAATTTCTTCGCTCAGAGGGTGGTGAATCTTTGGAATTCTCTACCCCGAGGGCTGTGAAGGCTCAGTCATTGAGTATATTAAAGACAGAGATCCATCGATTTCTAGATATTAAAGGTATCAAGGGATATAGGAATCATGCAGGAAAATAACATTGAGGTAGAAGATCAGCCATGATCTACTTGAATGGCAGAGCAGGCTTGAGTGGCCAAACTCCTGTTCCTATTTCCTCTGTTCCTAAAATAAATCCAATGTTCATAGTTAAAAATCCAATGATATATAAAAAATTAAATGCTCATAATTTAAAAATATGGCTAACATGTATTAATAATCAACCATCCATATGTAAAAGCTAAATCCTAAACCCTTGCCTATACATTTGAAATTCTTTAAATTATGGTATCTGTGGCTCCTGCAGCACCAAACAACTCCAGCAAATACCATCTAGCATGACTGTGGTGCATTATCCTCCTCATGCTTCTTGACCTTTCTGAATCCTTTGATTTGGTTGATAGGAGATGCCATCTTCCTCCAATGCTACTGCTCAATTGGCCAGCTCAGTAGGATTGTCCTCACTTGGTTTCACTCTAACCTATGCAGTAGTAGCCAGAGTATCTCTGGCAGCAGCTCCTCTTTCTGTCCCTACATCATTATTTCTGGAATCCCTAAGGGTCAATTCTTGGTCCACTCCTCCTCCTGAACTACATGCTTCCCCTTTGGTGACATCATGCACAAATAATGGGTCAGCTTTCCCATGTAAACAGATGACACCCAGATGTACCTCTCTACCATCTCTATCGACCTCTCCACTACATCTATATTGTCAAACTTTCTCTCATTCTTGAATGAACCCTAATTTCCTCCAGTTAAATATGGGTAAGCCATTGTCTTCAGCCTTCATACAAACTCAGTACACTTGCTACCAATTCCTTCTCCCTCAATGTCCACTCTCTCAAGTTGTACCGCACTGTTCACAATACTGGTGTTCTATTTAACCCAGAGCTGAGCTTCCAAATCCGATATCCCTTCCACCAAAAAGACTTCCACCTCCGAGACATCATCCGCCTCCACGCTCATCTGCAGATGAAACCCGCGTCCACGCCTTTATCACCTTCAGACTCAACTATTCTAATACTCTCCTGGACAGTCTCCCATTCTCAACCCTCCACAAACTTCAGCTTCCCCTAAACTATGCCCATATCCCATTCAGCATCAAGTTCTTTTCATCTAAACTCCTCTCCTCGCATTTCCCCAACACTTTCTTTAAAATTCTCATCTGAGAGTTTAAATCCCTTCATGATCTCGCACTTGCTATCTCTGTACATCCACCACCACCCCCCTCCCATTCCTCTGAGTCTGGCCTCTTGTGTGCTCCCACCCTACGCCCTACCACTGGAAGAAAGTACATTCAGCTGCCTAGACTTCAAGCTCCAGAATCCTAAACTGTTCACCTCCCTAACTCCCCCTCATTCTTAAAGTGTACCTCTTTGACCAAGCTTTTCATCTCTTTTGGTTGAGCATCCAATTCTTGATTATGCCTCTTTGAAGCAGCTTGGGACACTTTTCTTTATAAATGCTAGTTTTGGTTTAAAATCCAAACCACATTTGAATAAAAATACCCATACATTAAAAATCCAATGCCCATATAAAAGGAATCCAGTATCGATACATAAAAAATGCAGTACAGAATTTTTAAAAATCCAACACCCTTACGTCAAAAAGAAAGCAATGTCCATACATAAAAAACCAAGAACTTGAAAATCCAATGACCATCAGTAAAAAAAAATCAGAAAGATGTTCCACATTGAGTGTTACTTTATCATGCTCTTATTAAGGCCCCAGCCATTACTGAGATAGCGTAATGCTTCAAGTCATATTTTTATTGTGCTTATGATGATTTGTATTCTATTAATTAACATTAAATGGTGATTTTAAACTCAGCTGCCAAGCAGGAAGGGAGCTGTTGAGCTGTTTAGTGAAAATTGACTTGCGGCCCCAAGAAAGTCTCTGATCACCATTTTAATTTGGGAGCTGACTCTGGTGTCAAGTGCTCACAGAAGAAACAGGTGACTAACTCATTAATAAATGGAATCAAGACTGTATGATGTAATTGGGACCTAAATGTGATTATAACTGGGTGGGTCAAAAATCCCACCGGGTGGCCACTCCACTGAATAACACCTCATGAGTTTGATTTTACAAACTGACTGACATGACTGGAAGCACCATTCAATGGGGCATTCAGCTACAGGCATGCAGATCAAAGTGATTTCTGAGTTGGAGATTGCTTGTGTCTGATATTTTTTTACCTTATTCAACCTGATTAAGCACTCACTGCTTGCCATGCATGTTATTGTTTTTTTGTTGCTTTTGATGGAGGAACAGTTGGAGCAAGAGGCAAAGCAGCAGCAACAAACAGGACGAGCAGCAGGTGGGCCTGTTGGAACACAGCAGGTGATCGGGGGATACTGTTGTAAAAGGCCTTACACAGCCCAGGGGGTCTATAAGCCAAGACAGTTTCCTGGATATCTCTGAGAAGCACTGCATCAACAACAACAACTTATATTTAGATAGCAGCTTTAACGTAATAAAACACCCCAAGGAGCTTCACAGGAGCATTATAAAATAAAACATGGCACAAGCCACAAAAGGAGATATTAGGTCAGATGAACAATAGTTTGATCAAAGAGGTAGGTTTTAAGGAGTTCTTAAAGGAGGAAAATGAGGTGGCGAGGCGGGGATGTGTAAGGAGGGTATTCCAGATCTTGGGGCCGAGGCAACTGAAAGCACAGCCACCAATGATGCAGCAATTAATATCAGCGATGCACAAGAGACCAGAATTAGGGGAACGCAGATATCTTGGAGGGCTGTGAGCTGGAGGAGATTACAGAGATACGAGGGGCAAGGTCCCGGAAGGAAAGGATGAGAATTTTAAAATCGAGACATTGCTTGACCAGGATCCAATGCAGGTCAGCGAGCACAGGCATGATAGGAGAACAGGACTTGGTGCAATTTAAGACACAGGTAACAGAGTTTTGGATGACATCAAGTTTACGGAGAGTAAAATGTGGGAGACCGGCCAGGAGTGCATTGGAATAGTCGAGTCTAGAGGTAAGAAGGCATGAATGAGGATTTCAGCAGCAGATGAGCTGAGACAGGGATGAATTTGGGTGATATTAAGGAGGTGGAAATAGGCAGTCTTAGAGATGACACGAAGATGAAGTCAGAAGCTCATCTCGGGGTCAAATGTGACACTAAGGTTGGGAACAGACTGGCTTAGTTTCAGACTGTTGCCAGGGTGAGGGATGGAGTCAGTAGCTAGGGGTCGGAGTTGGGAGCGGAGACCAAAAACTATGCCTTCAGTTTTCCCAATTAAGAGATTGCTGTTCACCAGACAGGATGGTGCTGATCCTTGCAGTCTGTTGCAGCAGATCTTGCTGTCTGTTGGGCCGGGGCAATTTTTTGTCAACAGTTGTCAAACTCACTACTGCCCTAAACATTTTTACCTTATGCTTCTTCCAGGTTATTACAGGGACATCCCAGTCTGCAGTGCACAGTTGCGTCAAGCAGGTCACCGAAATCCTCTTCACCAGAGCCACCCAATATATTACCTTCCCCATGGACACCAACAGACACAATGAGTGTGCTCTGGAATATGCAGCAGTGGCTGGTTTCCCACATGCCGATGGAAATGGATTCATTAGCTTGTAATCTATCGCACACCCAATTACCCAAAAATTAGTCTCACCGAGATATCTTCACTGCTTTCCCCCCTCGACCTCTGCACCGAGTGACTTCCCATCCTCAATGACTTCAACCTTCGTCTCAACTCTCTCTCTCCTCTGAATTAAGATCATAGGAACATAGGAGCAGGAGTACGCCTATCAGCCCATCGAGCCTGCTCCGCCATTCAATACAATCATGGCTGATCATTCATTTGAATGCCTTTTCCCCACACTATACCCATATCCCTTTATGTCATTTGTATTTAGAAATGTGTCAATCTCTGCTTTAAGCACACTCAATGACTGAGCTTCCACAGTCCTCTGGGGTAGAGAATTCCAAAGATTCACCACCCTCTGAGTGAAGAAATTTCTCCTCATTTCAGTCCTAAGTGGCTTCCCCTTTGTTTTGAAATTGTGTCCCCTGATTCTAGACTCCCCAACCTGCATCTACCCTGTCTATCCTTTTAAGTATTTTGTAGGTTTCAATGAAATCACTGCTCATTCTTCAAAACTCTAGAAAATACAGGCCCGGTTTCCCCAATCAGTCCCGCCATCCCGGGAACAAATCTGGTAAACCTTCGTTGCACTCCCTCTATGGCAATAATATCCTTCCTAAGGTAAGGGGACCAAAACTGCACACAGTACTCCAGGTGCGGTCTAACCAAGATTCTATACAATTGAAGCAAGACTTCAGTACTCCTTTACTCAAATCCTCTTGCGATAAAGGCTAACATACCATTAGTCTTCCGAATTGCCAGAGGTTGTGGTACACATCGGTACCAATGACATAGGCAGGAAGAGTGATGAGGTCCTGCAGGGTGAGTTTAGGGAGTTAGGTAGGAAGTTAAAAAACAGGACCTCCAGGGTTGTAATCTCTGGATTACTCCCTGTGCCACGTGCCAGTGAGGGTACAAATAGGAAGATAGTGCAGCTAAATATGTGGCTGAGCAGCTGGTGTCGAAGGGAGGGTTTCAGATATCTGGACCATTGGTCTCTCTACAGGGATATTTGGGACCTGTACAAGAAGGACAAGTTGCATCTAAACTGGAAGGGCACTAATATCCTGGCTGCAAGGTTTGCTAGCGTCACTCGGGAGGGTTTAAACTAGTGTGGCAGGGGGGTGGGAACCAGAGCAGTAGGACAGCTAGTGAAGTAAATGAGGAGGACATAGTAAATAAGGCCAGTAGGACTAAGAGGAAGAGCAGGCAGGGAGATGTTGCTGAGCACAGCAGGGCTGGTGGTCTGAAGTGCATTTGTTTCAATGCGAGAAGTATAACAGGTAAGGCAGATGAACTTAGAGCTTGGATTAGTACTTGGAAATATGATGTTGTTGCTATTACAGAGACTTGGTTGAGGGAAGGGCAGGATTGGCAGCTATATGTTCCAGGCTTTAGAAGCTTCAGGCAGGATAGAGGGGGATGTAAAAGGGGTGGGGGAGTTGCATTACTGGTTAAGGAGAATATCACAGCTGTACTGCGGGAGGACACCTCAGAGAGGTCATGCAGCGAGGCAATATGGGTGGAGCTCAGGAATAGGAAGGGTGCAGTCACGATGTTGGGGGTTTACTACAGGCCTCCCAACAGCCAGTGGGAGGTAGAGGAGCAGATATGTAGACAGATTTTGGAAAGATGTAAAGGAAACAGGGTTGTAGTGGTGGGTGATTTTAACTTCCCCAATATTGACTGGGATTCACTTAGTGCTAGGGGCTTGGATGGGGCAGAATTTGTGAGGAGCATCCAGGAGGGCTTCTTGAAACAGTATGTAGATAGTCCAACTAGGGATGGGGCCATTCTGGACCTGGCATTGGGGAATGAGCCCGGCCAGGTGGTCGAAGTTTCAGTGGGAAAGCATTTCGGAAGCAGTGACCATAATTCCATAAGTTTTAAGGTACTTGTGGATAAGGATAAGAGTAGTCCTCGGGTGAAGGTGCTAAATTGGGGGAAGGCTAATTATAACAATATTAGGCAGGAACTGAAGAATTTAGATTGGGGGCGGCATGTTCCTGTGAGGAAGAAAGACAAGTTTGGCAAGTTTCGGGAAGCTTGGATAACACGGGATATTGTGAGCCTAGTCAAAAAGAAAAAGGAAGCATTTGTAAGGGCTGGAAGGCTAGGAACACATGAAGCACTTGAGGAATATAAAGACGGTAGGGAGGAACTTAAGCAAGGAGTTAGGAGGGCTAAAAGGGGTCATGAAAAGTCATTGGCAAACAGGATTAAGGAAAATCCCAAGGCTTTTTATACATATATAAAGAGCAAGAGGGTAACCAGGGAAAGGGTTGGCCCAGTCAAGGACAGAGATGGGAATCTATGCGTGGAGCCAGAAGAAATGGGTGAGGTGCTAAATGAGTACTTTGCATCAGTATTCACCAAGGAGAAGGACTTGGTGGATGACGAGCCTAGGGAAGGGAGTGCAGATAGTCTCAGTCATCTCATTATCAAAAAGGAGGAGGTGTTGGGTGGCTTGCAAAGCATTAAGGTAGATAAGTCCCCAGGGCCTGATGGGATCTACCCTAGAATACTGAGGGAGGCAAGGGAAGAAATTGCTGGGGCCTTGACAGAAATCTTTGCATCCTCATTGGCTACAGGTGAGGTCCCAGAGGATTGGAGAATAGCCAATGTTGTTCCTTTGTTTAAGAAGGGTGGTAAGGAGAATCCAGGAAATTATAGGCCGGTGAGCCTTACGTCAGTGGTAGGGAAACTATTAGAGAGGATTCTTCGGGACAGGATTTACTCCCATTTGGAAACGAACGAACTTATTAGCGAGAGACAGCATGGTTTTGTGAAGCAGAGGTCGTGTCTTACTAATTTGATTGAGTTTTTTGAGGAAGTGATGATGATGATTGATGAGGGAAGGGCGGTGGATGTTGTCTATATGGACTTTAGTAAAGCCTTTGACAAGGTCCCGCATGGCAGACTGGTGTAAAAGGTGAGGTCACACGGGATCAGAGGTGAGCTGGCAAGATGGATACAGAACTGGCTCAGTCACAGAAGACAGAGGGTAACAGTGGATGGGTGTTTTTCTGAATGGAGAGTTGTGACTAGTGGTGTTCCGCAGGGATCAGTGCTGGGACCTTTGCTGTTTGTAGTATATATAAATGATTTGGAGGAAAATGTAGCTGGTCTGATTAGTAAGTTTGCGGACGACACAAAGGTTGGTGGAGTTGCGGATAATGATGAGGATTGTCAGAGGATACAGCAGGATATAGATCGGTTGGAGACTTGGGTGGAGAAACGGCAGATGGAGTTTAATCCGGACAAATGTGAGGTAATGCATTTTGGAAGTTCTAATGCAGGTGGGACGTATACAGTAAATGGCAGAACCCTTAGGAGTATTGACAGGCAGAGAGATCTGGGCGTACAGGTCCACAGGTCACTGAAAGTGGCAACGCAGGTGGATAAGGTAGTCAAGAAGGCATACGGCATGCTTGCCTTCATCGGTCGGGGCATAGAGTATAAAAATTGGCAAGTCATGTTGCAGCTGTACAGAACCTTAGTTAGGCCACACTTAGAATATTGCGTGCAATTCTGGTCGCCACACTACCAGAAGGACGTGGAGGCTTTGGAGAGGGTACAGAGGAGGTTTACCAGGATGTTGCCTGGTCTGGAGGGCATTAGCTATGAGGAGAGGTTGGAAAAACTCAGATTGTTTTCACTGGAACGACGGAGGTGGAGGGGTGACGTGATAGAGGTTTACAAAGTTATGAGCGGCATGGACAGAGTGGATAGTCAGAAGCTTTTTCCCAGGGTGGAAGAGTCAGTTACTAGGGGACATAGGTTGAAGGTGCGAGGGGCAAAGTTTAGAGGGGATGTGTGAGGCAAGTTTTTTACACAGAGGGTGGTGAGTGCCTGGAACTTGCTGCCAGGAAAGGTGGTGGAAGCAGGTACGATAGCGACGTTTAAGAGACATCTTGACAAATATATGAATAGGAAGGGAATAGAGGGATATGGGTCCTGGAAGTGCAGAAGGTGTTAGTTTCGGCAGGCATCAAGATCGGCGCAGGCTTGGAGGGCCGAATGGCCTGTTCCTGTGCTGTACTGTTCTTTGTTCTTTATTCTAATTGCTTGCTGCACCTGCATCTTAGCTTTCAGTGACTTATTGACGAGGACACCCAGGTCCCTTTGTACATCTACACTTTCTAATCTCTTACCATTTAAGAAATACTCTGCATATCTATTCCTCCTACCAAAGTGGATAACCTCACATTTTTCCACTTTATATTCCATCTGCCATGTTCTTGCCCACTCACTAAGTCTGTCCAAATCCCCTTGAAGCTGCTTTGCATCCTCCTCACAATACACATTCCACTTAGTTTAATACCATTTGCGTACTTGGAAATATTACATTTGGTCCCCACATCCAAATCATTGATATTTTTTGTGAACAGCTGGGGCCCAAGTATTGATCCTTGTGGTAACCGACCAGTCACAGTCTGCCAACTTGAGAATAACCCATTTTTTCCTACTCTCTGTTTTCTGCCTGTTAACCATTCCTTAATCCATGCCAGTATATTACCTCCTACCCCATGTGCTTTCATTTTGCTAACCAACCTCCTGTGGGGGACTTTATCAAAAGCCTTCTGAAAATCTTAGTATACCACGTCCATCGACTCCCCTTTATCAATTCTGTCAGTAACATCCTCAAAAAACTGCAACAGGTTTGTCAAACGTAATTTCCCATTCATAAATCCACTTTGACTATGCCCAGTCAGATCATTATTATCCAAGTGTCCATTTATCACATCCTTTAGAATAGATTCTAGCATTTTCCCTACTTCTGATGTAAGGCTAACAGGTCTGTAGTTCCCTGTTTTCTCTCTCCCTCCCTTCTTATATAGTGGGGTGACATTTGCTACCTTCCAATCTGCAGGAACCATTCCTGAATCTATAACATTTTGGAAGATGATCACCAATGCATCCACTATCTCCATAGCTACCTCTTTCAACACTCTGGGATGTAGAATATCAGGTCCTGGGGCCTTATTAACCTTCAGCCCCATTAATTTCTCCACCACAACCTTCTTATTAATACTAATTTCCTTTAAATCCTCATTCTCCCTAATCCCTTGGGTCTCTAATTCTGGGAGATTTATTGTTCAGTGAAGACAGACGCAAAGTAGCCAAACATTTCCTTTTTATGTACCTATAGAGGATTTTACAGTCTATTTTTATGTTTTTTGCTAGTTTACATTCATATTCTATTCTTCCTTTCCTTATTAGTTTCTTTGTCCCCCTTTGCTGTCTTCTAAAATCCTCAGATTTACTACTATTTCTGGCAACTTTACAGGACTTTTCTTTTAATCTTATCCGATCCTTAACTTTCTTTGTTAGCCACAGTTGACTGACCTTTCTTTTGGGGTTTTTGTGCCTTGAAGGAATGTGCTCTAGCTATAGTCCCAAAAGACCTTAGGCATCTCTCCCCATTGGAGAGACAGTTGATGATGTATAGCTTGAGGGTCACCACTCCTCAAGCTTGGGGCAAGGTGAGGAGGCAGGCCTCCATGAGCTAAAAAAGCCATTTTGGAGATTGAACCCATGCTGTTGATATCTTTCTGTATCATACACTAACTGTCTAGCCAACTGAGCTAACCAACACCACACCACTACCACGCCATTCCTTAAAGGAATGTATGGTTGCTGTAAACTATGTAATATTTCTTTAAAAACTATCCATTGCCTATTTGCTGTCATACCTTCTAATGTATTTTCCCAATCCACCTAAGCCAATTTGCCCCTCATACCTTCATAATTTCCTTTGTTCAAATTTAACACCCAGGCTTCTGATTCAACTACCTCACTTTAAAACATAATGTAAAATTCTATCATATTATGGTTACTCATCCTGAAAAGTTCTTTTACAACAAGATTATTAATTAACCCTTTCTCATTCCATAATACTAGATCTAAAATAGCCTGTTTGCGGCACAGTGGCGCAGTGGTTAGCACCGCAGCCGCACAGCTCCAGCGACCTGGGTTCGGTTCTGGGTACTGCCTGTGCGGAGATTGCTAGTTCTCCCTGTGACCGCGTAGGTTTCCGCCGGGTGCTCTGGTTTCCTCCCACAGCCAAAGACTTGCAGGTTGATAGGTGAATTGGCCATTGTAAATTGCCCCTAGTGTAGGTAGGTGGTAGGAATGTGGTAGGGAATATGGGATTAATGTAGGATTAGTATAAATGGGTGGCTGTTGGTCGGCACAGACTCAGTGGGCTGAAGGGCCTGTTTCAGTGCTGTATCTCTCTATGACTCTTGTCAGTTCCACAACATACTGCTCTCGAAAACCATCCCTAACACACTCCAGAAACTCGCCCTCCACAGCATTAGTGCTCATTAGGTTTACCAGTCTATGTGCAGATCAAAGTCACCCATGATTACTGTATTACCCATACTACTTTTTCTCTAATCTCCTGTTTACTGCCCTCTTATCCTCCCCTAATCTCCCCTCCAGGTAAACGCTCCAACCCCTATTCACAACCACCTCCTTGACTTTGCCACCTCCAGTGACCTCGCGACTCCCATTGTCAATCACAGATAAGGCCATCTCTCATCACTTCCTTGTCTCACTCTCCACCCACATCCCGCTTCCCCCTCCCAACCCTCCTTTCTTCTGTACCCCCCTGGAACAAACTCTCCCCCAATTCACTTGGAACTGCACTCTCAATTTCTCAATTGTCTAGGCTTTGGCCCTCCGTTCAGCACAACATTTCTGCAGCTACTGGTTTGCTCAATCATACCCTCACCTCCAACTTTGATGTCATTACTCTCTCTCACTCTGGCCATTGGCTGGTACGGCCCTTCTCTCTGCTCCCTTAGGTCCAAAAGAAGCAGAATTGAATTGATATAGCGGACAACTGATTTAGCCATTCACCACCAGATCTCGCTGGAATGCATAAAGCACTATTGGACCCTGTTCTCATCTGCCAAAATTGCTCAAATCCAGGATCATCCTGGAATGCAAAGATAAACCCACGGTTTCTTTTCTCTACTCCAAGCCGTCTTCTTAAACCCGTCTCCTCTGTCTCCTTCACCCTCCACTCCAACAACAACTGTAAGGAGCTCATGAACATTTTTGTCATTCAGTCTTTGACCATCTGATCAACTACCTTTGCCACTTCATCATGGCTCAGTTGGCAGCAGTCTTGTCTCTGAGTCAGAAGGTTGTAGGTCAAGTCTCATTCCAGGACTTGCACACAAAGATCAAGGCGAACACTCCAGTAGTAGCACTGAGGGAGTGCTGCACTGTTGGATGTGCCGTCTGTCAGATGAGATGTTAAACTGAGGCCCTATCTACCCTCTCAGCTGAATGAAAAAGATCCCATGGCATTATTTGAAGAAGAGACAGGAATTTTCCCTGGTGTTCGGGCAAATATTTATCCCTCAACCAACATTACTAAAAAACAGATTATCTGGTCATTATCACATTGCTATTTGTCAGAGCTTGCTGTATGCAAATTGTCTACCACATTTCCTACATTGCAATTTGAATAGTATTTCATTGGGTCTGATATGTTTTGGAACATCTTGAGGCCGTGAAAGGTGCTATATATATTCAAGTCTTACTTTCTAATTTTTTCTTTCCCTATTGGTGGAGTGCTGCTCTGATACACAAAGCAAAGGCCTGGGGAGGAAAATCGACCTGTATTCAGAATGATCGAAGGAAGTAATCAAGAAATCAGAAACAGTGAACATCAATTGTTCTTTCCCAAGATAGCAGAATTGAAAATAAAAATTGTTATGCTTTCAGTTTGGGTTCCGCCAGGGCCACTCAGCTCCTGACCTCATTACAGCCTTGGTTCAAATGTGGACAAAAGGGCTGAACTCAAGAGGTGAGGTGAGAGTGACTGCCCTTGACATCAAGACAGCATTTGACCGAGTATGGCATCAAGGAGCCCTAGCAAAACTGAGGTCAATGGGAATCAGGGGGAAAACCCTCCGCTGGCTGGAGTCATACCTAGCACAAAGGAAGATGGTTGTGGTTGTTGGAGGTCAATCATCTGAGCTCCAGGACATCACTGCAGGAGGTCCTCAGGGTAGTGTCCTAGGCCCAACCATCTTCAGCTGCTTCATCAATGACCTTCCTTCAATCATAAGGTCAGAAGTGGGGATGTTCGCTGATGATTGCACAATGTTCAGCACCATTCGCGACTCCTCAGATACTGAAGCAGTCCGTGTAGAAATGCAGCAAGACCTGGATAATATCCAGGCTTGGGCTGATAAGTGGCAAGTAACATTCGTGCCACACAAGCACCAGGCAATGACCATCTCCAACAAGACAGAATCTAACCATCTCCCCTTGACATTCAATGGCAGTACCATCGCTGAATCCCCCACTATCAACATCCGAGGAGCTACCATTGACCGGAAACTGAACTGGAGTAGCCATATAAATACCGTGGCTACAAGAGCAGCTCAGAGGCTAGGAATCCTGAGGCGAGTAACTCACCTCCTGACTCCCCAAAGCCTGTCCACCACCTACAAGGCACAAGTCAGGAGTGTGATGGAATACTCTCCACTTGCCTGGATGGGTGCAGCTCCGACAACACTCAAGAAACTCGACACCATCCAGGACAAAGCAGCCTGCTTGATTGGCACCCCATCTACAAACATTCACTCCCTCCACCACCGACGCACAGTGGCAGCAGTGGCACCCCATCTACAAGATGCACTGCAGCAATACACCAAGGCTCCTTAGACAGCACCTTCCAAACCCGCAACCTCTACCAACTAGAAGGACAAGGGCAGAAAATACATGGGAACACCACCACCTGCAAGTTCCCGTCCAAGTCACACACCATCCTGACTTGGAACTATATCGCTGTTCCTTCACTGTCGCTGGGTCAAAATCCTGGAACTCTCTTCCTAACAGCACTGTGAGTGTACCTACACCACATGGACTGCAGCGGTTCAAAAAGGCAGCTCACCACCACCTTCTCAAGGGCAATTAGGATTGGGCAATAAATGCTGGCCTGGCCAGCGACGCCTACATCCCATGAATGAATAAAAAAAAGTCTGTGTTAAAATAACTCAGATCAGGGATTTATGTGAATAAGTTAAGCAGTGTGTTAAACACAGAGGGAAATAAACCCATTATTTCATTCAATATGTGAGCAGTTTAAAGTTGTAATATTCCTTTTCCTAAGACTTGACTGCACTCAGCATTTGAATAGTTTTGACTGATTATATATTTTGGAATAGAAGATTTGAAAATAAAGGTTTAATGAGTATTGCTGTAAACGTTTAAATAATGTAACGTTAAACAAATAAATACCTTTATGGCTTATATTAAAATATTTAAAACAGCAGCATACTTTTCTGTTCATCATTAGTCTGTTAAAAATTATTCAAGTTTAATTGCAGAAAGCTATTCTAACTCTGCCCTAGGACATAACGATCACTGGTTGATGGATTCTGAACAAGGAAAACTGAACTGAAATTGAGACGGACACTAAATCATGAGAATGAAGATATTGCAGCTTCTATAACATGCATCAAAACAAGATTATAGCTGTCTTGAAAGTAAAAATAAGGTCCTGATAGGAAAATTTATACCAGTTAGAAAGGGGAATATTGTACTAAAAATCTGAAGATCACAGATAACTAATCAGTTTTTCAAACATTATTCAGAATACAGCAAAAGGTCTTTCACATACATTGAAATCATTTGTTTCATGCATAATACTTTCAGTCATATTTTTGCACAGTACTGAAACTATGTCGTATTATTTTCTGCAACCAGTGGTTGCTCTCATTGTGTCCACTATTTTCCCTTCTTCTTTCAATGAAATATAGCTGAACATTTCATTCTGAATTGCTGGTGACTGTTAAAATGTTATAGGTGAATATATGAAAGAATGAAATTGATTCAGTCACTTTTTAAGTGCCATTTTCTTGATCTACACTAACAGTCATTTGACTCATTCTTCGCCTCAGGCCATGAGCAAGTAAGAAAAAAAAGATTTGTACTTAACTGGGTCCTATTGCTGAGGCTAGAATAGTCTGCAAGGCCATACATAAAGTATTTTTCATGTAATTAGCTGTAAGGGACTGCCACACTCATTCTATCATTTTTCAAGTGTGCAATCCATTTAATTGAAATGTGTAAGGTCATACAATAAGGGCCACTTTTCTTTGTACCGCTTCATTAATCAGTTCGGTGATCCTTGACAGGATTTGACCATTTTAGTCAGCATTTGGTTTCCTGCCCTGGCTGCTGACTGCATGAACCAGTTTGCCTTTTGGTATAGCTTTCTTGGAATGATATATCAAGGTTCTTACCCTACAACTCTCAAAGAGAAAGTAAAGCCCCAAGTATGTAATAGCTTAATAACAAAATGATGCTACCTGTACAGATTATTTTCAAAGCATGTAACTGATCAGCCTTGGATCTGTTCACAGTTTGAATGGCATCACTGAATCTCATCTCCCATGAGAGATCATTAGAATTGCATCACAGGCCTCTTTAACTTGTTCATGTGCATCAGGATTCCGATGAATGCTGAGCATGTAATGGAAATTGTTGCTTGATGTTCCTCACAGCAGTCTTTTGTAACCATTAATTTAGCTGACACTCTGCATTTCATCTGTGGCATGTCTGAAAGAGTTCCTTCATAAGAGTACTTTTAATCTCCGAAATCAATTTCTAATATAGTGTAAGTGATGCAAAATAAAACAGTGAAATTGTGTGAATTGTTTAGGAAAGTGTAGGAATTCTCAATAGTTTCGCAGGGTTGGACTGTCAACTGGGAAACCACACTAAACTGAATTCTAATCTTTGCTTGACATTCACACTTGGACTTCCCCTAGGGGGCGAGTTTGTCATTCTTGATCGGGTTATTTAAATGAAGGGAAGAAGCTGGGGGGAAAGTGGCTCAGGAAGGGAGTCTTCCTTTGTGCTTCCTAGTGCAGCAGCCAGGAAACTTGCTGTGTCTTCCTGTATATAACTAAGATTAAATTCAACCATAACAATGAATTGCGATTTATCTCCTTTTTCTTTGCGTGCTTCCCTCCCCCCTCCTTTAGGTCCTGGCACTCCTAAACATTTTACAGTAATGCATTGTAACTAAGTAGTTGTACCCACCCCTGTCTTGAGCATTTCTCTGTCCAGTAAAAATGCAACACAGCCCACTGACCCACCTGTTAAGCTTGAGTGCCTCCCCCAAATGTTTCCTAGCTTGCTAGCCTGCCTCCAGGAGGGTAGCTGAATTCGGAAGCACATCCTATCCGGAAAGGGAAGAGTGAGAGAAAGAAGTGAGGGAGCATAACGAAAGAGAGCAGGAGTTAAAGGCGGACAAAAGCGAACAAGAAGTGAAAGAAATGAACAAGAGTGATTACTGTCTAAGCCAATTTTCCAGTCAGTATATACTTTGATATCATCAGCTTTGTCACAACAGATCAGGTAGTATAATTAAATGTTTTACATCTGTTGTCGAAGAGACTTAGTAGTTGGCAGGAAAAAAGACAGAGGCGCAAGGGGAGAGCCAACTGTGCAACAGCCCCAACAAACAAATTTCTCTGCAGCACCTGTGGAAGAGCCTGTCACTCCAGAATTGGCCTTTATAGCCACTCCAGGCGCTGCTTCACAAACCACTGACCACCTCCAGGCGCGTATCCATTGTCTCTCGAGATAAGGAGGCCCAAAAGAAAGAAGAAAAGACATCTGTTGTGTATTTTTAAAGCAGCGCTATCTTTACGCATGGAGAATACGTCAAATATGCCTGGCATACGTGGAAAGTATGAAGAGCTGGTTGGCTCACATTTAGTGCGGAGCATGCCAATTGTTTGAAATTTCACATTCAATGCAAAACCACCAATTAATAATGAATTAAACACTTATTTCACCATATCTCAAAAAATCCTATAACCAATCACATTCTTGATTTTTCCCCATATTTTTTAGAGCAACTATGTTGCTTCCATATTCACCTCATTGTATACCTCGAAAAATATAAACGGGAGTTACATTTCCACGAGGTTCTGCTGAGTGTTGTAACTTTGGTGTAAACTCCACGGAATCCTGAGAGAAATGGCGTAAATGCTGTTTCTCCCGGTTTTTGTGGAACCTCCGGTTACGGTGTACAGTGGAAAGAATACTACGGAAATTAAACCACACAATTTATTGCAAAATATTATTTAAAAAAGATAATTTACCGAAAAAAAACCCCTCACCCTCCGGGCTTCCAATCCCTTTTGTTCAGCTCACCACTCCATGTATGTTCTTTCAAGCCTCTACTAATGTGCTATCATTCTCAATCTCAGGCTAAACCTCTCCTGTTGGCACAGCCATTGTCTGTGCTCCTTGCACATTGCTGTCTTCTTGCATTGATTAGCTTGTTTCGCCAGTGGAAGTGCGGCAGAATGAGCTGTAAGTCCACTGATCCCTGAAGCCATAGTTGCCATTCCAAACTACAGGGAAAGGGATATTTGCATCATTTGCTTGCTGGTACCAGCAAATGGTGCTAATCCTGATCGAGTGCCAGGCAGTCAGAGCAGCCTATGCCACTCTGAGGGCAGAGGAAAGGCCCAGAAATGTCCAACAGAACAGATTAATTTTCTTTGATTCCATTTCCAGTGGAGCCATTGGCACCTCTGGGCAAGGTACTCACATCAGTTAGTGAGAATTCCATTTTGTTTATTTGTTCACAGAATGTGGGCCAGTCCCAAATTGCCCTCAAGAAGGTAGTGGTGAGCCGCCTTCTTGAACCACTACTGTATGTGTGGTGAGATAAGGAGATTTGATGAGAAGACTTGCCATGTCTATTATTTAAATTTGCTGGTGAAATGTTAGAGGATAAATTTTGCAAGGCTCTTCCACAATTGCAAAGCTCACTCAAGATCACCAAAAGTAAACCAATAACAGCAATAATTACAACTTGCATTTATATAGTGCAGATGTTCAAAGTGCAGAAGTTCGCTTCCACACCTGATTTTCCAATCCATGGTCACACTGAGTAAGGCTACACCCTGGGAGCAGAGCTGGAAAATTATATCTGTAAATTGTATTTGATTTCAACTGCACTCTAGAGGGCAAGAAAAAAAGCATTTTTGACTAAATAAGGATGGTCGCTGTCTCCAATATATAAACAATGGTGTAAATCAAAGCAATATATTTAGAATCTTACATTAAAATGATTTGTGCAGTGTTAATCTTATAGTTTCTCTTGTGGGTCTATGATCAAATCTTTTGGCTTAGAGTTGTCCTTAGTCCTCAGGAAATGCCCGAAAGTGAATCCCAGAGGACATCCCAGGGGAAACTAATTACTGGAGGAGCCGAAAATTGAAACTCCTTCATTTTGGTTGGACTAATCCAAAACCTTCTCTCCATCATCGCAGCAATGCTCCCACCTATCTTCTGCTGATTCGTGGCAGGTGCTGTTGGAATACCCCCATTGGCACGATTTGCCCATCCATGTATGTAGCTAACCCCATCCCTGTAATTTGCAACAGTATCTCGATCTTTCTGTGACAGAATAAGGCTCTAATATTAATATTGTGGGGCGGGGGCGGGGTCCAGTATTATGTGAAATACCTGTAAATAGTTCTGTACATCTGTCTGACTTTTTAAGCATAGCCACCTTATTACCATTTTACTTTTGAGTTTGGCATCGATTGCACAGCAGCAGTTGTGATGAGGACCTGCATGATACAATCTCAACTCCAGTATTTAAAGGCCAATCCTAAGATGAAATTTACTGAAGTTTGGAGTTGGAAGCAACAGAGGGAGAACTTTCAATATTGAATCACAGGGATCAAAGACTTCGCCCTGCTTTAATGACACCTCCCTGGATGTGTTGCTGGGGTCAGTAAGGAGCCACAGAGAGATACTCTTCTCCAGAAACAGAAAGAAGAAACATGCTGCTGACATCAATAAGGCATTGCTGGAGGAGGTCAGCAGCATGAGCATTGTGCCATGCTCCTGGATTCAGTGCAGCAAGTGCATTATTGACCTAACCAGGTCAGGAAAAGTGAGTATAGTTGTACATTCACCTACATCTTGCTGTGTGCATCACCCCACAACATTCTCCTGCCGTGCCCCACCAACACTCTGGCTTGTCAAGTCAATTCCATCATATCATCCCTCATACCCACTTACCTTTCACGTGCACCCATCCTTTTTCTATGCACTTCCACACATCCCCATCTTTTAGAACCATAGAACCATAGAAAAATTACAGCACAAAAGAGGCCATGCAGCCCATTGTGTCTGCGCCGGCCAAAAAAAAAATCTAATTCCACCTTCCAGCACCTGGTCCGTAGCCTTGCAGGTTACAGCACTTCAGGTGCAGGTCCAGGTACCTTTTATATGAGTTCCATCCACCACTGCCATTCGCCTTCATCCTCATGCAATTTCAGCGTTTTTCTGATAGTCACCCACATTAAATGCATTGAATCCATTGGGTGAACACTTGCCATTACAATCGCTCTTAGGTCTGTTCTTTCCCCCTTTGTAGGAGAAGAAAGCACAGAACATGAGGGAAAGGGAGAGAGAACCAAGGTGGTCCTCCAAAGATCTCGCAGTTCACAATTGCAAAGGAGGAGGTGCTGGAGATCAGTGGTGTTTCAGCAACCCTGGCAGTTGGATATGGGGAGCTCACAGCAACCTGGTGACACAGTTAAATATCAACGACCCACATGCCAAGCAGCACTCGGTCATGTTGACTTAATTTCTACAGTGAGTGAAATACGATCATCTTCATAATGAGATGTTGCAACATTCTTACCTTGCCAGTACTAATTTATATCTTTTATCTCTGTCAGAGCCTTCCCACCTACAGCAACAATCGATGGACCTCATGGATGATGAATTCTCAGAGGAACAGAATCTTTCTGAGGGTGCACCATTACAGGACTTATGCTTACCATGAACCACCTCAGATACTTGCACTTAGGTGGGACCAGTAAGTCTGATAGTTAGTTTTCATCTGGTGATTCACAGTTCACAAGTAATCAAGAGCAGATGCTGATGGTAGGGACAGCAGTGGAGAGTCCGCGCCAGAGGACATAGCCCTCTCCAAGCTTTGTTCAGCCAGCTAAAGATGCTGTACCCAGGGGCTGTCGATGAAAAAGATAATCATTGAGCAGCAACTGAGAATGTGCAATGTACTGACAGGTTTTCCAAGCACACCATTCACAATTGCAGAGAGAATGGAGTAGTTCGCCTCAAACTGAGAGTGTGATGGTACAGGGCACTGCGATGGTGTCCTCTTGCATGGATAGAATGGCCAGCTCTGTGGAACATCAAACACGGCAGTCACATGAATCCTTGCCTATCTAGGATGGCGGATACCTTAGCCTTGGCCTTACAGTATTGCACTGATCTGCATCAAAGTACTCTCCAGCAGACTGGTAGTGCAGCTGGGCTATAAGAGGGAATTCTCACTGTTGCCCACCCACCTCCCTCCCAAGTCAGTACCTGACATGCTGCCTCAAGTCAGTTTGCCTCAGTTTGCCCCTGCACAGGTGCAGGTGGACTGTCTTTGGCATTGACTTCATGGGCTCCAGATCCCAAAGCGTATCGCCAAGAGGATCCCACTAGTTAGAGCAGGGGTCTGAACAGCCTACTTATACCCCTACTGAAGCCATAGGAGTTGCACCATGTAGGGATAGGAGGAAAAGTAAGAGTAAAGATTTGTAGATGCATTAAGGTATGCACATGGGTGGATGAGGAAACATTATGTTGTGAATTTTCTGTTCTTTGATGCGATCACATAAATTTTATTATTTTGCACAATCTTTCCCATCTTGCCCATTCTCGATTGTTGGGTGGTAGGTTGCTCTTTAATTTGCTTGATTTTGGCCAATGGGAGGATGTGCAAGGGGTTGTGGTTGTTTGCTGGAATGTTTTGTGTCAGGGGCATTGTGGGGGTGGGGGGTGCAGGAAGAGTGGCCTTTGCATGTGCTGCTGACATCTGTCCACCAGTGCAATCTAAGTGAATCTTATATTAACACAGGCAGCAAGGTAAACAGCTGGTGATGCTTTCCCATCATCATCTTCCTCCTCCTTGTCTTCCTCATTTTCTTCCTCCTCCTCCTTGGAATTGTCTGAAGAGGATCGATACTCTGCACCTTGTTCATCTGTTGGTCCAAGCCTTGCTGCTGTGCACTGCTTTATACTGTAGGGCACATCCAGATCTGTTTACGCACCTGAAGTGCATCTTCAGCATGCCAATGGCTTGTTCGATCACATAGTTGGTCCACATATGGCATTCACTGCAGCACTGTTGGAATTCATTGGAGGGCGGAGTTCCAGAGCGGTAAGTATACAGAGGAAGTTACCTCGGGTGGATTCACTCGGAGGGCGGAGTTCCAGAGCGGTAAGTATACAGAGGAAGTTACCTCGGGTGGATTCACTCGGAGGGCGGAGTTCCAGAGCGGTAAGTATACAGAGGAAGTTACCTCGGGTGGATTCACTCGGAGGGCGGAGTTCCAGAGCGGTAAGTATACAGAGGAAGTTACCTCAGGTGGAAAACAAAACTGAAAAAGTGACGTCACAGGAAAGCTGTGACCTGATTGGCTGGTAGGGAATCTGTACCGAATTTGAAAATAAAACTGATAAAAATTGATTAAAACACTAATTAACTAATTAATAAGTAGAGTAACTAAACCAGAGGGAGGAGATTACTGTATTTAGACAGCATTTAATATTTATTGACGAAATCTAACACGAGGGACCACACAGTGAAGCGTATCATAATTTAGTAAGGATTTAATAAGTATTTATTTATTTTATATTAATTAACTAATTAGTGCTAGAAATGTCAGTCAGAGGGGTGAAGTGCTTCACCTGTGAGATGTGGGAAGTCCGTGAAGCTTCCAGCGTTCCGGGCGACTACATCTGCAGGAAGTGCATCCAGTTGCAGCTCCTCACAGACCGCATGGATCGGTTGGAGCGGCAACTGGATGCACTTAGGAGCATGCAGGTGGCGGAAAGCGTCATAGATAGGAGTTTTAGAGAAGTGGTTACAGCCAAGGTGCAGGCAGGTAGATAGATGGGTGACCGCTAGAAGGGGCAGGCAGTCAGTGCAGCAATCCCCTGTGGCTATCCCCCTCTCTAACAAGTATACCGTTTTGGATACTGTTGGGGGGAATGGCCTATCAGGGGAAAACAGCAGCAGCCAGAGCAGTGGCACCACGGCTGGCACTGTTGTTCAGCAGGGAGGGACAAAGCGCAGAAGAGCAATAGTTATAGGGGACTCTATAGTCAGGGGCACAGATAGGCGCTTCTGTGGACGTGAAAGAGACTCCAGGAAGGTATGTTGCCTCCCTGGTGCCAGGGTCAAGGATGTCTCTGAACGGACAGATGGCATTCTGAAGGGGGAGGGTGAACAGCCAGAGGTTGTGGTACACATCGGTACCAATGACATAGGCAGGAAGAGTGATGAGGTCCTGCAGGGGGAGTTTAGGGAGTTAGGTAGGAAGTTAAAAAACAGGACCTCTAGGGTTGTAATCTCTGGATTACTCCCTGTGCCACGTGCCAGTGAGGCTAGAAATAGGAAGATAGTGCAGCTAAATATGTGGCTGAGCAGCTGGTGTAGAAGGGAGGGTTTCAGATATCTGGACCATTGGGCTCTCTACAGGGATATTTGGGACCTGTACAAGAAGGACAAGTTGCATCTAAACTGGAAGGGCACTAATATCCTGGCTGCAAGGTTTGCTAGCGTCACTCGGGAGGGTTTAAACTAGAGTGGCAGGGGGGTGGGAACCAGAGCAGTAGGACAGCTAGTGATCTAAATGAGGAGGACATAGTAAATAAGGCCAGTAGGACTAAGAGGAAGAGCAGGCAGGGAGATGTTGCTGAGCACAGCGGGACTGGTGGTCTGAAGTGCATTTGTTTCAATGCGAGAAGTATAACAGGTAAGGCAGATGAACTTAGAGCTTGGATTAGTACTTGGAAATATGATGTTGTTGCTATTACAGAGACTTGGTTGAGGGAAGGGCAGGATTGGCAGCTAAATGTTCCAGGCTTTAGAAGCTTCAGGCGGGATAGAGGGGGATGTAAAAGGGGTGGGGGAGTTGCGTTACTGGTTAAGGAGAATATCACAGCTGTACTGCGGGAGGACACCTCAGAAAGGTCATGCAGCGAGGCAATATGGGTGGAGCTCAGGAAAACGAAGGGTGCAGTCACGATGTTGGGGGTTTATTACAGGCCTCCCAACAGCCAGCGGGAGGTAGAGGAGCAGATATGTAGACAGATTTTGGAAAGATGTAAAGGTAACAGGGTTGTAGTGGTGGGTGATTTTAACTTCCCCAATATTGACTGGGATTCACTTAGTGCTAGGGGCTTGGATGGGGCAGAATTTGTGAGGAGCATCCAGGAGGGCTTCTTGAAACAGTATGTAGATAGTCCAACTAGGGATGGGGCCATTCTGGACCTGGTATTGGGGAATGAGCCCGGCCAGGTGTTCGAAGTTTCAGTGGGGGAGCATTTCGGGAGCAGTGACCATAATTCCATAAGTTTTAAGGTACTTGTGGATAAGGATAAGAGTAGTCCTCGGGTGAAGGTGCTAAATTGGGGGAAGGTTAATTATAACAATATTAGGCAGGAACTGAAGAATTTAGATTGGGGGCGGCATGTTCCTGTGAGGAAGAAAGACAAGTTTGGCAAGTTTCGGGAAGCTTGGATAACACGGGATATTGTGAGCCTAGTCAAAAAGAAAAAGGAAGCATTTGTAAGGGCTGGAAGGCTAGGAACACATGAAGCACTTGAGGAATATAAAGACAGTAGGAAGGAACTTAAGCAAGGAGTTAGGAGGGCGAAAAGGGGTCATGAAAAGTCATTGGCAAACAGGATTAAAGAAAATCCCAAGGCTTTTTATACATATATAAAGAGCAAGAGGGTAACCAGGGAACAGGTTGGCCCGCTCAAGGACAGAGATGGGAATCTATGCGTGGAGCCAGAGGAAATGGGTGAAGTGCTAAATGAGTACTTTGCATCAGTATTCACCAAGAAGAAGGACTTGGTGGATGACGAGCCTAGGGAAGGGAGTGCAGATAGTCTCAGTCATCTCATTATCAAAAAGGAGGAGGTGTTGGGTGTCTTGCAAAGCATTAAGGTAGATACGTCCCCAGGGCCTGATGGGATCTACCCTAGAATACTGAGGGAGGTAAGGGAAGAAATTGCTGGGGCCTTGACAGAAATCTTTGCATCCTCATTGGCTACAGGTGAGGTCCCAGAGGATTGGAGAATAGCCAATGTTGTTCCTTTGTTTAAGAAGGGTGGTAAGGATAATCCAGGAAATTATAGGCCGGTGAGCCTTACGTCAGTGGTAGGGAAACTATTAGAGAGGATTCTTCGGGACAGGATTTACGCCCATTTGGAAACAAACGAACTTATTAGCGAGAGACAGCATGGTTTTGTGAAGGGGAGGTCGTGTCTTACTAAGTTGATTGAGTTTTTTGAGGAAGTGACGAAGATGATTGATGAGGGAAGGGCGGTGGATGATGTCTATATGGACTTTAGTAAAGCCTTTGACAAGGTCCCGCATGGCAGACTGGTGCAAAAGGTGAAGTCACAAGGGATCAGAGGTGAGCTGATGGATACAGAACTGGCTCAGTCACAGAAGACAGAGGGTAACAGTGGATGGGTGTTTTTCTGAATGGAGGGATGTGACTAGTGGTGTTCCGCAGGGATCAGTGCTGGGACCTTTGCTGTTTGTAGTATATATAGATGATTTTGAGGAAAATGTAGCTGGTCTGATTAGTAAGTTTGCGGACGACACAAAGGTTGGTGGAGTTGCGGATAATGATGAGGATTGTCAGAGGATACAGCAGGATATAGATCGGTTGGAGACTTGGGTGGAGAAATGGCAGATGGAGTTTAATCCGGACAAATGTGAGGTAATGCATTTTGGAAGGTCTAATGCAGGTGGGAGGTATACAGTAAATGGCAGAACCCTTAGGAGTATTGACAGGCAGAGAGATCTGGGCGTACAGGTCCACAGGTCACTGAAAGTGGCAACGCAGGTGGATAAGGTAGTCAAGAAGGCATACGGCATGCTTGCCTTCATCGGTCGGGGCATAGAGTATAAAAATTGGCAAGTCATGTTGCAGCTGTACAGAACCTTAGTTAGGCCACACTTAGAATATTGCGTGCAATTCTGGTCGCCACACTACCAGAAGGACGTGGAGGCTTTGGAGAGGGTACAGAGGAGGTTTACCAGGATGTTGCCTGGTCTGGAGGGCATTAGCTATGAGGAGAGGTTGGAAAAACTCGGATTGTTTTCACTGGAATGACGGAGGTGGAGGGGAGACATGATAGAGGTTTACAAAGTTATGAGCGGCATGGACAGAGTGGATAGTCAGAAGCTTTTTCCCAGGGTGGAAGAGTCAGTTACTAGGGGACATAGGTTTAAGGTGCGAGGGGCAAAGTTTAGAGGGGATGTGTGAGGCAAGTTTTTTACACAGAGGGTGGTGAGTGCCTGGAACTTGCTGCCAGGGGAGGTGGTGGAAGCAGATACGATAGCGACGTTTAAGAGACATCTTGACAAATATATGAATAGGAAGGGAATAGAGGGATATGGGTCCCGGAAGTGCAGAAGGTGTTAGTTTCGGCAGGCATCAAGATCGGCGCAGGCTTGGAGGGTCGAATGGCCTGTTCCTGTGCTGTACTGTTCTTTGTTCTTTGTGTTTCTGATGGGTGCCATCAACCAAGCCTGAAGTGGGTATCCTCTATCCTAGCAGCTGCGCCTTAAGTATGCTTGCAGGTCAAAAGATGTCAGGGAGCTTGGACTGTTGCAGGATGAAAACATCATAGCAGCTCCCCGGGAATCATGTTCACACCTGCAAAAATTGTGGTTTTACACCAGCTGTACATTGATGGAATGGAAGCCCTTGTGGCTGCTGTTCTGGTTCACAAATACTCCTGGTTGATCTGAGGGGGCCTGGATTGCCATGTGTATGCAGTAGATGACACCCTGCACCTGCACCAGAGACACAAACCCATGCGGCCACTCCTTCTGACTTGTGTCTTTGTCGGCAAAGTTCCCATGATTGCCAGCTCTGGCAAACAACCTGTCTTGTGCATTTGTGGGCTGCTAACTGGGAGATCCTGGATTTGTCTCTGGCAGAGCCATGGAAAGTTCTGGAGGCAAAACAGTTGAGGGCAGTAATGACTTTGACAGCTACTGGTAACGCGTGGCCAACCGGTTCAAGAGAGAGCAATTCTTCTCGGAGGCTGCAGATGCCTGCCACCACCATATGCAACAACCTGAGCCTCTAAAAGCACTGCTGTTCCGACATGTCAAGTGAACTCAGCCTCTGCCTGCACCCCTCTGCTGGTCCCCTCTCTGATTTCTAGGCTGCTGCTGCTAGTGCTACTGCTACTGCTGGTGCTGGTCATATTGCTCCTTTTCCGTGTTCCAACCAAAGGCAACTAAGGAACCACCCACCTTGCTGCGGTTGAACAAACCTCCAAAGTGTATAAAGTAAACTCTCAGCAATAGTACTGTGAACAAATCCTTTCCCACCAGTAGGTAAGAATGCAGCTGTGAGTACTGAGTATTTCTCGCAGTATTTCAATTAGATCGATTCTGCCTTCTCAGTTGCCATTGTGTTCTCGTGTTGTTGTCACTGGAAAGTTTCAGAAAGCCTGGGAAACCTGTAGATGTGCCATTAAATTTGAAAGTCAGTTGAAATATCACTTTATTTGAACGGTTACAATGCGTTAATAGGCAACCCACCTCTCCTGAAGCTGTTGCACACAAGCCACTTAATGCACTGCAGTTAAACATGGAAGTTGGCAGGTTTCAGCCTACATTCCGTTGCAGTCACATTCTTCCCGGTTTTCACCCCAAACATGCTTCTCAAGGTTAAAGTTCCCCACTAAGGGCTGGATTTTACAGCCCGCCCCCCCGCAACAATGGGGGTTGTGGTAATGGAGGGGTGCGTTGTGCTGGAAAATGCCTCTGGCTGAGGCCCGATATGGCCTGAGGCGAGGCCCCGTGGCGGCACCCCCCCCCCCCAGCGCTTGGCCATGGGACTAAAATCTGCACAATTAAAACATGCAAATAAATGAATTAATTACTTACCCACTCCCACCATCTGTCCCGCTCCGATATTGGTGCCGGTGGCCAGCACTCCCGCGCCTTCGGATACCTGTCTGGGAATCGGAGGCAGCACACTAGTGGGGAGGGGGGAGCAGGCAAGTTTCTCAGTGCGGTATGGGGGTTGGGGGAGTGGCATCAGAGTAATTTGATTAGTGTCGGGGATAG
This sequence comes from Heterodontus francisci, assembly GCF_036365525.1. Taxonomy (NCBI): domain Eukaryota; kingdom Metazoa; phylum Chordata; class Chondrichthyes; order Heterodontiformes; family Heterodontidae; genus Heterodontus; species Heterodontus francisci. Next base: position 74,304,819 of record NC_090372.1, read on the forward strand.
TGGGAAGGAATAAAGATTAAAGTTTGTGAACTTTGGGGGGGTGGGGGGGAAGGCCAGGTTTTTTTATTCATTCATGAGATGTGGGCGTCGCTGGCTAGGCCAGCATTTATTGCCCATCGCTAATTGCCCTTGAGAAGGTGGTGGTGAGCTGCCTTCTTGAACCATTGTAGTCCATGTGCGGTAGGTACACCCACAGTGTTGTTAGGAAGGGAGTTCCAGGATTTTGACCCAGTGACAGTGAAAGAACAGGGATACAGTTCCAAGTCAGGATGGTGTGTGACTTGGAGGGGAACTTGCAGGTGGTGGTGTTCCCATGCACTTGTTGCCCTTGTCCTTCCAATTGGTAGAGGTCGTGGGTTTGGAAGGTGCTGTCTAAGGAGCCTTGGTGCGTTGTTGCAGTGCATCTTGTCGATGGTACACACTGCTGCCACTGTGCGTTAGTGGTGGAGGGAGTGAATGTTTGTGGATGGGTGCCATTCAAGCGGGCTGCTTTGTCCTGGATGGTGTTGAGCTTCTTGAGTGTTGTTGGAGCTGCCTTCATCCAGGCAAGTAGAGAGTATTCTATCACACTGCTGATTTGTGTCTTGCAGATGGTGAACAGGCTTTGGGGCATCAGGAGGTGAGTTACTCACTGCAGAATTCCTAGCCTCTGACCTACTCTTGTAGTCACGGTGTTAATATGGCTACTCCAGTTCAGTTTTTGGTCAGTGGTAGCCCCTAGGATGTTGATAGTGGGGGATTCAGCAATGGTAATGCCACTGATTGTCAAGGGGAGATGGTTAGATTCTCTCTTGTTGGAGATGGTCATTGCCTGGCACTTGTGTGGTGCGAATGTTACTTGCCACTTATCAGCCCAAGCCTGGATATTGTGCAGGTCTTGCTGCATTTCTACATGGACTGCTTCAGTATCTGAGGAGTCACGAATGGTGCTGAACATTGTGCAATCATCAGCGAACATCCCCACTTCTGACCTTATGATTGAAGGAAGGTCATTGATGAAGCAGCTGAAGATGATTGTGACTAGGACACTACCCTGAGCAACCCCTGTAGTGATGTCCTGGAGCTGAGATGATTGACCTCCAACAACCACAACCTTCTTTCTTTACACTAGGTATGACTCCAACCAGCAGAGAGTATTCCCCCGATTCCCATTGACTTCAGTTTTGCTAGGGCTCCTTGATGCCATATTCGGTCAAATGCTGCCTTGATGTCAAGGACCGTCACTCTCACCTCACCTCTTGAGTTCAGCTCTTTTGTCCATGTTTGAACCAAGGCTGTAATGAGGTCAGGAACTGAGTGGCCCTGGCGGAACCCAAACTGAGCATTACTGAGCAGGATGTTGCTAAGCAAGTGCCGCATGATGGCACCATTAATGACACCTTCCATCACTTTGCTGATGATTGAGAGTAGACTGATGGGGCGGTAATTGGCCGTGTTGGACTTGTTCTGCTTTTTGTGTACAGGACATACCACTGTGCTGCCACCTCTGCTGGGTCTGTCCTGCCGGTGGGACAGGACATACCCGGGGATGGTGATGGCAGTGTCTGGGACATTGTCTGTAAGGTATGATTCCTTGAGTATGACTATGGCAGGCTGTTGCTTGACTAGTCTGTGGGACAGCTCTCCCAACTTTGGCACAAGCCCCCAGATGTTAGTAAGGACGACTTTGCTGGGTCAACAGGGTTGGGTTTGCCGTTGTCGTTTCTGGTGCCTAGGTCGATGCTGGGTGGTACGTCTGGCTGCATTCTTTTTTATTGACTTTGTAGCAGTTCGATACAACTGAGTGGTTTGCTAGGCCATTTCAGAGGCCATTTACGAGTCAACCACATTGCTGTGGGTCTGGAGTCACATGTAGGCCAGACCACGTAAGGACAATTGATTTCTTTCCCTAAAGGACATTCGTGAACCAGATGGGTTTTTACAACAATCAACAATGGTTTCATGGCCATCATTAGACTAGCTTTTAATTCCAGTTTTATTAATTGAATTCAAATTCCACCTTCTGCTGTGGTGGGATTTGAACCCATGTCCCCCGAACAATCCCCTGGATCTCTGGGTTACTAGTCCAGTGACAATACCACTCCGTCAACACCTACCTTTACGCAAGGTAAGTATTTTTTTTGAGGGGGGGGGAAGAAGGCAAGGAATTAAATCTATGGTTGTTGGGAGGGCAGTAGGAGAAGGGTTAGATCAATTAATTACATTTTTTAAACGCCATTTCTCTTTAAAGATGTATATGTAACAATGGGGCTCGAAGCCCATTAACAATGGTGTTAGCGCCTGCGTAAAGGCTGCTGACGCCATTGCTGGGGACGGACCGCCCGCCCTCTCCACGTCATTGGTGGGGGGAGGGGGGTGCTGTCCGCCCCGGCCATTTAAATGAGCCACCATGCTGAATATCGCGGCGGCTCCGCAAAGTGCTGCCTGTATATGCGGGCAGCCATTGGCAATGTAAAATCCAGCCCAAAGTGTCTGTTCACCACTATTCCACCAGATAAACAAATCCACAGGAATTTTGGGCCCTTTGTGCATCAAGTCTACGGAGACTCCTAGATCTCTTTCAGCTTCAGAATCATTTGGTATGTATGTTGCCAATTTTGTCCTCCTATATGCAGTACATTACATGTATCTGTACTAAATTTCATCTGCCATTGTTTTGCCAATATTTTATTCAACTTATTTTGTAACTTTTGCACTGTGTCCTATGAATCATAGAATAGAAATTCACAGCTCAGAAGGAGGTCATTCAACCATCGTGTCTGCTCCAACCGACTTGTAGCCATCCAGCCTAATCCGACTTTCCATAGCCTTGTACGTCGCGGCACTTCAAGTGCATATCCAAGTCCTTTTTAAATGTATGAAGGTTTCTGCCTGTACCACCCTTTCAAGCAGTGAGTTCCAGATCCCCATCACCCTCTAGGTGAAAAGATTTTCCTTCGAATCTCCTCTAAACCTCCAACCTCTTACCTAAATCTATGTCCCCTGGTTTACACCAATGTGTTCCCCAACTGATAACCCTTCCATCTGCCCAGCTTCATTTCCTAAAACTAAGTCCACAACCACCCCATCTTTTGTGGGGCTTGCTACATGCTGGCTAAAAGTATTCTCCTGGATGCGTTTTAAGAATTCTCCTCCTTGTGTGCCTTTCACTCTAATTCTATCCCAGTTAATATTAGGGTAGTTGAAATCCCCCACTATTACAGCCCTATTGTTTTTGCATTTCTCAGATATTTGCCTACATATTTGCTCTTCTATCTCCCTCTGACTGTTTGGGCGTGTATAGTACACGTTCAGTAGTGTGATTGCTCCTTTTCTTCTTTCAACCCATCTGTTCTCATTTAATGTTCGTCCCATCGTATCGTCCCTCCTAACAGCTAAAATGTTTCTTTAACCAATATTGTGACTGCCCCCCTCTTTTATTAGCCCCCTCTCTATCACGTCTGAAAGCCCTGCAACCAGGAATGTTGAGCTCTCATTCCAGCCTTTCTTTCAGTCATGTCTCAGTAAATAGCTATAATATTGTATTCCCCATGTCAATTTGTGCTCTCATCTCAACAACCTTATTCCCTAGACCTCTTGCATTGAAGTATATACCATTTAGCACTGCCAACTACCTTGTTATCTATTTTCTAGCCTTTGTTTCCTCTGCCTAGCAAACACACTTATAATTTTCTGCCTTCCATTTCCAAATTTTCTTCTCTCCGTTCTCAATCTACTCTCAGGTTCCCATCCCTTGCCAAGCTAGTTTAAATCCTTCCCAACAGCACTAGCAAAATCCCCTGCGAGGATATTGGTCCCGGCCCTTTTGAGATACAACACATCTGGCTTGTACAGGTCCTACCTCCCCCAGAAGCAGTCCCAGTGCCTCACGAATCTAAAACCCTCCCTCCTGCACCATCTCTCCAGCCATGCATTCATCAGCTCTATCTTCCTATTTCTGTACTCACTAGCATGTGGCACCGGGAGTAATCTGGAGATTACTACCTTTGAGATCCTGCTTTTCAATCTCTCTCCTAGCCACCTAAACTCTGCCTGTAGACCTCATCCCTCTTTCTGCGTCTGTCATTGGTGCCAATATGGATCACGTCCTCTGGCTGTTTATCCCCCCCCCACCCCCTCAGAATGTCCTGCAGCCACTCAGTGACATCCTTGACTCTGGCACCAGGGAGGCAACATGTCATCCTGGAGTCATATCTGCACCTGCAGAAGCACCTGTCCCCTCGTTATTGAATCCCCTACCACTATTGGTCTTCCACTCTTCTTCCTCTCCCACTGTGCAGCTGAACCACGCATGGTGCTGTGGATATTGATGCCTTTGATTTCACTACCGCTCCTAGTTTGGTATCACCTGGAAATTTGAACAAATCACATTAATTTTCTGAAATCAAGTTATTGATGTAAATTTACAAAATTAGCAGTTACCAACAAGGAGGCAATTTTAAACTAAGCCACCTGGCAGTAAAGGGGCAGTTTGGGTTGCGTGCCCATTTCACATCAGCTCAATTTTATCCTTCATGAGATTCAATGGAGCCTAAAATTGGGCAGGCGCAAGATGGGCGTCTGACTAAAAACCGTATTTTTATTTGCAGAGAGTTTTGATAACAGAAACAATCAAGCTACATAAACTTTCTGATAATGCACAAGCACATTTTACTAATTTAAATGTGCGGTTGGATCTTGTTGGCCCGCTGCTGGGCAGATGCAAAAAATGGCGGCCACCTCACATGGGACCCGCCACGATTCTGTGGCAGGCGGCCACTTAACATACTGACAGTGGCCGCCTCCCCTCCCCAATCATGTGGCGAGGGCGGCATCGGCGATGCCATGAACTGCATCACCTGATGCGGGAGCAGGTACTGGCGACATTTTTAAAAGGCTGCCAACCCTGCCAACAAACTGTAGAGTTGCCCCCCATCCATAAAATAATGCAGAGTTGACCCCTTCCCCCACCCCCCATCTATACACAGAATGCAGAGGTGACCCCTTCCCCTCCTTTGTGGCGCCAGCTTCTCCTGGACAGGCAAATGAAGGCATGTGAGTGCCACACATTGATCTCAAGATCAGGAATGGATGGGAAGATTGCAGCAGATGACATTGAAATGTATACAGAGAGCTATTTTAAGTATTTAAACCAGGGTCCTGTCGCAGGGTGACGGAGGTGCCACCACGGAGCTACCCCGATCCCGGGAAGATTGGGCCTGGCAATGAGTTCCATTGTGGCCACAGCCGCTCTAATTCTCCGCCCCACTACCCCACCCCCCCATCACGGAACCTGACGTTGGGCCGCGCGCAAGATGCGACCCATGATCTGTAGTGCAAGTTGTTGTGTTCTTCCATTGTATCTTAATATCTCAGTAATGCTGCAGGTCTGTGGCGCATTCTTTTGTGTTTGATGTGCAATGTAGCATAAGAGTTCATTTTGAAGTTTGGAAAATATGCACTGTAGCACACCCACCTTCCAATTTTCAACTTTTGCAATACCACATGTTTACACCTACCAATAACCCCACCAAGGCCATCTCAATGCGATAGACAGAGCAAAGCGATCCCACAAACAGCAGATCAGATCAAAGCTCTGCAGTCTTGCCACATCCAGTTGTGAATCGTAGACAATTAAACAACTAACAGGAGGAGGAGGCTCCACAAACATTCCCATCCTCAATGATGGGTGAGCCCAGCATATACGTCACCTGTGAGATAAGGATAAAGACTGTCTGTCAGAAGGTCAGCTGGCACCTTGGAGGGGCAGGCTGTCCAAAGAGGGGAGCAGGAGGAAGAGGAGAGGAGTTGTAATGTAGTAGTTGAAGGGGATTCAATAATTAGGAGGACAGATCGCATCCTTTGTAAGCTGGATCGAGAGTCCTTCATGGTATGTTGCCTACCTGGTGCCAGGGTGAGGGACATCTTGAATTGGCTTGAAAGGATGTTGGAGCAGGAGGGGGAGGATCCAGTTATTGTGATCCATGTTGGGACCAATGCATAGGTAAGAGGCCCTGTTTGGAGAGTGCCAGGAATTAAGAACTAAATTAAAGAACAGGGCATAAAGGGTTATAATCTCTGGATAATGACCAGAGCCACATCCAAATTGGTGTAGGGGTAAGCAAATTAGGGAAGATGAACACATGTTTTTTTTTATTCATTCATGGTATGTGGGTGTCATTGGCTGGGCCAGAATTTATTGCCCATCCCTAATTGCTCTTGAGAAGGTGGTGGTGAGCTGCCTTCTTGAACCGCTGCAGTCCTTGGGGTGTTGGCACACCAACAATGCTGTTAGGAAAGGAGTTCCAGGATTTTGACCCAGCGACAGTGAAGGAACAGCAATATAGTTCCAAGTGAGAATGGTGTGTGGCTTGGAGGGGAACTTCCAGCTGGTGGTGTTCCCATGCATCTGCTGCCCTTGTCCTTCTAGGTGGTAGAGATCGCGGGTTTGGAAGATGCTGTCGAAGGAGCCTTGGTGAGTTGCTGCAGTGCATCTTGTAGATGGTACACACTGCTGCCACTGTGCATCGATGGTGAAGGGAGTGAATGTTGAAGCTGGTGGATGGATTCCGAAGCAAGCGGGCTGCTTTGTCCTGGATGGTGCCATGCTTCTTGAGTGTTGTTGGAGCTGCATCCATCCAGGCAAATGGAAAGAATTACATCACACTCCTGACTTGTGCCTTTTAGATGGTGATCAGGAATTGGGGAGACAGCAGGTGAGTTACTCATTGCAGAATTCCTAGCCTCTGACCTGCTCTTGTAGCCACAGTACTTATATGGCTGGTCCAGTTCAGTTTTTGGTCAATGGTAACCCCGTAGGATGTTGATAGTGGGGGATTCAGCAATGGAAATCTATTGAATGTCAAGGGGGGATGGTTAGATTTTCTCTTGTTGGAGTTGGTCATTGCCTGGCACTTGTGTGGCACGAAAGCTACTTGCCACTTATCAGTCCAAGCCTAGATGTAGTCCAGGTCTTGCTGCATGTTTGAAGAAGTAGTGTGGGAAAGAGGCATTCCATTTCATGGAACGCTGTCACCAGTAATGGGATAGGATGGAACTTTACCAATAGGGCAGGCTCCACCTGAAATGGGCTGGGACCAATGTTCCCTCTAAGCTGCATGGCCTCGCAGTAACCTGAGAGTCCCTGGACAGGCTGCGCACAAGTTGGCTCTTTTAAATTATTGCACAAAAAAATTTAAAGGGGCTGTGCCCTTAAAGAAATCACCCGCACACTCAAAAACGTTTTTTTACAGGGAATGTTGACTAGGACCCAGTGTGCTAGCGCAAAGGATAAATTGGGCGGTCACAAGGAATTTAAACTAGTAAGTGGGAGGGGAGGGCTTAGGTGGAAAAGATAGTCGAATAATAGTTTGAAAACAAAGAAAAGGGAGTAGAGTAACAGTCTGAAATTGGGTTTTAGGTAAAGGGAAAACTAAAAGATGTAAAGTATTTAGGAGAGAGAAATAAAAAACAAGAGATTAGAGCAGAAGGCCAGGTTAGGGAGTGTGATCCAAATAAGCATTCTTTATACAAATGCACAGTGGATAAGAAACAAATTGAGTGAATTCCAGATGCAGATTTGACTTGGAGGATATGACATGGTAGCCATACTAAGAAATGTTTGCAAGATGGTCAGATGGGAAGTAAATATATCAGGTTACAAGTTCTACAGGAAAGATAGGCAAAATGGGAGAGGGGAAGGACTAGCCTTAATGATTAAGGATGAAATCACTTCAATGATGAGAGAACAAAATGAAAGGTCAGCAGGCAGTGGAGATTTTATGGGAATTAAGAAATAAGAAAGGATTTAAGACTGTAGGGGGAGTTGTGTATTGGCCTCTGGAGCAGCTGTGAAGTGTTAGATATTATAAATGCAGAGATTAGCCAAGCACGTAGCAAAAGCATAATGGTTTTAATGGGGAATGTTAATTTTCATATAGATGGGGATAAGCAGACTAGCACATGTCAGAAAGGTAGTGAATTTCTTGCGTGTGTTTGGGATAATTTTCTGCAACAATATGTCCTGGAGGCAATAAGGGGTCATGCCATAGTAGATTTAGTAATGGATAATGAGCCAGACTTAGTTCACAGCCTAATGATAGGTGAACATCTATCGAATAGCAACCATAATAAGATCGAGTTCAACATTGTGTTTGAAAGGAGAAATGCAAAACGGCTACTAAGATTCTAGACTTAGGTAAGGCTGGCTTAAGTGCAATACGACAGAAACTGTCCACAATAAACTGTTAATGGGCAAAACAACAGAAGATCACTGAGAAGTGTTCAAAAAAACAGTGTCATGTGATGCAGAATCAGTTTATACTCCTAAGGGACAAAAGTTGTACTTGCCAAAAAAGAAAAGCCATGGACAACTAAACAGATAAGAGACAACATAAAACTATAAGGAAAAGCATACAAAAATGCAAAAAATAGCACAGATCCTGGTAAAAGGGAAAGATACAAAGCACAACAAAGGGTGACAAAACAGATAGTTAGAGCTACAAAAGAAGTTTGGAAAGAAACTTGCAAGGAATATCAAAATCAACACAAAATGTTTTTACAATTATATTTGGAAACAGAAGGTGGTCAGAAGCAATGCAGGCCTCTTGAAAACTTATGACAGTGATATTGTCAATGAAAATAAGGAAATGGTGAACATGTTGAATAATTACTTTGCATCAGTATTTACAATTGAGGAAGAGGTCAGCATGCTGGACATCCCAGGGAAACTAATTTTGACTCAGGCACATAGACTCACCAAAATCAACAGAAGCAAAACAACAGTATTGAACAAAATAATGGCACTAAAAAGTGACCAGATAGATTCCATCTGAGGGGCTTTAAAGGAAGAGGGTAGGAGTGTTACAAAAGCCCTAACTATAATCTTCCAAAGTTCTCTTGACTCAGGAACTATTCCTTTAGTTTGTAAATAGTGCATGTCAGGATGTGCCTGATGAATCTGATTGAATTTTTCTAAAGGCTGACTAAAACAGTGGACTTGCATATGTCTACGGATGTTATTTATATGGACTTCCAGAAGGCATTTGATAAGGTCCCTCATAAGAGACTGTTAAAGTTGAAGCTCATGAAATGGAAGATAAATTCTTGACCTGGTTAGAAGGTCCCTTGGGGCCTGGGTGAGGCGGGTGGGGTGGGGGGGGGGGGGGGGGGGTGGCCCCTACGTGGGCAATCTATGGCCTACAAAAGGCCCCCGGCAGACAACCCTCCCACCCTCAATGCGCCCCCCTCTCCCCCGCCCATTGCTGAGGTCTGCCAGGCTGGCCCTGGCTACCCTGCCTCACTCAGCTCTTGTCCTGAGTTCCAATGCTGAGCCTAGTCCCAGGCCTCCTGTAGTACCTGCAGTGGCCACCGATACAACTGATCTGCCAGCCCTCTGATTGGCTGGCGGCCCTTGGAGGTGGGATCCCTGTCCTTAAAGGAACAGGGATCCTGGCAGTGGGCACTTAAGTGCCTGAGTGCTGTCGAATCGCACCGGTGGGGAGAGGGGGGGCTCTGAAAGGCTGAGGTGCCGTTCCCCTTGGCTTTTTGGCCTGGCACCCGGAGCCTCGCCAGCACTACTAAACATCCAGCCCATGTTTTTATTACAGATTTCCAGCATCCGCAGTATTTTACTTTTGTATTAGTGTTTAATTCACTGCTACTTCTCTTCCAGGAATGCTCACCTTGAAGACATTCTGCTTTTCTCTCTGATGGGATTTCTGTTTGTCTCTTCTACCTTGCTCACTTTCGTTGCTTTCTTCTGCTTGATCAGGTAACTATCAAAACTCACTTTCACAGCCACGTCTCCTCAGCACCTATCTCCAGCTCCAACTTATTCCACTTGGATTCCAACTGAAATTCTGCCCTTTGTGTTTTGGATACACCCATGATTACAGATATCTTCTAGACATTCAGAATTCTTCAAACCGCTGTTCTTGTCACATCCTAAGATGCACTCTCAATGCCGTGTGCCGCCACGTGCATACCCTGGACCTCTCTCTTAAGCAGCACTGACTTACTCTATCTCGAAGCTGTGTTCTGATGAAAGGTCACACAGACCTGAAACATTAACTCTGTTTTTCTCTCCACAGATGTTGCATGGTCTGCTGTGTATTTCCAGCATTATCTGTTTTTGTTTCAGATTTCCAGCATACGCAGTATTTTTCTTTTATATTAGTCTCTAATTGGCAAGATGTGACTAGTGGTGTCCCACAAGGATCAGTGTTGGGGCCTTATATATTCACTGTATTGTCAACTTAGATGATGAGATAGAAAGCCACATATCCAAATTTGCCGATGTCGCAAAGATAGGCGGCATTGTAAGCAGTGTAGATGGAAGCATAAATTTACAAAGAAATATTGACAGATTAAGTGAATGGGCAAATCTGTGGCAAAGGAATTTCAATGTAGGCAAATGTGAAGTCATCCATTTTGGACCTGAAAAGGATAGAATAGGGTACTTGCTAAATAGTGAAAAGCTAGAGATAGTGGAGGTCTAAAGATACTTGGGGGCCAGGTATATAGATTATTAAACTGTCATGAACTGATACAGAAAATAATCAAAAAGGTTAATGGAATGCTGGCCTTTGTATCTAGAGGTCATGCTTCAGCTATACAAAGCCCTGATTAGACCATACTGGAGTACTGTGAACAGTTCTGATCAGGTGTCATCCAGCTTCTGGAAAGAAATTGTAAATTCAATAGGGCATGTGATTCAGCGACAGAAACCTGAGATTTTAGGCTGAATAGCTGGGGGATTAAAACAGGAAAAGTGACAGTGCGTCAGGAGGCTGGCTCCAACCTGCCAACTTCAGCATTTAACTTGAATGTGTTAGGTTGCATGCACGCAACCCCCTCTGGAGAAGCAGGTTACCAATTACCATATGTCCCGTACCTCTGCCCTCAACCCTTCCCCTCCCTCCCAGAACCGTGACAGTGTTCCCCTTGTCCTCACTTTCCACCCCATCAGCCTCCATATCCAAAGGATCATCCTCCGCCATTTCTGCCACCTCCAGCGTGATGCCACTACCAAACGCATCTTCCCCTCCCTTCCCCTGTCAGCATTCCGAAGGGATCGTTCCCTCTGCGACACCCTGATCCACTCCTCCATTACCCCCACCACCTCGTCCCCGTCCCATGGCACCTTCCCCTGCAATCGCAGGAGGTGTAATACCTGCCCATTTACCTCCTCTCTCCTCACTATCCCAGGCCCCAAACACTCCTTTCAGGTGATGCAGCGATTTACTTGTACTTCTTTCAATGTAGTATACTGTATTCGCTGCTCACAATGTGGTCTCCCCTACATTGGGGAGACCAAGTACAGACTGGGTGACTGCTTTGCGGAACACCTCCGCTCAGTCCGCAAGCAGGACCCTGAGCTTCCGGTTGCTTGCCATTTCAACACTCCCCCCTACTCTCATGCTCACATCTCTGTCCTGGGATTGCTGTGTTCCAGTGAACATCAACGCAAGTTCGAGGAACAGCATCTCATCTACCGATTAGGCACACTACAGCCTGCCGGACTGAACATTGAGTTCAATAATTTCAGAGCATGACAGCCCCCCATTTTACTTTCATTTTTAGTTGTTTTTTCTTTTTTCTTTTTTTCTTTTTTACATTTTTTACAACCTTTTTTTGCATTTATTTCATTTCATCTTAGTTTGTTCAATTTGCTTACCCACTGGTTTTTTTTTCATGTTTGCACTTGCTGCTGTTCAATATTCAGTCCGTTAACACCTTTTCTGTACTAATGCTTTGTCTTTCAACACACCGTTAACATATTGTTTGCCTTTGCTCCATGACCTTTTGGTCAGCTATGTGGCCTTGTCCAATCTACACCTTCTCCTTTGTTATCTCTTGCCCCACCCCCACCTCACTTGCTTATAACCTGTGACATTTTTAATATTTGTCAGTTCCGAAGAAGGGTCACTGACCCGAAATGTTAACTCTGCTTCTCTTTCCACAGATGCTGCCAGACCTGCTGAGTGGTTCCAGCATTTCTTGTTTTTATACCATATGTTAATCGTTCAATTAGAGCGATATTAACACAGGCTTTTTACTTTAATGTTATCTGAACACCAGTGTCTCAGCAGGCTCAGGATGTCACATCAGGCGAGGGCAGGAATCTGCAGCCTAACAGAATACCTGCTGCCTGCTGGACCTGGTGGCCACGCGCAACCAGTGGCTGTCAAAGTCTCCTTCGCCCCCAATTTTGTTTGCCTCCAGATCCTTCCAAGGTTCTTCCGGAGACATATCCAGTATCTCCCAGTCAGCAGCCCACAGATGCATAAGGCAGGTGACTGCCAGGTTGTTTGCCAGAGCCGGCAATTATGTCAATTTTGTCACCGATGATGCCACTCCAAATGAGTGGGCGCTCAGCTTTGCGGCTCTGGCTGGCTTCCCAGAGGTGCAGGGTGCCATCGACTGCACATGCGTGGCAATCCAGTCACCCCCAGAACAACCAGGAGTATTTGTTAACCGCGAGGACTTCTGCTTCATCAGTGTGCAGCTGGTGTGCAACTGCAATAAGATGTTTATACAGCTGTGCACAAGATTCTCAGAGATGAGGAGAAACTTTTTCTCTCAGAGGGTTGTGCGACTTTGGAACTCTCTTCCTCAGAAGGTGCTGGAGGCGGTTCATTGAATGTTTTTAAAGCGGAGGTAGATAGATTCTTGTTAGGAAAGGGAATCAAGGGTTATCGGGGATAGATGGGAGCGTGGAATTCGAAACACAACCAGATCAGCCATGATCTTATTGAATGGCAGAGCAGGCTCGAAGGGCCGAATGGCCTACTTCTGCTCCTAATTCATATGTTCATATGATGCTTTCATCCTACAGCAGTCCAAGCTCTCTGATCTCTTCGGACCTGGAAGCAGTCTTAAGGGATGGTTGCTAAGCAACAAGGGATACTTACTGCAAACCTGGCTTATGGCACCTGTCAGAAACCTGTCTACTGAAGCCCAACAGTGCGACAATGAAAGCCATATCACCACCAGATATGTGATTGAACAGGCCATCAGCATGCTAAAGATGCACTACAGGTGCCTGGGGAGATCTGGAAGCACTCTTTAGTATGCACCAGCCCAGGTATCCAGAATGGTCATGGTTTGCTGTGCTCTGCATAAAGATGCTCAACGGCAATGCTTGGACCTACAGGAGGAACAAGGCAAAGAGCTCAGATGCTCCTCAAACAAATCGGAGAGCAAGGGGGAAGAATACGATGAGGAGAGTGATGAGGGCAGTGCACCCCCAGCTTTTCACATTGCTGGCCAGGATGCCTGGGATATTCTTATTAATACAAGCTTCACTTAGGCTGCACCAGTGGACCCATGTCATGGTGAAAATGCAAACGCCACTTTTCTTGCTCTCCCTCCACCACTCCCCCCAACAATGCCACTGACACAAAGCAGTTCTGCAACCAACCAACCACCTCGTCATCAGTTCCCCCATTTGTCCCCAACAATTCATGTCCTCACATTCATCATCAAACAACTTAGAAGGCCACTTACCACCCAGCACACATAAATGGACAAGATGGGAAAGTGGTGGAAAAGAATAATATTTAGGATAGATAAATAAAGGACAGAAACTTATCAAAACATCATTTTATTGGACCCTCATGTGCATAGCCTTGTGCAATTACAAAGCCTAAATCTTCCTTTTTCTGATGTTCCTACAAGGTGCAACCTGTGTGGCTTCAGTAGAGGTAGAGGCAGGCTGTTCAGATCCCTGCCCTGACTGTTAAGGTGTCCTTGGCTGATATTCTCTGGGTATTGGAGCCTGTGAAGGCCCACTAAAGATTGCCCAACCTGCACCTGTACAGGGGCAGACTCAACCATAGGATGATAAGGCAGCATATTGCACACTGTCTGAGAGGTGGGTTGTGGGTGAGAAATCAAAGGACTTTGAGCCGAATTCCATATCCCACTTTGGCGTCTTCCCTCTCATGGCTCAGCCACACTTCACTGCTGCCACTGTGCTGGAGAACATTTTGGTGCAGAATCAGGGTGGCCCTGTAAGACCAAGGTTAAAGTATCTGTCAATCTGTTTAAGGAGTCAGCTCTATCCATGGAAAAAGACATCATCGTCATGGCTGCGATAAGACGCCCCCTCATGCTTGAGGTGGACTCCTCCAATCTGTCTGCAGTCGAAGTGCATGTGCTTTAGGTTCTGTCAGTGCAGTGCACTTTGTATGCTTCTTGCTGAATGATCCTCCTCTTCAACAACAGCCCTCGAGGTACAGCATCTGTGTCCAGCTGAGCGGACCTTGGAAAGGGCTATGCCATCCAACATGCACTCTCCACTACAGCTCTGCTCATCCTGATGACTTGTCACCTCCTACATCGACCCACTCCTGCTACATGCATGAAGTCCCTTTGGGAGATTAAAAGACATGAGTTAGTGGAAAGTACGTTGCACGTTATAATGACGACAATGATATTTCATTCACTGTTGAAACCAAGCCAACATGACTGAGTGCCGTATGATATATGGGTGGCTTTTATTTAATTGTGCCAAAAGGTAGTTGGGCACTCCCTGTCTCCCCATCTCCTACAGTCAGGGGCAACATAATGCCACTGATCTCCAGATCTTCCTCCTCTGAAGTTGTCAGCTGCGTGATCCGTGGAAGGGCCACTCCAGTTCTCTCCCTCACTCTGGTGTTCTGTGTTGTGTTCTGCAAGGCGGGAAAGAAGAGACATATGTGTGATTGTAATGGATGCAGTATATTTGGTGAAACTTACTATTTCTATGAGGGAGAATGATGACATTACATAAGGATGAAGGTGAGTGGGCATGGTAGCTGGATAGATGGGAATGTGAGGAAGTGGATACAAAGCGAAGGATGGATGGACCTGCAAGTTAAGTGGATGTGAGGAGTAGGCTTGAGAAGGCAGAGTGAGGGAGTGGGGTGATGCGCACAGTAGATTGTAGATGAATGTGGCACTGTACTCATCTTTCCTGCCCGAGGTTATTAAATCCCTTTCTACATTGAATCCAGGTGTGTGACACCACACTCCTCACCTCGGCAACATCCAACTACACATTCATTGTTTCTGCAGCAGGCTTCTGAAGAGGACAAAGATGCAAACATTAAGGGCCCTGCATTTAAAAGAAAAATGCAATTGCTGTATGTATTGGATTGCCTGCCAGAGAGTTTCAGCCAAATGTTGGAGAGTGTGGAGGATGCCACTACCAACTTGTGTAGGGTTCTCATGCATGGGATCAACACTCTGTAATCTACCACGGTGTATGTCATTACCTCAGTGAAAGTTGCAGCTGGACCATTCGTGCAGTAGCACATCTCAGGGATGTTAATACTGGTGCCATACTGTTCTGGGCTCTTCCATCTCCTTGGCCTTGAATAGGCTGGGAAACAGCATGGATAAGGACATCATTTGGATTACACAAGCCCTACAATCTGCTCTCCTGCAGATCAGTAGGAATGCTGAGCCACAGCCCAATAGCAGAGCAGTTGTGGAATGGCAATGTTGCCATCTCTCAGGATGAGAGCATGTGTGGACCCTTGCTATCCCTCAACCAATTCCTGCCCTGGTGGCAGAAAGCCTTGGCAGCCACTGAGTTGCTAAGATCTGCTTCCAGGCTTGAGCTCTGAGAGGTCACTGACAACAAGCATCTCAATGGCCCTTGACTGAGCTTTCCAGCTCTCAGCCTGAAGTCACTGGGCGCACCTCAAAGAAACACAATACAAGTTAAGAAAGTACTTAAGAAGGGCGTAATGAGTTTATACCAAGATGATAATTATGTGCAGGCATTTGGTTATTCCAGAAAAATGCTGATACTTTTTCAAATTGGTTATTAATCCTACAATATTAGTTGCCCTGATTATTAATTTTGGTCTTTGAGAAGATGCAGTTTATGTAAGGGCAGAAGGACTAGGTGAGCTGTTGGACATAACAGTAATGCATAAAAGAAGGAATTGTTCAGCTGATGCACTCTGCAATGAGCTGCTGACAAAGAACCTTGGCTGCAAACAGGTGTTGGAGCCTACTTACCTCCTCACTGTCATTAGTGTTGTCTGTCTCATAATGCTGAAGATCCTTGTCCAATGATGGCACCATGTGTTGGCCCTGTTGCAGAGCAAATCTACAGCAACATACAGAAAACCACTATTATATGGAACACTCTTTGTGTATTGCAAGAAGCTATCAGATCTGTCCAGGCATTGGAATCATCGCTTGAAGACTTGAGGAATGGTCTACTCAATGAGGGTTCTATTTGACCTGTGGATCTAATTGTGGGACAGTTTGTTTACCAACAATGGATTCTTCAGAGGACTCATGAGCCAAATGTACACAGATAGCTTTCGTCCCCAAGCAGCCAGCTTCTCATTTTTGCAATGCAGGGGTAAAGAATGGAGATGGAGGACTGGTGCAATTGTAGCAGCTGTCAGGAAATCAGTAACAGAACTGCATGATGTGCTGCTGGTGAACATATGAAATAGAAGCAGGAGTAGACTATATGGCCCCTCAAGCCTGCTCCGCCATTCAATATCATCTAAGGAAGGAAATACTTGCCATAGAGGGGGTGCAACGAAGGTTCACCAGACTAATCCCTGGGAATGTCTTATGAAGAAAGATTGAGGAACCTGGGCCTGTATTCTCTAGAGTTTCGAAGAATGAGGTGATATCATTAAAACTTACAAAATTTTTACAGGGCGTGACAGGGTGGATGTCCCTGGCTGGTGAGCCTAGAACCAGGGGACACAGTCTCAGAATAAGGGGCAGGCCATTTAAGACTGAGATAAGAGGAATTTTTTTCACTCAGAGGGTGGTGAATCTTTGGAATTCTCTACCCCAGAGGTCTGTGGAAGCTCAATCACTGAGCATGTTCAAGACAGAAATCAATAGATATCTGGATACTAATGACATCAAGGGATATGGGGGATAGTGTAGGAAAGTGGCATTGAGTAGATGATCAGCCATGATCTAATTGAATGGCAAAGCAGGCTTGACGGGCTGAATGGCCTACTCCTGCTCCTATGGCTGATCTTCGGCTTTGACTCCACTTTCCCGCCCACTCCCTATATCTCTTGATTCCCTGAGAGACCAAAAATCTGTCTATCCTCAGCCTTAAATATGTTCAACAATGGAGCATCCACAACCCTCTGGGATAGAGAATTCCAAAGATTCACAACCGTTTGAGTGAAGAAATTTTTCCTCATCTCAGTCCTAAATGATCAACTCTTATCCTGAGACTGTACCTCCGTGTTCTAGATTACCCAGTCAGTGGAAACGATCTCTCAGTGTCTACCCTGTCAAGCCCCTTCAGAATCTGTTTATGTTTCAATGAGATTACCTTTCATTCTTCCAAACTCCAGAGAATATAGACCCAATTTACTCAACCTCTCATCATAGGACAACCCTCTCATCCCAAGAACCAAGCTAGTGAACTTACATTGTACCACCTCCAATGCAAGGAAATCCTTCCTTAAATATGGGGACCAAAACTGCCCACAATACTCCAGGTGTGGTCTCACCAAAGTCCTGTACAATTGTAGCAAAAGCTCTTTATTCTTGTATTCCAATGCCCTTGCAATAAAGGCCAACATGCCATTTGCCTTCCTAATTGCTTGCTGTACCTGCATGCTAACTTCCTCTATTCCTTATACAAGTATGCCCAAGTCCCTCTGAACATGAACATTTACAAGTTTCATGTCTTTTGAAAAATAGTCTGGTTTTCTATTCTTACTACTGTAATGGCCAGGTGAGGAGGGGGTTTCAGGCTCCCCTTTCGCCCCTTCTCTGGTTTGACTGCAACAGGGTTTATCCTTTTTAAACACAGCAGTTGAATTTACCACCTCCGTGGGCGCTTGCTTCTGTTCCTCTAATGTAATTGCAAATGAACTAATCAGACAGGTTTTCTTGAGTTTAAACAAGAAAGATGTAAATTTTTTACTCTGAACACTCTAACCTGGTTAAAATGCTAAAATATGCTACACGTTCATGCACACATTCACAGAGAGTCACACACACGCACAAACAGATTACAGAAGGTAACCAGATTTGGTGGTTGGATTAAAGTCTGGAATAAATGGAATTTAAATACGGTATCTTAGTCCCATGGTCCTCATTGGGCCACGTGCACAGTTATGGGCTTGCTTCTCTCAGGACTCTTGAAGGCAGAAGCGGTGTTTGATTCTTGTCCCCTGGTTGCTGGCTGTGGCGATTTGTAGGCTTGAGGGGCTTTCCCAGTTGCAGCCAGGTCTTCTCTTGATCTTTACTGGGGAGAGAGGGAGAGAGAGAGACCTGCTTCGATGCTGGCTTTTCAGTTACTCCCTCTCTGCTTTCTCTGTGACAAAGTCTACAGTCTGTCCAGTGCTGCGCAGGCATCACATGACACAAACAAGCCCCTTTGTTGTTTATATGATGTTTTTCTGGAATCTTCTCTGAGATTCAAGGTGCCACACCTCAAGCTGTCCAGGCACACTTGGAAGGAGGGGCGTTGGCTCTTTCAAAGTCAGTGGGTGTAGATGGCCCTGACAACTCTGCTGATAAGGCCATTCCAGGTAATTTAATCACCGAGAGCACCTATTGTTCTGGCTAGGTTGAATCAGACTTGTCTCCAGTCTGATCTTTTGGTATTTCAAATGTAAATTGCAGCGGACATCTTGGCTGCCAATTTACTTTTTAAAACGTTACTTATAAGAATTTCCAGTAAAAGTCGAGTGCAAGTTTCCAACCGAAGGGATTAATATTTCCCATTTGGCATACAGGGTTCTCATGACAATACCAAAGTGAATAACCTCACAATTCCCCACATTGCAAGCCTGCTATACTCTCAACACTACATGAACTGCTATGCCTGTGCTGGGACGAGGGAGCAGTACCTCAGGACATGCGCGATGCCAATATCATCACCCTCTATAAAAACAAAGGTGACCGCGGTGACTGCAACAACTACCGTGGAATCTCCCTACTCAGCATAGTGGGGAAAGTCTTTGCTCGAGTCGTTCTAAACAGGCTCCAGAAGCTGGCCGAGCGCATCTACCCTGAGGCACAGTGTGGCTTTCGTGCAGAGATATCGACCGTTGACATACTGTTCTCCCTTTGTCAGATACAGAAGAAATGCCGCGAACAACAGATGCCCCTCCACATTGCTTTCATTGATCTCACCAAAGCCTTTGACCTCGTCAGCAGACGTGGTCTCTTCAGACTACTAGAAAAGATCGGATGTCCACCAAAGCTACTAAGTATCATCAACTCATTCCATGACAATATGAAAGGCACAATTCAACATGGTGGCTCCTCATCAGAGCCCTTTCCTATCCTGCGTGGCGTGAAACAGGGCTGTGTTCTCGCACCTACACTGTTTGGGATCTTCTTCTCCCTGCTGCTCTCACATGCGTTCAAGTCTTCAGAAGAAGGAATTTTCCTCCACACAAGATCAGGTGGCAGGTTATTCAACCTTGCCCGTCTTAGAGCGAAGACCAAAGTACGGAAAGTCCTCATCAGGGAACTCCTCTTTGCTGACGATGCTGCTTTAACATCTCACACTGAAGAGTGCCTGCAGAGTCTCATCGACAGGTTTGCGGCTGCCTGCAATGAATTTGGCCTAACCATCAGCCTCAAGAAAACGAACATCATGGGGCAGGACGTCAGAAATGCTCCATGCATCAATATTGGCGACCACGCTCTGGAAGTGGTTCAAGAGTTCACCTACCTAGGCTCAACTATCACCAGTAACCTGTCTCTAGATGCAGAAATCAACAAGCGCATGGGAAAGGCTTCCACTGCTATGTCCAGACTGGCCAAGAGAGTGTGGGAAAATGGCGCACTGACACGGAATACAAAAGTCCGAGTGTGTCAAGCCTGTGTCCTCAGTACCTTGCTCTATGGCAGTGAGGCCTGGACAACGTATGTCAGCCAAGAGCGACGTCTCAATTCATTCCATCTTCGCTGCCTCCGGAGAATACTTGGCATCAGGTGGCAGGACCGTATCTCCAACACAGAAGTCCTCGAGGCGGCCAACATTCCCAGCTTATACACACTACTGAGTCAGCGGCGCTTGAGATGGCTTGGCCATGTGAGCCGCATGGAAGATGGCAGGATCCCCAAAGACACATTGTACAGCGAGCTCGCCACTGGTATCAGACCCACCGGCCGTCCATGTCTCTGCTTTAAAGATGTCTGCAAACGCGACATGAAGTCCTGTGACATTGATCACAAGTCGTGGGAGTCAGTTGCCAGCATTCGCCAGAGCTGGCGGGCAGCCGTAAAGGTGGGGCTAAAGTGTGGCGAGTCGAAGAGACTTAGCAGTTGGCAGGAAAAAGACAGAGGCGCAAGGGGAGAGCCAACTGTGTAACAGCCCCGACAAACAAATTTTTCTGCAGCACCTGTGTAAGAGCCTGTCACTCTAGAATTGGCCTTTTTAGCCACTCCAGGCGCTGCTCCACACGCCACTGACCACCTTAAGGTGCTTACCCATTGTCTCTCGAGATAAGGAGGCCAAAGAGAGATACTCCATCTGCCACCTGATTACCCATTCACTTAACCTGTCTATATCTCTTTGTAACTTCTGTGTGCTCCTCACAGCGTTAATTCCCACTTAGCTTTGTATCATCAGCAAACTTAGATACATTACTCTCAACCACTTTGTCTGTCATTAATATAGATTGGAAATATCTGAGGCTCCAGCACTAATCCTTGCAGCACTCCACTGGTTAGAGCCTGCCAACTTGAAAATGCTCTGTTTATCCCTGCTGTTTGTGTCTTATCTGTCAACCAATCTGCTACCAATATATTATCCCCAACTCCATAAGCCCTTATCTTACGTATTAACCTTCTATATGGCACCTTAATGAATGCCGTTTTGAAATGCAAGTATACTACATCTACAGGTTCCCCTTTATCCACCCTACTAGTTACTCTAATAAAAAAACTCTAATAAATTTGTCAAACACGATTTCCCTTTTGTAAAACCATGTTGACTTGATCTGATCATACTACAATTTTCTTACTGCATTGCTAAGTCTTCCTCAGTAATAGATTCCAGCATTTTCCTGATGACTGATGTCAGACTAACTGGCCTGTAGTTCCCTGTTTTCTGTCTCCCTCCTTCCTTGAATAGCAATGTTACATATGTTAACTTCCAATATGCCAGGACCATTCTAAATTCTGGGGAATTTTGGAAAATCATTACCAGTGCATCCACTATCTCTGCAGCTACCTCTTTTAATCCTAGGATGTAGGATGTGATCACACACAGTTGCATATTAATGCAGTGGAAGTCCTTGTGAGTCCTCAAGGCCATGGGATTGCCTAAAAGAGTTCATATGGTGATGTGAATGCAGTCAATGAGGTCCTATGCATGGGGAAAGCCGGTAATCCATTCAAAGCTCAGACTGCTATCCTATTGCTTCCAAACGTCCGTGGAAAAAATTATGAAAATGTTTGTCCTAGCAAACATGGCATCAGACACCCTCAGTATATGTATGAACTATAGACTGACTGATGGTATTTATAATTCCTGTGGTAGCCAGGAAGGATCGGAGGCAAAGAAGTTGAAGATTGCAGTGACCTTGACAGCAACAGATAGTGCTGTGCTAGCTGGAGCACTTGGTTGCAGGTCTTGTTCCCAGGATGTAATACAACTCTGTGATAGAACCCTGGAGAAGGACAGCCTCCTTGTCCACTGCACCTTAGAGAACTGCAAGTATGTTATGCTGAATCTATAAACTCTATTGGAAGGGTAAGAATTTCTCCATGCCTGCCTTCTGTTATTTGGTCCCTTTGCAGTTCCTCCTGTGGCTGCTCTTCCTCCTGCTCCTCTAGCCAGAGTTGGCTTGCTAGAAGGAAGACCCTTGAAGAAAAAAAGTATATCTCTCTTAAGAGTTCAGAATGCTCTACAGCTACTACAAGCATGTGCTTCCTTTTTCCTTTTTCTGTCCTGAGAGAGTGCCAAAACTGTCTTAGTCTGTTTTGCTATTTCTCACTATTTTATTGACCATTATAGATGCTAGTTCTTTTTCCCTATATACCTGCAGAGATTATCACTCTGCTCCTACTTTATTCCTGACAACATTGATTTTGCTGCTATGGGTATTGAAGAACCTTGCTTGGAAGATTAATCTGGTCTGAGACATTGTACCATATAACAAATCGCTAAATGAATCACCATGTATCAATCTCTTCCAAGTTTCTGTTCACATATTTTACTCAGAGTGAAACTAATTTTAATAATTACTGTAGATTTTAAAGTGTTTGAAATGCAAAGTTTGTAATAATGTTATGGGCAGCTTTATGAAATGTAATATATAGGGTCCAAGGTGACCAATTTGTTGCATCTAAATTTCAGATTTGACAATTGCAAATGCTGCAGTGGGATTAGAAGTAGCTCCAATTGCGATATTATTTTGTAAACTATAGTATAATGGAATAAAATTTAACCACATGCAGACCATATTGGTAATACATGTATTAAAATTTTGCCTGGATTTTGCCAAGTTCAACTATATTAGCAATGATAAATAGTGCTGCTCCAGCCTGGAAGGAGCCCAAAGCAAAGAAGTTCATAGCCATGGTCATCTTCACAACTTCTGGCAATGCCATCCTCGCTCTGGTCTGAGGTTACAGTTGTGGCTGCAAATATCAATAAAGCTAGGTTCTTATGATTGTTATTTCTGCTAATGCACAGGATAAGTACTTAATTCAGTAATAAAGCATAAAACATCTATTTTAGAAGCATTATTGCTATTCTCATTTGTCTCTTTACTTTCAAACAGTTTTAATCCTTACATTTTTCTTAATTTGATGTTCTTAGTGGTAGAGTCTCGTAATGTCTCCTATATTATAACAGTGACTGCACTTGAGTAGTACTTAATTGGTTGTAAAATGCATTGAGACATCCTGAAGTCATGAAAGCCTCTGTATAAATGCAAGTCTTTCTTTCTTTATATATTACGTTTGCTATTATGGTGGATGTGTACTATTTTAACTTGACAGGGCTGAGTAATCTTCCACTGCATATTGTGCACGCCAGCAACCTAAGTGCATACCCACATACCTGATGGTAGAGTAATAAATGCAGTAGGCTCACTATTCTGTTTGCTACTGACTAGGAAGACAGCTTACAGTATTGGGCCACAAAATACAGCTCCTTAGCAGCCATTTTTTTGGTGCTAAAAGTGCCATTTTGATTCCAAAGTGCCATCCGTGGCACGCATGCACACTTCTGCTGTGAACCGTGCCCCATGCTGTTTTGCTGAGGACATTAATGTGTACATAGGGAGCATCCACCAGATGTATGCAGAGTAGGCAGATCATGGCATCAGTCAGCATTTAATACTTCCTGATTTGATGCCAGCTCTGCCATTTTGGAGCTCAATGCTCGAGCTAATGCTGTCTATTTAACATGCTCAGCTGAACATTTATTCAGCAGCCAGATGGGTCACCCCCTCACCTCCGCTATTTAATGGGATTATCACTCCTTACAGGTTAGTTGTTGATTGACTAATACTGGTTGTTTCTGCAATTGCAGAAGTGTTTGGTGGTTTCCAGCGTTGTTTAAAGTTGGTGAAGTCTACAGGGAGTGATGCAGTACATCCTGAAGGATTTTGTCCTGACTTAAAGGATTCTGCACAAACCACTTCCTCCCAGACATGGGTGCAGTAGTATGCATTCCCCCGGACAATAGCATGACAGGAAGAATGAGAATGACACAGAGCAGGACAAGCTGCTGGGAGAGGGAGGGGAAGGAGGGCTCTCAAAAGGAGGCCATATCCACCAGGGTGTTCAGGGAATGATTCTCCCACCCAAACCTCAGCAACGAGCAGTGTGTCAGATGTCTGTGCTTCATTAAGGATGTCCTCAACTAAAATCTGTCACCTGCTGCAGCCACAACTGTAAGCTCAGACCAGATCGAGGATGGCATTGCGAGTAGTTGTGAAGGTGACCATGGCTATAAACCTCTTTGCTTTGGGCTCCTTCCGGGCTGGAGCAGGCGATATTTACAACATTTCCCAGTTTGTCATGCACTGTTGCATTAAGGGAGGTCACTGAGGCTCTGTATTCCAAGACAGCTGAATATATGGACTGGATTTTACCAGCCCCCTGACGTCACGGGTCGTGGCGGGGGGCACAGAAAATACTTCCGGGAGAGACCCGCCACAGGCCTCGATGCTGGGAAGGCCCTGCGCAATATTACCGGCGGCGGTGAGGACTCGTGGCGGCGCCCACCCACCCTCCTGCTCGGCGATGGGAGCCTAATTAAAATATTTTAATGTATTTAAATAAAGTAATAATTACTTACCTTGTCGCAACGGCCATCCTAAAGCCTGGCTACCCGACCCGAACCCGACTAGACCCGACTACATGTGTCAGGCTCGGGTCGGGTTGAGTTGAAATTCTGAGTCCAGCATTCGGGCTCGGGTCGAGTGGGGCTGGACACTGCTTCCGGGAAGTCACGGGGTCAGGCTTACCCATGATTCCCTACAACTCCAGCTGCAGGAATAGCCTGCTGCCGGAACAGATGAAGGAGATTCGTGTCTGGTCAGGTGCGGAAAAAAATTAAAGGGCTCGGGCTCGGGCTTGGGTCAAGGTCGGGTTGGCTTTGGTCAGGTTGGGCCCGGGTCGGGTTTTAATTTTATACCCAAGCCAGGCTTTAGGCTGCCCTGCTGCAATATTCCGGCCGGTTGCCGGAACTCCCGCGCCTTCGATCTCCATTCATAGATCCAAGGTGGAACACTTGTTGGGAGAGGGCAGCAGCTAATTTTTCAGGGTGGGGTGGCGGGAGGGTGCAAAATGGGGAAAACTAAAGCGATTGGTGGGGGGGATGGTGGGATGGAATTGAAGGTTAAAGGTTTTAAATTTTGGTGCGGGGTGAGGTCGGGATTGCGGAATTGTTTTTTTTTGTGGGGAGAGGGCGATTAATAAATTGATTTGTCATGGGGGGGGTAGGAGAGGGGATTGAAACTTTGAATAAATTTTTAGCTTTAATTTTCTCTCCCCATAACTTTAAAAATTTAAATGATTCGGAAGGGCCTGAAGCCCTTTAAAAATGGCGGCAGCGCCTGCACAGTGGCACCAGACGCCATTGCTGGAGACGGAGCGTCTGCCCCCTCTACGTCACTGGGGGCGGGCCGACCGCCCCGGCCATGTAAATGAGCATGGCTGCTCCATGGAGCACTTTTCACGTGTGCGCCGCAGCGTTTTTGAAGCTGATCGGTGGCGAGCTGGAAAAATTCAGCCCTAATGTCATTCTGTCTTGCAAGTGGCGTGAGCATGTGGCTTTGTTAGGATTGCAGATTTCCTGACTGTGCAGGGTGCCATTGACTGCATGCACGTCACTTTATGGGCATCACATGTCAACTCTGAGAAGTACCACAACTGAAAGGGATTGAACTCGCTTAATGTCCAACTGGTGCATGACCATAAGGCAGCGTATCATACTGCCTGATATCCTGCGGCAATCCACTATGCCATCTGTATTCCAGCCACCATGACAAAACAGAGGGTGGCTCCTGGGCAACAGGAGCTATCCGCTGATCACATGGCTCATGACTCTAGTGCACAACTCACGCATACTTTGACAGCATAAATACAGCATGCTGCCACACAACGTGTGCTGCAGCAGATCATTGGGGTGCTGAAACAATGCTTCTGCTGCCTGCACTGCTCTGGAGGGGCCCTACAGTACTTGGTAGAGTGTATGACAAGATTTATGGTGGTCTGCTGCATGCTGCAGAACCTTGCCATCGTGAAGGCACAGCTCTTGCCACCAGGTATACAGTGACCAGCTAAGGAGGAGGACGAGTAAGGGGAGGGGTGGAGGCAACCAACAGCTGGGTTGTCTGTGATCACCTCATCCGACTGCTATACCAGTGAACGCAACCCCAATTCCCCATTCACCAACAGTCCCTTCCCTCTGATCATCACAGCAATTGCTTAGTCACAATGCTAAAATAAAAGCCAACATTAAATAAATATTGCAACCAAATTTATTAATCAAACACTTCCATACTACATACAAACATCAAATAGACATCCTTGTGCATTCCCTTAGTACCGGTCTTCTGTGTCCCTTTATCTATTGTACTGTTCCTACACAGTGCTATCCCAGTGGCTGCAGCATAGCTAGTGGAAGGCTGCTGACTTTCAGTAGGGTTACTACAGATGGCCTTGGAGGATACCCTCGAGCAACTTTGGCCTAGAAGGCCCGACTTGGATCTGCAACATTCCGACATGGACAGCAGCAGTCTAGGCAGATGGAGGGGCTGTGGTGGGAGGACAAATGTTGTCATCCTAGACATCAGGTTTGTGCTCCACAGAACCACTGCCACTCCCCAGGGGCAGTGCCTCAGCATTCCTAATAATCTGTTGCAGGAATAATTGCTGGACTACTGTGACACCCTGCAAGCCCCTTTCAGCATGTTATCAGCAGCTATGATGGCAGCAGTCTGAGCTTGCATAAGACCAAGAAAGGCACAAGGGTAGGGTTGTGATGAGGGGCGGTGGGAGGGCTGGGAGGGTGGTGGGTGGGGAAGCAAGAGGTGTATGTCTACACCATGTGTAGCTTGTAAATCAGAAGAGAGTGTGGGGTGAGGGGGAAGTGGGATGTGAGAAGAAGGATTAGGTATGAGGATACCATCATCATTGATGGTTTAACCCTCACTGCTGGCCACGGCCTCAGCGATGGCTATTCCATTGATTTTAGTTTAGTTTAGTTTAGAGATACAGCACTGAAACAGGCCCTTCGGCCCACCGAGTCTGTGCCGACCATCAACCACCCATTTATACTAATCTTACACTAATCCCTATCACCTACCTATACTAGGGGCAATTTATAATGGCCAATTAACCTATCAACCTGCAAGTCTTTGGCATGTGGGAGGAAACCGGAGCACCCGGAGGAAACCCACGCAGACACAGGGAGAACTTGCAAACTCCACACAGGCAGTACCCAGAATTGAACCCGGGTCGCTAGAGCTGTGAGGCTGCAGTGCTAACCACTGCGCCACTGTGCCGCCCATTGAGGTAAGGATATGGAGTCGAGCCTGTCCCCTGCTGGTTAGGTTCTGCTGCCTTCAGTCGTGCACTAATTTGTCATGCAGTAAAGAGGGAAGTGTATCAGTGAATGTGGTGCTGTGTGTTTGGTTGACGGACCTGTCACGGTTGACTAGCTGGCAGTGTGTGCAAGATGTGAGATGGGGGTGTGAGGCTTGCAGCAATGCTAATTGTGTGAGGGTGAAGTGAAGCTAAGTGATTGAGCAAGATTGTTGGTAGTTGAAAGCTGGGGGTGTGGTGCTTTGAGCAGTTGCTGAGAATAGTTGTGCTGTTGGTATGGTAAGGCATTTGAAGATACATTCACTGACTTTAACCACTCATGTGAGGTCATTGAATTTTCTTGCAGCACTGCATCCAGATGGTCAGGGCTAAACTCCTGACATTGACTGCCATGACTATCAAGAGGTGCAGGCTAGCTTTAAGTGGTATAAAAACAAGAAATGAAGGAAATACTCAGCAGGTCTGGCAGCATCTGTGGAGAGAGAAGCAGAGTTAACGTTTCAGGTCAGTGACTCTTCTTCAGAACTTTTTAAGTGGTTAAGAGCATTAAGTGGTTCTAGTCTTGAACAAACTTGGGCCCCCGCTGAGGTGTGCAGCCACTCATCTGCACATTTAATGCTAGCTGTACGTATCGATCATGCAAATTAGCAGGCAGTACGAAGCTGACATGCTGCCTGCATCGAAAGCAACGAGTGTGAATTAATCGCGTATTGCGATCCTGCGTCTGTTTTCAGGGGCTGTCTAATTTAGCCCCCTGAATTTCGAAACTTTGAAAAATAAAGTAATATATGAAGCACTGCAGAACTTACATTCAAAAAATAAATAATGAGCCATGTTTTAAGGTATGAGCTGCAAAATTCAGCTCAGTAGCACCCATATTTTCGGCTCTACAGGCGATGTTTTGGGTGCAAAATGGTGTCTGCATCACATGCACACACTTGCGGTGCCATCTGCATCAACACCATTTTTGGCGAGAGTGTTAGCACGGCGTTAGGAGCCCACGTCGGAATATGCACAGTCGGAAGATCATGTCGCCAGTCAGCACGTAGCGATGATTTGGCTCTAGCAGTGCCATTTTCAAGCTCAACGCTTCAGCTGATGCCCTCTCTTAATCTTGCACAGCTGAACACGTATTCAGCAGCAGGAAGGACCCTCCAGCTGCACTATTTAGCGGGATCATCAACTACTTTCAGGTTAGTTTTTGATTGATTAAGGAACATAGAAAATAGGAGCAGGATTAGGCCATTTGGCCCCTCGAACCTGCTCCGCCATTCAACTATATCATAGTTGATCTACCTCAATGCTACTTTCCCATGTTATCCCCATATCCCTTGATGTTGTGAGTATCCAGATATCTATCGATTTCTGACTTGAACATACTCAACGATTGAACCTCCACCACCCTCTGGGGTAAAGAATTCCAAAGATTCACCAATCTCTGAATGAAGAAATTCCTCCTCATCTCAGTCCTAAATGGTCTACCTCTTATTCTGAGACTGTGTCTCCTGGTTCTACTGACTCTTGCTGAATTTGTAGAACCGCTGTGAATTTTAAATTGCTACTTTAACTTGATGAACTCGACAGGGAGTGGTGTTGCACGTGATGAATACCTTAGTCCTGACTTCAAGGATTCTGCTCAAACCAGTCATAGGTGCTGTAGTTACCGTCCCCCTTGACCTAGATCATGTCAGGAAGATTGAGCAGAGACAACACAGAAGGACAAGCTGCTTGCAGAGGAAGGAGAGCGAGGAGGAAAAGGGCTCCCAGCAGTAGGCCATATCCACCCAGGATCTTCAGGTAGCAATCTTTTACCTCAATCTCAACAAGGAACAGCACGTGCGATGTCTCCATTTTACGAAGGAGGCGCTCACTGAAATCTACCACCTCTTGAAGGCAGAACTGCAGCCTCATTGCAGAGCATGGATGGCACTGCCAGTGCCTGTGAGTTGACTTTGACCATGAACTTCTTCATATCGGGATCCTTCCAGGCTGGAGCAGGTGACATCTCTAACATCTCCCGTTTGCCATCCACTGCTGTATAAGGGAGGTGTCTGATACTCTGAATGGCAAGGGAGGGGAGGACATTGCGTTCTGACCAGAGTGAAACAGGGGTAGTGTGCATGTGGCTTCACCAGGATAGTGAACTCCCCATGGTGCAGAGTGCCATTGACTGCATGCATGTGGCTTTTTTTAGTTTAGTTTAGAGATACAGCACTGAAACAGGCCCTTCGGCCCACCGAGTCTGTGCCGACCATCAACCACCCATTTATACTAATCCTACACTAATCCCATATTCCTACCACATCCCCACCTGTCCCTATATATTTCCCTACCACCTACCTATACTAGGGGCAATTTATAATGGCCAATTAACCTATCAACCTGCAAGTCTTTGGCATGTGGGAGGAAACCGGAGCACCCGGAGAAAACCCTCGCAGACACAGGGAGAACTTGCAAACCCCGCACAGGCAGTACCCAGAATCTTTATGGGTGCCGCATCTAAATGTGGAGGTGTACTGCAACCGCAAAGGGTTCCACTCCCTGAATGTGCAGTTGATGTGCAAACATGCTCAGTACATCATGCAGATGAATGCCCACTATCCTGGTAATAGTAATGATGTCTTTGTTCTGTGCCAGTCCGCTGTTCCCTCAGTACTTGAGCCACCACTTCAAACCAGAGGATGACTACTGGGGGACAAGGGCAATCTGCTGACAACCTGGCTCATGACTCCAATGCGCAAGCATATGTGGGCAGCATTCATACAATGAGAGCCACACAAAATATGAGAGAGTGCACCGTTGGGTTGCTGAAGCAATGGTTCCACTGCTTGGACTGCTCTGGAGAAATCTTGCAGTACTCTGCAGAGTGTGTGTCACACTTCACCATTGTCTGCACATCCTGCACAACCTTACCATCATGAAGGCACATCCCTTGCCACCAGGTATATGGTGAGCAGCTGAGGAGAAAGAAGAGGAGGAGGCAACCAACACACCCCTTTTCCGACTGGGCTGTCCACGATCGACTCACCCATCTGTGGATACCAGTGAACACAACCCCAATTCCCCGTTCAAAACCAGTCCCACACCTTACCTTCCCCCTGTTACTATCCATCACTTTTTTGTTACAAATATCAAGACCATCCATTCATGCCTCTGCTGCTTCCCTCCCTTCCTGTAACCTGCCAGGCCTAACCTCCTCCAAGGTCCACCCTTGCCCTCACCCTGATTTTGCATGTTTCTCTAGTTTTTCTCCTATCTCCTCTCGTATCCTCTCCAGCTCATTTTGTCAATGAGACCCACCTCTTGCTCTCTAGGCCCTATTTCTACTAAACTGCTGATCACTAAACTTCCCTTCCTGATTCCAAGTTAGCTGACATTAGTAACAGTTCTCTGTCTTCGGATACTGACCCCCCTCTACTTCAAATTTGACATCTTTGCCCCTATCCTCAAAAACCAACACTTGAACCCTCTGTCCTTGCAAACTATTTCCCCATCTCAAATTCCCTTTTCCTCTTCAAAAGCCTTGAACATGTTGCTGCCTCCCAAATCCATGCCTGTCTTTTTTGGAACCCCTTGTTTGCGTTCCTGCAATCAGGTTTCAGTCCCCGTCTTGGTGCTGGACAGCAGGACAGACAGTTTTTATCAAATTCAAAAAAGGTCATCTGGCCTAATGTCTTCTTATGTGGCTCAGTGTCAAATTTTGTTCCACAACAGGGAGTTGTGGTAAATGGTTAATTTTCAGACTGGAGGATGGTAGACTGTGATGTTCACCAAGGTTCAGTGCTAGGACCACTGTTTTTTTGATATACATAAATGACTTGGATCTTGGCATACAGAGAAAACTTTCAAAATTTGCTGATAATACCCAACTTGGAGGTATGGCTGACAGTGAGATTGATACCAATCAACTGCAACAAGACATAGATAGGCTAGCAGAATTGGCAAACAATTAGCAAATAGAATTTAATACAGAGAAATGTGAGGTGATGCATTTTGGCAAAAGGGATAGGGAGAGGCAATATAGACTAAATGGTACAGTTCCAAAGAGTGTATAGGGACAGATAGACCTGAGAGTTCATGTACATAGAAACATAGGGACAGGAGTAGACCATTCAGCCCATTGAGCCTGCTCCACCATTCAATATGATCATGGCTGATCATCCACTTCAATGCCTTTTTGCCCATATCACTTTATGTCATTGGTATTTAGAAATCTGTCAATCTCTGCTTTAAATATACTCAATGATTGAGCTTCCACACCCCTCTGGGATAGAGAATTCCAAAGATTCACAACCCCCTGAGTGAAGAAATTTCTCCTCATCTCTGTCCTAAGTGGCTTTTCCCTTATTTTGAAATTGTGTCCCCTAGTTCTAGACTCCCTAATCTCGCTTCATAGGACAGTCCCGCCATCCTGGGAACGAGTCTGGTGAACCTTCGTTGCACTCCCTCTATGGCAATAATATCCTTCCTAAGGTAAAGGGACCAAAACTGCACACAGTAATCCAGGTGCAGTCTAACCAAGGTTCTATATAATTGAAGCAAGACCTCACTACACCTGTATTCAAATCCTCTTGTGATAAAGGTTAACATACCATTAGCCTCCCTAATTGCTTGCTGCACCTGCATGCTAGCTTTCAGTAACTTATTGATGAGGACACCTGGGTCCCTTTGTACATCTACGCTTTCTAATCTCTTACCATTTAAGAAATGCGCTGCACATCAGTTCCTCCTACCAAAATGCATAACCTCACATTTCTCCACATTATATTCCATCTGCCACATTCTTGCCCACTCACTAAGTCTATCCAAATCCCCTTGAAGCCGCTTTGCATCTTCCTCACAACACACATTCCCACCTAGTTTTGTATCATCTGCGAACTTGGAAATATTACATTTGGTCCCCATATCCAAATCATTGATATATATTGTGAACAGCTGGGGCCCGAGTACTGATCCTTGCGGTAACCCACTAGTCAGAGTCTGCCAATGCAAGAATGGCCCGTTTATTCCTACTCTCTCTGCTTTCTGCCTGTTAGCCAAATCTTAATTCATGCCAGTATATTACCTCCTATTCCATGTGCCTTAAATTTGCTAACTTTTTTGAAAGCCTTCTGAAAATCCAAGTATACTATGTTCACCAACTCCCCTTTATCAATTCTGTCAGTAATATCCTCAAAAAACCCCAACAGGTTCGTCAAACATGATTTCCCGTTCATAAATCCATGTTGACTATGCCCAGTCAGGTCATTATTATACAACTGTCCATTTATCACATCCTTTTATAAGAGAAAACATAGAAACATAGAAAAATTGGGGCAGGAGTAGGCTATTCAGCCCTTCGCGCCTACACCTCCATTCAATACGATCGTGGCTGATCATCCAAACTCAGTACCCTTTTCCCGCTTTCTCCCCATATCCCTTGATCCGTTTAGCCCTAAGAACTATATCTAACTCTTTCTTGAATATATTTAATGATTTGGCCTCAACTGCTTTCTGTGGTAGAGAATTCCACAGGTTCACCACTCTCTGGGTCAAGAAAACCCTCCTCATCTCAGTCCTAAATGGCTTACTCCTTATCCTTAGACTCCCGGTCCTGGACTCCCCGCCATCGGGAACATCCTTCCTGCATCTAGTCTGGCCAGTCCTGCTAGAATTTTGTAGGTTTCTATGAGATCCCCTCTCATTCTTCTAAATTCTAGTGAATACAAGCCTAATCAACCCAATCTCACTTTATACGTCAGTCCTGCCATTCTAGGAAACAGTATGGTAAACCTTCGCTGCACTCCCTCTGTAGCAAGAACATCCTTCCTCAGATAAGGAGACCAAAACTGCACACAATACTCCAGATGTGGTCTCACCAATGCCCTGTATAATTGCAGCAAGACATCCTTGCTCCTGTACTCGAATCATCTCGCTATGAAGGCCAACATACCATTTGCCTTCTTTCATCCACATTATACTGCATCTGCCATGTATTTGCCCACTCACTCAACCTGTCCAAATCAACTGGAGCTTCTCTGCATCCTCCTCACAGCTACCACTCCCACCCAGCTTTGTGTCGTCTGCAAACTTGGATATATTGCATTTAATTCCCTCATCTATATCATTAATATATATTGTAAATAGCTGGGGTCCTAGCACTGATCCCTGCGGTACCCCACTAGTCACTGCCGGCCACTCGGAAAAACACCCGTTTATTCCTACTCTTTGTTTCCTGTCCGCCAACCAGTTCTCTATCCATGTCAGTACCTTACCCCCAATACCATATGCTTTAATTTTGCATGCTAATCTCTTATGTGGAACCTTATCGAAAGCCTTCTGAAAGTCCAAATACACCACATCCACTGATTCTCCCATATCTATTCTACTAGTAACATCCTCAAAAAATTCCAGTAGATTTGTCAAGCATGATTTCCCTTTCATAAATCCATGTTGACTTTGTCCGATCTGTCATTGTTTTCCAAGTGCTCTGCTATTACATCTTTTATAATGGACTCTAGCATTTTCCCCACTATTGATGTCAAGCTAACCGGTTTATAATTTCCTGTTTTCTCTCTCCCTCCTTTTTTAAATAGTGGGGTTACATTAGCTACCCTCCAATCCATTGGAACTGTTCCAGAGTCTATAGAATTTTGAAAAATGACTAGCAATGCATCTACTATTTCTAGGGCCACTTCCTTAAGTACTCTGGGATGTAGATTATCAGGCCCTGGGGATTTATCGGCCTTCAATCCCATCAATTTCCCGAACACCATTTCACTATTAATACTGATTTCATACAGTTCCTCCTTCTCACTAGACCCTATGTTCCCCAACATTTCTGAGAGGTAATTTGTGTCCTCCTTTGTGAAAACAGAACCAATGTATGTATTTAATTAGTCTGCCATTTCTTTGTTCCCCATTATAAATTCTTTCGTTTCTGACTGTAAGGGACCAACATTTGTTTTCACTAATCTTTTCCTCTTCATATATCTATAGAAGCTTTTACAGTCAGTTTTTATGTTCTCTGCAAGCTTACTCTCATACTCTATTTTCTCCTTCTTTATCAATCCCTTTGTCCTCCTTTGCTGAATTCTAAACTGCTCCCAATCCTCAGGTTTGCTGCTTGTTCTAGCCATTTAATATTTCTCCTCCTTGGATCTAATGCTATCCCTAATTTCTTTTGTAAGCCACAGTTGAGCCACCCTTCCTGTTTTATTTTTGCGCCAGACTGGAATGAACAATTGATGTAATTCATCCATGCGCTCTTTAAATGCTAACCATTGCCTATCCATTGTCAACCCTTTAAGTAATGTTCCCCAATCTATCATAGCCAACTCGCACTTCATACCTTCATAGTTTCCTTTACTTTGATTTAGGACCCTAGTCTCGAAATCAACTCTCTCACTTTCCATCTTAATAAAGATTCTAACATTTTCCCTACTACTGTAGTTCCCTGTTTTCTCTCTCCCTCCCTTCTTAAATAGTGGGGTGACATTTGCCATCTTCCAATCTGCAGGAACCATTCCAGAATCTATAGAATTTTGGAAGATGATCACCAATGCATCCACTATCTCCATAGCTCCCTCTTTCAACACTTTGGGATGTAGAATATCAGGTCCTAGGGACTTATCAACCTTCAGCCCCATTAATTTCTCCAAAGGAAATTGAGGGGAGATTTGATAGAGGTGTATAAGATTCTGACAGGTTTGGATAGGGTTAGACAGAGAAAGGCTGTTCCCATTAGCTGATGGTACAAGGACTAGAGGACACAGATTTAAGGTTTTGGGCAAGAGATGCAGGGGAGATGTGAGATCGAACATTTTTGTGCAGAGAGTGGTAATAGTCTGGAACTCTCTGCCTACGAGGGTAGTGGAAGTGGAGACGATGAGTGTTTGCAAAATGAAATTGGATGGGCACTTGAGGAAACTAAGCTTACAGGGGGATGGGGATAGAACCGGGGAATGGGACTGATTGGATTGCTCTACAGAAAGCCGGCATGAACTCGATGGGCTGAATGGCCTCCTTCTGTGCCTGTCTTTATGATGCTATGACAAAATAACCATTCAAAACAAACTTTTTCAAACAAGCCACTCAATATTCCATATAAAAGTCAACTAATCACCATTGTGCATTCTCTTGGTGCCTGTCTTGAGGGTGCCTTTGCCTGACCTCGTGCTCCTATGCAGTGCTACCCCAGTGGCTGCAGCATGGCTGATGGAAGGCCACTGACTTTCAATGAGGGAGACTGCAGAAGCCCATCCAGGACAACCTGTTGCAGCTCTGGGCCTAGAAGGCCGGGCAGCGGACTGAATCACCTCAGCAGGGTGGCAGCAGTCTGGGCTGGCTGGCTGACAGGCAACAGCGAGGGTACTGGCAAAGTAGCAGTGGTGTAAGGATGAATGCTGTCTTCCTGAGGGTGGACAACAGGTTCATGCTCCACGGAGCCACTGCCTCTCTCCTGGGACAATGCTTCAGCAATGGTGATCTGTTGGAGGTCAGATTACTGGACTACAGTGAGATGCTGCAAGCCCCTTTGAGCACTGATCTGAGGCTGCTTGGCATCAAGCTGTGCTTTCATGGTGCAACGTATTCCTATGTTATGAGCATACCAACTGTGTGATGATGTCATAAAACATGTGATCTGGCCATCTTGATGTCTATCTTTCTTTACAGGTTTCTCCCAATATATAACAAATTTTGGCAATGAAATTGGATGAAAGTACAAAACTTTTTGCAGCAAATGGCAGTAGAGACTGTGATGAACAAAATAAGCTAGCTCCCAGTGACTTACCTGCTAGCAGAGTGAAGATATTCTACTGGTTTGTGTTGAGCCTGATTTTTCTGAAAACGTGTGACTGCACACAGTTGAAAGAATTCTGCAGGTTCCTAGTCATAGAGTCATAGAGTCATACAGCACAAAAACAGACCCTTCGGTCCATCATGTCTGTGCCGGCCATCAAGCACCTACCTATTTTAATCCCATTTTCCAGCACTTGGCTCATAACCTTGTATGCTATGGCATTTCAAGTGCTCATCTAAATACTTCTTAAATGTTGTGATGGTTCCTGCCTCTACCACCTCTTCAGGCAATGCGTTCCAGATTCCAACCACCCTCTGGGTGAAAGTTTTTTTCCTCAAATCCCCTCTAAACCTCCTGCCCCTTATCTTAAATCTATGCCCCCTGGTTATTGACCCCTCCGCTAAGGGAAAAAGTTTCTTCCTATCTAATCTATCTATGCCCCTCATAATTTTGTATACCTCAATCATGTCTCCTCTCAGCCTTCTCTGCTCTAAGGAAAACAACCCTAGCCTTTTAAGTCTCTCTTCATAGCTGAAACTCTCCAGCCCAGGTAATATCCTGGTGAATCTCCTCTGCACCCTCTCCAGTGCAATCACATCCTTCCTATAGTGTGGTGCTCAGAACTGTACACAGTACACCAGCTGTGGCCTAATTAGCGTTTTATACAGCTCCATCATAACCTCCCTGCTCTTATATTCTATGCCTCGGCTAATAAAGGCAAGTATCCCATATGCCTTCCTAACCACCTTATCTACCTGTGCTGCTGCCTTCAGTGATCTATGGACAAGTACACCAAGGTCCCTCTGACCCTCTGTACTTCCTAGGGTCCTACCATCCATTGTATATTCCCTTGCCTTGTTAGTCCTCCCAAAATGCATCACCTCATACTTCTCAGGATTAAATTCCATTTGCCACTGCTCTGCCCATTTTACCAGCCCATCTATATCATCATGTAATCTAAGGCTTTCCTCTTCACTATTTACGACACCACCAATTTTCGTGTCATCTGCAAACTTACTGATAATACCTCCTATATTCACATCTAAATCATTAGTCCTAGTGCCCATATTTTTCAACTACCAACTGCACTGACTTTGGTGAGTTTG
This sequence comes from Heterodontus francisci, assembly GCF_036365525.1. Taxonomy (NCBI): domain Eukaryota; kingdom Metazoa; phylum Chordata; class Chondrichthyes; order Heterodontiformes; family Heterodontidae; genus Heterodontus; species Heterodontus francisci. Next base: position 74,341,707 of record NC_090372.1, read on the forward strand.
TTCTGATTAGGCTGACTTAGCTTCTGTATCATTGTTACAGACAGCCACAGTACAAATGTGGACAGGGTCATTATTACATTTTATGGGATAAAATGGCTACACCTACGGAATATATCGGAAAGCTAGGAATGTATGACAGAGCTCGAGAATCATTCAGTTCATACATTGAAAGAATGGAGATGTTTTTCAGAGCTAATAATAAATTAGAACTCAAAGGTGAAAGTGAAGAGGCCTAGACTCAGAATAAGGCAATTCGTGAGCACAAGAAGTCAATTTTGCTAACAGAGATTGTTCAGGAAGTGAATGGCATGCTTCCAACCTTTTAACTCCCAACAAGGCAAATGATGTGCCACACAAAATAATTATCATTAAGTTGGAGGAACATTTTAATACAAACGCACTAGAGATAGCAGAAAGCTACAAATTTGGAACCAGAAATCAGAAAAGTAGTAAAACTGTTGGTGAGTACATTGTGGCACTGAAGAATTTATCACTACATCGCAACTTTGGTACATTCATAGACTGTACATTACGAGACAGGTTCGTGTGTGGATTGGTGGATGAAAGAATTCAGTCAAAGTTACTACACACACAAAATCTTATGTTTGAGCAGGCATGTAAGATTGCTTCTACCATGGAGATGGCATCAAAGAATGCTCGGGTATTTCATTCTATGCATGTGACTAGTGCAGCTTCTGTCCACTGTCAGAAGGCTTCTGCCAAGTCTAAAGTGGAGAGACCTGATCAGAAGAGTGCTGATAAAAATTTAAGTGATGTGTTATCGCTGTAATGGCAACTACACGGCACAGGCATGTCAGTACAGAAATGCCAAATGCTTTAACTGCCAAAAGATAGGCCATCTTGTATCTCTTGCTAAGCGAAGGCCAAAGCAGGCAAGAGAACTCTTTCTTGTAGTAATGGGATACAATTGCATAGCAACGGTAGAGGTCACAATCTATTGAAGTAAAACCAGAGTGCTTAAGTGGAGAGGAGCTAGGGCTGTACAGCAGTTATGCCACTAGCAGTCACTCAAATGACAGAGACTTTTGAACAAAGGTGTTGGTAAATCAGCTGCAGATTGCTCTATTATGAGAGCAAATCCAGTGACGTATCTCTAACTGAGAGCACAGCTCAGTTGAAAACCTACTCTGCTAAGGTGTTGGAAACGTGTGGACAAATGGAGTGCAATGTCCAACATAAGGACAAATCCCTCAACTTATCCATTGTTGTAGCGAGATATATCAACAAACCAATGTTAATAGGCACAGACTAGCTTCGTAAGCTGAAGATAGACTGGAGGCATATTTTCCAAGTTGAGATGACCAAGAAGCTTGATCAGCTATTGAATAGTTACAGCAACATGTTTGAGGACAGCTATGAAGGAATGATTGGTGTGAAAGTGCACATCCAAATTAGGCCTGATGCAAAACCAGTGTATTGCAAGGCTAGGCCGGTTCCTCTCAAAACCCACGATGAAGAGGAGCTAAAGAAGCTAGAGAGAAATGGTGTGCTAGTGAAAACTGACTACAGTTATTGGGCAACCCCAACAGTGTTAGTGCCCAAATCAGACAAAACCGTAAGACAATGTGGGGACTTCAAAGTCACAATCAACCAGGCAGTGAATGATGAGCAGTATCCACTACTAACCTCTCAAGATTTGTATGTGGAGTTAATGGGATCCAAGCTATTTATGAATTTGGATTTGTCCCATGCTTATGCATAGCTCAATTTGGATCGAGAGGGTTAGCAGTTTCTCACAACAAACACACACATGGGCTTATACTCCTACATGAAGCTAACTAATGTTGTGAAGTTGTCTCTAAAAATCTTCCAAGCTACAATGGATAAGATTTTGCAAGATGTGCCACATTGCTTGTGTGATCAGGATGATGTGTTGATCGTGACTGCAATAGAGGAAGAAAATCTTCAAGTGTTGGATGAAGTGTTAAAAAGGTTCAATGATCACAATGTGAAGTTGAAAAGGAGCAAGTGTGCTTTCATGAAATCTGAGGTAGTGTGCCTTGGCCTGAAAATCAGTGAAAAAGGACTACAGCCCATGAAAGAGAAGATAGAGGCAATAGTTAATATCCCAAAGCCCAAAAACATGTCTGATTTTAAATCTGTTCTAGGCATGATCCAATATTACTCACAGTTTCTGCCTGAGCTTGGAACAGTGTTAGCTCCACTACATGAGTTGTTGAAGAAAGTTTTGCATGGAAACTGGGGGCAGGATTTTCGACTGATATGGGAGTGAGAATGGAGGCAGGCCGGCATGTAATTTCACATCACCCGTGGAGCAGCACCATGGCACACTTTGAGGCTGCCCCCCCCACCCCACACACCACCTCACACACCATCTACCTAGCCACAGCTGGTGGCTACAGGCCACCCTGTGGAGGAGCTTCCCCTCCACAGTGGTGGCCCAGCAGCTGTGATCATTTTTACTTCAACAGTTTTAAAAGTGCTGAGAGGATGCCTCAAGAAGGAGGCGCCCTCTCTCTCTCTTACTTGCAATGGCAGGCTGCAGCTCCTTTAGTGCTGGAGGGCCTCCTATTGGACCTTCCTTAATTGGATGGCGAGCATGCCTCTGGCCACTAATATGCCAGTTCAGGAAAAATCACTATCGGGTGCCTGCTCCCAAAATAGTGCGGGGCTGGAACCCCCATTTGACCCCGACATCGGAGGGCCCGACCAAAAACGCAAAATCCTGTTCTAGGTTCCTGTTGCACTTGAGGTGAAATTACATCGGGAGAGTGGGAACAGCTTCAAGGAGATTCCAGACCCCAGTGCCATTTGCAGTCTTGTATTTTGAATCAGAGCTATATTTCTGGTTAAACAGTGTAAATCCCCATCTGAAGTAAAACAATGTGAAATGGAGTGATGTGAAATAAAGCCAACTGTATTTACTTGCTGGATGGAATAAGATTTTGCATTCTTCTAATTCTAAATTTCTAGACAAACCCCTCCATTCAAAAGACGTCTGGGACTTAGTGAAAGCTGCAAAAAAAAAGTATCCATCACTCATGTTTCATTGAATTCCTATGACAGAACAATCAAACCTGAGAGAACCTGGCATAAGCACATCATTATCAAACCCTGCTCTAGCATTTCTTAACAGATCAGGAATTCTGAAATCCTTGGCGACTCTTGTTTTCTGCCACAATTTGTAGTTATTTGACCTTTCCTCAATGGATAATCCACAAAAAAACCTAATTACTCCACCAGCTTTGAACAGCCCATTGGTGTGTGAATAATCAATGAGGCTGATTTAGGTATTGCACAATCAGACACTTATGCTGTTTGAAGAACAATTTTCCATTGAACTGTCACAGCTGTAGGACAGTAACAAGTCTGAAATCTGCTTCTGTAATCAAAAGTTGACCTTATTTAATCAAGGTCAATTAATGAAGCCTTGATTTAAACAATATTGTTCCGGGGCATAAAAAGAGGGATTGTCAGGTTGTTGTATTTATCTATAGCAGGCCTTTGTTAAAATAAGTGATTACCATTACATTATCTGCATTCTTCTCCTTAACCACCTTATAGCTTTAAGTTAGTATAATTAGTGGTGTCAGCTTCAGACAAGGTACCACCCTACCGGTTTGCATCAATGAATGATATTGGAAAAATTTGGGATGATTTAACAAAGGACACATGCAAAAAAATACCCTAATATAAAATAGTTAATTGTAAAAATGCTGTAAAGTGCTTTTAATTAAAAAGCATTGTCTTAAAGAAAGCCTTTTTTCATCAATTTACAAACACACAAATTAGATCATATTGAAATGCATTGTTTTACTTGCATGTGAAATCATTTTGATGGAGTTTTTGTGTTTTTTTTTCTTGATGAAACAAAATAAGTTTTCCAAACACTTCTTGTGTAAACACTGTGGGGGCAAAAATGAGATTGGTGATGCCCATTTTTTGGGTTTTTTGCCACATATCGTCCAACACTTAAGCGTGTGCATGCACACTTCTGATGCGAAGTACACCAAATGCTAAAATAAAAGCAAAATACTGCAGATGCTGGAAATCTGAAATAAAAACAAGTAATGCTGGAAATACTCAGCAGGTCTGGCAGCATCTGTGGACAGAGAAGCAGAGTTAACGTTTCAGGTCAGTGACCCTTCTTCGGAACTGGCAAATATTAGAAATGTCAAAGGTTATAAGCAAGTAAAGCGGGGGTGGGGCAAGAGATAACAAAGGAGAAGGTGGAGATAGGACAAGGCCACAGATTAGCTGAACAGAAGGTCATGGAGCAAAGGCAAACAATATGTTAATGCTGTGTTGAAAGACAAAGCATTAGTACAGATAGGGTGTTAATGGACTGAAAATTGAACAGCAGCAAGTACAAGCATGAAAAAAAACACTTGGCCCACAGACAGTCCCCCAGGTGGTAATGGCCACCCCTGAGGCAACACTCCCCCTCCCGGCCTCACCAACCCCTCCCCCACTTCCTTGCCAGAGCCTGCCTGACTGTCCCCAGCGACCCCAGACCCCAGTTACCAGTTGCGAGGGCAGCCTGCTTCCATAGCATCCTCTCAGCTAGGTGTAGTCGCAGCAGTGACCACCGGTCCCGGTGGCATTGCTGAGCTGCCAGCCTCTGATTGGCAGGCAGTTCTTGGAGGTGGGCTCTCATCCTTTAAATGGATGGGAGCCCCGATGACAACTAATTAGTTGCCAGAGGGCTGAAAAATGCACCGCAGGGTCTCAAACGGCTGAGGTGCTATTGCCCCCAGTTTTCAGGTCTATTTTCGGGTTCCCTGCCTCGCTGACAAAATTGAGGCTCTAATGTCTTCCAGAAGTATGCAGAGTAGGCAGATCATGACGACATGCAACACAGATTCAATAGCAGTGCTGCCATTTTGGAACCCCACACTCCAGCCTGCACCTTCTCTTAACCTTGCACAGCTTTTTTTGTTATTCATTCATGAGATGTCAGCATCACTGGCAAGGCCAGGGGTCTACTGTGCCAGCTGTAGTTCTGCCATCATCGCAAACCATAGGATGGCTACTGGACAGTAAAGGTTGTCCACTGATGAAATGGCTCATGACTCCAGTGCGTAATCCGTGCACACATGGCAACTTGCATACAATGACAGCCATGTTGCCACACGAAATGTGATTGAGCAGACCACTGGGGTCCCAAAGCAATGATTCCGCTGCCTGGACCGCCTAGAAGAGACCTGCAGTACTTGGCTGTAGGGGTCTGAAGATTTGTGGTGGTCTGCTGCACAACCTCACCATCATTAGGGAACAACCCTTGCCACCACTGTCATGCGAGAAGTTGAGAAGCAGGAGTATGCGGAGGAAGAAAGGGAGGAGGAGGAGGAAAGGATGAGGAACAGGATAAGGTTAAGAAGGAAGAGGAAAGGGGGCTGCAACCTAGACAGATACTTTCTGCACAGGCTGTATGTAAAGAAAGTACCAATAAACTCAACTCCAATTCCCCATTCACCACACTCCCACACTCCTTGGCTTCTCTCTGTCACTGATCATTACATTGAGCTCTTGGCCACAATGCAAAAATAAAAGCCACCACAAAATACACATTCCAATCCAAATTTATAAATTAAATCTTGGCATATTGTATACAAAATTAATCCCCATGTGCATTCCCTTAGTCCTTGTCTTCCGTGTACCTTTGCCTGGTCTAGGCCTCCTATGCAGTGCTACCCAATGGTTGCAGCAAAGCTAGTGGAAAGCTGCTGGTGTTCAGTGGAGGAGACTACAGATGACTGTGGAGAATGGCCACAAGCATCTCTGGGCCTAGAAGACTCAACTTCAGACTGCCCCATCTCAGCATGTTTGGCAGAAGTCTGGGGCAACAGCAAGGTCACTGGCAGAGTGGCAGTGGTGGGAGGATGAATGCTATCATCCTGAGAGAGGACAGCAGGTTCATGCTGCATGCAGCCACTGCCACTTCCCCGGGGTGTGCTTCAGCAATCCTGGTAATCTGTTGTCGGACAGATTTCTGGATTGCTTTGATACCCTGAAAGCCCTTTGAACTGGTATCCAGATCCATGATGGTAGCAGCCTAAGTTTCCATTGCATAACTCAGCCATTGGGTGTCTGCTGTTTGTGCCGCAATGGAAGCTGAGACATCAGATGCTGCATCATGTTGCTTCCACAAGTGCATTGATGGAGTTGGCCACCAGTTCTATGGAGAACGGATGGGCTCCAAGCTCTGCGCAAAGTCCTGTGCCAAGTGCCATGCTCCTTGGCATTGAAGGCTTTATGGCAGGTCTCCCAATGCAGCAAGCATTTTGATGTTAACACCCATCAGCCTTTTTCTGCAGCCTGGTCCATGAAAGTCCTCATCTAAGTCCTCTGCAGAAGAACTCATGTGCAACCTCACTCTCTGGCGAGCTGGCAGCTGCACCGTCCTTGCCCCCCAATGTCTCACCATGTGCAGATCCTGCCTCTATGCTATCCACTATATTATGTGCAGTGTCAATATCTGAGCTGGTAGCTGCAGGTTGAAATTGAGTGGCAGTGTGTCTTCATTATCACTGTCTATTTGCTCTTCCTCCACTATCTGAGCATTTCTTAGGTATCTGAAAGGAAAAAAAGACAAGGGCACTGTTGTGATGAGGGGAGAGGAGAAAGTAAGATGTTTGCGTGATTTGGCTGTCATGGTTGAATAATAAAGGTTACAACATAAAAAACCAATATTGTAACCTTAATTGGGAGTCACAAACTAATTTGTTTTACTATAATAAATCCATGAACTCTCTATCATATTAATTCTTCACTCTTTGACTATTAGCATAATTCTAAATAATAAAAATCTGGAAAATGCTAGAAATATGTAGTAAATACAGAAAATGTTGGAAGCATCTGAAAAGGTGAGAGCTGTTAAATTAATGTTTAATTTTCAGTTTTGAAATTATTCCACAGGATACCAGTATACAAGGCTTAATTTCTCACTTGCAATTTGAATAAAGATGTTAATGCCTCCATTCAAAAAGCAGACAGAGAAACATTTCAGATATTAGCCCTAGGTATAATGGCACGTAGTTTTTTCACCTACAGGTGTGTATAAAAGCAATAGGAATGAAAAGTAATGAAATGCTGTTTCTTACGGGCAAAAGTAGCTAGCTACAAACTTTTAACTCAATAGCAATTTTCAGAATTGACTGCCACCTGAAATCATGAACAGGAAATTCAGGTGGAATGTATAACGGGCATCTGGTCAGCAACCTTTAGTTATCTGTCTGTGCCAAAAATGAAAGTTGACCCTCTGTCTCTAATTGCAGTTATTAATTAGAATAATTACATTTTCTAACTAACAACAAAGCACTGATGATCTGAGCTACTCTGTTTCCCTGTGAAGCATCAATTAATTTGTTTGTTGTTTTGGCAAAAGAGAAAAGATTTCAAATTAAGATGAAGAAAAACTCTGGGGTGAAATGGGAGGGGTGGATGCCAGCATCCATGCTGATGAAGGTCTGGTGGACATTCTGTCACTAACTCATTTTTAAAAATTCTTCCATGGGATGTGGGTGTCGCTGGCTAGGCCAGCATTTGTTGCCCATCCCTAATTGCCCTTGAGAAGGTGGTGGTGAGCCACCTTCTTGAACCACCATAGTCCAGGTGGCGTAGGTACAACCACAGTGCTGTTAGGGAGGGATTTCCAGGATTTTGACCCAGTGACAGTGAAGGAACGGTGATATAGTTCCAAGGTAGAATGATGTGTGCCTGGAAGGGAACTTGCAGGTGGTGGTGTTCCTAATTGTCTACTGCCCATTTCCTTCTAGATGGTAGGTGGTCACCGGTTTGGAAGATGTTGTCAAAGGAGGCTTGGGAAGTTGCTGCAGTGCATCTTGTATATGGTACGTAGTGCTGCCACTGTGTGCCGGTGATGGAGAGAGTGAATGTTGAAGGTGGTGGATGGGATGCTGATCAAGTGGGCTGCTTTGTTTTGGATGACGTCAAGCTTCTTAAGTGTTGTTGGAACTGCACTCATCCAGGCAAGTGGAGAGTATTCCATCACATTCCTAACTTGTGCCTTGTAGATGGTGGACAGGCTTTGGGGAGTCAGGAGGTGAGTCACTTGCCACAGAATTCCCATCTTTTGACCTGCTCTTGTAGCCACAGTATTTATATGGCTGGTCCAATTGAGTTTCTGGTTAATGGTAACTCCCAATATGTTGATGGTGGGGGATTCAGCAATGGTAATGCCATTGAATGTCAAGGGGAGATGGTTAGATTTTTTCTTGTTGGAGATAGTCATTGCCTGGCACTTGTGTAGCACAAATGTTACTTGCCAGTTATCAGCCCAGGCCTGACTGTTCAGTAGCTGAGGAGTTTTGAATGGTACTGAACATTGTGCAATCATCAGCGAACATCCCCACTTCTGACCATATAATGGAGCAGCTGAAGATGGTTGGGCCTAGGACACTACCCTGAGGAACTCCGGAAGTGGTGTCCTGGGACTGAGATGATGGTCTCTAACAACAACAACCATCTTTGTGCTTGGTATGACTTCAACCAGCGGAGCATTTTCCCCCAATTCCCATTGACTTCAATGTTGCTAGGTCTCCTTGATGCCACACTCGGTCAAGTGCTGCCATGATGTGGGCAGTCACTCTCACCTCACCTCTGGAATTAGGCTCTTTTGTGAATTGTTGGACTAAGGCTGTAATGAGATCTGGAGCCGAGTGCCCTGACGGAACCCAAACTGAGCATCAGTGGGCAGGTTATTGCTGAACAAGTGCTACTTGTCGACGACCCCTTCCATAATGGGGTGTTAATTGCGGTTTTGGATTTGTCCTGCTTTTGATGGACAGTACATACCTGGGCAATTTTCCACATTGTCAGGCAGATAAAGTTTGCATGGTCTGGAGGAGTTCCCTTGATTTAAAGAAGTTGTTTCATTAGTGGTTCATCTTGGGTGCCATCCTGCCCCTGAGAGACCACAACAGTGGGGAAAGTGTGCCAACCAAGGGATACTAACAAAGGGCTTCCAACCCCTCCAGAAACAACTCTTTATTGTGCCCGTAGCTCGGTCACCTTAAAAATTACAAAGAAATACTTTTCTCTTTATCTTCTCTGATCAATTTCATAATCATGGCCTTGGGTCCCCAGATTACAGCCACATGCATTCTTTGGCAGCCTGAAATGCACCAAAAGGGCTACAGATATTTAGCTCACTGCATTTTCCTCTGTCCCTCTTTTGGCCTGAAACATTGTTTGAAGTAAAAAATGAATAATTTTTATTTAAATGTTTAGTTGAAAGCCTGGGACCTTCATTGTGCAGTTTGTATTAAAATAATTTTCAAAAACAAACAGATTGAAATATTGTTATGCCTAGTGATAGAATTTTACATTTTAACTGAAAAGATGAATAATAGGTTGTATATATTTGGAACATAAACAATAGTTACAACAGCTGTGTATTCAGTACAGTTAGTCATATTTAAATGGTTTCTCTCTCCACAAACGCACAATATATACACACACAGACACATGGTGGGGGTGGAAATTGTAATACCCAAGAACAGGTGAGTTGGGGTCTGGTGGGAAGTAAAAATACAGGAAATTTGAAGCCCAATTGCAACCCGGCTGCAACGCACCCACTTCCTGGTTTAACTGAGGTGGTCTGGCTGCGTGTGTGTAAGCTACTCGCTGGAGTCAGCTTGATTTTTAGTACAGGTGAGTCAGCAAATAACACAGCATTTAACATCAAAATTACATAGAAATGGGAGAATTTTCAATTGAATTAAACAGGCATTTTAATTAGACGCCCCCAGCACAGGTTTTATGGGGGTCAGGAAACTCACTAGTGAAAAGAAGGTGAGTTTGAGGTGCGAAGTGGCAAGTAACATTCACATCACACACAGTGGCGCAGTGGTTAGCACCGCAGCCTCACAGCTCCAGGGACCCGGGTTCGATTCCGGGTACTGCCTGTGTGGAGTTTGCAAGTTCTCCCTGTGTCTGCGTGGGTTTTCTCCGGGTGCTCCGGTTTCCTCCCACAAGCCAAAAGACTTGCAGGTTGATAGGTAAATTGGCCATTATAAATTGTCACTGGTATAGGTAGGTGGTAGGGAAATATAGGGACAGGTGGGGATGTTTGGTAGGAATATGGGATTAGTGTAGGATTAGTATAAAATGGGTGGTTGATGTTCGGCACAGACTCGGTGGGCCGAAGGGCCTGTTTCAGTGCTGTATCTCTAATCTAAAAAAATCTAATCACACAAGTGCCAGGCAATGACCATCTCAAACAAGAGAGAATCTAACCATCTCCCCTTGACGTTTAATGGCATTACCATTGCTGAATCCCCCACTATCAAAATCCTGGGGGTTACCATTGACCAGAAACTGAACTGGAGTAGCCATATAAATACCGTAGCTACAAGAGCAGGTCAGAGGCTAGGAATCCTGCGGCAAGTAACTCACCTCCTGATTCCCCAATGCCTGTCCCCCATCTACAAGGCACAAGTCAGGAGTGTGATGGAATACTCTCCACTTGCCTAGATGGGTGCAACTCCAACAACACTCAAGAAGCTCGACACGATCCAGGACAAAGCAGCCTGCTTGATTGGCACCCCATCCACAAACATTCACTGCCTTCAACACTGACGCACAGTGGCAGCAGTGTGTACCATCTACAAGATGCACTGCAGAAACACACCAAGGCTCCTTAGACAGCACCTTCCAAACCCGCGATCTCTACCACCTAGAAGGACAAGGGCAGCAAATGCATGGGAACACCACCACCTGCAAGTTCCCATCCAAGCCACACACCATCCTGACTTGGAACTATATCGCCATTCCTTCACTGTCGCTGGGTCAAATTCCCTGGAACTCCCTTCCTAACAGCACTGTAGGTGTACCTACCCCACTAGGAATGCAGCGATTCAAGAAGGCAGCTCACCACCACCTTCTCAAGGACAATTAGGAATGGGCAATAAATTCTGGCCTAGCCAACAATATCAAATTCCATGAACGAATAAAAAAAACTTGGTGGTCATTTTTAAAGTACAGATTGCCCAATCTGAACAGAGGCTCAGTTTTAACAGCTGCTTTGTTAGATCCCTCTGGCAAATGTTTTGCAGAGAATTCTTGCCAAAAGAGAGGTTTTTGAGAAACTTCGAGGCATTCAAATGGACACCACTGGAATGGGAGGCATTATGAATGTTTTCAACACTACATCAGTCAAGGAAGTCAATCACCATCCATAGCAGCAACCTACTGTGGTGGAACCAACAGCTGCACAAGGGAAAGGTGCACAAGACTGAGATGCACAGCAATGAGGTCCACAGGAGACAGATGCACAAAACACAGGTGCACAAGACAGGGGTGCACAGGAATGAAATGCAAAGGAGTGAGGTGCACAGATGAGAGGTGCTCATGAAAGAGATGCACAGGAATGAAGTACGCAGGAGAGAAGTACATGAAAGGTGCACAAGACAGAGGTGCACCAGAAAGATGTGCACAAGAGAGAGGTGCACAGGAGAGAGGTACACGATGGAGAGGTGCTTAAGTGAGAGAAGAATTGGAGTGTGGTGCACCAGATAGAGGTGCAGCTTAGCAGAGGAGACCAACAGAGAGGTTGAGGTCTCAAGAGGCACTACCCATGTGAGAGGGTGTACTGACAGAGGCTCAGCTTTCTAGTCTTATATGAAGAGCAATGCTTCCATAGGCTCTGATTGACATGGCAGGTGGTTGCTGACATCTGCAGCCTCTTTCAAGAAGAGTTGTTCCCTGCGGACCTGTGAATCCAACCTAGACTCCTCCTGGCTCCTCCAAATTCCATTTCTGCATTAGCTGTTTCAGTAGTGGACTTCAGATCACATCATGTGGGTGCATATCGCACCCACTGCGCAGCTTGGAGATGAGAAACCAGGTAGAAAAGGTTTAATGATTCAATCACGATGAAAGCGGAGAATCTGCCCCACTAACTTCACTTCCAGGCTTCGGGTACCCAATCTGCATCCCCAGATGGAGCCCTCCTTTACAACATTATCAGGGCCACCAACTCTTCATTTAAAAAAAACTTCAAATTAACTTTATCTGAATAAAACTTTTGAAATTTGTCCTGCAGCTTTTCTTTGTCGAGAGCAGCAGGAGAAAGCTCTGTTATTCTTCAAATAATGCAACAAACAGGCTAATTTTGTCATACAAAGGATGCCACCTCTGACAGTGCAGCATTCCCTGAGTACTGCACAGCAGTGTCAGCCTAGATCATATGCTTGAATGTCTCGAGTGGGGCTTGAAAGCATGATTTACTGACTCAGAGGTAAGAGCACTACCAATGAACTGATGCAAGAGAGGACTCATGAGAGATTGGAGCCCAAACTACCATTGGCCCCTTTGGATCATTTGTCCCAATAAATGAGAGAGAAAAAGCAGACAAAATTCATTTCGAGTGTTTTGACTGGTGCACTATTTTTTATTGGTAAGTTTGGCTGTCTGAACATTCAGAATTATCTGTTTTTGTAAGATATCAGTCATTTTGCAGTGACAGTTTTCTGGATACTTTTCTAACTTTTGATTTGTACGTTCCTTACCTTTTCGATTGCTATTGTTTTACTTTGGGTGAATCAACAACATTTCCTGATGAATGTGTGGTATCAAAAGCTTGATGCTATAGCAGTAAGTATGAAAAACTGGAAATGCTTGCCAAATGCAAGATTTAATATAATAATATCTAATCCGCCATGGCATTCATGACAGGGAGTCATGGTCAAGTGCAGTTTTCAGATCAGAATCAAACATTTCTGCAGTGGAGCTGGAGCCCAGAAAAACATCTGCACTGCTGCAATCAATGTCATCAATACACTGAAGAAAGAAGGTCGGACCTGGGAAAGAGCTGAGTTGTGAGACATAGCAGTGATAAGCAGGAAGTCCATCTGACAAAGAAACAAAGGCCTGGGGCATGAAGGAGCAGAGCTGGCGACACAAATAAAGACCAATAATGCTGCAAAAATGACCTATGGGGCAAAGAAATGGGCTTGGTCTGGGAGGCCAGAGGGCAATTGGTTTCAAATGAAAGTTTTAATCAGACATTAATCAAGTATCAAAATTAAACTGGAAATTCCTATGGAGTGTCAGTTACTGGCGGGTTGCAATGTAATAGCACAGTAAAAACATCACAGCTACCTGTAGATATTTTAACAAAGGAATCCCTGAAGGAATGTTTCCATACATTTCTCAGTGAAATGCATGATCCACATATATATTTTAAAGTAAATCTTCTTTGGCCTCCTTGTCTCGGGAGACAATAGATAAGCGCCTGGAGGTGGTCAGTGGTTTGTGGAGCAGCGCCTGGAGTGGCTATAAAGGCCAATTCTAGAGTGACAGACTCTTCCACAGGTGCTGCAGAAAAAATTGGTTGTCGGGGCTGTTACACAGTTGGCTCTCCCCTTGCGCTTCTGTCTTTTTTCCTGCCAACTGCTAAGTCTCTTCAACTCGCCACACTTTAGCCCTGCCTTTATGGCTGCCCGCCAGCTCTGGCGATCGCTGGCAACTGACTCCCACGACTTGTGATCAATGTTACAGGACTTCATGTCGCGTTTGCAGACGTCTTTAAAGTGGAGACATGGACGGCCAGTAGGTCTGATACCAGTGGCGAGCTCGCTCTACAATTGTGTCCTTGGGGATCCTGCCATCTTCCATGCGGCTCACATGGTCAAGCCATCTCAAGCGCCGCTGACTCAGCAGTGTGTATAAGCTGGGGAAGTTGGCCGCCTCGAGGACTTCTGTGTTGGTGATGCAGTCCTGCCACCTGATGCCAAGTAAATATATATATAAGAACACAAGAAATAGGAGCAGAAGTATGGCCCATCGAGTCTGCTCCGCTATTCAATATCATCATGGCTAATCTTGGGCTTCAATTTCACTTTCCTGCCTGCTCCCCATATCCCTTGATTCCCTGCGAAACCAAAAGTCTATCTATCCCAGCCTTAACTGTATTCAATGATGGAACATCCACAACCCTCTGGGGTAGAGAATTCCAAAGATTCACAACACTTTGAGAGAAGTCATTTCTCCTCATCTCAGTCCTGAATGATCAGCCCCTTATCCTGAGACTGTGTCCCTGTGTTACAGATTCCCTGACCAGTGGTAACAATCTCTTAGCTTCTACTCTATCAAGCCCTTTCAGAATCTTGTATGTCTCAATTAGATTGCCTCTCATTCTTCTGAAACTCCAGAGAGTATAGGCCTAATTTACTCAGCCTCTCATCATAGGACAACCCCTCGTCCCAGGGACCAATTTAGTAAGTCTTCGCTGCACTGCCTCCAATGCAAGTATATCCTTTCTTAAATGTGGAGACCAAAACTGCACATGGTATTCCAGATGTGGTCTCACCAAAGCCCTGTACAATTTTTAGCAAGACTTCTTTATTCCTGTACTCCAATCCCCTTGCAACATGTCATTTGCCTTCCTAATAGCCTGCTGCACCTGCATGCTAACTTTGTGCGTTCCTTGTACGAGTACCCCCAAGTCTCTCTGAACATCAACACCAGTTTCATACCAAATAAAAAAATTCTACTTTTCTATTTTTATGACCAAAGTGAACACTTCACACTTCCCTACATTATAATCCATCTGTCATCTGGTTGCCAACTCACTTAACCTGTCTCTTTGCAGCCTCTCCACATCGTCCCTGCAGCTTACCTTTCCACCAAGCTTTGTATCATCAGCAAACTTAGATACATTACTCTATGTCTCTTCATCCAAGTCATTAATATGGAGTTTTTTTTAATTCATTCATGGGATGTGGGCATCACAGGCCAGGCCAGCATTTATTGCCCATCCCTAATTGCCCTTGAACTGAGTGGCTTGCTAGGCCATTTCGAGGGCATGTACGAGTCAACCACATTGCTGTGGATCTGGAGTCACATGTAGGCCAGACCAGGTAAGGACAGCAGATTTCCTTCCCTAAAGGACATTAGTGAACCAGATGGGTTTTTACAACAATCGACAATGGTTTCATGGCCATCATTAGACTAGCTTTAAATTCCAGATTTATTAATTGAATTCAAATTCCACCTTCTGCTGTGGTGGGATTCGAACCCATGTCCCCAGAGCAATACCTGGGTCTCTGGGTTACTAGTCCAGTGACAATACCAGTACGCCACCGCCTCCCCTCATGTGTAAATAGCTGAGGTGCCAGCACTGACCCTTGTGGCACCCTACTATTCACTGCCTTCCATCTTGAAAAATCCCATTTATGCTCATTCTCTGCTTCCTATCTGTTAACCAATCCTCTATCCATACTAATACATCACCCCCAACACCATGAGCCTTTATCTTGCCTATTAATCTTTTATGTGGCTCCTTATCAAATGCCTTTTGAAAATCCAGGTATACTACATCTACTGGTTCCCCTTTATCTACTCTATTAGTTACATCCTCAAAACACTCTAATAAATTTGTCAAACAGGATCTCCCTTTAGTAAAATCTTGTTGACTTGTTCTAATCATACTATGCTTTTCCAAGTGCAATGTTAAGACTTCCTTAATAATAGTTTCCAGCATCTTCCCAATGACTGATGTTAACTAACTGGCTTGTAGTTCCCTGTTTTCTCTCTACCTCCTTTCTTGAAAAGAGCCATAACATTTGCCAACTTTCAATCTGACGGGACCATTCCTGAATCTAAGGAATTCTGGAAAATCATAGCCAGCGCATCCACTGTCTCTGCAACTATCTCTTTTAGAACCCTAGGATGTAGGCCATCTGGTCCCGGGGACTTGTCAGATTTTAGTCCCTTAAGTTTCTCCAATACTTTATCTC
This sequence comes from Heterodontus francisci, assembly GCF_036365525.1. Taxonomy (NCBI): domain Eukaryota; kingdom Metazoa; phylum Chordata; class Chondrichthyes; order Heterodontiformes; family Heterodontidae; genus Heterodontus; species Heterodontus francisci. The sequence continues at coordinate 74,357,453 of NC_090372.1, forward strand.
CACTGATATCAAAATTCTTAATTTCCTCACTCTTTTTAGCCCCTAGGTTACTGACTATTTCTGAAGACAGACACAAAATATTTGTTCAATGCCTCTGCCATTTCCTCATTCCCCATGATGATTTCTCCTGTCTATGCCTCTAAGGGGCCAATGTCTACTTTAGCTACTCTCTTCCTTTTTATGTACTTATAAAAGTTTTTACAATCTGTTTTTATATTGCTGGCTAGTATACTCTCATTCTATTTTTTTCCCTTTTTATCAACGTTTTGGTGGCCCTTTGCTGGTTTCTAAAACACTCCTAATCCTCAAACTTGCTACTATTTTTGGCAACATTGCAAGCCTCTTCTTTTAGTCTAATACTCTCCTTAACTTCCTGTCTGAGCCACGGATGGGTCTTTCTGGACGATTTTTGCTCTCTTTTTGCTTCTCTGTCTCATCTGGTTCCCTCAGTCTTTTCCTGTTACACTACCTCCCTCTTCTGTTTTGTACTCCTGTGAGTCCCTTCCTTCTCTTGTGCTGGTCAGTCCCTTTCTTCCTCTTTATTCTTTGTTTCACTCTCGATGTTTCTCTTCCCTTCTGTTGGTCTCTCTCTGCTTCTCTTTCTGTCTCCCTTTCCTGTCTGTCTGTTTCTCCTCTGTTTTCTTCTCTTTTGTTCTGCTTCTTTTTCAGGATGTCGTGGGTGGCAAGTCAATGAGGGAAGGGATTAGGGCAAAACTTTATGCCGGCAGGCCATGGCCCATATCAGGACAAATGTGGGAGAAAAAATCAGGCCAGGGTTATGGGCTGACAAATGCAGAGGGTTCAGAGTTAGGTGCAGCTAAGATTTGGGGGTTTTGGGAATGAAGATGAACCTGGCCAAGGCTCACAAAACCACAGTAAAGTGAGTGGCATTATGGAGCGTTGCACCACCAAGCTTCTAGAGGACTATGAGGTAAGTATAGTACTAAATATTCTTTTACAGCTTGAAACACAGCCTACATCAAACATCTAGCATAGTGTGACAATCAAATTGCGCTTCTACTTACATATGCATTTTGCCTGTGATTTCTCAGGCATCTTCCTCCTAATGATGTACATGTATATATAAATATTTCTAGTTTATACTTGCACCTGATCACCTCAAATATTCGATTCACAATTCAGCAATGCATGCTCATAAGAGAGCCTGAATTTTCAGAAAGTCCAGCAGGCTCTATTGTGGACATGCAATTTCTTGTCTATCATCCATTCCATTTTCTTTTTAGTGTACTGTCCAGACAATGCTTTTTGCCCAGGAGCTAAAGCAGAACATCTGCCTCAAATCTGTTTTGATCATTGTGTTTGTATTTCAAAGCAAGAAATAGGTTTACTAATTACATTTCCATGAAGTTGCTGTTCCTTTATAGCTGTTTATATTCCTTGATGATATTCTCAATCAAGAAAGTAATTTAACTCAGAAATCATTTGGCAATATGAATTAGCATGTATACTGGTGAAATCTGCGCATGTTAATGGTCCGCACTTGTGAGCAGAGGGCAAGTGGTTGTTCAGATAATCTGTTCTGGGTGCTTGTTGAGCGATATGGCATTTGGCTGCCTGTCTGGCAAAGGCTGCTGGTTTATCTGTTGACAGCCAATCCGTGACACTTGAACCTGGGATGGTCGATTCAGACTCCAACATGATCAAAATTATAAAAAATTACAGGGTCATGTAATGAGTCAGGGTGTAATTCTACAGAATATGTCTTACCTTACAATCTTTTTTTCTTCTTTTTGCATGTTTCGATATGCATGTGAATCAATACCTATTCTGATTGCTGTTTTTCCTCACGAGGAGGAATAATCATTCTCTAGGAAATGGTTTCCTTTTAATGTTCCTTGTCTGATCAGAAGCCCCAGAGAATTTAGCAGCTTGAATTTCACAGCTTTTGTATGCATTGGAGTAAAAAGACATGCTTAGATCACAAAACAAGAAGATTAAAATAAATGCGGTGTGGTGTTGTTTTACATATCAATGAGCAGTGACAGTTAAAAGAACAGGGCTGATCTTGTTTTCTGCTATATGCTATTTAGAATTCATAAAGCACGTTCATTACTTTACTGTTGCAGAACATTTAATTTTCTCAGACCATGCACAGTAATTAACAAACAGCACTCAAAGATGAGTAAATAAAAAGGAATAGTCGCAGTGTAATGCCAGTGATTTATTTGTTATTCAGTATAATCCTTAGAATTGGCTTAAGAGGACATCTTTAAACCCCTGAGATCAAAAAGCTGAAGAAGCTGCTGTTTGCATCTGCATGTAGTTTCTGTTGTGTGTACAATGGAAAATGCCCCACAGAGCATTCTTAATCCTTGTCAACTGTTCCAAATACAACTGCGATCCCAATGTTTTGACACAGGATCCAACCTGAAATGTTAACTCCTGTGTTTTCTTTACACAAATTGCCTGACCTGTTGAGTGTTCCCACTATTTTCTGTTTCTGTTCTGATCCCTGTAACTGTGAGACTCTTGTTTAGTGGTAGCATTCACGCCTCTGAGTCAGAAGGTTCAGGGCTTCAGGTAAGAGCCTCATTAACGTACTGTCGGCATGTTGTGAGCATCCAACAGGCACCCTGCTGCAGCTTGCTGGTTTCGCCTGGCGGATAAACAGTCAGCAGACAGGTAAGGCCTGTTGGAGAGTGGGGGGCAGTGGATGGCAAGGGAGGGGAGCAGCATGAGAACAGGTGGATAGCAGGCCAGAAGATTTCTGTGGCGTCCTGTGGAACATTCCTGCTTCTCCTGGCCTCACAAAAATATTTTAAAATACACTCAAAAGCTAGTGTTTTAGACAGGTCCCTTTAAGGATTGGCTCAGCCTCTCAATGTGTAAAGAAACAGAAATGGCACGTACCTCTCATGCTCTGGCTATAACTATTTGAAAGTTGCACTTGGGGTCCTAAAAGAGGAACAGGACCTAAATTTGCATAACTAAGCAGCCTCTCACCGGTCTTGGGCGGGAGTGCTGGGTGCCTATTTTAAGGCATATCTGAAAGTTTATTGAGGAAGGTTATGGGTGGCCAGCTGTTGAAGATCTTCCCTCATAATGTTCTTAATAAAAGCAGTGGGGTGAACTCACTTGAAAAATTATAGTTTAATAAAGGTGCAGCATCATTTATTACATTGCAATTGCGAGAAGGAAGCAACTTTGTAAAGCTTTAAAGCAATAGGAGTGATTGCCCCTTTGAGTTCAATCATGCATTCAGGAGTACACCTCTCTGTCACATCTAAGGCTGAAATGAATCACACTTGAAATCCCAGTTTTAACTTTAACAAAGATTTAACAATTGTTTTATTAAAGACTGCTGTAGTGTTCTGTTCACTGTTCTCACTACAGCAGCATAAGCTTATCTGACCTTACACACCCCCAGGTCAGCTGTTTTCCCCAGCAATGTGGAAAATTGCCCAGGTATGTCCTGTACATAAAACGCAGGACAAGTCCAACCTGGCCAATTACCGCCCTATCAGTCTACTCTCAATCATCAGTAAAGTGATGGAAGGTGTCGTCGACAATGCAATCAAGTGGCACTTGCTTAGCAATAACCTGCTCAATGACGCTTAGTTTGGGTTCCACCAGGGTCACGCTGCTCCTGACCTCATTACAGCCTTGGTTCAAACATGGACAAAAGAGCTGAACTCAAGAGGTGAGGTGAGAGTGACTGCCCTGGACATCAAGGCAGCACTTTACTGAATTAGGCATCAAGGAACCCTAGCAAGACTGATGTCAATGGAAATCTTTGGAAAACTCTCCGCTGGTTGGAGTCAATCCCAGCGCAAAGGAAGATGGTTGTGGTTGTTGGAAGTCAATCATCTCAGCTCCAGGACATTACTGCAGGAGTTCCTCAGGGTAGTGTCCTAGGCCCAACCATCTTCAGCTGCTTCATCAATGACCTTCCCTCATTCATAAGGTCAGAAGTGGGGATGTTCGCTGATGATTGCACAATGTTCAGCACCATTCGTGACTCCACAGATACTGAAGCAGTCCGTGTAGAAATGCAGCAAGACTTGGACAATATCCAGGCTTGGGTTGATAAGTGGCAAGTAACATTCGTGCCGCATAAGTGCCAGGCAGTGACCATCTCCAACAAGAGAGAATCTAACCATCTCCTCTTGACATTCAATGGCATTACCATTGCTAAATGTCAACTATCAACATCCCAGGGGTTACATTTGACCAGAAACTGAACTGGAGTAGCCATATAAATACCGTGGCTTCAAGAGCAAAGAACAAAGAACAGTACAGCACAGGAACAGGCCATTCGGCCCTCCAAGCCTGCGCCGATCTTGATGCCTGCCGAAACTAACACCTTCTGCACTTCCGGGGCCCATATCCCTCTATTCCCTTCCAATTCATGTATTTGTCAAGATGTCTCTTAAACGTCGCTATCGTATCTGCTTCCACCACCTCCCCTGGCAGCAAGTTCCAGGCACTCACCACCCTTTGTGTAAAAAACTTCCCTCGCACATCCCCTCTAAACTTTGCCCCTCGCACCTTAAACCTATGTCCACCCTAGGAAAAAGCTTCTGACTATCCACTCTGTCTATGCCACTCATAACTTTGTAAACCTCTATCACGTCGCCCCTCCACCTCCGTCGTTCCAGTGAAAACAATCTGAGTTTTTCCAACCTCTCCTCATAGCTAATGCCCTCCAGACCAGGCAACATCCTGGTAAACCTCCTCTGTACCCTCTCCAAAGCCTCCACGTCCTTCTGGTAGTGTGGCGACCAGAATTGCACGCAATATTCTAAGTGTGGCCTAACTAAGGTTCTGTACAGCTGCAACATGACTTGCCAATTTTTATACTCTATGCCCCGACCGATGAAGGCAAGCATGCCTTATGCCTTCTTGGCTACCTTATCCACCTGCGTTGCCACTTTCAGTGACCTGTGGACCTGTACGCCCAGATCTCTCTGCCTGTCAATACTCCTAAGGGTTCTGCCATTTACAGTATACCTCCCACCTGCATTAGACCTTCCAAAATGCATTACCTCACATTTGTCCGGATTAAACTCCATCTGCCATTTCTCCGCCCAAGTCTCCAACCGATCTATATCCTGCTGTATCCTCTGACAATCCTCATCATTATCCGCAACTCCACCAACCTTTGTGTCGTCCGCAAACTTACTAACCAGACCAGCTACATTTTCCTCCAAATCATTTATATATACTACAAACAGCAAAGGTCCCAGCACTGATCCCTGCGGAACACCACTAGTCACATCCATCCATTCAGAAAAACACCCATCCACTGATACCCTCTGTCTTCTATGACCGAGCCAGTTCTGTATCATTCTTGCCAGCTCACCTCTCATCCCGTGTGACTTCACCTTTTGTACTAGTCTGCCATGCGGGACCTGGTCAAAGGCTTTACTAAAGTCCATATAGATAACATCCACTGCCCTTCCTTCATCAATCATCTTCATCACTTCCTCAAAAAACTCAATCAAATTAGTAAGACACGACCTCCCCTTCACAAAACCATGCTGTCTCTCGCTAATAAGTTCGTTCGTTTCCAAATGGGAGTAAATCCTGTCCCGAAGAATCCTCTCCAATAGTTTCCCCACCACTGACATAAGGCTCACTGGCCTATAATTTCCTGGATTATCCTTGCCACCCTTCTTAAACAAAGGAACAACATTGGCTATTCTCCAGTCCTCTGGGACCTCACCTGTAGCCAATGAGGATGCAAAGATTTCTGTCAAGGCCCCAGCAATTTCCTCCCTTGCCTCCCTCAGTATTCTAGGGTAGATCCCATCAGGCCCTGGGGACTTATCTACCTTAATGCTTTGCAAGACACCCAACACCGCCTCCTTTTTGATAATGAGATGACTGAGACTATCTGCACTCCCTTCCCTAGACTCATCATCCACCAAGTCTTTCTCTTTGGTGAATAGTGATGCAAAGTACTCATTTAGCACCTCGCCCATTTCCTCTGGCTCCACACATAGATTCCCATCTCTGTCCTTGAGTGGGTCAACCCTTTCCCTGGTTACCCTCTTGCTCTTTATAGACGTATAAAAAGTCTTGGGATTTTCCTTAATCCTGTTTGCCAATGACTTTTCATGACCCCTTTTAGCCCTCCTAACTCCTTGCTTAAGTTCCTTCCTACTGTCTTTATATTCCTCAAGTGCTTCGTCTGTTCCTAGCCTTCCAGCCCTTACAAATGCTTCCTTTATCTTTTTGACTAGGCTCACAATATCCCGCGTTATCCAAGCTTCCTGAAACTTGCCAAACTTGTCTTTCTTCCTCACAGGAACATGCTGGTCCTGGATTCTAATCAGCTGACGTTTTAAAGACTCCCACATGTCAGATGTTGATTTACCCTCAAACAGCCGCCCCCAATCTAAATTCTTCAGTTCCTGCCTAATATTGTTATAATTAGCCTTCCCCCAATTTAGCACCTTCACCCGAGGACTACTCTTATTCTTATCCACAAGTACCTTAAAACTTATGGAATTATGGTCACTGCTCCCGAAATGTTCCCCCACTGAAACTTCGACCACCTGGCCGGGCTCATTCCCCAATACCAGGTCCAGAATGGCCCCATCCCTAGTTGGACTATCTACATACTGTTTCAAGAAGCCCTCCTGGATGCTCCTCACAAATTCTGCCCCATCCAAGCCCCTAGCACAAAGTGAATCCCAGTCAATACAGGGGAAGTTAAAATCACCCACCACTACAACCCTGTTTCCTTTACATCTTTCCAAAATCTGTCTACATATCTGCTCCTCTACCTCCCGCTGGCTGTTGGGAGGCCTGTAGTAAACCCCCAACATCGTGACTGCACCCTTCCTATTCCTGAACTCCACCCATATTGCCTCGCTGCATGACCCCTCTGAGGTGTCCTCCCGCAGTACAGCTGTGATATTCTCCTCAACCAGTAACGCAACTCCCCCACCCCTTTTACATCCCCCTCTATCCCGCCTGAAGCTTCTAAAGCCTGGAACATTTAGTTGCCAATCCTGCCCTTCCCTCAACCAAGTCTCTTCAATAGCAACAACATCATATTTCCAAGTACTAATCCAAGCTCTAAGTTCATCTGCCTTACCTGTTATACTTCTCGCATTGAAACAAATGCACTTCAGACCACCAGCCCTGCTGTGCTCAGCAACATCTCCCTGCCTGCTCTTCCTCTTAGTCCTACTGGCCTTAGTTACTATGTCCTCCACATTTATTTCACTAGCTGTCCTCCTGCTCTGGTTCCCACCCCCCTGCCACACTAGTTTAAACCCTCCCGAGTGACGCTAGCAAACCTTGCAGCCAGGATATTAGTGCCCCTCCAGTTAGATGCAACCCGTCCTTCTTGTACAGGTCCCATCTGTCCCTGAAGAGAGCCCAATGGTCCAGATATCTGAAACCCTCCCTTCTACACCAGCTGCTCAGCCATGTGTTTAGTAGCACTATCTTCCTATTTCTAGCCTCACAGGCACGTGGCACAGGGAGTAATCCAGAGATTACAACCCTAGATGTCCTGTTTTTTAACTTAATACCTAACTCCCTAAACTCCCCCTGCAGGACCTCATCACTCTTCCTGCCTATGTCATTGGTACCGATGTGTACCACAACCTCTGGCTGTTCACCCTCCCCCTTCAGAATGCCCCCTGTCCGTTCAGAGACAGCAGTTCAGAGGCTAGAAATCCTGAGGCGTGTAACTCACCTCCTGACTCCCCAAAGCCTGTCCATGATCTACAAGGCACAAGTCAGGAGTGCAGTGGAATACTCTCCACTTGCCTGGATGGGTGCAGCTCCAACAACACTCAAGAAGCTTGACACCATCCAGGACAAAGCAGCCTGCTTGATTGGCACCCCATCCATAAACATTCACTCCCTCCACCACCAACGCCCAGTGGCAGCAGTATGTGCCATCTACAGCAACGCACCAAGGCTCCTTAGACAGCACCTTCCAAACCCACGACCTCTGCCACCTAGAAGGACAAGGGCAGCAAATGCATGGGAACACAACGGCAAGTTCCCGTCCAAGCCGCACACCCGCCATTCCTTCACTGTCGCTGGGTCAAAATTCTGAAACTCCCTTCCTGACAGCACTGTGGGTGTCCCTACCCCACATGGACTGCAGCGGTTCAAGAAGGCAGCTCACCAGCATCTTCTCAAGGGTAATTAGGGATGGGCAATAAATGCTGGCCTAGCCAGCGATGCCCACATCCCATGAATGAATAAAAAAACGCACAAAGCTTCTTTCAGTTTCCTTTCCAAGTTCCATGTATTCTCTAATAATCGAGCCCACACATCCAATCATGGCACTCACTGAATTAGGCAAGCAGACCAAACGTATGATTTACAGGCACCAAATTCAATGAGACAAAGTTATCATGCTTTTTGTAAGCCTTGCAGTGAGTGTGAAAGAACTTCATCATAGTTCCTAAATGAAGGTAACCTCATGCAAATTATTTCTATTATGTCTTTTTCACCTGTTCAGTGCATTAGCACAAAAAATTGCTTCACCTTTTCGGAAATCTTTATCTGCATTGCCCTTCCTGTATTACATCTTACTGATTTTATGCTTTACAATGCATTACAAGATTATTTTTCCTGAGTCCTTTTCCCACAAGTATTGGTTACATCACCAGAATGATACCAGAGCTTAAAGAGTTAAATTATGAGGACTGTTTGCTGAAGTTGGCTTGTATCCCTTTGAGTTTAGAAGATTAAGGGGTGATCTCATTTAGGTTGTTTAAAATGATTAAGGGATCTGATAGGGTAGATAAATAGCAACTATTTCCTCTTGTGGAGGAATTCGGAACCAAAGGGTGTAACCTTAAAATTAGAGCCAGGCCATTTGGGAGTGAAATCAAGAAGTACATTTTCACACAAAGGGTAGTGGAAATCTAACATCAAAATACTGTGGATGCTGGATCAATGAAAATTTTAAGACTTATTGATAGATTTTTGTTAGGTAAGGCTATCAAGAAATATGGAGCAAAGGAGGATAAATGGAGTTGAGGTGCAGATCAGACATGATCTAATAGAATGATGGAACAGACTGAAGGGGCTGAATGACCCCTGTTCCTGTGTCTCTATGTTCCCTGAAGCAGCATGACTATTCCTTTGGGCATTTCCATTTTACTCCTAGGATTTGAAAGAGGAGTTAAAGTGGAGGGAAGAAAAGCAGGTTTTGTCACATGCTCATCCTCTTGGCAGAAGTCAGTGAAACTGACAAATGGTGCAAGGTCTGCAAACACTACTGCTCAATTCCTGAACTGGACATATGGTTATAGCAAATCATAGCCGGGATCAAATGACATGAGGTTCAGGCAGTAGGTGGGGTTAGAAGAACAAAGAGAGAAGAAAAAAAGAGTGCAGCTGGCTTGGTGATAAGGTGCAAAATTTGTGAAAAGGTTGCTCTGTTTTATGTTTTTATAAAATGGCTGCTGATTAAAGTGTGAGTTACAGAATGAATGAGGATATAAAAAGAACTCTAGTCAAAGAGGTACAAGGGAATGCTGAGAAGGATAAAATTGAAAATGAGTTAGGAAAGAAAGAAAAAGAACAAAGGAACCAAGACAGTGGATAATGAGAAAGGATAAAGACAGACATCTTTAGGGGAGGAAAAGAAACGAGGGGAGGATGAGTCAAAAAGAAACAGAAAATAAATAGTTTATGATGAAAGATTCCAATGTGGGAAAGAATAATATATAGAAAAGGGAATGAGATAACAAAAGAGAAATATATGGAACAGTAGAGAAGTCAAAATTTGTGATTGAGAGAGAATAAGGGTTAGGAGAGATGTGGTATCATAAATTTTGTTAAAATGCTGCAAATGTAAATATCCCTTTAACTTTGTAATGAAGTGCAGTAGTTCTTAGCAAGCCAGTAAGAATTGCAAGACTAAAATTAAGTTTGAATATGTTATGAAAAAATTGATGGATAGAATGAAAATATATGCATGTGCTAGTATTTTCTGCTTTAAGTAAAATCATACAGTAATTCTAAACACTATAGTTCTACGACAGTCTTACAAACAACAAGATAAAACCTTAACTGAGTTATGTTGTTTAAATTAAAAATTCTGATCATAGGGTTAGGTGACCTCTATTATAGAATGTACTTTTCCCCTTTTGATTGTTTTGCTATGTTACAACTTCTTCCTTGATGTCCATATGCATTTTTCTTTGGTTAGTCAGGACCTGTGTACATAGAGCCTCCTGGCCAACAAGGGACTGAACACATGTCTGTAATTCATCCCTAACCACCTATTATTGTGGATCATATATACAGGCACCTTTTTCTTACCTCGCCATGAAAAACCACCAGCTTTGTATCGGGATGAGCTGATAACACAAGTTAGAAGACTATTTCTTATTTGGAACAATAGCTGTGCAATGCCAGAGGTGTGATAACACAATGCATACCTAATTTTGAAGGTGCAGAATTACATGAAAGCAATGTGCACATTCTTATATAGTTCTGGCATTGATTACAATAATTTTTCGGAAGTGCAAGTTGATAAAAGAATTGTGTTCATAATACTGATAATATATTCTGACGAAAGATCACTGAACTGAAATGTTAACTCTTTCTCCGCAGATGCGGCCTGCCCTACTGAGTATTTCGAGCATTTTTGGTTTTTTGGTTATGATTTCCAGCATCCAAAGTATTCTGCTTCTGTAATAACATCTTTATTGCGAGCTTTACAAATGACACACAAATTCTCATATATTTGCTTGTCCCCTAAGTGTCATTATGTATAAATGGACAATCCCATTATGCTGTAAATAAAAGGTTAACTAAATGATTTGAACATTGTTCCGTATAAATCAGCCAGAGCTTCAGTTTCAGTGTTAATAAATAATAATACTTGTATTTATGTAACAGCTTATAATGTCGAAACATCTCAAAGCACTGCACACTGGAAATGTAACAAACCCCGGTTTGTTACATAACAATACATAACAATAGGGGCGGCACAGTGGCGCAGTGGTTAGCACCGCAGCCTCACAGCTCCAGCAACCCGGGTTCAATTCTGGGTACTGCCTGTGTGGAGTTTGCAAGTTCTCCCTGTGTCTGCGTGGGTTTCCTCCGGGTGCTTCGGTTTCCTCCCACATGCCAAAGACTTGCAGGTTGATCGGTTAATTGGCCATTATAAATTGCCCCTAGTATAGGTAGGTGGTAGGGAAATATAGGGACAGGTGGGGATGTGGTAGGAATATGGAATTAGTGTAGGATTAGTATTAATGGGTGGTTGATGGTCGGCACAGACTCGGTGGGCCGAAGGGCCTGTTTCAGTGCTGTATCTCTAAACTAAACAAAACTAAACTAATACTGAAAAAAGCACCCAGGAAGAAAACAGACAAACCTATATAATCATTTCACAAATACAAAATGTTAAAGATTGTTATTTATAATCTATTCAGAGAATATGGTAACTTATATATTTGTTCTGATCGAAATTGTGGAATATTTGAAGGGGTTTTAAACTACTTGAGCTTCAGTATTCAAGGGGTTAAACCCTATGGCTCTAAAATGAATTTCCGAGTACACAATAGTCAATAAGAAAAAACACTTTTACAAGAGGTACATAAATCTTATTAGTGAGTAACATAGTGGAAGTTTGCTTTACTGATATGTTACAGTAAATGTTTGAATAGTTGAAGTATGTAATGTCAACACTTTGCAAATATTTACAATCAGGTTTTTGAATGCGCTGGAGTGATTTTAAAATGCAAGGCATTGTGCAAGGTGCTTAGCTGATCCAAATGCCAGTCTATAGATTTGAAAGACTAAAGATCACATCACTGCAAGGCTGACAGTAGTGACACTTTGCAAAGTGCCAAATGATTTATGCCAATGTCCTGCTTGATGATACTATTATAGACAGTGCTGTCGTTAAAGAGTCCCAGCTGACTCCTGCCTGCATTTATGCTGCACAAATTATAGGCAAGACCAAAAGATCGAACTCTTCCTTCCGATAGATTTGCATGCTCAGGACAGCATAACTGAGGTCAGTAGTCATTGGGTGTCTGGGTACTTTTGACACTTAAAGTGGCACAGTCCTCTAAAATGTTAAATCTTTGCAGGACTATCAGAACATAGGAACAGGAGTAGTCCATTTAACCCTTGATCCTGTTCTGCCATTCAATGAGATTGTGGCGGATCTCCAATCTAATTCCATTTCCCTGCCTTTGCCCCATATTCCTTATTATCTTTGGAAACAAAAATTTATGAATCACAGGTTTAAAATTTACAATTGATCTAGCACCAATTGCCATTTGCAGAAGAAAGTTCCAAACGTCTACCATCAATGTTCCCTCTAACTCTTGTTTGCTGTCTGTAGCCAGCTTGTTGTACTGCGTAGTCCCTTTAAGATTGATTCACATCTACAGATGCATGTATCTTAAAGGGAACGGTGCTTCTCTGTGTCCTGTTTGTTCCCTGGGCAGCATATTCCTGATTGCTGTATGGCTGCACACTCACGCATCTTACAGAGAACGTTAACTACCACACTTTGAACTGGGTTTTGCAGAGGATGCGGGGCTCCCGGCACCAGGCCAAACAGGCAGGGGGAAACCCTGCCTCAGCCTTTTTGCGCCCCCTCCCAGGCGCGATCCTCCGTTGTTCTGGAGGCAAAGTTTCCGGTACCGGGATCTCCGTCCCTTGAAAGACGGGGATCCACCTCCAAGAGCTGACAGCCAATCACAGGGCTGGCAGCGCAGCAGAATTGGCAGTGCCACTGGGAGTGGTGGCCAATGCTGGTACTGTAGAGGCCTTGGATACAGGCCGAGCACTGGAACCCCGGACCTCAGGTAAGCGAGGTGGGGTCATCAGGGCCAGGCCGAAAAGCCCTGGCAGTGGGCGGGCAGGGCCCTCTGTGAGCATTAGATTGCCCTTGAAGGAGGGACCCTCACCAAGCCTGCAGGGAGGGCGCCTCATTTTACAAAGTGCCCTCACCGCATGGCGGAGGCCTCCCTGCCACTGGTTAGATGTTCCACTCTGCCCTTTATAGTATTACTATCCCAATTTATATTAGGATGATTGAAAACCTCCATTATTTTGCGCCTCTCTGTAATTTCCCTGAAAGTTTGCTACTCTATATCTTTCACATTAGTTGTTGGCTTGTAGAATACACCCAGTAGTGTAATGGTACCTCTAATATTTCTTAACTCTAACCAAATAGATTCTGTGCTTATCCCCTCTGTGGCATCTGCTCTCTCCAGCATTGTAATATTTTCCTTAAACAATACTGCCATCCCTCCTCCTTTCTTTCCTGAACACCTTGTATCTGGGAATATTTAGTCCCTAGTCCTGCCCTTTTTTGACCCAGGTCTCTGTTATCGCCACAACATCATACTCCTGGGTGGTTATATGCTCCTGCAGCTCACCAACTTTATTACCACACTTTGTGTGTTTACATACATGGCAAGGCATTTTACAGCAGTAGTCATTATTCTGGTACATGATGGCCCTGATATTAATATGGAGATGACTTCTGAGCAGGGGGGTTGGAATTCCACGGGTGAAACCCAGAAGTCATCTCAGCAGGTTGGAATCTGCAATCTCAACTCAATTTAGTGGGCATGATTCACACCCACATGGCACAATTTCAACAGTACGCATATAGAAATTGGACGTGTTGGAGATGGATAGTGCAAATAGAGCAAAGGCAGCATCCAAATTTTTTTTTTATTTGTTTGTGGGATGTGGGCATCGCTGGCTAGGCCAGCATTTATTGCCCATTCCTAATTGCCCTTGAACTGAGTGGCTTGCTAGGCTATTTCAGAGGACATTTTAAGAGTCAACCACATTGCTGCGGGTCTGGAGTCACATGTAGGCCAGACCAGGTAAGGACAGCAGATTTCCTTCCCTAAAGGACATTAGGGAAGGAAACCAGATGGGTTTTTACAATAATGGTTTCATGGTCACCATTAGAATAGCTTTTTAATTTCCAGATTAATTGAATTCAAATTTCACCATCAACTGTGGTGGGATTCGAACCCATGTCCCCAGAGCAGTAGCCTGGGTCTCTGGGTTATTAGTCCAGTGACGTTACCACTACACCACCACCTCCAATGATGCATAGAGCCATACAAAGGTTACGACACAGCAAGAGGCCATTCAGCCCATTGTGTCTGCGGCAGCTGAAAAAACTAGCCGCCCACTCTAATCCTACCTTCCAGCAGCTAATCCGTAACCTTGCAGGTTACAGCAATTCAGATGCAGGTCCAGGTACCTTTTAAATTAGTTGAGGGTTTCTGCCTCCACCATCAATCTGGGCAGTGAATTCCAGACACCCACCACCCTCTGGATGAAAAAGTTTTTCCTCATGTCCCCTCTAATCCTTCTACCAATCACCTTAAATCTGTGCCCGCTGGTCATTGACCTCCCCACTAGGTGAAACAGGTCCTTCCTGTCTACTCTATCTAGGCCTCTCATAATTTTGTACACCTGAATTAAATTACCCCTCAGCCTCCTCTGTTCTAAAGAAAACAAACCTAGCTGATCCAATCGCTGGAATTACTGCTGGATGCAATTAGGAGGAGGAGGGACATACATTTCCTCAGCAATGACCGAAACCTTCTGCTCTCACCAAGACATTGTGGTTGGAGGTGGCTGTGTTTGTGAGCAGCAGCAGCATTGTGTCCTGGTCTTGGATCTTGAAGCTGTTTAATGACCTAACCAGGCCAGAAAAAGTAAGTACATTTGCTGATTCAACTACATCCTGTGCTTTAATCCCCACCCCCACTTTCACTGTCCTGCCAAGTGTTCTTCATCACATCACTCTTCGCACTCACTCACTGTTCAGCAGCATCCATCCTTTACTTTTTATACATTTCATCCCCTCTCCATTTATCATCCATTGTTGCCATTAATCACAATCGTTAAGCAGTATAATGCAAGTGTCCCATTGTCACCGTTATTGAATGTGCTGCATCCATTGAGTGAATACCTGACCTTCACTCACTCTCAGGTCTGTTTTTCTGCCCCATGTAGGAGAAGAGAGCTCAACTGGAAGGGAGAGGGAGAGAACTGGAGGTGGGCATCCCAAATAGTCCAGTTAACTGATACAGAGGAGGAGGCCCTGGAAGTAGGTGTTGCATCTGCGTCCCTCACAGTTAGCGATGGCGAGACAGGGAACTCTCAGACAACTCCTGACAGAATTACAAATATTTCTTACACACTATATTTCATCAGTGACTGAACTATGTGAACACTAAGGGCTGGATTTTGTGCCCACAGTGGGGCTCCTGGCACCATGCCAAAATGACGGTGGTATCCTGCCTCGGCCAGCTGAAGCCCCCCAGAGCAATTCTATGGTGCTGGGATCTTCATCCCTTTAAAGATGCGGATCACAGGGCCGGCAGCTCAGCAGTATTGGCAGTGCCACCAGGAGTGGTGGCCACTGCTGGTACTACAAGTGGCCTTGAACCCAGGCCCAGCGCTGTAGCCCGGATCCAAGTTAAGTGAGGCTGAGTTGCTGGGACCAGTCCAGTAGGCCCCGGCGAGGGGGGGTTGGGAGGGTGAGAATTAACTGCCGGGGGAGGGGGTTTCAGGGAGTTGCAGGTTTTCCCAGCAGGGACACTCTGTAGGCCACAGATTGCCCACAAAGAAAGACAACCGCCACCCCCCCCCCCAACCCCCCTGCCAAGCCTGCAAGGAGGTTGCCTCGTTAAATCCCAGCGGCAGCAGGAAGAGGTAAACGGCCACAAGGGCCTCAATTGGACTCTGGGTGGGATGGGATGGGCGTCGTTGGCCTATCCCACCCCTGACAAAATTGTGTTGCGACTGGCCCTTCCGCCTCCCATCACAATTCTATGGGCCCCCCCACCTCTGAACCCATCTCAGTGGGGCCCATAGAATTCAGCCTTAAGTGTGGTGATTATCAAGATTTTGACTTTGCCATGATTAAATCAAATCCCTTTCTATAGTCCTCCAGGGCCTACATGAGTAGAGCAAGTGTCGCAGGACATCCATTAGGAAAATTCCTCAGAGGAGCTCATTCCTTCTGAGGTTACACCATCTCAAGATGTACAGCCATGCATCAGCACAAAAATGCACACTTTAATGGATTTAGTTTGAGAGTTTGTTGGGTTTTCACCTGGTGATTCACAATTTACAAGCGAGCACAAGCAGACACAGATTCCACGTCCAGGGCACAATCCTTTCCAATGCTGGCGCAGATGCTGAACTCTGGGGGCTATTGTTGAGAAGGAGAATGCTAGAGGTGCATCAGCAACTTTGCAAAGTATTGGGAGGGAGCCCTACCCCACACACTTTCCACAATAACAGACAGGATAGAGGAGTCTAGCTGTGGATTGCTGTTGCAAGTAATTGTGAGAATGTCTGCCATGGAGAGAGTGACCTCGTACAAGGAGCTTCAAGCATGGTTTTCAAATGAGTCCATGCAGGCCATGACTTCAGTGGTGCAAGGGATGTCTACCTTCTTAAACAGGATGACAGATACCTTACAATGAGTCATGGATCTCCACCAAGCTGGTCTGCAGCTGTGTGGTTGAAGTGATATGGGGCTGGCCCTGGAGAGAGATGATGGTGAAAGGGGGCATGGAATTGATAGTTACTGCTTCTCACCGGTTACCCCTTCTCCTCACCAGTACCTGACATGCTGCCTTGTCTCCCAATGGTTGAGAGTGGGGCCCTTTTTGGTGGGGCCCTCAAGGGCTCCAAATTTCAGAAGATGTAGGTCAAAAGCAGTCAGGCACAGATCCGAATAGCTTGCCTCTACCTATAGGAAGCCATAAGTGATGCAGCACATAGCAGTGGTAGGAAGCATAAGTTATCGTGTTTGTAATTCAACAAGGTTATGCACATGGGTGTTTGACAAAATGTCATGTTGTTAGGTTTCCTTTTGTTATAACTAAAAAAAAAATGAAAGACTACATTTATATAGTGCCTTTAATGACCACTGGACGTCTCAAAGCGCTTTACAGTCAATTAAGTACTTTTGAAGTGTCGTCACTGTTGAAATGTAGGAAATGCGGCAGCCAATTTGCACACAGCAAGCTCCCACAAACAGCAATGTGATAATGACCAGACAATGTGATGTTGATTGAGGGATAAATATTGGCCAGGACACTGGGGATAACTCTTCTTTTCTTCGAAATAATGCAAGGGTTCTTTTACGTCCACCCGAGAGGGAAGATGGGGCCTCAGTTTAATATCTCATCTGAAAGACAGCATCTCCGGCAGTGCAACACTACCTTAATAATGCATTGGAGTGTCAGCCTTAATTTTTGTGCTCAAGTTCCAGAGTGGGACCCAAACCCGTAGCCTTGTGACTTAGAGGTGAGACTGCTACCAAGTGAGCCATGGCTGACGCAGCATAGTGATTCTGTTACTGGAGTAATAATTCAGTATCTGGACTATTGATCCATTGACATGCGTTCAAATCCCACCACGATAGTTGGGGATTTAAATTCAATTAATTATGTAACTCTCGAATAAAAGGTTAGTATCAGTACTGGTGACCATAAAACTACTGGATTTTCGTAAAAACCCATCTGGTTCCCTAATGCCTTTAGAAGAGAGACTCTGCCTTCCTTACCCAGTCTGTTGTATAAGTAAATCCAGAACCACAACAATGTGTTTCACTCTAAACTGCCATCTGAAATGACCTAACAAGCCATTTAGTTGTATTCAAGAAGGTGGCTCAACACCACAGATGGAATTTTATGCTCTCCCCCGCAGTGGGTTTGGAGGCAGAGAGAGCATAAAATCGGGTGGGATGGTGTGGTGAGGCGGGTTGCGGGGGTGTGGGGTGGGGTGGTGTGCACGGTGATTCCTGCCACCTTCCCGCCTCTGCAAAATCTTAGTCCGGGACAGGAAGGCCATGTGAACAGCCTTCCTGCCCCGTTGCCAATTGAGGCCCTTAACTGGGAAATTAATCCCCAATTAAGGGCCCCATCCTGCTGCTGCCACAATTAGCCATGCAACCCTGTCGCTACACGGGAAGTTTGGCATGAAAAACTGTGCGGGCTGCTTCCCGGCTCTGGGTGGGTGGGGAGGCCTTCGTTAAAAGGTACTTATTGCCTGAATGAGGGACCCAACATCCGAAAGGGGAGTGGGCCCGCTGACAGCCACCCCCTTGCCCTTGTTAGCGACTGCCCCTACACCCCCCTCCCCCGTGACCCCCCAGCCCGTGAGACCCCTCCCACCCTGACCTACCTGTGGCCTGGGTCTAGTGCTGCTCCTGGGCCTCTGGTAAGTGCTCCTCCGGCAGCAGCCTCCTGCTAGCCTCTGATTGGCTGGCAACTCTCCAAGGGTGGGTCATCTGGCGTTGGGGTCCCTGATACTGTGGAAGGCCCGCTGCTGTCCACTTAAGGGCCTGATTGGCACTAGATTTTCGCAGGCCTTCTGAAGAAGAGGCAACGCGGAGATCTTGGCTTTGCTTTTTCCGGACTTCAAGATCCGTCACAAGCATAAAATCATGGCCCACCTTCTCAAAGCAAATTGGGAACGTACAATAAATGCTGGCTTTGCCAGTGGGACCTACGTGATATTGGGGTATCCTGGGCAGCAATGTAAGCAGCCACCCATGACCTCACCACCAAACATCAAGTGACTGTCTCCAGGGCTGTCACTGACCTCATCTCCTCTGAAGATCTTCCCTCCACAGCTTCCCACCTCACTCTCCCACAACCCCAGACAGCCTCCGTCTATCTTCCCAAAATCACAAACAGGACTGTCCTGGTAGACCCATCGTTTCAGCCTGTTCCTGTCCCAATAAACTTATTTCTTCCTATCTTGACACTACTTTTTCTCTCCTTGTCCAGTCTCTTTCCACCTACAGCTGTGACTCTTCTGATGCCCAACACCATTTCAACAATTTCCAGTTTCCTGGCCCTAACCACATCCTCTTCACTACGGATGTCCAATCTCTCTAAACCTCCATCCTTCACCAGACAATTTGAGGGCTCTCCTCTTCTTCCTTGAACAGAGGCCCAACCAGTCCCCATCCACCACCACCACCCTCCTCTGCCTGGCTGAACTTTTTCTCACATTGAACAACTTCTCCTTCAACTCCACTCACTTCCTTCAAATAAAAGGTGTTGCTATGGGTACCCGCATGGGTCCTAGTTATGCCTGTCTTTTAGTGGGGTATGCCAAACATTCCTTGTTCCAGTCCTACTCAGGCCTCCTCCCCCAACTCTTTTTCCAGTATATTCATGACAGTATCCGTGCCGTTTCCTGTTCTCATCCCGAACTGGAAAACTTCATCAACTTCACTTCCAATTTCCACCCTTCTCTCACCATTACATGGTCTATCTACAACACTTCCCTTCCCATCCTCGACTTCTCTGTCTCCATCTCTGGGGTTAGGCTGTCAACTAATATACATTATAAGTGCACCGACTCCCACAGCTTCCTCGACTAGACTTTTGCACACCCTGCCTCCTGTAAGGATTCTATTCCATTCTCCCAGTTTCTCTGTCTCTGTCACATCTGTTCTGATGATGCAACTTTCCACAACAATCCTTCTGACATGTCTTCCTTTTTCCTCAACTGAGAATTCCCTCCCCACTGTGGATGATAGGGCCCTCAACCGTGTCCGACCCAGTTCCCACACTTCTGCCCTCACCCCTTTCCCTCCCTCCCAGAACCGTGACAGGGTTCCCCTTGTCCTCACTTTCCACCCCACCAGCCTCCACATCCAAAGGATCATCCTCCGTCATTTCCGCCACCTCCAGCGTGATGCCACCACCAAAGCATCTTCCCTTCCCCTCCCCTGTCAGCATTCCGAAGGGACTGTTCCCTCCATGACACCCTGCTCCACTTCTCCATCACCCCCCACACTTCATCCCCTTCCCATGGCACCATCCCATGCAATCACAGGAGGTGTAACACCAGCCCTTTTACCTCCTCTCTCCTCACCATCCAAGACCCCAAATACTCCATCCAGGTGAAGCTGTGATTTACTTGTGCTTCTTTCAATTTAGTATACTGTATTCTCTGCTCACAATGTGGTCGCCTCTACATTGGGGAGACCAAATGCAGATTGGATGACTGCTTTGCGAACACCTCGGCTCAGTCCACAAGCATGATCCCAATTTTTCTGGTTGCTTGCCATTTTAATTCACCACCTTGCTCTCACACCCACATTTCTGTGCTCAACCTGCTGCAGCGTTCCAGTGAAGCTCAACGCAAGCTCGCGAAACAGCACCTCATCTTCCAATTAGGCACTCTGCAGCCCTCTGGGCTCAACATTGAGTTCAACAACTTCAGACCATGACTACAATTCTGATTTTTTTTACCATGTGCCAGTCTTAAACTTGTTTTTCATGTTTTTGCTTTCAGACAGAGCTGTTTATTATTCTGCCATTAACACTCTGGGCTGGAATTTATAGGCCCCCCTGAGGCAAGGTCGGAGGCAGAGGGGCCCATAGAATCACGCCAGGTGGTGGGGGTGGAGGACCCATAGCCACACCTTTGCCAAGCGATCTTGCCGGGGGCAGGATAGGCCGACGATGGCCTTCCCACCCAGAGACCAGTTGAGGCCCTTAAGTGGCCTATTAATGGCCATTTAAGGGACTGTTACCGCCGCTGCTGGGATCTAACCAGCGGCAGGTGTTGCCTCCGCCACACGGGGAGGGAGCATTGCAAAACAAAAGGGAATGTTCGCTGATGAATGCACAGTGTTCAGTTCTATTTGCAGTCTGTGCCACATATTGTAAGACATGGTCAAAGTTCAGGCTTTGACTGATAGGAGGCAAGTAACATTCGCACCACACAAGTTCCAGGCAATGACCATCTCCAACGAGAGAGTCTAACCACCTCCCCTTGACATCCAGTAACATCACCATTATCAAATTGCTCACCGTCAACATCCTAGCCATTACAGTTGACCAGGAGCTGGGAATTCTGTGGTGAGTAACTCACTTCCTGACTCCCCAAAACCTGTCCACCTTCAGAAGGCACAAGTCAGGAGTGTGATGGATTACTTTCCACTTGCTTGGATGATTGCAGCTCCAACAACACTTAAGAAGCTCAACACCATCCAGGACAAAACAATCTGATTGATTAGTACCTTATCCACCACCTTAAATCTTCATTCCCACCACCACCGGCACACAATGGCAGCAGTGTATGCTATCTACAAGATGCACTGCAGCAACTCGCCAAGGCTTCTTCAACAGCACCTTCCAAACCCGTGACTTCTAACCCCTAGAAGGACAAGGGCAGCAGGCGCATAGGAACTTCACCAGCTCCAAGTTCTTCTCCAAGTCACACAGCACCCTGACTTGGAAATATATCATTGAACCTTCATCATCACTGGTTCAAACATCTAAAACTCCCTCCGAACAGCACTGTGGAGTACCTTCACCTCAAGGACTGCAGCAATTCAAGAAGGCAGCTCACTACCACCTTCTCAAGGGAAATTAAGGATAGGCAATAAATGCTGGCCTTGCTGACAATACCCATATCCCATAAGTGAATAAAAAAAACGTATGACATAGACAGTGCCTGCTGCGACCTCAGCTCTTCCTTTGCACCTCTTTTCTGTGCACGTGCTGATCATACCACAGCACATCGCCACTGCTGTGGTTAGTGATGGTCTTCCTCTTCTGATTTTTTAAATTCATTCATGGGACTTTGTCTCTACAAGGTGGTCACTCCTACCAATACTGTCATGGACAGTTGCATCTGCAACAGGTAGATTGGTGAGATCGAGGCCAAGTAGATTTTCCCCTTGTGTTGCCTCTCTCACCACCTGTGCAGGCCCAGCCTGGCAGTGATGTCCTTCAGGAATTGACCAATGTGATCAGTAGTGGTGCTACCAAGCCATTCTTGGTGATGGATATTGAAGTCCCCTATCCAAAGTACATTCTGTGTCCTTGCCACCCTCAGCACTTCTTCCAAGTGGTATTCAGCATGTACTCATTCATCGGCTAAGGAATGTGGTAGGTGGTGGTCAGAAGGACGTTTCCCTGCTGTCATGAGAATTCATGGGGTCCGGAGTCAATGCTGAGGATTTCAAGGGCAATTTCCTCCCCGCTATTTACCACTGTGCTGTCACCTCTGGTTGGTGTGTCCTGTTAGGGGATGATGATGGAGGAGTCTGGGAGGTTTGCTGAAAAGTATCATTCCACAATTATGACTATGTCAGGCTTGACTAGTCTATGGGGCAGGTCTCCCAATTTTGGCACGTCATATCTGCTGCCTAGGTCAATGCTGGGTGGTCTATCCAATTTTATTTTTCTACTGCAATAATACATTTTGATACAACGATGTGACTTGCTCAGCCATTTCAGAGAGCAGTTAAGCATCAATCACATTGCTGTGGGTCTGGAGTCACATGTAGGCCAGGCAGGTTTCCTTCCCTCAAGCACATTAGGAAAGTAGATGGGTTTTTACAACAACCTGGTAGTATCATGGTCATCATTACTGATACTAGTTTTTTAATTCCAGATTTATTTAATTAACTGAATTTAAATTCCCAAACTGCCATGGTGGGATTTGAACTCATCGTGTCTGGATCATTAGTCCAGGCCTCTGGATTTCTAGTCCAGTAATATAACCATTATGCTACTTTTTCCTTGCTGTCAAAAGCATCCAACAACCCTGCCCCCGCCCCCGCCCCCCACCTTTCCTGCTCTTGTCAGTTTGAAAGACTCCAAGATTGAAAAAAAAGCTGTATCAGAAAGCACTCCCTGCCAAATTGTTGCCAGAGGGAACTGAGACAGCAGCTGCAATAAGTGAGCTTTAATTCAAATGGGGCAATGACAAGTTTGAATACCAGGTTCAATCCCGCCTGCCTTACTGGTCGGTTTCCTAAGCCCCAAGAAACCCGCGCTGTACATGTTAAATTTAGAGTGAAGTTAAAATCATTTCACAAAGACGTCATCAACATCTCTTAAGGACACTAATTGCACCACTAACTAGCGCCTGCCTGCAATAATAAATCCCTGATTCGCCACCTTCCTAACGTGCCTCTGTTAAACCCAAAAGTGGGTGCATTGGAGCTGGTTTGCAGTCCCAATTGAGAATTCATTAATTTTACCCCCCAACACATGCTAGCAATCCAACCATTCTTGGGAGTTAAAAATTCCTCCATGACTTGGAGTGCTAGAACAATCATCACCATGGGAGGCAGTTCCTTAAGGATGGATGCCGGATGACACCAAAATATCCCTGCATGCAGCCTATCATGGCCATCAAAGGCAGCTTGTGAATATTCTCAGCGACAGAGGTGTGTGTTTCAGGGAGATCATTTCAGAGGAGGTGCTGAAAAGACAGACCATATGTTCTTCATTGCACCCTACCTTCTTGCCCTCCCCCTCCAAAAAATGAGTGGTATGTTAAAAATTTCCATTTACACATGCCTCATAGTTTATGAGTACTATTAGATTCAGAATCTTTTATCATGATGTTCTGCTTAACTGTCCCACCCAAAATGTTAACCTTTCATTCCCTTTCAAATGCTGATCAACCGACTGCACATATCATGTATTTGCTGTTTTAATGAGTGAGCATGTTGGTGGCGTTAAAATATTTGTTACTCATTTACAGCTTGATTAGCGAGCAATATAAAAATGATTCTATGATGATACTGGTGTTACTGGATGCATTGGCTTTATTGACATAATTATAATAATGTTTTAACTAAACATGTGACCATTCTGAGCGGGTAGGGATGAAAAGAAAAAACATTCATATTGGAAAATTGAAATAAAAACAGAAGATGCTGGAACACATTGCCTGTTGGTTACCTGGGGGAAGAAATTCATTCACATTGCTATGCAGATTTACGTTAATTCTCTGGGGACATACAGGGCTGTCGGCTGGTACCTGCATGACCTGCATAGCGTTCCTTATTAATATCATGGAAGAAACCTGCATGGGCCATGCAGCTAGCATCTCACGATGCTTTGACCCCCAGGGAATCAACGTAGTTTGCGTTGTGCTTGAAGCAGCGCTCAGCGAGCGATTTTCTGCCCCGTGATGTTTAAAAAGAAATGGCAGCTCATGTATTAAGCCAGATTTTAATAAGTGTACAGAGCTCCATCTATATATCCAAGATATTTGCACTCATCTAATCTTGGCCTCCAAGGATTCCTCATTTTAATTGCTCCTCCATTGGTGGCTGTGCCTTCAGCTGCCAAGGCCCTAAGCTCTGGAATTCCCTCCTTAAACCTCTCTGCCTCTCTATCTCTCTTTCCTTCTTTAAGACACCTCTTTGACCAGGCTTTTGGCTACCTGGCCTAACATTGTGGCTCGGTATCTAATTTTGCTTTATAACGTTCCTGCAAAGCACCTTGGGACATTATCTTACGTTAAAGGTGCTATATAAATACAAGTTGTTGTAGCTTAGTGAGTTTTTAGTTCAGTGTTTATCTAAAACATGTAGATCGGAAGATTCTGGTTTTATTCCTAGTTATTGCTAAACTAACTGATTTCAACTGGGGTGCAGTTCTGAAGAAGGGTCACTGACCCGAAACGTTAACTCTGCTTCTCTCTCCACGGATGCTGCCAGACCTGATTTCTAGCATCCGCAGTATTTTGCTTTTATTATTATGGTAATGAGAGTGTTGTATTAGCCTTCTTGGGTTAGGGAGAAGAAAATTGGTCAGGGTTCCTGCTCCTGATCACTATCCAGTGATCTGTACTGGATGTGCTCATGTTATAAACCTCATTATACATTTAGCTTGAAATTTATTGTTGCCATTAGATGGTTATCAAGTGAGTACAAGGTTTTGTTCAAGTGTGACGTTTTCTTTGGTGAAACAGCATGCTGACAGTGAGGGCTGGACATCTATCCTCCTGCTGGAGGATATCAGGACAGGACTTACGTCTACTGCCCTGAACATGCTGAGGGTCATTAACCATTCAAGGTGGGCTCCCAGTAGGATCTACGCTGCCAAGAAAGGAAGAACATCTTCTTCAGAACCAGAAGGAAGAGAAAGCCACTTAAAGAGGACAGAGGAATTCCAAAGATCTGAGGATTTAACTTTTTTTCGGCTTCAGACTGATCCAGTACCTAAAAAGGTAAGCTTGTGGGCCCAGAAGAGAGAGAGATTCACCACTGGGTCCTCTTATTCCAAAAAGGGCATTGATAGACATTCTGCTGTTGCCCTAGGCACTATCCTGTGATCAGTGATAGTAGCAGTGGAATGCAGAGAAATCTGATGGATTGCTGGACCCTGCCTCTCCACTGTCATACACATGCAGTGAAGTGATAACCGGGTGGCTGGTGGCCTTCCCTGCTGAGAATGACTTACATGCACAACCCTAACATCCCTTCCTCCACTTTAACATACCCTCATATCTTAGTTCAGCTACTCATGCCACTTGGCACACACTCCTCATCTGCTAGCCTTATCCTTGTTCACTGTACCTTCCTCCAGAAAACATTGGCACACAATGGCTGCCAAAGGCAAGCCACCAGAGGGGGCATCTCCACCTTTAAACTGTTTGCTCCCCATGGAGCAGCTGGGGACACTGCTGTCAGAGATGACAAGGTTAATAGATTCTTGTTAGTGCCAGATTAGTGATTAAACACTTACACTGTCATTCTGACAGCCCTACGAAGCACCACACAGATATAACTACCACCCACTTTCTCTGTCTCCTTAATCACAAGGTGTAATGTTCACCCCTCTTACCTGGAAGTAAAAGATCCCATAGCACCATTTTGAAGAAGTGTTCTGGCCAATATTTATCCCTCAATCACCATCACTAAAAAAGATTGTATGGTCATTATCACATTGATGTTTGTTGGAGCTTCCTATATGCAAATTGTCTGCCGCATTTCCTACATTATAATAGTGATCATAATTCAAAAGTACTTCATTGGCTGTAAAGAACTTTGAGACGTTCGGTGGTTGTGAAAGGCATTATATAAATGCAAGTCTTCCTTCCTTCCTTCCACTCTCTCTCTCTCTCTCTCACCTTGCCCCAGTTTACTTACTCATTGGCAAGTCATCCGGATCCTGCTGACTGTGATTTTCACTCTGGCTCCTGAGCTGACGCGGTCCTTTTTTAAAAAGGTAGATCCCTGGGCTTTCTCCTGCAAATCCCTCCCAGAACCCTTTATACCGACCTTAGGTTGGAGGCTGGCCTATTGGCGGGATATGGACTAGCAGCATGATAATAAAATCTGTGAGTTCTAATACTCTGAGCCTGTTTCCTTCTGCAACCAGCTTCCAACTTACCCTTCTGTCACCCATTTGATGTTAAACTCAGGGATTGCGTTGTATAGAAGAGGCTTCCTTCTTCTTACAGAGGAGATAACAGGCAGAATCTTACCAGCTCTGAAAATTTTCAGGCTTCAGGACCATTTGCAGGTCCTGACCCCACACAGATCAGAGGTGCATCCACAATTGCACTCCAAGTAAGGACGGTGGGCAGGACATGGATGCAGGAGACCCAATGTGAGGGCATGCAAGACCAGCCAGCCAGCAGCCCCACTGGGAGAGGTAGGTGCTGCTGAAAGCAGAGGGAAAGCTCGAGGACGCCTCAAAATCAACGCACCATTGAAATGCTTCTGAAAGTTTATTAAAAATTAAAGCCCAAAACTGTGATGACCATCAATGTGGAGGAGGAGCCTCTCCACAAGAGTGCTTTTGGCCTTGGCTGTGCCCATTTCAGCCTTTCAGCTCCATGTTAGTGGCATGGACAGAAGTTTCCAATGTCCTTTTGACCTCCTGCCATCTTACCACCTCCAACGCCCAGCCACACTCCTGACACATCATGGTGCTCGCATGTCTCCCATAAGATTGCATTGCTGCGCACAATTAAGGGCTAATTGCCCTCTTAAATACCTTGATTGGCTGCCCATCATGGGTAGGCACCGCTGCCACAGAAAGCCCACTTCTGGGAAGATCTCCTGGAGCAGGGAAGACATCGGGGAGCTGACCCAACGCGTGGCGATCCAAATTTCCATGCCCTTTCGCCTCCAAAGCCGCCTCCGCAGGACAGCAGTAACTGAGGACATCTCTGAGTGTAGGTCATCCTGATGGTCTGTTGCAAGTGTTTCTGAATACAATGGAGAAAAGGCCTACTCCTGAGCCATGTCAAAGTGCAGTCCTTCCTAAAGTGCGGTAGAACCCCTCCTGACTAGTGCTTTTAAGACCCTGATGGTCCTCTTGATGACCAGCCTAATAGAAATATGTGCCTCATTGTACCAATCCTCTGCTGATGTTCAGGACACTCTGATTAGGGTCATTAGTCATAGGAGCAGGGGATATGCTTTGTCACCCATAATTCATCTGTAGATCTGATTCTCTTATCTCAAACCATCAAGGAGGGCCGATAGATGAAGACACCAGGTGTTGGATATGCAGGAACTGTTGTCAACTGTTATCTGTATATTAAGGTAATGGGATCCCTTCTTGTTAAGATAGATGAGTGGGTGTTCTGTGGGTGCTCTCAAAACAATGCACCATTAATTATGCTCCGAACATTGTGAAAGCCAGAAATCCCATAAAAGTTGATGGCCCAATCTCTCTGCTGCCTTGCTGTATTGCTAAAGGTGATGAATTGGCCTACTCTCCAGTAAAGGGCATGATGGCATGAAGAATGCCTTTTTGTACTGCCCTATGGATGAGGTTGCATGGATTCCCTGTGGCTGCTCGAAAGGACTCTGTGCTACAGCAATCAAGAATGGTAGTCACCTATACAGCCACTGAGGGAGCAGCTCGGCCAGATTTGCATGGGTTGAGATTTTCCTGACGCAGCTAATAAAGATTCCCTATTGTCTCTTTGGTGAAGCAAACTCTTCTTATGTGCAGCTTATTCAGAGATATCCTCATGTGGCCTGTATATTCTATAAGACAGAAATATCTGATGGGCTGCATCCTCCTTAAGTAGTAACTGCCTCTCCTTAGCTCCATCCTGTGCTGTGCCTTCTCTTCCTCCTCCATGATATTAGTTTGCCATAGGAAATGCCAAGCTTGCTGCTTAAAAAGCCAGACTGTGGGCGGAGGAGGTCCCAGAAATCATCCGGTGGATTGACCCTGCGAGAAACAGTCCGAAGCAGTTGCAGGTATTTGTAGTAATAAATTCAAAAAAGATTTAAAGCATTTTGAAGCTGTAGAAATTAGTATTTAAACTCTTCAGACTTTTCAGGCTCACAAACTCCTCACTTCACCTTGGTCAGGTGATCCTGGCTAAGGTTGTGCCTCATTTATTTTAGTCTAAGTTACAGAGAATGGGCTGGATTTTAAGAGCTATCTGTGGCGAGTTTAAAAAATGGCGGCCGTGGAAAGAGCCGCCGTGACCTCACACGCGGCAGCTCTTTAAAATAGCTGGGGCAGCCCGCTCCCCCACCCCCCAAATCTCGTGGAGGGGGCGGGCTGTCCATCAAAGGCAATGGTGTCAGCTGCCTTTGCGAAGGCGCTGGCGCCATTTTTAAGGACAGCAAGTCAATTTGAATTTTTAAAGATACACCCCCAAAATTTATTAAATAAATTTCTAATGCCCCTTTCCACCCCCGATAACAATTACATTAACTATTTTCCCTTCTCCCCCAAAACATTTACTTTTCAAATCTGACCAACCCCCCCTCGGACTGCACAAAGTTTGAAGTTCACCCCTTCCCACCATCCTCTACACCCATTGTGTTTATTTGGCCCTGTCCCTCCCCTCCCGCCCTGAACACCTTAACTTCTACCCCCCACCCGCCCCCTGCCCCCCCCCCCCCCACAAGTGTCATGATGACGTTTCACGGACAGGGAAGTGAAGGAGTGGGAGTGCCAGCCGCCGTGCCGAAGATCACAGTGGGCACAGAAGATTGAAGTTAAGTCCATTTAAATTTATGCATGTAATTAATTTAAATATTGAAATCCAAGTTCCCGTTGTCCAGCGGCGGGGAGGCCACCACGGAGCCTCGCCTCTGCCGGGAGAATTGGGCTCTTGCCCTTTCAATGTCGGGCACTGTGGCGGACCGCTGCTGGCCCCACCTTTCAGCCGCCCCACCTCCCCACCCCCCGCCATGGAGCCCGTGTTGAGGGCTTGGTAAAATTCAGCCCAATGTTTCTGTAGTGCAATCCCAAAACACTTGCAGTTACGACATTGCTGGCTGCTATCTGACATGTGCAGGCAAGGCCAGTGGGGACTCATTGAGTGGATCTCAGGAAACCTCTAAAAACAAAAGAACTTGGGGAAGCATTTTAAAGACACACAGCAGGTGAAGATGTCGTCCACCTGAATTTCCTGGCTCCCACAATGTCCTGCACTTGTTTGTTCATCGCTAATCTGTTGAAAACAGCATGGAAATTCACCCTTGAGGACTTTATTGATTTTACTTGGTATTGACTATTCACGCTTGCAGTATTTCTAAATGGAAAAGGGAAAGAAGAACATGGGGAGGAAGGTATTTAGGTTAAAAAATATATAAGAATATAATACTCTCTATCCATGTTTTAGACTTTTAATACCCTATTTAGTTCATCATTCAGTCACTTCTGATGTAACAGTAATAGGAAAATAAAGCTGGTAATGTATCAATCATGCTTAACACGAATCTTTACTTAATTTCCTTTTTAAAAATCAATTATGTACAAATTTTGACTTGCCTGATCTTAGCAATGACTTCAAAAGCTCTTTAAAGAGGACTGAATATTTATTTTAAAATGTACACATCAGTTACTAATTGGGTTGGGAAATTGAAGAAAGCTCATTTACAACATAACATAATATGTCACTGTCATGATGCAGGTCTTTGTGACACATGACATGAGAGAAGTCTAGCCTTTGGGGATGAGCTCTGCCGGCAAAGGAACTTAGAAGTTTTCTTAATTCACGTAGATAAAGGAAACACACAAGAACTCAGCAGATTACTAATGAATAAATCGTGGACTAAGGATTAGGAGCTACATACCGATGAGGATTGCTGGAGGGATATTTTCTTGTTTCATGGCTAACCAGATCATGCAAACATTGATAAGTACTAGGGCCTGAATTTTTCTGGCCAAAGCTATCCAAATTGGTGTATACTGGTGAGGGAAATAGAGCGGGGAGGTCTTCTGTTGATACTCCACCCATAAATGGGCACTATGACATTCTTCGCTGACCTTGCTGTAATCTGGACCAGCCTTCCGTAAGATCACACCATCGCCAGGAAATGACCGCAGTACAGTGGCTTAGCAGCCCCTGATATTTCCTTATGTTTCCAACCAGTTCCTGCCAACAGAAAGCAAGTTATAGGTGGCAGTGCTGGGTCATGTACAGTGTCCAAGAGGGAGAAAGTATTTCAAAGTGCAATATCACTCAATAATGCATTCCTACAGGACTGCGAAACCTGGCATAATTTCCATTAGATCCACAATACCGAATTATTAGGATTTAAAGATAGTTGCTGCTATTTCCAAAGAATTTAAAGTGAGACTATCACTGTAAATGAATAATGGCTTTCTTTCTTGGCATCTATTAATGTCTCATTCATCTATTCACTTACACCGTGTGAGTTTGGATGGCGTGGAGGTGAGTGATGCTTCTAATATTATTTCAGGATGTGTGAGATACTCGTGCAATCTGATAAGGTCATTAAAATGTTTTTGGTGGTGTGTTGCCATCTGTGGGGCAGTTGTTCTGGCACTGACTACCTGCACCACTTCCCTCTATACTGCCAACACCATCTTTTTCTGAGCCATCCTGTCCTAGGTTCCAAGTAGCCTTGTCATCCTTGCCCTATTTGCTGCCAACACCAGCTTCATGGAACTTCCAGAGACTCTTGGGGTCTTGGCCACAACAGACACTTCCAATGCTGGTTCACATTCAGCCACACTACTCTCACTGTAATTTTGCTCTGTTTCTGCCTTTGTAACAATTTCTTGCCTCTGGCCCTTTAAACTGCAATAGCCTTTTAACTGATGCAGCTCATCTGGATTTCCCTTACTCCCTAAAGTGGATAACCATTCAGGAGTGGGATTCCTGCTGTGAGTTCACCCTGCTTACACCAGAAAAATCCAGTCAATTTCCAGCAGGATCATGTGGTCAGGTGGAAGAATCACCTCACGCTGCCATCTTCCTGACAGCCCAATGAAAATTCTGGCCGAACTGGTCTCACATAGTCTTGCGGATGGTAGTATGGGATCTGGGGCATAGTTATGCTATTTTGCTCCTAAGTTGAAACACTGTTTATTTTGGCCTGTCCTTTAAGAGCACTGCTCCAGTACTTTATATGGGAAGTGTTCTAAGTAGACACATTGTGACAACAATGAGAGACTGATGCTCAAGTAATTTTCTTTGGATTGATAGTTGCTTGTAAATCCCTGGCACTTATTCTCAGGGAGCTGTCTCGCCTCTGATTCACAAGGTTCCACGTTCAAGTCCCACTCCAGGGCTTGAGCACAAAAATCTACGCTGGTGCTCCAGTGCAGTACTGAGCGAGTGCTGCACTGTCAGAGGTGCCGTCTTTCAGTTGAGACGTTAAACTGAGGCCCTATCTGCCTGATCAGGAGGATGCAAAAGATCACATGGCACTATTTTGAAGAAGAGCAGGGGATTTATCCCCGGTGTCCAAGCTAATATTTATCCCTCAACCAACATTACAAAAAAAGATTACCTGGTCATTATCATATTGCTGTTTGTGGGAGTCTGTTGTATGCAAATTGGCTGCCATGCTTCTTACACTACAGCAGTGACTGCTCTTCAAAAGTGCCTCATTGGCTGTAAAGCTCTTTGCGACATCTGCTGGTCATGAAAGGTGCTATATAAATGCAAGTCCTTTTTTTTCTTTTATTTCATTTTGAGCAGCTTGTTTAATCTCACCTTTTTGCATTGGTATAATCAAATCTTGAAAACACAAAAGCATGGTTGGGTGTCAGTGGTGGAGGAGCTGAGGTAGAGGCATTCTACCATCAATATGTTAGCATCTCAAAAACAACAAGAAATTGCCTTTATATAGGGCCTTTAATGTAATAAAAAGTTCCAAAGTGCGACACCAGAACCAAGGAAGGAAACATTAGGACAGGTGGCCCAAAAATATCAAACAGTACCCATGTGAAAAATTCATAGTCTTTGCTACTAACAAGGAATCATTTTTTATCCAATTTACAGTCTGACTGTTAAAAATATGTGTTCTACTGTACATGGCTTGATTAAATGATTTGCACTTATGTTTTGATCAAGTGAAATAGCAATCAAGTCTGAAATCCACATCCAAGATAATCAATCTCCACAGGGCAGTACATCCAAATATGCCTCAGAAAACCTAAAACATTTTGCCCGAAAAATTGTTTTGCTTCAGACATTGTTCCTACAATGTGTGCCCGAAGATATCGGACTGAGGCTTGTACCAAAAAGGGCCTCATGCCTCCTCTACATAAAACTGGTGAGCTACAGAACATCCTTCATCTAGTTTATGGCATTAGGCAACTGGTTAGTGTATGAAAGGAATCTAATACCTCTTTTCAGTGATGTCCCAGATACTTGGAAGTTGCCAGCTGCCAAATTGGTAGCCACTTCACGTCTGGGGGAGATCAGGCAAGCAAAATCATGAAAACCCCAAACTCTAATTTTTTCACCACAAAATTGAACAAGTTGGAGATTAATTTCTCTGCCTTTGTTATGTATTTGATTTAAGCTATGCATCTTATCAAGGAAGCAATCTACCTGAAAGCTTTGTCTTAATTTATAATCTACTCAATATTGCTTACAGTATAGACTCAAACTCTGTAAAGTGAAAGCATTGGTCTCAGGCATTTCCAAATCTGTACTGAATGTTTAAGTATAGCCAAAAATGATAAACTTCTTGGAAGGATATAAATCGGCAGTATGCTCCAGTCTGGCATATTGTTCAGTTTCTCAGTTAGGCAATTTGCCAGAAAACTGAAATCTTCAACATTTATAACTCCATCCCAAGATGAGGAAATGGAAACCCAAAAGAGCAGAAAAATGGAAAAGCTAGAGGAATCATTTTGGAGACAGGATATCTTTTCAGCCAGTCTCCAGTAATCAAGAAGTAAAGATATAACGACAAACTGACATATGATAGGAGTCATTTATATAGTCTGATTGTGTGCTGATTTATTTTTTCTTTATGCCTCTGTAAAAAAATTGGAATATTTTTCCATTTGAAAGAAGCTATCTAAGTGCAAGTTTTCATTGCTGCCCTGTCATAATGCCAGTGTAAATGTAACACATTGGGGGAATTTTATGGGCCCTGCAGGAGTGGCTTTGGTGGCGGGTGGGGTGATTTATTTAGGCGTGAGTTGATATTTCTGTTTTCTGACAGCAGGTTTTTGTTTTGCAATTAAGTCAGCAGCATGTTTGTGGTGGTCCGGGGTTCACCCGTACGGTGGAGGGTTGCAGCTTTGCATGCATTTCCATAGCATGAATACTCATTAGCCTACAATTATTTTAAATTAAGTCCTACCTGCCAGATTAAGTTACTGGTGAACTGGTGTTCACTGGTGTTTAAATGTGACGTACACCAGTTGACTTTGTGCAGTTGTGTCTGAGGTCAGTAGTTTCATATCTTGAACTCATCGGCACAAGGAAGGCCAACACTGGAATGGATGTTTGCCTCCAGGCTCGGCACCAGCAAGGGCAATTATTCTCAGGGGCTGGCAGGGAAGGCATGCTGGGGAAGGACACTGGGTGGGGTTATCAGGTGCATGGAGGAGCGGGGGAGGGTAGTTGGGCAGGACAGGGTGGGGCTATCAGGTACATGGAGGAGCAGGGGACGGTAGTCAGGTAGGAAAGGGTGGGGATATTGGGCAGGTGGAGGAACAGAGGATGGAGGAGTACAGTATCCAAGGTGCGAAGTCGTTGTTATTGATGCTTAAGCTGGCTGGGGCCAGTGGTGGGGGGTGGGAGGGGCAGGTTCCGTTGATTTGAGCATAACAGTAAACTGATGGTCATGAGGCCTCTAAAGGGAGGGATGAATGCTCTTCACGACGGGTCCTGTGGGGAGAATCTGGCAGAGGTAACAATCACAGGCAATTGGATTTCATATGGGGGAGGGGTTTGGTATTCTATGGCATCATAGGGAGGGGAACAGGATTTGGCAATGATTTCAAGGTGCATTGTAGGAGGATCAAGTGTGAGTCGGCAGTTGGATGGTTATGGGAATAGGAATGGGGAAGGGATGGCTTGAATAAATTGATTATGATCCAGTCCAAGGTAATGGGGGGAGGTTCAATGGTCACAGAGGGAAGGTGGAAGGTAACATTGCATGGGTCATGGGTAATGGGTGCAGGCTGGAAGGTGGCAGAAAGAAGATGGGGAAACTTGCCAGGAATCTCACATGCACCATTTTTTCGAAAGATAGCACAAACCACGCGTTCAAACAAGAATTGCACATTGATTGGGAGGAGACCAATGATGGTGGGTGGGATTTCCAGCTGGGTGCAATGTTAGGCACATAAAAGCGATCTGCTCTTTACTTTCGTGGTTCCGCTGATTGTCAAAAGAAGGCTGATTTATACT
The DNA here is from genome assembly GCF_036365525.1 of Heterodontus francisci. Classification (NCBI taxonomy): domain Eukaryota; kingdom Metazoa; phylum Chordata; class Chondrichthyes; order Heterodontiformes; family Heterodontidae; genus Heterodontus; species Heterodontus francisci. The sequence goes on from NC_090372.1 coordinate 74,391,812, forward strand.
GCTCTTCTCATTTCAACAGTTGCAAAGCTGCAAAGACAGACACCCAAATTGTCTCCTTCCATGGAAAGAATAGGAGAGGGAGAGACTGAGGAGGGCTCTTGGCGCTCATCGTATGATGCCTCAACGACAGCAGCAGGCAGCACAAGAGGGTGAGACTGCTCAGAATGAAGCCATCCAGGAAAGGCATTATCAAAGATGGGCACTGGCGCGTCATTGCACCTCAGTACATAGACAAACTACCTTCAGATGTCAGAGAGGCAATGCCAGAGATGCCTGAAGATGTCACGTTAAATGGTCACAGAAATTTGTAGAATCCTTCAGCATGACCTACAAGTTCCTGGTTTTGGTAGGAACCCCATGCTAGTTGCCCTCAAGTTTACTGCTGCACTCAATTTCTTGCCGTGCCTTCCAGGGATCAACAGGTGACATGTGTGCCATCTCACAGGTTGTGACCCATAGGTGCATCAAGGAGGTGGTCAATGCTCTATTCTGTTGTGCAAATGGTTTCATCTATTTCCCTGTGGACGATGTCGTGAACACATGCTATGCCGAATGATGATTTTATAATCCACCAATTAATTGCCACGTAAAGGCCTCCTCCCACCGCTGCTGGTATTTTAAAAGCAAAATACTGCGGATGCTGGAAATCTGAAATAAAAACAAGAAATGCTGGAACCACTCAGCAGGTCTGGCAGCATCTGTGGAAAGAGACATTTTACCAGCAGCGGGCAGGCAGCTCAGGACCCCCAGGAGGCCACTCAGAAAAACCTGGCAGCCTCCTTGCAGGCTGGGGAGGGGCCCTCCTAGTTGGACACCCTGTGCTCCACGGAGGGCCCCCCAAGGCCCAACCGCCCCCATTCCTTTCCCACTTCCAACTGACCTGCTTTGCCTCGCCGGGACCTGGCCGATTGTCCCCGGCAAGGCTCCACACACTTACCTTCATTCTGGGACCGGCTTCCCTCTTGCTCGTCTCCCTGGCTGCAGTCCCAGCAGTGACCACCACTCCCAGTGGTGCTGCTGGGACTGAGAACCGCTGGCCTGCTGATTGCCCAGCAGCTCTTGGAGGCAGGATTCACTGCCTCAAAGGGGCGGAAGTCCCACCTGAGGCCAATTGAGGGTCTGGACCATGTAAAACTATAATGTGGCTTCCAGGCCCAGTAGAGGCAGGCTCGCCCCAGACTTTTTGGCCGGTGGGCAGGGCCTCCCACCCAAAATAAAATTCCAGCCCTCATTTTTGCACATTTCAACCAAGATTGAGCCATTTGATATATTAAAGCTGGAAGGAAAAAGAGTAAACATCAAAAATATATTCACAGGTCGTGGCATAGTGGTACTGTCACTGGACTAGTAACGCAAAGACCCAGCATATTGCTCTGGGGACATGGGTTTGAATCCCACTGTGGCAGAAGATGGAACTTGAATTCAATTTATAAACAATCTGGGATTAAAAGCATGTCTAATGATGGCCATGAAACCATTGTCGATTGTCCTTTAGGGAAGGAAATCTACTGTCCTTACCTGGTCTGGCTCCAGACATACAGCAATGTGGTTAACTCTTAAATGCCCTCTGAAATGGCCTAGCAAGCACTCAGTTCTACCAAACCGCTACAAAGTCAATAAGGAATGAAACCGGACGGACCTCCTGGCATTGACCTCGGCACTGGAAATGACAAAGGCAAGCTCAGTCCTGTCGACCCTGCAAAGTCCTCCTTAATACCATCTGGGGGCTTGTGCCCAAGTTGGGAGAGCTGTCCCATAGACTAGTCAAGCAACAGCCTGACATAGTCATACTCATGGAATCATACTCTACAATGTCCCAGACACTGCCATCACCATCCCTCGGTATGTCCTGTCCCACAGGCAGAACAGACCCAGTAGAGGTGGTGACACCGGGGTATACTGTCAGAAGGGATTTGCCCTGGGAGTTCTTAACATCGACTCCGGACCCCATGAAGTCTCATGGCCTCAGGTCAAACATGGGCAAGGAAACCTCCTACTGATTACCATCTACCGCAACACCCCCCCACCCCCTCAGCTGATGAGTCAGTACTCCTCCATGTTGAACACCACTTGGAGGAAGCACTGAGGGTGGCAAGGGTGCAGAATGTACTCTGGTGGGGATTTCAATGTCCATCACCAAGAATGGCTTGGTAGCAGCATTAATAGCCGAGCTGGCCAAATCCTAAAGGACATAGCTGCTAGACTGGGTCTGCGGCAAGTGGTGAGAGAAACAAGAAGTGGGAAAAACATACTTGACCTCGTCCTCAACAATCAGCCTGTCGCAGTTGCATCTTTCCATGACAGTATTGGCGGGAGTGACCACCATACAGTCCTTGTGGAGCAAAGTCCCGTCTTCACATTGAGGATAACCTCCATCGTGTTGTGTGGCACTACCACCATGCTAAATGGGATAGATTTCAAACACATCTAGCAACACAAAACTGGGCATCCAAGAGGCGCTGTGGGCCATCAGCAACAGAATTGTATTCAACCACAATCTGTAACCTCATGACCCGGCATATTCCCCACTCTACCATTACTATCAATCTGGGGATCAACTCTGGTTCAATGAAGAGTGCATGCCAGGAGCAGCACTAGGCATACCTCAAAATGAGTTGTCAACCTGGTGAAGCTACAACTTAGGATTACTTGCGTGCCAAACGGTGTAAGCAGCATGTGACAGACAGAGCTAAGCGATCCCACAACCAATGGATCAGATCTCAGCTCTGCAGTCCTGCCACATCCAGTTGTGAATGGTAGTGGGCAATTAAACAACTAACTGGAGGAGGTGGCTCCACAAACAGCCCCATCCTCAATGATGGGGGAGCCCAGCACATCAGTGCGAAAGATAAGGCTGAAGTATTTGCAACAATCTTCAGCCAGAAGTGCCGAGTGGATGATCCATCTCAGCTTCCTCCTGAAATTTTATTTATTTAGAGATACAGCACTGAAACAGGCCCTTCGGCCCACCAAGTCTGTGCCGACCAAGATCCACCCATTTATACTAACCCTACAGTAATCCCATATTCCCTACCACCTACCTACACTAGGGGCAATTTACAATGGCCAATTTACCTATCACCTGCAAGTCTTTGGCGGTGGGAGGAAACCAGAGCACCCAGCGAAACCCCACGCGGTCACAGGGAGAACTTGCAAACCCCGCACAGGCAGTACCAAGAATTGAACCCGGGTCCCTGGAGCTGTGAGGCTGCAGTGCTAACCACTGCGCCACTGTGTCGCCCGCATTCCAGCATTACAGATGCCAGTCTTCAGCCAATTCAATGCACTCTGTGTGATATCAAGAAATGACTGAAGGCACTGGATACCGCAAAGGCTATGGGCCCTGACAACATTCTAGCAATAGTACTGAAGACCTGTGCTCCAGAACTTGCTACGCCTCTTGCCAACCTGTTCCAGTACAGCTACAACACTGGCATCTACCCAACAATGTGGTAAATTACCCAGGTAAGTCTGTACACAAGAAGGACAAATCCAACTTGGCCAATTACCGCCCCATCAGTCTACTCTCAATCATCAGTAAAGTGATGGAAGGTGTCATTGACAGTGCTATCAAGCGGCTTTTGCTTAGCAATAACCTGCTCAGTGAAGCTCAGTATGGGTTCTGCCAGGGCCACTTGGCGCCTGACCTCATTACAGCCTTGGCTGAAACATGGACAAAAGAACTCAACTCAAGAGGTGATGTGAAAGTGACTACTCTTGACATCAAGGTAGCACTTGACTGAGTAATGGCATCAAGGAGCCCCAGCAAAACTGGAGTCAATGGGAATCAGGGGGAAAACTCTCCGCTGGTTGGAGTCATATCTAGCACAAAGGAAGATGGTTGTGGTTGTTAGAGGTCAATCATCTCAGCTCCAGGACATTACTGCAGGAGTTCCTCAGGGTAGTGTCCTAGGCCCCACCATCTTCAGCTGCTTCATTAATGACCTTCCTTCAATCGTAAGGTCAGAAGTGGGGATGTTCGCTGATGATTGCACAATGTTCAGCACCATTCGTGACTCCTCAGATATTGAAGCGGTCCATGTAGAAATGCAGCAAGACTTGAACAATATCCAGGCTTGGGCTCTCTGCGCCCCCCTCAAGTCTAAATCAGGGTACACGATCACTGACCAACGCAAGCAAATGGACCGCTGGGTGGAGCACTACCTAGAACTGTACTCAAGGGAAAATGTTGTCACTGATACCGCCCTCAATGCAGCCCAGTCTCTGCCAGTCATGGATGAGCTGGATGAACAGCCAACACAATCGGAACTCGGTGATGCCATTGATTCTCTAGCCAGTGGAAAAGCCCCTGGAAAGTATGGCATTACCCCTGAAATAATCAAGAGTGCCAAGCCTGCTATACTCTCAGCACTCCATGAACTGCTTTGCCTGTGCTGGGATGAGGGAACAGTACCACAGGACATGCGCGATGCCAATATCATCACCCTCTATAAGAACAAGGGTGACCGCAGTGACTGCAATAACTACTGTGGAATCTCCCTGCTCAGCATAGTGGGGAAAGTCTTCGCTTGAGTCATTTTAAACAGACTCCAGAAGCTGGCTGAGCGTGTCTACGCTGAGGCACAGTGTACAGGAGAAATGCCACAAACAACAGATGCCCCAACAGATATAAGGGGGTCAATGTCAGGGGGAGGACAAGTCATTGCTTACCCCCGGGGTGTCCTGAGAGGAAGGCCCCGGGACAGCTGGCATGTGCTCTTCCTCCATCTGTGCACAATGGCACCTGCCTGTCTCCCTGAGGGGAAGGAGCACCTGGAGGGAGGTCTAGATGCCTCGTCCCCCTCTTACTTAGACTCTGCTGCACGGAGCCCATGGCAACAGCGATGGAGTACAGGTCAGAACGCATATGGCTCGAGTACTGAACCAGACTCGCCACTGAGCTCACCATACTCTCGACTGAGGAAGCCATACGCTCATATTTCTGGGTCATAGCAGATGTTATAGCTTGCATGGACTCCTCCATGGCACGCGCAAAGCCATGCATGACCTCAGGCATCTCCAACATCTTTTCCACATGGCTTTGCTGCACATCCGGACTTCTCATGGCAACAAACAGAGGATCATCATCCACGTGGGGCTGAGCAGGGGCCTGGTTCCCAGCAGTCCTCCGATTGTCAGGGACCCAATTGGCACATGCTCCCTCAGCTGCTGGGACATGTCTGTTTTGTGCTCACCAGATTGTGAACCTGCTTCTAATCTCAAACCCCCATGGACTGTGTGGATGTATCTGTACTGGCAGAGGTGGAAGAAGAGGCAGATGATGGTGCACCCTCTGGGGCATTGGCTTCATCTTCTCCAGAGGTGGAGTCTTGGGTCTTGCAGCGTTCCATCGCTCGAGAGCAGGCACCTGCAGTGGAGACACAAACAGAGTTACATTAAGAATCAGTTGAACATGAGTTCACACACTTTCCTTTGGTGTGCACATATGGCTGCAAGACTAAAGCTAACACTTTATCCTTACGCCTTGAGGATCCTGCCTCGCCATCTGTGATGGCTCTGATTTCCTCCACTCTCACAATTTCTGCAACCTCCTCCTCAGCTCGTGTCAGGACTCTGATGTCTGGGACACCTCCACCTGTCTTTGCCCACTCCCACTGGTTATAGGAGTGTTTATCCTGGAGCAGACAATGCAGATTTAATGGCATGTGGTGCACAGTGGCGGAGTGGTTAGCACTGCAGCCTCACAGCTCCAGGGACCCGGGTTCGATTCTGGGTACTACCTGTGCAGAGTTTGCAAGTTCTCCCTGTGACCGCGTGGGATTTCGCCGGGTGCTCCGGTTTCCTCCCACAGCCAAAGACTTGCAGGTGATAGGTAAATTGGCCATTGTAAATTGCCCCTAGTGTAGGTAGGTGTTAAGGAATGTGGGATTACTGTAGGGTTAGTATAAATGGGTGGTTGTTGGTCAGCACAGACTCGGTGGGCCGAAGGGCCTGTTTCAGTGCTGTATCTCTAAAATAAAAAAAAATGCATCACATCCATTGTATACATGTATCGACATCACTCATTCTGGAGTGGCTTTTTGCACACACATCCAAGCACATAAAAAAAGCCAGATGTCAACTTTCTGCACAATCATTTAGTGTATGGCACCAAGGCTGATCATGCATTTGAATGCATGCCTTTTTGTCTGTCTTAAACATACGGAGCCAGGGAGAAAAACATTAGAACAGCTTCGGCAACATAACTTCCCTCGCCGATCTGAGCAAGTCATTTTTACATTTCCGACACTGAACCCAGGTTCGGTGTATAATCCCACGGTTTGATACCTCCTCCACCACCTCCATCCAGGCTGCCTTCATCAGGTGGGAGGGTCTTCTGATGCCATCTGCAGGGAAGACGATCTCCCACCCTTCACTGACGACCTGGAGGAGGGCCTGCAGGGAGGCATCACTGAACCGTGGAGCAGGCTGCTGCCTACTGCCTGACATGGTTATGGTTGTTGATTCAATCAAAACAAAAATATGAGGGGGAGTTGGTGCTGGGATGGAAAATATCAAGAAGGAAAAAGCAGTAAAAAAACAAATAAGCATTTTTATTGTGTTAAATCAGCAGATGCTTCTGAAACACTAAGGCTGCTGATCCTTGAGGCTTACAACTCAGAATGATTTATAGCCGTGGTGTGCATGGTGATTTACAGAGTAACGGCGGGTTCCACCAATGAAAATCTGTCCCTGCCGCATGATCGCATGTGTCTCCCATGCCCACCACCAGAACTTTAAATTACATGTGTGATTGCGTGCGAAACGGGGAAAAGGGCGGAAGCGGAAGTGCCGACAGTTTCCAATTCTGCTGTCGGGAACGCCGCGGAACTCAAAATCCTGACCATTATGCACACAACACAAAACAGTTGACCTTGCCTTCATTTAGTAAGTCCAGTGCATTGTAATAATTAGTATGTGCTCTCTGTGCAGATAGTCTGGTGCATGCTGAATGCATGAGAGGACTATCCAGCAAGCCAGTAGCTCTTAATTAGTTACTTGCATTTAAAACTAAACTGTACATTGCCAATTTGAATGTTTTACACAAAATAGCTCAGGATGGCGACAAGGAAGAAGAGAAGCAGGGTTGCATTTTTTAAGAATGTAGCTCTGGAAGTTTTAATCCAAGAGGTGCAGCAAAGGAGGGTTAACCTGTTTGGATTTGAAGGGAAGGAAGGTTAGGAAACAATCCTTAGTGTGTTATCTTGCCAGCCCATGTGAGGTCTTGCCTTTTCATGACACAGTCCTGGAGTGAGGGAATATTTCTCAATGCCAGTGCCACTTCTCTTCAGGGGACACAAGTCACATTTCTCGGTGGCAGCCACATTCTGGAGTCTGTGCCTGCTGCCTTCTGTTTCCTTGAGGAGGGCTTAGCGGTCTGAATCAGTGAAGTTTTGCATTTTTCTTTGGCTTGGTGCCATGCCCTGCTGTCTTCTAGGTCCAGATGGTGTATGTACAATTGTAATTCAGTTAAAGCACAATCAAAATATTTTTAAGATATGGAAATTGGATATATACTTGCAAAACAAAAATTTGCAGGGCTGTGGAAAGAGCAGTTAGTAATTGGATGGTTTTCTCAGAGAACTGCAGAGGCATGATGAACTGATGTAGCCAAAGCCCAGTATCTTAAGCTTGGCCGGGAGAACTTTTTTAAATTCGTTCATGGGATGTGGGCGTCACTGGCCAGGCCAGCATTCATTGCCCAATCCTAATTGCCCTCGAGAAGGTGGTGGTAAGCTGCCTTCTTGAACCACTCAGTCCATGTGAGGTAGGTACCCCCACAGCGCTGTTAGGAAGGGAGTTCCAGGATTTTGTCCAAGCGACATTGAAGGATCAATGATAGAGTTCCAGGTCAGGATGGTGTGTGACTTGGAGGGGAATCTTCAGGTGGTGATGTTCCCATGTGTCTGCTGTCCTTGTCCTTCTAGGTGGTAGAGGTCGCAGGTTTGGAAGGTGCTGTCTAAGGAGCCTTGGTGCGTTGCTGCAGTGCATCTTGTAGATGGTACACACTGCTGCCACTGTCTGTCGGTAGTGGGGGGAGTAAATGTTTGTGGATGGGGTGCCAATCAAACGGGCTGCTTTGTTCTGGATAGTGTCGGGCTTCTTGAGTGTTGTTGGAGCTGCACCCGTCCAGGCAAGTGGAGAGTATTGCATCACACTCCTGACTTGTGCCTTGTAGATTGTGGACAGGCTTTGGGGAGTCAGGAGATGAGTTACTCACTGCAGGAGTCCTAGCCTCTGACCTGCTCTTGTAGCCACAGTATTTATATGGCTACTCCAGTTCAATTTCTGGTCAATTGTAACCCCCAGGATGTTGATAGTGGGGGATTCAGTGGTCATAATGCCATTGAACGTCAAGGGGAGATGGTTAGATTCTCTCTTCTTGGAGATGGTCATTGCCTGGCACTTGTGTGACGCGAATGTTACTTGCTATTTATCAGCCCAAGCCTGGATATTGTCCAGGTCTTGCTGCATTTCTACACAGACCGCTTCAGTATCTGAGGAGTTGCAAATGTTGCTGAATATTGTGCAATCATCCGCAAACATCCCCACTTCTGACCTTATGTATGAAGGAAGGTCATTCATGAAACAGCTGAAGATGGTTGGGCCTAGGACACTACCCTGAGGAACTCATGCAGTGATGTCCTGGAGCTGAGATGTTTGACCTCCAACGACCATAACCATCTTCCGTTGTGCTTGGTACAACTCCAACCAGCGGAGAGTTTTCCTCTGATTTGCATTGACTCCAGTTTTGCTAGGGCTCCTTGATGCCATATTCGGTCAAATTCTGCCTTGATGTCAACGGCAGTCACTCTCACCTCATCTCTTGAGTTGAGTTCATTTGTCCATGTTTGAACCAAGGCTGTAATGAGGTCAGGAGCTGAGTGGCCCTGGCGGAGCCCAATCTGAGCGTCACTGAGCAGGTTATTGCTGAGCAAGTCTGCTTGATAGCACTGTCGATGACACCTTCCATCACTTTACTAATGATTGAGAGTAGACTGATGGGGCGGTAATTGGCCGGTTTGGATTTGTCCTTTTTGTGTACAGGACATACCTGGGCAATTTTCCACATTGCCGGTAGATGCCAGTTTTGCTTAGCTAAGGATGCAGCAAGTTCTGGAGCATAGGTCTTCAGTACTATTGCTGGAATGTTGTCAGAGTCCATAGCCTTTGCAGGATTCAGTGCCTTCAGTCATTTCTTGATATCACATGGAGTGTATTGAGTTGGCTGAAGACTGGCATCTGTGATGCTGGAGACTTCAGGAGGAGGCCGAGATGGATCATCAACTCGGCACTTCGGGCTGAAAGTTGTTGCTTCAGCCTTATCTTTCGCACTGATGTGCTGGGATCCCCCATCATTGAGGATGGAGATATTTGTGGTGCCACCTCCTCCAGTTAGTTGTTTAATTGTCCACCACCATTCACAACTGGATGTGGCAGGACTGCAGAGCTTAGATCTGATCCATTGGTTGTGGGATCGCTTAGCTCTGTCTATCGCATGCTACTTACGCTGTTTGACACACAAGTAATCCTGGGTTGTAGCTTCACCAGGTTGACAGCTCATTTTGAGGTATGCCTGGTGCTGCTCCTGGCATGCCCTCCTGCACTCTCCATTGAACCAGGTTGATCCCCAGCTTGATTGTAATGGTAGAGTGGAAGATCTGTGGTTGAATACAATTCTGGTGCTGCTGATGGCCCACAGTACTTTCCACTCAGCTCTGTTGAATGACTTTTCCACATTGAAGGGGATGAGGGCCAGGGCCAGTTTGTTGGTTCGAATGCAGTGAGGCCTCATGTTGTCCTTTGAGAGACCAATCCATGTAAAACCTGTTTGGTCTGTGTGGACCACCCAAGATGAGAATGCATTTCAGTGTGAAGTTTAAGATCTTCACCAGTATATTATAGTCAGCTTTGAAAACTGATATAAGCCTGTATGATGCGCACTGGGTGGAGCCCTTACCTGTCTTATGATTGTAGTTTCACTGAGTGTTTGGGATATTCCTTTGTCTCCAACACATATTGTAGGTGCTTCATAGGAGAGGAGCAAGCTCCAGGAATAGGGCCTTGTAGAACTTGGCCATGTAACCAACAAGTTCTGAATATTTTTACTTTTAGCTGAAGGTCAATGGCTGAAATTAGGACATTGAGCAACTGTGCATTTTCCTGGGAAAATTAGGGGAATGAGTGATTGGGATTGTCCGGTTTCTGTGTGGTGTGACCTGGCACTTAGAAGAATAAAGCGAGAAGTAATTTATCTCAGCAGGGTTTGAGGTGAGGTTACTATCAGCTCAGTTGATTGATGCAATGTTCATGTTGCACATTTGCTGTGAACAGTTGTATGTAAAGGGTTTCCTTGGCTTACCACCCAGTTTATTGTATTTCGTTTTGTTAGCCTTTCGCTCCTATTGATATATAGTTCCTCTCTGCCTTACACCAGAGTCCTTTCTGTGCTCTCTGTTTCAAACCTGCTGTGTTGCAATTCTAGCTCCTTTTTGTTCTCTGGGTCTTCAACACCATGATTCTCTGAACTCATTAGGATGATGTGATCCCTGAAGTTTAATTTCCTATTGTACTCTGGGGAGATCTGGGGCCACTGATTCTCTGCCCAGAGGTCTGATAGGATGCCAAGGAGAGTGGAATTCAGGCGTTGATGCCTGGACAAAGTGGGACGACAGGTTATGGTGAGTTGGAGTGTAATTAGGGAATGCTCTGCAATAGCTACTGTTCTCTATTCTAGGATATGGCTCAGGGATTGCTTCATGAGGAAGTATTCTGTCCTGGAGTGTGTCTATGAGGGTTCAAGTAGAAGGTGAGCTGCTACTCAGTGGGGTGTAGGAACTGCCAGACATTTACCAAGCGTAGGAGACTGCAATGCCCTTTGATGATTCTAACCACTAGTCACGGGTACCCTGTGTCTGTTGGGAAATTGTCCCATTGAGGGTGGAGGGCACATTTTAGATTCTATCCATGTTCACTGTGCCCTCCATAAGTGGGCAGAGTTTCAGGAATCCTGAGGCGAGGAACATGGAGGAATATTTATTTGGGACATACGCTATAATCATTATTGTTGATTATTCTATCATTGAACCTATCAGTAGAATTGAGGGGCCACCTTCTCCCTGAGTAGTTATCTGTTGGGTAGAAGGATGGTAACTATTGATTAGCATCACTAGACCCAAGCTTTTAGCTGGGTAGGAGGTGGTTAATATTTGTTCCAACTAGGTTCTTGTAAGCTTAATAGGAGTGAGGTGTCTACCTTGAAGTAAGACAGAATTTGTTTTCATTTGATGGAATGATTGAGTCCATTAATATTCAATGATCTCTTGCCGTAGCTTTGATGGGAGATCAGCAGATTGCTCAGAGAATTGACACAAAGAGCTGAGGAGGAGCCCCAAAGAAATTCAAGACCAATATCTTTAAATCGGCCATTTGTTTTTGTGAGGAATGGCTAGTATGTTGTATCTGGGGTAATTGTTTAGCGTTCAGATGAGTTGTAAGTACACCTTTCCCACTTGGGATCTCCGAACTGGAGGGGGTTCCTGATTATTGTACTTTCACTTGTGTAACTGGCCAACATTTATCCCTCAACCAATATTACCAAACAGACAGATAACTTCTCACTTATCTCATTGCTGTTTACAGGCCCTTTCTGTCTGCAGATTGGCTACTAAGTTTCCCTACATTACAACAGTGACTACTCTTCATAACTAATTCTTTGTTTCTGAATCACTTTGAACATTGTGAGGATATGAAAAGTGTTATATAAATGCAAGCTCTTTTTTTTGTTATCTACATCTGGTGGGGATTGCTGCCAACACATTCAACTGGTGGATTAAAATCCTATTTGTTAGCCCACATCAAAAGCTTGCACCAATGGCCTCAGGTCTTTTGCATTCCTGCTGCTCCAGGGACCAGACAAGGGCATTCCTTTAGCACCTTCCCCCTCTGTTTGTTCTAGATTTGAACCTCTATTTAACAACTTGCATCCATCCCCTCCATCTTCTTTGGCCTCCTTATCTCGAGAGACAATGGGTAAGCACCTGGAGGTGGTCAGTGGTGTGTGGAGCAGCGCCTGGAGTGGCTATAAAGGCCAATTCTAGAGTGACAGACTCTTCCACAGGTGCTGCAGAAAAATTTGTTTGTCGGGGCTGTTACACAGTTGGCTCTCCCCTTGCGCTTTTGTCTTTTTTCCTGCCAACTGCTAAGTCTCTTCGACTCGCCACACTTTAGCCCCGCCTTTATGGCTGCATCCATCCCCTCCATCACTGCTGTATTATCTACACAATGCACTGCAGCAATTTGCCAAGGTCATTTCAGCCATGACCTCTGTCACCGGGAAAGACAAAAGCAGTAATGTCATGGGAACACCATTGGCAGGATTTTCGCCGCAGGTTTCTGAAGCCCACCGTCAGGCTCAAAAGGGGGTCAGAAGCCTGCAATGTGTGGGGAACAGTCTCTCAGCTGTAATTTTTCCCAAATTGGCCAATTGGTGGCCAGAGGGTAGGCTCACGGTCCAATTAAGGACAGCAGACAACCTCTCACAGCTGGAGGACCAATAGGAGACCCTCCAGCTCAGAAGGAGCAGAAGCTGGCCTTTCGAGGTAAGTGAGAGAGGGGAATCCCTAAAATGGCAGTGCCCTCTCTTCAACTTTTTCAAATTTAAAATATAAAATAGACTGAGCAGCTGGGCCACACATGGTGGCCTTTGGCTACAGCTGGAGCCAGACAGGCAGGGAGGGCCACTCAGCCTGCCTGGAGCACTGGCCCCCTTGGTCTGCTACCTGGAGGCCACCTCCAGGCAACTGGGCTGTTCCCCGCTGCTTCTGGGGAGCTGGAGGCCAATTGGAAAATTCCAGTCTGCCTCTGACAATAGGCCTTAATAGACCATTCACAAGATTATCTGCCACTTGCGGGTGGGTAGCCCTGCTGCCAGCCCCCCATCCTTCCTCCAGGAAAACCCAGGGGAGGGCTGGAGCCAGGGAGCTGGCATGCTGGCTGGCGGACTGAAATTTCGTGCCCGCCTGCCTCCATGCTGGCCCCTATCAGAGTCTAAAAATTCAATTCCATCACCTCCAAATTCCCCTTCAAGTTTTTTTTTTATTCATTCATGGGATGTGGGCGTCGCTGGCTAGGCCAGCATTTATTGCCCATCCCTAATTGCCCTTGAGAAGGTGGTGGTGAGCTTCTTTCTTGAACCGCTGCAGTCCATGTGGGGTAAGTATACCCACAGTGCTGTTAGGAAGGGAGTTCCAGGATTTTGACCCAGCGACAGTGAAGGAACATTCAGGATGGTATGTGACTTGGAGGGGAACTTGCAGGTGGTGGTGTTCCCATGTATTTGCTGCCCTTGTCCTTCTAGTTGGTAGAGGTCGCGGGTTTGGAAGGTGCTGTCTAAGGAGCCTTGGTGCATTTCTGCAGTGCATCTTGTAGATGGTACACACTGCTGCCACTGTGCGTCGGTGGTGGAGGGAGTGAATCTTTGTAGATGGGGTGCCAATCAAGCGGGCTGCTTTGTCCTGGATGGTGTCGAGCTTCTTGAGTATTGTGACACATTATCCTGACTTGGACATAACCTGATGTTCCTTTATTACTGCTAAGTCACAATTCTAGAATTCTCTATCTAACACCACTATAAGAGCACCATCAACACGAGGACTGCAGTGCAGACCCACCACCACCTTCTTACTAACTAATATGGCCTTGACAGTTGCTGACACCCTGAGAGCAAATTTTAAAAATGTACCTACCATCTGGAGAACCCAATGACATTTTTTTTTGTACATCTCTTTAAATTTAACATATTCTTCTTCAATGCCTTTGATATTAGAGGTAATTTCTGAGCAATAGAAGCTCCAGTTATCACTGTGGGACCAGTAATTCCCTTTATTCCACCCAACAGTTTACTTGATGGAAAGTAGATCATCAAAATAGCGAAAGTTTGAGATCATGCCCTGCAGTGAGTTAACAACAGGGAGCTTTGCAGTTTGCATGTCATAAATTATTCAGGTCAGTTGTCAAGCAGCAAGAAAGTTGAAATGATATAAAAACAAGAAATACTGGAAATACTCAGCAGGTCTGGCAGCATCTAGTGAAGGGTCACTGACCTGAAACGTTAACTCTGCTTCTCTCTCTGCAGATGCTGCCAGACCTGCTGAGTATTTCCAGCATTTCCTGTTTTTATTTCAGATTTCCAGCTTCTGCAGTATTTTGCTTTTATTAAAGTTGAAATGATGACTTGCCAAGAAAAACAGGATGTGAAACAAATAGGACTATTGCCACAGCATTTGACTGTTTGATTAGCCCAACCATATACTTCTCAGCTTTTCATCATTTCTAATGCAAAACTGCTTAACTCTTTGAATACAGTTTCCAAGCTTTTCCAGTGAAAAGATGAGAATCCAAAATAAAAACAGAAAAGGCTGAAAGTATTTTCCATGTCCCAGCATGTCAAGTTCAAAATTCTTGTCCTTGTTTACAAATTATTCCATCGTCATGTGCGCCCCCCCACCCCACAACCCCCAACCCCTTCCTTGTGTCTCTGCATGTATTGTCCAGCTCCTCCAATGCTGGACTTTTTAACACTCTTACACATCCCGAATACTCAACTCTTACTCTCTCTGTTCCACTATTGGAGGCTGTTCATTCACGTATTATGCTCCTGCATCTCCTACTTACTTTCAAAAACCTCCTCAAAACCATCACATTGACTGCTTTCAATTCCCCATCTTAATCTCTATTTCTTTTGCCTCACCCTGTGCTCCATGTTCACTCTATTCTTTTTCTTCTTAATGTAAAGCACTCTGAGACATCTTCCAGCATGTGAAGAGTTTTACGTAAATGCAACTTGTGTTGGTATTGTTGAAATGCAGACCATCTGAAAAGAGACAAAATATGTTAATCTTTCGACCTTTATCAGACTGGGAAAAAAAGTGAATCCATACATTTCATGTACATTTTCATGGTTTTCAGTTCATTAAAGTGGATGTTATGTTGTTTCTATAGGAGGAGATGGTTGATGATGTGCATGTGAAATTTCAAAAGATGTTTGATAAAGTGACAAGTAATAGGCTTGTTGAGAAAGTTGAAGTCCAAGGAATTAACGGGACAGTGACAGCATGGAAAGCAGGGTTGGTAGGGAACGGTAGTTTTTCAGACTGGGGGGAAGTATATAATAGTGTTCCCCAGGGGTCAGTATTAGGGACCTCTGCTCTTTTTGATATATATTAATGACCTGAACTTGGGTGTAGAGGGCATAACTTCAAAGTTTGCAGAGAACACAAAACTCAGAAATGCAGCGCTCAATGAGGGCAGTTATAGACTTCAGAAGGGTATTGACAATGTTAAATGGCCAGACACATGGCAGATCAACTTTAAAGCAGAGAAGTGTGAAAGGATAGATTTTGTTAAGAATGAAGAAAAGCAATATAAACAAAATGGTACAATTGTAAAGGGATGCTAGAACAGGGAGACCTGGGGGTGTATGTACACAAATCTTTGAAGGTGACAGGACAAGTTAAGAAGGGTGTTAAAGAAGCATATAGGATCCTTGACTTTATAAATAGAGTTATAGACTGAAAAATTAGGCTCTGTAGCACCTATGTTTTCAGCACTACAGGTACTGCTTTGTGTGCAAAATGACATCTGCACTGCATGTGCACACTTCTGATGCAAGCAGCAGAGATGACATTTTGTTAAAGGCATTAGTGCAGAGGTTAGGAGCGTGTGCCGGAAGTATGCAGAGTAGGCGGATCGTGGCGTCATTCAGGGTGTAACGCTGATTTGACACCTGTGGTACCATTTTTGACCTCAACACTCCAGGTACCACTCTTCCTTAACCTCACACAGCTGAATATGCGTTCAGCAGCAGGAAGGACCGCCTGCCACCAGTGCTATTTAAAATAATCACCAACTACTTTCAGATTAGTTGCTGATTGATTTCTAGTGGCTGTTGCTGATAGAAGTGTTTGGTGGGTTGTACTCTTATGTAAAATTGGTGAAGTCTGCAGGGAATGGTGTCTCACACGGTAAAGGACTTGGTTCTCACTTCAAGGGTTCTGCTGACAACACTTGCTCTCTGGCATGGGTGCTGTAGCTATCATCCCCCTTGCCCGGCAGCATGACAGGGAGATGGAGCGGAAGTTACACAGAGCAAGACAAGCTGCTTGAAGAGGGAGGAGGAGGAGGGGGAAAAGGGCTTTCAGCAGGAGGCCATAACCACCCAGGGTCTTCAGGGAACAATTCTGTTGCCACAACCTAAGCAAGGAACAGTGTGTGCAACATCTCCATTTTAATCGTAGCCAGAAAATCACCTACAGTGGTTTCACTTCCCGCTCCTGCGCAGTTATCTCTGGTGTCCCCCAAAGATGTACACTTGGCTCCCTCCTCTTTCTCATCTACATGCTGCCCCTTGGGCAACATCATCTGAAATTACAGCATCACAGTTCACATGTAAGCTAAAGACACCCAGCTCTACCTCAACACCAGCTCTCTCGATTCCTCCACTGTTGCAAATTATCAGACTGCTTGTCCAGCATCCGGTACTGGATGTGCAGATATTTCCTCCAATTAAATATTGGGAAGGCTGAAGCAATTGTTTTCAGTCCCCGTTACATACTCCATTCCCTAGCCACTGATGCCATTCCTCCCCATGGTAACTGTCTGACGCTGTTCACAACCTTGATGGCATATTTGACCCTGAGATGAGATCCTGACCTCATATTCACGCCATCACGAAGACTGCCTATTTCCACCTCCTTAATATTGCCCAACTCTGTCGCTGCCTCAGGTCGTCTTCTGCTGGAACCCTCAATCATGCCTTTTTTACCTCTAGACTTGACTATTCCAATGCACTCCTGGCTTGTCTCCCACATTTTAGCGTCCATCAACATGAGATCGTCAAAAATTCTGCTGCCTGTGTCCTTATTCATGCCAAGTCTGTTCGCCCATCACCCCTGTGTTCACTCACCTACAATTAAGCAATGCCTCAATTTAAAATTCTCATCTTTGTTTTCAAATTCCTCCATGGCCTTGTCCCTCCTATCTCTGTAATCTCCTCCAGCCCTCCAACCCTCTGAGATATCTATGCAGCTTTACTTCTGGCCTCTTGAGCATCCTCAATTTTAATTGCTCCGCTGCTGCTAGCCGTGACTTCAGCTGCCAAGACCCTAAACTCTGGGATTCCCCGCTAAACTTCTCCACCTCTCTACCTTTCATTTCTCTTTAAGATGCTCCTTAAAATCTACCCCTTCGCTCATGCTTTTGGTGGATCTACCTTTATAACTCCTTGCGTGGCTTGGTGTCAAATCTTGCTTTATAACGTTCCTTTGAAGGAGCTTGTGATCTTTTATTACATTAAAGCCGCTATATAAGTAAATAAGAAGAGGAGGAGGAGGAAGGGAAGCAGCAACCAGCACTTCCCCTTCCTGGCAGGCTGACATGATCGGCTCATCCAACTGGAGTACCATCAAACGCAATTCCAATTCCCCATTAAAATATAGTTCCACATCTTATCTTCCCTTTGTTACTGACCATCACAGTGTCCTCTTGGCCACAATGCTGAAATAAAACCACCAGAAAACAACCATTCCAAACCAACTTTATCAAACAAACCATCCTCACCCTCAAGTGAAAGACAAATAATCACCCTTGTACATTCCCTTAGTGCTTGTCTCCCTAGCAACGTTTTGGAGGACAGATTGTTGGATTGCTGTGAGACCCAGCAAGCCCCTTTGTGCACTGATTTTCGAAGCCATGATGACAGCAGTCTGAGTCTGCTGAGTTTGCTTGACCCCGGTCTGAGCAGTCTGCAGCACTGAGATGTTGGGTGGTTTCTGCTCGTGTTTGTTATAAGCTGAGACATTGGCCATCCGATGCTGTATCAATGATTGAGTTTCCACAGCCCTCTGGAGCAAAGAATTCCAAAGACTTACCACTCTGAGAAAAGAAATTCCTCCTCATTTCTGTCTTAAATGGCCTACCTCTTATTCTGAGACTATGACCCTGGTTCTAGACTCACCAGCCAGGGGAAACATCCTATCTGCATCTACCCTGTCACACCCTGTAAAAATTTTGTAAGTTTCAATGAGATCACCTCTCATCCTTTGAAACTCTAGAGAATACAGGCCCAGTTTCCTCAATCTTTCCTCATAAGACAATCCCGTCATCCCAGGGATTAGACTAGTGAACCTCTGTTGCACTCCCTATATGGCAAGTATATCCTTCCTTTGATGAGGAGACCAAATTGTACACAATAATCCAGGTGTGGTCTCACCAAGGATCTATACAATTGCAGCAAGACTTCTTTACTGCTCTACTCAAATCCCCTTGCGATGTAGGCCAACATATCATTTGCCTTCCTAATTGCTTGCTGCACCTAGTGACTCATGAACAAGAAAACTCAGGTCCCATTGGACATCAACACTTCCCAACCTCTCACCATTTAAGAAATACCCTGTCTTTCTGTTTTTCTACTAAAATGGATAACTTCACACGTATTCACATTATATTCCATCTGCCCATTCACCTAGCCTGTCCAAGTCCCCTTGAAGCTTCGTTGCATCCTCCTCACAACTTACCAAGTTTTGTGGCATCAGCAAATTTGGAAATGTTACATTTGGTCCCCAAACCCAAATCATTTATACAGATTGTGAACAGCTGTGGACCCAGCACTGATCCTTGCGGTAGCCCATTAGTAACAGCCTGAAATCTTGAGAATGACCCGTTTATTCCTACTCTCTGTTTTCCCTCTGTTAACCAATTCTCAATCCTTACCAGTATATTACCCCCAGTCCCATGTGCTCTGATTTTGTTTACTAACCTCCTGTGTGGGACTTTATCAAAAGCCTTCTGAAAATCTAAATACACCACATTCACTGGTCTCCTTTATCTATGCTACAAGTAATATCCTCAAAAAACTTCAACAGATTTGTCAAACATGATTTCCGTATCATAAATCCATGTTTACTCTGCGCAACATATCATTATTTTCCAACTGTCTAGCTATCTCATCTTTTATAATAGATTCTAATATTTTCCCTACTACTGACATCAAACTAACAGGTCTGTAGTTCCCTGTTTTCTCTCTCCCTCCTTTCTTAAATAGTGAGGTTACATTTGCTACTTTCCAGTATGTAGGAACCTTTCCAGAATCTGTAGAATTCTGTAAGATAGCCACCAATGCATCCATTGTTTCTATAGCCACCTCCTTCAACACTCTGGGATGTTGCTCATCTGGTCCGAGTGATTTATCAACCTTCAATCCAGTTAGTTTTTTGAGTACTACCTCGTTATTAATGCTAATTTCCTTCAGTTCCTCATTTTCATAAGTCCCTTGGTGTCACAGAATTTCTGGGCGATTTTCTGTATCTTCCTCCGTGAAGACAGACACAAAGTAATTGTTTAATTTTTCCGCCATTTCCCTATTCTCCATTATAAATTCTTCTGTCTCCACCTATAATGGACCCACATTTGTCCTTGCTAATCTTTTCCTTTTCACATACCTAAATAAACTTTTATGTTTCTTGCTAGCTTGCATTCATATTTCCTTTCCCCTTTCTTTATCCATTTCTTGGTCATCCTTTGCTGGATTCTAAATTGCTCCCAGTCCTCAGGCTTATCACTTTCTCTGGCATCCTTATAAGCCACTTCCTTTGATGAAATCTTTAACTTCCTTTGTTAGCCATGGTTGATTCATCTTTCCTGTTGGGTTTTTGTGTCTTAGAGGATTGTATATTTGTTGTAGACCATGTAATATTTCTTTAAATACTAGCCATTGCCTGTCTACCGTCAAATCTTTTTGTATATTTTCCCAATCCATCATAGCCAACTTGTCACTCATACCTTCATAGTTTCCTTTGTTCAGATTTAAGACCCTAATTTCAGAATGAAGTATATCACTTTCAAACTTAATGTAAAATTCTATCATATTATGGTCACAAATTCCCAAAGGCTGCTTTACAGCAAGGTTATTAATTAGGTCTTTTTCATTACATAAGAACATAATAATACTAAATCTAAAATAGCCCAATCCCTGGTTGGTTTTTCAATGTACTGCTCCAGAAACCCATCTCATACACACTTCAGGAATTCATCCTCCACAGCATTAGTGCTGATTAGGTTTACCCAGTCTGTATGTAAATTAAAGACGCCTATTATTACTGTATTATCCATGTTACATGCACCTCTTAATTTCCTGATTTACACCATGCCCAACATTTCCACTACTGTTTGGTGGTCTATAAACAACTCACGCCAATATTTGCTGTCCTTTGCTGTTTCTTAGCTCCACCCAAACTGATTCTACATCTTGATCCTTCGATCTAAGATCCTCACTCACTAATGTACTGATCTCGTCCCTTATTAAGAGCGCTACCCTACCTCCTTTTCCTTTTTGCCTACCCTTCCTAAATGACGAATATCCTTGAATATTCAGTTCCCAGTCTTGGTCACCCTGTAACCACGTATCCATAATGGAAATTAAGTCATACCCATTTATCTCTATTTGTGCCTTCAAATCATCTACCTTGTTGTGAATGCTGTGTGCACTCAGATGGAGTACCCTTAACTTTATCTTTTTAATATTATTCCGCATTCTGATCCTATTTGATGCTTGTCTTCGCTTCATCTGCTTTCTAATATCTCTTACTACTTTTCTACTTCCTGTGTTACCAGTTTTGCTTCCCTCCAATTTTCCCTTCCTGCCACACTCAGATTTTCAATTCCCTTATTGCTACCTTATTGGTCCCTTACTGGTTTGTCCTGGTGGCTGGAATATGGCGGGAACGGCTGATTGGCACAGGAGGAAAGCATCATAGCTGGTGCAAGATAGCAGGCGTTCACCGACATGATGTTCTGTGCATGGTCACATGCCAACTGGACATTATACGAGTGGTACACTGTAAGGTTCTGGTCAATCTCTCTGGTTAGAGCGAAGACTCCAAAGTCCCCTCTTGTGGTATACGGGGTCTCTGTTCCCTCCGTGATGCAGCGATGCACACCGTATGGTGAGATGTTGGCAATGTTACCTGCCCGTGCCTGCAAGGATCATAAGGTGTAGCAATTTAGGGCAACGATGAGCTTCATGGCCACTGGCAGCACCATCCTTGCCCTGCAGGAGAAGTGGTCCCTGAAGACCCTAGGTGGGTACTGCCTTCTATTGAGAGCCTTCCTCCCCTTCCTGTCTCTGCACACAGCGTCTCCTTTTGCTGCCTGAGCTCCATCTCCCTGTCATGCTGCAGCCCAAGAGGGACTGCAACTATAGCCCTATTAACAATAGCAGGCTTTCTGCTGGCAGAGCTTGAAACTCCCCTGAACTCCTTGGAAAAGCCCAGCACCATTCCCTGCTGACTTCAACAACTTTTCAGAGTTCCTCCAACAATACAGTACACAGTACCTCCACTCACTCTGCAGCAACAAAGGAATGTGAAAAGCACCTCATTTGAAAGCCCCATGGTGATCCCTTTAAATAGAGCTAGCTTGGGGGTCCCTGGCGCAGCTGAAAGTGTTTGAGAGAGTGTTAACGGAACATGTGAAGTCCAAAATGTCAGGTCATATGCCAAACCAGTATTAGACACTGAGTACATCATGATCTGCCCACTGTGCAGGCTTCCAGCACATGCTCGACATTGCTGTGCTAGTGCCCTTACAGTCGGATATGCAGCGTGAGCCACACCAGAAGTGACCAGAAGCAGAGCCCCCACCATTTTTGGGTCTCCCAGCTTCTGTAGCATTGACACCAGCAGTGCTATGGAGCCAAATTTTGTGGCCTGGATTTTCAAATCAGATTTATTTTACTGTGGCAGTAACTCACATAAAATAAAAGGATAATAATCTCAAAAAATGCTGATTAAAAAAATTAGACTTGATTGTCAACATTAATAATCTTTTTTATTATTTTTTGCCTTATTTTGTTTAAGCTGTGAGCACAGATCAGAGCGTTGGAGGAGAGGGTCACTGTTCTGGATAGTATTACCTCATGTTTAGTCAACAAAAAAGACGTTGAATTCATTTGCAAATCTGTCTGAATGCAACTTCAGTTTTATTCCTTAAGCAAGGTATAATATGGCTGAATTCCAGACCCGTGACTGTTCTGAATCTGTCTGAAATCTGCCTGAGCTGCACTGCTTCAAAGACGTGTGGGTGAGCAGGCAATCTATACTGCTGAATTCCATCAGAGCAGGCACTGATCTTTCAACTGCTCGTAGGCTCCTGCAGACTGTTTGACTTTCTGTTGAACATTTTTTATGGGATTTATTTGATGCACTATTTCTGCATTAGTCAACAAAATTTAAATTAAAAACAGCAGAAAAATCTACCTCTTTGGAAGCATAATATTGACTCACGCGTTTTGTGCACACATAGGGGGATATTTTCTCCACCTTGATTTTTGGGGTTGGTGTAAAAGCAGCAATTGTGTAAATAAATAAAGCATAGAAGAGAGAGATAGCTATGGGAGGGCTGCAGCTGTCAGATGCAGCAATGTTTTTGTTCTACCTTCTGGCTCATGACAACAGTACCAATGAAAAGATTTTCTTAAACCAGCAGGGAAAGGGACATTCAGCAGCTTGCTCCCATTTGCTGCATCATGAATTTGGCATCCTTTGTGAATAGAGGAGCTGTTAAAATGCTGGGAGTTTTTTATTTCTAGAGTTCTAAGTGGTGAAGGAGTTGAGAAAATATGTTGGCAAGTTTTAAAAGTGTGTAACAAACATAGTGTAGTGATATTAGGAGATTTTAATTAGCCAAATATAGACTGGGAAATACATATTGCTCAGGGTGTGGAAGGAGAGACATTTCTGATAGGTGTACAGGAGAACTTGCTTGATCAATATGTCTTGAGTACAATAAGGAAAGAAGCAGCATTGGATCTGGTTCTGGGAAATGAAGTGGAGGGAGTTACAGTAGGAGATTATCTAGATAGCAGTGACCACAACATAATTCAATTTAGACTAATTATGGAATGAGACCAGAAAATATTGAAGGTAATAATGCTCAACTGGGAAAGAGCTATTTTGTTGATTTAAGAAGGGATCGAGCACAGCTAGATTGGAAAAGGTGATTGCAGGGTAAAGCAGCAACGGAGCAACAGAAGGTATTTAAAAAATGAGGGTATAGTAGCAGCATGGTTATGATACTTCCTGGACAGCAACAATAACTTGTATTTATGTAGTGCCTTTGATGTAATAAAATGTCCCAAGACGCTTCGCAGGGACATTATAAAACAAAATATGACACTGAGCTATATAAGGAGATATTAGGGCGAATGACTAAACATTTGGTCAAAGAGGTAGGCTTGAAGGAATGTCTTAAAGAAGGAAAGTGAGGTAGAGAGGTTTAGGGAGGGAATTCCAGAGCTTAGGGCCTAGGCAGCTGAAATTACAGCTATTGATGGGAGGAGCAAATAAAATTAAGGACACCCAAGAGGCGAGAATTAGAGGAGCACGGGTATCTCGGAGGGTTGTGGGGCTGGGGGAGATTGGAGAGATAGGGAGGGGCCAGGCCATCAAGGGATTAGAAAACAAGCATGAGAATTTTAAAATCGAGGCTTTGTTTAACTGGGAGCCAATGTAGGTCAGCGAGCACAGGGGTGACAGGTAAATGACATTAAGTGCGGGTCAGGACATGGGCAGCAGAGTTTAGGATGACTTCAAGTTTCCAGAGGGTAGAATGTGGGAGGCTGGCCAGGAGTGTGTTTGAATAGTCAAATCTGGAGGTAAAAAAGACATGGATGAAGATTTCTGCAGCAGAAGAGCTGAGGCGGGGTGGAGATGGGCGATGTTACGGAGTGGAAATAAGTGGTCTTAGTGACAGCGTGGTATGTGGTTGAAACCTCATTTCAGAGTCAAATATGACACCAAGTTTGCAAACAGTCTGGTTCAGCCTCAGACAGTTACCAGGGAGATGGTTGGAATCGGTGGCTGGGAAACGGAGTTTCTGGTGGGGACTGAAAACAATGGTTTCAGTCTTCCCAATATTTAGTGGAGGAAATCTTTGCTCATCCAGTACTGGATGTTGGCTAAGCAGTCTGACAATTTAGAGACAGTGAAGGGGTCAAGAGAGGGGATGGTGGGGTAAAACTGGGTGTCGTCAGTGTACATTTGGAAACTGATGGTGTGTTTTCAGATGATGTTGCCAAGGGGCAGCATATAGGTGAGAAAAGTGAGTGGCCCAAGGATAGATCATTGAGAGACTACAGAGGTAACTGAGCAGGAATAGGAAGAAAAGCCATTAATGGCGATTCTCTGGCTACAGTTAGATAGGCAAGAATGGAACCAGGCCAGTGCTGTCCCACCCAGCTGGACAATGGTGGAGAGGTACTGGAGGAGAAGGATGTGATCAACTGAGAAGGACGAAGAGGGATAATTTGCCATTGTCACTGTCGCATATGAGCCCTTTGTAACTTTGAGAAGAGCCGTTTCAGTACTGTGGCAGCAATGGGAATTAGAGGGATTGAAACCTGGAGTTCCAAGAAAAATGGTCACAAATGTGGGAGGTGACAAATGTTCAGGACTTTGGAGGAAAGGGAGGTTGGAGATGGGGGTGGTTGTTTCCAAATATGGATGTTTCAAGGGTTTATTTTGAGGAGCGGTGATGATGTCAGATTTGAAGGAGAGAGGGACAGAACCTGAGGAGAGAGAACCATTAACAATATCAGCTTACACGGGAGGCAGGAAGGGAAGTTGGGTGGTAAGTAATTTCGTGGGAATAGAAAGCAGGAGGTGTGTCTCTGGACAAGATGAGCTCGGAGAGATAGGAGAGAAACTAGAGAAGGAAACAAGTTGAGGGCCAGGGCAGGGGGGTGCCTTAGAGGATGTTTTGCCCAGTGAGCTACAAGAATGGTGGGAAGTTGCAGAGGCAGCTAATTGGATGATCTCAGTCTTGGTGACAAAGAAGTCCATGAGCTCTTCGCTCTTGTCATTGGAAGTGAGGATGCAGAAACAGGGAAGAGAAGTTTAAAAAGATGGCTTGCAGTAGAGAAAAGAAACCCGGGGATACCTGGATGATCCTGGAATAGTAAGTAGTTTTCGCAGATGAGAACAGGACCTGCTAGTGCTTCAAGTGGTCCAGCCAGATTTGGTGGTGAATGGCTAAAACATTTGTCTTCCATATCCAGTCAAGTTTGCATCCCTTAACCTAAGAACATAAAGGAGTAGACCATGTGGCCCCTTGAGCCATCTCCGCCATTCATTTAAATCATGGTTGATCTTCTGCTTCAACTCCACTTTCCTGCCCGCTCTCCATGTCTCTTGATTCCCTGAGAGACCAAAAATCTGTCTATCTCAGCCTTAAATATATTCAACATTGGAGCAGCCACAACACTCTAGGGTAGAGAATTCCAGAGATTCACAACCCTTTGAGTGAAGAAATTTCTCCTCATCTCAGTCCTAAATGATCAACCCCTTATCCTGAGGCTGTGATCCCCTGTTGCAGCTTCCCCAGCAAGGGGAAACAATCTCTCACTGTCTACCCGAGCATGAGGGCATTGTCCTATGATGAGTGACTAAGTAAATTGGGCCTATGTTCTCTGGAGTTTAGAAGAATGAGGGGCGACCTCATTGAAATATAAAAGATTCTAAAGCGGCTGGATAGGGTAGACACTGAGAGATTATTTCCGCTGATTGGAGAATCTAAAACACAAGGGCACAGTCTCAGGATAAGGGGCCAATGCAGCCGAATGTGATTTAGTGCACAATGTCAAATTAAACAAGCGGTGCACGGGGATCACGGGCTATCAGATCCTCAACCGCTGAAAGCTGGCTGCACCGAGGCAAGGCCTCAGGTTACCATATTATAACTGGCTTCAGTTGTGCTTCACATTGGTGGAAGAGAGGGGAGAGTAGCCATTGCCAAAGTGTGGCTGAAAGCCTCAAGGTAGGAAGGCATCAGCCTGTTGTTGGGCTCATCAGGGCTAAGGGAGCAGATTGTGGTCATGGCCTCTCAATAGGACACACAGAGGGCCACTGCTGCTAGGTCAAAGGGGAGTGATAAGGGCAATGTCCTAGGGGAGGATGCCTCCAAGGTCAGCGCACGATAAAGGGACAGACCAACAACCATAGAACTCATCCACCCAGTCCTTCTAGACCCCTGTGTGGAGGAGGAGCGGCACAGAGGAAGGAAGGGACTGGTGCAGAGGCAACAGCAACAAGAGGGCCAGCCTCTGGCTGAACAAGCCACAGACGGGCACATAGTGGACCAGCAGTCATGCCAAGACAGCCCAACCACGGCCAAGAATTTTCCAGACTCACCTCAACTACATGCAGATCTTGCAGCAACAGTCTCAAGAGAGGCTGTCACCGACCTGTGTGCTATACTGCAGGATGAGATGTGACCCATGAGACTCAGTGGTTACCCAATGCCCATGGCCCAGAAGATAACTGTTGAATTGAATTTTTATGCAACTCGTTCTTTCCAGGGATCCACCGGGCGCATGTGCGGGGTTTCCCAGGTAGCAGCTCATTACTGCAATAAGGAGGTGACCAGTGCCTTGTTTAAGAGGGCCAGGGACTCTAAGCGCTACCCAAGCAATGCTCAAGCAAGCCGTTGGCTTCCTAAACATGATATTCCATCGCTTGAACCAATCTGATGGAGCGCTGCAGTATGCCCCTGTGAGGGTTTATCGTATCATTGTTGTCTGCTGTGCTCTGCACAACCTAGCACTGCAGATGGGTGGCAGGGGGGAAGCATGGCATCAGGAGGATCTAGATGAGCGTCACTCTTCATCTGACGAGGTTCGGGCAGAGCAGGCAGAAGACGATGATGAACCCCCTGCACCAGAGGCAGGAGCCATTGAGAGACATGGAAGGGAGGCTAGGGACAATCTTATTCACAGCTGCTTCCTGCAACCATGGTGCCCTTTTAATGACTGTCTACTAAAGACTCACACCCACTTTGGCAGGGCATTGCCTCCTTCATATTGCTCACCATCGCCTAGTGTCCACCCTTTCCACGTTGTTACGGTCAAGTGAGGAGGCGTCTAAGGGGTTCCCTCTTTTCCCTCTCCTTGTTTGACCCAATTCTTTCTTAAATTGTATGTACTGGCCAATTCAGTAGGTGTTTGATTACTTACTTGCTATGATCATAACAAGAACCAATTGGAGAGGTTTCCTTGAGTTTAACAAGGAAAGAGGTTAACTTTGTTGTACCCAAAGCTCCAACTTTCACTCACACACACGGACTAGAGTATTACAGACACATTAATAGCTTACAGAGTGGGGAAAGGTTGATTGATTGAATTAGAGTCCATAGAAAATAGGAGTATACAGCCTGTGTCGTTTAATGATTCAGCTGGTTTCTAGCTGAATTCGATTGTCCTGAGGCTTTTAGTTTGAAGAGGTAGATGACTGGCTCGGTGGGTCTCTTGGAGACAGCGATGTGGATGATTTCTTCCGACAGGGTTTCTGATAATAGCCAGAGTATGCAAAGGTGGTCAGTCAACAGGCAGGATTTGAAAGCTTCAAGTTGGAATGGAGAGAGAGAGAGAGACGCTCTCACAGGTCTGCAAATGTTAGAGTCCAGTTGCTTCTCCTTTCTCTGCTGCAGAAAGACACAGCTTAAAACCACAGATGGGGAGGGGCTTGTCACATGATAGTCATTCAGTAATTCAAGCATAGCAGTTAGCTAATAAGAAAAAGAACAAGCAGTTCCCTTAAACTTCCTGGGTCTTGGTTCTTGCTGGGATAGGAGCAGACATTTTGTCTCCCTCCTCACAAGCCTTGCAGTGTAGAACACAGTGTTGTAAATTAGGTGGCCATCTTAAGCTGTCAGCAAAGTCATCCTTGTCGCTTTTTTGTCTTCTTAAATGTCTTATTCAGATTTCCAGTCAGTGGATTAAAGAAAATTATCATTCAACAAAGCACTTGGATGTAACAATTCACATTGACACATCTGAAGAGATGATCTGACTCAGCCTATCCCTACACTGGCAGCCCACTGGGGGCGTAAGGATATAGGTGACACCTGACAAGGCAGCAATAACTCCATAAATGACCCACATCACAAAATGTCACATCTATTTATTGGAACCACACTATCAATCATTAGCATGTGCTAGGTCTAAACACCCATGAAGCCCCCATGCATATAGGTGCTCTTCCTAATGCACTTACGAGTGCTTCTACATGGTACGATCCCTGCCCTTGCAGCTGGAGTGGAGGCAGGCTGCTGATTGGGCTGCCGCATGGCCTGGGATGACTTTGGCGGCCGTCCTCTGGCTGCCTGAGGCCTGAAGGATCCCAACATGCTGAGGGGCACCTTTGGGACCCCCCTCAGTTGCCGCACTGCTGGAGGCGAAGGGATCACTGGAAGAGGGGCTGAGGAGCTGCTGTCCACAGTTGGAGTGCCTGAGAGGAACACTAGATGCAGTAGGAAGCCCCTCCTCCTCCCTTGCAAGACTCCCTTGTTCCTCCCTGCGGACTGGAGAAGGAGGAGCACCTGGAGGAGATTCCAGGCACCTTGTCCCCCTCTCACCTTGCCACTGCTGCATTGAATTCATGGCCAAGGCAATAGTATGAAGGTCTGCACGGACCTCTGGCATCCACTGAGTGGTTTGCTGGATCTGGCTGTTCATAAGAGTAGCCAGCCTCTCGATGGAGGAAGCCATGTGCGCACATCCCTGGGGCATGGCAGCATGGCCTGGATGGACTCCTCCACCATCCGTGCATGGCTGTGCACAGCCTCTGGCAGCTCCGCCAGATGTTTCCTGAACTGTCGCTGCAACTCCATCAGGTTTTGTGTGGTATAATGAGTTCTTTATGTTGTCTGATGCAACATAAATAAGATGTGTGGAGTCCAGTTGGTTGAAGATCTCAAACAGGTTTATTACAGCTAAACTATTATGCACAATACAGAGCAAACTATTTACAGAACCTTTCTCTAGGTGTTACAGTTGCAGAGTGACCCTGGCTTGAAGTCACATGACTGCATCCTGGTACCTAGCTCACTAGCATACTAAGATCTTAAAGGGACATCACTCTTAAAGGCAATCATACAACAGCCAACACCAGAGGCCCATCATCAGCCTGGGGCTCAGAATGGGCCTGGCCTCCCACAGTCCTCCAACTGTCAGTGGCCTCAGCTGTCACAGCCTCCATCAGCTGCTCAGGCACTTCTGTTCTGTGCTCACTAGCCTGTTACTCTGAGTCTAATTGCGAATGCTTACCCACCGATGTGAGAGTCTCTGCACTGGTGGAGCGTGCAGGGGAATGAAGTGATGCAGCGCCCTCTGAGGAATCCTCCTCCTTCTCCTCAGATGTGGCCTGGAGGGCCCCAGTCTCAGGGGTTGACTGTCATTGTGGAGTGTAGAAACCTGCATGAGAACACAAACAGTTTGTGGTTAGGGCTTCACTTCTCCTCCTCCCAACCATGCCTGCAGTAAATCTCCATTTGTCCAGTGGTGGACACATAAGCTCAATGCCACTTCACTCTCTTAGTTTGTGACTCCAGTCTCGCCGTCCGCAATTGCTCAGCCTCCCTGAGCTCCCGCCAGTTCGATGCCTCCTCGTCTGCAGGTATCAGCATTCTTATGTCAGGCACTCCACCACTGGTCTTGGCCCTTTCCTTTGTGTTGTGGCCCAATTTCTCCTTCAGGCAAAAGGAGGAACACCGTGCACTTCCACACAAAGTGCAGCATGACTCTCATGCTGCTGGCAACCTCTGGCCCATGATAGGGGCTCCCAGACGTCTCCTCCATATGTCTACTCTCAAGGGACATGGAGGGGGTAAGCAAAGATAGATAGCTGGCTGTCACCCAGATGCGGCCCTGCATCATCAGGTAGCTATTGCTGGTGCTCCCCACTGCCAGCAGTCAGCTGGTCACTCGCTCCCTATGTGGCAATCCATCCTGCATTGCCAATTGCAAGCTCCAATGAGGAAATCAGTATGTAGGACTTACCCTGGTGGAGCAGAGGACGTCATTGAGCAGTTTGCCACACTGTACCCAGGAGCAGGGGGGTGACCACATGGCTGCTAGCCTCCGCTGCTATTTTTGTCGAGGCTTCCTTGGTCATTCGGGAGGATTTCTTCTTGCCTTTACTAGGGAAGAGTAGCTCCTGCCTTTCCTGTGCAGCCTGGAGGAGAACCTGCAGGAAGGCATCGGTAAATCGCCATCTCATGGACCTTTCTGACCGTCTCCTTGACTGACCGATTGAGCAGCTGTCCTTGCTCTCAACTCGATGATGGTCTGCCCTCTGGTTCCTTCCCTCAGCAGTGGTCTGCCCTCTGGTTGCAGAGGCCCACTTTGAAGCAAATTTCCTTTGAGGATTGCTGCTGTGCCTTTTGCAGCTTTCAAGACAGGACTGACTGGAGGTCTGGCAGGCCTTTAAAAATGGCGCCAGCAACTGCCTCCGAATCAGGTGACACCAAGGTTGGTGCCTCATGGCCCCATGCCTCCAGGCTGTTAATTGTCCAGCCACCGCATAATCGCGGTCGGCCAGTCTCATTCCTTCCGTGCAACGTCTGTGCGAATTAAATTCAGCCCACCATGTGCAAACCCCACTTCTATGCTCCACTCTAAAGTTCGCACAGTGCCAGTATCTGAGTTGGTGGCTGCCAGTGTGATAAGACGTTGTTTCTTCTTCATCAGTCTCTTGTACCTCTCAGTCGTCAGCCTCTTGCACCACTGCCGGCCAGGTGGCAGTTCTTCAGTATCTGAAGGCATAAATGCACAAGGGATGAGGGAAGTGGGGGACAGCAAGAGTTTTTAAAAACGGAAAATGCTGGAAAAATTCAGCAGGTTAGGTAGCATTTGTGGAGCAAGAAACAGACTTAACGTTTCAAGTCGAATACCTATCATCAGAGGTTCATGCTTATGCCATCTGCAGAAGAAGAAGAAGAAATTATGGGATGAGGAGGAAATGGGATGTGAGAATATGGATTAGGTCGAATCATAACCGTCATCCTCAATGGTTTCAGCCCTGCTGCTGGCCATGGCCTTAGTCGTTGCCACACCAATGATTGCCACGCAGTCTCCTCAATGGGGGTGAGCATATGCAGCCATGCCTGCTCCCTGCCCCTTAGGTGCTACTGCCTTTGATTGTGAGCCAACTTTTCCTTCAAGAGAGCGAGAAGTGTGCCAGTGAGTGTGGTGCGATATGTTTGGGTGATTTGCCTGCCACAGTTGCATAGCTGGCAGTGTGCAAGCTTTGAAACGTGGGTGTATGCTTGCAGCAGTGCTAAGTATGTGAATATGAAGTGAGCCTATGAATGTGAGATATTAGTCATTGTTGATAGAGATTGTTGGTAGGTGAGTGAAGGGGGTGTGATAGATGGAGAAGTGTGTGAGGCTATTACTTCATTTGTAAGGAAATGGCGTATGAAGATGCATTCACTCACCTTGACGACACGTGTGAGTTTATTCCACTTCTTGCAGCACTGCATGCAAGTCTTTGGGGGTGTTAGACTGCTGGCATTGACCTCGATGGCTACCTGCTCCCACAACCTTCTTAGCATCTGTATGGAGGGTCTCCTGGCCCCATAAGAGAAGAGGACCTCTCTCCTCCTGTGCACCTCCTGCACCAAGGCCTCTAGTGCTGCAACAGAGAATCCTGTGGCACCTTCTATAGCCTGTGGCACCATTTTGCAAGGTTCTTCCTACTCATTAACTTCTCTTTCACCACTGCCAGTCTCTGCTGCAGCCAGAATGCACGTTACCTTTAAGAGATGCAGTCTGCTTTTAAGTAGTGCAGGCTAGCTTTAAGTGGTGCTAGCCTTGCACAAACTAGGGCCCCCTGCTGTGAAGCATGCAACAACTCAACAGCATTTTGAGTGCTGGTCTGCACACTATTGTCATTATAAATTGCAAGTAGCATGAAGTTTGTGTGCTGCCTGCGTTACTTTGAACAGGTGTGGGTTATATGTGCATCGCATACCCTTGCCCATTTTTGGGTGCTATCCCAATTTTTCCCACAGTATACTATAAATGGAACTCTTTTGATAAGTGTAGATAAGCAAAGAGACCTTTTATGTCTATATACACAAATCCTTAAGGGTGGAAGGACAAATGAATAAGGTGTTAAAAAAGCATGTATGTTTCTTGGCTTTATAAATAGAGGCATAAAATATAAAATAAAGAGATCACACTACAACTTTATAAGTCACTGGTTAGGCCTCAGCTGGAATACTGTGGACAATTCTGAGCCCTATACTTCAGGAAAGATATAAAGGCCATTGAAAGAGTACAGAGAAGATTTATCAGCAATGACCAACTTCAGTCATGAGGAGAAGTTGGAAAGGTTCGGACTGTTCTCCTTGGGAACAGAGAAAGTTCAGAGGTGACCTAATAGAGGTTTTCAAGATGACGAGAGGTTTTGACTGAGTAGAATAGCGAAAAAGCATTCCCTCTGGCAAGTGTGTTAATAACCAAAGGTCATAGATTTAAAATCTTTGGTAATAGATTTACAGGGGAGATGAGGAGAAATATTTTCACTGAATTGTTGGGATCTGGAACACTCCATTGAACAGGTGGTGGAAGCTGATTCCGTAAATAACTTGAAAAGGGAGTTGGACAATGGTTGAGTGTCAGGTACTTACAGGGTTACGGGCAAAATGCTAGGGTGTGAGACAAAGCACAACTGCCTTTTCAAAGACCCAGCTCTGGCACGATAGGCTGAATGGCCTCCTTCTGTGGCTGTAAGTTTCTATGATTCTAAAAAGGAAAAGGGCCAACACTGACAATAAATAGACAAATGAAAGCCACAACTAAGAGCAGGACCAGATTGTATTTCAAGGCTGACAAAATTGGAAAACCTTTAGCAATAAATCAAACAGCAGAGATAAAAAGAGAATCTAAAAGTTAGAAATTTGAAATAAAAGTACAAAACCACTAAAATACAGAGGTTATCAGCTCTCATCTTAAAGAAAAATACATGTTAATATTTTGGGTAGAAATAGTTGCAGGGTGCAAACTGATACATTACTGTAACATGATCTTTTGGGTGCGATGGAGGCTTTGAGCATTTCCATACCTTTCTGTTTTTCTCTCACATATAATGCAATTTAAATCATGCAAATTGATTCAGGTTTCTTGTCCCCTTAGGCTCAGTGGGATTGAAATTTGTCTTTGCCAGTACTGTGAAACGTGCTCACAGCAAATTAGCCAGCTATTTTACGCTGTGTCCGATTCTCTTTTCCATTGAACTCAGTGTGTTCCAAGAAAAACTGTGAACTAAGCAAAAGTCTTAGCTGAAATCCTCATGTGCTTAGTCCAAATCATGTCATAAGTTCAGACCGAATAAGGAATAGCGGTGCCTATGAGAATAATGCCACAGATACTATGGAGAAAATGTTAACAACCCCACCCAGCCATAAGCGGACAGTTAAAATGGAGTGGGAGGCTGCAGCTGGCTTCCTATCCTGATCCAGTTCACTGCAATTTTATATCGTAGGTGTCAAGAACACCATCCAAAAATGAGGGAATTCCTTCTTTAAGTATACAGA
This sequence comes from Heterodontus francisci, assembly GCF_036365525.1. Lineage (NCBI taxonomy): Eukaryota > Metazoa > Chordata > Chondrichthyes > Heterodontiformes > Heterodontidae > Heterodontus > Heterodontus francisci. The sequence continues at coordinate 74,425,241 of NC_090372.1, forward strand.
TCGGGCCTCAATTACATAATTTGGACCCGGCAGCTATTTTAACATTGGAGTGAACAGGGAAGTAGGCCGGAATTTTACGTCTGGCCGGCAGCCATGCCCACCATCAGAAAAACCTAGTGGTGAGCCTGTCACTGCCAGGCCTGGAATCCACACCGTAATTTTGAAGTGGCCCTTAATTGGCCTTGGGCAGGACTTCCTCCCCTCTGAGTCAGGAAGTCCCGCCTCCAAGAGCTGCCGGCCAATCAGTGAGCCAGCAGCTCATCAGTCCCAGCAGCGCCACTGGGAGCAGAGGCCACTGTTGGGACTGTACCCAGCCAGGACTGGCAACATGGATGAGGTCCCGGAATACAGCTAAATGTATGGGGCCTCACTGGGGTCAATCGGCTGGGCCCCAGTGAGGCGGGGGTGGGGAGCGCGTGAGGGGGTGGGGATGTGCTCCAGTGGGGCTGGCTTGTGGCATTGTGGGGACCCTCCAATGGGCATAGGGTGCCTGATGGAAGGCCCCCACACAACCTGCAAGGAGGCCGCAAGGTTTTATTGTGCGGCCTTCTGAGCTACTGAACCACCCGCCCACCACCAATAATATTCCAGCAGTGCGGGAGGAGGCCCTTAAGTGGCAATTAATTGGCCACTTAAGGGCCTTAATTGGCCTGGGGCAGGTAGGCTGTTCGTCACCTCCCCCACCACTCATAAAATTGCAGCGGGGGCAGGAAAGCGATGGGAACAGCATCCCTGGCCTCCCACAATTTCACGCACCTCACCCGCCTCCAGTCTACTCCTGCAAAATTCCTGCCGTAGTTTCAGCTTTGCTGGTAGGTTGAGGCTAGAAGTAGGAAGATCAGTAAGAGAAGATGCCCTTCCAGGTAAGTTTTCTTTGAGCCCCTCAAGGGAAATGTAGGCCTACCATGCTCAGACATCCTACCATACTCCCTTCTCAAAACATAGTGCCTTAGATTCCTGTCTCCTTATATTGCCCCAATTAATGGCTTCCAAGGCACCCAATTTTTATGATACAGCAGTGGCATCCAACCAACGTCCTGACTGTTTTGGTCAGAAAGCTGGCCAGTTGCATGTTAATGAAGCCTGCCGTTTACATTGGCTGGACCTCCTGCTGCTGCTCACCAATAGGCTGGCTGGGAGTTAAAATGTCCCCACCTCCCAGCCCTTCAATTCACTGAGCACAGCTACACTCATCAGGACAATGAACTCTCCTACATTTGGTGGGACTCTTATATACCAAATTATGAACTCACACCCTCTCATTCAAGCATTCCAATTACCCAACAGTTTTGTCTGTGCCAATAATTCCTACAAATTCATTTGCTTTCTGTTATTATAAAAACCGGAAAAGTAAGTGAAGGCAGGGTGAGATGAGGAGGGAATCAGTGTTATCTGAGAATTCATAGGGTAGAATCTCACCAGCCCTGAGGAGGTGGATTTGGAGGTGGGGGCAAGAGTAAAATTGGAAAGTTGCGCGTCAGGTCGGCTCCCTGTTGCATCCTTTCCTCCATGTGCTTTTGTTGGAGGCAGGTTAAAAGCAGTAGCAGCTGCCTGCCCAGCAGAGGCAAAAAGACAATTAGGTTAATATACCTGCAATTTGAAACATTTGAACAGAGGGACAGGCGATCTTGTGAATGGCGCACGGGTCTCCTGCTATGTCGGCCCCGTGGCAGGTGGGAGGAGGCGGCTTCACAGGGGAGGTCAAAGCATTGTTAATATTTAGGCTGTGGAAGAGCTCAGTGGCAGCAAATGGCAGGGCTGCTGTCTGCCCATTTCGCAGCCTTGCCATTGAGTTCTGAAATAGTGGAGACGGATATCTCTGCTGACCTTCATTTTTTCAGGGGTTCCACAGATGCTAATGGTGCCTGCAGTGTCTCCCTGACAATTCATCAGTGAGGCCCTCTGCAATGCTCCCACTGGTCTCACAGTGGGCGCTGCCAGCCTCCTTTGGAGTAGGGCACAATGTCCTGCTCTCCCACCTTGGGAACCCATTCATCATCCTTAATTGGATAGCGAACGCAGAAGTGGCCTCTTAATTGGCCACCTCCTGGAAGGTTCCCCCTGTCAGCTCACCCCTGACCCGTGTGGGGTTGGCACCTGGAAGTGGTCCCAATGCGTGAACTTTTTCTAAGAGCAGGAGATTCCATCCATAGTGCTAGTGAAAGCTCCCCATTAAAACTAAAAGAATAGAAGCTATATCACTATAGCAAATAGGTGCTGGTTGCACTTTGAATAATCACACCCATCAAAATATTAGGGAGAGGAATGCAATAACTCCTTGTCTGTTAATATTGCCAACAGCAATTTCTGGCCTATAGTTTTAATAGATGGCTTTCACTACTGGTATAGTTGCCGGGACAGATCCACCTTCATAGCTATCTCTCCAGAGAGTAATTGTGAAAAACAATCTTGTGAATTTCACAGTCAGCATGGCTGTGAAAGAGATAAGGAGAAAAAGGAGACAGATGTAGAGAAAGAGAACAGGGAAAGAAGGATAACAAAGACAGGAAAGAAAGACAAGATATTAATCCTGTGTGATTAGTCCCTGCAGCTGATTTGATGGTTTAATGTTTTTGGCATGAGGCAGCACCTCAAGAATACAGTTTATGCTTGAGAATCTCACAGTTAAGATTTGGATTAAGACTGTTGACAGCTTGCTAGAACAAGCTTAGAAAGCATGAAGATGGGTCTGGTTTATGTGGCTCCCAGGTATGGCTGAATGAAAAAGGATCAAATGTCAGCTTTAATCGGATTACAATGGGCTTACACACATTTTGAAACAATTACGAACAAATAGCTTGCAAGAAGTAACAGCCCACCATGCTCACACCATGCTGTCTGAGTTCATGGTTGAATTTCAACAATACACAAAAACTGTTGTGACAGAAGCCTGGTACTAATTATAAAGTTGAAAACAAACTCTGATAGAGTTACTTTTTTAACAACTTGCTTTGTGAATTGCTCTACGTAGTGTCCAATGGTTTAATTGCTTTGTGTTTGAATGTATTAGTCTATTAGTCTCTTCACTGATCAGTTAAACCATTGAATGCTACACCCTGAAGATGGTGATTTTGTATTATTTTACTGTAAAAGTGACAGCGTTAAGCCTCATCCAACATGAAATAGTCTCTGCTAAGAAACCAAAAGAAAAACTTGCATTTTTGTAGCATCTTTCATGACTTCAGGGTATCCCAAAATGCTTTTCAACCACTTTTTTGGAGCGTGGTCACTGTTGTAATGTAGGAAATGTGGCAGCTAATCTGCACACAGTGAGATTCCACAAACAGTGACCCAATAATGACCAAATAATCTGTTTTAGTGATGTAAGTCGAGGGATAAATGTTGGCCAGGAAACTGGGGAGAACGCGCCAGCCCTTCTTCAGAATGTACTGTGGGACCTTTATGTCTACCTGAGAGGACAGATGGGTCCTCCATTTAACATCTCATCTAAAAGGCAGCACCTTCTCAATACTGTCCAGAAGTGTCAGCCTAGATTATATGTTTAAGTCCCCAGAGTGGGGCTTGAATCCAAGATCTTCTGACTCAGAGGTGAGAGTACTACCACTGAGCCACAGCTGGTCAGTCCTGTATCGTCCTTCCTTAGAATGCTTTCCCTTGTAAGTTATATTAGGATTGATAAATCAGTCCCTAACCTCTTAAACATTTTACAATCACTGTTTGCACGAAAAAGCATTTGAGCATTGTTTGATTAATCAAACAGAACAATTAAAAAAAAACACACTGACTTTGCTGAATGGTCACGGACCTCAGATGTTAACTTTGTTTCTCTTTCCATAACTGTTACCTGATCTGCTGAATGTTTCCAGCACTTTCTGGTTTTATTTCTTTTTAATTAATAACACTGTGAGTCAGCATGGGTCCTTTTTGCAGAATTGTTTCGTCATATAGAGTAAGTTTAGGTGAAATTAGTCCACAGCATAGATGCAAAACAGATGATAATGTATCAGCTGCTTATTTTACACAGCGCCTCATTTTCTTTTCCAATGGCTTCACGCCTAGTGTAAAATAGTTGCGATTCACTATCAGCCCATGCTGCATTACTGGCATTGACCAATTTCACCCCCAGAATGTCCCCAGTTCAATCCTGGCATGCGCTGCTGCAATTAACCCCAGTGCTCCTCGAGCTAGGGAGGGGCAAAAACAGAACTAGTTGCTGCTTCTGATTGTTATCAGGCTTGGCTTTAAAGCACCTCCTCCTCTTTCCTGCTTCTCTTGATGGTTGGATAGTCTATCATTGCTCAATGTCTGAGCACAAACATTAAGAGTGGATACTTGAATGATAGCTCTATCATGATCAATGGTAGCAGCTCTGTCATAAGACCACCGTACTCAAGCGAAGAATGACCAGTAAAGTACCACTCCCCTTTTAGGAATTTGAAGTATGAGACACAGGCTTCTTAATGGTCATCATTATACATGTCCGAGGTCATTAATAAGTACTCCATGTTTATGTTTGAATATGTGTGTGTGGTACTCTCCCTTCTTTCAGAGGTGAAAGCAGATAGTATAAGTGCCCCTGGCCATTTGTATTACTATTGAAACATTGCACCACTTGATGCAGTATAACGGGGACATTAGAGTGCATACACTTTATTTTCTCATAAACAGGTGCATGCCCTATGTAATAATTTTCACAAAGTATTATTTTACTTTTTGCAGCCATCAAGTTGAAGGAAGTCAGTGTTAAGAAACAGAGAGCTTTTCCACCTTTTGGGAGTGATTTTCATTTGGCTGGACTTCAGACTTCAGTCACTCGTTTAAAGTAAGGCCTGAACTATCTTGAGGGCTAAGTCCTATTTGCTTGCTACTGACGAACTGCATGTGCTGAACTAACCTGAAGTACTTGATGTAGAGCCAAGCATGAAGGAAGGAGAGACAATCATATAGGAGGTGACACGGATGTGCCAGCAGCAGGCCGGAACATTTAAAGAAAACAGAATCCTACATGGTTTTGGAGTGGCCTATCCTGGGCCTCTGAGTATGCAGCTAAACACTTGGGTAGACTTAATTAGGCATTAGCTGATATTTCACATTTCCAATGGTGTTTTTTTTTCTGTGATTAAGTCAGCGGCGTGTTTGCAGTGGCTCAGGGTTCACCCCTTCCTGTGGCGGGTTCCAGCTTTCCATACATTTGCATAGCATGAATACTCATTACTCTATAATTATCTCAAAGTAAATCCTACCTGCCAGATTAAATCAGCGGTGCAATGGAATCCCGTGGCACCTGGTTCATGTTCGTTTAAAGGTGGCATGTACCAGTTGGCTTTGTGCAGTTGTGTCTGACGTCAGTGTTTTTTTTTCTGAACTCTTCATCACAAAGAAGGCCAACATTGGAATGGATGTTTGGCTCCAGGCTCAGGACCAACAAGCGTGATTGCTTTGCAGGGGAGGCGGGGAAGGCTTGGGGAGGGGTGGTGTTCTACAGGCTGGGGTCTCGGGTGGGTGGAAGTGCGGGAGAGGGTAGCTGGAGAGGACACAGGCTGGGGTGTCAGGTAACAGTAACAAGGGGCAGTGGGATTTGATAGGAGGCAAGGCCAAGACTTAGGGTTGGGTATTCTATTGAATCATGGGGAGGTGAACGGGACTTGACAATTACATCGAGGTGGATAACTGGAGGATCAAGAGGCAGAGTGGGCATATTGATGATGAGGGGTATCGGAACAGGGGGGAGAGATGGCACGTGGAAATCAATAATGATCCGATGCAAGGTAATGGAGGGAGGTTCAAGGGTCACAGAGGGAAGGTTTAAGGTAATGTTGGATGGTTCAAGGATGATGGGTGCAGGTTGGAAGGTGGCAGGAGGAGGGTGGAAGGTGGGGAAATTTGCTTCTATTGGAACATACACCATTTTTCCAAATGATGCTGTAAACCACGTGACCATTCAAGGATTGTAAATCGATTGGAAGGAGCCCAGTGATGGGTGGGCGGATTTCAGGCTGGGTACAATGTTAGGCACATAAAAACTATCTTCTCATTACTTCAGTCTTAGAGTGCCGTGGCAAAACAGGGGTGATTTTTAATGCTGATCTCATTATAATAGTTGCAAAGCTACAAAGACACGGGTCTAATACACCCAATTTTTCTACTATCACTGGAAGAAGAGCAGAGGAAACGACTGAGGAGGGCTCTTACAGCTCAGCGACTGATGCTGCAACACCAGCAGCAGGCAGCACAAGAGGGTGAGACTGCTCAAAATGATGCCATCCAGGGAAGGCATTATAGAAGACGGGCACTGGCATCCTTAGGGAAAAGACAAACTACCTTCAGATGTCAAAGAGGCAATGCCAGAGATGTCTGAGGATGTCTCCTGAGATGGTCACTGAAGTTTGTGGAGTCATTCAGCATGATCTGCAACCACATGGTTTTGGTGAGAATCCCATGCCAGTTGCCCTCAAGGTTGCACTCAATTCTTTGCTAGTGGTGCTTTCCAGGTCTCAATGGGCGACATACGTGGCATCTCACAGGCTGCCACTCATAAGTGCATCAAAGAGGTGACCAATGCCCTATTCCGTTCTGTCAATGATTTCACCTATTTCCCAGTAGATGAGGACAGCCACGTAACAAAGTCTGCGATCTTCGGCACCATTGCTCATTTCCCTCGAGTGCAAGGGGTGATCAGCTGCACTCATGTGACCACTAGAGCTCCCTGGGATCAGCCTGCTGCATTTGTTAATCACAAAGGCTTTCAAGCTTTGAATGTTCAACTAGTTTGTGACCACAGGTGAAAAATAATACAGGTCTGTGCTCGTTTCCCAAGGAGTTGTCACGACTCATACATTTTGCGAAACTCACAGCTGCCAGGAATTTTTGAAGCACCAGCTGAAGTTAATGACTGGATCCTGGGTGACAAGGGCTATCCCCCTTTGGACATGGTTAATGACACCAGTGTGGCATCCACAAAGCACAGCTGAAGAGAGGTCAATGCCGCTCACGCATCCACCAAAGCCATCATCGAACACACCATTGGCTTGCTAAAAATGCGCTTCCACTGCCTTGACCGGACGGAGGGGCTCTTCAGTACACACCACTGACAGACGCACAAATAATCATTGCCTACTGTGCACTGCAGACCTGGCAATGCAACGTGGACATACTTTGCATGAGGAGGAATGGGAGGAGTAGCAGTACTCCTCAGGTGAGGATGAGTATGAAGAGCCTGAGGAGGAGGCCAATAATGTGAATGAGAATTTTATGGATGTTAGGGTCATGGAGAGACATACAAGGGGCATCAGAGAGAACCTTATCTTTGAACGTTTCAGCCAAGAGTGAAGCACTTATCTAATTAAAGCTCAAGTGGGAAAGCAAATACAACTTCGCGGAATGTTCACATACCCCTGTGAGCTGATTCATTGCTGTAATCAACACAAGGCTAGTCTAGGTAATCTGTCCTCATAACTTAAGCCCTTTTGCCCCACTTAAAACAGGTGACGCCTGGGCCACCCATGCAAAATTCTCAACAAAATTTCAGAGGAGAAAACCAGAGCAGGAGCAAGGTGGTATTTGTTTATCCTCAATTTACAGGCACAACTTCCTTTTTCCCATTGTGCAGAGACCCTTAAAATTGGAGCCTTTATGTTCAGTATTAGCATGGAGTATTCTCAGTAAAGTTAAAATGCAGAATAAAACTCCTTTAATTTGTATCATCAGACTTCTGATGTGTGTGACACCTGTCCCCAAAAGGGGAAAAATGAAATTCCTTGGATTTCATTTTTATGTTGTTTTTATTTTGTGAGGGAGGGGTGGCGGTTAGAAAGAAGGAAATAAGAAACAGTAAGAAGGTTTAGGGTCACACCACTGTACACCTTGATTTCATTCACTCCTCCATCTTACAACTGCTACAGTTGACATTGTTTGTAGCAGCCATTTCAGGTTCATGTTTAAGTTTTTTCATCATCCTTCCTTTGCATGAGGTACCATTAAAAAAAAATTGCATTTCTTTTGCTTATGTGTTGTCAAATCATGTTGTAGTTTCTCTCGCACCAGTTTGTACTACTTTAGGAACGTTAATCTCCTGGAACATGTGATTGTTGGTGAAGCTAGTTGTATGCAAATATATGTTACTGCTTGTTGCAAGGTTCCCTGTCTGTACAAGCTTTAACCCCTTAACTACTGATTCCACAATACATGGTGTTAACCATTCAAGTTCTGGCACATTGATTGTTCTTGTTTCTAGGATGATAGTGGGTGATGCATTGTTTTTTAGCCCCTGTGAGATGCCTGGGATTTGTTCCTGCCCCTTGTTCTTGTTGAGTTCTGACTCTATATTGTCAGGTTTGATTAGTTTTGGATTTGGAACCTGATTGTTTGATTTTCAGTGGGTAGATCCATACTGATCTCAGTTTTAGTTTCCTTGTGATTTTCACAAGTGTGGTTCATTTTAGGGTTTGTTGCCTTCCCTTTTCCCTATACTTTAGAGGTAGGTGTTTCCCTAATTTGCCCCATGTCCTCTGGGACACTACTGCTCACAGGTGGTTGTCCAGCTTCCATTACACTCCCCTGTGGCACTTCAACAAGGTGAGACATCTCTCTCACTCTTGGCCTTTCTGTTTGAGAACTTTCCTCGTCCTTATTTAAATCTTTAAAAAAGGTTTCAACTAACCTCTGGTGCTTTTCCTTCAACTTTTGTGGCTTTTATCTGACCTTCTTTAAATCTTTTTGGCTCTATCTGGGCCCTTTTAAATTCTTCTGGCTCTATCACCTCTTGTGGGATTTTTGGAACTTCTCCAGGCCTCCGCAGCTGTACAGAGTTTTGTTTGCTCCCCTCAATTTATCCAGTCTCTTTGGACTGTTCTGGACCCTCAGTGTTCAATACTGTGCTTCCTGCCAAGTCATTGCCCAGCACTAGGTCTACTCCTCTGCATGGGTAAGCTTAGAATGATTCTGACTGTCACTACTCCGGTGACCAACTTACTCTGTAGGTAAATTTTAACTAAGTGAACCTTCAAAAATTTGCCAGTAAACCCTTTTACTAATATTGTGGTATTTATTCTGCTTTCCGATGGCATTTCTGTCAGTTTGACTGCCAGTCAGATTTGAAAGCTACCAGTATCCCTGAAGATGGTTACCTCCTTATCTGGTGCCTGGGACACAAAAGGAATCATTTTTCCTTTCCAAAATGTTCTGTTATGTGCTCTGCTCTTGAGTTACAATAGAACACAGGCTTACCACTTTCAAAGCCACCGATACGGGCTTGACTGCAGCGTCTTCTGCTGTTTTTTGGCATACTAACAATTGGCCTGGACATGCCCAGATTTGTCACATTGGAGGCATGTCGTGTGGACCCCTACTGGTTTATCACCTGGGTTCCTTCTTTTAAAGGTTGGTGACTGGTCTGGTTTTCCTTCCATACTTCCCTTTTCTCTCGAGCTCATTTTTGCTTCATCTGCATCCCTGCTATTTCTCCCTAGCTTTTAAGTGTTACTAGACCCAAATTTATTCTGAGTTAGGGATTTGTGTATCAATTCATAATCATCGGCCATTTTTGCAGCTTCCCTACACTTGTGACTCTTTGTTCTTCAATGTGGGTTCTTATACTACTTGGAATGCTATTTTTAAACTTTCCAACAACATCACTTTTCTCAAAATTTCATATGGGGGTTCTGGCTTGAGAGATCATATCCAGCGATCAAAAGCCATATGTTTAATTCTTTCGAATTCAATGCAAGTCTGTGTGGGTCTTTTCTGGGTGAGTCAGAATTTCTGTCTATATGCTTCTGGTACCAGCTCATATGCATTTAGAATTGCAGTTTTAGTTTGTTCATAATCAGAGGAACTATCTTGTGATAACGGAAAAACTTCACGAGCCCTACCCACAAATTCGCTTTGTAAGAGGACAGTCCAAAATTCTTTCGACGATTTTAGCCTGGTAGCTATTTTCTCAAATGAGATTAAATATGACTCAATCTCCTCCTCATTCAATTTTGGCACTAGTTTTGAGTGTTTCAGCATATCAGTGTTTTGCTTTGAATTGGGGATATTTGAATGGCTGGCAGGATTTTCATTTTAGGTTTGCAGCCTCTGTAACTCAACCCTCTGCAATTGTATTTCCTCTCATTTCAAATGATATTCTCTTTCCTCTTGTTCCTTTTGTAACTGAAGCTCCCTTTCTCTTTTTCTTTCTGAAACTCTGTTTCTTCCCTTTTCATCTACAACTGAATTCCAGCTAGAATTATTTTATTAGGCTCTCGTTCCATGCTGTCTTCTTCTAGTTCAGGGGGAAGTTTAAAATGGTTAGCTAGACTTTTCACCAGTTCAGGCTTTTTTACATTTTGTATGAAAGTGATTCCGAATTTTGTAGCTAAGCTTTTTAAATCTTCAACACTAAATTTGTTGAACTTATCATGAGATATCTCTCCCTGCTCTATAAGCTCATTGGCATTAAATATGCCCATCTCTTTTGCATCTAGCACCATAGAGAAAACAAAGAAGATTGCAAGAAAACCTGTTTGTTTATATTTCCACAATTTTAGAGGTGAATTTTCCTCCAGTTTTCCAAATCTCTCGTTTGTCTTGTGGTTCAGATCCTGGCTTCGAGCCCCCAGTTTGTTACGGCCACATGGTGCGATGTGGGTGGTTCCCACCGTTCAACTCCCCAGTTGACTGCAGCAAGTGTTTTATTTTTCTCATAAACAGACAGCGACAGGTTTTCTTGTAGGTTTAAAAAAACAGAAAATCAATTGTTTATTGATCAATTTGCCTTATCTCAAAAGTGTCGCAATCGCATCCCCTCATGCATTTGCTCACAAACACAAAAACAAGAAGAGACAAATAGAGAAAAAATTGAAAATAATTGTTTAGTGATGGGAGGTCATGTTAAACCTGTTGAATTCTCTTGGAAATCAAGTTCTTGATGAGTGCAGGCCTGAGAATATTGTAGATTTCTCTCTGGATTGAAAGTTCAGTTGAAGACAGTAGCTCACTCCTAGATCACCGTTGTCTAATGCAGGTGGAGGATTCTACAGGGTGCAAGTGCCTTCTGGCTCCCTGGAAAACAAGTTGTTGGATGTTGCTTCTCTCTCTTTCTCTCTGGCTCTATCTCTTTAGGCTGTCTTTTTTAATGGCAAAGCTGTGTTACTTCGCACCTCCTGGTAGGAGACACTCTGATCCCTTACCCGTGGTGATCACACATTGGCCCAGGATGTGACTACTTCACACCTTCTTTCTTTCAGAAGAAGACATTCAATTCTGGAATGTTTTAGGATGTGGTGCAATTGACACCTCTTAGCTTTGAAGATTTGTCCTTTGTCTTTGTCAGACAGTTTGAATGCACAAAGGCCAATCCCTTTTTCTTCAGTGGCATTTTGGACCATTGTTCACGTTTTTAAATAGCAGCTCATTTTTAAAAGACAAAGTCAGTTTTTCATACTCCTCAGAGTTCGTCCATAATTTGTATCATCAAATTTCTGATGTGTGTGACACAGTGCAGAATGCTATGCTGCATAGAAGCCATTTAACTGATTTTGGTAGAACTTTCTACTTCCTATTCTTGAATGTCATGTATTAAAGTTAAGGAGCTAAATCCTTTACTCGCATCCTCCATCCCTAATGAAGACCTTCTCCTCATTCCTCCTTCAATGAAAGACCAGATAGGATTGTTGCTATTCTACTTTCTGTTCGCCATGAGTAAAGAAATCCTAGAAGCAGGCATAAGAAGGCATTGCTTGCCAAGCAGTAAGTGGTTGTTGCGGATTGTCATCCAACTACTAATTTCATCCTTGCTTAGAAAAAAGCAGATCTAATGCGGTTTTGTAAATGTTAGATATTGTTCAAGCAGCTAAACATTGGGTTGGTTAACAGCTATCTTCTTTGGCCTCCTTGTCTCGAGAGACAATGGGTAAGTGCCGAGAGGTGGTCAGTGGTTTGTGGAGCAGCGCCTAGAGTGGCTATAAAGGCCAATTCTAGAGTGACAGACTCTTCCACAGGCGCTGCAGATAGAATTGGTTGTCGGAGCTGTTACACAGTTGGCTCTCTCCTTGCACTTCTGTCTTTTTTCCTGCCAACTGCTAAGTCTCTTTGACTCGCCACTCTTTAGCTCCGGCTTTATGACTGTCCACCAGCTCTGGCGATCACTGGCAACTGACTCCCACGACTTGTGGTCAATGTCACAGGACTTCATGTTGCGTTTGCAGACGTCTTTAAAGCAGAGACATGGACGGCCGGTGGGTCTGATACCAGTGACGAGCTCGCTGTACAATATGTCCTTGGGGATCCTGCCATCTTCCATGCGACTCACATGGCCAAGCCATCTCAAGCGCCGCTGGCTCAGTAGGGTGTATATGCTGGGGATGTTGGCCACCTCGAGGACTTCTGCGTTGGAGATACGGTCCTGCCACCTGATGCCAAAGATTTGCCAACTGTGTCCTCAGTACCTTGCTCTACGGCAGCGAAGATGGAATGAGTTGAGATGTCGCTTTTGGCTGACATACGTTGTCCAGACCTCGCTGCCGTAGAGCAAGGTACTGAGGACACAGGCTTGATACACTCGGACTTTTGTGTTTTGTGTCAGTGCGCCATTTTCCCACATCCTCTTGGCCAGTCTGGACATAGCAGCAGACGCCTTCCCCATGTGCTTGTTGATTTCCGCATTGAGAGACAGATTACTGGTGATAGTTGAGCCTAGGTAGGTGAACTCTTGAACCACTTCCAGAGCGTGGTCGCCGATATTGATGGATGGAGTATTTCTGACATCCTGTCCCATGATGTTCGTTTTCTTGAGGCTGATGGTTAGGCCAAATTCATTGCAGGTAGGTACAATTCTGTCAATGAGTCTCTGCAGACACTCTTCTGTGTGGGATGTTAATGCAGCATCGTCAGCAATGAGGAGTTCCCTGATGAGGACTTTCCGTACTTTGGTCTTTGCTCTAAGACGGGCAAGGTTGAACAACCTGCCACCTGATCTTGTGTGGAGGAAACAGCTATATTTCAGGTTAAAAAAAAAGAAGTGATTCAGTAGCAAATTAGGTTAGAAGAATAAGAATTCTATTTCTCATACCAAGCTCCAACATGAAATAGCATTGTCATTAGCTTACCATGCTGAAAGCTTGAATCCAGTTAAAAACTGCAGGATATCCAAATCCATGGACTGGTTGAATATAGTTAAATCTGTTTCCAATGCAAAGTCCAAATTCAATGTATCTTCACTGGAGAAGGGCAAAGACATTCACCACACTTTAGTTGATAAGGAAGAGTTTTTGAAGTCCATATTTTACTGAAAAGTTATCTGGAATCCAATGTTTAGTGATAAAAGTTTCATCAAAGACAAATAAGCCAATCTGTTCATCATAATCAGGTGCAAGAATTTTAATCATATCCTTAAAAGATAAACCACTGGTCTAATTGCACAGGAGATCAAGTTGACATTGTGAATCAGCTGCTCCTTTAGCTTGGCTATTGCTTATTTTATGAAATGTGTGCACATTGCTTATGTGTGTATATACTGTAGCTTGGAAAATCAAATGCACTTTGCCACAGAAGCATTAACAAAATCAGTACCTGAAATGCTGATGCACAAAGGCAAATTAGAGACCTGTCCATGCATATTCCTTTGTCAATCTTCATCAGATTATAATTGCTTCATATATCCATATAGACAGCACAAAATGTAAGTAGAAGCAGCAGTAATAAAGCAAAAACATTTAAATTTTACTGATAAAATTCCCCAAGGATATAACTGATGTCATTAGTAGTTTAATACCAGTATTTATTTTTCTTACTAAAAGATCTGAGTAACTCACTCACACAGTCATTCCACTCATTAAATTTGATATTTTGCATATTTAGTCGACAACATTTTCGTATGTTATTATCACAGAGAATTTGTTTATTGAAGCATTTGTTGTGACAGACTTCCCATCCAGAGCACAGCTGCTTGGTGGATTTTTTTCCTCTCAAGTTTCTGCTAATTCGTGTTTCAACACATTTTCGTTACAAGCTCACAGATGAGTCTGAACTGCGTAGTGGTCATTGTGTCACTGTACTGTTTTATTTCACTTCTACCAAATAAAAGCAGATTGTGCATTGTTCAGTTTCTAAAATAACAGTTCATTTTTAAAAGGCAAAGTCAGTTTTTCATAACTCCTCAGAGTTAGTCCATAATTTGTACCATCACACTTCAGAATGCTATGCTGCATAGAGGCCATTTACCTGATTTTGGTAGAACTTCCTACTTCCTATTCTTGAATGTCATGTATTAAAGTTAAGGAGCTAAATCCTTTACTCACATCCTCCGTCCGTAATGAAGACCTTCTCCTTATTCCTCCTTGAATGAAGGGATTTCACACCATGCCAGTCACATACTGTATTTTCCCACATTTCAAGCTGGTTCAGCTGTATCTAGAACCTATACTGTCACAAACAAAGGAGAAGGAGACAGAGAATATATTATGAACAATTTAACTAATAAATTGACAGTGACAAAATCATTCCTTGATTTTGCAACCCCTTCGGGAATCAACTTGGGGCGTGAGTATTGCTTTTTAACTCTGGCACAGGAGGAAAATGCCCATAATGGTGCTGGTGGGAGGTCTGGGCCATTTTAACTTCTGGACTCACTGCCATGTAAGAGGCAGAACTCCTGCCAAACCCGATCGGAATGACAAGGAAGAAATGGGATTTTGTGCAGTTGGAGTCTGCTACTGGGGACCCAAAGATAATGACCCCAGCACTGAGGTAAGTGGTTGGGGAGGTGAGGGGGTGGTGGGAATGGGGGGAGAGGTGGAGGGGTCTAAAGGTGATCACAGTTAGGGGAAGGGACAAGGAGGGAAACCTGGAGCAGGGGAGGCCCACAGCTTCCTCGTGAGGCCTGGAGGAGCAGCGCTCCACAATAAAACCTTCAAAATATCAAAAATTTAAACTGCTTTTTCTGTCTTTGATCCTACTTGCTGCCAGGTTTCACTGGTGGGCACAGCATTGAGAGTTACTGCCCTCATTGGTGGTTAAAATTGCATTGGGTCTGAATAATATCATTTTTTTCCTGAGGTGAATTTTTGGTGTATGGATTACTTTGTTTTGTCTTATTCCTGTTCTTTGTGTTTTCCTTCTTTTCTTATTACTTCATTTTTTTAGTACTATGGCTGCAATCGCAGGACGGTTGGGTGGCTTCAGTCAGAAAGAGGGATAGATTTTTATTTTTACTGTCTTAACATTAAAACATTTTCTCAGCAGAGCACAGCAAGGAAAATGTTTGAATGGATTGCATGGCAATAGCAGAAACTATGGGAAGTTTTAATATCACAACTTTTTTTTATTCTTTCATGGGATGTGAGCATCACTGGCAAGGTCAGCATTTGTTCCCCAGTCCTAATTGTCCTTGAGAAGGTGATGGTGAGCTGCCTTCTTGAACTGCTGCCGTCCATCTGATGCAGGTACACCCACAGTGCTGTTAGGAAGGGAGTTCCAGGATTTTGACCCACCGACAGATTCAAGTCAGGATGGCATGCGACTTGGAGGGGAACTTGCAGGTGGTGGTGGTCCCATGCGTCTACAACCCTTGTTCTTCGATGTGGTAGAGATCGTGAGTTTGGAAGGTGCTGGTCAAAGGAGACTTGGCGAGTTGCTGCAGTGCACCTTGTATATGCTACACACTGCTGCCACAGTGCACCTCTGATGGAGGGATTGATTGTTTAAGTTGGTGGATGGGGTGCCAATGAAGTGGGCTGCTTTGTCCTGGATGGTGTCAAGCTTCTTGAGTATTGTTGGAGCTGTATTCAATCAGGCAAGTGGAGAGCATTCCATCACACTCTTGATTTATGCCTCGTAGATGGTGAGCAGGCTTTGGGGAGTCAAGAGCTGTAGGATTCTCAACCTCTAACCTGCTGTTTTAGCCACAGTATTTATATGGCTGGTCTGGTTGTTTCTGGTCAATGGTAACCCCCAGGATGTTGATGTTGACTGGGAGCATGGCACGGACGGGGTCTGGTAGCATGTGGGAAACCGGAAGTATGTGTAGTTTGTCAGTGGCTTTTAACCCAGCCACTGTATTTGCGTCTGACTTCAGAATTTCCCAATTAAATAGCGTGAGCAGGCGTGATGACAACCCCATGAATCAATTTCAACTCCAGTATTTAAAAGGACACTGCAAAGGTTGCAGTTGATGGATTCTGGAGGTGAGGGAACAAAAGAATTAACTATCCGAATGAAGTCCCAGCATGTGCCTTGCTGGATTCAGTGCTAAATGTGATTTCAAGACCTAATTGGAATAGGAAAGGTGAATACATTGGCACATGCAACTACATCCTGATATATGCATCACATCAACCCCCTCACTCTGCCTTCTCAAGCCTACTCCAGCACATCGTTCCTCACACCAAATTCCTTTGCAAGTGCATCCATCCCTCACTGTCTATGCACTTTCTCACATCCCCATCTGTCCATGCTCCACTGTCATTCACCCTCATCTTAATGTAGTGTCATGCCTCTGCCTCATATTCATCCTCAACAAATGCTCCTATCCATCTGTTCAGCACAAGCTATTACTCTCAGTCATAGTTCTCTTCTTTCTCTCCTTGCAAGAGGAGAGCAGAGAACACGAGGGAGAGGCAAAGAACGGGAGGTGGTCCTCCAGCAATCTCGCTACTAACATCTGCACAGGAGTAAGTGCCAAAGATCAGCAAAGTCTCAGCATGCTTGGCCATTGGAGATGGGGAGATGGAGGCCTGACAGCTACCTGGTGACACAATTAAATATCAGACAGCCTTATCGCATACAAAACTCACTCATGTTGATTGATGTCAGTACCCAGTGCAATATGACCATGGGTGTACTCATCACTTCAAACATTCTTACCGTGGCAGTTCTAATTCATGCCCTTAATCTCCCTCAGAACTATGAAACATCCTGCAGGAGGTGGTCCAGGAAGATGATGACGTCTCCTCAGATAAGGTCACTCATTCTGAGATTGCATCATCACAGGACTCAGACAGATCATGCAACAACTCAGATGCTCACACTTCAGTGGAACTAGTAAAGCAGATAGTTGGGTTTTCACCTGGTGACTCTTATCGCAAGTGAGCAAGAGCAGATGATGGAGACAGGAAAAACAGTAAACAGTCCACATCAGAGGGCACAAGACAATCCAAGCTCTTTTCAGGTAGCACAGATGCTGAACCTCGGGGGCCGTCGATGAAGAGGAGCCTTCTGGAGTAGCAATAAAGAATGTGCAAAGTACTAGCAGGCATTCCAACTGCGCTGTGCATGCTTGCAGAGAGATTGGAAAATTCCATCTCAAACATGGATGACATGATATCTAGGGGTTTGCGATGATGTCTTTAACCATGGAATGAGTGGCTACGTGCATGGAACATCAAATGCAGCAATCAAATGAGTGCATGTGGGCCGTCAGCAGTGGCTTGCACGCTATGAATGCCATCTTAAGTAGGATTGATGAAAGCTTATCCTTTGCCGTTAATCACCCCACTGATTTGCAGCAAAGTGTTCTACAGCTCATTGCTGGCAGGGAAATGTGGGTGCGCCATGAGAGGGATGATGGCGGAAGGGGACATGAAAGTGGGAATTCAGCTCAAAGTGCTTCCACTTCTCACCCATTGCCACCCCAACAGTCAGAGCCCCAAATGCTGCCTCCTCTCCTGATGGTTGATGTTGTCCCTGCACATGTGCAGGTGGGGCAGTATTTGGTGAACCCTTCATGGGCATCAAAATCCATAGGACATTGGCCAAGAGCATCTCAACAATCAAAGCAGGGATCTGAGCAGTCTGCCTCTACCTCTGCTGATGCTACAAGCGTTGCACCACATAGAAGTGTTAATAAGAGCAAGAGTAAAGATTTGTCGTTGCACAAAGGTATGCACGTGGGTGTGTGACACAATGCTAGATTGGTAAATTTCTGTTTCATTTTTAAGTGACAGAAATATTATTTATTGGCAGTATTTTCCCATCCTGCCCATTTTTGGCTGCTGCCTGACAAGTGGCCTTCATACCTGTGATGTATGGTGAGACAAGATTTAATGCCGAGCAATGGGGAACTGTGAAAGTGATGCTTTGTTGATTGCAGGACTGCTTTGTATTGGGGGAAGGGGTGAGGGGAAGAAGTGGGTTGAGCTTGTGGCTGCCAGATCGGTGGAACCTAAATGAACCTCACAATAATGAGGGCATCACAGGCAGCAATGTGTTGTGCAAAGCGCAACTCTGCATGACCATTCTGGAGCCTGTGACTGGTACGTATTGAAGGGCATATCCAAATCTATTGAGGCACATGAAGCACATCTTCAGCATGCCGATTGCTTGCTGAATGATAAATCTGGTTGTTGTATAGCTTTTATTGCAGTGTTCCTGGGCTTCACTGGTTGCATGAGTGTCATCAGCCACTTTCTAAGTGGGTACCCCTTGTCTTCAAATAGCCAGCCAGAAGTCTGCTTTGAGCTATAAAGTGATCAGGCACAGATTGAAAGCATCATGGCCAGGGGTCGGCAACGTGTCTGTACATGGACACCAGTGCCCGTGGTAAAAGATTTTGAGGTCCGTGGCTGGTAATTTGAGGGATGAGAAATTTCCCATTGGCTTCTTCTTCCAGACCAGTCCAACTTTAAAAAAAATTGCAGCCATCTGTTTCGCAGCTGACAGATACTTAGAGCAAATACAGCGCTTCAAAACTTTGGACAAATTCATATTTTTCCAGCGGGCTACGACTTTATTTAAAAGCCTGCCAAGAAACTATGAACTTGTCCGAGGTTCGGAAGCACTGCTTCTGATCGAAGTACCTGTCAGCTGTAAACCTGATGGCTGTGATTTTTTTTAAAAATGGACCAACCACGAAGCTGGTCAGTGGAGAGTTCCCACTCTCTGTAACTGTCAGCGAGAGATAGAAAGAGAGGGACAGAGAGAGAGATGGGGGACAGAGAGAGTGAGGGGCGACAGAGAGATGGGGAGAGAGCTGCCACGTATCCCGACACCAGGAAGGCCCGGCCTGATATTGCCAGTGGTGGTGCGGCCTCGTGGCGCCCCCCCCCCCCCCCCCCCACCACCGCTCGGTGACGGGACTGCCATTTAAATAATTAAATTAATTAAAATTAATGAATTAATGAGACCTGCGCTCCCACTGTCTGTCCCGGTGTGATCTTCGTGCCGCTGGCCGGCACTCCCGCGCCTTCGGATCCCCGTCTGTGGAACAAAGCAGAACACTGTTGGGGAGGGGGAAGGAGATAAGTTTCTCAGTGCGGGAGTGGGGGGAGCAGGGTCAAAGTAATATCATTGGTGTCAGGATGGTGGGAGGGGTTAGAGTTTAAAGTTTATGTACTATGTAGGGGGGGAAGTCAGGTGGACAAGGTAAGTATTTTGGGTGGGGAAAGGGCAAATATTTAATTTAATTGTTATGGGAGGGTGGAAGAGGGGCAGAATAAATGTATTTAATTTTTTAAATCAAATTTTTTAAATATTTAAATGGAACAGTAGGGCTCCAAGCCCTTTAAAAATGGCGTCAGTGCACTTGGGCAGCGGACACCATTGCTGGGGACTGACAGCCACCCCCTCCACATCACTGGGGGAAGGGCAATCAGCCCCGGCTATTTAAGTGAGGCGCCACACAGAAGGTTGCGGCGATTTTGGCAGTGAGAGTATTGATTTCAGCCCTGTGTGTGCAATGCATGTGCAGAGACTGACGACAATAATGAACTGCTAATGCATGAGAACAGTTGTATGCATAGTGGGTAACTTGGGCAACTCACAATGTAAATGATAATGCTTGCAAAATTTTTTTGGCTTTTTTTGTATGAAAACAGGGATGTTTGGGATAGAAATACTGTACTAATGTGCCTCCTGGCTTGCCAAAGTCATGTGACCTCTGCCATGAGGCAGCCATGACAAGTTCAGTGAAATACACAGTACAGGAAAGACTGTTGTCCTGTGAGCTCGTAACATATACCACTACAATAGGCTTTATTATTTAGGCTTCAACTGCCAAATAAATCTATTAAACAGCAGAAGAATAAGTGAATAGCAGTACATAAGAACATAAGAACTAGGAGCAGGAGTAGGCAATTCATCCCCTCGAGCCTGCTCCGCCATTCAATACGTTCATGGCTGATCTCATCTTGGCCTCAACTTCAATTTCCTGCCCATTCTCCATAACCCTTCAACCCATTTCTAATTAAAAATCTGTCTACCTCCTCAAATTTACTCAATGTCCCGGCATCCACTGCACTCTGGGGTAGTGAATTCCACAGACTCACAACCCTTTGAGAAAAGTAATTTCTCATCATCTCTGTTTTAAATCTGCTACCCCTTATCCTAAAACTATGACCTCTCGTTCTAGATTGCCCCGCCAGAGGAAGCATCCTCTCTACGTCTACTTTGTCAATCCCCTTCATCATCTTATATACCTCAATTGGATCTCCTCTCATTCTTCTAAACTCTAGAGAGTAAAGGCCTAAACTACTCAATCTCTTTTCATAAGACAAACCCCTCATCTCTGGAATCAATCTAGTGAACCTCCTCTGAACTGCCTCCAATGCAACTACATCCCTCCTCAAATAAGGGGACCAAAACTGTAAGCAATACTCCAGGTGCAGTTTCACTAATGCCTTGTACAGTTGCAGCAACACTTCCCTATTTTTATATTCAATTCCTTTAGCAATAAATGTCAAAATTCCATTTGTCTTCCTTATCACCTGCTGCACCTGCATACTGGTTTTCTGCGATTCATGCACGAGGACACCCAGATCCCTCTGCACCAAAGTACTCTGAAGTTTCTCTCCATTTAGATAATAATTTACCTTTCTATTCTGGACCAAAATGGATAAACTCCATCTGCCAAATTTTGGCCCATTCACCTAACCTATCCATATCCATTTGTAAATTTCTTATTTTTTTAGTGCAACTTACTGTCTCACCTATTTTAGTGTCATCTGCAAATTTGGCTATCGTATCTTCTATCCCTGCATCCAAGTCATTAATATAGATTGTAAATAGTTGGGGCCTGAGGACTGAACCCTGTGGCACCCCACTAGTTACATCGTGCCAACCAGTAAAGGGACCCATTTATCCCGACTCTCTGTTTTCTGTTGGTTAGCCAATCCTCTATCCAAGCTAATAAATTGCCCCTAATTCCATGTGATCTTACCTTGTGTATTTATCTTTTGTGTGGCACCTTATCAAATGCCTTCTGGAAGTCCAGATATACTACATCTACAGGATTCCCATTATTCACTTGACGTGTTACATCTTCGAAGAACTCTAGCAAATTAGTCAAACACAATTTACCCTTCATAAAACCATGCTGACTCTGATGGATTGCGTTTGACTTTCTAAATGTCCTGTTATTACTTCCTTAATAATGGATTCTAACAATTTCCCAAGGATAGGTGTTAAACTAACTGGTCTATAGTTTCCTACTCTCTGCCTCCCTCCCTTTTTGAATAAGGGCATTATATTTGCATTTTCCCAATCCACTGGAACCTTTCCCGCATCCAGGGAATTTTGGAATATTATAACCAATGGAATATTATAAACAATATTATAACCACTACCTCCGCTGCCACTTCCTTTAAGACTCTAGAATGTAGGCCATCAGGTCCCGGGGACTTGTCTGCCTTCAATCCCAATAGTTTGCTCAGTACTTTTTCCCTAGTGATGATGATTGTTCTAAGTGCCTCCCTTTCTATTGTAACAGAACATATATTTTGTAATGGTTGGTAAACTTAGCGAGCTTCTCATGTAGTAGAAAATAATAAATAGTTCACAATTGCTGTGCCAAGCTATGATATAAGTAATATGTGATAGTTCTTTTCCTTTCCTCACAATCTGCAGAAGCCACCTGCCTGATTATCATTCTTTCAAGGCTACAAACAGTAGCTGTATGGTTTTACCATACAGTTTGATTAATATCTTCAAAAAAGTGAAGCAGAGCAAAAAGATTTATATAACTGTCAGTTAATTGTTTAATGCTGCCAATCAAACACATACTTGAACAAATCCAAAAAAATGTTTATATTTGAATTGAATGGCTCAGCCCTTCCCTCAGACGTTAGCCACAGACAAACTGACTAAAGTTTGTACAAATCTTCAAGTTAAGCTGGAATGTGATTTATGTGAGTGAAGCTAGTTTTTAATACCGACGTGTATCTTGATAGAATGAAAGATGCAAATACCATGCTAAATCAAAGTCAAAAATGCTTTGTTTTGCAACACTTACTGGAAATGTAGGTGTGCACTGCCCTTGATTTTCCATCCATTAACAGTTCTGATGGAGCAAGGCTATATGCCAGCATTGCAAACTAAGACATAACTCACTAATGTTTAAAATGTGTGTTTCATTATTCATCCCCAGAAACGCAGACCCTAGTCGGAAGGCCTCCTACTGCACAATGCGATTCTTAAAATGATTTTGTTCAGGAATAATGGGGGTAAAGTTTTTGCAGTGGATTCTCTCAATCTTGCACCATAACATTAGCAGAGGATTGGCAGGAACTCAGGAGAAGCAATGTAAACAACAATCTACACCATTCCTTTAGGGTTTCCCCTGTGGAAATTCTATCTCAATATATATTTTTTAATGCATTTAGGTTATACTTTTCAGATAAATATTTGAAAATATGGCCATTATAGGACCTTATCCTAGAGTATTCATTTAATAAAGGGTCAAGTGGAACACAATTTAATCTGGTATTGCTGGGTTTGCTTTCCTGATAAAGTTGTACTTGGTGTCACTCAAAGCCCTCTCCCCTCTGAATCAGAAAACTATGGGTTTAAATCCCTTTCCAGAGACTTGAGCACATAAAATAGGCTGTTACTTCACTGCAATATTGAGGAAGTGCTGCAGTATTGGAGGTGCCACCTTCCAGATGAGACTTAAATCAATGCCCTGTCTGACCTCTTAAGTGGATGTGAAAGATCCCAATACACTATTTGAAGAGCAAGGTAGTTCTCCCAGTGCCCTGGCCAACATTTATCCCACCACCAACACCAGTAACGGCTGATTTTCTGGTATATATCTCATTGCTGTTTGCCCACCTTGGGCAGAATTTAATGCGACTGTTTAAGACAGGGATGGTGGTGTGGG
Organism: Heterodontus francisci; assembly: GCF_036365525.1. Lineage (NCBI taxonomy): Eukaryota > Metazoa > Chordata > Chondrichthyes > Heterodontiformes > Heterodontidae > Heterodontus > Heterodontus francisci. The sequence continues at coordinate 74,448,270 of NC_090372.1, forward strand.
GGACAAAGAATTGCATCGGAACCGTCCACCCGGAAATCCAGCGTTATCACAGTGGTTCCAGATTTTGTCAGTGGTGGGAAAGCACCATGGCAGCATTGCTGCCCCAATGCGACAGGAAGCTAAGTGGCTCTTGATTTAGTGGTGGGCAGCACTCGTGTTCACAACAGCTACATCCTGGTGGCACCGAGACAAGAGGCTTCATTGTCACGACGGGAAGGCAACCCTGAGCATTCCTGTATCAGGGAACAGGGGGGGTTCGGAGGCAATTGTCAGACTGTGTTTCTGTGTGCTCTGTAAGGGGGTTCGGGATCTAGGGGGACTCTGCAAGGGGATTTGGGGTCTTGGAGGGCTCTACAAGGGGGTTCGAGGTCTTGGATGCTCTGCAAGGGGATTTGTGCTCTGGGGGGGGTGCTCTGCAAGGGTTTAGTGTGGGTTTGGGGTGGCTGTATAGGGTTACCAAACTGCTGTGTGATATGTTTGGTCACTCATACTGCTGGAAAAAGGGGTGGGCCATCAGAAAGGTTGGGGTCTCAGAGCCGTCAGGGACTCCACCGAGAGAATTGTCAAAGCTCAGTTGCCATGGCAGGATCGTTTGCATTGACAGCGCTCTGCAGATGCACAGCTGACCTCTTCTGTGATCTCCACCTAGGCCTGCTTGGTCAGGCGGGAGGTCCTCTTCCTGCCATCGCTAGGTAACAGAAGCTTCCGCCTTTCCCTTGCAGCCTGGAGGAGAATCTGCAGGAAGGCAACACTGAACTGTGAGGCCAACCTTTGTCTTGGCTTGTCCATCCTGTTCTGTACTCCTCAGGGGGTTAGGTGGTCCAGGAATCAGTCAAGCAGCATTTTAAGCTGCACAAAGCTGACAATGAATCTAAGGCAGGAGTGAATGCAGGGCTAGCAGGCTTTTAAATATGGCGCCAGCACCTGTACCGGAGTCATCTGATGCCATATTCGGCGACTCGCATCCTGCCCTGGCCACGTGACGAGGGGGGTGGTGTGGGGGGGTGTGGCCTGCGTCTCCACTATGCAAAATGGCGACCTGCCATGTGATCACAATGAATCGGCCGCCCACATGATGAATAGGAACGGTGCCTATTTCCGGGCCCACCGCATTAAATTCAGCCCTTTGCTATTGCCAAATTGGCAGCTGCAATTCTCTCCAGTAAAACAGAGACTACATTTCAAAAGTGCTTCAAGTGGCTGTGAAGTGCTTTGGGAAGTACTGAGGGTTTGTAAGGTGCTATATAAATGCAAGTTCCTTCTGAACATCTTTCAGATGTGGCTCATTCAGAATTGCTTCTGGCTGAATGAAGAATGACAGCATCTGGTTACAAAAGAAACCAGTTCTAAGTTCAACAGAGATGCAGTCTAATCCAAACTAGTCTGTTGACTCCACAGTTAATTGAGCTGAATACCTCTGCATGTGACATATGCCTATAAATTAGGGGAGAGACATGGGGTGGATAAAACAATTGCATAGGTAAAAGTTTGTACATGTGCAGTTATTTACAGCTGGATCCAGTGCTGTAGAAACCACCCTATAATATAAACGGGAAAGTTTCCACTATAGCACTAGGAGCTATAGTCAGAATCACGTCCAGAAGCATCAAATGCACCATTAATTCACTAGCAGGAGAGAGCACCTGCATTAACATTTGTTTGATCTTTTAGTCCGACTGCTGAGCATGAATGGCAAGTTTTGGTGACCTTTCAGAGTAAGACAGCAGTTGACAGCAGCGAATGCCAGTAATACACCCATATACATGTGTAATATAGTCATTATAGGCACAGTTTTAACAAGCCTTATGATACAATACCCAAGTTAGCTCCAAATCTCATGAAACATTTTGATTTACCATAGAAACAGTGGGCTGGATTTTACCACAGGTGGATGGGATTTCGCCACTTCCGCCGAGCCCAGGGATCCGACCTGCATTTTATGGGTCCCCGGGCTTTAATTTGCTCGAGGGAGGAGGTGCCGCCTCAGTGAGCCGCCGGCCAATCAGCGGGCTGGCAGCTCTTAGTACCAGCAGCACCACTGGGAGCGGTGGCCACTGCTGGGACTGCAGCCCAGTCGACGCCAAAGAGCCAGGACTTCAGGTAAGTCCTTGCCGGTAGGGGGGGGGGGGGGGGCGGGGGTGATCGGTCGTGGAGGCGAGGCTAGGGTAGTTGTTTCGGGGGGGGGTGCATTTTGGGTCCCAGGGGTGGGTTGGGGTCGGGGGTGGCCCTCAATTGTGCACCCTGTGCCCAACTGCCATGGCACCCCCCGGCACGCAGAAAGGCCAGCAGCTCTTGCTGGGCGGCCTTTCACGTCCCCAACGCGCCCTCTTGCCATGGGTAAAATACCTGTGGGGGCTGGCAAAGGCCCTTAAGTGCCTGTTAAGTGGCCACTTAAGGACATGATTGGCCTCGAGCAGTCGGGCTGTTTTCCTCCCACCCCCGCCCGACCGCTGTAAAGTTGGCCGGAGGCGGGAGCAGGGTGGGAAGGCCTCCCGGAGCCTCCCGCTCAATTGTACGCTGCCCCACGCCACCATCTGACCTGCTGGGGCGGTGTAAAATTCAGCCCAGTGTTTCAACCGGCGACTTATGCTTCTATGCATCTGCATTCATTTATGTGCTATTGGAATAAATACAGGCAGAAAAAACATTAAATGTCAATATTTGCATTTTGATTCATTTAATTCTGGTTATGTTGCATGCATGAAAATGCTGTGATGTAAGGCTTGATTTTCAAATTGGGGTCAGGAACCCGATGCCCAGATAAATTCCCGTTCCCAACCCTGCAATACATCTGCGTTGCTCACGCAATGCGATCTTCAAATGATAATGCCCTAATTGGGCCGGAGGCAAGCTCGGCACCCAATTTGTAATGTTGAGCTCTGTGAGGAGGTGGGAGATGCCTGTTGGAACAGGAGCCTCAAAGGCACTGCACTAGAGAGGAGGCAGGAATTCGGAGGGCCAGAAGGTTCAGTGCTCAGAGAATTGGCCAAATGGCCAGGCAAGTGGCACTGCGGAGGATCTTGCAGTGAAAACATATTTCTGTTTTAAGAAGAACTTTGCTGCTCCCCACTTTGAACCCGACAGCTGTGCACTCACATGACTGGTAGGGTTTAGCAATTTCCAATTAGAAAATCACCTCCTGGCCCTCCCCGGCCCGTTAACAAGCTCTCATGGAGCTTAATGGGCCATTATTTGGCGGTGAGAAGGTTTCCCGTTCCCTCCCTCCTGCCCTCCCTTTGAAAATTGCATCACTTTCTGGAGGTGACGGGATCCAGTGATGCCCTCTGGAAATGCAATTTTCGGTATGTGCCCACACCTGCTTGCCGCCTCCTACAGTTGAAAATTCAGTCCAAGTTATTCCTTGTTTGGTCTATGTGTCCAACATAGCTACATATAGTTCTAACTCTAGAACTTGTAAATTGGAATTAACAATGCAATTCTAATTTTCTAACTGAATGCTAATTTCCCAATACAATTAATTTGTAAATATTTGCTGTAAATAACCACATTGCCTAAATAGGTTGAAAACCACTGAGCCAGACTGATTGGCAATCTACCATATGTGGTGAGGACCTCAATGCTATGTTGAGCAAGAACATAGCTAAGTCACTAGTGGTGTTAATGGTAATATTACCATTATGCTACAGAGTAAGCATTAAGGAATTGGGCAATGGTATCAGACAAAGCTGCAAAAATGCATTGTGAGATCAGTACAACATGGTTTTGTGGAATCAAAGAGCTTGATTTTTGTCATGAGATGGTAAAGGTTGGGAAATCTGGTGGAAATTGGTTCTGCCAGATTCCCGCTGTCTTTGGGCTCCTCCTGTCCCATCTAAAGCAGATGGAAGCTTCACTAGCATCTGTAAAAGGGCAGAGAAGGAGACCACAACATTTCCCAGAGCGCAGGCATGCTAGAGACTGAATGCCCAACATATCCATGAAAACCTGGCAGGAAGGAGGTACTGCAGACTTGAAGTTGGGATGACATTTATAATGCCCAGAGATTTATAAAGGCCCTTCTTGGATTTTGCAGCTGGCACTTAGGCATTCAATAACCTTTGTACCAGTGACTGTTATTTCATTTTTGCCCAAAGTTTCCTTTACTGGCACCAAAGGTTTTGCCGCTGGGAATGATCTGACCTGACATGTTCAGTAGAAGAAGAGGAGCTATAGAAGATGCCACACAGGTAACATTGCCGGGGCTATCTACCATCCTGTCAGCTCCTGCACACCCATATTTGCAGAGAGAGAGTTAACATGGCAGACGTGTTAATGGAGGATCCTCTTATCAAACACTGCAGCAGCACCCAGTGATGTGAAGGCCTGACTACGAACATACGAATTAGGAGCAGGAGGGCCCCTAGAGCCTGCTCCGCTATTCAGTAAGTTCATGGCTCAACTGATTGCTCCACATTTCTATCTTCCCCCAATAACCTTCCACCCCCTTACTTATCAAGAATCTATCTACCTCTGCCTTAAAAATATTCAAAGACTCTGCTTCCACTGCCTTTTGAGAAAGAGAATTCCAAAGACTCACAACACACTGAGAGAAAAAAATTCTTCTCATCTCTGTCTTAAATGGGCGACCCCTTATTTCTAAATAGTGACCCCGAGTTCTAGATCCTCCCACAAGGGGAAACATCCTTTCCACATCCACCCTGTCAAGACCCCTCAGGATCTTCTATGTTTCAATCAAGTCGCCTTACTCTTCTAAATTCCAACGGATATAAGCATTGCCTGTCCAATCTTTCCTCGTAAGACAGCATCCCCATTCCAGGTATTACTCTAGTAAACCATCTCTGTATTGCCGCCAACGCATTTACATCCTTCCTTAAATAAGGAGACCAGTACTGTACACAGTACTTCAGATGTGATCTCACCAATGCCCTGTATAGCTGAAGTGTAACTTCCCTACATTTGTGTTCAATTCCCCTCACGATAAATGATAACATTCTATTAGCTTTCCTAATTACGTGCTGTACCTGCGTACTAACCTTCTGCGATTCATGCACTAGGACACCCAGATCCCTCTGCATCTCAGAGCTCTACAATCGCTCACCATTTAGATAATTTGCTTCTTTTTTATTCTTCCTGCCAAAGTGGACAATTTCACACTTTCCCACATTATACTCCAGGTCTTTGCCCACTCACTTAACCTATCTATATCCCTTTAACCCCCCCTTATGTCCTCTTTACAAGTTTCCTACCTATCTTTGCGTCATCAGCAAATTTAGCAACCATACCTTCGGTCTCTTCATCTAAGTCATTTCTATAAATTGTAAAAAGTTGAGGCCCCAGAACTGATCCCTGTGGCACACCACTCGTTACATCTTCCCAACCAGAAAATGACCCATTTATGCCTACTCTCTATTTCCTGTTAGCTAACCAATCTTCTATCCCTGCCAATATGTTACCCTCTACACCATTAGCTTTGATTTTCTGCAATAACCTTTGATGTGGCACCTTATCAAATGCCTTCTAGAAATCTAAGTACAATACATTTCACTGGTTCCCCTTTATCCACAGCACATGTAAATCCCTCAAAGAACTCCAATAACTTGGTTAAACATGATTTTCCTTTCACAAAGCCATGTTGACTCTGCCTGATTACCTTGAATTTTTCAAAATGCCCTGCTATAACATCTTTAATAATAGCTTCTAACCTTTTCCCTAAGTTGGATGTTAAGCTAACTGGCCTGTAGTTTCCTGATTTCTGTCTCTCTCCCTTTTTGAATAAAGGAGTTACATTTGCTATTTTCCAATCTAACGGATCCTTCCCCGAATCTAGGGAATTTTGGAAAATTAAAACTAACTCATCAACGATCTCACTAGCCACTTCTTTTAGGACCCTAAGATGAAGTCCATCAGGACCCGGGACTCGTCAGCCCACAGCTCCAACAATTTGCTCAGTACCACTTCCCTGGTGATTGTAATTTTCTTGAGTTCCTCCCTCCCTTCCATTTCCTGACTTACAGTTAACACTGGGATGTTACTTGTATCCTCAATAGTGAAGACCGATGCAAAATATCTGTTCCATTCATCTGCCATCTCCTTATTATCCATTATTAATTCCCCAGATTCACTTTCTATAGGACCAACACTCACTTTGTTAACTCTTTTCTTTCTTAATTATGTATAGAAACTCTTACTATCTGTCTTTATGTTTCTAGCTAGCTTTCTCTCGTACTATAATTTTACCTTCCTGATCAATCTTTTAGTCCTTCTTTGCTGTTTTTTATATTCTGTCCAATCTTCTGTCCTGCCTCCCATCTTTGCGCAATTATATGCTTTTTCTTTAAGTTTGATACTATCTTTAACTGTTTTAGTTAACCACTGATGGCAGGTCCCACCCTTGGAATTTTTCTTTCTCGTTGAAATGTATCTCTTCTGTGTATTCTTAAATATCCCCTTAAATATCTGCCACTGCATCTCTATTGACCTATCCCTTACCTGATTTGCCAGTTCACTTTAGCTAGCTCTGCTTTCATGCCCTCATAATTGCCCTTATTTAAGTTTAAAATACTAGTCTTGGACCCACTCTTCTCTCCCTCAAACTGAATGTAAAATACAATCATGTTATGATCGCTGCTACCTAGGTGTGCCTGAACTATGAGGTCATTAATTAATCCTATTTCGTTGCACAATACCAGGTCTAGTATAACCTGCTGTCTGGTTGGCTCCAAAAATTATCCCGAAAACATTCTATGTACTCCTCATCTAGGCTAGCTATGCCCATCTGACTTTTCTAGTCTATATGTAGATTAAAATCCCCCATAATTATTGCTGTACCTTTCTGAGAAGCTGCCATTATTTCTTCCTTTATGCCCTGTCCTACAATGTGGTTAATGTTAGGTGGCCTGTTCACCACTCCCACAAGTGACTTCTTGCCTTTATGATTTTTTTTTTAGATTAGAGATACAACACTGAAACAGGCCCTTCGGCCCACCGAGTCTGTGCCGAACATCAACCACCCATTTATACTAATCCTACACTAATCCCATATTCCTACCAAACATCCCCACCTGTCCCTATATTTCCCTACCACCTACCTATACTAGTGGCAATTTATAATGGCCAATTTACCTATCAACCTGCAAGTCTTTTGGCTTGTGGGAGGAAACCGGAGCATCCGGAGAAAACACACGCAGACACAGGGAGAACTTGCAAACTCCACACAGGCAGTACCCGGAATCGAACCCAGGTCCCTGGAGCTGTGAGGCTGCAGTGCTAACCACTGCGCCACTGTGCCGCCCTCATCTCTACCCAAACTGCTTCTACATCCTGGTCTCCTGAACTTAGATCATCTCTCTCTATTGCGCTAAAATCATCATTAATTAACAGAGCTACCCCTCCACCTTTTCCTAGCTTACTGTCCTTCCTGAATGCCATGTATCCTTCAATATTCAGGTCCCAAACTATGTCGTCCTGCAGACATGTGTAATGGCTATCGAATCGTTTTTATTCTATTTGCACACTTAGTTCATCTGTTTTGTTTCGAATGCTACGTGCATTAAGATACAGAGCCTTTAGTTTTGTCCTTTTATTATTTTTGTAATCTCTAGCCTTATCTGTTGATTTACTCTTAGATTTGCACACTCTGTCCCTTCCTGTCATAGTCTGTTTATCATTTCCCATATTAATACCTTTCTCTCTTGTCTTGTCTCTACTCCTCGATTTACCATATCTTTCCAAATTTGATCCCTTGCCCTCACTGTTCAGTTTAAAACCCTCTCTACTTCCCTAGTTATGTGGCTTGCTAGAACACCGGCCCCAGCACAGTGCAGGTGTAGACCGTCCCAATGGTACAGCCACCACTTTCCCAGTACTGTTGCCAGTGCCCAATGTATTGGAACCCACTTCTACCACACCAGTCTTTGAATCATGCATTAATTTCTCTAATCTTATTTGCCCTATGCCAATTTGCACGTGGCTCAGGTAATAATCCAGAGATTCTATTCCCAGAGGATAGTACACCTCTAAACCAAGTGCCCTTGTCCAGTGAACATCGCATATTCTCAAAAGAGAGTTGGACTAGTTCCTGGATGGGGTAGAGATCACAGCGTACAAAAGGCAGGTGTAATACTAAGTGATATAAATCATGGTCAATGTGGTCTCCTAGATTAGTTTCGATTGCTTAAGGTGGGAAGAGAGTCAATTTTCCAGATTTTTTTCCCTCTAAATTAGCCTTTTTAAATTTTTTTGCCTCTCCCAGATCACATGGTTGCTGATTGTTGTGAATCATGATGCTTAAGGCATCATAACTGTGCAGAGCAGGCTTGATGGACCAACTATCTTTTTCTGTATATATCTGTATGTTCCGAGGAGCACGGAAGGAGGGGAGAAAGAGAGAGGAGCATGGAGGGAGCAGAGAGAGAGAGAGGAGCACGGTGGGAGCGGAGAGAGAGAGAGGAGCATGGAGGGAGCGAAAAGAGAGAGAGAGGAGCACGGAAGGAGCTGAGAGAGAGAGAGGAGCACGGCGAGAGCGAAGAAAGAGAGGAGCACGGTGGGAGCGGAGAGAGAGAGGAGCATGGCGGGAGCAAAGAGAGAGAGGAGCATGGCGGGAGCAAAGAGAGAGAGGAGCACGGTGGGAGCGGAGAGAGAGAGAGGAGCACGGCGGGAGCGGAGAGAGAGAGGAGCATGGTGGGAGCGGAGAGAGAGAGGAGCATGGCGGGAGCAAAGAGAGAGGAGCACGGCGGGAGCAAAGAGAGAGGAGCACAGCGGGAGCGGAGAGAGAGAGAGGAGCACGGAGGGAGTAGAGAGAGAGAGGAGCACAGTTGGAGCAGAGAGAGAGAGGAGCACAGCGGGAGCGGAGAGAGAGAGGAGCACGGTGGGAGTGGAGAGAGAGAGAGGAGCACAGTGGGAGCAGAGAGAGAGAGGAGCACGGTGGGAGCAGAGAGAGAAAGAGGAGCACGGTGGGAGCAAAGAGAGAGAGGAGCACAGCGGGAGCGGAGAGAGAGAGAGGAGCACAGCGGGAGCAGCAGGGAAAAATCGAAAAGTGACATCAGAGTGACGTCACAATCAACAGAGAGAGCAGGGAAACAGAGAGCCGCAGGGTTGAGTATACGGGTAAACTTTTAATTTACTTTAATTTAAATCAAACATAGCATTAAACATCACAGGCAAGCAGGTAGGTGATTGGTTTGGGAAGAATCCAGCGATTATTACCTTTGAGATTCTGCTTCTTAATTTGGCACCTAGCTCCTCATACTAACTAGGCAGAACCTCTTTCCTTGTCCTGCCTATGTCATTGGTACCTACATCGACCATGATGAGTGGATCCTCCCCCTCCCACTGTAAGTTCCTCTCCAGCCCTGAGCATACGTTCCGAACCCTGGGACCTGGCAGGCAACACAGCCGTCTGGACTCTCGCTCTATGCTGCAGAGAACAGTGTCAATCCCCCTAACTATACTGTCCCCGACTACCACTACATTCCTTTTTTCTCCCTCCACTTAAATGGCTTCCTGTACTATGGTGCCATGGTCAGATTGCTCATTCACCCTGCAGCCCCCACTCTCATCCAAACAAGCTGAAAGAACTTCAAATCTGTTGGACAATCACAAAGGCTGAGGCTGCTGCATTCCTGCCCTCTAGGTCCCCTTAGCTGCCTCAGCTGCAGCCACACTCTCTTGTCCCTGACCACTGACCAAATCAGAAGGCCCGATCCTAAGAGGTGTGACCATGTCCTGGTACAAAATGTCCAGGTAACTTTCACCCTCCCTGATGTGTCACAGTGTCTGCAGCTTGGCCTCCAGTTCAGTGACTCTGAGCCGAAGCTCTTCGAGCCGCAAAATTTACAGCAGACGTGTTTGCCCTGGATCACACTGGCATCCAGGAGAACCCACATGCTGCAGCCGTGACTCATCACCTGTCCTGCCATCCTTAATGTGTTTTAATTAACTATTTAATTATTTTATTCAATTTTTATTTTATTTTTATTTTTTTAATGTATTTTATTAAGCTTACCACTAGTTCCTTTACTATTTTAAACATTAGGATTAGAATGGACCTTAATCACTTACCAGATACTCACCAAACAGGTAGCTTCTTCCCAAACCAATCACCTATATGTTTGCCTGTGATGTTTAATGCTATGTTTGATTTAAGTTAAATTAAAGTAAATTAAAAGTTTACCCGTATACTCACCCCGGCGGCTCTCTGTTTCCCTGCTCTCTCTGTTGATTGTGACGTCACTCTGATGTCACTTTTCGATTTTTCCCTGCTGCTCCCGCTGTGCTCCTCTCTCTCTCCGCTCCCGCTGTGCTCCTCTCTCTCTCTCCGCTCCCGCCGTGCTCCTCTCTCTCTTTGCTCCCGCCATGCTCCTCTCTCTCTCCACTCCCACCGTGCTCCTCTCTCTCTCTCTGCTCCCACCGTGCTCCTCTCTCTTTCTGCTCCCACTGTGCTCCTCTCTCTCTCTCTGCTCCCACAGTGCTCCTCTCTCTCTCTCTGCTCCCACCGTGCTCCTCTCTCTCTCCGCTCCCACCGTGCTCCTCTCTCTCTCTCTCTGCTCCCACCGTGCTCCTCTCTCTCTCTGCTCCCACAGTGCTCCTCTCTCTCTCTCTGCTCCCACCGTGCTCCTCTCTCTCTCTCTGCTCCCACTGTGCTCCTCTCTCTCTTTGCTCCCGCCATGCTCCCCTCTCTCTCCGCTCCCACCATGCTCCTCTCTCTCTCTCTGCTCCCACCGTGCTCCTCTCTCTCTCTGCTCCCACAGTGCTCCTCTCTCTCTCTGCTCCCACCATGCTCCTCTCTCTCTCCGCTCCCACCGTGCTCCTCTCTCTCTCCGCTCCCGCCGTGCTCCTCTCTCTCTCTCTGCTCCCGCCATGTTCTTCTCTCTCTCCGCTCCCACCGTGCTCCTCTCTCTCTCTCCGCTCCCGCCGTGCTCCTCTCTCTCTCCGCTCCCTCTGTGCTCCTCTCCCTCTCCGCTCCCACCGTGCTCCTCTCTCCGCTCCCACCGTGCTCCTCTCTCTCTCCACTCCCACCGTGCTCCTCTCTCCGCTCCCACCGTGCTCCTCTCTCTCTCCGCTCCCGCCGTGCTCCTCTCTCCGCTCCTACCGTGCTCCTCTCTCTCTCCACTCCCACCGTGCTCCTCTCTCTCTCCGCTCCCACCGTGCTCCTCTCTCTCTCCACTCCCACCGTGCTCCTCTCTCTCTCCACTCCCACCGTGCTCCTCTCTCTCTCCACTCCCACCGTGCTCCTCTCTCTCTCCGCTCCCACCGTGCTCCTCTCTCTCTCCACTCCCACCGTGCTCCTCTCTCCGCTCCCACCGTGCTCCTCTCTCTCTCCGCTCCCGCCGTGCTCCTCTCTCCGCTCCCACCGTGCTCCTCTCTCTCTCCACTCCCACCGTGCTCCTCTCTCTCTCCGCTCCCACCGTGCTCCTCTCCCTCTCCACTCCCGCCGTGCTCCTCTCTCCGCTCCCACCGTGCTCCTCTCTCTCTCCACTCCCGCCTTGCTCCTCTCTCCGCTCCCACCGTGCTCCTCTCTCTCCGCTCCCACCGTGCTCCTCTCTCCACTCCCACTGTGCTCCTCTCTCTCTCCACTCCCGCCTGTGCTCCTCTCTCCGCTCCCACCGTGCTCCTCTCTCTCTCCACTCCCACCGTGCTCCTCTCTCCGTTCCCACCGTGCTCCTCTCTCTCTCCGCTCCCGCCATGCTCCTCTCTCTCTCTGCTCCCACCGTGCTCCTCTCTCTCTCTCCACTCCCACCGTGCTTCTCTCTCTGTCCGCCCCCACCGTGGTCCTCTCTATCTCTCCACTCCGCCATGCTCCTCTCTCTCTCTCCACTCCCACCGTGCTCCTCTCTCTCTCTGCTCCCACCGTGCTCCTCTCTCTCTCTCCACTCCCACCGTGCTCCTCTCTCTCTCCGCTCCCACCGTACTCTTCTCTCTCTCTTTACTCCCACCATGCTCTTCTCTCTCTCTCAATTCCCACTGTGCTCCTCTCTCTCTCCACTCCCACCATGCTCCTTTCTCTCTCCGCTCCTGCCATGCTCCTCTCTCTTTCTCCGCTCCCACCATTCTCCTCTCTCTCTCTCCGCTCCCACCATTTTCCTCTCTCTCTCTCCATTCCCACCATACTCCTCTCTCTCTCTCTGTTCCTACCATGCTCCTCTATCTCCGCTCCCGCCATGCTCCTCTCTCTCCACTCCCACCGTTCTCCTCTCTCTCTCTCCAGTCCCACCGTGCTCCTCTCTCTCTCCGCTCCCACCGTGCTCCTCTCTCTCTCTCTGCTCCCACAGTGCTCCTCTCTCTCTCTCTGCTCCCACCGTGCTCCTCTCTCTCTCCGCTCCCACCGTGCTCCTCTCTCTCTCTCTGCTCCCACCGTGCTCCTCTCTCTCTCTCTGCTCCCACCGTGCTCCTCTCTCTCTCTCTGCTCCCACCGTGCTCCTCTCTCTCTCTCTGCTCCCACTGTGCTCCTCTCTCTCTTTGCTCCCGCCATGCTCCCCTCTCTCTCCGCTCCCACCATGCTCCTCTCTCTCTCTCTGCTCCCACCATGCTCCTCTCTCTCTGCTCCCACAGTGCTCCTCTCTCTCTCTGCTCCCACCGTGCTCCTCTCTCTCTCCGCTCCCACCGTGCTCCTCTCTCTCTCTCCACTCCCACCGTGCTTCTCTCTCTGTCCGCCCCCACCGTGGTCCTCTCTATCTCTCCACTCCGCCATGCTCCTCTCTCTCTCTCCACTCCCACCGTGCTCCTCTCTCTCTCTGCTCCCACCGTGCTCCTCTCTCTCTCTCCACTCCCACCGTGCTCCTCTCTCTCTCCGCTCCCACCGTACTCTTCTCTCTCTCTTTACTCCCACCATGCTCTTCTCTCTCTCTCAATTCCCACCGTGCTCCTCTCTCTCTCCACTCCCACCATGCTCCTTTCTCTCTCCGCTCCTGCCATGCTCCTCTCTCTTTCTCCGCTCCCACCATTCTCCTCTCTCTCTCTCCGCTCCCACCATTCTCCTCTCTCTCTCTCCATTCCCACCATACTCCTCTCTCTCTCTCTGTTCCTACCGTGCTCCTCTATCTCCGCTCCCGCCATGCTCCTCTCTCTCCACTCCCACCGTTCTCCTCTCTCTCTCTCCATTCCCACCGTGCTCCTCTCTCTCTCCGCTCCCACCGTGCTCCTCTCTCTCTCTCTGCTCCCACAGTGCTCCTCTCTCTCTCTCTGCTCCCACCGTGCTCCTCTCTCTCTCCGCTCCCACCGTGCTCCTCTCTCTCTCTCTGCTCCCACCGTGCTCCTCTCTCTCTCTGCTCCCACAGTGCTCCTATCTCTCTCTCTGCTCCCACCGTGCTCCTCTCTCTCTCTCTGCTCCCACTGTGCTCCTCTCTCTCTTTGCTCCCGCCATGCTCCCCTCTCTCTCCGCTCCCACCATGCTCCTCTCTCTCTCTCTGCTCCCACCGTGCTCCTCTCTCTCTGCTCCCACAGTGCTCCTCTCTCTCTCTGCTCCCACCGTGCTCCTCTCTCTCTCCGCTCCCACCGTGCTCCTCTCTCTCTCCGCTCCCGCCGTGCTCCTCTCTCTCCGTCTGCTCCCGCCATGTTCTTCTCTCTCTCCGCTCCCACCGTGCTCCTCTCTCTCTCCGCTCCCGCCGAGCTCCTCTCTCTCTCCGCTCCCTCCGTGCTCCTCTCCCTCTCCGCTCCCACCGTGCTCCTCTCTCTCTCCGCTCCCACCGTGCTCCTCTCTGTCTCCACTCCCACCGTGCTCCTCTCTCCGCTCCCACCGTGCTCCTCTCTCTCTCCGCTCCCACCGTGCTCCTCTCGCTCTCCACTCCCACCGTGCTCTTCTCTCTCTCCACTCCCACCGTGCTCCTCTCCCTCTCCACTCCCGCCGTGCTCCTCTCTCCGCTCCCACCGTGCTCCTCTCTCTCTCCACTCCCGCCTTGCTCCTCTCTCCGCTCCCACCGTGCTCCTCTCTCTCTCCGCTCCCACCGTGCTCCTCTCTCTCTCCACTCCCACCGTGCTCCTCTCTCTCTCCGCTCCCACCGTGCTCCTCTCTCTCTCCACTCCCGCCGTGCTCCTCTCTCCGCTCCCACCGTGCTCCTCTTCTCTCCACTCCCACCGTGCTCCTCTCTCTCTCCGCTCCCACCGTGCTCCTCTCCCTCTCCACTCCCGCCGTGCTCCTCTCTCCGCTCCCACCGTGCTCCTCTCCCTCTCCACTCCTGCCGTGCTCCTCTCTCCGCTCCCACCGTGCTCCTCTCTCTCTCCACTCCCACCGTGCTCCTCTCTCTCTCCACTCCCACCGTGCTCCTCTCTCTGCTCCCACCATGCTCCTCTCTCTCTCCACTCCCACCGTGCTCCTCTCTCCGCTCCCACCGTGCTCCTCTCTCTCTCCACTCCCACCGTGCTCCTCTCTCTCTCCGCTCCCACCGTGCTCCTCTCCCTCTCCACTCCCGCCGTGCTCCTCTCTCCGCTCCCACCGTGCTCCTCTCTCTCTCCACTCCCGCCTTGCTCCTCTCTCCGCTCCCACCGTGCTCCTCGCTCTCTCCGCTCCCACCGTGCTCCTCTCTCTCCACTCCCACTGTGCTCCTCTCTCTCTCCACTCCCGCCTGTGCTCCTCTCTCCGCTCCCACCGTGCTCCTCTCTCTCTCCACTCCCACCGTGCTCCTCTCTCCGTTCCCACCGTGCTCCTCTCTCTCTCCGCTCCCGCCATGCTCCTCTCTCTCTCCACTCCCACCGTGCTCCTCTCTCTCTCTCCACTCCCACCGTGCTTCTCTCTCTCTCCGCCCCCACCGTGGTCCTCTCTATCTCTCCACTCCGCCATGCTCCTCTCTCTCTCTCCACTCCCACCGTGCTCCTCTCTCTCTCTGCTCCCACCGTGCTCCTCTCTCTCTCTCCACTCCCACCGTGCTCCTCTCTCTCTCCGCTCCCACCGTACTCTTCTCTCTCTCTTTACTCCCACCATGCTCTTCTCTCTCTCTCCATTCCCACCGTGCTCCTCTCTCTCTCCACTCCCACCATGCTCCTTTCTCTCTCCGCTCCTGCCATGCTCCTCTCTCTTTCTCCGCTCCCACCATTCTCCTCTCTCTCTCTCCGCTCCCACCGTTCTCCTCTCTCTCTCTCCATTCCCACCATACTCCTCTCTCTCTCTCTGTTCCTACTGTGCTCCTCTATCTCCGCTCCCGCCATGCTCCTCTCTCTCCGCTCCCACCGTTCTCCTCTCTCTCTCTCTCCACTCCCACCGTTCTCCTCTCTCTCTCCGCTCCCACCGTGCTCCTCTCTCTCTCCACTCCCACCGTGCTCCTCTCTCTCCACTCCCACCGTTCTCCTCTCTCTCTCTCCATTCTCACCGTGCTCCTCTCTCTCTCCACTCCCACCGTGCTCCTCTCTCTCCACTCCCACCGTTCTCCTCTCTCTCTCTCCATTCTCACCGTGCTCCTCTCTCTCTCCACTCCCATCGTGCTCCTCTCTCCACTCCCACCGTGCTCCTCTCTCTCTCCACTCCCACCATACTCCTCTCTCTCTCTCCGCTCCCACTGTGCTCCTCTCTGTCTTTCTCCGCTCCCTCCTTGTTCCTCCGAACATACAAATATATACAGAAAAAGACCAGCTGGTCCATCAAGCCTGCTCTGCACAGTTATGATGCCTTAAGCATCATGATTCACAACAATCAGCAACCATGTCTCTGGGAGAGGCAAAAAAAATTAAAAAGGCTAATTTAGAGGGAAAAAATCTGGAAAATTGACTCTCTTCCCACCTTAAGCAATCGAAACTAATCTAGGAGACCACATTGACCATGATTTATATCACCTAGTATTACACCTGCCTTTTGTACGCTGTGATCTCTGCCCCATCCAGGAACTAGTCCAACTCTCTTTTGAGGGTATGCAATGTTCACTGGACAAAGGCACTTGGTTTAGAGGTGTACTATCCTCTGGGAATAGAAGAACCTCCTGATAGTGAACCTAGCTCTGCCCTTGAGTAACTAATACATATGGCCCCTGATCCTCCCTAATCCATCTAATCTGTCAGTAAAAACAAATTCTAGTCTCTTCATTATTTTAAGCACCGGTATCAGATCGCCCCGGAGTCAAAGCATCTCGAAACTAAACAGACCCAGCTTTCTAAACCTATCTGTGTAACTAAGGTGTTTTAAGTTGAGTATCATCTGGGTATCATTCTTGTGGCCCTCCTGTGAACTTTTTCCAGAGCTATTATATTAGCAACATGTAAGGGGATCAAAACTGATCACAGCATTCTAAATAAGGGCTAAACCAAAATCTTATACAAGGACAAAATGGTGTGTTTTGTTTTGTATTGAATCATCCATACAATGCAACCTAATGCCCTATTTCCTTTGGCTACCATTTCATGGTATTGGTCGTGAATCTTAAAAGAGTTATGTACTTCACCAAGATCTTTTTCTTTTTGAACAGACCTAAGTTTTGTACTCTCTAGGGTGTAGATATACTTAGTCTTGGTCCTGCCCATGTGCATCATAGACATTTATCTGAGTTAAATACCATTTACAAAACATGGGCCCATTTCCCCCAATACATCACGATTTGCTTGAAAATTCTTTATTAAAATTAGAACTAGATAAGTATCCTTCCAATCGAGGGAACGATCTCCAACTCTAGCAAGCTGTTAAGATATAGGCAAACAGCTTTCAAAGCGTGTGTCACATCTGCTTAAGTGACATCGGCTGGACATATCTGGACCAGCTACCCGATCTGTTTTGAGGTTCATAATTCTGTCTAAGATGATATTCTCAGCTAGTTTAATTTTTACAATGTTTGTGTTGACAGTACAATTCATTGCTGGTAATTAAACAGAGACCACAGGAGTGAAGTCTTAAACAAAGTAATCATTGAGATTTTCTGCCATACCCTGAAAGGTTCTCCCGTAACGCAGCAAGTCATCATTGACATGTTATTGCATGAAAGAAGTCATGCTACAGTGATCAGGTGCCAGTGCGGTCCAAACTGTTTCTGGTGCCATTAACAATATCAGTCAGTTAGCTCTGTAAAAGGCAATCCAGCAGGCCATTGTTTGTGAGGTGACAATAGTTAGTTGTCTTCCCCATGGAGGCTGGCAATCAGGAAGAAGGAGCACCGGGATTTCCCCACATTGCTGAATTCCTTCTGGAGCAGGGCATCGTTGACTGCACGGATGTGGCCCTGCATGCTTCCCATCACGAACCGGCACCATTTCTAATCAAGAAGGGCTATCTATTTGGCTAATATTCAACATAATTGTGAACACAGGCCCTGAATTAAGCAAGTCTATGCCCTGTTTCTTGGCAGTATGCTGAAATTTCATACTGTGTGCTTGTCATCAACGCCTGCTCTGTTCAACCCAGACCGTTGAGTGGCAGTCTGGCTTCTAGGGGACAAGTGCTATCCTTTCACCAACTGGCTCATGACTCCTGTGAGGAACCAAGGTATAGGCACCGAGCTCTGATAGAATGAGAGTAAATGCTTCAAGGGTTCTGATTGCGCAAACCATTGGTGACCTAAAACGAAGGTTCCACTGTCAGAGTGGTCCTTTCGTGCAGCTCAGAACTACTTTCAAGGTTCAGTGTCATTTGTTGTATGTTTCACAATCTAGTTATTCAAAGGGAAGTTGCCTTGGAGATTCCTGAGGAGGAAGAGGTGGAGCAGGAAAATGAAGAAGGGGATGGAGAGCTGGAGGAAGCAGAAAAAGAGCATGGACCAGCAATACAGCGAGCTGCCAGAGCTGTGGCAGCAAATTATTGACAAAAGATTCTCAAGAACAATCCTTCCCCCGCCACCAGCCCAAAGACTCCAGGCATGAAATTCGGTTCCGCAGTGCGATTGGAGATGGTGCTACAGAAGCCGAATGCCCTCTTATTACTTCTTATTACACTGCCAGCTGCTTTTGGTGCAGTGTTGAGAAGGGCGCTTGTGTAGGCATCTCCTGTGTGTGCCGGAAGCATGTGAAGTGGCGCTATCATGACATTACTCAGCCATACCAGCTGATATGACACCCAACTTCCAAATTTTGACTACGTAGGTCCATTGGATGAATTTGCATATCATTTACAACCTCAGTGAGATTGTTAACACGAAAAATACAAAATATCAACCCCCAGACCAATTTAATGAACTACTCAAGATCTCAGTTTTTAAGATTTTTATTATAAGAACTAAAAGAAATCCCCATTTAACTAAATAGCATGTCGTAAATAGCTGATACCCCAAATTACAACTAAAGGTATTTCTTTACTTATTCAAACACTTGAAAACCTCACACCACACTTATACATTACACAGTCCTTTTTGATGACAAAATCCTTTGCGGTTAAAAGTCCCAAACTCCTCCCAGTTGCAATGGGTTGGATATCCCAGACCTTTCAAAAATAAGTATTCGCTTTGCTGACTTCTCTGAGCACTTCCAACCTGGACATCCATGGATAATGTGATTTCTGCTGCTCCCTGGGTCCTTTACTCCTCTGCAAGCTTCCATTCTCAAAACAGGTTCAAGTCTTCACAGCCTTTCACTATATATCTTCAGAGAGCAGGCATTCTCTTTCTCTCTCCAGCTGCCACTGTTCAGTGTCTTCTCTTACAGCATGCCTTGAGGCCACATCCTGAAGGGTTCCCTTCCTACAGCCTGTTTGCCCTCAGAAAGTCTGTTAAATTTATGTGGATCAAAATGCAGAGACCAGAAGTTTGGGTTCACAAGGCCACTTGGGCCTTTCCATTGTCCCAAGGTGTTAGCACATTTGCATCTTCCCAATTACGAGCTCCTTGTTTTACAACCCAAAAGTCTAAGAGGGGAAAACCCATTGTTCTTCAGGTGTTCATGCTGCAGTCTCTGTTTTTCAGAAGACAGTCTTTGATCTATGTTCTCTGTTGGCCAGGTACCCTTTCACAGAGTGGAGGTGAGGTCACCTGACCTTCTGGGCTCCAACTTGAACTTTTAAAAATCACACTTTTTAAGACATAATCATATTACAAGTTCCAATTTTCATAACACACAGCATTAGCATTATTTAAAGGGCCAGGCACCCAACTTGCGGATAAGCTAATTTTGAAGAACTCCTACGAACATACGAATTAGGAGCAGGAGTAGGCCACTTGACCCCTCGAGCCTGCTCTGCCATTCAACAAGTTAATGGCTGAACTGATTACTCCACATTTCCACCTACCCCCGATAACCTTCCACCCCCTTGCTGATCAAGAATCTATCTACCTCTGCCTTAAAAATATTCAAAGACTGTGCTTCCACTGCCTTCTGAGGAAGAGAATTCCAAAGACTCACGACCCTCTGAGAGAAAAAGATTTCTCCTCATCTCTGTCTTAAATGGGCGATCCCTTATTTTTAAACAATGACTCCTAGTTGTAGATTCTCCCACAAGGGGAAACATCCTTTCCACATTCACCCTGTCAAGACCCTTCAGGATCTTCTATGTTTCAATCAAGTCGCCTCTTACTCTTTTAAATTCCAGCGGATGCAAGCCTAGCTTGTCCAAACTCTCCTCATAAGACAGCCCGCCCATTCCAGATATTAGTCTAGTAAACCTTCTCTGTACTTCTTCCAAGGCATTTATACCCGTCCTTAAATAAGGAGACCAGAACTGTACACAGTACTCCAGATATGGTCTCACCAATGCCCTGTATAGCTGAAGCATAACCTCCCTACTTTTGTATTCAATTCCTCTTGCGATAAATGATAACATTCTATTAGTTTTCCTAATGCTGTACCTGCATACTAACCTTTTGTGATTCATGCACTAGGACACCCAGATCCCTCTGCATCTCAGAGCTCCACAATCTCTTACCATTTAGATAATATGCTTCTTTGTTATTCTTCTTGCCAAAGTGGACAATTTTACACTTTCCCACATTATACTCCATTTGGCAGGTCTTTGCCAACTCACTTAACCTATCTATATCCCTTTGTAGCCTCCTTATGTCTTCTTCATAAGTTACTTTCCTACCTATCTTTGTGTCATCAGCAAATTTAGCAACCATACCTTCAATCCCTTCATCTAAGTCATTTATATAAATTGTAAAAAGTTGAGGCCCCAGCACAGATCCCTGTGGCACACCACTCATTACATCTTGCCAACCAGAAAATGACCCATTTATGCCTACTCTCTGTTTCCTGTTAGCTAACCAATCTACTATCAATGCCAATATGTTACCCATAACTTTTATTTTCTGCCATAACCTTTGATGTGGCACCTTATCAAATGCCTTCTGGAAATCTAAGTACAATACATCCCCCTTTATCCACAGCACATGTAATATCCTCAAAGAACTCCAATAAATTGGCTAAACATGATTTCCCTTTTACAAAGCCATGTTGGGTCTGCCTGCTTACCTTGAATTTTTCAAAATGCCCTGCTATAACATCTTTAATAATAGCTTCTAACATTTTCCCTAAGACAGATGTTCAGCCAACTGGCCTGTAGTTTCTTGCTTTCTGTCTCTCTTGCTTTTTGAATAAAGGAGTTACGTTCACTATTTTCCAATCTAAAGAAACCTTGCCTGAATCTAGGGAATTTTGGAAAATTAAAACTAACGTATCAACGATCTCACTCGCCACTTCTTTTAACACCCCAGGATGAAGTCCATCAGGACCCGGGACTGGTCAGCCTGCAGCTCCAACAATTTTCTCAGTACCACTTCTCTGGTGATTGTAATTTTCTTGAGATCCTCCCTCCCTTCCATTTCCTGACTTACAGCTAATACTGGGATGTTACTTGTATCCTCAATGGTGAAGACCGATGCAAAATATTTGTTCAATTCATCTGCCATCTCCTTATTATCCATTATTTATTCCCCAGACACACTTTCTATAGGACCAACGCTCACTTTGTTAACTCTTTTCTTTTTAAAATATCTATAGAAACTCTTACTATCTGTCTTTATATTTCTAGTTAGCTTTGTCTCGTACTCTAATTTTACCTTCCTGATCAATTTTTTAGTCCTTCTTTGCTGTTTTTTATATTCTGTCCAATCTTCTGTCCTGTCTCCCATCTTTGCGCAATTATATGCTTTTTCTTTAAGTTTGATACTATCTTTAACTGTTTTAGTTAGCCACTGATGGCGGGTCCCACCCTTGGAATTTTTCTTTCTCGTTGAAATGTATCTATTCTGTGTATTCTGAAATATCCCCTTAAATATCTGCCACTGCATCTCTATTAACCTATCCCTGACCTGATTTGCCAGTTCACTTTAGCCCTCATAATTGCCCTTATTTAAGTTTACAATACTAGTCTTGGACCCACTCTTCTCTCCCTCAAACTGAATGTAAAATACATCATATTATGATCGGTGCTACCTAGGCATGCCTTAACTATGCTATTGCAAAGTATTCTGGAGTGTTTTTGGAAGTGTTGTGGTGAGTTCCTGGTTTTGCCAGAGAATGTTGCTGCATCCTCACAGGGAGGGCAGAGGATTTGATGACCTGTTCACACAAAGGTTGCAACAGTTATGGGGCTTGCAGCTGCAATGTCTCTGGGTCCACAGTATTACAGGGAGATGGAGCAGAGGCCGTGGAGAGAGGAGATTCTGTCGATACTCTCTGCCAGCTTGGAGTGGGACTCCTCCATGATCCTTCATAGTGACAGGAGGCTGTCTGGCAGGCTAGCCAATGCACCAGCATCTCAGTGTGCATAGCCATCAGTGTTCTCCTGCACACTGTCCCATCAAGGTCCTCATCTGAGTCCCCTGTAGCAGAACTCAACAGCAATCCCACCCTCTGGTGACCTGGCAAATCAACTGTCTTTTACCCCTGGCCCAGTTGCAGACAGGGGTCGGCAACATGTCCGTACACAGACACCAGTGATAGTGGTAAACATTTTGGAGGCTGTGGTAAGTTCAAATATCTTGCTGCAAGTTTCTTAAATAGGGCACTAGTGGTGTTGATTCTGTCCAGTCAAACTGAGGTTCCCAATGCCACCTCCCATTCAATAGCACATCTCGCTGTCTTTCTTCCTTCCTCCCCCTTCTAGCCAGGTTTGTGCGAACTGACAAGGCCTGATCCAGAGGTGTGGCCTAAACATGTGCTGCCAATGCTTCAGACAATGCACCAAGAACATTGGCTTTGTTACGGTAAAGGAGCGGCTCCCAGTCCCAGATCGGGGTCCAATGCAACTTGCAGAACATGTATCGGTGTGCGCCACCCCCAGGCGGCAGAAGGGGTGGCGGAGGTGGGGTGGGGGAGTGTAGGGAACTGGGGAAATGTAGGGTGGTAGCATCAGTGAGCGCCGCAGGCATCTACTGTCACTCGGTCAGAGCAACTGATGTTTTTGGCACGATTGGGTATCGCAAAATTCCTTCTTAGGTATGTGGGTGAGTGAATGGGATTATCCCTAAAACATACAATCCAATTACACACTGAAGATGAATTCTTTGTACACAGTTCATCCAGACTTAATTCTTGAGGTAGCCATTATTTTTGCATTTAGCTCTGCAGAAAAAAGAATACGTTGAGCGCATTCCAGCCGGAGCCCATTCCAGCTGGAGCGTCGTGTCTTGGTGTGGCCACTGTATATTTCAATTACTTTTAAGTATTGTTTTGGTTAAATTGTCGGTACTGTGGTAATGCACGTGAATGTTTTAGTCACTGCTGAGGCTAAAGTACTGCAGCAAAATGCATTTTAGTGGTCTGCAATGTTTAAGACGTCTGTATTTAAAAAGATCTTGATCAAAAAATTTAATCTAACTTAAGCAACACAAAGCAAGAATATATTCTCTAATATTAGTCTTTAATGTGGCTGACAGTACATTTTCTTGGAGTTGAGTAGTGAATAGTTTGTGCAAAATGTTGCAATATAAATCATTAGAGCCTTTTATTGTATATGAAGCAAGTGCATTGTGTTGCTGAAGGTTTTGTGATCTGCAGTTACATTTTTGCTGATTATTTTACATGACCTGTGACTAAGTGAAAGTCTTCATTTTTCCACTTTCACACCACTGACAAGTTAGGTGGGTGGTTGACCAGTTTTTCCCTGTTGCGATTCAGCGTGGATATCAGTTAACATGGCTATACGCTATAGATACAGATTAATTGCTCTCATGTCCGTAGCTGAGTCAACAATTTTGTCAAATGTCCATGGTGCAACATGTTGGTGTCTATCCTGGTTGTAGCCCACTCGTGCCCACATGACTCACCACATATCGATTCCCAACTCTATACTAGCCTTCAAGGTACGGGCAGTGCCAATATCTGAGCTGGTGGCTGCAAGTGCTAGATCAAGCGACAGGGCCTCTTCATCAGTGCTGTACCTTTGCCCTATTTCTTCCTCCTTGGGCTGCTGTGGTTGGGCAGGCAGCAATCCTTGGGTATCTGAAATTAGAAAATCAGAAAGGGAAGGTTGTAGTGAGAGAAGGGGGTTTGAGGTGGAAAACAAGAGGTTGCACCATATGCAGCTTGCTCATCATACCAGATAGAAGGATGAGGGTGAGCTAGACATTAAGAAGGGGCATAAGGCAGAAAGATACCATCAACCTCAATGTTCTCAGTGATGCTGGATGCCATGGGCCCTGTTGCAGCCGGCCCCTTAATGCAGAGAACCATCTCCTTCATAGGGCTCAGGAGATGTTGGTGCCCTTGTGTCCTGCCAGTTCTGCTCTGCTCCCTTCTATTGTGTGCCACTTGTCCTGCAACAGAGAGGGCAGAATGTCAGTGATTGTGTAGCAGTGTGTTTGGATGATGTGCTAGCCATAGCTGAATATCTGGAGGAATATGGAGATAGCAAGAGGTGGGTGTGAGGCTGGCAGCATTGGTAGGTGTGTGAGGGTGAGGAAGGGTATCTGGATGTTAGTGAGTCCTAAGTGCCAGGGAGGGCTGATGGGTGAGTGATGTGGGTGTGATGTACTGAACAGTGTGAGAGGCTTTTGGAGTTGTGGTTAGGAGATGTCATGTGAAGATGCATTCTCTGACCTTGACCACCTGCATGAGGTCATTGGACTTCTTGTGTCAGGTCCTTGGGGCCAAATGCCAGGAATTGACCTCCTTGGCTACCTTTTCCCAATCCTTTCTGAGGGTTGTCCTTGAGGGCCTACTGGCCCCCTGCGGAATCATGGCTGCTCTCCTACTGGCCACTTCCATCACTAATGCCTCCAACCCTGCATCTGTGACCCTGGAGCCCTCTCTCTACCCTGATGTTCCATTTTCCTCATTTACAAATGCAGTAATAGTATTCAGAATCCTCCTGTAATTCAATGCAGCTTCCCTTTAAGAGGGACAGACTGCCTTTAAGAATAGAAGGCTGGCTGCACCATATGCTGTCAGGCCACACTGCTTAGCTCCCTGCTAAGCACTGAGGCAGACAGTAGTGTGGGAAACACTGTGTGGCCCAATGCTACAATCAAAAAATGAGGTGACAGCAACAAATTTGTGTACCACATATACCATAACAGCATAGACAGGTTGTGAATCGTGACCCCCTCCCCCACCCCCCCCCATCCCCATACAAAAGGTGCAGACTAATTTTTAACTCCCATCTTTCCATTTGATCCAGTTCTGAGACTCAATGCTCTCAAACTGTTTAATGTTTCTGCTCCTTTTACGTCAATTAGAACATGAAGACCAACAGCTATTCCAAAACAGAATTCTTCACTACTGTAATCACCTCCATTCTTGATTTGACAAATGTTTATGTGACTGATGCCGATCTACAAATTCACCATCATGCCACCCCTTAGTGCCTGTCTTGTATGCTCCTTTATCCACTCAAATGCTTTTACCAGGTTGTTTCCCAAGTAGCTACTGACTTTCTGCTGAGGGCACTTGAGATGGCTGCAGTGGGTGACCTCGAGGAGCTCTGGCCGTTGACAAGTTGGCTTCGGGCTGCTGGGTTCCAGTCAGGCATCAGTAGGAGCACTGGTTGAGAGGCTGGAAGGGGACATGCTGTCTTCTTCAGGGAAGATAGCATGTGTCTCTCCCATGGACCCAATGCAACTCGCAGGGGCATGAATCTCAGTGCTCCATCGCAGAACAGAATGTAGGCATAATGTGAGGCTCTTAATGCCCCTATCGACATTCTCATTTGTAAGCCACAGGACATACTTTCCTGGATGGGTGCAGCTCCAACAACACTCAAGAAGCTCGACACCAACCAGAACAAAGCAGCCCGCTTGATTGGCACCCCATCCACCACTTTCAACATTCATTCCCTTCACCACCGACGCACAGTGGCAGCAGTGTTACCATATACAAGATACACTGCAGCAATGCACCAAGGCTTCTTCGATAGCACGATGTTGTGCCGAACCTTTAACCTACTCTAAGATCAAACTAACTACATACACTTCATTCTACTATCATCCATGTACCTATCCAAGAGTCGCTTAAATGTCCCTAATGTATCTGCTTCTACTACCACCGCTGGCAGTGCATTCCACGCACCCACCACTCTCTGTGTAAAGAACCTACCTCTGACATCTCCCCGAAACCGTCCTCCAATCACCTTAAAATTATGCCCCCTGGTGATAGCCCTTTCCGCCCTGGGAAAAAGTCTCTGGCTATCCACTCTATCTATGCCTCTCATCATCTTGTACCCCTCTATCAAGTCACCTCTCATCCTTCTTCATTCCAATGAGAAAAGCCCTAGCACCCTCAACCTTTCTTCGTAAGACATGCCCTCCAGTCCAGACAGCATCCTGGTAAATCTCCTCTGCACCCTCTCTAAAGCTTCCACATCCTTCCTATAATAAGGCGACCAGAACTGAACACAATATTCCAAGTGTGGTCTAACCAGGGCTTTATAGAGCTGCAGCATAACCTCGCGGCTCTTAAACTCAAGCCCCCTGTTAATGAAAGCCAACACCCCATACGCCTTCTTAACAACCCTATCAACTTGGGTGGCAACTTTGAGCGATCTATGGACATGGACCCCAAGATCCCTCTGTTCCTCCACACTACCAAGGATCCTGTCTTTAAGCCTGTATTCTGCATTCAAATTCAACCTTCCAAAATGAATCACTTCACAAGATGTCGAGAATTATTCTAATAGGCTTTCTAGGAGAAATGTGGCATCAAGGTTTTTCCACCAACACACACTTGAATCGCAGGATTTCTTTTTCAGCTTCTCAGGAGCAATAGGGCACCAGGGATTTTTTTCTCTTCCACACTGAAACTTGACAGGATTTCTTCAAAAAGGTAGAAAAGGAGCTGATCTGGGTGGTTTCTTCTCTCCTTGGCAGGAAAAAAACCAACTGTCTTCAAACAGTTCACACCACAACTAACTGAAAACATTGTCCAACCCCCAAACAGAGAGTCGAGCTCCTGACCTCCATAAACCTTGACATGGCTTCTCTGTAACCACTTTTCCCCAAGTCACCAAGGGTTCTGTTGTTTTCTGAGCCGAAATCATAGTTGGCCTCCAGCACAGGTGGCTTTCAAGCAACATCTTGTCCTGTCGGTGAACCTGGGGAAAAAAACACAGGAATGAATAAAACAAAGTTATCAATGAGCTAGTCCGGTGGGCGGAACAGTGGCAAATGGAGTTCAGTCCAGAGAAGTGTGAGGTAATGCACTTGGGGAAGGCTAACAAAGCAAGGGAATACACAATAAATGGGAGGACACAGAGAAGTGTAGAGGACCAGAGGGACCTTGGAGTGCATGTCCTCAGATCCCTGAAGGTGGCTGGACAGGTAGAAAAGGTGATCAAGAAGACATACACGATGCTTGCCTTGATTAGCTGAGACGTAGAATATGAGAGCTGGGAGGTTATGCTGGAACTATATAAAACACTAGTTAGGGCACAGCTGGAGTGCTGCATGCAGTTCTGGTCACTGCACTATAGGAACGATGTGATTGCACTAGAGAGGGTATAGAGGAGATTTACGAGGATGTTGCCTGGACTGGAGAATTTTAGTTTTGAGGCAAGATTGAATTTTTTTTAATTCTTTCATGGAGATGTGGGTGTTGCTAGCAGGCCAGCATTTGTTGTCCATTCCTAATTGCCCTTGAACTGAATGGCTTGCTAGGCCATTTCAGAGGGCAGTTAAGAGTCAACTACATTGCTTTGGGTCTGGAGTCAAATGTAGGCCAGACCAGGTAATGACAGCAGATTTCCTTCCCTGAAGTACGTTAGTGAACCAGATGTGTTTTGGCAACAATCGATGATAGTTTCTTGGTATCATTACAGAGACCAGCTTTCAATGCCAGATTTTAATTAATTAATTAATTGAATTTGAATTTCACCAGCTGCCATGGTGGGATTTGAATCCATGTCTCCAGTGCATTAGCCTGGGCCTGTAGATTACTAGTCCAGTGACATTACCAGGAAGTTCAGGGGAGACCTAATTGAAGTGTATAAATTTATGAGGGGTCTGGATAGAGTGGATAGGAAGGCCCCATCCTCCTTGGTTGAGGGGTCCATAATCAGGGAGCATAAATTTACAATAAGGGGTCGGTCTTTTAGAGAGGATTCAAGGGAAAACTTTTATCGCCCAGGTGGTGGGGATCTGGAATGTGTTGCCTGAAAGGTTGGTAGAGGCTGAAATGCTCTTGCCATTTAAGAAGTACTTGGACATGCACTTGCACTGCCATAACCTACAAGATTACGGACCAAGAGCTGGAAAGAGGGATAGGTGCCAGTGTGGACATGATGAGCCGAATGGCCTCCTTCCGTCCTGTGATTCCATGCTTCTATAACAGTGGCTGGGGAGGGGAATGGAATTGATGTTGAGGGAATGGGTGGAGGGTAATTTCCAATGGTCTTTCCAATGTTTAAAGTATGCATCACTCAAGTCTGGATGTTGGATAAACAGTCTGACACAACAGAGACAGAGGAGGGATCGAGAGAGGTGGTGGAGCAGTATAGCTTGGTGTTGTCAGCATGCATGTCGGAGATAACCCAATGTCTTTGGACACGTATGTAGATGAGGAATAGGCAGAGTCAAGAATAAATAGTTGTGGGTGGGGGGGGGGGGGGGGGGGGGTCCAGAGATAACAGTGTGGGGACAGTAGGAGTAGACATTGGTGGTAATGTTCAGGCTACGATGAATAGGTAAAAGTTGAACAAAGGGAAGGCAGTCTCACTGAGCTGGATAATGGGACAGAGATGTTAGAGGAGGATAGTGTGGTCAAAAACCATAGAGTGGTTGAGAAGGATCAGGAGGGATGGTGCACCGCAGTCACAGTCATAAGAGTATGCAATTTGTAACTTTGATTAAGCGCATTTCAGTAGCTGGGAAATCACTGTCAGCAATGTTGTCTTACAAACACTTAATTTCCCTCTTCAGTATTTTTATTTTAAATGGGTTAATACCTCTGTTAAAAATGCAAAGAAAAGAATTTAGTAAAAGCACATAAGTGATTGTGCAATAATGTTGCCCACAGTAATTTGTAGTTTATTAAGATGCTTTATTCACTAATGAAGGGAGATGAAATACAGATAACCAAAAAAATGATTTATCTTCAATATTTCATGCACAATTCTCCCACAGAAAATTCTGATGGATAATTAAGAAGATGAATAGTGGGAGTGCAGATAATTGAGGTTCCACCATACATCTTTTGGATGACTGAATACGGTTCACAACTTCTCCATAATCCATGGGATGTGAACAGTACAATTACAACAGCAACTTGTATTTATATAGCACCTTTAATGGAACAAAACGTTTCAAGGCACTTCACAGGAGGGTTATAAAGCAAAATTTGACATCCAGTCATATAAGGTGATACCAGGTCAGATGGCTAAAAGGTTGGTCAAAGAGGTAGGTTTTACAGCATGTCTTAAAGAAGGGGAGAGAGGTAGAGAGACAGAAAGGTTTAGGGAGGAAATTCCAGAGTTTAGGGCTTGGGCAGCCGAAGCCATGGTCACCAATGGTGGAGCAATTAAAATCGGGGATGCTTAAGCGTCTTTAGTCCTTTTTAATTTAATTAAATTACATTACATTTAATTCAATTAGATTTTAATCCTTACCATGCTAAATAATAGGAACTTCATACAGTCAGCATGATGAGTAAAACAATGCAGTAAGTAGTCCTTTTATAGCTGTCATATAAAGAACTATCTACTACAATTATGTACACCTTAGCAATGGTCACTATGATAATTACAGACCTGACCCAGAGTACCACTTAGAAAGTACCGCAGCACGAAATAAACCAACCTGTTTTTTGACAGAGGAAAGTACATTTTGAATTCTATTATTTTAATAACTTTACAAGCATAAAAGTCATCTGTTCTATTTTCCTCTGTTGGGGCTGAGTATTCTCATCTTCCAGTTAACAAAAAAACCTAGAGGGGCTTCCTTCCCTGGAGGAAACTCTTGTTAAAAAAATGCAGCCAGTGACAAAACCTAAGTGATGGTTATCATCACTTCAGTAAAATGGTCAGGCATCACCACACATTGCCCTCAGCCAACATCTTGAGATCACTCCATCGTCAGTGACAGGTTAACAGCAGGTCCTTGTCCATTCAGGTCAAACTTAGTTCACTTAGCTTTGGTTGGGGGAAGGGCATTGTTTGAGGCTGATGCTGTTTTTCTTAACAGAAATGCTAACAGTCTCTGCGCACTGAAGGGAAAAAACTGTGAAAAGTTAGATGCAAAATCAAGTATTTACAATGCATTACAGTGCACTGTTAGAAACCTATACAAGCATCAGCAACTTTATTGGCTTTATTGATTGTTGTTAGGTTTAGTAACAGCCACATTGCAGTGTTGGAGAATAACATAACATTTTTTTAGAAGCATCGTGTAATAAGATGTTTTTTGCAGTCTTAACATATAAGACCATAGATATTAGAAATATTTATATAAATATGTTTATCTGTGTTCAATTAAATATTTTTTACATTTGAAGGTAAACTAAGAATGAGAAGCCAATAGTAGGAAAATATAACCTACTTAAGTTGCTGGTTTTCTAACCGTTTGAGCAGGTCCCAGTTAACCAACAGGAGAGGGGGAAAAAACATTTTATTTGTCAGGGTGAACAAGGGATTGCCAGAAAATGCCTGCTGTCGAAATAAGCAAATTGCTTATTTTTATCTTTGTGTTGATTAATACAGTGATATCATTTTAAACAGATTTTAAAGGGGCTCGTCATTAAAAAAAAGGCGACATTATAATGAAATAAATCAAATTGAAATCCATTGTCACATTACTTGCATGTGATGTCACTGTGGGATCATAATACACAGCTCTTCTCTGCTTCTGTCCAAAATTAGGAGAATCAGGTGTGCCAATTTTATAATTAACACATTGGCCGGAATTTTATGCCCCCCCCCCCCCGCAAAAGAGCGGGATGTTAGTGGGGGTGTGGGGGTCGTAAAATGGAGTGGGAGGTTCGAGGGGCCCATCCCAAACCGCTCCCGCCTCCACTGACATTTTACGCGGGGCGCCGGTGGCGGGAAACAGCCCGCCCGCCCCAGGCCAATCAAGGCCATTGGCCGCCGCCACCACAGGGATTTTATCCTTGGTTGTTCGGGCAGCCCAGGATGAGAAAAGCCACCCTGACAAAAGCAGGCGGCTCTCTGACAGCCTGGCGGGGGTGGTCCTCCTGGTCAGGCACCCTGTGCCCGACGGAGGGCTGCCCCCAATGCTCCAGCCACTCCCAACATCCAGCGCGCTCCTCGTCCCGCCAAATCAATCACCCTTGCCTCGCCGGGGCCCAACCAATCACCCCCGGCGAAGCCCCAAAAACGTACCTTTTTCCAGGGCCATCTTTCTTCTTCAATGCGAAGGTGAGTTGCAGTCCCAGCAGTGGCCACTGCTCCTGGTGGCGCTGCTGGGACTAAGAGCTGCTGGCTCGCTGATTGGTTCGCTGATTGGCTGACAGCTCCATTAGGCAGGACAAGCAATGAGGTGGAAGTGCCGCATCAGACGTATTAAGGGCCTGGGGACCGTAAAATCCGGACCAGATCACCAGGCAAGGCGGAGGCGGGATCGCCACCGACTTTTCAGTCAGTGGGACGGCTCCTGTCCGACGAGGGTAAAATTCTGCCCATGGTACCTTCAACTGTTTTGAGTTGAAGCCAAGAAAACAGGATGAAATGTGCTAATGTAAGAGTAACTGCGTTAAAGCATAACAAGTTCGATATATTTTTATTTTATAGGAAGTCAAACTGCATAAAAGGATTTAAATCTGGCTAACATACTGCTAACCTTCAATATCGTGGGACGCAGATACTTATATCGCCAGAAAAAATTTGTTAGTTGTACCTTTAATTATTAACATTACAATTAAGGTTTCAATTAAGTAGTCCGAGTCTGGCCTTAACTAATTCAATGTACTATTATTTGATCAGTAATATGTCATGTTGTATTCATACTAATTCTAGAAAATAAAGGTACATATTACACCTACAAAACCATAAATAATTTATAAAATGTCAAATTTATCTTCCTGCTTATATAATACATACAATAAATAACACCCTAATAACTGCTAAATTATCTGCCTATTTCAATAACATTTTAATTTGGGAATTTCGGTCAATTTAACGTTTCTTTGCTTAAACACAATTAATGTATCTTAATGCAGGGAAACCCAGTAGCTGAAAGAAGGCAAGAATGGTCGAATCCATGAGGTAAGTCATCAATGACTTCAAGAGGAAGTTGGATGGCCACCTGAGAGAAAAAGACTTGCAGGGCTATGGGGATCGAGCCGGGGAGACTGAGAGCATAGCTCTGCAGAGAGCCGGCATGGAGTTAATGGGCTGAATGG
The DNA here is from genome assembly GCF_036365525.1 of Heterodontus francisci. Taxonomy (NCBI): domain Eukaryota; kingdom Metazoa; phylum Chordata; class Chondrichthyes; order Heterodontiformes; family Heterodontidae; genus Heterodontus; species Heterodontus francisci. Next base: position 74,479,845 of record NC_090372.1, read on the forward strand.
CCTCTTTCTGTGCCATAAATGACTCTATGACTGTATCCCAGATTGAGTAGTGCAATGTATACAAACAGAGAATTGGCATAGGAGCAAATCATACTGTAATGTCAGTGTTTAACCAAGGAATAGGAATTACATTGAAAATGTTCCTATGTAAATGTGCCATTTTTTTCTCACTCAGACAACAGGGTTCATGAACTCCCTCTGGCCATAGTAACAATAGTCAAGGCCTCTAAAGGAAGAGAAATAGCCTGAATTAAAACTGTTTCCCCTCCACATCAATAACCTGCAATGTGACAGAGCTGGAGGGTTCCCCACACGTTGTCAGTCTACGGTCTTTCACAAGAATTGAACATATGGTGGCAGAACCTCAGGACCAGAGTCATGCTCCAAGCTTTTTAATAATACTGTTTTCAAATAATATCTATTTGTAATCATGATATCAATGAATTTTTCACTTACTGTTACTTTGACGGAAGTGAAATTATAATACTGCTTATTGCAAACTCAAAAATCCTGATCTGTCAATGTTTCACTCACACTTCCTTCACACACACATCCTCTATCAGCCTTTCTTTAAACCTGCAAGTGCTGAGTGCTCACTGTTTCAATTATTTTCTTCTATGTCTGTGTGTGCTATCTTTTTGAAAAGCTGGAATTTGTATGTAAATCTGGATGGAATCCTAACAGAATCCACTTTTTACCCTCTCCAAAAACCTGGATTTTAATGGCACTAATACCAAAAGCAATTTTCTACTTTCAAAGCATTATACCTCCTTTCTTTCCTATTAAATCTTAAACTGATCACGTGCACATACCTTACGATGAATGATATAAGACAGTATTAGAGAACATGCGTCCCTTAGTAAATAAAATAAACTGTCATAGCATATTGGTTTGGCTGCAGAAATTCTACTTCAGTTTTTAAAGGGTTAACAGCCATATACAAAATAGCATTAGATTAATAGCTGGGTCCAATTTCAATGATGATAGTTTCACGAACATGATCATATGACAAATTAATCTAATAAAGCATTTTAATATTTGCTTTTGTTAGAATTTCAAAAAGCTGTTTTAAGTTTTTATGTTGCAGCGTTTCTCTCCACCGTTGCACTTTCCTCTTTGGCCAGGAGGGTGAGGGTTGGGCCGTAGATTTCTCCAAAACTGCTCTTGAAGCTGCTTGATAATAGACCAATTGGACGTGCATGCCTGGAGTGATGGGATGAGCCAGCCAGGCAGATAGATGCTCATGCGAGCTTGGTTAAATCATCCTCTATTTGGCTGGCTGCTTCAGTTCATGGAAACCTTGAAGGGACTTTGATTATGTGTCCAATATTGTGCACATATGGATTTCTGCATATGCACAGCTTCTTCATGGGACTTTATGTATGTATTATTGGAATCCTGAAAAAACAAGAGCCACTGAATATCTGTAATCAAAAAGGAGCAAAAAGATAGCTCTTCACACAACACTACTTTATTGCACTAAAATATCCACTCTTTTTTCATGATTATGCTTGTATCATTGCTTTGGACTTCAGAAAAAAGAACTGTGAAACTAGCATGGATAATTAAGAGTCAGATTCAGTTTCCTGGGGCAGTGTAATTGGTGTCAAATCCTCAGGGCAGGGAAGTGGATGTTGGATGAGAACAGCTTTGGGATTGGTTGTGAGGCTCCAAATAGTTGAATAGCCCACTAAGAAATTTACTCACCACTGGCACGTTTCAGCTGTAGGATTAGTGTAACGTCAACTTTAGGGATATATTCTGGGTGGGGATGCATTTACTCTGGGTTTCTACCCTGTAATTGCTGCACTGAACTTCCTAATCTGATCTTCCACATGCATACTCACAGATACAGCTGGGAACTCATTACCATACATTAAAATGAGCAGCAATGGTGTTGGCAATCCCCAAAGCCCATGACTTAGCTCCATTATCAGATGATACTGGTAGAAGTGCTTTATATTGGAGTCTGCCTGAATAAACTTTCAAGAGAGATTGTTACAGTATCAGAAGTTTTTGTTTGCCCTGTGCTTAGACTAAACTGGCCTTGACATTGTCAACTCGAGGGCCTCTGGGACCAACAGGAAATTTTTCCCCACCCAGAGTAAAAGGTTCTGAAGTTGAGTTGTGGAATTCCCAACATTTGTAATTTTACTGGAGGAGGAGAAGCAGTACAAGTTGGACGGAGGGAGGGTGAGACAGCATTTGAGGAGGATGCATCACACAACGTATTATCTCTCAAAAAATGTGTAACTCATGCAGATCCTATGAAGACTTCAGTAAGAAGCTCACTATTAAGAACAGTGTTTTTCACCAAAGAAGTATCAGTGAGCTGTATCAGCTATGGCATGAAGACCAGTGGCCTAGATTATCTGCCTGGACAGCTCTGCATGTGAATGTGAAAGCAGCAACCTTACAAACTTCAGGCAGCCATTGGAGAATCTGGGTTACATCACTCAGGTACCGTATGGCTTGTATTTATCAGTGCACTGGCACACTTTTTAGGAGAGCTAAGGAATTCATCCTGTTGAACAGAATAATCCAGTTTTAATGTCAGGATTGTGTGTGACCAGATGCAAAGCATCTTTCACATAGATGCAGATTTACTGGAAATTCCCATGATGCCATCATCCTCAGGAATTCTGCTGTCCCTGAGATCTTCAATGAAGATAGTCAAGTGAATGAATAGCTTGTGGGTGACATAAAGTACATTCTGAGCGTCCAGTCACTTGCCACTTTAATTCTCTATCCCACTGTGTCCTCGGCCTCCTACACTGTTCCGATAAAGCTGAACACAGGCACGAGGAACAGCTCCTCATCTTTTAACTGGCTACTTTACAATCTTCTGGTCTAAACATTGACTTTAACAACTTTGTTCTCTCAGACAGCAAGTTCCAATAATGTTAATGGGTACACCAGCGTTTCTAGAAATGGGGGAAGTTGTACGCTGGTGTTTGGGATGGAGATCCCCTATCAAGACACAGCCAGTGGTGAGGTCTGATGTCTAATTGCCTTTTTCATCCATTGGACTCATGGGCTACTGGAGCCTTCTATGCTTTGTCAGATTTTCCATGCGTCAGGGCAACAGTACAAATGTTCAATCAGAAATCTGGCACCAGCAAGTTGCCGCCAACCTCACTACCTCCTACAAGAGAAGCTGATTGCCTCCCCACAGGCTTCATGGCCTTCTTCTCAATGGTTTGTGAGGGGTCTAAGGTTGGAGAAACCCATTCCAGTGCATGGCTCTGGTGGGCATTGTGCACCAATTTCTCCTGTAACAAAATAGAGTAAATGAGAGTAAGATGACCAGTTGAGGAGCACAAACAAGAAATGCTGGAAATACTCAGCAGGTCTGGCAGCATCTGTGGAGAGAGAAGCAGAGTTAACGTTTCAGGTCAGTGACCCTTCATCAGAACTGGCCTGAAATGTTAACTCTGCTTCTTTCTTCATACATGCTGCCAGACCTGCTGAGTATTTCTAGCATTTCTTGTTTGTGTTTCAGATTTCCAGCATCTGCAGTATTTTGCTTTTATTATGACCAGTTGAGGAGTGTGTGTCAAGTGACATGGAACAGCTGAATAAGAAATGTTGGGATACAGGCAATTAAAAAGGAAGAAGGAGTTTTTGAGTTCTGCATATAAGTAATTACTGTTTGGGATGGCAATATATACTTTTCTTTTCAGATGTAGATGGTTTTCAGTAATGCTTTCATACTGGGAATGGTGGTGACACTCAGTAAATAAAACACCTTATCTGCTTCAAGGAACCCATCATAGATACCTTAGAGTGTAGAGTTGCTGAAGACTGTTATTCACTATAACAATGATTTTTACTTTCACCTGGTCAAAGCAGTGTTACTGCTCTTCCATAAAACATAGCATGTACAGTAATTGCAACCTCAAAGCATGCAGGTCTCTACAGCTGCAACAAGACAAATATTTTCCTGGCACTCAGGCAGGACTCTATGGTCTGTACTCCAAAGAGGCAGTCAGTCAGTGGAATTGCAGACATACAAAAGCGAAATACTGCAAATGCTGGAAATCTGACAGAAAAACAGAAAATACTGGAAATACTCAGCAGTTCTGCCAAAATCTGTGGAGAGAGAACTCAAGTTAACATTACAGGTCAATTGCCTTCCATCAGAACTGGGAATAGTTAGAGATGTTACTGGATTTAAGCAAGTACAGAGACAGGAAAAGCAAGATGGGGTGGTGGGGATTGGTGCAGGAAAGAACTAAAAGGAACTTCTGCAATAGGGTGGAAAGCAGGAGAGATTAAATGGCAAAAGAGTGATGGTGCAAGGCAAAAGCAGATGTCAATGGAACAAGTAAAGAAACAAAATATGGGCAGGGAAGAGGTATAAATGGGAAAAGCAGAAACGACAGCCGGAATTTTAATTTTGTCGGGTGGGAGCCGTCCATCGACTGTCGATCCTGCCTCCGCCTAGCCTGGGGACCCGCACCACATTTTACAGTCCCCAGGCCTTTAATTGGTCTGAGGAGGGACTTCCACCTCATTGAGGCAGTAAGTCCCACCTAATGGAGTTGCAGGCCAATCAGCGGGCCGGCAGCTCTTAGTCCTAGCAGTGCCACCAAGAGCAGCCTTCTGAGCAATGGTGCCTGGGTTTGCATTGTGCCTGTCCTCCCTGCAGTCTCTCTCCTTGTATTGAGTATTGAGTACATCATACCTGATGAACAGGACCAGTGGGATCTCTTCCTCAACCTCTCCTAATCCCCCTAGTTTGATTAGTTTAATAACCTATATCCCACTCTGATCAACCAATACTGCTGGCTCCCTCTGGTATTTCTCTGCCAGCTTCAGTTGTGGGGTAAGTGTTCAGTGTGCAAATCATAAAATTCTGAGTAAATGTATAAATTTCCAATTAATTGTTACTTAACTAGCAATAGTAAGGTAATAAAGTTTCAGTGAATTAATCTGCATTAATTTTATTTACCCCCAGAAGCAGTTTAAGGAACGAGTGACAGTACCTGCCTGCTCAGTTAATATTAACTTACAGTAATTTACCACACAAAAGATCTAACAATCACAGAAAATTACAGTGCCAAGGGAACAGTAAGCGGAGAGTATGCACAATGTTCATAGTTTGTGCTGTTTAGACCTGTTCCATGATTATACCGTGGATAAAGAATGCATTGAGTAGTCTTTGTGTAAGATCCATTAATGTCACAGTTGACTATTCTTTTTTGTTTTCTTTTCAATTTTCCTACTGTAGATTCCTTATCTGACCTTGCATGTGATTCTCCTCTCAATCATTCTTTACTGTTCTTTAGGCAGTTTGGTTTCTGTTGCTTGTTAGTTCCTTCTTCTTAAAGAACACACCTGCTTAATACATAGAAGTTACAGCACCGAGAAAGGACTTTCAGCCCAACTAGTCTGAATCAACATTTAATCCCACGCAAGAAAATAATCCTAATCACATTTACCCGACCTGTTTCTATATCCTTTTATCCTCATTTCCTAAGGTGGCCCTTATCTTTGCCCCCTATAGTTCATATCGATGTCCTGAGGAAGTGATGTTGTCCTTAAAACTTGCTTCTTTTCTCTTTATTCTCTTGGGATGTTTGTTCGTCTGATGATTTTTCTGGTCTCTGGGCAGTCCTGGTGTGTGGTTCAGAGAGTCTACAATTGCACCAAGGTTAGTATATCTCCTGGGCTCAGTCTATTATAATACCTTTTTGAGGAATATTTGGATTTATTTATTTATAGATACAGCACTGAAACAGGCCCTTCGGCCCACCAAATCTGTGCTGACCAACAACCACCCATTTATACTAACCCTACAGTAATCCCATATTCCCTACCACCTACCTACACTAGGGGCAAGTTACAATGGCCAATTTACCTATCAACCTGCAAGTCTTCGGCTGTGGGAGGAAACCAGAGCACCCGACGAAAACCCACGCGGTCACAGGGAGAACTTGCAAACTCCGCACAGACAGTACTCAGAATCGAACCCGGGTCCCTGGAGCTGTGAGGCTGCAGCGCTAACCACTGCGCCACTGTGCCGCCCCTTGTCTGGATGTCTGATCCTTTATCAGTTAACTGCCTAATATTCCTATTGTATTGATATATGTACTTTGTTTTTGGCAATTTTTGTTTACTGTTTGGTAGTTTGTAAATATTGCAAAAATAAACAATTTAAAAATCTCATGAATTGAGTGCTTCACTTTTAGTGACTGAGCATGACTTTGTTTATTTACATCAAAGACAGGATGGGCATATCCTGCAACTCCATAACAGAATTCTTCAATCAGGTTTCCGCCCCTACCAGTGTATGAAAATGGCTCTTATCAAAGTCACAAAGGACATCCTTTGTGACTGTGACAAAGGTAAACTATCCCTCCTCATCGTTCTCAACCTGGTTGACCACACCATCCTCCTCCAACACTTCTCCACCATCATCCAGCTGGGTGGGGCTGCTCTCACCTGGTTCCATTCTTATCTATCTAATCCCGCTTTAACATTGAGGAGACCCTCCATCGTGTTGTATGACACTACCACCATAATAAATGGGATAGATTTCAAACTGATCTAGCAATGCAAAACTGGGCATCCATGAGGTACTGTAGGTGATCAGCAGCAGCAGAATTGAACTCAGCCACAATCTGTAGCCTCATGGCCCGGCATATCCCCCACTCTACCATTACCATCAAGCCAGGAGAACCACCATGGTTCAATGAAGAGTGCAGGCGGGCATGCCAGGAGCAGCACCAGGCATACCTCAAAATGAGGTGTTAACCTGGTGAAGCTACAACACAGGACTACTTGCGTGCCAAACTGCAGAAGCAACATGCAATAGACAGAGCTAAGCGATCCAAGAATCAATGGATCAGATCTAGGCTCTGCTGTCCTGCCACATCCAGCCGTGAATGGTGGTGCACAATTAAACAACTAACTGGAGGAGGTGGCTCCACAAATATCCCCATCCTCAATGTTGGGGGAGCCCAGTAAATCAGTGCGAAAGATAAGACGGAAGCATTTGCAACAATCTTCAGCTAGAAGTGCTGACGATCCATCTCGGCCTCCTCCTGACACCCCAGCATCACAGATGCCAGACTTCAGCCAATTTGATTCACTCCGCGTGATATTAAGAAACGAATGAAGATATTGCAAAAGCTACGGGTCCTGACAATATTCCAGCAATAGTATTGAAGACCTGTGCTCCAGAACTTGCCACGCCTCTAGCCAAGCTGTTCCAGTACAGCTACAACACTGGCATCTATCCGGCAATGTGGAAAATTGCCCAGGTATGTCCTATACACAAAAAGCAGGACAAGTCCAACCCGGCCAACTACCGCCCCATCAGTCTACTCTCAATCATCAGTAAATGACGGAAGGTGTCATCAACAGTGCCATCAATTGGTACTTACTCAGTAATAACCTGCTCAGTGACGCTCAGTTTGGGCTCTGCAGGGCCACTCAGCTCCTGACCTCATTACAGCCTTGGTTCAAACATGGACAAAAGAGCTGAACTCAAGAGGTGAGGTGAGAGTGACTGCCCTTGATGTCAAGGGCATCAAGGAGCCCTAGCAAAACTGAAGTCGATGGGAATCAGGGGGAAAATTCTCCGCTGGTTGGAGTCATACCTAGCACAAAGGAAGATGGTTGTGGTTGTTGGAGGTCAATCATCTGAGCTCCAGGACATCACTGCAAGAGTTCCTTAGGGTAGTGTCCTAGGCCCAACCATCTTCAGCTGCTTCATCAATGACCTTCCTTCAATCATAAGGGCAGAAGTGGGGATGTTCGCTGATGATTACACAATGTTCAGCACCATTCGTGACTCCTCAGATACTGAAGCAATCCATGCAGAAATGCAGCAAGACCTAGACAATATCCAGGCTTGGGCTGATAAGTGGCAAGTAACATTTGTGCCACACAAGTGCCAGGCAATGACCATCGCCAACAAGACAGAATCTAACCATCTCCCCTTGACAATCAATGGCATTACCATCGCTGAATCCCCCACTATCAACATCCGAGGAGCTACCATTGACCAGAAACTGAACTGGAGTAGCCATATAAATACTGTGGCTACAAGAGCAGGTCAGAGGCTAGGAATCCTGAGGCGAGTAACTCACCTCCTGACTCCCCAAAGCTTGTCCACCATATACAAGGCACAAGTCAGGAGTGTGATGGAATACTCTCCACTTGCCTGGATGGGTGCAGCTCCAACAACACTCAAGAAGCTCGACACCATCCAGGACAAAGCAGCCTGCTTGATTGGCACCCCATCCACACACATTCACTCCCTCCACCACCGACGCACAGTGGCAGCAGTGTGTACCATCTACAAGATGCACTGCAGCAACGCACCAAGGCTCCTTCGACAGCACGTTCCAAACCCACGACCTCTACCAGCTAGAAGGACAAGGGCAATGCATGGGAACACCACCACCTGCAAGTTCCCCTCCAAGTCACACACCATCCTGACTTGGAACTATGTCGCCGTTCCTTCACTGTCACTGGGTCAAAATCCTGGAACTCCCTTCCTAACAGCACTGTGGGTGTACCTACCTCACATGGACTGCAACGGTTCAAGAAGGTAGCTCACCACCACCTTCTCAAGGGCAATTAGAGATGGGCAATAAATGCTGGCCTGGCCAGCAACACCCACATCCCATGAATGAATTAAAAAAAAATCACCCCCCAATGGCTTCCCATCCTGCTCTCTCACCATTACTTATGGTGTCCCCCAAGTATCCATCCTTGGCCCCTTCCTATTTCTCATCTACATGTTGCCCCGCAGAGATATTATCCAAAACCAAGTCAGTTTTCACATGTAAGCTGAGAACACCAAGCTCTAACTCACCAACACCTCTCTCAACCCTTCCACTGTCTGTCTGACATTCAGTACTGAATGAGGAGAAATTTCCTCCAAATAAATATTGGGAAGATTGAAGTAATTGGGCTGAATTTTACAGACCCCTCGATGTGGGGGGTCACGGATGGGGAGGGGGCCAGAGAATACCTCCAGCAGAGGCCCGCCACAGGCCTCGACGCCGGAAGGCCTGGCCCAATACTGCTGGAGGCAAAGAGGCCTTGTGTCGGCCCCCTGCTGCTCAGCAACGGAAGCCAAATTTACATATGTTAATTAATGTAAATGAATGAATAAATGACCTACCTGCTCCCGCCATCCGTTCCGGGGTGACATTGGTGCAGGTGGCCGGCACTCCCGTGCTTTCGGAGACCCATCTGGGAATCCGAGGCGGAACACTGGTGGGGAGGGGGGAGCAGGTAAGATTTTCAATGCAGACGGAGGGAGGAGCAGCGTCAGAATCATCTCTTTGGTCTAGGGGATGGTGGGAAGGGGTGAAATTTAAAGCTTATGAACTTTGTGGGGGGGGGGAGGGGGGGTGAAGGTCAGGTGCCCCAGGCAAGTGTTTTGGGGTGGGTGGGGTGTGGAGAGGGCAGGTACTTAATTCTGTGGTTATTGGGGGGGTGGGTGGGAGAGGGTCAGGAGCAATGTAATTAATTTTTACTATCATTTCTCCTTTAAATATTTAAATTGCAAGTTAGGGCTCGAAGACCTTTAAAAGTGGCATCAGGGCCTGCGCAAAGGCAGCTAACGCCATTGCCAGGGATAGACCACCCACCCCCTCCACCTCCACCCCAGCCATTTAACTGAGCCACCGCGTTTCATATTGTGACGACTATGTGAAGTGCGGGCTGCCATTGTTTACATCTGCCACCACTTACGGCAGCAGCACTATAAATTTCAACCCATTGTCTTTGGTACCCACTAGAAAATCCATTGTCTAGCTACCGATTCCATCCCTCTCCTTGCCAACTATCTGAGACTGAACCAGACTATTCACAACCTCAGCGTCATATGTGAGCCTGAAATGAGCTTCAAGACCACTTATCCGCCCCATCACTACGACCACCTATTTCCATCTCCATATATCACCTGATTCCATACCTGCCTAAGCTCATCTGCTTCTGAAACTCTCATCCGTGCCTTTAAACTTGACTATTCCAACACACTCCTGGGCAGCCGCCCCTGTTCTAGCCTCTGTAAATTTGATGCCATCCAAAACTCAACTGCCCGTTTCCGTACTCACACCGAACCCCGTTAACCCATCACTGACTGTCAGTTAAACAATGCCTCGGTGTTAAAACTCTCATTGTTGTTTTCAGATCCCTCAATGGCCTCGTCCTTTTCTATCTCTGTAATCTTCTTCAGCCCTACAACCCTCTGAGGTATCTGTGCTCCTCTAATTCTGGCCTCTTGAGCAACCCTGATTTTAATTGTTCCACCATTGGTGGCCATGGCTTCAGTTGCCAAGGCCTAAGCTCTGGAATTCCCTCCCTAAACCTCTCCACCTCTCTATCCCTCTTTCCTCCTTCGCGTTGATCCTTAAAACCTACCTCTTTGATCAAGCTTTTGGTCGCCTGCACTAAAATCTCCTAATGTGGCTCGGTGTCAAATTTTGTTTTATAATGCTCCTATGAAGCCTCTTGGGGTGTTTTTCTATATTAAAGGCGCTATATAAATACAAATTGTTGTTGTTGTATAGAAGTTGAAATATCTCTGTACACTATTTTGCATTTTGGATGGATGATCGACTACATACAATAATGCAGACAGGAAACTTTCTGAGAATCTGTAAATTAATTTCCATAAAATTCAAGAAAAATTAGACCCGATAGTTAACATCTACAAAATGGCCTTTTCCAAATTCTTGTTGCACTGGTATGAAGCTTTGTCAGTATCAGTCCACTTGGAGTGCAGACCATTTAGTAATAGTATTTTATAGGGACTAAATTCAATAGCCCCCCGCCAAAACTAGTATGAGGATTGCAATGTGTGATTAACCCCCACAAACTTTGTGCTGCCTGCTCATCAGAATGATTGCTGTGTGCAACCAGCTCTAACTCCACTGTCCATTGGCTGCATGCATCAGCAAGGGGCTCAAAATCGTAATTTGATTTGAAACAAACCTGACGTGTAGAAATTCAGGGCCACAGTGACCTTGATGGCCACTGGCATCAGATGACCATCACTACAATCAGAGCTCATTTCCTCTGCATTCATAGCACACAGAATGGTTACAGCCTCTTGAGAGAGACACAGTGCACAGCAACACTGCCTCTCTGTCATCTGGAGGTAGGTCCTCCTTTGTCTGTATACCCTTGTTACCTTCATTTCCGAGCTGGCGCCTGCTCATGGTCCCCTCTGTGGCCTTCTACCACTTGCCCATCAGGTGGCTGCCCCTGCAGCTGGCCAGGAGGTCTCTGCTGTCCCGATGTGTGAGCCCAGATCTCCCTTCCTCTGAGGTTCTCCTCCTTGCTGGAGGATCCTCCACCAGAATGCATGATGCTAATGGCATTTAAAAACTGCCACTCCGACTTGCACACCCTGACAGTAGCTGCTCCAAGCCACCCACCTCTCCGGCTCCTCTCTAGTGAGCCTCTGCCAGAAGCACGATCTCATTAAGGAGGCATCAACCCAAAATCAATGGCTGCCCAGCTCCTTCTCAGTGAATAACAAGAAAAGCCTTACTCTACGGTTGACAAGTGCAGTAATGGCAGAATCTGCCACTTTAAAGGCTGCCGAGGCTCCAACACGTCGTGTTCCCTGTGCACTTAACTCTAAATCTGGACGGGCCTGTTAGATCACAGTTAATTGCCCTAATAACTTACTTAGCTGCCTCGCAATTGCTCATTATTAATGGGAATGGAGTCACCATGCATCCTGCCATCCGCCACTCATAGAATTTGGCTGAGGCAAGATGACGTGGGCCTCTGTACTGAAACCATCCCAGACAATTTTACAGCCCCCACCCCCGCCTCCATTGCCGGCCACTTCTGAATCATTAAATACCAGCCTTTGGGAGCAGATAGCTGTGGAGGTCAATGTCAGGTTTCTAGCTCCGAAGAACTGCATGAACTTCTGCAAGAAGTTCAGTGACCTCACAGAAGTAGTCAAGGTCAGGGAACATATCTTCAAATGTCATATCCCACCAGCTGTGCCATTCGTCTCAGATACCCCTCAATTCACCACACCCCAACATTTACCCACCAGGATAATCATTCAAGACTCACATCTAACATTCATATGCTCCACCACGCTCTCACACACTTAGCACTACTTCAAGCCTCACACCCACATCTCACAGTGTGCACACTCTGCCAGCTTTTCAGCCAGTCACATCACCCAAAGAGATTGCTCAACACTCACTGACACACCTTCCTCTCTCTTGAAGGACAAGGTGGTGCATAACGGGAGGCAGCAGGAGTTCACTGAAAAGGGACAGGCATGCTTGTATGTCCTAACATTTAAGGAGGAGACGGTGCTGGTCATTATTGAAATGGCAATTGTTGAGCCACTGGCCAGCGGTGGGGCTGTATCAGTTAAGATGACGGTATCTTCATCCTTAATCCTCCTTCTCACATCTCACTTCCACGTCATCCCACAATCACTTATGACTTACAAGCTTCACGTGGTGTAAGCATTGTTATGCCAATGTGCTTTGCTGAATGATCATTTTCTTCAATCCACTGACTGGAGATCCGAATTTGTATTTTTTTTTAAAAGACATTTTTAAACGACCAGCTAAAAGAATGATTTTGCTGGCATCTTAAGTTGGCTACCTAATTTTCAAAGCTGTATCCTACACTGCAATGCTTGTGAGGAGGGAGACAAAATGTCTGCTAATTCCCCAGCAAGAACCAAGACCCAGGAAGTTTAAAGGAACTGCTTGTTCTTTTTTGCGAGAGAAATGCTGCTAATAACTATGGTTTGAATCACTGAGAGAATGTCATGTGACAAGCCCCTCCCCATCTGTGGTTTTAAACTGGTATTTTCTCTGCAGCAGAGGAGAAGAAACTGGACTCTGACATGAGCAGACCCTAAGTGGGGGTCCCTCTTTCTCTCTCTCACTCTCTCTCCATTCCAGCTTGAAAGCTCTCAAATCCTGTCTGTCTGACCACCTTTGCATACTCCGGCTACAATCTGAAACCCCATTGGAGGAAATCATCCGCATTGGTGACTCCAAGAGACTCACTGAACCAGTCATCTATCTCTTCAAACTAAAAGCCTCAGGACCACTAAATTCAGCTAGAAACCAACCGAATCACCAAACCTCACAGACTGCATAGCTTTTTTTTATGGACACCAACTCAACCAATCTACCTTTCCCCACTCTGTGACCTATTTGTGTGTGTGTAAACCTCAAGTGTGTGTGTGAGAGTGAAAGTTGCCGCGTTGTTTATTATTTTATTAATTCGGTTTAGGTACAATAAAGTTCACCTCAATCTTTGTTAACTCAAGTAAACCTGTTCGATTGGTTCTTATTATGATCATAGCAAGTAAGTAATCAAACACCTACTGAATTGGCCAGAACATACAGTTTAAGAAAGAACTAAACCTGTTATGGTCTAACAAGGGAAGGGAAAAGACGGAAGCCCTTCAACCCCTCCTCACTTGACTGTAACAGCATTCCCCTCTTACTTTTCCCCCTCCCCTCACCACAACCATACTAATGTGCCTTTCTCCTTTTAACATGTGCATCCTGGCCAGGCAGTGTTGGAAGAGCAAGATGATGATGACGCACTATCACTCAATTCCACACTCGCAACCATCAGCTCAGAGACTGTCACTAGGTGTAATTTGGAGGCTAGCATAAAGGCGTGATCTACTTGTGGTGAGATGCTGTGTACTGGTGGCCTGCAGCCAGTGCAGGGGACAAGGATAGTTTAGGTGCCAGATTGTCAGAGGGTGAGATCACAGACGAGTTCTGTTGCAGAGGACTCAGGTGAGAATTTCGTTGGGTTACAGAAGAAGGCTAATGGATATGCACAATAAAATGCTTGGTGCATTGGGAAGCCTGCCAGAGAACCTGCTTTCAATGTCAAGGAGCCTGGAGGAGTCTGACAATGGGCTTAGTACAGAATTTAAAGACCATCCTTTCCAGCAAAGAAGTGGTGGCCAACTTCATTAGCACACTTGTGGATCCAAACATGATGCAATGTCTGATGGCCAATGTCTCAGCTTCCAGTGCAACACAAACAGCTTCCACCAGTAGTCTGAGTGGTGCAATGGCAGCTCAGACTGCAATCACGCAAGGTCAGCTTGCTGGCATGTAAGCTCAGACAGCTGCCATCATGGATGTGGATTACAGTGTGCAAAGGGTCTTGCAGGATGTCTCAGCAGTCAAGATACTTATCCTCCTTACTAGGATTGCTAAGGTGCTGCCCGGGGGCAGGGGGGGTGTCAAGGAAGGAAGGAAGAGGATGGGAGGCGACAGACTAGACAGCCCCTTTCTACATGGGCTGTACATAAAGCACTACTTTGAGTGCAAGACCAGTAACCCTATTCACAAACAGACCCAAATTTCCTATGTCACTGACCATCACATCAGCATTTTGGCCAAAATGCAAAAATAATAGCCACCACAAAATAAGCATGGCTGGTGAAAGGCTGCCGAATTTTAGTGGAGGAGACAGAGATGGTCTTGGAGGATGATGTGGAGCATCTCGGGGCCTAGAAGGCCTGACTTCAGACCACACCATCCCTGTATGGGTGGCAGCATTCTGGGCTGGCAGGCTGATAGCAACAGCAAGAGCGTTGGTTGAGTGGCAGGGGTGGAAGCACAAATGCTATGAGGACAGTAGGCTGGTGCTCCCTGGAGCATTCCTCTTGTTCTTCTTTCTCCCTCTCCCTCTTCTAGCAGCTTGTCCTGCTCTGCATGGCTTCTGTTCATTCTCCCAATCATGCTCTATTCCAAGGGGAAGGGCTGCTAATGCATCCATATCTGGCAGCAACTGGTTTGTGCAGAAGCAGGATAAGCCCTTCAGCAACTGCCACACCACTCCCTGGAGACTTTTGCAACTTGAAAAAGCACCAAACACTTGTAGAATCATGCCAACACCCAGAAGAAATCAACCAACAACTAACCTGTAAGTAGTTGATGATCCCTTTGGTGAAAGGTCCTTCCTGCTGCTTAATGCATGTTCAGCTGCGAGAGATGAGAGGAGGGCATTGGCTGGAATGTGAAACTCTAAAATTGCAGCACTGGGGCCATATCAGTGTTGCACTGCCTGCTTCTGTCAGTCATTAGCTGTATGTGCTAACACTTTTACCAATATGGCATCTGGCGCAATTTGTGCGCAGAAGTGTGCATGCTCGTACACCAGGTGTACATCAGACCCCATTTTGGTCCCTGAACAGCACCCACAGTATCCAAGCAGCGGGCACTACTGAGCCTAATTTCACACCCTTTTACTCAAACATTAATATATCTTTACCTTAATGGCATTTCAAGTTATTTATGCTTAATGGTGCAATAATTGCTAAATAATGCATACTAGAAATAAAGGCACTCTAATAAATGTTTTCAATTGCCTATTTTTTCTGCATTGTGTTTATGATGAGTTTAGTAACGCGCATTACGTGCAAAATATAAAAACACAATACAGTGAATCATTGATCTGATTTTTGCTGTTTAATCATTTGAACAATGCATCCTTTCATTTTCTCAGATGTTTGATTAGTAAAGATATGTGTCATATTTAGCAACAATTGCTCAGACTTCTGAAGTCCTTCAGAGGAGACATCACATGAGGTCTTGTCTGCTTATTTCAGTGGTTCAGATGGCCATTTAAGATCCTTTGGTAACAGTCAATGAAGACAAAAGTATTCTCCCAGTGACCAGATCAACACACTCTGTCAATCAACATTATTAAAAATAGATTAGTTTATCATTTGTATTATTGCTGTTTGTGAGATTATTCATTGTACTACATTTGCCTACATAAATTACTGCACTTCAAGGTGATTCACTAAATGTGAAGCACTTCCAGTAGTTTCTGAAAGAAGTGATTTTTTTTTAAGTGATTGGTGCTGTATAAACACATCTTTCTACAAATCTCTCCATATTTGACTTAATTTCCTTTTTTTGCATGATGGGGAAAGAAATTTCAAGAGGTAGGTAACAGGGGTCAGCAACGTGTTTGTACATGGACACCAGCGTCCATGGTAAAATTTTTGAGGTCTGTGGTAATTTTAAATGTCTTACTCCCAGCCTTTAAACTTGTGTTTGAAAATAACCTATTTTAAAAGTGGGTTATCCAATACACGGCCCATGGGCCAGAATCCAGCCAGCTGAAGGTTTCCATCTGGCCCGCTAATCTCTGTGACTGACAGCGGGCTGCCTGTGGCTTGGCTTTGATTGATGGTTCGCCTATTAAAGTGTACATCAGGCAGAGGGGGTAGGTGGGACCTGCGTCTGATGGATGGCAGACGCCTGTCTGTGATTGGTCACTGCCTATGGCTGACAGCGGGTTGCCCAGCCGAGGTGAGCGCTATTTGGAGGTTCGCGGCGCAGACACGCTGGGATTGGCTGCCCCTACTGTTTTCGTGCAGTTCAGGGAGTGAGCAGGAATGGCTGCTGCGGGGGAGAGGGGGAGAGAGGCCGAGGGGAGAGCTGGAAGTGGGCCAGCACAGAGCCAGAGGTGCGGTGCAGTGCGGTGCTGAGGAAGTATGCTGAGAGTCAGACAGCCCTTTAAACAAGCACAGGCCTGGGGAGCAGAGAGAGGGAGAGAGAGAGGGGAGAGAGAGAGGGATGAGAGATAAACACAGAGAGGGTAGAGAGATGGACACTGAGAGGGAGAGAGAGAGATGGGAGAGAGAGAGAGATCACTCTTGACAGATGGACATCTATCCGAATTTTCCACATTGCTACATCAAGTGTGCAGGCACACATTGACTACTTGCACAAGCAAAAACAATGCCAGGTATCTCACTAAATAGGGAGAAATGTGTTTTAAATCAGACTGTGTTTTGACGGCATTACGTTGGCTATACACTTTATATACAACTTAATTGCCCCCATGTCCATGGCTGAGTCAATAATTTAGTCAAATGTCAGTGCGCAACATGTTGATGCCTATACCTAGTAGACAATACTATGCAATACAGTCCATAAGCATTAGTCCATAATTGATGGTGATAGTACATGAAAAATACACAATCAATTTATGTTAGGGCTGAGATTCATAAGTAATGTTGGAAAGTGAAGAAATACAGAAAAGAAACAATAGTGACAAGGAGGATCACATAAATTCTAAGTGCTGTGAGTCTGAGTGAGTTATGCAAACTACACTATAAGTGCTTCATGTAATCCATGCACAAATTGGTATAGGGACAAACAGATTAGAGGTTTAAATGCGTGGTTGAAAGAACGGTGTAGGAGGCAGGGGTTTCAATTCATGGGACACCAGCACCAGTGCTGGGGAAAGAAGGAGCTGTTCCGTTGGGATGGGCTTCACTTAAATCTGGCTAGGAGCTGTGTCCTGACAAGTTGAATGCCTAGGGTGATCAATCAGGCTTTAAACTAATAAGGTTAAGGGAGGGTTCAGGTAAGGGTAAATTTATAAGTCTAAAGAGAAAAGTCAAGGCTGTAGAGCAGAGTAGTGATTTGGGTAAAACCAAGCACAGCACGTGAGGAAGGGACAGAAATTTTAGCAAAAATAATAGGGCATTAGTGACTAAGGTCCCATCAGGGAAAAACAGTAAAGAGTTAAAATTAAAGGCTTTAAATCAGAATGCATGAGGTATTTACAACAAGATAGATGAATTAATGGCACAAATAGAAGTGAATTGTTTCCATCTAGTAGATGTTACTGTGACATGGTTTTAGGATGACCAAGATTGGGAACTAAAAATTCCAGGGTACATGACTTTTCTAAAAGATAGGCAAAATGGAAAAGGAGGTCGGGTAGCCCTGATAATAAAGGATGAGATAAAAATAGTCGGGGGAAAGGATTTTAGCCCAGCGAACCAGGATATAGAATTATTATGGGTAGATATAAGAAATAACAAAGGACAGAAAACATTGGTGGGAGTAGTTGAAAGGCCTCCTGATAGTAATCATAGTGTTGGACAGAGTTTCAATCAGGAATATGGAGGAGCATGTACCAAGGGCAATGCAATAATCTTGGGAGACCTAAGTCTTCATATAGACTAGGAAAACTAAATTGGCAAAAGTAGCTTGGAGGATGAATTCATGGAATGCATTTGAAACAGTTTACTAGAACAAAATGTAAAGCATATGTTAACAGATCCTCTGGAGTTGATGGCCTACACGCTAGAGTTTTAAAAGAGGTGGCTATACAGATAGAGGATGCATTGGTTTTAATCAGTCCCATAGATTGGAAGGTAGCAAATGTAACACTGCTATGCAAGAAAGGAGGCAAAAAGAAAATGGGGAACTTTTGTGCAGTTAGCCTGACATCAGTAGTAGGAAAATGCTAGAATCCATTATTAAGGATGTGGTAACAGGGCACTTGAAAATCATAATATCTTCTTCTTCTTTGGCCTCCTTGTCTCGAGAGACAATAGGTAAGCACCGAGAGGTGGTCAGTGGCTTGTAAAGCAGCCCCTGGAGTGGCTATAAAGGCCAATTCTAGAGTGACAGACTCTTCCACAGGTGCTGCAGATAAAATTAGTTACACAGTTGGCTCTCCCCTTGCGCTTCTGTCTTTTTTCCTGCCAACTGCTAAGTCTCTTTGACTCGCCACACTTTAGCCCTGCCTTTATGGCTGCCCGCCAGCTCTGGCGATCACTGGCAACTGACTCCCACGACTTGTGATCAATGTCACAGGATTTCATGTCGCGTTTGCAGATGTCTTTAAAGCGGAGACATGGATGGCCGGTGGGTCTGATACCAGTGACGAGCTCGCTGTACAATGTGTCCTTGGGGATCCTGCCATCTTCCATGCGGCTCACATGGCCAAGCCATCTCAAGCGCCGCTGGCTCAGTAGGGTGTATATGCTGGGGATGTTGGCCGCCTCGAGAACTTCTGTGTTGGAGATACGGTCCTGCCACCTGATGCCAAGGATTCTCCGGAGGCAGCGAAGATGGAATGAATTGAGACGTCGCTCTTGGATGACATACGTTGTCCAGGCCTCGCTGCCGTAGAGCAAGGTACTGAGGACACAGGCTTGATACGCTTGGACTTTTGTGTTCCGTGACAGTGAGCCATTTTCCCACACTCTCTTGGCCAGTCTGGACATAGCAGTGGAAGCCTTTCCCATGCGCTTGTTGATTTCTGCATCGAGAGACAGGTGATAGTTGAGCCTAGGTAGGTGAACTCTTGAACCACTTCCAGAGCGTGGTCGCCGATATTGATGGATGGAGCATTTCTGATGTCCTGTCCGAAGATGTTTGTTTTCTTGAGGCTGATGGTTAGGCCAAATTCGTTGCAGGCAGCCGCAATCCTGTCGATAAGTCTCTGTGGACACTGTTCAGTGCGAGATGTTAATGCAGCATCGTCAGCAAAGAGGAGTTCCCCGATGAGGACTTTCCGTACTTTGGTCTTCGCTCTTCGACGGGCAAGGTTGAATAACCTGCCACCTGATCTTGTGTGGAGGAAAATTCCTTCTTCTGAAGACTTGAACGCATGTGAGAGCAGCAGGGAGAAGAAGATCCCAAACAGTGTAGGTGCGAGAACACAGCCCTGTTTCACGCCACTCAGGATAGGAAAGGGGTCTGATGAGGTGCCGCTATGCTGAATTGTGCCTTTCATATTGTCATGGAATGAGGTGATGATACTTAGTAGCTTTGGTGGACATCCAATCCTTTCTAGTAGTCTGAAGAAACCACGTCTGCTGACGAGGTCAAAAGATTTGGTGAGATCAATGAAAGCAACATAGAGGGGCATCTGTTGTTCGCGGCATTTCTCCTGTAGCTGGCAAACGAAGAACAGCATATCAATGGTGGATCTCTCTGCTCGAAAGCCACACTGTGCCTCAGGGTAGACACGCTCAGCCAGCTTCTGGAGCCTGTTTGAAGCGACTCGAGCAAACACTTTCACCACTATGCTGAGCAGGGAGATTCCACGGTAGTTGTTGCAGTCACCGCAATCACCCTTGTCCTTATAGAGGGTGATGATATTGGCATCGCGCATGTCCTGTGGTACTGCTCCCTCATCCCAGCACAGGCAAAGCAGTTCATAGAGTGGTGAAAGTATAGCAGGCTTGGCACTCTTGATTATTTCAGGGGTAATGCCGTCCTTCCCAGGGGCTTTTCCACTGGCTAGAGAATCAATGGCATCACTGAGTTCCGATTTTGTTGGCTGTACGTCCAGCTCGTCCATTACTGGCAGAGACTGGGCTGCATTGAGGGCGGTCTCAGTGACAACATTTTCCCTGGAGTACAGTTCTAGGTAGTGCTCCACCCACGGTCCATTTGCTTGCGTTGGTCAGTGATTGTGTCCCCTGATTTAGATTTGAGGGGGGCGATCTTCTTGATGGTTGGCCCAAAAGCTCTCTTAATGCCATCATACATTCCTCTGATGTTTCCGGTGTCGGAGGCCAGCTGAATATGACTGCATAGGTGTTACCAGATTAGGCAGAATCAACATGGTTTTATGAAAGGAAAACCATGTTCAGAAATCTATTCGAATTTTTTGTGGGTGTAACTAGCAGGGTAGATAAGGGGGAACAAGTGGACGTAGTGTATTTGGATTTTCAGAAGGCATTCAATAAGGTGACACATAAGAGGTTGTTCCACAACATTATGGTTCATGGGATTGGGAGTAATACATTAGCATGGATTGAAGATTGGTGAATGGACATGAAATAAAGTAGGAATAAATTAGCACGATGTCCAGTTCGATGAAGTCCTGCTTCGAAAGAGTGCTTAAGTTGGGAATTTGGTGAGTCTGGGAATTTGGCGTAGTGAGGGAAGAGGTGCTGTTCTAGTATTTTACAGAACAAGGAGTGATCCGAGAGAGGGAGTGGGACACAGCAAGACCTGAGATCTGAAGTCCCGAGGCATTAATTAGGTAAGCATGTAGATGATTGGTTGGTGAGTTTTAAGATTTATTTTATTTTCTCTAAACTGGGACAGTGCTTTGAACGAGTACTGGGGAGATATAAATGCTGTGTTAAATTTATAGCTTAACTAGTTAAATTACTTAATATACCTACAAATTATTATTGAGTGATATTTCTAAACTTGAAACCCTAATTAGTTAAACAAAATACAATAAAGATGGCAAGACAGGTAATGTTTTGCAGCTGTAGCATATGGGAGTTGGTGGACACCAGTGTGATCCACTGCAACCACATCTGCAGTAAGTGTCTGCGGCTCAAGGAACTTCAGCTCAGAGTTGATGAGCTGGAGTCCGAGCTTCGGACACTGCAATATATCAGGGAGGGAGAAAATTACATGGACCTTTATTCCAGGAGGCAGTCACACCCCTTTAGGTTCGGTGCTTCAGATTTTGTCCATGGTCTGAGACAGGAGGGTGTGACTACAAGTGAGGCAGGTATGGGGGTCCAGAAGATAGCATTGTAGGAGCATTAGCCCTTGAACTTGTCCAACAGGTTCGAGATTTTTGCAGTCTATGTGGACAAGAGCAGAGGCTGCAGGGAGGATGAGCAAACTCACCACAACACTCTGGTAAAGGGGGCCATTCAAGTGGGGGGGTGAGTAAAAATGAAGATAGTAGTAGGGGACAATATAGTTAGGCGGGTAGAACTGTTCTCTGTAGCCAAAAGCATGAGTTCTGGCTGTTTTGCCTGTCCAGTGGCAGGGCTAAGGACATCTCCTCGAGGTTGGAGAGGAACTTGGAGTGGGAGGGGATGGATCCAGTTGTCGTGGTCCACATAGTCCTACCTATGTCATTGGTACCGAAGAAAGATCAAGACTGGGAACTGAATATTCAAGGATATTCATCATTTAGGAAGGATAGGCAACATGAAAAGGAGATGGGGTAGTGCTCTTAATAAGGGCTACGATCAGTACATTAGTGAGAGATGATATTGGATCGAAGGATCAAGATGTAGAATCAGTTTGGGTGGAACTAAGAAACAGCAAAGGACAGCAAACACTGATGGGAGTTGTTTATTGGTCACTCATCAGTAGTGTTAATGTTGCACAGGGTATAAATCAGGAAATTAGAGGTGCATGTAACATGGGTAATAGAGTAGTAATGTGCATCTTCAATTTACATATAGACTGTGTAAAGCTAATCAGCACTAATGCTGTGGAGAGTGAATTCCTGGTTTGTGTACAAAATGGGTTTCTGGATCAGTCATTGAAGAACCAACTAGGGACTGGGCTATTTTAGATTTAGTATTATGTAATGAGAAAGGGCTAATTAATAACCTGGCTGTAAAGGAGCCTTTGGAAAATAGTGACCATAATATGGTAGCATTTTACGTTAAGTTTGAAATTGATATAGATCATTCTGAAACTAGGGTCGTAAATCTGAACAAAGGAAACTATAAAGGTATGAGTGGCAAGTTGGCTATAGTGGATTGATAAAATACACTGAACGATTTGACGGTAGAAAGGCAATAGGTAGTATTGAAAGAAGTATTACATGGTCTACAACAAATATACAATCCTCTAAGACACAAAAACCCAACAGGAAGGATGAATCAACCGTGGCTAACAAAAGAAGTTAAAGATTGCATTAGATCAAAGGACATGGCTTATAAGGTTACCAGAAAACATGGTAAGCCCAAGGATTGGAAGCAATTTAGAAACCAGCAAAGGATGACCAAGAAACTGATAAAGAAAGGGAAAAGAGAATATGAATGCAAGTTAGCAAGAAACATAAAGGCGGACTGTAAAATCTTCTTTTGGTATGTGAATAGGAAAAGATTAGCAAGGATAAATGTGAGTCGATTATAGGCAGAGACTGGAGAATTTCTAATGGAGAATAGGGAAATTGGAAAAACTAAACAATTACTTTGTGTCTGTCTTCGCAGAGGAAGATACAGAAAATCTCCGAGAAATACTAGGGAACCAAGGGACTTGTGAAAATGAGGAGCTGAAGGAAATTAGTATTAATAAAGAGGTAGTACTCAAAAATCTAACTGGATTGAAGGGTGATAAATCCCCTGGACCAGATGAGCCACATCCCAGAGTGTTGAAGGAGGTGGCTATAGAGATAGTGGATGCATTGGTGGTTATCTTTCAAAATTTTATAGATTCTGGAAAGATTCCTGCAGACTGGCAAGTAGCAAATGTAACCCCACTGTCTCAGAAAGGAGGGAGAGAGAAAACGGGGAACTACAGACCTTTAAGTTTGATGTCAGTAGTAGAAAAAATGTTAGAATCTTATACAAAGGCTGTGATAACTAGACACATAGAAAATAATGATGTAATTGGGCAAAGTAAACATGGATTTCTGAAAGGGAAATCATATCTGACAAACTTGTTGGAGTTTTTTGAGGATGTTACTTGTAGCATAGATAATGGAGAACCAGTGAATGTAGTGTTTTTGGATTTTCAGAAGGCTTTTGATAAGGTCCCACACGGGAGGTTAGTAAACAAAATTAGAGCACATGGGATTGGGGGTAATATACTGGTATAGATTGAAAATTGGTTAACGGACAGAAAACAGAGAGTAGGAATAAACAGGTCATTCTCAAGATTGCAGTCTGTTACTAATGGGCTATTGCAAGGATCAGCTGGGGCCACAGCTGTTCACAATCTATATAAATGACTTGGATGTGGGGCCAAATGTAATATTTCCAGATTTTATTTTATTTCAGATTTCCAGCATCTGCAGTATTTTGCTTTTTTTTGTAATATTTCCAAACTTGCTGATGACACAAAACTAGGTGGGAATGTAAGTTGTGAGGAGGATGCAAGGAGGCTTCTGGGGGACTTGGACAGGCTAAGTGAATGGGCAAGAACATGGCAGATGGAATATAATGCGAACAAGTGTGAAGTTATCCACTTTGGTCAAAAAAACAGAAAGATGGAGTATTTCTTAAATGATGAGAGTCTGGGAAGTGTTGATGTCCAAAGGGACCTGGGTGTCCTTGTTCGTGAGTCATTAAAAACTAGTATGCAAGTGCAGCAATCATTAGGAAGGCAAATGATATGTTGACCTTCATCTCAAGGGGATTTGAGTACAGCAGTAAAAATGTCTTGCTGCAATCGTATAGAGCCTTGGTGAGACCGCGCCTGGAGTATTGTATACAGTTTTGGTCTCCTTATCTAAGGAAGGATATACTTGCCATAGAGGGACTGGGATGTTACTGAGCTCCCAATGTCAGGCTCCATGGCGGGGGGGATGCTGGAAGATTGTTCCGGCAGCAGCCCACCACGGAGCCCGACGCTGGGAGTGCCGGGCCCGATCTTTCCAGCGGTGGAAAGGCCCATGACGGCGCCCCCCTCACCCCACCGCTGGGTGATGGGACCCGGATTAACATATTTTGATTAATGAAATGAATGCATTTAAATAAAATCAACAGCGATCTTACCTTCGGGCCGCGATCTTCTGAGCGGCGTCCGGCACTCACGCGCCTTCATTTTCCTGTCCAGGGAAAGCTGGCACCACGGTGGTGGGGAAGGGGGAATCTTGTGATTTTTAGTGTAGTGGGGGGATGGGGGGGAATGAGCTTGAATGCAAATTACTAGTGTTGGGGAGATCTCGGCACTTTGATCAGTTTTGCGGGTGGGGTGGTGGTGGCGGGAGAAAGTCAAGTGTTGAAGGTAGGTCTTTTGGGGGGGAAGAGGACAAATGTTGAATTTAATTGTTATGGGGGGAAGGGGCGATAGATTTATCGGTGATACATTGGTAAGGGGGTAGTCCTTTAAAAATGGCACCAGCGCCTGTGCACAGACAACTGATGCCATTGCTGGCATTGGAGAACCCCACCCCACCCTCAACGTGATTGGGGAGGGGGAAGAGGGCCCAACCGGCTCATATCCTATGTCGCCACGAAGAAGATCGCGGCAGCATGTCGGGGGCCGCCATTTTTTCACCCGCCTTTGGGAGAAGACAGTCCAGCCCAGGGAGTGCAATAGAGGTTCACCAGACTAATCCCTGGGATGGTAGAATTGACTAATGAGGAGTGATTAGGGAAACTGGGTCTGTATTCTCTAAAGTTTTGAAGAATGAGAGGTGATCTCATTGAAACTTGCAATATTGTTACAGGATGTGACAGGGTGGATGTAGAAAGTATGTTTCCCCTGGCTGGTGATTCTAGAACCAGGGTCATAGTCTCAGAATAAGGGGTAGGCCATTTAAGACTGAGATGAGGAGGAATTTCTTCACTCAGAGGGTGGTGAATCTTTGGAATTCTGTACCGCAGAGGGCTGTGGAAGCTCAATCATTGAGCACGTTCGACAGAAATCGATAGATATCTGGATACAAATGACATCAAGGGATATGGGAATAGTGCGGGAAAGTTGAAATCGATGATCAGTCATGATCTAATTGAATGTCGGAGCAGGCTGAAGGGCTGAATGGCCGACTTCTGTTCCGATGTTCATATCTACCGCTGGGACGGCCTTATTTGAACCGCGCTGGGGCCAGTGTCCTGGCAAATCATATAACGAGGGCTGGAGAGAGAGGTTTAAACTACATAGTTGAGTGGAGGTTCACATGAGGGGAGATTTAGAAAATTAATGAGAAAGGACATGGCAATAGGTCAGGGTAGCGATACGGGTAATGATAACCAGAGTGTGACCAGAAGGGACAGAGTGTACAAACATAGGAGTGCATCAGTTAATAGGTTCAGACCAGGGAAAAATGCTAAAAAGATACAATTAAAGGCTCTTTATCTGAATGCATGTAGCATTCATAACAAGATGGATGAACTGATAGCACAAATTGAAAGAAGTGCTTGTGATGTGATAGCCATTACAGAGACATGGCTGCAGAGTGACCAAGGCTGGGAACTGAATATTCAAGGTTGTTTGACATTTCAGATGGATAGGAAGAAAGGAAAACTAGGTGGGGTGGCTCTGTTAATGAAGGATGAGATTAGCACAGTAGTGAGAAATGATCTTGGGTCGGAATATCAAGATGTAGAATCAGTTTGGGTGGAGATAAGAAATAGCAAAGGAAAGAAGTGACTGGTGCAAGTAGTTTACAGGCCACCTAACAGCAGACACACTGTAGAACAAGGTATAAGTCAAGAAATAATAGGGGCTTATAAGAAAGGTACTACTGTAATTGTGGGCAATTTTAATCTTCATTTAGATTGGACAAACCAAATTGGGAGAGGTCACCTTGAGCATGAGCTCATAGAGTGCATTTGAGACAGTTTCTTTGAACAATATGTTCTGGAACTAAGCAGGGAACAGGCTGTTTTAGACCTGGTAATGTGTAATGAGACAGGATTAATTAATGATCTCATAGTAAAGGATCTTCCAGGCAAAAGTGCTTATAACATGATAAAATTTCACATTCAGTTTGAGGGTGAGAAATTTGGGTCTGAAACTAGTATTTAAACTTAAATAAATGCAATTACAAAGGTATAAAGATAAAGTAGGCTGCAATGGACTACAAAAATAGGTTAAAAGGCAAGACAGTAGAGAAGCAGTGGCAGGCGTTTAAGAAGCTATTTCATAACTCTCAACAAAGATATATACCATTGAGAAAGAAAGACTCTATTAGAAGGATGCACAATCCATGGCTAACAAAGGAAGCTAAGGATGGTGTCAAAATGAAAGGCATACAATGCTGCAAAGAATCACTTTCTGCTTTGCTGACAGATTGACAGCAGCCCCACTCTTCAGCAGTCAGGTAATATTTTTTTGACAGCTGTCAGGAAGCAGGTGCTGGGGCACTTTAAATAGGGCCCCAGCACCTGCTGCACAGCTGTCAAGAACTCTTTCACTGCGCCAAATGTCCCGCCTCTCCTCACGTAATATGGGGAGGGCGGCTCAGCGCCATGATGCTAATGAGCCCCCGCCCATAATATCACGGGGACTCAGCGGCAGCCGCTAAATGCGGGCACATTGCTGAGTTTAAAGGGCATAAAATTCAGCCCTATAGGCCAGTTAGCCTATCATCTGTCATTGGGAAAGTGCTGGAATCCACTATTAAGAAAATAGTAGCAGGACATTTAGAAAATCATAACACAATCAGGCAGAGTCAACATGGTTTTGTGAAAAGAAAATTGTCTTTGAGAAAATTATTACAGTTCTTTGAGAATATAACAAGTAGGGTGGATTCGGGGAATCAGTAGATGTAGTGTGTTTGGATTTCCAAAAGGCATTTAATAAGGTGTCACATAAAAGGTTCCTGCATAAGATAAGAGCTAATTGGTGTTGGGGGTAATATATTAGCACGGATAGAGGATTGGCTAACAGGAAACAGAGATTTGGTGTAAATGGGTCATCTTCAGGTTGGCAAATGTAACTAATGGGGTGCCACAGAGAACAGTGCTGGGACCTCAACTATTCACAATCTATATTGATGACTTGGATGAAGGGACAGAGTGTATTGTAGCCAAATTTGCTGATGATACAAAGATAGGTGGGACAGAAATTTGTGAAGAGGACACAAAGTGTCTGCAAAGGGATATAGATAGGTTAAGTGAGCGGGCAAAAATTTGGTAGATGGAGTATAATGTGGGAAAATGTGAGGTTGTCCACTTTGGTGGGAAGAATAGAAGAGAAGAATATTTAAATAGTAAGAGATTGCCAAATGCTGCAGTACAGAAGGTTCTGGGTGACCTCCTACATGAATCACAAAAAGGCGGGAAGGAGTATAAAAGTAGGGAAGTCTTGCTACAACCGTACAAGGTATTGGTGAGACCATACCTAGAGTACTGCGTACAGTTTTGGTCTCCTTATTGGAGGAGGGATATACTTGCACTGGAGGCAGTTCAGAGAAGGTTCGCTAGATTGATTACTGGGATGAAGGGATTACCTTGTGAGGAAAGGTTGAGCAGGTTGGGCCTATACTCATTGGAGTTTAGAAGTTTGAGAGGTGATCTTATTGAAACATGTAAGGTTCTGAAGGTGGTTTTCAGGGTAGATGCTGAGAGGATGTTTCCTCTCGTGGGGGAATCTAGAACTAGGGGGCACAGTTTCAAAATAAGGGATCTTCCATTTAAGACAGAGATGAGGAGGAATTTCTTCTCTCAGTTAGTGTTTGGAATTCTCTACCCCAGAAAGCAGTAGAGGCTGGGTCATTGAATATATTCGAGGCTGAGCTGGACAGATTTTTTATCTAAAAGGGAGTAAAGGGCTATGGAGGAAATGTGAAATTATCAACTTTGGTAGGAAGAAAGGAAAAGCAGAATATTTTTTAAAAGCTGAGAGACTAGTAAATGTTGGAATTAGAGAGATTTGGAATCCTTGTACACAAATCACAATAAGTTGTGTTGATAGGTAAATTGGCCATTATATATTGCCCCTAGTATAGGTAGGTGATAAGGAAATATAGGGACAGGTGGAGATGTGGTAGGAATATGGAATTAGTGTAGGATTAGTACAAATGGGTGGCTGATAGTCGGCACAGACTCGGTGGGCCGAAGGGCCTGTTTCAGTGCTGTATCTCTAAACAAAAAGTTAACTTGCAGGTACAGCAAACAGGAAGGCAAGTGGTAAATTAGTCTTTATTACAAGGACATTGGAGTATAGGAGTACGGTCATTATTGCTGCTATTGCTGCTATTATACAGGGCTTTGATAAGACCACACCTGAGTACCAAGTACTGTTTTCTCTCTTAAGGAAAGATATATGCTCCTTGAAGTGGGTGCAACAAAGATTCATTAGACTGATTGCTCGGATGAGAGGGTTATCTTCTGAGGAGAGATTGAGTAGATGGGCCTATATTCTCTGGCGTTTGAAAGAATGAGGGGTGATCTCAATGAAATGTATAAAATTCTTAGAGGGCTTGACAGGGTAGATGTTGAGAGGCTGTTTCCCTGGCTGGAGAGCCTAGAGTTAGGGTCATAATCCCAGGTTAAGGAAACAGCCATTTAGGATCGAGATAAGGATAAATTTCTTCACTCAGAGGGTTGTGAATCTTTGGAATTCTCTAGAGAGAAGAGAATTCCCCAGAAGGCTGTTGATGCTCAAAATGTTCAAGACTGAGATCAATAGATTTTTGGGCACTCAGGGATTTGGGGGATAGAGTGGGAAAGTGGATTTGATGTAGCAGATCAGCCATAAGAAGCCATATGGACTACTCCTGCTCCTATTTCTTATGTTCTTATGTTCTACATTGCTACAGATATTTTTAATACCAAGTTCCTGTGATTTATTTTATAAATTTTACTATTAACTACCTTTTATATTAATTTTTAAGATTTTCCATTGTCTTATGTTTTATAGAGCATTAGACTCTTAGTGAATTAACACTAAAATAAAAGCAAAATACTGCAGATGCCGGAAATCTGAAATAAAAACAAAAAGTGCTGGAAATACTCAGCAGGTATGGCAGTATCTGTGGAGAGAGAAGCAGAGTTAACATTTCAGGTCAGTGATCTTTCATCTGATGACCTGAAACGTTAACTTTGCTTCTCTCTCAACAGATGCTGCCAGACCTGCTGAGCATTTCCGGCACTTTTTGTTTTTATTATAGTGACTTAACACTGCTTGGTGCTGTGGCCTGATGAAAGGTGGCACCATTGAATGATCCTAGTCTGTTATTACAGGACCCAATCTTCACCCAAATTGAGCTGTATAAAATGAAACTGGCGTATACAGCAATGACAGGTAAGAATGAGAGATTAAACTGATGGGTAAGAATGAGATGTGGGATGGATTAGAAGAAGAAAGCACGCAGGAAAGAAATATATCAGGAAGAAGGCAGAGAACAGCCAGAAGAAAATGAGTGATTAGCTAATGGACCTTCAGAGAGAAGTTGCAGCAGGCATTGTAGAGTTGTAAGATAATTATAAAACTTAATTGTTTACCTAGTTGTAGATCAATTATTATTTAAGTATCTTACTACACATCATCCCTGATCAGATTGCTCTATCAGATAAAGCAGATCTCTCATTAATACCTGCCAAATTTGGCTACTGATTTTAACCTGTATTTTTGAAGGAAGTGTCATTTTGTCACCAGCTGTCAGGATGTGCCTTACAGGTAAAAGCTGCATCTTTTGGTACCTGTTGACAGCTCTAGAACTGATGACGGAATGTCTGAAATATTAATCTTCAGGTATTGACTGGCTGACTACGAATTTCTAACATTTTCTGTATTTCTTTCAGGTTTGATTTTTTTCTTTTGATCTTTTTTTTGTGAATTTGGAACCTGTCAGTTGATGCCAGAAAAGACTTTGCTATCTGAATATGCCTTTAAGATTCTTATCTTTAGTGCAAAAGTAACTGGATGAAATTAAATCAGCGAAGAAGCTTTTGAGTTTCGAACTGGAGTGAAGAAAGATAACTTCACAAAAAATGATGACTGCAACAAAATTCCTTACAGGACACAGATGAATCACATAAATGTCCTGCAGCTTTACAGTAACAGAGGTTCATGGAGGTTTACAGTAACAGGATCATGGAGCTGTAAGTAATTTTATGAAGTGCCTTTACCTCGGGATAGCATTTCTTTATCAGGACTGTCATTCTATCTAATTTCTTTATTACCTGAATTTACCTTTAGGCATTCTGACAAGGCAACTGTCAATCTGGCTACAGTGTTTGTTATAAGCCTGGCTCAGGTGGTGCAGAACTGTAAACGGGACAGCCAGCATTACAGAATCTGGGGCATGTTCAATTAACATTCCTTGATTATTTCAGTGAGTTATTCTTAAGTATATACAAAGTCATCAGGTAAGGCATAAATTATCTGCCTTCAGCAAAATGAGCAGCTGAAATACAAGCTT
This sequence comes from Heterodontus francisci, assembly GCF_036365525.1. NCBI lineage: Eukaryota > Metazoa > Chordata > Chondrichthyes > Heterodontiformes > Heterodontidae > Heterodontus > Heterodontus francisci. The sequence goes on from NC_090372.1 coordinate 74,510,418, forward strand.
TACCTGACAGTGCTTGTCGGTCTTTTATTAGCCACTTTTATCTACATTCTTGTAAATGCATGCCACTGTTTGCTGAGACTCCAACCAATGATTACCTTTGTGAAACTTCATAGTCAGGACACCTGAGATAAAAAGTAGTGTGAGAAAAAGACTCAGTTTCCCATCATTAGGCTACACTACAAGGTGTGAAAGTAATAAGCGCCCTTCACTGGCTCATGTTTCACAGGTTCTTTATGAAAGAATATGGCATAGAGTTGCAGTGATGTCCAGTGAATAAAAGAAAACACACAATATGTTACGGGCAGTGTTTAGTTGAACTGATAAGGATTCAAATGCCTGGTTCCTATGTGCATTCCTCTTTGCATAAGGATCTATAACCTAGACATTATTGCTAATGACATTAGTGGATGAAAACTTAGTGCATTTATAGGATGTTCATCTGTACGCTATTTTGGGAAGGTGCTAACTCATTTAAGCGAACTGATCAATGCTTCCATTGAAATAGTGAATAGAGCACGTTAAGTGTTTGTCCACTGATACTGAGCAGGAGAGCAGGAGAGGAAGAGAAACCGTCTTGAACAACAACAGCTTAGATTTATATAGCAACTTTAACATAATAAAACATCCCAAAGAGCTTCACAGGAACATTATAAAACAAAGTACAATACTGAGCCACAAAAAGACATATCAGGTTAGATGACCAAAGGCTTGGTCACAGAGGTAGGTTTTAGGGGTGTTTTAAACAAGAAAAGCAAGTTGGAGAGGCGGAGAGGTATGGGAGGGTATTCAAGAGCTTGCGGCCTACGCAACTGAAGGCATGGCCACCATTGGTGGAGTGATTAAAATCAGGAATGCATAAAAGGCCAGAATCAGAGGAGCACACATATCTTGGAGGGTTGTGAGACTGGAGGAGACAGGGAGGGGTGAGGCCATGGAGGGATTTGAAACAAGGATGAGAATTTTAAAATCAAGACATTGCTTAACCAGGAGCCAATGTAGGTCAATGAACACAGGGGTGATAGGGGAACGGGACCTGGTAGAAATTAAGAAACGGGCAACAGAGTTTTGGATAAATTCAAGTTTACAGAGAGTAGAATGTGGGAGACCAATCAGGAGTGCATTGAAATAATCACGTCTAGAGGTAACAAAGGCATGAATGAGGGTTTCAGCAACAGATGAGCCGAGATAAGGGTGAGTTTGGGCGATGTTACAGAGGTAGAAATAGGCATTGTTAGAGATGGCACAAATATGAGGTTGGAAGTTCACCTTGAGGTCAAATGCAACACCAAGGTTGCGAGCAGACTGTCTTAGTCGCAGACTGTTGCCAGGGAGAGGGATGGAGTTTGGACAGGGACCAAAAACAATGGCTTCAGACTTCCCAATATTTAATTGGAGGAAATTTCTGCTCATCCAGTACTGGATATTGGATAAACAGTCTACACAGAGGGTTGTGAGACTGTGGAATGCGCTGTCAGAATTAATGATTGAAACAGAGACCTTGTCAAATTTTTAAAAAAAGGTTAGCTAGGTGGTTGAAAGAAAGGGGAATAACTGGTTATGGGAACAGGATGGGCCCAAGAGATTAGAAGTATTGCTCGGTTGAAGATAAAAACCAACAGACTGGTTGGGCTGAACGATCTATTTCTGTGTTGTAATTTCTAGCTTACAGCTCCAATAATCGTGTTGCTGCAAACCTGCAGGACCAAGAGGAAGAGGAGGAGGTGGAAGAGGAGGAATGGAGGAGGCATCTAGCAGAATCCCTTTCTGCCTGGGATGTTTGGGAAGAACTCACCCGAGTATGCCACCAGTGACTGCAAGCCCAATTTCCCACTCACCAACAGTCTCTTCTTACTGACTATTGCTTTGCCACAATGCAAAAGTAAAAGCCACCTCAAAATAAACATTCCAAGCCAAATTTACAAATGAAAGAATGCCATATTATATACAAACGTCAACTAATGACCCTTGTGCATTCCCTTAGTGCTGACTTCCATGTGCCTTTGCCTGTCCTACTGCTCTTATGCAGTAGTACCCGAGTGACTGCAGCATGACTGGTGGGAAGCTGCTGAGTTTCAGTTGAGGAAACTACAGATGGTCTTAGACAATGACCTCCAGCAGCTCTGGGCCTAGAAGGCTCGGCTTTGGGCAGCAGCAGTCTGGGCTGGCTGGTTGAGAAGCAACAGTAAGGGCACTGGCAGAGTGGTGAAGTGGGAGGATGAATGCTGTCATTCAGACATGCTGGTAGGATATTTGCACTAGCTCCGGTGTTGTTCTTAACCCTGAGTGTATGTTTGCCAGCATTCTTTGGGTACATGATGTTAATAGCAGCAAAAGCTTCCAATTGTTTGAATTCATCAACACAATGTGTCAGATTCACAATGTGGAATGCCTGTTCATCTTCTGACTGAGAATTACTTCTCTCTGAGTCTTGTCTCAGGTCTGTTTTGCTGCGGACCTCATGTATTGGCTTGCGTTTATGAAGGTCTCTGGCGCTCTCCTTGCTGCTGTTGCCCTGTTGCTGAGCCTGTATTCTGTTTTCTTGTGTCCTACTGTGACTTCTGGCTGCAACTTTGAAGCCAGATTTCTTGCATAGGTGGGCCCAGTGTCCTTTTGCACCACACGCCTTGCACAGGTCTTGAAATGCAGGAACGCTTCACGGTGAGTGGGACAAACCACACTTATCACCTTATCACACAGCCTGCTTGCTCTTTTCACCCTGGTTATTGTGCCAGTACTGTTGGTTACACCTAGTGTTTACAGATGCTGTTGTCCAGCTACAATGGCTTCATATTTCCTGCCATCTTCTAGTAGCACATCAATGCAGTGACCTTTCTTTTTCCCCAAGAGGTCTTTCTGAAACACTTCAATGGGTATTGAGACAAACACCAGCTCCATTAGTCGCTCTGACAGCTCGGTTTCTGAGAAATCGCATTCGTTACCCTTACTATGGCATCTTCTGATGGACTGATCTAATGATTCCTGTGGCTGTTGCCTGTAGCACATCAATTCCATGTGGTGAATTCTAAAATTCACTCTTAATTGGAGCTGATCTTCTAGCACTTTCCATATCTTTGCAGGATCTTTCTGGTCCTCTTCAGATAAGCCAGAGGTATTGATTCTGTATAACCCTTCATTTTCAACTATTAGTATTTTTACAGTCTGCTTCTCTGGTTCTGTAATCACTTGGTCTGTGAGGCATAACTGCATTCTTTGTTTGAAAAGTTGGAACTCGGATAGGATATCAATGGCCTTCTGGTGCATGCTGAAAAACTTGGTATCCATCTTCCTGCTATTCTTTTGCTTAAAACTTGTTTTAAGCCTTGTGTTATGTCTCTGCACTGTTTCCCCTTTAAGAAACTTTGTTATTTAGACCAGCTGCTTGGAATGAGAGGAGCAGGTGTTTGACAGTGCTCTGTGTTTATCTTGCAGCACTTAAGCTTGCCTGTTTACACAGCTGTGCAATAGGCAGTTCAATTGCTTTTTTTGCTAAAGTTTGTTTATGTTCTTCACACTCGAGTGGTTTAATGGTACATTTTTTACACTGTGGCTGCGTGAAGGGAAACTGCAGTGATTGGGGTTTTCCCGTGCTTTTTGCAATCGAATGCCTCCTGTAATGGTGCTGACCTCAGTCAGCTTGGGAGAGGAGTTGGGTTGTCCCTGTTATTTTTTCAGAGAGACTTTAGAAAAAAATTATTTTTAAGCACTTCAGAGCTTCTTCTTTTCAACTGGGATTCCTCAACCCCTGGCAGAATGACACACTTGATCGCAGGAATTGATTTGCAGCCTGTCATTCTGAGCTCTATCTTCTACAGCTGGAGGTAGGTTCTTTCTTCTTTTCACTTTTAGTGACTCATGAACGAGGACACCCGGGTCCCTTTGGACATCAATACTTTTCAACTTCTCACTATTTAAGAAATATTCTGTCTTTCTGTTTTTTTCTACCAAAGTGGATAACTTCACATTTATTCATAGTATATTTGATCTGCCATGGTCTTGCTCATTCACTTAGCCTGTCCAAGTACCCTTGAAGCCTCCTTGCATCCTCTTCACAAATTACATTCCCACCTAGTTTTGTGTCATCAGCAAATCTGGAAATGTTACATTTGGTTCCCACATCCAAATCATTTGTATAGATTGTGAACAGCTGTGGTCCCAGCGCTGATCCTTGTGGTACCCCACTAGTAACAGCCTGAAAATGACCTGTTTATTCCTACTCTCTTTTTTCTGTCTGTTAGCCAATTCCCAACCCATACCAGTATATTACCCCCAATCCCATGCTCTAATTTTGTTTACTAACCTCCTGTGTGGGACCTTATCAAAAGCCTTCTGAAAATCCAAATACACCACATGCACTGGTTCTCCTTTATCTATGCTACAAGTAACATCCTCAAAAAACTTAAACAAGTTTGTCAAACATGATTTGCCTTTTATAAATTTATGTTGACTCAGGCCAATCCTATCATTACTTTCTATGTGTCTAGTTATCACATCCTTTTTAATGAATTCTAACATTTCCCCTACTACTGACATCAAACTTAAAGGTCTGTAGTTCCCCGTTTTCTCACTCCCTCCTTTCTTAAATAGTAGGGTTACGTTTGCTACTTTTCAGTCTTCAGGAATCTTTCCAGAATGTATAGAATTTTGGAAGATAACTACCAATGCATCCATTATCTCTATAGCCACCTCCTTCAACACTCTGGGATGTGGCTCATCTGGTCCAGGGAATTTATCGACCTTCAATCCAGTTAATTTTTTGAGTACTACCTCTTTATTAATATTAATTTCTTTCAGTTCCTCATTTTCACAAGTCCCTTGGTTCCCTGGTATTTCTGGGAGATTTTCTGTATCTTCCTCCGTGAAGACAAACACAAAGTAATTGTTTAGTTTCTCCGCCATTTCCCTATTCTCCATTATCTATTCACCAGTCTCTGCCTATAATGGACCCACATTTGTCCTTGCTAGTCCTTTCCTTTGCACGTACCTAAAGAAGCTTTTACAGTCCACCATTTTGTTTCTCACTAACTTGCATTCATATTCTCTTTTCCCTTTCTTTATCAGATTCTTGGTCATCCTTTGATGGATTCTAAATTGCTCCCAGTCCTCGGGCTTACCATTTTTTCTGGCAACCATATAAGCCACTTCCTTTGATCTAATGAAATCTTTAACTTCTTTTGTTAGCCACAGATGATTCATCTTTCCTGTTGGGTTTTTGTGTCTTAGAGGATTGTATATTTGTTGTAGACAATACTTCTTTAAATACTAGCCATTGCCTGTCTACCGTCAAATCTTTTAGTATATTTTCCCAATCCAACATAGCCAACTTGCCCCTCATACCTCCATAGTTTCCTTTGTTCAGATTTAACATTCTAGCTTCAGAATGAACTATATCATATTCAAACGTATTGTAAAATGCTACCATATTATGGTCACTATTTCCCAAAGGCTCCTTTACAGCCAGGTTATTAATTAGTCCTTTCTCATTACATAATACTAAATATAAAAACCCCGATCCCTAGTTGGTTCTTCAACCTATTGCTCCAGAAACCCATCTGGTACACACTCCATCCTCCACAACATTAGGTTGATTAGGTTTACCCAGTCTATATGTAAATTAAAGATGCCCATTATTACTGTATTACCCATGTTACATGAACCTCTTAATTTCCTGATTTATACCCTGCCCAACATTACCACTACTGTTTGGTGGCCTATAAACAACTCCTGCCAATGTTTGCTGTTCTTTGCTGTTTCTTAGCTCCACCCAAATTGATTCTACATCTTGATCCTTCGATCTAAGATCCTCTCTCACTAATGTACTGATCTCATCCCTTATTAAGAGCGCTACCCCGCCTCCTTTTCCTTTTTGCCTATCCTTCATAAATGACAAATATCCTTGAATATTCAGTACCCAGTCTTGGTCACCCTGTAACCATGTCTCTGTAATAGCAATTAAATCATACCCATTTACCTCTATTTGTGCCTTCAAATCATCTACCTTGTTGAGAATACCACATGCATTCAGATAGAGTGCCCTTAACTTTGTCTTTTTAACATTATTCCACATTCTGATCCTATTGTTGCTTGCCTCTGCTTATTTTTCTTTTAATTTTGCTTGCTAGTTTTCTACTTCCTGTTATCAGTTTTTTTTCCCTGCAATCTGAGCTCCTTCTCAGGTTCCCATCCCCCGGCCAATCTAGTTTCTCCAAGAGTACGAGCAAATCTCCCAGCGGGGATGTTAGGCCTGGTCCTGCTAAGGTGCGACCTGTCCATCTTGTGCAGGTCCCACCTGCCCAGAACCAGTCCCAATGCCTCAGAAATTTGATGCCCTCCCTCCTATACTAATTCTCCAGCCATATGTTCAGTCGCTTGTCACAGAAGTGTACTATGCTGAATGATGATTTTTTAATCCATTGGCTGGAAACCTGAATTAAAATTTTAAAAAGGAACAGATAGAAGGTTACTGCTAGCAGTTAAGATGGTCACTGCAATTTGCATCACTATACCTACATTCCAATGCATCGCAGTGGAGACAACTTGTCTGCCAATCCTCCCCAGAACAATGGCCTGGGGAATTTTGAGTGAACTACCTAGCCTGCTCCCATTAATAAGACATTAAGACAATTGCTTGGGACATTAAACTGGTGGAGTCGAACCACTCAAAACTAATCACTTGAACAATAGGACCCTGCTTGAGCGAAGGAAACTCCTAGACATGAACTGATTAAGTTGCAAAAGGGAATTCACACTGGACCATCATGTTGAATCATTGGGTGGCAGTCATGTGAGAGGCCCACCAGCTGTGTGTTTAAGATAGTGTTTTTGCTGCAGCAACAGAGAGAGGTAACTAGACACTGACAAGAGAAGACCCAATTGGGGTTCCTTCTCCCTTCTCTCTTTCTCTCCAGTCCACCTTACTAGCTTTCAATCCTGCCTTGTGGCCATAACCACATAGGCCTATCACTGCTGCAGACAGAGACCCCATGAAGGAAATAATCCAGAACACTGTCTCCAGCAGGACCACTGAGTCAGCCAGCCACATCTGCAAGCCAGAAGCCTCGGGACCACCAAGTTCATCGGGAAGCCAGCTGAGTCACCAAACTCCACAGCCTGTATACCCCCTTGTATTACTCCGGACTCTAATCCATCCAATCTATCCTTCTCCACTCTGTAACCTATTTGTGTGTGTATATGTGTGCACCTCGAGTGTGTGTGTGTGAAAGTTGGAGCATAGTTTATTATATTACTTAGATCAGTTTAAGCTATAAACAATAAAGCTAACTTCTTTCTTTGTTAAACTCAAGAAGACCTATCTAATTGTTTATTTTATGATCACAGCATGTAAATAATTAAATACTCACTGAATTGGTAAGCATAGCCACTTTAAAAATGAAATAAACCTGTTGCAGTCAAACAAGGAGACAGACAAGAGAGAAGCCCTTCAGCCCCTTCTCACCTGATCGTAACATGCTCAATCCTCCTACTTCTATGCTCACCAGCACATGGCATTGGGAGTAATGCTGAGATTACTGCTTTTGAGGTCTTGTTTTTTAATCTATTTCCTAGCTCCCTAAAATCTGCTTTCAAGACCTCATTCCCTCATCCCTCGTCCTTGGTATCAATCTGGACTATGACCTCTGGCTGTTTACCCTCCCCAGAAGAATGTCCTGCAGCCACTCTGTGATGTCCTTGATGCTGGCACCAGGGAGTCAACATACCATCCTGGAGTCATGTTTATGGCCACAGAAACGCCTGCCTATTTCCCTAACTAATGAATCCCCTATCACTATTGCTCTTCCACTCTTCTTCTTTCCCTCTTGTGCAGCTGAGCTTGGCTCTGGCTGCATCCTCTGAGGAACCATTGCTCTTACCAATATCCAAAATGGAAAACTAGTTAGTGAGCAAGATCGTCTCAGGGGACTGCTGACTACCTGTCTGGTTCTCTTAGACTGCCTGTCAGTCATCCATTCCCTGTCTGCCTGCATGCTCCTAACCTGCAGTGTGACTACATCCGTAAGCATGCTACCCACATAGTTCTCTGCCTCGCGGATGCACCACAGTGACTCTAGCCACAGCTCAAGTTTCAAAACCTCAAGTTTCTGCAGCTGGTGACGCTTCGTGCAGATATGTTCGTCTAGGATACATGGTGCATCCATGACTTCCCACATGCCACAGGACATACATTATACTCGCCTGAGCTACCCTGCCATACCTTAACCTTACAAACTATTTATTGTAAGTAGAATACTTACTAGTTACTCACCAATCATATTCTTCCCCTGTACCGAAGTAAGAACCAAATACTGGAGGGTGAAAAAGGTAGAAAAAAAGAAGCACCTCCTTCCCCCTCTTCACTGAACTCCCTGACTCACCAAACCCCAGCTTCACACTCTGTGCCAAACCACACTCCGTGACATGCTACACTCCTGAAGGATGTAATTGCACTAGAGAAGGTATAGAGGAGATTTATGAGTTGTTGTCAGGAATGGAGAATTTTGGAAATGAGGAAAGATTGAATATGTTGGGATTGTTTTCTTTGGAACAGAGGAGGCTGAGGGAGATTTAATTGAGGTGTGTAAAATTATGAGGGGCTTAGATGGACTGGATAGAATGAGCCTATTTCCCTTGGCAGAGAGATCAATAACCAGGGGGCATAGATTTAAAGTAATTGGTTGAAGGATTAGATGGGAGTTGAGGAGAATTTTTTTCACCAAAGTGCGATGGGGGTCTGGAACCCACTGCCTGAAAGGGTGGTAGAGCCAGAACCCTCACCACCTTTAAAAAATACTTGGGTATACACTTGAAGTGCTGTATCCTACAGGGCTACAGACCAACAGCTAGAAAGTGGGGTCAGGCTGGATAACTCTTTTTCAGCCAGCGCAGGCAATGGGCCAAGTAGCTTCCTCCCATGCTGTAAATTTTCCATGTTTCTAATCTCCTCAGGGAATACAAAACAAGTTTCTGCAATCTATCTTTCTGCTGCTACTCCCCTGTACCTCCTCAGAAGCCAAAATATCTTTCCTGAGGTTCAGTGCTCAAAACCAAAGGCAGTATTCCAGATGGGCTCTGATCAAACCTTTACACAACGGAACTATTGCTTCCTCACTTTTGAATGCAAACACCTTTCAGAAATGACTTTAGCCCAGGGGTGAGAAAGTGATGTTTCAGTTGTGTAAAGACTAATTCCATTAGCCTTTTTCCTTACTTTTTGTATCTGTGCACTAGCTTTTAGTGATTTGTGCAGATGGATAGCTAAATCCCTTTGCTCCTCCACAACTCTTGGGAAAAGAATTAATTGCCCACGCTACAGACGCCAGGCTCTGCTTTGCTGGAGTGCAATGTACCACAGTCCCAGGAGGAAGAGAGAGAGAACAACAACACAGGACTATGTAGAGGTCCCGTCATTTGATCTTACACTCACATCCACCAGTTCATATACTGACACTCCACTTGGATGCAGGTATAGAATTGGGAATCACCACATGATGAGTCATTCAAGCATAAGTGGGCTGCAGCCAGGCCATGGGTAAAGGATGGTTTTTATTTTTTTTATTTAGAGATACAGCACTGAAACAGGCCCTTCAGCCCACCGAGTCTGTGCTGACCAACAACCACCCATTTATACTAACCCTACAGTAATCCCATATTCCCTATCACCTACCTACACTAAGGGCAATTTAAAATGGCCAATTTACCTATCACCTGCAAGTCTTTGGCTGTGGGAGGAAACCAGAGCACCCGGGGAAAACCCACGCAGACACAGGGAGAACTTGCAAACTCCACACAGGCAGTACCCAGAATCGAACCCGGGTCCCTGGAGCTGTGAGGCTGCGGTGCTAACTACTGCGCCACTGTGCGGAACAAGTTTACAACCTCCCCCTCCGGTGAGTTGGCAAATGAACCATCTTTTATTCATGACCTGGCTGCAGCCCACTCATGCTCAAATAACTCATCACGTGCTGAGCCCAACTCTGTACTAGCCTCCAAGGTACATAGAGTGTCAGTATCTGAGCTGGTGGCTTTAAGTGTCAGATCAAGTGACGGGGCTATGAGTGCTATGCCGTTGCTCCCTCTTTTCCTCATGGGGCTGCTATGGCAGGGCAGGCAACAATTCTTGGGTCTCTGAAAGAAGGAAATCAGATGGGGAAGGTTGGTGTGAGGGAAGGCAGTTGGGGTAGGAAGCAGGAGGTCCATGGTCACATCAGCAACAACTTGCTCATCATGCCAGATAGCAGGATGCGGGTGTGCTGGAGTTGTGGACTTAAGGCAGGAACATAACATGGGGTGCCATGTCCCTGTCGCTCCCAGCCCCATGATGCTGAGAGTCATCTCCTCTGTCTGGCTTAGGAGATGCAGGCATCCTTTTCCCCTGCCGATTCTGCTCCCCTCTATTGTATGTCACCTTGTACTGCAAGAGAGAGGGAAGAATGTTGTGATTTTGTTGCACGGTGTTTGGGTGAATAGCTAGAATTATGTGGAAGCAGCAAGAGGTAGCTGTGAGGCTGACATCATTGGTAGATGTGTGAGGATCAGGTGAAGTATCTGAATGTTAGTCATCAGCCCTGACTGCCAGGGTATTCTGCTGCGTGAATGATGGTGGTGTGGTGCACTGAGCAATTTGAGAGGCTGGCATCGTGGTGGCTAAGAGATGTCATGTGACGATAGATTCATTAATGTTGACCACCTGCCTGATGTCATTAGACTTCTTCTGACACTGCTGCCATTCCTCGGGTCCAGAGTCTGTGAGTTGATCTCCCTACCCACCTGCTCTCAATCCCTTATAAGGTTTGTCCTTGAGGGTCTCCTGGCCCCCTGTGAAACCATGATGCCTCTCGTCCTGCCCACCTCCACCACTATAGCCTCCAGTATCCCATCTGTCACCCTGGCACCCTCTCTCTGCCCTGGTATTACGTTTTCCACCTTATAAATTCCACCAATGCTATTCAGTACAGCTTCCATTTAAGAGGGACAGCCTGCCTTTAAGACCAGCATGCTGGTTGCCCCACATGCTCTCAGCATGACATTGATCAGCCCTCTACTGGGTGCAGGGCATGAAGAGGATGCCAGCAGCGAGGAACCTGCTCAGTCTCACGATACAATCAGGTAAATGAGATAGGAGCACCAAGCTTGTGTGCTGCCACCTTCGGGCGCGGGCAGGTCACAAAGGTCAACCACACGCCCGAGAAACAGGGAAAATTAATTTCTAGCCCTCGGTGCCTGACCATTTAGAAAATATTCACATTTGTCTTTCTCATATCCAAAGTGGGTGACCTCACATTTCCTCACATTGATTCCATGTGCCTTCTCATTTTTGCCTGCTCATTTAACCTGTCTCTGTCCCTTCCTCACTTCCTGCTCCCATCTGCACAACTCACTGTGCCTTATAACTGAGTGTCATCAGCAGACTTGGATGTACAACTGTCTATTCCTCAATACATATGGTGAAAGATTGAGGCCCTATTGCAGGTGCTGTTCTAATAAGATGCACATGTTTAAAAGTCTGGAATAAGATACTCCTGTTTAAAAGTCTGGTTTTACCCTGCAATTTTGGCATTAATTGCCGGTTGCCATGGTTTAAATGTGCCTGGAGGGATAAAGCAGAGACCTGCATAGTTAACACTTAAGTGCTGATTCGGAGCATTTTTCGGGAGTATATATAGCCTTTTACTGAAGGTATGGAGTGTGCTGGCTGACAGACAATGGCTCAGGGACTGAGGAAGAGGGCTCCCAGGTTCTCAGATGCAGCAGTAGAGGTCCTGGCAGAGGAGATATGGCAAAAGGGGGAATGTCCTGTATCAGCAGAGGGGAAGGTGACCACAAAGGCAACTAATACGATGGATGTAGGAGGAAATTGCTGAGAAGATCACAGCCAGGAGCACTGCCCCCAGGATGTGGCTGCAGTGCCACAAAGAATTTAATGATTTGAGATGAATGGTCAAGGTAAAATTCCACCTCACAAAGACACTTCTCAATAACTGCAGCACCAGCAGCATCACTACCTAACTATACACGGACATTCACACACTTTCCACTATTTCATTCTTCAAACGCACTACTCACACCTCGAACATAACTCACAGCTATTCAACCCTATGAGGCATCACACACACACACACACACACACACACACACACACACACACACACACACACACACACACACACACACACACACACACACACACACACACACACACACACACACACACACACACACACACACACACACACACACACACACCGGCCAATACATTCATTCACCATCACCACTCTTTCTCTTCCAGGTCAAGATAGCACATAACAAGCAGCAGGAGGACCTGACCGGATGACGGGCGTCATGACTCCATGAGATCATTCCCCTTGAGGAGGCAGTGCTCGGGCTGGCGGGAAATCAAGTGATATGGGGAGCAGATGGGAAAGTGGAGTTGAGGCAGAAGATCAGCCATAAATGGCGGAGCAGGCTCAAGGGGCTGTATGGTCTACTCCTCTTCCTATTTCTTATGTTCGTATGGCAAAAACATGGCCACAGGCAGAAGAGGGAACATATCACCTGGAGGTTTGTGCCCACTCCAGCTTTCTTATAGATCCATAACTAGTCTTGATCCCTAATTCCTCAAACCTAACATCACTCACGTGCTCTATATAGCCTGATCACACACATCCTCTTATACTGGCCACTCACACTGCAATCTAACGCTTCTACCTTTATCATTGCAGGCTCCCAAGAGCAAGATCTACATTGCACCCAATCCCCTGCCCACACTGGAAGAGGAAGAAGAATCACCTCACCCCACACAGCAAGAGGAGAGAGAGGAAGAATGCTCTGTGTCAATCACCACTATTATGAACACTGGACATTGTAGTTTGGTTATGTTTTAAACGCTGTAATCTTTAGTTCAGTATAAATTCTGCCCAGAGACAAGTCATTGGCCTTGGTTACCATGGGAACAAGGACCTCAGATCAAAGACCCATTTGAAAGTAGGGTGCAAGTTTGTAACACCTGAAGGACAATGGGTTTTGCTCTCCCAGACTCACAGATTGTAAACAGGGAGCCAAGGTTCTAAAAATACAGAATTCGATTTGCAATCTTCAACACCTAGAAACAGAAGAAGGCCCAGGTGGTTTTGCTATGGTCAGACTTATGGACTCTAAGAATTGTTAAAGGCAAACAACTATTGACTTTTGATCAGTATAAATTCAAAGGGCTTTCCTAGGTCTGGAGACTGAATGGAAGAAAGGAAGACCAGCAGGGCTGTGCAGCCTAAAACAGCTGCTCTCAGATCACTGATACAGCAAAAGGCTGCTAGGACTTGAACCCGGTTCGAAATTTGAGGTTTGTGGAGGAGAAAAGACCAACAGGATCGCCAGAGATTGCCTTATTAACGGAAGTCTAGTCGAATGTGCTTGGAAGAAGTGAGCGAAGAGGATATTGGCTTTGATATGGACACTGGGAGATGCAACCCATTGCAAATGGAAGGAGTTTGAGACTTCTAACTGCAAGGATACCTTTTCGATAAGAACACTAATTTATAAATGTGGTATGGAGTTTTCAAGCATGTTAATAAATTAGTGGGAAATATCTTTCTCTGTAATTTATTGTATTAGCTACCAGCTAAATACTGTTTAGTTAATGTAGATTTTTAGTTTAGTTATAGTAGAAGTCTTAAAATGTAAAATCCTGTCGTGTCATTCTTTATTTGGACTGGGGAGTTCATATCTCTTATTTTAGAGTTAACAGTCTTTACTGAGGTCGTAACAAATTGGGGGCTCGTGCAGGATTCGAATCATTCACAATTAGGCTGTAGAATGGGTACACTAGAACTTGCTAGAATTTAAATGAACAAGATTTCACAATTACTTTTGTTGTCTTCATAAAGAAAAGTCAGCATGTCTACTTTTAGCTCTCAAGCTTTTGCAGAGAGAGAAGATTTGACTCACAATGACTTAATACACTTAACAGGCTGTGTTAAAGGTTATAGCAGAGCAAGTGGGGGTTAGTTTAAAATCAAAAGCTAAAAAGGTAGAAATTGCTGAAGTGTTGGCTCGGAATTTTAACTTAGAGCAGGAAAAGAGTGATCTTGGTAGCACTTAGATTGAGTTAGCCAGAATTGAGTTACAAATGAAGCAACTGGAACTGGAAAGAGAAAGAGAAAGAGCAAAAGAAGAAAGAGAAAGAGAAAAGGAAGAAAAAGAAAGAGGAAGACAATTACAATTTGAAATGAGAAAATTTGAATTTGAATATCAAAGAGAAAGGAGGAAAAAGAAAGAGACTTACAAAGAGAAAGAGAAGCCAGGAAATTTGTACTGGACAAGGATAGGCTTAAATTACGCAAACAGCGGGCGGCAGGATGGCTTGAGAATGAATCTGATTTAATTCCTGGTTTTGATTTGACAAGGAATATATGCTTGCTGCCTCTAAGTTCAGTGAGGAAAGAGTTGAAATGTACTTTGTGTCCTTTGAAAAAAAATGACTGCGCAGTTGCAATGGAACAATTTTATTGCAAAGTGTGTTAGTGGGAAAAGCGTTAGAGCTATATTCAACCTTCTCAGAGGAACAGTCAAGTGACGATAAAACGTTAAAACTGTAGTTCTCAATGTTTATAAATTGGTACCAGAGGCTTACAGACAAAAATTCAGGAATGTTAAAAAAAAGGCCAGACATATATGGAGTTTGCTGGAGAGGAGGAAATGGTGTATAGGTCAATGAAGATTGAACAAGAATTTGAAAGCCTCCGTGAAGTAGTCCTAATGGAAAAATTTTAAAATAGTGTCCCTTCAGGAATAAGGTCCCACCTGGAAGAACATAAAATTGGTAAAATAAGGGATGCCACGATAATTACAGACAATTACGAATTGACCCACAAAAGAAGCCCCAGTTTGGAAACTTTCAGAGAAGTTGGAAAGATAGGAAGGTCAATACTGAAAAGACCTCTAGTTTTAGTGAGAGAAAGGGTAATGGAGAGTATACAGGCAAGCCTTAGAGTAGTAAGAAAGATAATCAGGAGATTAGTGTTGAGGCAAAAGGACCAACATTTTATTTTTTAATAAAGAGGGCATATAAAATCAGAATTCTGGAATTTAAAAGGCAAACCAGTAGCTGTGATAGGTTTACTGAAAGCCTGTCCTAAGAAGGATGTCCCAATAGAAGGTGCTGCTGACAAGCTTGTGGCCTTGGTGATTTTGAATAATGAGCAGAGCTACTTTCCCCTGTGTGCTAATGAATTAAATCAGGTCCCTGAAGGTTATACAGGTTTTGTGCTCAAGGGTGAGTTGTGCCCATATCTGTCTGGTAAGGCAGGCAAATCGATTGTTCTGCTTCGAGATACAGGGGAAACCCAGTCATTAATGGTAGCAAAGGATGTGAATTTTCCTCCAAGTAGTTCAATGAATGGGCAAGTCATAGTGTGGGGCATTGAGAGAATTTATTTACCTGTTCCATTGTATAAGGATAATTTATAATGTGATTTAGTCACTGATCCTGTAATAGTGTGAGTCATTCCTGATTGGCATATTGAAGGGGTGGATTTGTGGCTAGGAAATGACTTAGCTGGGGAGAAGGTATGGTGTTTCCAGTAGTTTCAGAAAAGCCAGCTGAGGTTGCTGAAGTTGATGTTTTGCAGAAAGAATTTCCCAGAGTATTCCAGGTTGTTGTGTCGTGACTAAGGTCCCAGGCTCATCAGGCTGAACAAGATAAGGCAAAGTGAGTGATTATAAAGGACAAGCTGGATGTCTGGCTGGCTGAAAACATTTTCAGGAATTTGAGTGGTGAGGCTAAATTATTTAGCAGATCCTATTTGATTGAGGCACAACCAGGCAGACCCTGATTTAAAGAAAAAATCTCAGACAGCGTGTTCTGAGACCGAGGCTGAGAAAATCCCTGAGTGTTATTATGTCAAGAATGGCATTCTGATGAGGAAGTGGAGACTTCCCCAAAGGCTCACTGATGAGGATTGGGCTGTAGTCCATCAAATTGTTGTGCCTCCCTGCTACCACAGTGAAATTTTAAGAATTGCCCATGAGATTCCAGTTGCAGGTTATTTGAGTATTCGGAAGACTCAGGTTAGGGCAATGCTGCATTTTTACCAGCCGAAGCTGCACAGGGATGTGGTTGACTTCTGTAAGACATGTCACACATGTCAGATGATTGGGAAACCACAGCCTTCGATTAAGCCAGCCCAATTAATACTGTCAGAAAAACACTGTATGCCAAATAGGACATATTAATTTCATTGGTTGGAAACTTAGCTTAGACTTTCAATGGAAATATCCTACAAGTTAACTGTTAAAAAATATTAGCAGCCAAGGTGGCCACTGCAATTTACATTTGAAACACCAGGAGATTAGACTGGAGACAAAAAGTCTAACAGAAGCTCAGCCAGGACAATGGCTTGTTCTGAGTGATTGAATTAACTGGAATGGCTTTATTAGCACGGCCTTCAAGGCCATTCCCACTCATTGATTTGAAAAGAGCCAATCCCCTCCAGGTGTGGATGGACATCCTGGGGCATATAGCATCTTGAATTTCATTAGAAGATTCCAGAAAAAACTAATTAGAAACAAAGGGGTAGATAGAACCATGTGACTGCTGGCTCATCTCAGAAGAAACGGAAGTTTTGTGACACAGACAGCAGACAGGCAGTAACTGAGGGTACAGCAGCAAAGACGGCAGCTGCTCCCCCTGTGTCTCTCTCTTTCTCTCTCTCTCTCTCCCCAGAAAATATCATGAAAAGAACCGGCTGCGACTGGGGGACCCCCTCCAAGTCTACAGAATGCTACAGCCAGCAACCAGGGAAGAAAATCAACAACAAATTCTGCCTTCAGAAGCCCTGAGCAAAGCAAGCCAACCACAGTGCACTTGGACCAGCGAGGACTTCAGGACTACAGCTTCAGCCGAGCACTACTGGACTTACACACTGTATTTAAGTTCCATTCATTCTGGACTTTAATTCAGCCACCAACTCTGTTTCCCTCTGTAATCTATTTGTCTGTGTGTGGTTCATGTGTGAATGTATGCGTGAATTTGTAGCATATTTTTTAATACCTTTAAATCGGGTTAGAGCGTTAAGTGTAATAAACTTACCTCTTTTATGTTTAAACTCAAGAAACCTGTCTGATTGGTTCTTTTGCAATCACGTTAGAGGAACAAGGTCAAATACTCACTGAGGTGGTAAGTTCAACTGCTGTGTTAAAAAAGGAGAAACCCTGTTGCAGTCAAACGAGAGGAAGGGCGAAAAGGGAGCCTACGACCCCCTCCTCACCTGGCCACATAACAATACCGATACCTGCTTTTGACGAACCGTTTAGTAGGGTTCTTGTGGGATTGTGTTGGACTGTTATCCACCCCTAAGTCAGGTTACAAGTTTCTCCTAGCCATCATGGATTTGTCCACTCGGTTTCCAGAGGCAATATCCTTGAAAAAGATCACAGCGAAAGTTGTGATTGAGGGGTTGATTCAGTTTTTCAGTCGATATGGGTTGCCAAAAGAAATTCAGTTACAGTAGGGGTCAAATTTCATGCCAGGGATATTTCAAGAGGTCATGTGTAATTTTGGAACGAAGCAGCTCAAATCATCCGCTTATCACCCGGTGATAGTCACAAGGTGCTTTGGAAAGGTATCACCAAACTCTAAAGGGCATGATTAAGGCTTATTATTTTGAGTGTCACCGTAATTGGGATAAGGGGATGTCAGTTTTATTATTTGCCACCAGGGATACACCAAATGAGTCTGCTGGTTTCAGTCCATTTGAATTGGTCTATGGGCATGAGGTTAGGGGCTCCCTTAAACTCATTAAGGAGAGACTTTTTGCACAGGAGTAGGAAGCTACCCTCTTAGATTATGGGTTGAGTTTTATGCTATCCCCTGTGGATTTGGAAGTGGGGAGACCATATAATCGGTGGGATGGTGATGAGGTGGAGACGCTATTATATGGGGGTACTCCGTGGTGGCACTTCTCAGTTAAACAGCTGACAGCCTCTGATTGGTCAACAGCTCTCAGAGGGCAGGACTTCCATCACCAGAGTCCTTGATCCTGTGGAAGGCGCGCTGCTGTCCAGTTAAGTACCTTATTGGCACTTAATTTGACAGGCCTCCCATAGAAGAGGTGACACGGGATTCTCGGTGTCACTTTTCCTGGACATCGAGACCCCTGTCACCCTGGTAAAATCCCGATCTATGTGTCAGAATTTCAAGAGACTCTCAAAAACCTGTGAGATGGCTAAAAGAACATCTCAAGGTTTCTCAGAAAATGATGAAAACCCAAGCCGATAGAATAGCTAAGGCACGTAGTTTTCAAACTGGAGATACGGTACTAGTTGTTGCCTTTGCCTGGGAAATCATTGAAAGCTAGGTTCAGTGGACCTTACTTCAGTAAGGGGAAACTCAGTAAGGTAAACTATTTGATTAGTACCCCAGACAGATGGAAAAGTCAAAGGGTGTGTCATGTGAATATGTTGACAAGATGCTACGACTGTGAACATTGTCAGCCAGTAAATGTATGCCAAATGATAGAAGGTGAGGATGGGTAATGTTACTTTAAATGAGCTGGATGAAGAGGCAGAGACTGAGAACTCGCAAATTGAACTTCCTGCGGTGAAACTGGCAAACACAGAAGTGTTAGAAAGTTTAGATATAGTTTTACACTATCTTTCTGAGCAATGTAAAAAGGACATGTTTAGTTTAGAGATACAGCACTGAAACAGGCCCTTCGGCCCACCGAGTCTGTGCCGACCATCAACCACCCATTTATACTAATCCTACACTAATCCCATATTCCTACCACATCCCCACCTGTCCCTATATTTCCCTACCACCTACCTATACTAGGGGCAATTTATAATAGCCAATTAACCTATCAACCTGCAAGTCTTTTGGCATGTGGGAGGAAACCGGAGCACCCGGAGGAAACCCACGCAGACACAGGGAGAACTTGCAAACTCCACACAGGCAGTACCCAGAATTGAACCCGGGTCGCTGGAGCTGTGAGGCTGCGGTGCTAACCACTGCGCCACTGTGCCGCCCCAATAGCCGAGCTGTTAAAAAAGTTTAAAGCAGTATGAGCAGATAAGCCAGGCCAAATTCCTCCAGCTATTCATGGGGTTGATGTAGGGACAACTACACGACTCTTATCCAATCCACAACTTGAGGATCGTATTGACAGAGTGGGGAATTCAGCCTTTAGTAGCAAGATGGATTTGCTGAAAGGATATTGGCAAGTCTCCTTGACTGACCAAGCCAAAGAAGTTTCTGCCTTCATGACCTCAGATGGCCCATCTCAGTGTAAAATCATGCTGTTTGGTATGAAAAATGGATCGGTCACATTTCAAAGATTCATTAACCAGGTGATTGCTGAACTAAGCAATTGTGTTGTGTATATTGATGACTTATTGGTGTACAGTGATACTTGGAAAGATCATGCTGAACACCTAAAGGCTCTGTTTGACAAGTTTGAGAAAGCCAATTTAATCATAACCCTACTTGGGGCATATCGTGCGGCAAGGTCAAGTGTTGCCTAGAGAAGCTGAGGTTCAGGAAATAATAGACTTTCCAGTCCCCAAGACAAAAAAGGAGATACTACGATTCCTAGGGATGTGTGGGTTCTACCCAAAGTTTATTCCTAACTTCAGTACAGCAGTTACGCCACTGACGAATTTGTTGAAGAGAAACATGAAGGTCAGGTGGACAGAATCATGTCAAATGGCATTTGAGAAATTAAAGGCCATTTTAATAAATGAACCTGTTCTAGCGGCACCAAATTTTAGCAGCCCTTTAAACTGGCTATTGATGTTAGTGATGTAGGGATGGGAGCAGTGTTACTCCAAGATGATGATGCTGGTATCAAATGACCAGTCAGTTACTTTTCTAAAATACTAAATAAGTACTGAAAGAAGTACTACACTATTGAAAAAGAGGCTTTAGATCTCATATTGGCTCTTTAATATTTTGAAGTATATGTCAATAATGGTCAATGGGAAATATCTGTTTATACTGAACATAACTTATTAAGGCTTTTGGAGAAATTCAAGAACAATACGTCAGCTTATTCCGGTGGAGTTTAAAGTTGCAACCCCCTCCATTCATGCTAAAAATTGTAAATTTTACAGGAAATAGCAATGTAATTGCTGAAACTCAGTCCAGAATTTTAGGAAACGGTATAGTAGAGGAAAACAACTTGAAGATATGATAATACTGTTGTTAACTGTGTGAAATGTAAAATGATAGTGATTGAAATGTTTAAAATATATGTTAGATGTTGTAGAAAAATCATTACTATGGTAATGGTTTTTCTATTTATAAGGGGGAAGTGTTATGAACACTAAACTTGTTAGTATGGTTATACTTTAAAAGCTGTGATCTTTAATGCAGTGTAAATTCTGCCCAGAGGCAAGCTGTTGGCCTTAGTTACCATGTGAACAAGGAACCTAGATCAAAGACCCATTTGGAAGTAGGGTGCAAGATTGTAAAACCAAAAAGACAATGGGTTTTGCTTTCCCAGACTCATAGATTGTAAACAGGGATCCAGGAGCTCTAATTCGAGAATCTGAGTTGCAATTTTTAACACCTAGAAACAAATGGAAAGCCCAGGTGGTTTTGCTATGGTCAGAGTTATGGACTCTAAGAATTGTTAAAGGCAAACAACTATTGACTTTTGATCAGGATAAATTCAAAAGGCTTACCTAGGTCTGGAGGCTGAAAGGAAGCCCAGCAGGACTGTGCTGCCGAAAACAGCTGCTCTCAAATCACTGAAACTGCAAAAGGCTGCTAGTATTTGAACCCAGTTCAAAAGTTGAGATTTGTGGAGGAGAAAATCCAACATGATCACCAAAGATTGCCTTATTAATGGAAGTCTAGTCAAATGTGCTTGGAAGAAGTGAGCAAAGAGGACATTGGCTTTGAGAAGAACACTGGGAGATCCAACCCATTGTAACTGGGAGGAGTTTAGGACTTTTAACTACAAGGATACATTTTCTATGAGAACATTAATATATGAATGTGGTGTGGGGTTTCAAGTATATTAATAATGGGAAAGACGTTTCTCTGTAATTTAATGCATTAGCTACCTACTATGTACTGTTTAGTTAATGTTGATTTTTACTTTAGTTGTTACAGTACAAGTCTTAAAACATGAAATCTTGTTGTGCAATTATTTAATCAGTCTGGGGAGATCATATCTCTTGTTTTAAAGTTAACAGTCTCTGCTGAGGTCATAACACTAACACTCTGGCAGGCAGCAGCTCGAAGATCAGCATTATGCATAACTTAGAGGCGAGGGTAGAAGAGGAATCATCACAGTGGGCTGCACCAAGCACGAGTGGGCACCAGCCACACTGGGTGGAAGGGACAACATAGGGTCATCTTGCTGTTTGGGGAGTGGGTGGGGATGCGGCGGGTAAGGTAGTATACTAGCTCTGCTGTGGAGGAGTCAGATAATATCCTCACAGGGTTCAGCTTCAGATAAAAGCTGATGGATGTGACAAAGCAAACACTTGGTGTAATGGAGAGTGTATGAAAGTTTACGGATTATGGACAGGGAGGTGGAGGAGCCGCCTCCAGCTTGGCTTGTGGTCTGACACAAAACCTGGTGTCCATCCTCTTTAGCGTGGAGAGGTTGGCCAATTCCATCCAGTGACCTGTGGAGCCCGACATCATGCATCTGATGACAGAGGTCGCTGCAGACAGAGCAGCTTCATAGAATGTGGGCATCGCTGGCCAGGCCAGCATTTATTGCCCATCCCTAATTGCCCTTGAGAAGGTGCTGGTGAGCTGCCTTCTTGAACCACTGCAGTCCATTTGGGGTAGGTATACCCACAGTGCTGTTAAGAAGGGAGTTCCAGGATTTTGACCCAGTGACAGTGAAGGAACCGCGATATAGTTCCAAGTCAGGATGGTGTGTGACTTGGAGGGGAACTTGCAACATCTTCCATTTTGGTGAAGTCCAGTCTAAGGGCTCAATTTTATGGGACCCCTACAGATGGGAACGTAGGTGGGGAGCCCATTAAATTGATTGGGAAGGAAGGTCATCTTCCCAACACCTTCCAATGTAGTCCTGGGCAGAGAGGTCCAAGGACGGCCTACCAGCCCCAGCCAATTGGGGATCTTAAGTGGCCAATTTATTTTATTGAATGTGGAGGGGCCCTCCGCTGCACAGTGACATTGCCAGGTAAAACCTGGTGGACTCCTAGCGGGGTCAGGAGGGATCCCTCCTTTGGGGGCAAACCAGTGTCCCTGGAGGGCCATGGCAATGGCTGCCCCGCCAATACCCCAGTGGCGCAGTGGTTAGCACCGCAGCCTCACAGCTCCAGCGACCCGGGTTCAATTCTGGGTACTGCCTGTGTGGAGTTTGCAAGTTCTCCCTGTGTCTGCGTGGGTTTTCTCCGGGTGCTCCGGTTTCCTCCCACAAGCCAAAAGACTTGCAGGTTGGTAGGTAAATTGGCCATTATAAATTGTTCCTAGTATAGGTCGGTGGTAGGGAAATATAGGGACAGGTGGGGATGTGGTAGGAATATGGGATTAGTGTAGGATTAGTATAAATAGGTGGTTTATGGTCGGCACAGACTCGGTGGGCTGAAGGGCCTGTTTCAGTGCTGTATCTCTAAACTAAACCCTCACGAACAACACCCACCCCACCCTGTTGACAGGGCCGCCTGAATGACCCAGCAACCCCGACCCCACTTATCTCTCCCGGTATCTTCATCACTCCTTCTCTGTAGGGCCTCCTGTACTGGCAGTGCCCACAGCTCCCTGTGGCACTGCCAGTACTGCAGAGCTGCCGGCCTTCTGATTGGGAGGCAGCTCTTGAAGGCGGGAGCTCATCCCTTAAAGGGATGGTATCCTCAACGATGGGTATTTAATTGGCTGCCCGCAGTGGGATGGCACCGGGGGTCCAATAAAGGGCTTAGGTGGGTTCTCCCCCCACCTTCTGGCCCACCACAGGGACCGTCATCACTGAAATAAAATATGGCCCAAGGTGTCCCAGAAAGATTCCCAATGAGTATCAAAAGTCCTTTTCAAATTCAGTGTAGTCAGTTGATCTCAATCAGCTAGTGAACTGTGAAAGCTGAGCATGGTTTGAAGTAGCACACGCAGTCCTCAGCAATAACTTGTTTACTCCTGTTCAGCTGGACGCTGTTGGGAAAGGTTGGTAATTGCAGCACTAACCAGCAAAATGGCATGCAATCTTTTTAATGAGCATTCAGGGCCATTTAATTGGTAATCAGAGGTTTAATCACCTTTAGGAGGGGGAGAAAGGTTCTCAGCAGGAGGCCATATCCACCCATTGTCTTTAGGGAGCAATTCTCCTAACTCAACCTCAGCAAGGAACAGTGCGTGCAATGTCTCCATTTCAGTAAGGAGATGCTCACTGAAATCTGACACCTGTAAAAGGCAGACCTGCACCTCAGAGCAGGATAAATTGGCATTGCCAGAGGACATTGACTGGAGATTTTCTGGCAGACCTGCCCATGAACTAAGTATACCCATCAGTGTTTGTCTGTTGGCCACCCCATCAAAATCCTCAGCTGAGTCATCTGCAGCAGAACTTGTGCGCGACCTCACCCTCCAGCACGCTACCCTTAACCCTGCCCTGGCTGCAGGCCACTCGTACCTGGCATTTCACCACATACAAATCCGATCTCTAAGCTATCCTTGAACGTACGCGCCATGTCAATATCTGTGCTGATGGCTGTGACTGTGAGAGCGAGTGACGGTCTTTTTTCTATATCACTGTCTCCTGCTCTTCCACCTGTTGCTGTTCCATCACTGCCTGACCAGTTTCAGTTCTTGGGTATCTGACAGGCGAAAGGCACAAGGGTAGGATTCTGGTAAGGGGAGTGGAGTGAAGGAAAGCAAGAGATGCAAGCTTACGCCATCTGCACATTGTGAATCAAAAGTGGTTGTGAGATGAGGGGAATGGGGTGTGAGAAGGAGGATTGGCTGGCTTAAGTAGTACTGGCTAGCTTTAACTCATGCTTACCTCTCACAATTTTTCACTCTCTGCTGAGTTGTGCGCTCTGAGCACTGATTACACGCTACAATCATTTAAATTAACAGGCAGGATGAAGTTTATGTGTTGCCTTTTTTGTATTAATTCATGGGATGTGGGTGTCACTGGCTAGGACAGCATTTATTGCCAATCCCAAATTATCCTTGACAAGGTGGTGGTAAGCTGCCTTCTTGAACCGCTACAGTCACGTGGGGTAGGTACACCCACAGTGCTGTTAGGAAGGGAGTTCCAGGATTTTGACCCAGCGACAGTGATGGAATGACAATATAGTTCCAAAGTCAGGATGATGTGTGACTTGCAGGGAACTTGCAGGCAGTGGTGTTCCCATGTATCTGCTGCCCTTGTCATTCTAGGTGATAGAGGTCATAGGTTTGGAACGTGCTGTCTGAGGTGTCTTGGTGCGTTGCTGCAGTGCATCTTATAGATGGTACACACTATTGCTGCTGTGCATCGGTGGTGGAGGGAGTGAATGGTTGTGGATGGGGTGCCATTCAAGGGAACTGTTTTGTCCTGGATGGTGTCGAGCTTCTTGAGTGCTGTTGGAGCTGCACTCATCCAGGCAAGTGAAGAGTATTCCATCACGCTCCTGACTTGTGCCTTGTAGATGGTGGACAGGCTTTGGGGAGTCAGGAGGTGAGTTACTCGCTTCAGGATTCCTAGCCTCTGACCTGCTGTTGTAGCCATGACATTTATATGGCTACTCCAGTTCAGTTTATGGTCAAAGGTAACTCCCAGGATGTTGATATTGGGGGATTCAGTGATCGTAATGCCATTGATTGTCAAGGGGAGATGGTTAGATTCTCTATTGTTTGAGATAGTCATTGTCTGGCACTTGTGTGGTGTGAATGTAACTTGCCACTTATCAGCCTAAGCCTGGATATTACTGCAGTGGGGTAGTGGTATTGTCACTGGACTAGTAACCTAGAGACCCAGGGTATTGCTCTGGGAACATAGGTTTAAATTTCACCAGGGCAAATGGTGGAATTTGATTAATTAAATTAATAAATCTGGAATTAAAAACTAACCTAATGATGGCCATGAAATCATTGTTGATTGTCGTAAAAACCCATCTGGTTCACCAATGTCCTTTAGGGAAGGAAATCTGCTGTCCTTACCTGGTCTGGCCTACGTATGACTCCAGACCCATAGCAATGTGGTTGACTCTTAAATGCCCTCTGAAATGGCCTAGCAAGCCATTCAATTGTATCAAACTGCTGCAGCGTCAATAAGAAATGAAACTGAACGGAGCACCTGGTGTCGGCCTATGCACCAGAAACGACAACGGCAAACCCAACCCTGTTGACCCTTCAAAGTCTTCCTTACTAATATCTGGGGGCTTGTGCCAAAGTTAGGAGAGCTGTCCTACAGACTAGCCAAGCAGCAGCCTGACATAGTCATACTCACAGAATTATATCTTACAGACAATGACCCAGGCACTACCATCACCATCCCCGGGTATGTCCTGTCCCACCGGCAGGACAGACCCAGCAGAGGTGGCGGCACAGTGGTATACAGTTGGGAGTGAGTTGCCCTGGGCGTCCTCAACCGTGACTCCAGACCCCATGAAGTCTCGTGGCATCAGGTCAAATATGGGCAAGGAAACCTCCTGCTGATTACCACCTCCCACCACCACCACCACCCACCCCCCCCAGCTGATGAATCAGTACTCCTCCATGTTGAACACCTCTTGGAGGAAGCACTGAAGGTGGCAAGGGCGCAAAATATACTCTGGGTGGGGAACTTGCATGTCCGTAACCAAGAGTGGCTCAGTAGCACCACTACTGAGCAAGTTGGCCGATTCCTAAAGGACATAGCTGCTAAACTGGCAGGTGGTGATGGAACCAACAAGAGGGCAAAACATACTTGACCTCGTCCTCACTGATCAACCTGTCACAGATGCATCTATCCATGACAGTATCGGTAGGAGTGACCACCACACAGTCTTTGTGGAGACGAAGTCCCGTCTTTACATTGAGGATACCCACCATCGTGTTGTGTGGCACTACCACTGTGCTAAATGGGATAGATTTCGAACTAATCTAGCAATGCAAAACTGGGCATCCATGAGGCACTGTGGGCCATCAGCAGCAGCAGAATTCTACTCAACTACAATCTGTAATCGCAAGGCCTGGCATATCCCCCACTCTACCATTACCATCAAGCCAGGGAATCAACCCTGGTTCAATGAAGAGTGGAGGAGGGCATGCCAGGAGCAGCACCAGGCATACCTCAAAATGAGGTGTCAACCTAGTGAAGCTACAACTCAGGACTACTTGTGTGCCAAACAGCATAAGCAGCACGTGATAGACAAGCTAAGCGATCCCACAACCAAAGGATCAGATCTAAGCTCTGCAGTCCTGCCACATCCAGCCATGAATGGTAGTGCACAATTAAACAACGAACTGGTGGAGGTGGCTCCATAAATATCCCCATCCTCAATGATGGGGGAGCCCAGCACGTCAGTGCAAAGGATAAGGCAGAAGCATTTGCAACAATCTTCAGCCAGAAGTGCCAAGTTGATGATCCATCTCAGCCTCCTCCTGAAGTCCCCAGCATCACAGATGCCAGTCTTCAGCCAATTTGATTCACTCCATGTGATATCAAGAAACGGCTGAAGGCACTGGATACTGCAAAGGCTATGGGCCCTCACAACATTCCAGCAGTTGTACTGAAGACCTGTGCTCCAGAACTTGCTGAGCCCCTAGCCAAGTTGTTCCAGTACAGCTACAACTCTGGCATCTACCTGGCAATGTGGAAAATTGCCCAAGTATGCCCTATACACTAAGAGCAGGAGAAATCCAACCCGGACAATTACCACCCCATCAGTCTACTCTCGATCATCAGTAAAGTGATGGAAGGTGTCGGCGGCAGTGCTATCAAGCGGCACTCGCTTAGCAATAACCTGCTCAGTGATGCTCAGTTTGGGTTCCGCCAGGACCACTCAGCTCCTGACCTCATTACAGCCTTGGTTCAAACATGGACAAAAGAGCTGAACTCAAGAGGTGAGGTGAGAGTGACTGCCCTTGACATCAAGGGCCTTTGACCGAGTATGGCATCAAGGAACCCTAGGAAAACTGAAGTCAATGGGAATAAGGGGGAAAGCTCTCTGCTGGTTTGAGTCATACCTAGCACAAAGGAAGATGGTTGTGGTTGTTGGAGGTCAATCATCTGAACTCCAGGACATCACTGCAGGAGTTCCTCAAGGTAGTGTGCTAGGCCCAACCATCTTCAGCTGCTTCATCAATGACCTTCCTACAATCATAAGGTCAGAAGTAGGCATGTTCACTGATGATTGCACAATGTTCAGCATCATTTGCCACTCCTCAGATAGTGAAAGCATTGGGCACTGGACAATCCTACATCATGATCTCCGCACCCCTTTTCTAGGGCTGTCCAATTTTTTTGTTCTGCATTTACAGGATATGGGTGTTAATAGTAAGGCCAGCACTAAATCCCCATCCCTAGATCACTGAGTGGCTTGATTGGTCATTTCAAAGGGCAGTTAAGAGTCAATCATATGGATGTGGGGCTGGAGTCACATATGTGCCAGACCAGGTAAGGATGACAGATATCCTTTCCTTAATGAAACTAGGTGAGTTTATACAACAATCTGGTAGGTTTATGGTCATCTTTGCTGATTCCAGCTTTTATTTCAGATTTGATTAATTATTTCAACTTAAGTTCCCCAGCTGCTGTGAGAATTGAACTCATGTCTCCAGCATATTCATCCAGGCCTCTATATTATTCTCTGTCTCCATCTCTGG
Source organism: Heterodontus francisci (assembly GCF_036365525.1). NCBI lineage: Eukaryota > Metazoa > Chordata > Chondrichthyes > Heterodontiformes > Heterodontidae > Heterodontus > Heterodontus francisci. The sequence continues at coordinate 74,538,178 of NC_090372.1, forward strand.
CTGTCCACTAGTATTTATTGAGAAACCCACCATCTCCCAAGGCTACCTTGACTACTCTTCCTCACACCCTAACCCCTGTAAGAATTCGATTCCATTCTCCCAGTTTCTCCATCTCCGACTCATCTGATCTAATGATGCAACCTTCCAGAACAGAACCTCTGTTATGTCTTCCTCTTTCCTCAGATGAGAATTCCCCCGCACTGTGGTTGACAGGGGCCCCCGACCATGTCCGACCCAGTTCCCACACTTCTGCCCTCACCCCTTCCCCTCCCTCTCAGAACCGTGACAGGGTTCCCCTTGTCCTCACTTTCCACCCCACCAGCCTCCACATTCAAAGGATCATCCTCCCCCATTTCTGCCATCTCCAGCGTGATGCCACCACCAAACGCATCTTCCCCTCCCATCCCCTGTCAGCATTCCGAAGGGACTGTTCCCTCCGCGACACCCTGGTCCACTCCTCCATTACCCCCGACACCTCACCCCTTTCCCACAGCACCTTCCCATGCAATCGCAGGAGGTGTAATACCTGCCCTTTTACCTCCTCTCTCCTCACCATCCAAGGCCCCAAACACTCCATCCACCAGCGATTTACTTGTACTTCTTTCAATTTATTGTACTATACTCACTGCTCACAGTACGGTCTCCTCTACGTTAGGGAGACCAAATGCAGATTGGGTGTCCGCTTTGCAGAACACATTTGCTCAGTCTGCAAGCATAATCCCGAGCTTTCGATTGCTTGCCATTTTAATTCACCAACTTGTTCTCATGCCCACATTTCTGTTCTTGGACTGCTGCAGTGTTCAGTGAACATCAAAGCAAGCTCGGGGAACAGCACCTCATCTTCCAATTGGGCACTCTACAGCCTTCTGCACTCAATATTGAGTTCAATAATTTCAGACCATGACTGGCCCATTATTTTTTGTTTATTTATTATTTTTATTTTTAGTTTATTTATTTAAATATTTTGAATTATTTATTTTTTAACCATGTGCCTGTCTTAAACTTATTTTTCATGTTTTTGCTTTTGTACAGAGCTGTTCATTATTCTGCCATTAACACTCTCTCTGGACTCATGCTTTGTCTTTCACTATAACTATTTAGCACTCCATTTGCATTCTGTTCCATGACATCGCTGTCATTTAATCTCTCCCCCCTCCAATCTATCACAGACCTTCCTTCTTGTTCTTCTTGCCCCCTCCCCCTTTCACTTGCTCAAAGACTGTGACATTTCTAACTTTTGCCAGTTCTGATGAAGGGTCACAGACCTAAAACAGTAACTCTGTTTCTCTCTACACAGATCTGCCAGACCTGCTGAGTATTTCTGGCACTTTCTGTTCTCATTTCAGAGTTCCAGCATCCGCAGTATTTTGCTTTTACTTAAGTATTTAATTTATTGCCATTCTCTTCCAGGAATGCCTACCTTGAAGAAGTTATGCTCTTTTCTCCGATGGGATTTCCATTTATCTCTTTTACCTTGCTCACCTTCATTGCTTTCCATTTCCCTCCTGGTGTTCATTAAGGTTTCTGCTAAAACTCATTTTCTCAGCCACATTTCCTTTCTCAGCAACCATCTCCGGCTCCGCCTTATTCCATCTGAAGTTCCATCCTTCATGTTTCGAATCCCCCCAAGATTACAGGTATCTCCGAGACATACAACGTTCTCGCCGCATCCTGAGATCCACACTCAGTGCCATGCACTGGCACATGTACACACTTGACCTCTCTCTTCAGCAGTATCGACTCGCCCTATCTCAAAGCTGTCCTGCTCCACAGTTTCATTTCGTCCTTCGCCTGATCCGACGTATTAACAAAAAACTTTTCTCTTCTTTCAGGTATTAAATACACAAGCTCCAGCAACTCATGGGTACCAATGCCCCTCCAGATCTTTCTTCCCCGTTTCTTCCCTCTGACCCCATCTCTTCTCCTAATATCACCCGTTGCCATGTATTCACAATACCCTCTGACATTCCCCTCTCTGACTCTGAAAGATCTGTACTTAGTAACGGACTCAGTTTTATACCCTTACACCGCCACCTCAACGAATTTTGCACTCAACATGATGTTGAGCTTTTCTTCCATCGCCTTCGCCTCCAGGCTCACTTCTTTGGCCAGGGCTCCTCCCTCCTGACCAGCGGACCCTTTCACCCACCTCCAGTGTTCTCCCTCCACCTGGACCCTCCCTCTGACCTCTTACCCGCTCTTGATCTTTTCATTGAAAACTGTCGGCCTGACATCAGCCATCTTAATTTCTCTGCCCCCACCCCCCTCACTCACTCTAAACTCTCTCCCTCTGAACTTGTTGCACTCTGGTCTCTCAGGTCTAACCCTGACATTGTGATCAAACCTGCTGACAAGGGTGATGCTGTTGTTGTCTGGTGCACTGACCTCTACCTTGTGGAGGCTAAGCGCCAACTCTCAGACATACTGAAAGGGGAGGGTGAGCAGCCAGAGGTCGTGGTCCATATTGGTACTAACGACATAGACAGGAAGAGAGATGAGGTCCTGCAAAGTGAATATAGGGAGTTAGGCAGAAAGTTAAAAAGCAGGACCTCTAGGGTTGTTATCTCAGGATTAGTCCCTGTGCCACGTGCTAGTGAGGGTAGGAATAGGAGGATAAGGCAAATGAATGCGTGGCTGAAGAGCTGGTGTAGGCAGGAGGGCTTCAGCTACTTGGATCATTGGGATCTCTTCTGGTGTAGAGGTGACCTGTACAAGAAGGACAGGTTGCATCTAAACTGGAGGGGGACCAATATCCTTGCGGGGAGGTTTGCCAGTACTACTTGGGAGGGTTTAAACTAGTCTTGCAGGGGGGTTGGGACCCAAAGTAGTGGTCTCTCAGGTGAGGTAGTTGAGGCAAATGTACAGGTTACAGCAAGCAAGTCCAGTAGGCAGGCTGGGCAGGGGCAGGACAGGGAGAGTGGAAGGTCTGGTAGGCTAAACTGCATTTACTTTAATGCAAGAAACTTTACAGGTAAGGCAGATAAACTCAGAGCATGGATCGGTACCTGAGATTGTGATATTATAGCTGTTATGGAAACATGGCTGAGGGATGGGCAGGACTGGCAGCTCAATGTTCCGGGGTACCGATGCTTCCGGCGTGACAGAGGTGGAGGTAAGAGAGGAGGGGGAGTTGCACTATTGATTCGGAAGGACATCATAGCAGTACTTAGAGAGGATATCCCGGGGGGAATATCCAGCGAGGCCATATGGGTAGAACTTAGAGATAAGAAAGGGGTGATCACTTTGATGGGATTATACTATAGGCCTCCCAATAGTCAGAGGGAATTGGAGGAGCATACATGTAGGGAAATCACAGATAGGAATTATAGGGTTGTAATAGTAGGTGATTTTAACTTCCCTAATATTGACTGGGACTGCCTTAGTGCTAAGGGATCAGATGGGGAAGAATTTTTTAAGTGTGTCCAGGATAGTTTTCTGAAGCAGTATGTGGATGGCCCTACTAGAGAAAGGGCTACACTCGACCTCCTCTTAGGAAATGAGGATGGGTAGGTGGTTGATGTGTCAGTGGGGGAGCACTTTGGGACCAGTGACCATAACTCTATTAGCTTCAAGATAGTTATGGAAAAGGATAGGACTGGTCCTGAGGTTGAAGTCCTAAATTGGGGGAAGGCTAATTTTGATGGCATCAGACAGGAACTCACAAAAGTTGAATGGGAGAGGCTGTTTACAGGTAAAGGGACGTCTGGCAAGTGGGAGGCTTTTAAAAGTGAGATAGGAAGAATTCAGGGCCGGCATGTTCCTGTTAGATGGAAGGGCAAGGCTGGCAAGTTTAGGGAACCTTGGTTGACGAGGGATATTGAGGGTCTGGTCAGGACAAAGAGGGAGGCATATGTCAGGTATAGGCAACTGGGATCGAGTGAGTCCCTCGATGAGTATAGGGGATGTAGGAGTACACTTAAGAAAGAAATTAGGACGGTGAAAAGGGGCCATGAGATTTCCCTGGCAGATAAGATAAAGGAAAATCCTAGAAGATTCTATAAGTATATTAAGAGTAAAAGGGTAGCTAGGGAGAGAGTAGGTCCCCTTAAGGATCAGTGTGGCAATCTATGGGTGGAGTCACGGGAAATGGGCGAGGTCTTAAATGAATATTTCTCGTCCGTATTTACCGTGGAGAAGATCATGGAAGCTGGTGAGTTCAAGGGAAGGAACACCGATATCCTGGAGCATATCAACATTACAAAGGAGGAGGTGTTGGAGGTTTTGAAGCGCATTAAGGTGGATAAATCCCCAGGGCCTGACCAGGTGTATCCTCGGATGCTATGGGAAGCAAGGGAGGAGATTGCTGGCGCCCTGGCAGAGATTTTTGTATCATCGTTAGCCATGGGTGAGGTACCGGAAGACTGGAGGATAGCTAATGTTGTGCCTTTATTTAAGAATGGCAGCAGGGATAAGTCAGGGAACTACAGGCCGGTGAGCCTTACATCAGTGGTGGGAATGTTATTGGAAGGGATTCTGAGAGACGGGATTTATATGCATCTGGAAAGGCAGGGTCTAATTAGGGATAGTCAGCATGGCTTTGTGCGTGGGAAATCATGTCTCATGAATTTGATTGAGTTTTTTGAGGATGTGACCAAGAGGACTGACGAGGGCAGGGCGATGGACGTTGTCTACATGGACTTTAGCAAGGCCTTTGACAAGGTCCTGCATGGTAGACTGGTCCAGAAGGTTCGAACACATGGGATCCAGGGTGAGCTTGCAAATTGGATACAAAATTGGCTTGGTGATAGGAGGCAGAGGGAGGTAGTGGAGGGTTGTTTTTCAGATTGGAGGCCGGTGACCAGTGGTGTGCCGCAGGGATCGGTGATGGGCCCTCTGTTGTTTGTCATATATATTAATGACTTGGATGTGAATGTAAGAGGCATGATTAGTAAGTTAGCAGATGACACCAAAATTGGTGGTATAGTGGACAGTGAAGAAGGTTAGCTAAGGTTACAACAGGGTATAGATCAACTGGGAAAGTGGGCAAGGGATTGGCAAATGGAATTTAATGCAGACAGGTGTGAAGTGATGCATTTTGGGAAGTTAAACCAGGGCAGGACATATACAGTGAATGGCAGGGCCCTGGGGAGTGTTGTTGAGCAGAGAGACCTTGGGGTGCAAGTACATAGTTCCCTGAAAGTGGCAACACAGGTAGACAGGTTGGTGAAGAAGGCATATGGCATGCTTGCCTTCATAGGCCGAGGCATTGAGTACAAGAGTTGGGACGTCATGTTACAGTTGTACATAATGTTGGTTAGGCCGCATTTGGAGTACTGTGTGCAGTTCTGGTCGCCGCACTACAGGAAAGATGTGATTAAGCTAGAGAGGGTGCAGAAAAGATTCACAAGGATGTTGCCTGGTTTGGAGGGCTTGAGTTATGAAGAGAGATTAGATAGGCTGGGTCTGTTTTCCCTGGAGCGAAGGAGGCTGAGAGGGAACATGATAGAGGTATATAAAATTATGAGAGGCATAGATAGGGTCAATAGCCAGATTCTGTTTCCCATGATTGGGGTGACTAAAACTAGAGGGCATAGATTTAAGGTGAGAGGGAGGAGGTTTAAAGGGGATCAAAGGGGTAAATTTTTCACACAAAGAATAGTGGGTATCTGGAATGAGCTGCCAGATGAGGTGGTGGAGGCAGAAACAGTAGCAACATTTAAGAGGCATCTGGACAGGTACTTGAATGAGCAAGGCATAGGGGGATATGGAATTAATGCAGGCAGGTGGGATTAATATAGATAGGCATTATGATCAACATGGACGTGGTGGGCCGAAGGGCCTGTTTCTATGCTGTACAACTCTATGACTCTATGACTTCTTCCTATCTCCCCCTGAACCATGACACCACCACCGAACATCAAGCCACTGTCTCCAGGACTGTAACTGACCTCATCTCCTGTGGAGATCTTCTCTCTGCAGCTTCCAATCTCATTGTCCTGCAACCTCGAACAGCCCACTTCTATCTTCCTCCCAAAATCACAAACAGGATTTCCTGGTAGACCCATCATTTCAGCCTGTACCTGCCCCACTGAACATATTTCCTCCTATCTTGATTCTATTTTTTCTCCCCTTGTTCAATCTCTTCCCACCTACATCCGTGACTCTTCTGACATCCTACGTAATTTCAACAATTTCCATTTTCCTGGCCCTAACCACCTCCTCTTCACTATGGACATCCAATCTCTCTACACCTCCATCCCCCACCAGGATGGTCTGAGGGCTCTCCACTTCTTCCTTGAACAGAGGCACAACCAGTCCCCATCCACCACCACAGTCCTCTGCCTGGCTGAACTTGTTCTCACATTGAACAACTTCCCCTTCAACTCCACTCACTTCCTCCAAGTAAAAGATGTTGCTCTGGGTACACATATGGGTCCTAGTTATGCCTGTCCTTTTGTGGGGTATGTTGAATATTCCTTGTTCCAGTCCTACTCAGGCCTCTTTCCCCAATTCTTTTTCCGGTACATTGATGACTGTATCAATGCCACTTCCTGCTCTTGCCCCAAACTGGAAAATTTCATCAACTTTGCTTCCAGATTCCACCCTTCTCTCACCTTCACATGGTCCATCTCTGACACTTCCCTTCCCTTCCTCGACTTCTCTGTCTCCATCTCTGGGGATAGGCTGTCCACTGGTACTTAGTATAAGATTTAGATTTCCGCGGCTACCTTGACTACACTTCCTCACACCCTGCCCTTTGTAAGAACTCCATTCCATTCTCCCAGTTTCTCTGTCTCTGACGCATCTGTTCTGATAATGTAACCTTCCAGAACAGTGGGCTGAATTTTACAGCCACCCCGCACCCCCCCCCCCACCCCCAACGTCAGGGGTTGTGGCGGAGAAGGGAAGGAAAATACCTCCTGGAGAAGCCCACTACCAGCCTCGACACCAGGAAGGCCCGGCCCAATATTGCCAATGGTGCTGAGGCCTCATGGCAGTTCGTCCCACCGCTTGGAGCAAAATTTAAATACTTAAATAAATGAATTAATTACTTACCCGCTCCGGCCATCTGTTCCGGAGCGATATTGCTGCCGGTGGCCAGCACCCCCGCGCCTTCGGATTCCCGTCCGGGGATCCGAGGCGGGACACTGGTGGAGAGTGGGTAGCAGGTAAGTATCTCAGTGTGGGGGTGGGCGGGGGGAGCGGGGTCAAAATCATCTGATTGGCGTAGGAGATGGTGGGAAGGGGTAAAGTGCATAGTTGAGGAACATTGTGGGGGGGGAAGGTCAGACGCACAAGGTAAGTATCTCGGGGAAGGAGAGAGCTAGAAATATTTATTTAATTTTTTCATATCTACTTTAAATAACTATTCCTTTAAAGATGTAAATTGAAATGTAGGGCTCGAAGCCCGTTAAAAATGGCATCGGTGTCTATGCAATGACACCTGATGCCATTGCGGGGATGGACAACCCACCTCCTCCACATCATCGGGGAGGGCGGTCCGCCCTGGCCAATTAAATGAGCTGCTGCACTAAATAGTGCAGCTGCTCTACGACATGCGGTCCGCGCAGGCAGACAACCATTTTCGAAGCTCACCACCGATCTCGGCAGTGAGCTTATAAAATCCAGCCCAGTGCCTCTGTTATGTCTTCCTTTTTCCTCAACGAGGATTCCCCCGTACTACGGTGCCCTCGACCGCGTCTGACCCATTTCCTGCACTTCTGCCCTCATCCTTTCCGCTTCCTCCCAGAACCATGGCAAGGTTCCCCTTGTCCTCACTTTCCATCCCACCAGCATCCACATCCAAAGGATCATCCTCCCCCATTTCCACCGACTCCAGCATGATGCCCCCACCAAATACATCTTCCCTGCGCCACCCTGTCAGCATTCCAAAGGGACCATTCCCTCCGTGAGACCCTAATCCACTCCTCCATCACTCCCAAAACGTCACCCTTTCCCACAGCATCTTCCCATGCAATCGTACGAGGTGTAATACCTGCCCTTTTACCTCCTCTCTCCTCACCATCCAAGGCCCCAAACACTCCTTCCAGGTGAAGCAGCGATTTAGTTGTATTTCTTTCAATTTATTATACTATATTCACTACTCACAGTGCAGTCTCCTCTACATTGGGGAGACTAACCGCAGATTGTGTGACCGCTTTGCAGAACACATTCGCTCGGTCTGCAAGCATGATCCCGAGTTTCTGGTTGCTTGCCATTTTAATTCACCAACTTGTTCTCATGCCCACATTTATGTCCTCAGACTGCTGCAGTGTTCAGTGAACATCAAAGCAAGCTCGAGGAACAGCACCTCATCTTCCAATTGGGCACTCTACAGCCTTCTGCACTCAATATTGAGTTCAATAAATTCAGACCATGTGACCCATTTTTCTTTGTTTATTTATCATTTTTATTTATATTTTCTTCTTTTCTAATTTTTTTTTTAGCCATGTGCTAGTCTCAAACTTATTTTTCATGTTTTTGCTTTCCTGTAGAACTGTTCATTATTCTGCCATTTACACTCTCTCTGGACTCATGCTTTGTCTTTCACTACAACTATTTAGCACTCCATTTGCATTCTGTTCCATGACATCTCTGTCATTTAATCTCTCCCCCCTCCATTCTATCACAGACCTTCCTTCTTGTTCTTCTTTCCCCACCCCCCCCCCCCCCCCCCCCCCGCCTTTCACTTGCTCAAAGACTGTTACATTTCTAACTTTCGCAAGTTCTGATGAAGGGTCGCAGACCTGAAATGTTAACTCTGTTTCTCTCTACACAGATACTGTCAGACCTGCTGGGTATTTCTGGCACTTTCTGTTCTCAGCTCTGGATTATTAACATAAACACTATGCTACTGTTACCCCATACCATTTTGTCTTGTGTAATAATTATGTGAATGTGCATTGACTATTGCTTTGTATTGCAGCATGAGAAGACTCAGACAACTGAAATTTCAAACTGGGATACTTACCTCTTCGTACAATTATGCGAGCTACCTTTAAAATGTCCTTCGGTGATCCAGATTGACAATGAAACTGCAAAAGGCCACGTAGTCCAGGTGAACACAGACTGACAGTGCTGCCAGTTACTGTTTAATGTTTTAGAGAAACACGACGAATCCCAGATGAATATGAAATTTTATTGAGAAGTGTGTGCAGAAATCTGGCCAAGTATTCACTCTCAAATAGGTCCTAATATCAAAACACAGCTGGATGCTGCCTCTAGCCAGCCTCAGGGCAAACCATTATCTCAGCTCTGACATACACATTTATTTAAATGATGGATACCTTTACAACACTGCATTTTACAATGACATGACAGTGACAAAATATATCATCCTCCGGATTCATATTATTTTTTAAAAATTGCAAGGAGAATCTTCAGTAGTTTCTATTAAAGTATCACTTTGCTAATTTGAAATGGCAGGAGATGTTTCATCAGCAGTAAATTCCGACAAAATTCACACTTCTGAAGAGAGAGGAAATAAGATGCTGTTGTGAATAAAATATTAAATATTGCTAGCTAATTGAAAATTGAAAACTGTTCAGTTTTGTGCTTTCATGTGCAGATGATATTAAAACGTATGCGTAGGTTTTTGTAGCATTATGCTTTAATTGATCAAGAGGCACAGGTGCATTATTCTGATTAACTCTCAGTTTGTTGACCATAGAAGTCATTGGGGAAGCTGTGTGTTACAGAAATCTACAATGCAAACTCTGAACACTTAAGATCACAGTCTGAATAGACATGAGTTTTGCTCATTCTATCTTATTGGTTGTGACAGGTGATGTGACTGCAGAACCGAATGATAACATTAGTGCTGCACCACTTTTTCAAGGCACCAGTTTCCAGCTTTGCAAGGTGGCCCATGTGACCAGGTATTACAATATCACTGCCACTCTCCATCATTCAAATTTTATTCAAAAAAAAGCACAGCACAAGCATCCAAAAATGAACAACCCAAATGTGTTGAAAGATTTTATTAAATTATGTAAACAACAGGAAGCAAGTCAAAAAACAATGCCTGTACCAGGTAAATTTGAGCCTTTAATCCATATTCTTCAATGCCATAAAACTGCATAAAGAACATTATTACCACATACAGCAGCATTGTACATCCTGAATATAAAGTAGGTGTTCTATCTTTAATTATTATATAAAACAAATGTTTTAAAGCATATAAATTATTCAAATTAATTCCTGCTTGCGTAACTGAAAGCTTCTGGTGTGATTCCCCATTCAAACAAGTAAACTCAACCAAACATAACACACTCACAACTTTAACTCTCATTTCTTTGCCAGATCCACCCATTCATTAAGTGTAGCATCATATCAGACCCATTGTGATATCCTGTATGAAATGAGTTTTGGTCATCTCTGTCTAATTCCCACTTGGTGCTAGTTCACAGCATAAAGCTCTCTCATGCTTTTCAGTAATAATAATTATAATTATAAAACACGAGACTGTAAATGACAAAAAAGCAGGATTTGCATTTAGATTTCTTTTTGCTGATGCATTGCTCGATTCACATTTAAATGCTATCTATTTCATACTACCTTGAAGTGAGCATTCTGCTACACAATTATAGACATGCTTACATGGAAATAAGAAGACATTGAAAGTATCACTCGAGTGCTGAAAGGCAACTGACATTGTGTGCATGTTGAAGGATTAGGTCTTGAAAATGCATATTTTACATATTTACAGAAAGACACTTCAGAAGTATATGCTGATTTCATACCTTATTGATAATAATTGCAAATGCCCCTCAGTGTTTTAGTGAATAAATATATCACCCTGTTAAACTATCAAAATTTACTGAAATACTGATCTATTTTAAGTGAGGTTGCACTAAGGCACCTAAGGGTTGATTTCTTGATAGTGGAGAACTGACAGGAAAGACACTCCATTGACAGTATGCATGCAGAAAATAAGCCCTTAAGGCCCTTTCTAATTCCCCTTTTGGCAAAGAACTAGGAGACATAATTTTTTTCCAAAAATTAATAAATCACTAACAACATCAGAAGAACGCGTTGAATTCTAAGAGTTCTAAGAAGGGGAAATGTTTGCAGGGCGCTGGGGAAAGAGCACAAAGGAGTGAGACTAATTGGAAAGATCTTTCAAAGAACCAGCACAGGTATAATGGGTCAAATGGCCTCCTTCTGTGATGTATCATTCGATGAATCGAAGGCAATTTTGTTTGAAACATTGAAGAATATTAGCAAATCACAATGCACCTGTAATAATGATCCTAAATGCTTCTCAAGCTCCTGATAAACCACTTTAAAGAGTTTAAATATTGAAAAGTTAATTAATCTGTTAGTAGCGAGTGCAATGTTTGGCACAAATCGCTGAATAACAAATGAGAAAAACCTGATTTTAGAACAAGGCCTTGCAAGTGCTGGTAACCTCTGGAGAAAAGAATGTCAGGCCCCTGGAGCAGTCTTTGCAGCTGTGGTTGTACCTAGCATGGTGATATAACCATAAATGATACCTGACACTAACATTTCATAAAAAGCTTCTGTTCTTGCTGAGCTTGAAGGCAACTATCTCAGTTAGCTCGCTTTTCAAAGTACTTGCTGTATCCCAGTGTAAGTGATTTGATTGACATCAGAACATAAACTTGACACAGTAACAAATATTTCTCTCTCTCTATTACTTCTTTTGTCATTAAATTTTATGTCTAACTTTACTATTTTTCAAAAATCTTCCATTTACTATCTAGGCACCTAGCCCTTTTTTTCCTGTCATGCATGCGTGGATTGTATTTTTATATAATAATCAAGTAAATATGTGTAGTTACAATTACCTTTCGAAGTAATTGTGATATCTAATATGTAGTTGCTGCTTTAGAAGGATTCCTGGATAAATGTCAGTTGCTATTATATATCAAACACTATCTGATAGTTCCTTGCTAAATCTTTCAAGCCAGAACCTGTTATCAACTGCCAAATGCAATTCTTACCTGCCAATTTAAACAACAGCATTTATATCAGAAATAGGTTTCTGAAAGTGTTTTACTTTGATATGCCTTTCGGGGCTACAAACAAAAGTGAACTGCAATATTAGTGCATTAATTCAACAAATTTTGTTTCTGAAGTTGATCCCCAGTTGATAGGTCAGAAATCATTTTATCTGTGTTTGCCTTCAGTTTGCATTTAAATGTTACTTGGTTAATTCTTTCTGACCGATATTTTTCCCACAACATTTTCTTTATTCAGCTGGGATCTGTTCACTGTGTTGTGACCGTGACAGTGAAGGCATTATAGCTGGATGACAGGCTTAAAATCATTGAAATTGTTCAGGTACCTTATATCTTATTGACAAAATAGCATTAACTTACATGTAACTGCAAGAAACATGATCCAGGATGATTACTTAACTATTTTATACAGTATTGAATATCAGCTTGGTTCGTTGTAGGAAAATGGTTCCATGCTTACATCATAAAATCAGAATAAGCTTCTTGTGGCTACATACCTAGCTGATGCTATATAAATGAACTGCCTAAAAATGAAGTATAGAGCATAAATATATATGATTCTATCATCAAACACCACTCACCCAAATATCTAGCACAGTATAACCATATATGACCTTCATTGTATGTACCTACAACTATTGTGAAATGTGCACTGAAACAAATAATCTGTATGAGTCATTGTAAACTCCCGATACAAATTTTTTAAACCATTTTCAGTAAATAAATGAATATAAAATATTCCAATTTCTCTGATACTTCAATTTTCCTGTATAGGTCTTTAATCCAAGTAACACTGTAGGTTGTAGCAGTCAATATTGTCCAAAATACAGGCTGTAAGAATTGGGCTTAATGGGGGCAGGGGGGAGGGGGGTGGTGGTGGGTGTGGGGGGTGGGAGGTGGTGGGGGAGGGGGGTGGGTGTTAGGGATAATAGAGGCAGGAAGTCAAACAGACAGAAAGGAGCGTGGAGGACAAAGACTGCGAAATAGACTAAAAGGTTGATCAGATCAGGTAGAGAAAGACCAACAAATAAAATAAACAAAGGCTGAGAAGTAGAGAGACAGAAAAAGAGATAGAAAATTATATACGTACATAGGGCTGAATTTTATTGAGCTGCCGACGTGGGCTCTGTGGCGAGGGGGGCCGGAAGATCGCAGAGGCTGCAGTCCGCCATGGAGCCAACGCCAGGATTGCCAGGCCCGATCTGCCCGTCGGTGGTGAGGCTCTGGGGCGGCACACCCGCTGCTCGGTGACGGGACCCTACTTTAAATATTGAAATAAAGGACATGAATAAATTAAAATTTATGCCCTTTAAAAATGGCACCAGCACCTGCCTAGAGGCAGCTGACACCATTGCTGGGGACAGACAATCCGCCCCCTCCACATGATAGGAGGAGGGGGGATAGTGGTGGTGTGGACAGCCCTGCATATGGAAATGAGTCGCCGCATACTAGATCATGGCGGCATGGCGGCGAACGACCCATGCGTGCGGGCCGCCAATTTTTTCGCCTTCCGGTGGCAGGAGAATACAATTCAGCCCAGATATCAATTTCTTCTCTTTTTTCTTCTTAACACATTATTCTATTCATGACTGTAGTCTAAAATCCACTTATAGGGCTGGATTTTATAGTGCCCTCGATGTCGGGATCTGTGGCGGCTGTGGGGTAGGGGCATGAAGATGGCCCCGGCTGAGGCCCGCCATGGACCTCAACGCCGGCAGGGCCCGGCCCGATATTGCCGGCGGCAGCGAGGCCTCTTGGCACCACCCCACCCCCCACCCCCGCTGCCCGGCGATGGGACCACCTTTTAAATATTTATATAAATAAATTAACTTACCTGAATAAATGAGTCCCCCGTCGCCTCCTGAATTCTGCTGCAATCTTTACCCTGGCGGCCGGCACTGCCATGCCTTTTGATTGCTGTCCAGGGAAACGAGGCACAGCACTGGTGGGGAGGGGTGGGGAGGTAATTCTATCAGTGCAGGGGGTTGGGGGTGGGGTTGCAGGGTCAAATGAACGTCATGGATGTTGGGAAGGATTATAGTTTAAGGTTTGTGCAGTTTGTGGCGGGGAGGTCAGATTGTGAAGGTTGTGTTTTGGGGAGGAAGGGCAAATAATTAATTTAATTGATATTGGGGGGTGGGAGAGGGTAAAAAAAATGCACTTATTTTTGCTTCAATGTGACTTTACATATTTAAATGTCCTGGTAGGGCTGACAGCCCTTTAAAAATGGCATCAGCTCCTGTGCACAGGCAGCTGCACCTTTGCCGGAGACAGACAGCCTGCTCCCTCCACGTGATCGGGGCTGGGGTGTGGTGGCCTGCACCAGCTATTTCAATGAGCCACCGCGCTTGGAATAACGGCGGCTCTTTGGCATGTGGCCCAATTTGTTTTGCCTACCGCCGAAATCAACGGCGGCCTTATCAAATTCAGCCCATAATGTTCAACTGCTTGGGAGACATATCCATGTATATAAACAATGTTGAATACAGGAGAATGCAAGACTTTTTTTATTTACATGGGAAATGTGAGCATCGCTGGCTAGGCCAGCATTAATTGCCCATCCCTAATTGCCCTTGGGAAGGTGATGGTGAGCTGCCTTCTTGAACCTCTGCAGTCCTTGGGATGTAGGTACACCAACAGTGCTGTTAGGAAGGGAGTTCCAAGATTTTGACCCAGCGACAGTGAAGGAACGGTGATATAGTTCCAAGTTAGAATGGTGTGTGGCTTGGAGGGGAACTTGCAGGTGGTGGTGTTCGCATGCATCTGCTGCCCTTGTCCTTCTAGGTGGTAGAGATCACGGTGCTGCTGCTGGCAAAGGAGCCTTGGTAAGTCAGAATATGATAGAAGGTTAGGGCGTAATCATGAACAAAAGCTTTTTTTAATAAAGTTCACACTATTCAAATAACTCAAACAGTTTTTATTTAAAAAATGTTAGCAGATGGTCAAATCCAAAATCCTTTGTGACCTTCCTGATCTCACTGTTATTTGTGTGCAACAATGTTGGCTTGCAAGCCAAGCAGTATTAGTGATGGGACTGACCAATCAAAAATATATAATATGCCTATATATAATTTATGCCTCCAGCCATTAAAAGCACAAAGCTGATTTGAGCTCTGGGATTAGTGCATGTGAAAATGCTGTTAACCTGTGTGGTCTGAAGTCAGTCATCATCTTTGACCATTACGCATATGCATGGAAAAGCTTCTTTGCCAAAATCAATATAGCAACAACACTGTTTGAAATACTGTCACTGTTAAAGAATAGTTTGAATACAGGCAGAGGCTAGTGATGTACTGGAGTGGGTTTCAGAAGCATGAAACTTTAATAATTCAGAGCCAATTAAATCAACATGAGTGACCAAGTGTTATTTTACTGGAGTAGATTAACACTTGTTATTTTTATTGTGTTAAGATAACACAAAAGCCTTCAGTGACATTAAAGTTATTGATTATAGAATAAATGTTGTTTCCCCCATCTATTTTAATCAAGTAGAAAAGATCTGCTTATAATTGCTGTGTCACATCTAGTTTTTCTTAATGTGCAAGATTAAAAACTGAGGTGCCTCATATATATAAGTGGTATTTATGCTTGGTTTGATATTCAAAATGTCAGGAGGGCAGCATGCACCCTTCAAAGGTGATGGGACTGTCTTTAGGTAATGGAAAAGGAAATCATACAACACCCTTGTATTAAAGGTATACTGTGTAGTTACTAGTGTTATTTGGTTTTAATGACACACGGCAAAAGCTTAAACATAAATTGTGTAATTGCTAATCATTATTTTTAAATAAAATAATGTGAAATGATTATATATTTATGATCAGGTAACTAGGACTATCACTATTTGATTAATTGACAATTTAAATATTGCTTCTAATTTTGAGTCAGGTAATTGGAACAGTTACTGGTTGATTAATTGACTTTTTAAGTATTGCTCCTATACACCTAGGAGTACTGCCATAGCTCATCTCTTCCAATCCCAGCTGCCTGCTCCTACTTCTGACAACTAAGATTAATGCTGTGTAGAATGCTGTGTGCACGCAACACCTCTAGGCCCTCACACTTCTGCCAACAGAGAGCAGATTGTAGAATTATCAGCAAACAGACCTACATAACGTTTTCCTTTAATTGTCTAATCTAGTCATTATGACCAAAATATTGCAATTTGTTTTATTCCTAAAGGGTAGGTCATTTAATAAGCATTAAAATATGCACAACCTCGACTGAAAAAAGGATAATAAAAACATTTCAAAAGACTTACAATCGATCCATTTCGAAAAATATATATGTATCTTTATACATTGCCATGCTCAGTAAAGACATATATTCCAACTTTTAAGATACTAAACTTTATTCAATGTGGACTCTTTGAAACTGACATTTCCTTTACAAAAGTGGACACTGTGCTGCAAAGATGGCCACCAAAGGTCAGATGACCTGGCCTGTGTATTCAAACACTGCCTCACTATCTCAAAAGGACAAAAGGATACATTCCACACTAAGAGGTGTTGACTACACCCATATAATAAAAGCAAAATACTGCAGATGCTGGAAATCTGAAATAAAAACAGAAAGTGTTGGAAATACTCAGCAGCATCTGTGGAGAGAGAAGCAGAGTTAACATTTCAGGTCAGTGACCTGTCATCAGAACTGGCAAAGGTTAGAAATGTAATAGGTTTTAAGCAAATAAAGCAGGGGTGGGGGAAAATATATCAATTGGCCAATGGGCAGGAAGGCCATCGTCGACCTAGACCCCGCCTTAGGGGAGCCCATAAAATCCAGCCCAAAGAAGGTGTGAAGGGGCCACATCATACCAGAATGATACTCATCCAGACATCAATAGATAACCATGGATTCCACATCCTGGTCCATTGTGAGGTCACACCAAGGGAGAAGGCCATGTGCCAAATAATAGAAATGCAAATGTCATGAATTTTTACTTTAAAAGGCAACCCTCTGGAGATAGAGGGAGAGATCACAGCAATATCACAGAAGGCAGTCCAGACAGGGTCTGTGAAAAGATCCAGCCTAAACAAGAAGTCCTGCTGCTAATTCTACACTTCAACTTGGTGCAGCAGAGAACTGAAAGTGACGGCCACCTCCAGTCTGAAATCTTAACCACCTGAAATCTACAACACCTCAACAAGTTCAAGACAACAAACACCCAGTCCTGAACCTTGAAAAGAGACTGTCCTATTTTGAAGATTCAACAGATTTACTGTAAACCATGAACACCTAACACACCTTGAACTCTTACCTTTTATCTGTGCATGTGAGAGTGAATGCGTGCGTGAGTGGTGTTTGCGAACATTTCGTGGAATGAATATTGTTCAATAAATAGTTAATCTTCTGTTTTAAACCTACCAGAAAATCTCTCATTTGTCTGTTTATTTGACCCTAAAAACAATCAGGGGCTAACCCATCATTTTAAACAAAACACAATTGCTGCCAGTTAGGAGGTGAACAGTGAGAGCCAACCACACCCCTTACCACCTGTCCATAATGACATCTTGTTAAAAATCTTGCATTTTGATCTCTTGGTAATTTACTTTAATAAATAAACTGCCCTGATAACATGATATACTGCTCCTGTCTTTAAAACAGAGTATCCTTTGACCTACAGAGACCAACTCCATGGCAGGACTGCTAGTAACATATTAAAAGTCTCGTACAATGCACATCTTCACACACTTTCTGTAACACTTCCTGTAGCATTTCCAGTTGTCATACTTAACTAAATGTATCTAACGTACATGAATTTATTTCATCAATTTAATAAGATTGTGAGCTTTACAAAAGTCAACTGCACTTTCTGCTTCCACCAGGTAAGTAAATCTACTACAAAGTTTCATGTAACACATTTATACATGACTTTCAGTCCTTAGATGTAGCGGAATGATCCATATGCCAACGTACAACTTATAGCAAAACAGTAACTGTAAAACAGGAAATTTGCTTACACAGAGATGCAACTTATAGATTGGATTTTATGGTATGTCCTTCAGCAAGCTTCAGCCTTCTAATAATTTACTATTAAGTGTTACAAGGTCATATTTTCTAATGTGACACGTCTCTCATTTAAAAGTTGCAGCTAAGAAATATAATCCATTACTGGAGTAGGTCATTGAAGACATTCTGTTCACTCACTACAGGTGTCCCAATGAATTGGTGTCATTCTCAAACTCCAGTGAATGCAACAGTTGTTTAGGCTTTTTATACTTTTATTGTATAGTATCAGGTTCTGTGTTACCTCAGAAATAACGTGCAAGTATTGTGCTCTTTAGCTTGTCATTCTAACATATAACAGCCCATTGTAAAATTTTAGTGTAAAGACTCCAAACTTCATACATTTTGTTCTAAGCATCATATAAATAATTGTCAGTATTATATTACAACTGTTGCCTAGTCAACATTTTTATGTTTACCTTCATGCAAGCATCAGCACCATATTCTCTATATTCCACTTTTTAAATGCTCAACTTACTGGGACTTTGCAAATGATAAGATTTCATGTAAAGAAGCAATAGTTTTGGGTAACATGGGGAAGTAGCATTATTAAATTCACAATATGTTAAGATGTGGATTGCAGTCCATCAGTTTTAACACATAGAGTTTCTGACTTCAGTTATACCTTCAGGAGAGGATGGAGGTCAGATACTTTCTCAACGAGCTTGGTCAAAGAAGTAGGTTGTAAGGAGTGGATCAGGGAGGAGAGAGAGATAAAGAGGCAGAGACGTTTAGGAGAAAATCAATGGAAGTCACCTAGAGCCACTCTCTAACATCTCCTAGCAACTTGTTCTGTTGTTCAAAACCTGCTGCCTGTATATCAACGTACCAATTCCTGCTTACCTATCACCCCTGTACTTGCTGACCTACATTGGCTGCTAGTCCAGTAACCCCTCGATTTCAAAATTATCATCCTCCTTTTTCAAATCCTTCCACGGCCTCACCTCCCCCTAAATCTGTAACATCCTGCAGCTCTACAACCCTCCAAGATCTCTGTGCCTTTCCAATTCTGGCCTCCTGCGCATCCCTGATCACTTTCAAGCCACCAATGGCAGCTGAGGCCCTAAACTGTGGAATTCCCCCCAAACCTCTTCGCCTCTCTATCTCTCTCTCCTCCTTTAAACTGCTTCTTAAGACCTATCTCTTTGATCAAGCTTTTGGTCACCTGACCTCATCTATTAATTTTGTGACTCGGTTTCATATTTTGACTGATAGTGCTCCTGAGAAGTGTCTCAGCATGTTTTACTACATTAAAGGTGCTATATAAATGCAGGTTGTTGTTGTTGTTGTTGTTGTTGCTCAAAAGTGGCAAAATATTTCTCTTCAGTCATCTTGGCTAAGGGAAAATGCACAAACCAGTGAGATCTAAAGTGGAGGGGAATAAAATAATTTAGAAAAAAATGAGAATCATACAAAAGAACAGGTTAGTTTTCAGGAACTAACAGCATCAGATGTAAATGTAATGTACCCTTAGGCTTCCAGTAAGCAATTTGTGCACCTACAACCAGAAAGCTTGCTTTGCATTCCTTGTTTATGTGCTGAGATCCCAAAACATAGCAGATTACAGAGGGGCCACATTAAATTATTCTTTTAAAACTATCATGATGGAAACAAGAAGAAATCAGTATTCAGTGTTTTGTCATTATAGCCCTAAAACCTGGGAAACGGAGCAGCAATGTGCAAGTAAGCTCAACCTTTCAATGTTAGTAGTTATAGTTGAAACACTGGATATTTTCCAAAGTAAGCACTTTCAATGAACTTGAGGAGTTAGGAAATTTGCATAGTTGAGATGAACCAGCTAGGTGTCGGTTGCATTTAACTGGAACTGCCCCAAATCATCCAATATAAAGACTAGGTAATCATCTGAGGAAAGTGACCCACAAACAGCTGCTGTGGGCCAAATTCTTAGATGAAAAAGCTGGTTTTCTTTATCGCAATAGAAATTTGTTGAATTTGCCTACTTGCTCTCATCGGGCTGAATTTTCCCACAGGAGCCCAACATGGGACTATTTCTGGGTCCCGAGCCCACGCTTTTCGGTAGCACACCTGCCGGATTAATTTTACGAAAGGCAGCCAATTAGTAGGCCATCTCCACGTTCTCCAGCCAATTAGGGATGGCGGGTAGCACAAGGACGCAGGAAGGTCGATCAGAGGGGCTAAAGAGAGGGAGGGCCGGCAACCCCAAGAGGAAAGGTGTGCAGTGCTCAGACAGACACAAAGCAAGAGGGCATCACAAAATGGAGGCGCTTACCGAAAAGTCCAAATGGCATCCTATAAATAACAGACAGAAACATCTTGAGGTCAGTGCATACAACCTTTCTGCTGCTTATGAATCTGCAAGATCATATGATGGCGCTCTGATTTCCCGCTGTGAAGACGCCTCCAATGTGTTGCCGGGCTCCTGTCGCAGGATGACAATTTTAAAAACAAAACATTGCTTGACCAGGAGCCACTGTAAGTCAGTGAACACAGGGGTGATAGGGCAACAGGACTTGATGCAAGTTAGGACATGGACAGCAGCAGTGTTTTGGATGACCTTAAGTTTACAGAGAGTAGAATGTGGGAGACCAGACAGGACTGCATTGGAATAGTCAAGTCTAGAGGTAACAAAGGCATGAATGAAGGTTTCACCAGCAGATGAGCTGAGACCAGACAAAGTTGGGCAATGTTACGGTGGTGGAAATAGGTGGTCTTAGTGATGACGCAATGAGGTTGTAAGCTCAACTCAGGATCAAATGTGACACCACGGTTGTGAACAGACAGGCTTAATCTCAGACTGTTGCCAAGGAGAGGGATGGAGTCGATAGGAACTAATTTTAGAACAAGGACCGAAAACAATGGTGTCAATCTTCCCAATATTTAATTGAAGGAAATTTCTGCTCATCCAGTACTGGATATCGGATAAGCAGTCTAATAATTTAATAACAATGGAGGAGTCGAGACAAGTGGTGTTGAGGAAGAGCTGAGTGTCATCAGAGTACAAGTGAAAACTAATGCTGTGTTTTTGGATGATGTCACCGAGGGGCGTCACGTAGATGAGAAATATGAGAAAGCCAAGGATAGATCCTTGGGGTACACCAGAGCAAACAGTGCAGGAGCAGGAAGAGAAGCCACTTCAAGTGATTCGATTAGATAGATAAGAATGGAACCAGCTGAGAGCAGTCCCACCAGCTGGACGACAGTGGAGAGGTGTTGGAGGAGGATGGTGTGGTCAACTGTGTCAAAGGCTGCCAGCAGGTCAAGAAATATAGTGAAATACATATAAAATATATTACTAATACATTATATACTCAGAGTACTTGTAGTGAGATAAAACTAGGAGTGTTAACCCTTGGTACTATTGGGAGTTTTCTGGTTGATGGGGAGAAATGTCTTCACCCCACAGGCCCAACCTGCTAGCTGGATCTGCATGAGAGCTGGTCAATTTCCTGCCCTCCCTGAACAAACAAGCTGCAATGTGACACCTCTCAGAACCAGCATTATGCTAATAAAGCCTGGACCTCAAAATTGCTCAGGCCTAACACCGGCGTGATTATGAATTGGCCACTCCGTTGACTTTGGGCGATTCCTGAAACTTGCCCCCAGTCATTCTGTTAGAATTTAATTTTTTCACAGTGGTGCCCCCAATTACTATTAGAACGAGTGCCAGCAGTTCTAAATTTGTTTAGAATTTCTCCAGATTGAGAATTATAGGCGTCAATTTTCATTTGAGTGTGATTTGGATGGCCATTGGGAAGGGCATACACAGCAGTTGCTCAGAGGAGTTAGTGTAGGACCTGATCTTATTTGGTCCTGGGACCACAATATAATGTAGTTGCTGAGCTACCAGTATGAAATGTGACGCTCAATAAGGAGGTAGGACATTGGGAGGGATGGGGCAGCTGAACGTGTAGGACCAGCAACAGTACCTTAAAGGGGAGGGGTAAAACATTGGACTGAAAACAATCACATTAGAGCATCAGGTACCCTGTCTGCTGAACCTACAGCAGCAAATGTATTAAAGCATTTAAGACTCATTACCCACAAGCAACTGCCATAAAGTATTTCCCAAACCTCTATCCAGCTTTCCCTGACAGCAGTTGAGGATCCCTTTAATTTCTGCTGGATATGGCAAGCACCCAACTTGTACTACTCATTTCTAGTGAGTGGGATCAGAAACCAAGGTGAAAATGAAATTGAGGGGCCTAATTGCATTATCTGACCCCAATTAACACATCTGTATGACCCTCCCATCTGCCAGGATTGAGGTCCACCTGAGAGATGGAACGGATGCAAACTTGTCGCTAGGTCAGTGTTATGACCAGTTGTGCAATTTTGAATTTTGCTCCTCCATGCTCCTTGCCAGTGACAATGGGCTCACTAAAAGATCTGCCATTGCACCAAACATTTCTGCGTACATGCCCATCAGCCTTTTCTTGTACACTATTCCATCAAAGTCCTCATCTGAGTCTCTGAAATACAACTCGTCCGTGATCTCTGGGGAGCCGGCACAGTGCTTGGTGACTCTAAGGGCTGAATTTTACCAGCCCTCCGACGTTAGGGGTTGTGGTGGGGGGCCTGAAAAATTCTTCCAGGAAGGCCCTGCCACATTTTACCAGCAGCAGCGAGGCGTTGATGCAGCCCCAGCAGGCCTTCATTTAAATATTAAAATTAATTCAAATGAATGCAAAATAACTCACCTTGACCCGATGGCTGTCCCAGGCCGATATTCCAGCTGGTGGCCGGAACTCCCACACCATCGAATCTCCGTTTGGAGATCTGAGACGTGAGGCTGGTGACGAAGGGGGAGGAGTGAAATTTTCAGGATGCGGGGGTGGGGGGTGGGGGGGGCGGTGGGTAGAGGAGAAAACCGTTTCCATTGGCTGTGGGGATGGTGGGAGGCGTTGAAGGGCAAAGGTGACTAAGTTTGGGGGGGAAAGTTTGGCTTGGGAATGAAGTTTTTTTTGGTGGGAAAGGCCCAAAAATAAGGTATGTGGTCATTGGGGGAGGGTGGGGGGAGGAGGTGCGGTGGTAGGGGGGCTTTCAGCTTTTATTGAAATTTTTACAATTAATGTCAAAGAAGTGTGTCTTTAAAAATGTAAATTCAGATGAAGGGCTTGAAGCCCTTTAAAAATGGCACCAGAACCTGCATGATGGCACCAACCGCTGTTGCGGGGGCCGGAATGGCTGCCCCCTCTACATCATCAGGGGTGCCCGTTCCACCCCTCCATTTAAATGAGCCCCCGCACTGGGGCTCAACGGCGCACAAGTCGTGTGTGCGCTGTGCCTTCTTTCGAGCTCACCGCCAAGAACGGCGGCAAGCTTATAAAATTCAGCCCATAATGTCCTAATTCCACCTCTATACTACCCTCTAAAGTACGTACAGTGCCAATATCTGAACTGCCAGCTGCAAGGGTCAGGTCAAGTGGCGGCGCTTCTTCATTAGACGTCTGCTCCTTTTTACACCTTCACGTTAGGCTGCACTGGCTGGCCAGGTGACAGTTATTGGGTACCTGAAAGAATAAACGCACAAGATGGGGAAAGGAGGTTGACTGGAAAGCAACAGGTCTGTGGTCACACCTTTGCAGCTGGTACTTCATGCCAGATTGCAGGATGAGGATGAAGTGGGATTTCAGAAGGTGCATAAGGCAGGAACATACCAAGATCCTGGATGTTTTCGGAGATGCCAAACGCCACAGCCTCAGTCACAGTCAGCCCAGTAAGTCGCAGCACCATCTCCTAAAAGGGGCTCAGGAAATGCAGGTGTGCCTCTCCCCATCAGTTCTCTGCTCCTCCCTCCTGTTTTGGACTACCTTGTCCTGCAAGAGAGAAGGAAAATTGTCAATGAGTGTGTTGTAACATGTTTGGCCCTCGTGTCTGCCATCGCCAAATAGCTGGAAGTATATGAAAGTTGCGAGACGTGGATATATCAGGCTTGCAGCAGCGGTAAGTGTTCAAAGGTGAGGTGAAGCATCTGAATGTTAGGCCTGAGTCCTGATTGCTAGAAATTACTGATGGGTGAGTGATGGGTGTGAAAATGCATTCACTGACCTTGACCACTTGTGTGAACTTTACCCAGCACTGCAGCCAGGTCCTTGGGACCAGATTCCTAGAATTCACCTGCATGGGTACCTGTTCCCATTCTCTACACAATGTATGCCTTGAGGGCCTCCTGCCCCACTGTGGAAATATCACATCTCTCCTTTCCACTTCCTGGACTAAGGCCTCCAGAGCTGCAACAAAGATCCTGGGAACCCTGTCTGTGGTCTACTGCTCCATTACCACACTTTCTTCCTTGTGAGAAACACTTTTGCAGACAGTTCCAGCCAGTGCTGCAGCCAGAATGCATTTCAACATTAAGAGTTGCAGGTTAGCTTTAACTTGTGTTACACATGCACGCACCCGACACCCCTGCAGAGCGTGCAGCCAGTCAGCTGAGCATTTAGCCCTGGTCTGCATGTTACTGCAATCACGGTGATGAGTAGGCAGCACAAAGTTTTCTTGCTTCCTGCATCACCTCGATTGGTCGCAGGGTAATCGTGCATCTCAATCCCCCCACCCGAACACTGACACTATCAAATTGCATCAGTTTCAGACTATGAACTGTGATTTTCTAATAACTGGCTCTAATAGATTTAATACACATCTTCTATGCTTGCAATCTGTGGCTTTTTTTAGAGCAACAATTACTTTTATTTATATAGTGCTTTTAACGTTATACATAATTTTGCAGAGGGTAGAATGTGGGAGACTGGCTAGGTGTGCTTTGGAACACGGAGGAATCCAGTACTAACTTGGTACAGGACTTTGAGCAGATCTTGGAGCCCATCCTTTCCAGCGTGAAAGTGGTGGCCAACTCCATTAGAACATTTGTGGACCCAGCCATGATGCAGCGTCTGATGCCCAATGTCTCAGCTTCCCTTGCAGCACAAGCAGAAGCTGCACAATGAGTGCTGCAGTGCATGACTGAGGTCATGAAATCTCGGCTTGCTACCATCATGGCTGCAGATACCAGTGCTCACAACAGCTGACAGGATTTCACAGTAGTGCAACAATCTGCCCTTCAATAGATTACCAGGACCCTGGGGAAGTGGTACTGGATCCATACATGACAAAACTGCTGTCCTCTCTCAGGATGACAGAATTCATCCTCCCACCACTGCCACTCTGTCAGTGGCCTTGCTGTTGCCTGTCAGCCAGCCCAGACAGCTGCTGCCCATGCTGTAGTGGTGCAGTCCAAAGCCAGGTCCTCAAGGCCCAGAGCTGCTCAAAGGCATCCTGTATGACCATCTGCAGTCTACCCCACTGAAAGTCATCAGTCTTCCACCAGCCATGCTGCCACCACTGGCGTAGCACTGCATTGAAACACGAGGACAGGCAAAGGCACATTGAAAGACAAGCACTAAGGGAATGAATGATTGATTAGTTTACTATTGTATGGAATATTGGATTGATTTGTAAAGTTGTTTTGGAGTGTTTTTTAATGACATCGCTTTTATTTTAGCATGGTGGCAAAGACGTCAGATGGTCAATAACAGAGGGAAGGGTTGTAATTGTTGTACAATGGGGATTTGGGGTTGTGTTCAGTGGAACCGTAGTCAGATGAGACGACCATGGACACCCTGGCAGAGAAGGGGGTGTTGGTTGTCTCCTCCCTTTCTCTTCAGCTGATCTCTATACTTCTTGACAATGGCTGTGCCCTCATAATGGCAAGATGTGCAGGATACAGCAGACCATAACGAATCGTGACACCTGCTCCAATGAGTACTGCAGGGCTCCTCCAAAATTGTTCCAGACAGTGGAATCATTGCTTGACCACCCCAAAGATCTGCTCTCTGATGCTTTGTGTGGCAACATGGCTCTTATTATATGCATGCTGCCCACGTGTGGCTGAGTTATGAGCCAGGTGGTCAGCAGATAGCGCATGTCACCCAGCACTCACCCTCTGGTTCGATGTGGTGGCTCAAATGTTGAGGAAATAGAAGACTGGCACAATATGAAGGCATCATGACCAAGGCTCCCTGTAAAATGTCATTGTTGTGTGTGGCCAGTTTTTTTCAATGGGTGGTACCTTTAAATCTTTTTGCTCAGCCACGATTTCACACAGAGCAAGGCCTGCATGGTACCAGGCTGTTGCGCAACCACATATGCTCACAGCTTAGTGGAACCATTGATCATGACTGCTGTGGTTGTGGTAAATCTCTGCATTTAGATGCGACACTCACAAAAACACATGTGTGCTACCCCATGAGAAAGCCCACTTTCCTGGCAAAGCCACATGCATGTTCCGCCTGCTTTTCTCCAGTCAGAGAGAACACAGTGAACTCCCCTTTCCTGGCATAAAGCACATCTGTCATGTGTTTTTGTACAGCAGTGTACTGCAAGTTGGGAGATGTTACGGATGTCACCTGCTCCAGCCTAGAAGGTTCCTGACATGAAGAGGTTCATGGTCGCTGTTCTGTTTCTCTTTCTTTAACACAAACACATCAACCACACGAGGAGGATTGGGAACTAAAATAAGGTTCTTTATTTGACAATGTGAAATTATGTACAACTATAACTGAGAGGTTCGTTAACACGTTTGGTCGCTCTGACTGCTCCGAACTTATGTTCAATGATTACATGAGTATTTACATCATATCCTGCCTGGTGATAGAGTGCGGTTTTAGAAACCGTGCTCCCCCCCCACCCCCCAGCTTAAAGGTATATCACAACTGGCACAGTCACATTCACAGCCACTGGCAACACCAACCTTGCCCTGCCCTGAGGCTGCAGCTGTGCCTGCAAGAGGTGACAGATTTCAATGAGCACTTCCTTCATAAATGGAAATGTCCAATACATTGGGCTGGATTTTGTTGCACCTGCCGCCACTCCTGGTGGCGGGTGCAGAAACTGGCGGCCATCCTTCTGTGGACCCCAGCTGCCATGCCTCTGCGATTACACGGCGGGTGGCCACTTAACATGTTGAAGGCGGCCGTTCCCACCCACCCCCCCAATCACATGGGTGGGGGTGGCATTGGCGACGCCATTCACGGCGTCATCTGATGCAGGAACAAGTGCTGCTGCCATTTTTAACGTAATGCAGAGTTGACCCCTTCTCCCCTTCCCCATATCAATCATGCAGAGTTGACCCCTTCCCCACCTCGGTAGCACCAGCTTCACCTGGACAGGAAAGTGAAGGCGTGTGAGTGCCGCACAGTGAGCTCAAGATTGGAAACTGATTATGGCAAATTAAATTGAAATTTATGCTGAGCGGTATTTTAAATATTTAAAGTAGGGTCCCATCGCCGAGCGGTGGAGGTGCCGCCACGGAGCCTCACTGCCGCTGGGAAGATTGAGTCCGGCAATCCCGGCATTGAGCTCCGTGGCGGCCTCTGCCACTCCGATTTTCCAGCACCACCCCCCACCCCCCGCCATGAAACCCAACGTCGAGCCAAGAACAAACCCCAGCCCATTGTTCCTGGCTTAGGTTGAAGTAAGAGAAATGCTCCCTGAAGACCCTGCTCCCCCTCCACCTCCTTTCTTTGTGAGCAGCTTGTTATCTTCTTTGCTGCCTTCCTGTCATGATGCAGGCCAAGAGGAACGGTAACTACAGGACCCAGGACTGGGAGCAAGTGGTTGGAGCAGAACCCTTGAAGTCAGAACCAAGGCCTTCTCCATGCACAACACCACTCTCTGTCAATGTCACCAATTTTAAAAATGGCACTAGAAAATTCACAGGACGTCTACAAACTCAGATTGATTTCTACTGGTTCTATCCGCAACTGACCTGAGAGTGGTTGATGATCCCTTCAAATAGCACTGGTCTGGAATCTTTCCTGTTTCTGAACGCATGCTTAGCTGTTTGTCTTTAAGAGAGGGCGTTGGCTGGAAATGGCAGCACTGGCATGG
Organism: Heterodontus francisci; assembly: GCF_036365525.1. Classification (NCBI taxonomy): domain Eukaryota; kingdom Metazoa; phylum Chordata; class Chondrichthyes; order Heterodontiformes; family Heterodontidae; genus Heterodontus; species Heterodontus francisci. The sequence continues at coordinate 74,565,978 of NC_090372.1, forward strand.
AATCAGCATTACACGCTGACGGACACCACAATCTGCTTACTCTGCATACTTGCGCGCATGCTCCTAATGCCTGTACTAACGTCCTCACCAAGATGGTGTCTGATGCAGGTTGCACCAGAAGTGTGTGCATGCAACATAGACAGCATTTTGGTATCAAAATGGCATCCATAGCACCGAAACTATGGGTGCTGCGGAGCCAAAATGTGTGGCCACAGCCTGCAGAATTGAAAATGAAACCTTTGTTTTGGGAGAAGTAAAAGATTCAAAGATCTTAAAGTCCAATGTTGCAAATCATGCTTTAAATAAAAAGAATAAAGAAATGCCCAGCTGATGTAAATAATCTACAACCCCTTTAAATACATTCTTGGACACAACAACTGCAAAAAATTGGTCCTAATTTAAAAATGATATTCTTTGAATAAATGTCCTCTGCTCTATTGGCTTTGCAACGTTGAAAATCTGAGGCTATTGATGTCACCAGCATTCATATCTCCATGTAGCAGAGTAACATTTTTCAGATTTGATATTAAACCCACCCCCCCCCCCCCCCCCCTCCGCACCGGCTCTTCAAGAAGCCTTCGGCCTCCCCTCCACCGATTGCAGCCTCTCCTCGCTGTTGTGATCTGCGACCCTCCCCCACTGCCCACCAAACTCTGACTTTTCCCTATTGTCAAGGACTTTTGTAGCCCTGGGATTTCCAGGATCCCTGCTGCCCCACTAATGCATTCCCTTTCAGCCCTTCTATAAATATCAGGGTTATTGATTCTTCATTGCTCAACAAAATATGTAAAAATACATTATAGGTATAAATTGTTAATGCCAGTATTTGAATGTGTTTATAGCAACCCACATTTTACCAGATCTCTGTTCCATCAGATTGAGAAAATCTGTCCATTTGTCAAAATTCTCTTTCCCCCTCCCTCACTGTCTCTCTCCCTCTCACTGTGTGTCTCTCTCTGTTTCTCTCTAGTTTGCCCCAACATCTCCACTAGCTTCTAACCAGCTGAGCAAAGGTCAAACACAGGTTGGACTGGTGAAAGGTGGTTGTCATTTCACCACCTGAGACACAAGGCAACCAGATTCCTGAGTGCTTTTATCTTATTTATATTAGTGAGTGTAAGTGTATACAGATGACAGGAAGAAAACAACTCTAAGTTCATGACATTTTACAATGCTGCAAATGGCACCATAGAGTTTTTTCAAATACACAAGGCCTACTTTATTGATTTTTTTTACAATTTAATACAGTTTTTATGTTATATTCACAGCAAGGCTGAACTGATAACAATGCTATCGGGCTTTCTGGTATCATGGGATATTGAAAAACATGACAAAAAAAACTCGAGATACACTAGCTTTGCATTTGACTGTTGATGAGTTGATTGTAATCCAGATACTGATTTATCCTTTTCTTTAATTCTTCAGATTATTTTCGGTGTCTGCCTCTGGTACTATGTCAGATCTGGTTTTAAAGGTAATGGTTAAAAGTAATGCCAGTCCAGCCACAATCAAACGTCTACAAATGGACGAGACAAGATTGTTTTAATTTACCACATTGTACCACTAACAAGTATTATATCATGGCTCGTTCAGTCATACATCCATAAGAGGTGAGGGAAACCTCGGGGGTGAAATTGGTCTTCAGCAGTATAGTGTAGCAGGCAATAGGGAATCAACAGCCCACATAACAGTCCACTTTGAAGTCAGTGAAATAGAAAATGGGATGGGGGTGTAAAGCAAGCTGCTGCATTGTCTCTTATTTTGTGCTACTGTCAAGGCCCAATTTTACCCCCTTCAAGTTTGCAGAATACTGATCACTTCTTCGAGATGATGGAATATTTCTTACTCCTGATCTGCAATGAGCAGATCATCCAGATATTTTAGTTTTTCCCTCTGTTAGGGGTTATGTTCTCTGTGATTAGAATTATCAATGAAATGAAAGATCGTCCACTAATTTGGCTCTGTTGTTCCACAAATACCTTTTGGAATGGTATGTCTTTTGTTGTTTATGTAACAATATAGACCACACAGTAAACTTACTGTTTACACAACTGCTTAATGCTGGTTTAAAAAGTGCCATTATACACACAAATCTAAAAGAATTCTGCAAGCAAAAGCTGATGGTTGCAAAAAATCTTGACTTTATTCACTTTAAACAGTATATGTTTCACATCTCCAATTCCAGTTGTCAGGCATAGGTAGTAGTTTTTTTTGCAGAATGTACAACAACAACAACTTGCAATTTCATTGTGTTTTCAGTGTAGAGAAATACCAGAAAACTGAGTTAATGCTGAAGGTACAGGACGTGAAATTCAAGATCTAAAAGCGGGCTCGGGGATCGTGAGGTGCGATTAACTGGTGCCCATTGCTTCTGATGCAGGCAGCACGCAAACTTCATGCTGCTTGCTCATATAAATGATTGGAGTCAGCAGCCAGTGACAAGCACACTGTTGAGTGGCTATACACCTGAGCAGAGGGTGCAAAACTGTGAGACGTTAGCACGATTTAAAGCTCGCCTGCTCTACTGAAGGCAGCCAGCACCTCATAAAGGGGAGCTGCGTTCTGGTTGGAGCAGGTGCTGGAACTGATGCAGACGAGAGTGTGAGCAAGAAGAGTAAGTTATGGCACAATATGGCAGAGAGTGGTCTCCGAGATTTTCTGATGCTGCACTGGAGGCCCTGGTCGAGAAGGTGCAGAGGAGGAATGTTGTCATCATTTTTTTTATTCATTCACAGGATGTGGGCATCGCTGGCTAGGCCAGCATTTATTGCCCATCCCTAATTGCCCTTGAGAAGGTGGTGGTGAGCTGCCTTCTTGAACTGCTGCAGTACGGGCCAGAAGGCCCTCCAGACAAACTCTCAGAAGACAGAGGGATCGGATAGCTGTGGTGATCAATGCTTGTCATCTAGCCCTGAGGAACTGAATGCAGTGCTGCAAGCAGTTTAATGCCCTCACACGAGTGGTCTAGGTCAGCAGATGCATCTTCAAATGCCATATCCTGCCAATTGCACCACCAGACTCACACATTGCTCAATGCAACATACTTGCGTCACTCATCTACCAACAATCTCCATTAATCACAACTCATAACTAACATTCAAAGGTTCACCTCATGCTCACACACTTAGCACATCTCACAGCCTGCACACACTGACAGCTATTCATCCATGAGGGGCACGTGGCGCAAACAAATTGAACACTTGGTTCTTGTTTGAGGGACAAGGTGGTGCATAACTAGAGCAGCAGCACCTAACAGGGAGGAGCAGGCACGTTGCATGTCCTTACCCCAATGGAAAAGAATGTGGTCACTATCACTGGAGCCGTGGCCAGTGGTGGTGCTGAAACTATTGAAGATGATGGTATCCTCATACCTAATCCTCCTTCTCACATCCTATTTTCCCATCATCCCACAATCTCTTCTGTTTTACAAGCTACAGATGGTCTAATCATGGACCTCTTGCTTTACCTCCTCCGCTCGTCACAATCCTAACCTTGTGCCTTTCTCCTTTCAGATACCCGGGAACTGCAACCTGGACAGGCAGTGGTGGAAGAGAAGGAGGTGGAGGAGCAAGAAGACAGAGATGATGAAGAAACACTATTACTTGCAACCACCAGCTCAGATAGTGATACTGCGCGTACTTTAGGGGATAGCTTGGAGGAGGGATCTGCACATGGTGAGACACCGGACATAAGTAATTGGTAGCTCTATTAAGTAATTTAATACAGTACTTATATCTCCCTGGTGCTAGTTTAAACTACTGTCCTAGTTTAGAGAAAAAAATAAACCTTAAAATTCACCAACCAATCACCTACCTGCTTACCTGATTAATGCCTCTGGACTTCAGCTCTCAGGTCTCAGTGTGTCCCGCTCCCTCTCTTGGACCACTCCTTGTTTTGTAAAATATCACAACAGCACCTCTTCCCTCACTGCGCCAAACTCTCTCACTTACTAAATTCCTGAGTTAAGTAAGTATTCTGTCTAGCAGTATGCCATCAAGCTGGACTTCGAGCAGGAGACCATATCTGCCCAAGGTCTTCAGGAAGCAATTCCCTACCTCAAACTCAGCAAGTAACAGTGTGTGAGGCACCTTTGCTTCACTAAGGATGTCTTCACTGGAATCTGCCACCTGTTGCATCTGTAACTACAGCCATGGAGCAGGGTGAAGACCACATTGCCAGTGGCTGTGAAGGTGACCATGGCCATGAATTTTTATGTGTCTGGCTCCTTCTAGGCTGGAGCAGGCAATATTTGCAATATCCCCAGTTCACCATCCATTCTTGCATAAGGGAGGTCACTGAGGCTTTGTAGGCAAAGAGAGCTGAATACATTATATTCTCTCTTGCCAGAGAGAAGCAGGAGGAGCGAGCACATGACTTCACCAGGATTGCAGATTCTCCATGGTGCAGGATGCCATTGACTGCATGTTAATTTGTAGGCACTGCATGTCAACTCTGAGAATTACGACAACGGAAAGGGATTCCACTCCCTCAAAGTCCAGCTGAGCGACCATACACAACATACAAGGCGTTCTACACTTAAATGAGGAACAAGAGGATGGCCAGAGTGAGGGTAGGGCCGATCAGGGATAGTGGAGGGAACTTGTGCCTGGAGTCGGAGGAGGTAGGGGAGGTCCTTAATGAATACTTTGCTTCAGTATTCACTAGTGAGAGGGACCTTGTCATTTGTGAGGACAGCGTGAAACAGGCTGATATGCTCGAACAGGTTGATGTTAAGAAGGAGGATGTGCTGGAAATTTTGAAAAGACATGAGGATAGATAAGTCCCTGGGGCCAGACGGGATATACCCAAGGTTATTACGGGAAGCGAGGGAAGAGATTGCCGCGCCTTTGGCGATGATCTTTGCGTCCTCACTGTCCACTGGAGTAGTACCAGATGATTGGAGGGTGGCAAATGTTATTCCCTTGTTCAAGAAAGGGAATAGGGATAACCCTGGGAATTACAGACCAGTCAGTCTTACGTCGGTGGTGGGCAAATTATTGGAGAGGATTCTGAGAGACAGGATTTATGATTATTTGGAAAAGCATAGTTTGATTACAGACAGTCAGCATGGCTTTGTGAGGGGCAGGTCATGCCTCACAAGCCTTATTGAATTCTTTGAGGATGTGACAAAACACATTGATGAAGGAAGAGCAGTGGATGTGGTGTATATGGATTTTAGCAAGGCGTTTGATAAGGTTCCCCATGGTAGGCTCAATCAGAAAGTAAGGAGGCATGGGATACAGGGAAATTTGGCTGTCTGGATACAGAATTGGCTGGCCCACAGAAGACAGAGGGTGGTAATAGATGGAAAGTATTCAGCCTGCAGCTCGGTGACCAGTGGTGTTCCGCAGGGATCTGTTCTGGGACCTCTGCTCTTTGTGATTTTTATAAATGACTTGGATGAAGAAGTGGAAGGCTGGGTTAGTAAGTTTGCCGATGACACAAAGGTTGCTGGAGTTGTGGATCGTGTGGAGGGCTTTTGTAGGTTGCAATGGGACATTGACAGGATGCAGAGCTGGGCTGAGAAGTGGCAGATGGAGCTCAACCTGGAAAATTGTGAAGTGATTCATTTTGAAAGGTCGAATTTGAATGCAGAATACAGGCTTAAAGACAGGATTCTTGGCAGTGTGGAGGAACAGAGGGATCTTGGGGTCCACGTCCATAGATCCCTCAAAGTTGCCACCCAAGTTGATAGGGTTGTTAAGAAGGCGTATGGGGTGTTGGCTTTCATTAACAGGGGGATTGAGTTTAAGAGCCGCGAGGTTATGCTGCAGCTCTATAAAGCCCTGGTTAGACTACACTTGGAATATTGTGTTCAGCTCTGGTCGCCTCATTATAGGAAGGATGTGGAAGCTTTAGAGAGGATGCAGAGGAGATTTACCAGGATGCTGCCTGGACTGGAGGGCATGTCTTATGAAGAAAGGTTGAGGGAGCTAGGGCTTTTCTCATTGGAGCGAAGAAGGATGAGAGGTGACTTGATAGAGGTGTGCAAGATGATGAGAGGCATAGATAGAGTGGATAGCCAGAGACTTTTTCCCAGGGCGGAAAGGGCTATCACCAGGGGGCATAATTTTAAGGTGATTGGAGGAAGGTTTAGGGGAGATTTCAGAGGTAGGTTCTTTACACAGAGAGTAGTGGGTGCGTGGAATGCACTGCCAGCGGTGGTAGTAGAAGCAGATTAATTAGGGACATTTAAGCGACTCCTGGATAGGTACACAGATGATAGTAGAATGAAGGGTATGTAGGTAGTTTGATCTTAGAGTAGGTTAAAGGGTCGGCACAACATCATGGGCTGTACTGTTCTATGTTCTATGTTCTAGGTATCATGCAGATCAATGCCTGGTATCCTGGCAGAAGTCACGTTGCCTTCATTCTGCAGCAGTCCACTGTACCATCAGCATTTGAGCCACAATGGCAAACGAGAGGATGGCTACTGGGCGACAACGTCTATCCATTGACAATATGGCTTGTGACTCCGGTGTGCAACTCCCACACATGTGTGCAGCATGCATATAATGAATGCCATACTGCCACATGAAATGTGAGTGAGCAGACTATTGGGAAACTTAAGCAATCCTTCCACTGCCTGGACTGCTCGGAGAAGCCCTGCAGTACTCTGCAAAGTGCGAGCCAAGATTTATGATGGTCTGTCACATGCTGCACAACCTCATCATAATGAGGGCACAGCCTAACTACCAAATACATGGTGAGCTACTGAAGAGGAGGAGGAGGAAGGGAGGAGGGAACCAACACGACCTCTTTCAGGCCAGCTGTTGGCAATCGACTCATCTGATCTGCGATTCCAGTAAACGCACCCTGAATTTCCCATTCAACAGCAGTCCAACACCTTACCTTACCTCTGTTACTGACCATCACAGCATCCCCTTGGCCAGAGTGCAAATATAAAAGCAACCACAAAATAAACATTCCAAACCAAATTTATGAATCAAAACATGCCATATAGCATACATATATCAACTAATCACCCTTCTGCATTCACTTAGTGCCTGTCTTCTGTCTGCCTTTGCCTATCCTCGTGCTCCTATGCAGTGCTACCCCAGTGGATGCAGCATTGCTGGAAGAAGGCTGTTGACTTCCAGTCCGTGAGACTACAGACGGCCCTGCTGGATGAACTCGAGCAGCTGTGGCCCTGGAAGGTTTGGCTATGGACTGCACCATTTGCTTGGGCGGCAGCAGTCTAGGACGGGTTGTTCATTTTATATTAATTGAGTGTTGAATTGTATTCAGGTGGTGGGTATTAAATGGGGATTCATTCGTGCTCTTATACATAGGAGCAGTCATTCGGCCAGACTGTCTGCCTCTTTGTCGCAGCTACGTCTGTGCCCAGGTCTCCCTGGAAAGGGAACATGCAGTGTCCACTGGTATGCTTGAGGAATTCCATGACCGGTGGGCACCTGAGGGACTGAAGTGCATCATCACCACTGGAAATGATATTTTAGTTTGATTTAGTTGTTTCTTTTATAGTCTTTTTATCACCATATAGCACTGATGCCCCTTCATTAAGGATATCTAGTCCCATCCTTTAATTCAATTGGTGTTTCAAAAGAGGTATAAATAGGAGCAGACTGAAACTGGTAATTGGGTTTGGAGGTGCATGTTTGTAATGTGCATCTCTGTAAATAAAAGCTTATTGAACGTGTAATGTTTAGGCTCCAGTTCTATCCTTCACCGCCTGGCTTTCTGGAGTACAACAGGCTTGCTGACAGGCAGCACAAGGGCACTGGCAGAATGGCAGTGGTGGGACGATGAATGCTGCCATCCTGAGAGAGGACAACAGCTTTGTGTTTCACAGTATCACTGCCACTCCCAAAGGGTTGTGCCTCAGCAATGCTAGCAATGTGTTGGAAAACAGATTGCTGGATTGTTGTGAGGCCCTGCAAGCCCTTTTGCACACTAGTATCCACAGCTATGATGGCAGCATTCTGAACTTGTGTGGCAGCCAGTTGAGCTTGCATGACTTCAGTCTGAGCTTCCACTGCAGCACCCAGACACTGGGTGACTTCTGCTTGTGCTGCAATGGAAGCTGAGACATTGGCCATCAGATATTGCATCATGATTGGGTCCACAAGTATTCTCAAGGATGTAGCCAACATTTCCATGGTGGAAAGGATGGACTGCAAGCTCTGCACAAAGCCCTGTGCCAAGTTGGCACCAGACTTCAGAATCTCAAAATTTGCTGATGACACCAAACTTGGAGGTGCGGTAAACAATGAACTGCCTGTAACAGGGCATAGGTAGGCTAGCAGAATGAGAAGATGTAATTTAATACTGACAAATGTGAGGTGATGCATTTTGGCAGAAGGAAAAGATACTTAATGGCACAGTTCTAAAGAGTGTGCAGGAACAGAGGGACCTGGGGTGCATTTGCATCGATCTTTGAAGATGGCAGGACAGATTGAGAGAGTGGTTAGTAAAGCATATGGGATCTTGGTATTCATGAATAGAGATATTGAGTACAAAAGCAGGGTCGTTATGCTGAACCTTTATAAAGCTCTGATTAGGCCCCAACTGGAGTATTGCATTCAGTTCTGGTCACTACACTTCAGGAAGGATATGGGGGTCCTTGAGAGGGTGCAGAGGAGATTTACCAGAACGGTTCCAGAGATGGAGGATTTTAGTTACAAGGTTAGGTTGGAAAAGCTTGGTTGTTCGCATTAGAACAAAGGAGATTGAGGGGAGATTTAATAGAAGTGTACAAGATTGTGGCAGGTTTAGATGAGTTAGACAAGGAAAAGCTATTCCCATTAACAAATGGGCGGCACAGTGGCTCAGTGGTTAGCACTGCAGCCGCACAGCTCCAGCGACCCGGGTTCAATTCTGGGTACTGCCTGTGTGGAGTTTGCAAGTTCTCCCTGTGTCTGCGTGGGTTTCCTCCGGGTGCTCCGGTTTCCTCCCACATGCCAAAGACTTGCAGGTTGATAGGTTAATTGGCCATTATAAAAATTGCCCCTAGTATAGGTAGGTGGTAGGGAAATATAGGGACAGGTGGGGATGTGGTAGGAATATGGAATTAGTGTCGTATTAGTATAAATGGGTGGTTGATGGTCGGCACAGACTCGGTGGGCCGAAGGGCCTGTTTCAGTGCTGTATCTCTAAACTAAACTAAACTAAAATGGTTCAAGATTAGGGGACACTGATTGAAGGTTTTGGGCAAGAGATGCAGGGGGAATATGAGGAAGCACTTTTTTACACAGCAGGTGGTAATGCCCTGGAACTCACTGCTCACAAGGGTGGTGGAAGCAGATCAATGACTTCAAAAGGAAGCTGGATGGCCACTTGAGAGAAATAGACTTGCAGGGCTACGGGGATCGAGTGGGGAGTGGGACTGACTGCATAGCTCCATGGAGAGCAGCATGGGCTGAATGTCAGTATTGTGTCTAGTGTCGGTATATGAGCTGGTGAATGTGAGTATGAGAAGCAGGCTTGATGTTTCTTCAACATCATTGTCTACCTATTCTTCTATCACTTGATCTTCCACCATTGCCTGACCATGTGGCAGTACTTGAGTATCTGAAAGGAGAATGGCACAACGGTAGGGTTATGATGATGAGGTTGGAGGAAAGTAAGAGGTACATGCTTGCACCATCTGAAGCTTGTAACCCAGATGTTGTAGGATGTGAGAAGGAGGATTAGGAATTATCATACTGTCACCTTCAATGGTTTCAGCGCTACCACTGGCCATGGCCTCAGACATGGCCACTCCAATGATGGAGAGCACCATCTCCTCCATTGGGGTAAGCACATGCAGCCATGCCTGTTGCCCACCAGTTAGCTGCTGCTGTGTGTGGCTGTGCACCACCTTGTCCTACAAGAAAGAGGAAGTTCAATCTGTTTGGGTGATATGACTGCCATGGTGGAATAGATAGCAGAGTGTGTAAGCTGTGGGATGTGGGTGTGAGGCTTGCAACAGTGCCGAGTGTGTGAAGGTGAGGTGGAGCTATGATTGTGAGTTATGAGTCATGATTAATAGAAATTGCTGGTATGTCAGTGATGGGAGTGTGGTGTACTGTGCTGTGTAAGGTTGGTAGTGCAATTGGTGTGAAGGTGAATTCACTAACCTTGACCACTCATGTGAGGTCAAAAACTTCTTGCAGCGCTGCATCCAGATCCTCGGCGCTACACTGCTGGCATTGACCTGCATGGCTATCTGCTCCCTTTGGCTTCCCTCCAGGCCCCTTGCAGATAGCAGAACTCTCTCCTCCTGTCCACCTCCTGCACCAAGGCCTCCAGTGCTGTATGAGAATCTTGGAGCATGGTCTTTGTCCTGTTGTGCCATTATCAGTGTTCTTCCTGTTCAGAATGTCTTCCCCAGCCATTTTCAGCACCTACTGTAGCTGGACTGTATCTCCTCTTTAAGAGGTGTAAGCTAACTTTAAGTAGTGACAGCTAGCTTTAAGTGGTGCTCACCTCGCATAAACTTGGGCCCTGTGCTAAGGTGTGCAACCACTCAACAGCCCATTTAGCACTGGGCTGCACACTACTATCATTTAAATTAGCAGACAGCACGATGTTTGCATGCTGTGTCCATCGGAAGGAACAGGCATGGGTTAATCATACATCACAATCCCTGCCTCCATTTCAGGAGCTATTGAATTTTGACCCCAGGTTTTTTTTTGCTTCAGTGATAGTTCAATCACTTGCATTGGCTGTGCTAAAATCAAAACATCTGACTATAATACATTATGAGAAAAACAAATTCTACTCAAGGTAATAAATAAAAGAAAAAAAAGTTATCACATTAAATAGTTTTACAAATAGACAAAGTCAAACAGAGTTGAACTAGAACAAAAGGGATAGGAGTGTGCCATTCAACCTATCAGGCCTGTTTCATCTTTTTATTATTGATGTTGTTTCCTGTCGTTCATAAAGACATTGATGGATTTTTTTATGATAAACACTTTGCTATTTTGAGGTATTTCAAAAATGTTATATTTGGTAACAAAAGAATAAATGTAAAAGATGAACAATAAACTCTCCCATTGTGGGTAAATGCACTGCTTGGTGTGGTAATCAGCTACATAGGACAGAAAATTCTCAGGTCTAATCCTTCACCTGTATTGAGTTACTTAATTTTAGCTGGAGCAGTAGTTTGGCATTTTTACAATTGGCTTTAGAATGCCCATTCTGCGGGACCAAAAAATCAACCAGGATTCTTATACCTGTTCATATTCCAATGATCCTGCTAGAAAACGTGTGTGCATGTATATGTTTGCCAGGTGAGGTGAAGATTGGTCATGGCTAGAATGCCGTCCATAGTCAAAAGTTCTCTGGCACTCATTGACTTGGCTCACTCATGATTGCCACATGAGTGAGTTGCCTGAGGGTGGCTGGTTCCAATAGAGAAAAACATCAGTTCGAGTCTATGCCTGCAAGAATGGACTGGAGAAAAGTGGCGAAAGCTGAAAAAGAAATAGTTAGTTAGTAGCTCACAGTGGCAACCATGGCTTCAAGTCACACTCTAAAGACATTCTAAGGCAGTACTGAGAAAGCACTGCACTGTCAGAAGTGGTGTCTTTTAGATGAGACATTAAACCAAAGTCCTTTATGCTCTGTTAGATCCCATGACACTATTTCAAAGAAGAAAAGAGGAATTGCCTTTATTTATCCCTCAATCAAAATAACAAAAGCAGATTAACTGGTCATTATCACATTGCTGTTTGTGGGAGCTTGCTGTGATCAAATTGATTGCTATGTTTCCTACATTACAACAATAACTACACTTCATTGGCTGAAGCACTTTGGGATATCCTGAAGTTGTAAAAGGTGCTATATAAATGCACTTCTTTCTGTCCTTGCTATTTTCACTAAATACCAGTACGACATTAAAAAGAACACTACATTCTATGTAAAAAAAAATGTATTTTAAATTTCATTAGTTTATTCCAAAAGGCTGGGCATTTCCTCAGAGATGATCCCACTCCACTGTCATAACCTTGTCAGAAGTGCAGCAATAGCGTGGGAGTAGCTATGAGGAAATTCCTTAAGTGTTATAAAACACGTGATACAGTGAAATAGAGAAATCCAACTTTGAACATCTCCCTTGAAGGATGTCAGTGCTTTCCACTCATCCAAGTATATTGAACTGTAGATCATAGTGATGTCCTCCGTAATTTTCTCTTACAATTTCCTAAAGAATTGTGGGTCTTTCATCTTATTGCTCTGAGAAGCAAAATTTTAGTCACATACACATTATGTAAGACAAGATCTTCATAATATTGAAGAGATTTTTTACTAAATTTTACTTGTGAGAAGTCAGCAACTTCTATTTCTGTAGTACCAAGAGGAATCTCAGAGCTTTTTTCAGGGGGATGAATAGTAAGCAGGTATTGAACAGGGGCAGGGAAAAAGGAAGAATAAGAAATTTAGAAGTAGACATAATCATAGTCAAAGAGTTTTAGTTTAGTTTAGTTTTAGAGATACAGCACTGAAACAGGCCCTTCGGCCCACCGAGTCTGTGCCAACCATCAACCACCCATTTATACTAATCCTACACTAATTCCATATTCCTACCACATCCCCACCTGTCCCTATATTTCCCTACCACCTACCTATACTAGTGGCAATTTATAATGGCCAATTTACCTATCAACCTGCAAGTCTTTGGCATGTGGGAGGAAACTGGAGCACCCGGAGGAAACCCACGCAGACACAGGGAGAACTTGCAAACTCCACAGAGGCAGTACCCAGAATTGAACCCGGGTCGCTGGAACTGTGAGGCTGCGGTGCTAACCACTGCGCCACTGTGCCGCCCCACAGAGGTGTTATTTGAAGGCAGGGAGAGAGGTAGCAATTTCCAGAGGACAGAGATAAGGGAGTGGAGAACAAGAAGTATGCCAGTACAGGAAGAATGGAGGGTGCATGAAGGGTGACAGGGTTGGAGGAGATTGCATGGCTAGTGAAAGGGAGGACCATAGAGGAATTTGAAATTAGGCACAATAATCTTTATGTGGAATCTCTAGAACATGGGGAGCCAATGAACCTTGGCAAGGACAAGGGTGATGGGTTTACCAGCCTTAATAAAACTCAGTTCATGAGCATTCTGAATGACATGTTAACTTATGACAGGCAGGAGCAGGGAAGACTGCAAGGAGAGCATTCAGGTCCAGCCTGAAAGTGCTAAAAGCATAAATTATGGTTTCAAGGAAGGGATTGAGTGAAAGGCAGATGATGTTCTGAAGGTGACAGAAAGTGGTCATAGTGCCAGATCAAATGTTGAGGGTAAACTGAGCTCAGAGCAATGTACTAACATTCCCTAACCCTGGCCTAAGCCTTGAGCAGTCGAACAGGGAGATAATGTTAAGCTGGGTGCACATCGGCATTTGTGTGAGTCAAAAAGGATCGCTTTACTTTTGCTGATACTAAATTAGAGCAAGTTTTTGCACATTCAGATATTAATGTGGCTTTAGCTCTTGAAGATGGTGGCAAAGCTGTGTACATGATGGAGAAGGTAGGCAGAACGGTGTTTTGTCCTTTGTACAGCAAGGTTCTTTGGATGAGAAAGGCAAAATAGTGTGAGATGCTGAGAATCTGAAATACAATCAGAAAGTGCTGGAAATACTCAGCAGATCTGACAGCATTTGTGGAGAGAGAAACAGAGCTCCACCTAGTCTGCAAGCATGACCTCAAGTTTCCGGTTGCTTGCCATTTTAATTCATCACTTTGCTCTCACACCCACATTTCAGTCCTCGGCCTACTGTAGTATTCCAGTGAAGCTCAACGCAAGCTCAAGGAATAGCACCTCATCTTCCGATTAGAAACGCTACAGTCTTCTGGACTCAACATTGAGCTCAACAATTTCAGACCATGACCCAGTCTTAAACTTATTTTACATGTTTTTGCTTTCAGACAGAGAAGTTCATTATTCTGCGATTAACACTCTCTCTGGACAAATGCTTTGTCTTTTACGACAACTATTACTACTCCCTTTGTCTTTTGTTCCATGACATCTTTGTTATTTAATCCCTCCCCACCCCCCCACCGCCCTATCACAGACCCTTCCTTTTGTTCTTCTTCCCCACTTCGCCCTTTGACTTGCTGAAAACCTATTACATTTCTAACCTTTGCCAGTTCTGATGAAAGGTCATTGACCTGAAACGTTTTCTGTTTCCCTCCACAGATGCTGCCAGATCTGCAGAGTATTTCCATCACTTTCTGTTTTTATTTAAGGTTCTTTGGATGATTGTGAGCAAAATAACAGTTCATGGCATGTCACTATGGGCTATTACCCAGAATGCACAGGATGGAAGGATAGCAATGAAAATCCGCAAAGCCTAATGTTATAAACTGGTTTTCTGCACAACATTGTGATACCTGGTAACAATAGCCAAAGATTTTATTTATGAGAATATTATTGAAATTAAAAATTCAGCTCTCTTTCTGAAGTAAAATATAATGCAAAATTTAGCTTTATTATAGACAAGTATTAACTTTTCATTGTTTCTAAGAAAATACCTAGGATGAATAGCACTGTAAAGCCTACTATTTTCACTACAAAATGACAAATTTACTTAAAAGTGCTGGGAACTTTTAATTTTCAAATTGCAACTGCTTTTGATTAGTCTCTGGAGAAACATAGACAACACTGTCTTCAAGAATTGATTGCATTATGTTAAACCAGATGAGGCAAGCTATGCCGTGATATACACTGACAGATAAGTTGGCCTTTTGCTTTTTCCTGTTTATTGTCTGCTGTCACAGAAGTCCAGTTGACCACTGCAAAGACAAATGATTTGATGAGGGAGTTTTGTCCTTTTGCTCTTTACATGGTGATGGAGAACACATGTGGTATGAAACAGTTCAGTCCACATTCTGTTTACAGGGACCTTTAGAAGTGTCAGCATCTCTCATCACCTCCTATAAAGGCTGTTACAGTCTAAGGGTTCTACTGAGATACACAATGATTTCTTCACATCCAAGTGTACGATATGCTCTACTGGACTGTGTGCTGACAAGAAGGGAGACAGGAATATCCAATCCCTTTTGCTGTGTCCCCTCCCCCTCTCAGAGTGCTGGAAAATGTCATCCAGTCTTGTTAGATTAGTGTATTTCAGGATAATTTGCAAGTGCTTTTGCCGTGCTTGTTTTGTGTAATCAGGAAAATAGCTATGTGCAAAGGATTAAGGTTAAATCACGAAAAAAGGGGGAATCGATTAATGAAATCAACATCAGTCTGCTTTCCTGGTAACTATACAAGCTGAAAACTAGGAAATCGGTGAAGAAGGCATATGGAATGCTTTCCTTTATTAGTCGAGGTATAGAATACAAAAGCAGGGATGTAATGCTGGAACTGTATAAAATGCTGGTTAGGTCATGGCTGGTGTATGACGTACAGTTCTGATCACCACATTACAGGAAGGATATAATTGCTCTGGAGAGAGTACAAAGGAGATTTACAGGAATGTTGCCAGGGCTTGAAAATTGCTGCTATGAGAAAAGATTGGATTGGCTAGGGTTGTTTTCCTTAGAGCAGAGGCAGCTGAGGGGTGACTTAATTGAGGTGTACAAAATTATGAGGGGCCTAGATAGAGTAGACAGGAAGGACCTGTTTCCCCTAGTGGAGAGATTAATTACCAGATGGCACAGATTTAAGGTGATTGACAGAAGGATTAAAGGGGACTTGAGGAACAACTTTTTCATCCTGAGGGTGGTGGGTGTCTGGAATTCGCTGCCCAGATCAGTGGTGGAGGCAGAAACCCTCAACTTATTTAAAAGGTACCTAAACCTGCACCTGAAGTGCTGTAACCTGTAACCCTGTTTCTCTCTCCACAGATGCTGCCAGACCTGGGGTGTAGCTAGCTGTATTCTGTCAACAAAAGTAATTCACATTGGCATTGCATACTATTTTGTTTGCAATCCAGCTAATACAGTTGTGCTGCTCTCCATTGATGTTTGTATGCTTAGCTACTTCATCGGGAGAAATGTGTTTTAAATCAGACTGTGTTTTGATGGCACGAGGTTAGCTATACACTTTCTATACAGATTAATTGCCCCCATGTCTGTGGCTAATAGTTTTGTCAAATGTTCATGGTGAAACATGTTGGTGCCTATCCCTGTCATAAACACACACAGCTGAACATGTGACATGTGTTCAGCAGCAGGAAAGACCTCCACCAATGCTATTTAAAGGGATCATCAACTACTTCCAGGTTAGTAGCTGATGAATTTCTACTGGCTCTTGCTGATTTTGTAGAAGTGCTATGAGTTTTCGACTGCTGGTTAAAGTTGGTGAAGTCTGCAGGGAGTTGCACATGGTGAAGGCCTTGGTTCTGACTTCAAAGGTTCTGTTCTGATTATCGCTCCCAGTCATGGGTGCTGCAGTCACCATCCCCCTTGGCCTGCAGTATGACAGGGAGATTGAGCAGAGGCAACACAGAGGAGGACAAGCTGCCCGCAGAGGGAGGAGATGGAGGGGGTGAAGTGTTCTCAGCAGGAGGCCATATCCACCCAGGGTCTTTAGGGAGCAATTTACAACTTTAGGGAGTAATCACAACTTAAGCCAGGAGGCACTCACTGAAATCTGCCACCTGGTCCAGGCAGACCTGCAGCATCTGAGGAGGGTGGGGACAATGGTGCCAGTGGATGTGAACTTCTTCCTGTTGGGATTCTTCCTGGCTGCAGCAGGTGACATCACTAACATCTCCCAGCTTGCCATCCACTGCAGTATAAGGGTGGTGACTGACACTCTTTATGCCAGGAGAGGGGAGTCCATTGCATTCTCTCTGGCCAAAAGAAGCAGGCGGATCTTGCATGTTGCGTTGCTAGGTGAGTGGGCTTCCCTATGTTGCAGGGTGCTAGTGACTGTATGCACGTTGCTTTGTGGGCACCACATCTAAATGCGGAGATGTACTGCAATCGCAAGGGTTTCCACTCCCTGAATGTGCAATCGACATGCAATCATGCTCATCACATCATGAAGGTGAATGCCCGGTTTCATGGTAGCAGTTGTGATGCCTTTATTCTGCACCACTGTGCCACCGATATTTGAGCCACCATGTCAAACCAGAGGGTAGCTACTGGGTGACAGGGCTATCAACTGATCACGAGACTCATGGCTCTAATGCACAACTCAAACACACATGGGCAACATGCTCATAACAAGGTATCTGCTACTACACGGAATGTCATCGAGCAGACCGTTGGGCTGCTGAAGCAATGCTTCCACTACCTACACTGCACTGGGGGAGGCCTGCAGTACCCACCAGAGCATGCGTCACAATTCGTTGCGGTCTGCAGCATGCTGCACAGCCTCACCATCCTGATGGCACAGCCCTTGCCACCAGATATACAGTGACCAGCTGAGCAGGAGGAGGAAGAGGAAGGGAGGAGGCAACCAAAATACCTCCTAAAATAAAAACAAAAAATGCCGGAAATACTCAGCAGGTCTGGCAGCATCTGTGGAGAGAGAAATACAGTTTGATCGACCTGAAACGTTAACTCGGTTTCCCTCTCCACAGATGCTGCCAGACCTGCTGAGTATTTCCAGCATTTTCTGTTTTTATCTCAGATTTCCAGCATCTGCAGTATTTTGCTTTCACAACATATCTCCTTTCGAGACAGACTCATAATCGACTCATCCAACTGTGGTACAATTTCAATTCGCCATTCAACAACAGTTCCACCCCTTACAAAGGGCCGGAATTTTAACAGCCCATTGGAGATGGCCTGGGAGGCAGGAGAGGTGGTAAAATGGCAGCGAAAGATGTCATGAGGGAAGCCTGACATCTTTATCTCATGAGTGGATATTGCCAAAGGCTGGCGGGAGGAAGTTGTGCTGCTGCGCAGCGGGAAGGTAATTAAGCCTGTTAAATAGGCAATTAACTGCGATTTTACCAGGTATTTTTCCATTTTATGAGGGATGCAGGGGAATAACGGAGCTTCAGAGCCTTGCCGGCTATAACGAGGTAGAGGCTCAGTGGAAGGTTAGTGTTGGCTGCCATTGCGAGAGATAGCGTAGCTTAGTGGTGAGGGTGGAACTGAGTGGATCGCGGCATTACAAATTGGGAACAAGGACAAACTTGCCTAGGACAGCAGGGGCTTTCTGCTTGAGTGTCCTCTCTGACTTGACACTTGTATGTACAGAGCAAAGTGGAGTGGGAGGCCCAGAGAACTGAGTGCAGCTATTTGCTATGGGCTTCATTCCTTCAGGCTTTGAGACCTCCAGTGAGGAGGAGCATCAGAGGGGGAGAGAGAGCTAGAGCCACAGGTAGTGGGGCAGCAGCACCTACAAAGGCAATAGGATCATAAACCTGGAAGGGGGCACAGATAAGGAGGGCACAGAAGGGCAGGCAACCACCTTCTTGTGCACAGACGTTATCTGCCAGTAGGTGTCAGAGGCTTAACTTGCTGCAAATGTTGGAGCAACACTGTCGCCGAAGACTGTGCCTCTTCAGGGAGGTGGTCACCGAGCTTTGTGCCACGATGAGGATGGGCTGAGCCCTATGGAAAGAGGGGGGCATCCAGCGCCTGTCGTGTTGAAGGGCACCATGACGCTGAATACCTATGCCTCAGGATCATTCCAGGGATCTTCAGGAGATATTTGTGGGATCTCCCAGTCCGGGATCACCAATACCATGTTCAAGAGGGCCAGCCAGTATGTGCACTTTTGCACCAATTTGGACAGTTAGGCTGAGAGGGATATAGGATTTGGGGACATCGCTGGATTCTCCCAAGTGCAGGGTATCATCGACTATGAGATCGAGTAACAGTGTTTCACCATCATCAGTCTTTTCTTCATCTTGTACTTCATGCTCCTGCACCACTGTCTAATCAGTTTTTGAGTATCTGAAAAGGGTAGAGTTGACATGAGGGAAGAAGGTAAAGCAAAAGCTGCATGCTTACACCATCTGCCGCTTGTGAATCAGAAGAGATTGTGGGATGAGGTGGAAGTGGAATATGAGAAGGAGGTTTAGATAGCAACATACTGTCATCTTCAGTCCTTTCAGCCTCACCAGTGGGAACAGCATCAGTCCTGGCCGTTCCACTGGCAGCGAGTACCATCTCCTCCACTGCAGTAAGGACATGCAACTGTGCCTGCACCTTGCCGGTTAGGTGCTGCTGCCTTCAGTTGTGCACCATCATGTCCTACAAGAGAGACGGAAGTGTGGTGCAATGTGTTTGATTGATGTGATTGTCATGGTTGCATAGCTGGCAGTGTGTGCAAGCTGTGAGATGTGGGTGTGAGGATTGCAGCAGTGCTAAGTGTGTGAGGTTGAGACAAAGCTATGAATGTGAGGTATGAATTATAATTGAAGGAGATTGTTGATAGGTGGGAGCTGGGGATCTGGTGCATTGAGCAGTGTCTGAGGCTAGTGATGCAGTGAGATATGGCATTTAAAGATGCATTCACTAAGCTTTACCACTTGTTGAGGTCATTGAATTTCTTGCAGAACTCTATCCAGATCCTCAGGGCGACACTGCTGGAATTGACCGCAATAATTATCTGCTCCCATTGCCTTCTCAGAGTTTGTCTGAAGGCCTTCCTAGTCCCTTGTGGGTAAGGAACATCTCTCCTCCTACTCACCTCCTGCACTAAGGCCTCCAGTGCTACGGCAGAGAACCTTGGAGCTGGCTGTCTGTTAAGGGGAGGTGGTGGCCTAGTGGTATTATCACTGGACTAGTAACCCAGAGACCTGGGTATTGATCTGGGGATATGGGTTCGAATCCCACCACAGCAGAAGGTTGAATTTGAACTTAATTAATAAATCTGGAATTAAAAGCTAGTCAAATGATGGCCATGAAAGCATTGTCGATTGTTTTAAAAACCCATCTGGTTCACTAATGTCCTTTAGGGAAGGAAATCTGCTGTCCTTACCTGGTCTGGCCGACATGTACTCCAAACCCACAGCAATGTGGTTGACTCTTACATGCCCTCTGAAATGGCCTAGCAAGCCACTCAATTGTACCTAACCACTACGAAGTCAATAAAAAGGAATGAAACCGGACGGACCACCCAGCATCGACCTAGGCACCGGAAACGACAATGGCAAACCCAGCCCTGTCGACCCTGCAAAGTCCTCCTTACTAACATCTGGGGGCTTGTGCCAAAGTTGGGAGAGCTGTCCCACAGACTAGTCAAGCAACAGCCTGACATAGTCATATTCACGGAATCATACCTTACAGACAACGTCCCAGACACTTCAATCACTATACCTGGGTATATCCTATCTCACCAGCAGGACAGACCCAGCAGAGGTAGCGGGACAGTGGTCTACAGTAGGGAGGGAGTTGCTCTTGGAGTCCTCAACATCGACTCTGGACCCCATGAAGTCTCATAGCTTCAGGTCAAACATGGGCAAGGTAACCTCCTACTGATTACCACCTACCGCTCTCCCTCAGCTGATGAGTCAGTACTCCTCCATGTTGAATGCCACTTGGAGGAAGCACTGAGGGTGGCAAAGGCACAAAATGTACTCTGAGTGGGGGACTTCAATGTCCATCACCAAGAGTGGCTCGGTAGCACCACTACTGGCTGAGGACTAAAGGACATAGCTGCTAGACTGGGCCTGCGGCAGGTGGTGGGGGAACCAACATACTTGACCTCGTCCTCACCAATCTGCCTGCCGCAGATGCTTCTGTCTATGACTGTATTGGTAGGAGAGACCACCACACAGTCCTTGTGGAGACGACGTCCCGTCTTCACATTGAGGATACCGTCCATCGTGTTGTATGGCACTATCACCGTGCTAAATGCGATAGATTTCGAACAGATCTAGCAATGCAAAACTGGGCATCCATGAGGTGCTGTGGGCCATCAGCAGCAGCAGAATTGTACCCAACCACAATCTGTAACTTCATGGCCCGGCATATCCCCCACTCTACCATTAC
Organism: Heterodontus francisci; assembly: GCF_036365525.1. Taxonomy (NCBI): domain Eukaryota; kingdom Metazoa; phylum Chordata; class Chondrichthyes; order Heterodontiformes; family Heterodontidae; genus Heterodontus; species Heterodontus francisci. The sequence continues at coordinate 74,586,822 of NC_090372.1, forward strand.
CATCAAACCAGGAGACCAACCCTGGTTCAATGAAGAGTGCAGGAGGGCATGCCAGGAGCAGCACCAGCTATACCTCAAAATGAGGTATCAACCTGGTGAAGCTACAACCCAGAACTACTTGCATGCCAAACTGCATAAGCAGCATGCAATAGACAGAGCTAAGCAATCCCATAACCAATGGACCAGATCTAAGCTCTGCAGTCCTGTCACATCCAACCGTGAATGGTGGTGGGCAATTAAACAATTAACTGGAGGAGGTGGCTCCACAAATATCCCCATCCTCAATGATGGGGGAGCCCAGCACATCAGTGCAAAAGATAAGGCAGAAGCATTTGCAAAAATCTTCAGCCAGAAGTGCCAAGTTGATGATCCATCTCGGCCCCCTTCTGAAGGCCCCAGCATCGCAAATGCCAGTCTTCAGCCAATTCGATTCACTCCGCGTGATATCAAGAAACGACTGAAGGCACTGGATACTGCAAAGGCTATGGGTCCTGACAATATTCTGGCAATAGTACTGAAGACCTGTGCTCCAGAACTTGCCGCACCCCTAGCCAAGCTGTTCCAGTATAGCTACAACACTGGCATCTACCCAGCAATGTGGAAAATTGCCCAGGTCTGTCCTGTACACAAAAAGCAGGACAAGTCCAACCCGGCCAATTACCGACCCATCAGCCTACTCTCAATCATCAGCAAAGTGATGGAAGGTGTCATCAACAGTGCCATCAAGCTGCACTTGCTTAGCAATAACCTGCTCAGTCATACCCAGTTTGGGTTCCGACAGGGCCACTCAGCACCTGACCTCATTACAGCCTTGGTTCAAACATGGACAAAAGAGCTGAACTCAAGAGGTGAGGTGGGAGTGACTGCCCCTGACATCAAGGCAGAATTTGACCGAATATGGCATCAAGGAGCCCTAGCAAAACTGGAGTCAATGCAAATCAGAGGAAAACTCTCCGCTGGTTGGAGTTGTACCAAGCACAACGGAAGATGGTTATGGTCATTGGAGGTCAAACATCTCAGCTCCAGGACATCACTGCAGGAGTTCCTCAGGGTAGTGTCCTAGGCCCAACCATCTTCAGCTGCTTCATCAATGACCTTCCTTCAATCATAAGGTCAGAAGTGGGGATGTTCGCCGATGATTGCACAATGTTCAGCACCATTCGTGACTCCTCAAATACTGAAGCAGTCCGTGTAGAAATGCAGCAAGACCTGGACAATATCCAGGCTTGCGCTGTTAAGTGGCAAGCAACATTTGCGCCACACAAGTGCCAGGCAATGAACATCTCCAACAAGAGAGAATCTAAACATCTCCCCTTGACATTCAATGGCATTACCATTGCTGAATCCCCCACTATCAACATCCTATGGGCTACCATTGACCAGAAACTGAACTGGAGTAGCCATATAAATACCGTGGCTACAAGAGCAGGTCAAAGGCTAGGAATCCTGAGGCGAGTAACTCACCTCCTGACTCCCCAAAGCCTGTGCACCATCTTCAAGGCACAAGTCAGGAGTGTGATGGAATACTCTCCACTTGCCTGGATGGGTGCAGCTCCATCAACACTCAAGTAGCTCGACACCATCCAGACCAAAGCAGCCCGCTTGAATGGCACACCATCCACAAACATTCACTCCCTCCACCATCGACGTACAGTGGCCGCAGTGTGTACCATCTACAAGATGCACTGCAGCAACGCGCCAAGGCTCCTTAGACAGCACTTTCCAAGCACACGACCTCTACCACCTCGAAGGACAAGAGCAGCAGATGCATGGGAACATCACCACCTGCAAGTTCCCATCCAAGTCACACACCATCCTGACTTGGAACTATATCGCCGTTCCTTCACTGTCGCTAGGTCAAAATCCTGGAACTCCCTTCCTAACAGCACTGTGGGTGTACCTACCTCACATGGACTGCAGCAGTTCAAGAAGGCAGCTCACCACCACCTTCTCAAGGGCAATTAGGGATTGGCAATAAATGCTGGCATAGCCAGTGATGCCCACATCCCATGAATGAATTTTAAAAAAATGTTGTGTCAATCCTTTTTCTTTTCCAGGTCCAATTCTGTAACGAATTCCAGCACCTCTCAAACTAAAATGCACCTTGCCTTTAAGAGCTACAGATTGGCTTTAAGTAGTGCAAGCTAGCTTGAACTCATGCTAGCCTCTCAAGATTTTGCGCTCCCTACTCAGGCATGCAGCCAGTCAGGCATGCATACTCAGCGCTGGCTGCAGTTGCAGCGGCAATTATTATAATGAACACGCAGCATAAAGTTTGCATGCTGTCTGCATCGGAGCAAATGGGCTCAGGTTAATCATGCATCACAGTCCCTGCATCCATATTTTGGCCTTATCCAATGTTTCCTCCAATAGCTTCAATCTTCCCAATGTTTACCCGTAAGTAGAAAATATTGACAGTTTTTAACTTTGCCTCCTGTAATTTTTTTACCGAACTGTTCCTTTCCTGAAAGCTGTGATTCATACCGGCTTGAAATCCTGGCTTTCTTCATTCCAGTGGCTCACACAAGTGAGCATTCTTGATGTGCGAGCCTGGTAATCAATGGTTTAGACTGTTGAAACAAGATGGCCAGTAGTGCTAACCTTTCCTTTCCTCAGCCAATATCCACGCATGCACGCACTCGTCTAGCAAGGGTGACTGGAGCAGGAGCAGGACAATTTTCTCCTCCCTAAGACAGGGACACTGAGGTCAATTGTAGTACTCTCACTGATAACTGACATTGACAAAATCAACAAGGGCCAGCAATTGAAGTGTAAACCTTCCTTGCCAGGATGGTTCAGTGCCACAATACACGTTGCAATTACTTGCTGGCAGCTAGAGGAATAATTCATTTTGCCACTGAGGAAAAGCTGATCTGCGAGTACATTTCACTCATAGTTCCAGCAATGAGACTAAATAATTCACAGTAGGGAGAAGAAGCAGCAATATAACATAGTTCGGAGGCAAGGTTGAGCTTTAAAAGGGTGATTGTTTATTTTCTATATTTTTTTCTCGCATGTTGCTGCCATTCTATTCTATTTTCTGGAAATGTTGCCAATTTCTTGAATGAAGCATGTGCCATTATTGCAAATTTCTTCTGTTTAAGCTACATGTAGAACTGGGTCAACAGAATAACATGACAATTCTCTTTCATTTCTAAAGAATTTTTGATATGCAAGTCTTGCAAATTAGCTTTTTATAAATCTTATATTCACACAACAATTTAAGTACTTTAGCTACAGTGGGACATTCATCAGGTCTATTTCATCACTGAATGGAGTTTGGGATTTTCTGCATAATCTCCAATGAGTACCAGAAATATTCAATATTGCGCCTTGATATGAAGTAGTAATGTCCATCAGCTACAACTAAACTATTTGTTCCTAAGCTAATGAATCAACCACCCTTGTGTTGAAGAATAAACTCCCTTTTAGTAACTGGGATTTTACTCGATGTTCTAATTATTAATGAAATCAGTCAGATGAGGCTTGAATGTCTAATTTTCTTTACAATTCTGGAGACCTGCACCTTCCCACACTGCAGGATTTTTCTTTTACTCCTTGATGATAATCTCCTGCAGGCCAACAATTACACATGGTCAAGCAGGCCTTCAGCAACAACTTGTATTTATACTGTCTCTTTCATGTAGAAAAATGCCCAAGGTGCTTCATCGAAGCTTATTCAATCAAAAATAGATGCTAAGCTAAAGAAGGAGCTATTAGCAATGGGTGGCCAAAAGCTTGGTTTAAGAGGTGAATTGTAAGGTGGGTTAAAGGAGCAGAGGGAGGTGGAGAGGTGAGATGTTTAGGAAGGAAATTCTAGGGTGTAGCACCTACATCACCAAGGGTACAGCCAGAAATAGTGGGTGAAGGGGTGGTGGGGGTTGAACAAGAATTCAGAGTTACATAGAAACATAGAAAATAGGAGTAGGAGTGGGCCATTCGGCCCTTTGGGCCTGCTCCACTATTCAAAAAAGATCATGGCTGATCGTCTAATTCAGTACCCTGTTCCCACTCTCTTCCTTGATCCCTTTGGCATTAAGAGTTGGAGAAATGCAGACTTCTGAGGGATTTTTTGACTGAAGGAGGTTAAAGAGATAGGATGGGGCAAGGCCACAAGGATGTGAATTTAACCATGCCAATGAGAATTTTAAATTTGAGGCATTCAGGGTCCGGGAGCTTATGCGAGCCGGCAAGAGAAGAGTTAATAAGTGAGAGCAACTTGGTGCAGGATAGGATGTGGGAAGCTAAGATGAGCTGAAGTTTATATAGATTGGAAGATGGGAGGCCCACCTAAAGAGCATTAGAATAGACGAAACTGAAGATACAAAAGGCATAGATGAGAGTTGTTAACAGTGGACTGGCTGAGACATGGGTGATGTTATGTAGGTTGGATATTATGTAGGGAAGTCACTTCCTGACTTGTGCCTTGTAGGTGGGGGACAAACTTTGGGGAGTCAGGAGGTGAGTCATTCGCTGCAGAATACCCAGCCTCTGACCTGCTCTTCTGGCCACAGTATTTATGTGGCTGGTCCAGTTAATTTTCTGGCCAATGGTAACACCCAGGATGTAGTAGTAGGGGATTCAACAATGGTAATGTAATTGAATGTCAAGGGGTGATGGTTATACTCTCTCTTATTGGATATAGTCATTGCCTGGCATTGTGTGGCACAAATGCTATTTGCTAAATCACCCCAAGCCTGAACCTTCTCTAGATTTTGCTGCATGTGGACATGGACTGCTTCATTACCTAAAGAATTGAGAATGGAACTGAACATTGTTCAATCATCAGTGAACATCCCCACCTCTAACTGTATGATAGAGGGAAGGTCATTGATGAAGCAGCTGAAGATGGTTGGGCCTAGGACACTACCCTGAGGAACTTCTGCAGCAATGTCCTGGAGCTGAGATGATTGGCCTCCAACAACCAAGTGGCCTCCTTCTGTGCCGTGGATGACTCTATGGCTCTATCTTTCTTTGTGCTAGGTATGACTCCAACCAGTGGGGATGTTTCCCCTGATCCTCATTGACTTCAATTTTACTGTGGCTCTTTGATGCTGCACTCGGCCAAATGCTGCCTTGATGTCCAGGCCAGTCACTCTCATCTCACTTCTGGAATTCAGCTCTTTTGTCCATGTTTGGACCAAAGCTGTTATGAGGTCTAGAGCAAGTGATCCTGGCAAACCCAAACTGAGCATCAGTGACAAGATGGTTGGTGAGTAAATGCCACTTGATAGCATGTCAATGACTCCTTCCATCACTTTGCTGATGATTGAGGGTAGAGTGATGGATCGGTAATTGGCCAGATTGGATTTGTCCTACCTTTTGTAGACAAGACATACCTGTGCAACTTTCCACTCAGGGCCCATTGCCTACATATGCAGTAGTCTATGTCTTCACAAGATATATCTAAGGCTTGTTCCTGATGGACAATAGGAAATTTAAGGTGTCAATGGTTTGAATGGCCTCAGATACTGCATTCAGCCACAAGTATTTTATCCCATTGTCAATGAATGGTTAACTATCTAAGTTAAATAGCTTGAATATCTATTACACCAGAATGTAAAAATATCACTCAGGTGCATTATTCTTAAGAAACATTTTTGGACACCTTCTGCTTAGGTGTCATTCTAATTAATTCAACTTAATGCTTACAACACAGGCAGAAAGGCTGAGAGATATTTTTATACATCACTGGAATTGGCAGCTGTATTATTATGGGATAGATGTTCTATGTGATCTGCAAATGACTGTTGATCTAAGGAAATTGTAAGAAATACAGATGCCTAACGTCCTTTGTTTGCATATGTCATCAAATGTCGTTGGATGATATCTCTATATCTGAAGCTATGTCAGTCAGCAGTACAGTCAGCAGCCAGCAGAAGATCTCTGCTAAGTCTGTGACTCCATGGTAGAATGGTGTCAGGCAAGAACTGAGCAATCATTTTTTAGTAATCTAGATAAATTGAAAGAAGGCTCAGGATACGTGTCTTTATTGTTTTGAATAAAGGGTCAGTTTCCACATGTTCACTGATGGCACCCAGCTCGACATCATCGCCATCCCTCTCGACCCTGCCACTGTCTCTAAATTGTCTGACTGCTTGTCCCAGATCCAGTACTAGATGAGCAGAAATTCCCTCCAACTAAATATTGGGAAGACCAAAACCATTGACTTTGGTCCCCATCACAAACTCTGTTCCCTAGCCACTGACTCCATTCCTCTCCCTGGCAATTGTCTGAGGCTGAACCGGTTTGCAACCTTGGTGCCATATTTGACCCTGAGATCTGCTTTCAACAATACTTCCACACCAAGGCTAAGACCGCCTATTTCTACTTCTGTAACATCACCCAACTCCGCCCCTGCCTCAGCTCATCTGCTGAAAGTCTCATCCTTGTTTCTGTTAGACTTCACTATTTCAACACACACCTGGCTGGCCTCCCATGTTCTACCCTCCGTAAGCTTGTTGCTATCCAAATCTCTGCTGCCCATGTCCTAACCAAGTCCCATTCATCCATCACCCTGTGCTTGCTGACTTACATTGGCTCCCAGTTAAGAAGCACCTCAATTTTAAAATTCTCATCCTTGCTTTCAAGTCCCTCCATGTCCACACCCCTCCTTATGTCTGTAATCTCCAGTCCTACAATCATAGTCATAGAGAGATACAGCACTGAAACAGGCCCTTTGGCCCACTGAATCTGTGCTGACCAACAACCACTCATTTATACTAATCCTACATTAATCCCATATTCCCTACCATTCTCCTACCACCTATCTACATTAGGGGCAATTTTTACAATGGCCAATTTACCTATCAACCTGCAAGTCTTTGGCTGTGGGAGGAAACCGGAGCACCCAGTGGCAACCCACGCAGTCACAGGGAGAACTTGCAAATTCCACACAGGCAGTATCCAGAACTGAACCCAGGTTGCTGGAGCTGTGAGGCTGCGGAGCTAGCCACTGCGCCACCCCATCCTTTTAGATATCGGCACTCCTCCAATTCTGGTCTCTTGAGCATCCCCAATTTTAATTTCTCCACGACTGGCAGCTGTGCCTTTAGCTGCCAAGGTACAAAGTGCTGGAATTCCCTCCCCAAACATCTTCACCTTTCTGCCTCCCTTTTTTCCCTTAAGATTCTCCTTAAAACGGCACAGTGGCGCAGTGGTTAGCACCGCAGCCTCACAGCTCCAGCGACCCGGGTTCAATTCTGGGTACTGCCAGTGTAGAGTTTGCAAGTTCTCCCTGTGTCTGCGTGGGTTTTCTCCGGGTGCTCCGGTTTCCTCCCACAAGCCAAAAGACTTGCAGGTTGGTAGGTAAATTGGCCATTATAAATTGTCACTAGTATAGGTAGGTGGTAGGGAAATATAGGGACAGGTGGGGATGTGGTAGGAATATGGGATTAGTGTAGGATTAGTATAAATGGGTGGTTGATGGTTGGCACAGACTCAGTGGGCCGAAGGGCCTATTTCAGTGCTGTATCTCTAAACTAAACTAAACTAAAACCTACCTCTTTGAACAAGCCTCTGGTCATCTGCCCTAATATCGCAGTATGTGGTTTAGTGTCAAATTTGGTTTGATAATGCTCCTGTGAAGCGCCTTGGAATGTTTTACTATGTTAGAGGTGCTATATAAATACAAGTCATTGATATTGTTGAAAATGAATCAGGTGGGGTAGCAACTTTTATTGCTGCAGTGTATAAGGTTTTGCACTGAATACTGTTCATTTACCTGCTTTATTTGAATAAACCATCTGCTGCTGTCAGTCTGAATCTGATTATGTATATCAATCCATCTGTTGGGAAGAGGAGAATCACATAAGAACATGTGACACATTCATCTAGAGATACAGCACTGAAACAGGCCCTTCGGCCCACTGAGTCTGTGCCAACTATCAACCACCCATTTATACTAATCCTACATTAATCCCATATCCCCACCACATGCCCTCAATTCCCCTACCTACACTAGGGGCAATTTACAATGGCCAATTTACCTATCAATCTGCACGTCTTTGGCTGTGGGAGGAAACCAGAGCACCCGACAGAAACCCACACAGTCAAAGGGAGAACTTGCAAACTCCACACAGGCAGTACCCAGAATTAAACCCGGGTCGCTGGAGTTGTGAGGCTGCGGTGCTAACCACTGCGCCACCCCGAGTAACAAGGTATGTAGTAAAATGTTCTTGAGTGGACCCCTGGGTCCTGCTATTATTTAGGAACAGGAGGAGACCATTCAGCCCCTCCAGTATATGTCACATTTAATTAGATCATGGCAGGTCAGTACTTTAATTCTATTTACCTGCTTTTGATTCATATCTCTTCATACCCTTATCTAACAAGAATATATCAAAAGTCAGTCTGGAAATTTCAATTAACCCAGCATCCACAATCTTTTGGGGGAAATAAATGCAGATTTCCATTACCCTTTGTGTGAATAAGTGCTTCCTGATTTTACAGCTAAATGACTTAGCTCTAATTTTAAGCTTATGCCTTTTGTTCTGTATTCCCCCACCAGAAGAAAGAGCTTTTCTGCATCTACCCTATCAAATTATTATTTTATCATCTTGATTAAATCATCCTTTAACCTTCTAAACTCAGGAAATACAAACTAAAGTTATCTAACCTCATAAATTAAGTAATTAAGCTCTGGTATAATTCTGGTGAATATGTCTGTTGCCTCCTCCACGGCCAATATATCTTTCTGAAGGAGCAGTGGCTAAAACTGAACAAGGCTCTGTATACCTGAAGTATTACTTCCTCACTTTTGCATTCCAATCCCCTTGTGATAAAGTCCAATATTTCATTGGTATTTGTGATTATTATTTGTACCTGTACACTACCTTTTGGTGATTTGTGTAGCTGGACACCCAAGCCTAATTTCTCCTCCACAATTCCTAGGTGTCAAAATTGGAAAGCCCCCAAAGTAGACGCGGGGATCGTGCTGCAGGATTAACCCACGTCTGTTCCTTCTGATGCAGAAAGCGTGCAAACTTTGTGCTGCCTGCTGATTTCCATGATTGTAGCCTACAGTCAGTGCAAAGTGTACCATTGAGTGGCTGCATGCATGAGCAAGGGGTGCAAAATTGTGAGAGGGTAGCATTAGATCAAGCTACCTGCACTACTGAAAGCCAGTCTGCATCTCTTAAAGGGGAAGTGCATTTTGACTGGAGCAGGTGCTAGAAGCCATTATAAAAGTGAGTTTGACCTGGGAAAGACACAAAAATGGCACAGCATGGCAGAGAGCCAGCTCTAAGTTTCTCCAATGCAGCACTGGAGGCCAAGTGCAGGAGGTGGACGGGAGGAAAGATTCCCTATCCACAGGAGACAAGGACGCCCTCCAGATGGACACTGTGAAAGCAATGGGAGCAGAAATCCATCTTCATATTCATAGCTTCACCTCACCCTCACACACTTAGTATTGCTGCAAGTCTCACACCCACATCTCACAACTTGCACACATTGCCAGCTATTCAAGCATGACAGGCACAGCACACAAACAGATAACACCACACTCACTGACACACTTCCCTCTCTGTTGCAGGACAATGTAATGCATAACTGGAGGCCTCAGCACCTAACCAGTAGCGGCATGGCTGCATGTCAGCACCCCCTTAAAGGAGATGGTGCTTGTCATCATTGGATGGACGTGACTGAGGCTGTAGCCAGCAACAGGGCTAAAACCAATAAAGATGACAGTATGCTCCTATTTAATCCTGGTTTTCAAATCCCAATTACCCCTCAACCCACAATCTCGTTTGTTTTACAAATTGCAGATGGTGTAAACAGGCACCTGGTCAGGCAGTGGTGCAGGAGCAAGATGTGGAAAAGGAAGAAGACACTGATGAAGAAACACTGTCGCTCAAACTTACACTTGTAGCCACCAGCTCAGATACTGACACTGCATGTACTTTAGAGGGTAGTTTAGAGGGGGGTATCTGAACGTAGTGAGATGCTGAACATTAGTGGGCGCAGTCAGCGCAGAGGACAAGGGTATCACAGGTGCTAACTTGCTAAAGGGCGAGGTCGCACATGAGTTCTCCTCCAGAAAGTTCAGATGAGGACTTCGATTGGGCAGCGTGCAGAAAAAAGCTGATGCGTATGCACACAGAAATGCTTCGTGCATTGGCAGTCCTGCCAGAAAGTCTGCAGTCACTGTCAGGAGCATGGCGGAGTCCGGTACCAACCTTGCACTTGACTTTACATAGAGCTTGGAGCCCATTCTTTCCAGCGAGGAAGTGGTGTGGCCAACTTCTTTACCACACTTGTGGACCCAACCATAATACAGCATCCGATGGCTGATGCCTCAGCTTCCATTGCAACACAAGCAGAATCCACCCAATGCCGGAGTCCTGCAGTGGAAGCTCAGACTGAAGTCACATAAGTTCAGCATGTAGCCACACAAGTTAGCTTCAAATCCCTGCGTTTTGATAGAGCTCAGGTGATGGCTTCGGATCATAGGTACAGGTGAAATCTGCCTGGTGGTAGGATGATGACAGATGGGTTACAGCAACCCTTGTTTAGAGAGTGTACCAAACCGGCATGGTCATCATTAGGGAAGAGTCATGTTGGTTGCTGTTATATCTTGGATCTTTTCTACACGTCTTGCTTTACATTGTTGTATCCTGTATCACTCTCATGGCTGAATCCCAACTCCCCGTGCTTTTCCAGAGCGTCTATCCTAACTTTGCGATCTAGTCAAGTTTCTGTATCAGGCAAGGGAAACACACTGAAATCCTGTCGGATAATTATTGTTATGCTACTGTACTAGATTATTTCATTTTCCCCCAAAGGATAGGTGTAACTTTCACTTTAGGTGATAATGTACAATGGGAGATATCAATTCAGCCACCTATTATACATTTATCTCAATTTTCATTTCCATTGACTTTAACCATATACGTGGTTGATCAAAGATCCATTCACCTTAGTTATGTAGCATGAAGAAGTTATATCCAGTGACAAAGTGTGTCCCAAATCCAAGACTCTGCAATGATCTGAACAGGTATTCCTCATCGAGGGAAAGAAGGCACATAACAGACCAGTTCTGTGGGAATAATGGATCACATCCAAAGCCAGATTGATGTTGTCAAAGACTCATCACTGTTTAGAGTTAGCGAAGGTGTAACGTGTAAGCCAGCACAAACAAAATTGTTTGTTTTTACTCATTCACAGGATTTGGGCATCCCTAACAAAGCCAGCATTTATTGCCCATCAGAAGGTGGTGGTGAGCCACCTTCTTGAATACAACTAAATGACTTACGTGGCCATTTTGGAGGGAAGTTAAGCGTTAACCACATTGCTGTGGGTCTGGAGCCACATGGAGGCCAGACCAAGTAAAGATGGCAAATTTCCCTCCCCAAAGGACATTAGTGAACCAGATGTGTTTTTATTACAATCCAGTATTTTATGATCATGTTACGCTCATGTAAAGTGCAGCAATTGAACAAACAGAACTCAACCTGAAAAGTTATAAAGAGGACATTTTTTTTAAAAAGGGACAACGTGTTTCAAAATGGCCATCAAAGGTCAAAAGACCTGGCCTTGTATAGTCAAGTTGTCTTACTGTCTGGCAAGGGCAGAAGGATACATTCCAAAGCTAAGAGATGTCAATTACACCCACCCTACACCCATCAAGAGACATTTTTGAATTTAATGAGTTCTTCTGAAACAAAGAAGGTGTGAAGAAGCCACATGCTGGGCCATTGTCAGTCACCACTGGGAAAATCTGTGTCTCCCAACAGAAGCAAGATGTGAGAGACTTTTAGCTTAAAAGGTAGCTCTCTGGGGGGAGAGAGAGAGACCCAGGAAAAAGCATCACCAAAGCCTGTCCAGCTAAGAGCTGGAAGAAAACCCAGCAAAGCAAAAGAAAGGCACCCTGCTGTGAATTCTACATTTCAACTTGTGCAGCAGAGAACTGGGAGTGATTCCCTGTCTTCAAACTGAACTTTCAACCAATAGAGAAATCATCAAACACCCAAGGCCAGCAACTAAAGAGAAATTGACCTCCGAGAAAATTCAACAGATTTACCGTGAACCCCAGAACCCCACCTCACTTCCAACCAGTTACCCCTTTTCCTCTCTATCTGTCTCTTTGTGTGATTGGTTGCGGTTGTGACAATTTGGGGATAAGGCATATTGCTTAATAAATAGTTAATCTTCTGTTTTAAACCTTCAAGAAAACCTATAGCTGTCTGTTTATTTGACAAGTAAAACACAAAGAATTAAAACCCTAATAACAAAAGCACTTACTACTGTCAGGTGGGAGTTGAACAATGGGGACCACCCACTCCCCAATCACCAATACTAGCCTGTTATTTCAGAATTATTTCATAAATTAAATTCCCAAGTGCTATGTTGGGATTTGAACTCAAATGTTCTAAGCTCCTTGGTCCAGTCCTTTAGATTATTAGGCCTTCAACATAACCACTATACTGCCATACCCCTAATGTACTTGCCAGTCTTTTGCTATGACTTTTTAGTACAAAAACAGAGGGAGTGCGGGAGCCAGTTTTTCAAATAACACACGTTCCTCTTTCTTAGGCAAGACACAAAGAAAGGCACATCTCCCAGGTCATTAGTGCTTCCCTCAATTCCTGCAAGTAGCACCCCCCCCCACCGACCCCCAGACATTCCAGAATATGCGGAAAAACTCTGAGGGCAACCTACCAATGCCCGGAGCTTTGTTATGAAAATTGTTATTCTCTTTTTTGCCACAAGGAAAGGAAGAGCAGTCCAGCAACTGATAAAGAAGAACAGAAACACTCAAGTCTGTAACATCCAGGATGGAAGGAGTAATAGTTGAAAAGAGGTCAGTTAAGCTCAAAACAACAATAATTTGCATTTATATTGCACCTTTAACATAGTAAAATGTTCCAAGGCACTTCACAGGACCCATTATCAAACAAAATTTGACACATAAAATCATAGAATGCACTGAAGGAGGTCATTCAGCCCATCATGTCCATGCCAGCTTGGCACAAAAGAAAGTCATCTAGTCCTACTCTCCTGCCTTTTCCCTGTAGTCCTGCATTTTTTTTCTCTTCATATAATTGTCCACTTCCCTTGATTGATTGAACTGGATTCCACCATACTCTCAGACAGTGCATTCCAGATCCTAACCACTCACTGCGTAAAAATGTTTTTCCTCAAGTCGCTGTTGCTTCTTTTGCCAATCACTTTAAATCAATGTCCTCGGGTTCTGGATCCTTCAGCTGATGGGAACAGTTTCTCCCTATCTACTCTGTACAGACCCCTCGTAATTTTGAACACCTCTATCAAATCTCTTCTTAATCTTCTCTTTTCTAAGGAGTACAGAACCAGCTTCTCCAACCTATCCAAGAAACTGAAGTTCCTCATCCCTGGAAACATTTTTGTGAATCTTCTCTGCACCCTCGCTAATGCCTTAACATCCTTCCAAAAGTGTGCTGCCCAGAAGTGGACACAATTCTCTAGTTGAGGCCAAACCAGTGTTTTATGCAGGTTTATCATAACGTCCTTGTTTTTGTACTGTATTCCCCTATTAATAAAGCCCAGGATCCTATATGCTTTATTGACTGCTTTCTCAACTTGCCCTGCAACCTTCAATGATTTGAGCACATATACCCCTTGGTCCTTCTGTTCCTGCTCCCCATTTAGAATTGTACCCTTTAATTTATATTGCTTCTCCTCATTCTTCCTACCAGAATGAATCACTTCACACTTACCTGCATTAAATTTTATCTGCCACTTGTCTGCCCATTCCACCAGCCTGTCTATGTCCTCTTGAAGTTTATTACTATTCTCCTCACTGTTCACAATACTTTCAAGTTTTGTGTCATCCACAAACTTTGAAATTGTGCCCTATACACCCAAGTCTAGGTCATTAATATCTATCAAGAAAAGCAGGGGCCCCAAACTGACTGCCGGGGATCCTCACTATATACCTACTTCCAGTCCAATAATCAACCATTCATAACTACTAATATAAAAGCAAAATACTGCGGATGCTGGAAATCTGAAATAAAAACAAGAAATGCTGGAAATACTCAGCAGCATCTGTGGAGAGAGAAGCAGAGTTAACATTTCAGGTCAAGTGACCCTTCTTCAGAACTGGCAAATATTAGAAATGTAAAAGGTTATAAGCAAGTAAAGTGGGGGTGGGGCAACAGATAACAAAGGAGAAGGTGTAGATAGGACAAGGTCACAGAATAGCTGACCAGAAGGTCATGGAGCAAAGGCAAACAATATGTTAATAGTGTGTTGAAAGACAAAGCATTAGTACAGATAGGGTGTTAACGGACTGGAAATTGAACAGCCGCAAGTACAAACATGAAATAAACCAGCGTTCATAACTACTCTCTGTTTTATGTCACTTCGACTAGGTTACTCTGGCCCCCTAGAGGTCTTTCTTTGTCTCTGCAGGTTCCTGTAAATGACAACGTATGCCAGCCAAGAGCGACGTCTCAATTCATTCCATCTTCGCTGCCTTCGGAGAATACTTGGCATCAGGTGGCAGGACTATATCTCCAACACAGAAGTCCTTGAAGCGGCCAACATCCCCAGCTTATACACACTACTGAGTCAGCGGCGCTTGAGATGGCTTGGCCATGTGAGCCGCATGGAAGATGGCAGGATCCCCAAAGACACATTGTACAGCGAGCTCGCCACTGGTATCAGACCCACCGGCCGTCCATGTCTCCGTTATAAAGACGTCTGCAAACGCGACATGAAATCGTGTGACATTGATCACAAGTCGTGGGAGTCAGTTGCCAGCATTCGCCAGAGCTGGCGGGCAGCCATAAAGACAGGGCTAAATTGTGGCGAGTCGAAGAGACTTAGTAGTTGGCAGGAAAAAAGACAGAGGCGCAAGGGGAGAGCCAACTGTGCAACAGCCCCAACAAACAAATTTCTCTGCAGCACCTGTGGAAGAGCCTGTTACTCCAGAATTGGCCTTTATAGCCACTCCAGGCGCTGCTTCACAAACCACTGACCACCTCCAGGCGCGTATCCATTGTCTCTCGAGATAAGGAGGCCCAAAAGAAGAAGAAGCAGGTTCCTGTAAATGCTGTTCGCAACTCTGGTGAAGTGCTTCTAGTGTCTGAATTTAAGAAGGAGAATGCGGGATCTAACTTTTCACATTTTCCGGGTTGGCTGACCGGACAGTAGGGGTTTTCATCTGGGATTCCTCCCGGACTTCCTTTAACCTGCCTTCTTGGTCACTTTTTCCCCTTCCTTTTCTAACCTTTTGCCGGCCTTGTGCCTGTCTGTCCCTTTTTGTTCTTGGCGGATGTCCCTTACAGTTCACCAGCCCTGTGCTGAAGGGTCCTCCTAACACCAGTACAGGACTTAGGGGTGCAGGTTTCATTGTAGGTTGGGGTTTCCCCTCAACCTGGCACATGTGGCAACTCCTGCAGTACTCCACCACACCTTTGTGGAGCTTTGGCCAGTCAAACTGCTGTCTTATGCGGGCTTTGGTCTTTCATATACCGGCCTATAGTCTCATGGGCCCTTCTTAATATTTCTCTCCGGTACCGCTGTGGCACCACTAACTGGTGAACTACTGTCCACTCCTTGCTCTCAGGTCTGTGAGGAGAACTCCATTTCCTCATCAGTACCTCATTCTTTAAATAGTAGCAATCAAGGACTCCCTCTGCTTCACTTTCAAACCTGGCAGCCTGTGCTAACTCTCACAATACTGGGTCGGCTCACTGAGCCACAGCTAGGGAAAATTTATTTAATTCACTCCCTGAGTCTTCTAACTTCCCAAAGAAAGCCTCGGACAGACAGACCTCATGGTCATTTGCCTGCAGTGCCAATGCAGTCTCCTCTGGGGGAGCTGGTTTGATCATGGCCTGATTCATTACACATTCAGAAAACTGCAGGGGGCCATCTCCTGCCACTGCCCTGTCTCTCTGACCTCCTTCAGTCTTTCTTTCACTACTGGGGGGGCCACTACCTTCACCCCCACCTGATCATTACTTAGGAGCAGATCAACCCCGTCCACAGGCAAACTAGGGACAATCCCTATGGCGTCCGAAACTAGGTCGCACCCGGTGTACAGGTACAGGCATATGCTGCCCTCCAATACCATTCACCACGATTTTGGTGTTCACTGCACTTTCTGAGGGAAAGGTCAGGCCTATTCCCAGTAAAAGGGATCTAGTGGCCCCTGTGTCCCTGAGGATTACTATGGGCTTGCTTGGCCCACTTTGAGGGGTATGCACGCAGTAGTAAGCTTCCTAACTCTCACTCTTGCTGCAGTTAAAGCCACAGCTTGTTCTGCTGTGCTTTCCATCAGGGTCCCTTCTTCACTGAGCGGGTGTGCCCTGATCAACCCTACAGGCTTTCTCTTTAGTTTCCAGCAGTCAGCTTTTAGATGACCTGCCTTATTAGAATGGAAGAAAACAGGTCTCCTGGTCTCTGTTCTGCTCACAGCACCTTCTTTTTTGGCTAGAAGAGGGCTCCCTAAGTCTCCTGTTTTCTTTCTCTCCCAGGAGGGCTCCTATCACCTTCCCACCCTTTGTCCTTTTCGGATTTTGTGGGAGTGATTAGGAAAGGTTCTCCCCTGGTAAACCGACTTATAGATTAAAGCAAACTCAGCAGCCAGAATGGCTGCTTGCCCGGCTCTCTGAACCCGCTGCTCCTCTACATGGGTCTTTATGGAGAGTGGGAGAAAGTTTTTAAATTCCTCTAACAGAATTACTTCTATGAGATTCTCATAACTGAGCTGTACGTTAAGAGCCCTCAGCCACTGGTCAAAAGCCAGCTGCTTACATCTTTCAAACTCCAGATAAGTTTGATTAGCTTACTTCTTGAGGGTTCTAAACTTTTGGCAATAGGCTTCGGGTACTATTTCATATGCCCCGAGGATAGCATTTTTTGTCAGTTCATAGTTTGATGAACTCTCACCTGGCAACAGGGTATAAAGCTCATGGGCTTTTCCGGTTAGTTTGCTTTGTAATAAAAGAGACCAGGTCTCAGCTGGCGATTTTAGTTGCCTTGCCAGTTTCTCAAAAGACACAAAAAATGCTTCCATATCTTCCTCATTGAATTTCGGGTTTTGTTGAGATAGTTTTAACAATTCTATACCCAGCCCTGAATTATGCTCCTCCATATTGGCCATGCTTTCACTGGGGTTACTCTGTCGCCCCCTACTTAGCTCAAGCTGCTTCAGTATTCTCTCTTTGCATTCTTTCTGATAAGTTCTGTCTCTCTCTCTCTTCCCTCTCTTGTCTTCACGTTCCTTCTGGAAGGCTCTTTCTTTCTCTCTCTCTCTTTCCTCAAATTCAAGTTTCCTCAGTTCCAATTGTATCTTTGCTAGCAATACCCTGTCGGAATCTATTTCTAATCCTGTTTCTGCTTCTTCAGATTCAAGGGAAAAATGTGTCAGGGAATGGTCCTTTTGTCTCCACAAGCACCGTCTGTTAGTCTGCAAATGTTTTTCAGCTAAGTGTTTGGCAGCCCTTGTAACAGGCCTTCTCCTCTTCCCAGCAAGTTTAAAATCAATGTTCATATGACAAAATTAATATGCCTCATTCTTGGCAGGTGGTGGCCTGCATGACAACATCAACCATTTGACCCTCATCAACTCTCTCTGTTACCTCATTCAAAAACTAAAGCAAGTTAGTTAAACATGGCTTTCTCAATTAATCCATATTTGTCCAAGTGCTATTAATTTTGTCCTGAATTATAATTTCTAAAAGCTTTCCCACCACCAAGGTTAAACTGACTGGCCTGTATTTGCTGGGCTTGTCCTTACACCCTTTTTTGAACAATGGTGTAACATTCGAAGATGATTGATGAAGGAAGGGTAGTGGATGTTGTATATATGGACTTCAGTAAAGCCTTTGACACGGTCCCTCATGGCAGACTGGTACAAAAGGTGAAGCCACACAGGATCAGAGGTGAGCTGGCAAGATGGATACAGAACTGGCTCGGTCATAGAAGACAGAGGGTATCAGTGGAAGGGTGCTTTTCTGAATGGAAGGCTGTGACGAGTGGTATTCCGCAGGGATCAGTGCTGGGATCTTTGCTGTTTGTAGTATATATAAATGATTTGGAAGAAAATGTAGCTGGTCTGATTAGTAAGTTTGCGGACGACACAAAGGTTGGTGGAGTTGCGGATAGTGATGAGGATTGTCAGAGGATAGAGCAGGATATAGATCAGTTGGAGACTTGGGCGGAGAAATGGCAGATGGAGTTTAATCTGGACAAATGTGAGGTAATGCATTTTGGAAGATCTAATGCAGGTGGGAAGTATACAGTAAATGGCAGAACCCTGAGGAGTATTGACAGGCAGAGAGATCTGGGCGTACAGGTTCACAGGTCACTGAAAGTGGCAACACATGTGGATAAGGTAGTCAAGAAGGCATATGGCATGCTTGCCTTCATCGGTGGGGGCATAGAGTATAAAAATTGGCAAGTCATGCTGCAGCTGTACAGAACTTTAGTTAGGCCGCACTTGGAATATTGCGTGCAATTCTGGTCACCACACTACCAGAAGGACGAGGAGGCTTTGGAGAGGGTACAAAAGAGTTTTACCAGGATGTTGCCTGGTCTGGAGGGCATTAGCTACGAGGAGAGACTGGATAAAGTCATATTGTTTTCACTGGAACGACGGAGGTGGAGGGGCGACATGATAGAGGTTTACAAAGTTATGAGTGGCATGGACAGAGTGGATAGTCAGAAGCTTTTTCCCAGGGTGGAAGAGTCAGTTACAAAGGGACATAGGTTTAAGGTGCGAGGGGCAAAGTTTAGAGGGGATGTGCGAGGCAAGTTCTTTACACAGAGGGTGGTGAGTGCCTGGAACTTTCTGCCGGGGGAGGTGGTGGAAGCAGGTATGATAGCGACGTTTAAGAGGCATCTTGACAAATACATGAATAGGATGGGAATAGAGGGATACGGTCCCCGGAAGTGCAGAAGGTTTTAGTTTAGACAGGCATCTAGATCAGCGCAGGCTTGGAGGGCCGAATGGCCTGTTCCTGTGCTGTACTGTTCTTTGTTCTTTGTTCTATTTGCAATTCTCCAATCCTATGGCACCACACCTGTATCTAAGGAGAATTGGAAGATTATGGCAAGTGCCTTTGCAATTTCCACACTTACTTCCCTAATTATCCTTGAATGCATCTCATCTGGTCCTGGTGACTTATCAACTTTAAGTATAGCCAGCCTATCTAATACCTCCTCTTTATCAATATTTCGAAAATCCAGTGTTTCAACTACCATCTCCTTCACCAGGACTTGAGCAGTATTTTCTTCCTTGGTAAAGAAAGATGCAAAGTACTCATTTAGTACCTCAGCCATGCCCTCTGCCTCCATGCATTGATCCCTTTTTAGGTCCCTAACTGACCCCACTCTTCCTTTTACCACCCTTTTACTATTTATATGCCTATGGAAGACTTTTAGATTCCCTTTTATGTTAGCTGCAAGCCTCTTCTCATACTCTCTGTTTGCTACTCTTACTTGTTTTTTCACTTCCCCCCTCTCAATCTGTTATATTTAGTCTGTTTGCCAATTGTATTATCCACCTGACATCTGTCATATGCAACAAAAACAAGAAATGCTGGATTCACTCAGCAGGTCTGGCAGCATCTGTGGAAAGAGAAGCAGAGTTAACGTTTCGGATCAGTGACCCTTCTTCGGAACTGACAAATATTAGAAAAGTCACAGATTATAAACAAGTGAGGTGGGGGTTGGGCAAGAGATAACAAAGGAGAAGGTGCAGATTGGACCAGGCCACATAGCTGACCAAAAGGTCACGGAGCAAAGGCAAACAATATGTTAATGGTGTGTTGAAAGACAAAGCATTAGTACAGATTAGGTGTGAATATACTGAATATTGAACATCAGCAAGTGCAAACCTGAAGAAAAACAACCTGAAAAAAACAGTGGGTGAGCAAACTGAACAAACTAAGATGAACTGAAATAAATACAAAAAAAGATTGTAAAAAATGTAAAAAGGAATGCCAAAAAAAAAAGGAAGAAAAAATAACTAAAAATGACTAAAAATGAAAGTAAAGTGGGGGGCTGTCATGCTCTGAAATTATTGAACTCAATGTTCAGACCGGCAGGCTGTAGTGTGCCTAATCGGTAGATGAGATGCTGTTCCTCGAGCTTGCGTTGATGTTCACTGGAACACTGCAGCAATCCCAGGACAGAGATGTGAGCATGAGAGCAGGGGGGAGTGTTGAAATGGCAAGCAACCGGAAGCTCAGGGTCCTGCTTGCGGACTGAGCGGAGATGTTCCGCAAAGCGGTCACCCAGTCTGCGCTTGGTCTCCCCAATGTAGAGGAGACCACACTGTGAGCAGCGAATACAGTATACTACATTGAAAGAAGTACAAGTAAATCGCTGCTTCACCTGAAAGGAGTGTTTGGGGCCTGGGATAGTGAGGAGAGAGGAGGTAAAGGGACAGGTATTACACCTCCTGCGATTGCAAGGGAAGGTGCCCTGGGATGGGGACGAGGTGGTGGGGGTAATGGAGGAGTGGACCAGGGTGTCGCGGAGGGAACGATCCCTTCGGAATGCTGACAGGGGAAGGGAGGGGAAGATGCGACTGGTAGTGGCATCACGCTGGAGGTGGCGAAAATGGCGGAGGATGATCCTTTGGATATGGAGGCTGGTGGGATGAAAAGTGAGGACAAGGGGAACCCTGTCACGGTTCTGGGAGGGAGGGGAAGGGGTGAGGGTAGAGGTGCGGGGAATGGGTCGGACACGGTTGAGGGCCCTGTCAACCACAGTGGGGGGAAACCCTCGGTTGAGGAAAAAGGAGGTCATATCAGAAGCACCGTCATGGAAGGTAGCATCATTAGAGCAGATGCGTCGGAGACGGAGAAACTGGGAGAATGGAATGGAGTCCTTACAGGAGGTAGGGTGTGAAGAAGTGTAGTCGAGGTAGCTGTGGGAGTCAGTGGGCTTATAATGGATATTGGTAGACAACCTATCCCCAGAGATGGAGACAGAGAAGTCGAGGAAGGGAAGGGAAGTGTCAGAGATGGACCATGTAAAGGTGAGAGAAGGGTGGAAATTGGAAGCAAAGTTGATAAAGTTTTCTAGTTCGGGGCGGGAGCAGGAAACGGCACCGATACAGTCATCAATGTACCGGAAAAAGAGTTGGGGGAGGGGGCCTGAGTAGGACTGGAACAAAGAATGCTCGACATATCCCACAAAAAGACAGGCATAACTAGGACCCATGCGGGTACCCATAGCGACACCTTTTACTTGAAGGAAATGCATGGAGTTGAAGGAGAAGTTGTTCAATGTGAGAACAATGTCATATGCACCCTTTCTCTGCTTCATCTTACTGTCTATCTCTTTCGTCATCAAGGGAACTCTGGATCTGTTTGCCCTACCTTTCCCCCTCGCAAGAATGTATCTTGACTGTACCTGAGCTATCTCCTGTTTAAAAGCAGCCCATTGTTCAGTTACAATCTTTGATTCCGATTTACTTGGGCCAGATCCATTCTCATTCCATTGAAGTTGGCCCTCCCCCAATAAATGATCTTTACTCTGGATTGCTCCTTGTCCTTTTGCATAGCTAACCTAAACCTAATGATGCTTTGGTCACTGCCCCCTAAATGTTCCCCTACTGGCATGTGATTCATTTGACCCACCTCATTCCTGAGAAACAGATCCAGCAATGCCTCCTTCCTCGTTGGACTGGAAACATAGTGATGTAGAAAATTTTCCTGAACACACTCTAGATCCTCTTGCCCTATCTGCCTTTCACACTATTAGTATTCCAGTCTATATTAAGATAAAGTCCCCCATTATAAGTATTCTATAATTCTTGCACCTCTCTGTAATTTCCTTGCAAATTTGTTCCCTATGACCTGCCCACTAGTTGGTAGTTGATAGAATACTCCCAGCAATGTAATGGTACCTGTATTGTTTCTTAGCTCTGACCAAATAGATTCTATCCTTGACCTCTCTAGGCATCCTCTCTCTCCAACACTCTAATGTTCTCCTTAATCAATACAGCTCCCCCTCCTCCTTTCCTTCCTTCCCTATCTTTCCTTGTATCCAGGAATGTTTGGTATCCAATCCTGCCCTTTTCTGAGCCAGGTCTCCATCATTGCCACAGCATCATCTTTCCACATGGTTGCTGCGCCTCCAGCTCACTAACCTTATTGACCACACTCCACACATTCATAGACATGCTCAGCAAACCTAATTTAGACTTTATTACATTCCCTCTTACACTGATCCGACCTAATGCCTTACTACGTCCTACTCTAGTGCTATCTGTCTCTCCCAATTCTCTGTGCACCTTGGTTTTCCTCTCTAAATTTACCTCCTGGTTCCTTGCCAAGTTAGTTTAAACCTTCCCCAATAGCACTAATAAAATGCCCCACAAGGACATTGTCCTGGCTCTGTTCAGATGCAACCCATCTGGTCTGTACAGGTCCCATCTTCCCCAGAATTGATCCCAATATCCCAGGAATACGAAGCCCTCCCTCCTGCACCATCTCTGCAGCCACGTATTCATCTGCTCTATCCTTCTATTTCTATACTCACTTGTAAATGAGAACTTTGGTCCCAGTGTGGTACTGGGAGTAATCCGAAGATTTCTACCTTTGAGGTCCTGTTTGCTAGTTTTTTTCCTAGCTCCCTAAACTCTGCCTGCCCCTAAAGCAGGGACCCCCCCCCCCACCCCCCACACCCCCAACCCTGCTAGGAAGCTGCCAGGTCTCACCTGGCAGCGTCTCTACGCCTTTGCGGGCACCTCCGTCCAGCACAAAATTGGAGTCGAGGCAGAAAGAGGCCTTTAAGTGGCCATTAATTGGGGTCTCAATGGGCCTGGGGCACGAAGGCCGTCCTCAGTCTTCCCTGCTCTGGACAAAACAGCAGGGGGCTGGCAACATCAGGATCAGCACCCCTTGCCATTTTGTTTGCCCCCTCGCCTCTGTTCCTGTCTCCAAGGGCAGGATAAATTCCTGCCCTTAAGGTTTCTGATAAGTGCTGGTGATAGAGAAGCTGCTCTTCACTGTTGCATATTCAGAAAATTAACTCCAGAAAGCCTATGTGCAACAGTGTTCTTACTCTGTTTTGATATGCTAAACATTAGTTTATACACTATTGGTTATGATTTCTCTCGGCAAGATTGACAATTCTATGCCAATAGTAAATATTGGTTCAATTTTGTGCAGTAGAATCAAATGCACAAAAACATGGTTTTTAAATTTCTCTAACACATTTCACAAAGGCTAATTACAGCCAACAGAGAGGGGAGACTTTCATTTCATCAGTCTAGCTTAGATTTGAATGCAGACACTAAAAATGAAAGGATGGTGTACTGGCCCCCACCATATCTCTAAACCCACCTTTTTTCTCTAAAAGATTCCTCTCTTTCCCTGAAGGTGCTGTTTCTTACTGGGGTACAGTTTCACAGGCTGCAGCATCTCTCTAGCATGTCAGCTCATCTCAGTTCGTAGCACTCTTGTCTCTGAATCAACAGTCTGTGAGGTTCAAGCCCACACTCCAGAGTTTAAGATATGAAGTAGTCTGAAGCTCCAGTGCAATACATAGGATTACAGAGGATTACATAGGATATACAGCACATTCCTCAGATGTTAAATTGAGGCCCTGTCTGGTGGTTCAGATGGATACTAAAGATCCTGTGGTATCATTCAACGAAGTGTAGAGCATTTTTCTGGTGTCCAAGCCGAAACTCCTCCTTCAATAAAATTCCACACTCTCGCAAAAGCCTAAACTAACAATTTATCTCATTGTTGTTTGTGGGGATGTGCTGATGCAAAATGGACACCACATTTCTCTGTGTAAGAGCAGCCACTGGACCTCAAAATTATTAATTGTCTGACGAATTTTGGTGTGATAAGTTATTATATAAATGCAAATAATGGTAGTAGTAGCAGTGTCTTGCATCAGTTTGTAACCTGTGCAAATGTGGTGCTTACTTTCCCAACAGTTCACTACAGAAGGGACAAAGTATTGAGTGAAAGTGTGATGTTCACAAAAAGAGTAATCCTGATTATACAATAGCTGTCAGTTATTATAAGTGACATAGTAATGCTACAAATTAGCTGACATGTCACACTAGATTAGGTTTAGCTGCTTGAGGCAACTATTGCAACTAATAGGACACTGAAGAACTTGTGAATCCACCTTTCATGGCTATTCTGAAAGTAAGAGCAGCCAGATCATTGGAGATAAAACAGATTATTTCTGAGACAATAGATATCGTTGAGTTCCTTTTCAGCCTGAACTCATTATACTTAATCACATTCACTGTCTCCTCTGTACAAAAATGAACCTGTTATCTAGCCACCGATTCCATCACATTCCTTGGCCAATGTCACAAACCAACCCAGACTTTTGCAACCTCACCATCCTATTTGACCCAGAGCTGAGCGCTCAACCCCATACCTCTCCATCCCAAAGATCAGCAATGTGTATCTCCATATTATTACCCGTCTCCTCCCCTACCTCAGTTCAACCGCTACTGAAACCCTCATCTATGCTTTCACTAACTTCAGATTCGACTCATCCAATGTTCCCCTGGACGGCATCCCATTTTGCAATTACCATAAACTTGAGCTAATCCAAAACTCTGCTGCCTGGATCCTAACTAGCACCAAGTCCCTTTCATCCATTATACCTGTGCAGACCTGCATTACAGCAACTCAACAAATTAAAAATTCTCACCTTTGTGTTCAAATCCCTCCACAGCCTCACCTCTCCCAATCTGTGTAAGTGCCTGAAGCCAGACAACCAGCTGAGGACTCTGATTTTCTCCAATTCTCGTCTTTTGTTCATCCCCCGTTTCCCCCCACTTCCTTCACCCCACTATTGGCAGCTGTGTTTTCAGCCATCTAGACCCTAAGCTCATGAATTCCCTCTGCAAACCTCCTTGCTTCTTCACCAATCACTCCTCCTTTTAAGCTGCTGCTTAAAATCAATCTCTTGCCAAGTGTTTGGTCACCTGTCCTAACAACAACAACAACTTACATTTATATAATGTTTTTAATGTCGTGAAACATCCAAAATGTTTCATAGGAGTATTATCACAATTTGACAGAGCCACAGAAGGAGATTTTAGGACAAGTGACTAAAAACTTGGTCAAAGAGGTAAAATAAGAAAACACTAGCATTTATGTAGTGCATTTCATAACATCAGGACATCCCAAAGAGTTTTACAACCAATTAAGTACTTTTGAAGTGTTGTCAGTGTTGTAATGTAGGAAATGTGGCAGCCAGTATGTGCACAGCAAACTCCCACAGACAGCAATGTGTTAACGACCAGATAATCTGTGTTGTTTTGTGATGTTGATTGAGGGATAATTATCGGCCAGGGCACCAGGGATAACTCCCCTGCTCTTCTTCGAAAACAGTGCCCTGGGATCTTTTACATCCACCTGAGAGGGCAGAAGTGGCCTTGGTTTAATGTCTCATCTGAAAGGTGGCAGCTCCATCGGTGCAGCACTCGCGCAGTACTGCACACTGAAGTGTCAGCTTTGATTTTTTGGCTCAAGCCCTGGTAGGCTTTAAGGAACATCTCAAAGGAGGACAGAGACAGCTAGAGGGGCAGAGAGGTTTAAGGATGGAATTCCAGAGCTTAAGGTCTACGCAACCGAATGCACGGCCACCCACGATGGTGTGATTAAAATGAGGGTTACACAGCGGCCAGAATTGGAGCAGCGCAGTAATCTCGGAGGGTTATAGAGCTGGAATAAGTTACCGAGATAGGGAGGGGAAAGGCCTTGGAAGGATTTGAAAACAAGGATGAGGATTTTAAAATCAAGGCCTTGACAGATCAGGAGCCAATGCAGGCCCGTGAGCACAGAGGTGATGAATGAACAGGTCGTGCTGCGAGTTGGGATACATGCAGTAGAGTTATGGATGAGCTCAAGTTAGTGGAATGTATCCTTCTTGGCTTATTCTTAATTTTTGTCAGATTATGCTCATATGAAGCACCTTGGACTGTTTTATTATGTTAAAGGTGTTATATTAATGTAAGTTGTTGCTGTTACCAGCACAACCACATACTGATAACTAGCTGAAAGCATTGGCTTAGATGTAATGAAGGAAATTAGAGGATTTTGAGTATCACTGAAGTAACCATGAGCGCTATAACTGCCAAGATGTATAATGCTGTTATTTAAAACACAACAACTTGCATTTATATAGCACCTTTAATGTAATAAAACTCCAAAGAGTTATTGCATAAGCATAATCAAATATAAATGAGCAGCAAGCCAATGAATGTGAGATCTGGAGTACTGCATTCAGTTCTGTGCACCACACCTCAGAAAGGATATATTGGCCTTGAAGGACTGCAGCGCAGATTCACCAGAATGATAGCGGGGCTAAAATGGTTTATATTGGGTGGACAAGTTGCAGAGACTCAGCTTGAGTATGGAAGATTAAGCGGTGATCTGATTGAGGTGTTTGGATAATTAAATGACTTGACGAGGTAGATTGAGAGAAATTATTTCCACTGGTGTGGGACTCCAGAACAAGGGGACATCATCTTAAAATTAAAGGTGACATCAGGAAACATTCTTCATGCATAGATTAGTGGAAATCTGGAAATCTTTCCCTCAAAAAGCTGTTGAGGCTAAGTCAGTTGAAAATTTCAAACTGAGGTTAGTAGTTTTGTTTAGCAAGGATATTAAGAGTTACGGAATCAAGGCGGGTAAATTGTTTTCTAATATTCTTTCAGAGGATGTGGGCATTGCTGGCAGGACCAGAATTTATTGTCCATTCCTAACTTCCCTTGAGAAGGTGGTTCTGAGCTGCCGTTTTGAACTGCTGCAATCCATGTGGTGTAGGTACACCCACAGTGCTCTTAGGTAGACAGTTCTAGGATTTTGACCCAGCAACAATGGAGGAATGACGATATAGCTCTAAGTCAGGATGGTGTGTGGCTAGGAGGGGAAATTGCATGTTCCCATGTGACTGCTGCCCTCATTCTTCTCGGCAGTAGAAGTTGCAGATTGGGAAAATGGTGTCGAAGCAACCTTGGTGAGTTGCTGCAGTGCATCTTGTAGATGTTACACACTGCAGCCACAATGCATCGGTGGGGTGGGAGTGAATGTTTAAGGTGGTGGATAGGGTACGAATCTGGCCAGCTGCTTTGGCCTCAATGGTGTTGAGCTTCTTGTGTGTTGTTAGAGCCACACTCATCCAGACAAGTGGAGAATATTCCATCACTCTTCTGACTTGTGCCTTATAGATGGTAGAATGACTTTGGGGAGCCAGGTGGTGAGTTACTCACCACAGAATACCCAACTGCTGAGCTGCTTGGAGCCACAGTATTTATGTCACTCGTTCAGTTAAGTTTCTGGTCAATGGTGACCTCTAGAATGTTAATGGTAGGGAATTCAGTGATGGTAATCCCATTGAATATTAGAGGGAGATGTTTAGACTATCTCATGTTGGAGATGGTCATTATCTGGCAGTTGTGTAGGGCAAATGTTACTTGCCACTTATCAGCCCAAGCCTGAATGCTGTCCAGGCCTTGCGTCATCCAGGCACAGACTGCTTCATTATCTGAGGAATTGAGAATGTAATTAAAGACTGTGTAATCATCAGCAAACATCCTCAATTCTGACCTTATGATGGAAGGAAGTTCCATTGATAAAGCAGTTGAAGATAGTTGGGCCAAGGGCACTATCCTGAGGAACTCCATCAGTGATGTCCTGGGGCTGAGATGATTGCCATCCAACAACCACAACCATTTGTGCTAGGTATGACTCCAGCCAGTAGAGACATTACCCCCTGATTCCCATTGACTTCAATGTTGTCACAGCTATTTGATACCACACTTGATCAAATGCTGCCTTGATGTCAAGGGCAGTCACTCTCATAGAGTCATAGAGAGATACAGCACTGAAACAGGCCCTTCAGCCCAGCGAGTCTGTACTGACCATCAACCACCCATTTATACTAATCCTACATTAATCCCATATTCCCTACCACATCCCCATGTTCCCTCAATTCTCCTACCACCTACCTATACTAGGGGCAATTTACAATGGCCAATTTACCTATCAACCTGCAAGTTTTTGGCTGTGGGAGGAAACCGGAGCACCTGGCGGAAACCCACGCAGTCACAGGGAGAACTTGCAAACTCCACACATGCAGTACCCTGAACTGAACCTGGGTCACTGGAGCTGTGAGCCTGCGGTGCTAACCACTGCGCCACTGTGCTGCTCTCACCACGCCTCTGAAATTCAGCTCTTTTTCGATGTTTGGTCCAAGGCTGTAATAAGGTATGGAGCTGAGTAGTCCTGGTGGAACCCAAACTGACCATCATTGAGCAGGTTATTGTGTTGAGTAAGTGCTGTTTGATAGCACTGTCAATGACACCTTCCATCACTTTGCTGATGATTACGAGTAGACTGATGGGCGGTAATTTGCAGCATTGGATTTGTCCTGCTTTTAATAGACAGTACATATCTGGGCAATTTTTCACTTTGCCAAGTAAATGGAGTTAAGATAGCTATCTTGAATAGGTGAAAATTTCCTCCAGTTAAATATTGGAAAAAATCAAAGCCATTGTCTTCGGCCTCACCACAAATTCCATTCCACAGCCATTGATTCCATCTCCGTCCCTGGTCACTGTCTTAGGCTGAACTAGACTGTTCATAATCTTGGCATCCTACTTGACCCTGAGCTGTGTTTCCAACCACATATCTCCATCACCAAGATTGCTTACCTCTACCTTTATAATAACGCCCATCTACGACCCTGCCTGCACATCTGCTGCTGAATTGCTCATGCATGTTTTTGTAACTGCCAGACTCAGCTATTCCATTGTTCTCCTGACTAGCCTCCCATCTGCATCCTATATAAACTTGAATTCATTCAAAACTCTACTGCCCATATCCTAACTTGCACCTGTTCACCCATTAACCCTGTGCTAGCTGACCCACTTTGGGTCCTGATCCAGCAGTACCTCTAATTTAAACTTTCATCCTTGTTTTCAGATCCATCCATGGCCTTGCTCTTCTCTATCTCTGTAACCTCCTCCAGCACTACAATCATCCAAGAACTCTGTGTTTCTCCAATTCTGTCTTCTTGTACATCCCTGATGTCCTTCACCACACAAGTGGTGCATGTGCCTTTAGCTACTTAGGCCCCAAGCGCTACAGTTCTCTCTCTAAGCCTCTCCACCTCTCTACCTCACTCCCATCCTTTAAGATGCTCATTAAAACCTATCCATTTTGCAAAGCTTTTGATCCTAACATCTCCTTATGTGGCTCAGCTTCAAAGTTTGTCTGATAATGCTCTTGTGAAGCACGTTGAGATGTTGGCACTATGTTAAAGGCACTATGTGAATGCAAGTTATTGTTGCTGTTCTTGTTGACTCAGCAACTTCAAATTGCTTCAAATTTCATTGATAATGACATTTCATAAAACAAAAGATATCGCATATAAAATTAAACAACTATCAAGAATGACAGAAATATGCTCTTCGCAAATAGTTGCTCCTCTGAAAACTGACAGTATAAGGGGGTGTAACCTTTCAATAGTCTTCCACACAGCCTGTCGTTAAGAACACCTCTTCTTTATAGTATATAGTTAGGAAATATTTTGGCGTCAAATAGATCTTGCTGGAGAGGCTGTGAGGTGCTGTTGTTAGGATTATCCATTGCTTTGATTAAAAAAAGGATGCTTCTGTACAAGTTTATGTTAATTGATGGACTATAAACTTCTTTGATGAACTTATACTTGACTGCATGACTCTTTGGCTTCTGTTAATTTCCAACATTGGAGTGATATAGTTTCTGAGAGGGTTAAACAAAATCAGAACTTATGGAAAGCATACAATGTTGAATTTTTACAGCCTGGTGGTCACCCGTTCCCTCTCTGCCTACATGCTCCTAATCTGTGGAGTGACCACCTCCGTAAATGTGCTATGCACGTGGTCTCCGCCTCGCGGATGCACAATAGTGACTCCAGCCGCAGCTTAAGTTCCGAAACCCAGAGTTCAAACTTCTGCAGCCGGTGAGACTTCCTGCAGATGTGTTTGTCTAGGACACACGGTGCGTCCATGATTTCCCACATGCCACAGGCTGAACATTCCACGCGGCAGAGCTGCCTTGCCATAACTTAACTTTACAAACTATTTATTATAAGTAGAATAGCTTACCAGGTACTCTCCAAACAGCTCCTTCCACTGCACTGAAGCAAGAACCAAATACTGGAGGTTAAAAAAGTAGAAAGAAAAAAGAAAAATGGAGCACCTCTGCCCCCTTCACCGAACTTGCCACTCACCAAACTCGAATCTTCACACTCAGCTTGTAATCTGCACACCATGGGTCTAATAGGCCTTACCGATGATAATAAAGCTTTGCCAATACTAATAAATGTGACTACTATTAGTAAACCTTACAAATACTGATGAATCCTAATAATACTTAATACAGCTTATGTATTAAGTTGTCCCAATTTGAACTAATACACTCTCTACTGGTCTCTCTCTCTCTCTCACTCTGTATTATAAATTATAAAATCTGCTTTCGTTTTTAGTTTATATACTAATAAAATCAATCAAATCTTATTCTATATTTGATTTAACTTAAATTTAAATTAAAAGCTCACCTGTATACGCCCCCCGGCTGCATTCTGTGTCCCTGCTCTCACCTAATTATGTTCTTTGTTCCAGTCCATGACGCGGAGGCCAATTGAGACCCCATCTCTACCCTTGATACCACAGTACAGACCAGGGAGCAAAAATAGAATTTGCTGATGTGACTGCTTCAGTACCAAACCACATTTTCCTTAATGATGTATCAGGCGAAGACAGAAATATAAATTCAAATTGGTTTTTTTTCTTCCAACCCTTTGGGTTATTGAAAAATCCAGTGGAATATTGTAGCCAATACTGACTTCCACTGGCAATTTTCAAACATCACTTTGATCAAGTATTGTAAAGAGCTTTTTTAGCATTAAAATATGTTGAAATTAGGTTACATTATTGTTTCAATGAAATACAGGCTCCAAGGTGTCTCAGGCTGGATTTAATCTCGAATTTATGCTCAAGATTTACTTGCCTTAATGAATAACAAATTGACATTGTTGGGAAGGAGGAACATAGGAACTTAGGAACAGGAGTAGGCCATTCAGCCCATCGAGCCTGCCCTGCCATTCAATATGATCATGGCTGATCTTCCACTTCAATGTCTTTTTCCCCACATGATCCTCATATCTACTTATGTCATTTGTATTTAGAAATCTGTCCATCTCTACTTTAAACATACTCAATGACTGAGCTTCCACAGCCCCATGGAGTAGAGAATTCCAAAGATTCACAACGCTCTGAGTAAAGAAATTTCTCCTCATCTCTGTCCTAAGTGGCTTCCCCTTATTTTGAAATTCTGGCCTGTCGGCCATCATCAATGCATCCATTATCTCCATTGCTACTTCCTTTAACACTCTGGGATGTAGAATATCAGGTCCTGGGGACTTATCAACTTTCAGCCCCATAAATTTCTCCAATACAACCTTCTTACTAATACTAATTTCTTTCAATTCCTTATTCCTCCTAATCCCTTGGATCTCTAATTCTGGGAGATTTCTTGTATATTCCTCAGTAAAGACAGACAAAAAATAATCATTTAGCTTCTCTGCCGTTTCTCTATTCCCCATTATAAATTCTCCTGACTCTGCCTTTAATGGAGCCATATTTGTCGTAGCCAAACGTTTCCTTTTTATGCACCTATAGAAGCTTTTACAGTCCATTTTTATATTTTTTGCTAAATACATTCATATTCTATTCTTCCTTTCTTTATTACTTTCTTTGTCCTCCTTTGCTGTATTCTAAAATCCTCCCAATCCTCAGGTTTACTACTATTTCTGACAACCTTATAGGCCTTTTCTTTTAATCTTGTACAATCCTTAACTTCCTTTGTTATCCACAGTTGACTGCCCTTGCTTTTGGGGTTTTTGTGCCTTGAAGGGATGTATAGTTGTTGTAAACTATGTAATATTTCTTTAAAAACTATCCATTGCCTATGTGCTGTCATACCTTTTAATGTATTTTCCCAATCCACCTCAACCAATTTGCCCCTCATACCTTCATAATTTCCTTTGTTCAAATTTAACACCCTGGCTTCAGATTGAACTACCTCACTTTCAAACATAATGTAAAATTCTATCATATTATGGTCACTATTTCAACAAGATTATTAATTAGCCCTTTCTCATTACATAATATTAGATCTAAAATAGCCTGTTCTCTAGTCAGTTCCTCAACATACTGCTTTAGAAAACCATCCCTAATGCACTTCAGAAACTCGTCCTCTACAGCATTAGTGCTCATTAGGTTTACCCAGTCCATATGCAGATTGAAGTCACCCATGATTACTGTATTACCCATGCTACATGTTCCTCCAATCTCCTGATTAATGCCATGCCCAACACTACCACTACAGTTTGGTGGCCTATAAACAACTCCTATCAATGTTTGCTGCCCCTTTCTGTTTCTTAGCTCCACCCAAACAGATTCCATGCTTTGTTCTTCCGATCTGAGATCCTCTCTTACTGGTGTACTGATTCCATCCCTTATTATCAGTGCAACACCACCTCCTTTTCCTTTTTGCCTGTCCTTCCTAAATGTCGAATATCCTTGAATATTCAGTTTCAAGTCTTGACCACCCTGTAGTCACGTTTCTGTTATGACAATTGGATCATACCCACTTACCTCTATTTGGGACTTTAAGTGATCTACCTTGTTGCGAATGCTGTGTACATTCAGGTAGAGTGCACTTAACCTTGTCTTCTTAACATTCTGCATTCCAAGCCTAGTTGATGCTTGCCTTTGTTTCACCTGCCTTCTAATGTCACTTGCTACTTTTCTACCTCCGGTTACCAGCTTTACTTCCTTCCAGTTTGAGCTACCCCTGAGGCTCCCATCCCCCTGACAAGCTAGTTTAAATCTTCCCCAACAGCACTAGCAAATCTCCCTTCGAGGATGTTAGTTCCGGTCCTGTTAAGGTGTAGCCCGTCCATCTTGTACAGGTCCCACCTGCCCCAGAACCGGTCCCAATGCCTCAGAAATCTGATGACCTCCCTCCTACATCACTTCTCAAGCCACATGTTCAATCAATCTATCTTCCTATTCCCATGATCACAAGCATGTGGCACTGGGAGTAATCCTGAGATTACTGCTTTGGAGGTCCTGCTTTTTCATTTCCTTCCTAGCTCCCTAAAATCTGCTTTCAAGACCTCATCCCTCTTCCTAACTATGTCATTGGTACCAATGTGGATCACGACCTCTGGCTGTTCACCCTCCCCCAGAAGGATGTCCTGCAGCCGTTATGTGACATCCTTGACCCTGGCACCAGGGAGGCAACACACCATCCTGGAGTCATGTTTTTTGCACCTGTCTGATCCCCTAACTACCGAATCCCCTATCACTATTAAGCTCTTGGACTCTTCTTCCTTTCCTCCTGTGCAGTTGAGCCACCCATGGTGCCACAGACTTTGCTCTGGCTGCACTCCCCCAAGGAACCATCGCTCTCACCAGTATCCAAAATGGAAAAACAATTAGCAAGCAAGATAGACTCAGGGGACTCCTGCACTGCCTACCTGGTTCTCTTAGATTGCCAGGCAGTTACCCATTCCCTCTCTGCCTACATGCTCCTAACCTGCAGTGTGACCATCTCCCTAAATGTGCTATCCATGTAGTCCTCACGGATGCACAACAGTGACTCTAGCCACCACTTGAGTTCCAAAACCCAGAGCCCAAGCTTCTGCAGCCAGTGACATTTCCTGCAGATGTGTTCGTCTGGGACATGTGGTGCGGCCATGACTTCCCACATACCATAGGATGTACATTCCACTTGGCTGAGCTGACCTGCCATAATGTAACTTTAAAAACGCTTTATTACAATGAGAAGTAAAATAACTTACCAGTTACTCACCAATCAACTTCTTCCCCTGTACTGAAGAGAGAGGCAGCTACTGGAGGCTGAAGAAAGGTAAAAGAAAGAAGGAAAGAAAGAAGCCTCTGTACCATAGTTCCCATCCTTACCAAACTCCCTTCTTTACACTCTGTGCCCTCCAGCAGCACTCAGTGCAGACAAGCAGCAGTGAGAGTCTCTTGAATTTATACTCTGAAAGCAATGCTGTGTCAGCTCTGTTAGAGCTCTGCTAGAGCTCAGAAACTAGTTTAAGCTAGCTACCTAATTAACTAGCTACAGCTACTCTCAGAGTATACCCCTGTTTAAAATTGTAAGAAACTTAATTACCTCTTAACTGAAACAGGAATTTCAATTAATTGCTAGATGTAAACAAACAAAAACTAGTCTTGAGAGTTTAACCCTTAAAATTCACTCACTTACCAAACTTCCTTCTTCACACTTAGTGCACGAACCTGTAGGCAGACAAATGGAGTGAGGAAAAGTGCCCTAATCCATCAGGCAAATGGTCCAAACTGTCCAAATGTCAACAACCACCACCTGGGTGCCCAAGACATGCTAATGGCAAGTTCTATTTAAGTTAAGCTTAACGTATTATAATAACATCAGAAACCGCTGGAAATATGTTAGGGTTGTATATAGACCCCCAAACTGTCGTGGTGATGTTGGGACTGGCATTAAACAGGAAATTAGAGATGCATGCGATAAAGGAACATCTGTAATTATGGGTGACTTTAATCTGCATATAGATTGGGCAAATCAAATTAGTCACAATACCGTAGAGGAGGAATTCTTGGAGAGTATACAGGATGGTTTTCTGGACCAATACGTTGAGGAACCAACTAGAGAACAGGCCATCCTAGACTGGGTATTGTATAATGAGAGAGGAATAATTGATAATGTAGTGGTGTGAGACCCCTTGGGGCCAAGCGACCATAATATGATAGAATTCTTCATCAAGGTGGAGAATGACGGTAGTTGATTCTGAGACGAGGGTCCTGAATCTTAGTAAAGGAAACCACAAAGGTATGAGGCGCAAGTTGGCCATGATGGATTGGGAAACGTTACTGAAAGGGATGATGGTGGATAGGCAATGGCAAATATTCAGAGTGCATGGATGAGCTGCAACAATTGTTTATCCCTGTCTGGCGCAAAAGTAAAACGGGAAAGGTAGCCAAACCATGGCTGATAAGGAAAATTAGAGATAGCATTAGATCCAAGGAAGAGGCATATAAATTTGCCAGGAAAAACAACAGACCTGAGGATTGGGAGCAGTTTAGAATTCAGCAAAGGAGGACCAAGGGATTGATTAAGAAGGGGAAAATAGAGTACGAGAGCAAGCTTGCGGGGAACATAAAAACTGACTGTAAAAGTTTCTCTAGGTATGTGAAAAGAAAAAGATTGGTGAAGACAAATGTAGGTCCCTTACAGTCAGAAACAGGGGAATTTATTATGGGGAACAAAGAAATGGATGACCAACTAAATGCATAATTTGGTTCTGTCTTCACAAAGGAGGACACAAATATCATACCAGAAATGTTGGGGAACGCAGGGCATAGTGAGAGAGAGGAACTGAAGGAAATTAGTATTAGTAGAGAAATGGTGTTGGGGAAATTGATGGGATTGTAGGCCGATAAATCCCCCAGGGCCTGATGGTATGCATCTCAGAGTACTTAAGGAAGTGGCCCTAGAAATAGTGGATGCATTGGTGGTCATCTTCCAAGATTCTATAGACTTTGGAACAGTTCCTACAGATTGGAGGGGAGCTAATATAACCCCACTATTTAAAAAGTGAGGTAGAGAGAAAGCAGGGAATTATAGACCAGTCATCCTGACATCATAGTGGGGAACATTCTAGAGTCCATTATCAAAGATTTTATAGCAGAGCACTTGGAGAACAGTGGTAGAATTGGACAGAGTCAGCATGGATTTACGAAAGGGAAATCATGCTTGACAAATCTACTAGAATTCTTCGAGGATGTAACTAGTAGAGTTGATGAGGGGGAGCCAGTGGATGTGGTTTATTTGGACTTTCAGAAGGCTTTCGACAAAGTCCCACAAAAGAGATTAGCATTTAAAATTAAAGGGCATGGGATTGGGGGTAGTGTATTGCGATGGATAGAAAATTGGTTGGCGGACAGGAAACAAAGAGTAGGGATAAATGGGTCTTTTTCCAAATGGCAGGCAGTGACTAGTGGCGTTCCGCAGGGATCGGTGCTAGGACCCCAACTATTCACAATATACATTAATGATTTAGATGAGGCAACTAAATGTAATATCTCCAAATTTGCAGATGACACAAAACTGGGTGGGAGGGTGAGTTGTGGGGAGGATGCAGAGAGGCTTCAGGGTGATTTGGACAAGTTGAGTGAGTGGGCTAATGCATGGCAGATGCAGTATAATGTGGATAAATGTGAGGTTATCCACTTTGGTAGCAAAAACAGGAAGACAGATTATTATCTGAATGGCTATAAACTGAGAGAGGGGAATATGTAGCGAGACCTGGGTGTTCTCGTACACCAGTCGCTGAAGGTAAGCATGCAGGTCCAACAGGCGGTAAAAAAGGCAAATGGTATGTTGGCCTTCATTGCGAGAGGATTCGAGTACAGAAGCAGGGATGTCTTGCTGCAACTATACAGGGCCTTGGTGAGGCCACACCTAGAATATTGTGTGCAGTTTTGGTCTCCTTATCTGAGGAAGGATGTTCTTGCTATAGAGGGAGTGCAGCGAAGGTTTACCAGACTGATTCCTGGGATAGCGGGACTGACGTATGAGGAGAGATTGAGTTGGTTAGGACTATATGCACTGGAGTTCAGAAGAGTGAGGGGGGATCTCATAGAAACCTATAAAATTCTAACAGACTTGACAGGATAGATGCAGGAAGGATGTTCCCGATGGTGGGGAGTCCAGAACCAGGGGTCATAGTCTAAGGACACGGGGTAAACCTTTCAGGACTGAGATGAGGAGAAATTTCTTCACCCAGAGAGTGGTGAGCCTGTGGAATTCGCTACCACAGAAAGCAGTTGAGGCCAAAACATTGCATGTTTTCAAGAAGGAGTTAGATATAGCTCTTGGGTCTAAAGGGATCAAAGGGTCTGGGGCGAAAGCGGAAACAGGTTACTGAGTTGGATGATCAGCCATGATCATAATGAATGGCGGAGCAGGCTCGAAGGGCCGAATGGCCTACTCCTGCTCCTATTTTCCATATTTCTGTTTCTACTCAGCAGGTCTGGCAGCATCTGTGGAAACAGGAACCGAGTTAACTTTTCAGGCCAATGACTTTTCATCAGAACTCACTCCACAGATGCTGCCAGACCTGCTGAGTATTTGCAACATTTTCTGTTTTTGTTTCAGATTTCCAGCATCTGCAATATTTTGCTTTTGTAATGACGTATCGTTATCTGTTTTTGATGTGAGCCAACTTACCCAAGTATTAAATGATCAAAAGCTAGAAATTAAGTTTAGAAATAAACTTGTTTTGGAAGAATAGATGGCACCAAAAGCATTTATTGAAACAAGAAGCTTTCTTGGATTGAGCACCTGTTGTTGATGTTCCCCTTTACTGACTCATTAGAAACAAGCACTTGATACAAATAAACACCAATCTGTGAGGAAGATTTGTAATTATGAAATAAAATTTTAGCCTCAACCATTGCTAGTTTATTCAACCAAAGCGGATTCTTGTGTCCTCAACACAAGTTGAAGCAACCAAATGCTAAAGTACAAAACTTGCACAAAGCTGGACTAAGGGCAAACCAATCATATTTTCTTGATTTAGTTGATCTTTAACTGTAGTGGAGGTGACAATATTTTGTTCCCAAAAACTCATGCCTGCTCTGGTTGCAGTCAGTATTTTGATAAGCTTACATCATCCAGCCCTATTATTAAAGAAATAGGAAATAAACTGAAAAATCATTCTTCATGGGCTTAACTGGGTCTTTTAGAAACTCAGTCTTCCACAGTGCATTATCTATAGTGAAATTCTGAATTCATTTAAAAAGAGCACAGTTACGATTTTGATATAAATAGCACATTAAGGAAATATTCCCCAGTATAACTTTCACGCAGATTGAAGCAGAAATCAATAGAAATGTGCTGCTTTTTTATCATAAGAATACTGATAATTTGTCACATTATCCAGGTGCAGACTACAAGCATTGCCAAATAGCTGGGAAGAAAATGAGGGAAAGGGTACAACTCTCTGAATTCTCATGAGATTCATGATTGTGCATCACTGATTGCTCCAGTTGGAATCTCAAGGCATATATCAAGAATCAATAATTTGTAAGTCACACCAGACTCCTTCCTGAGTTCCAGTACTGGAGGATTAATCAATTTTAACCTATGTAAAGCTTAGCTGGCTGACAGGGATATCAAGAATATTAGTGGAAAGAAATCAATGAGTACTGGCCAGAAAATGCTTCAAAAAAATCTAGCAAGTGCTACTGCACAATCATATTGTGTACAATGAAATCAATCCTATACCTACACTAAACTCTTTTATTCATGCAAGCACCCCAAAAAAGCTTTAGTACAGTCACTAAATCTTCTATTGCTATCAAAGTACATAAGTGTGTGTTGGTAATGAAAGACTATTTCATCAATTGGATGGGGCATATTCCACTGGGGAATAAGAATGCAAAGACAGGTGCCAGTATCTTACTGCATGACTTATTTTGTAGATTTGGAATGTGATCTGAGCTGCTTAATGATCAGGTATAGCACTTTGAGGTGGTCGTCTTCTCTAATAATTGCAGCGTCGTTGGGATTGAGAAAACCAAATGATGTTCCAGTACATCCAGAATGATGACATGTTTTCCGAACTGTGGATAACATGCTTTCAAAGTTTGTGGTAATCAAAGGGACTGAGACTGTCAATTGCCACTATCAATTATGGCCTACAGATCAGCAATTTATCAAATGACTATTAAATAGCATTTTTTTTGAGTGAGAATTGATCAGCCTTGTGCTATATAGATAAATTTGGCAGCACAAGATACAGTTGGATATAATTCCCCAGTTTGCTTATTTTTATTTAAGTTGTCCTACCATCATGGCAGGTGGTAACTGAGAAGATGGAATCTGGGAGTGAAGGCACAGTATTTTTTTAAAGTTAATTTTTGCATGGTTGCTGGTGGACATTTTTTAAGTTATACATTCTCAGGATGTGGACATTGCTAGCAAGGCTGGCATTTAATGCCCATCCCTAGTTGCATTGGTGGCCAATTAAGAGTCAACTACATTGGTATGGGTTTGGATAAGGGTGACAGGTTTCATTCTGTAAAATAAATGAATGAACCAGTTGAGGTTTTAGAACAATCTAACATGCTTCTAGTTGCCTTTTTAAAACTGAATTCAAACTCATGTCTCTGGATTATGAGTCCAAGCCTCTGGCTGACAAGTCCAGTAAGATAACTTCGACACCACATTACATGTATGGGGGTACAGCATCTAGTTGGTGGCCAGCCAGTGGTGAGGGGCACACCAAATTCTTTACAGTTATATTATGCCATAATTTGGAATTCTCACATTAAGTACAAAGGTTGTATTTTCAAGCCCACTACAGGATTTGAACACATAAGGTAGGCTGATATGTCAGTGTTGTACTGAGCAAGTGCTGCATCATTGGAGGTGCCTTCTTTGAGATGGGTCATTTAAACAAGGGAGTTCTCAAAGAGTCCTGGCCAAAATGTAGTCCTCAAACAATACTTGTAACTCAGATTAACTGATCATTTGCTGTATATGGGACATAACTATGCATGTCTTGGCTACAACAGTGGCTACACTTCAAAAGTAACTAATTGGTTGTAAAGCTGGGATATCATGAAGATATGAAAGGTCTTACATAAATGCAAGTTTCTTCCTGCAGATGTCCTTATTGCCACCTGAAGGTTGTCGATTACACCCAAAACTTGGGGAAGCCAGCAATGGTATGAAATTGATGTTGTTTCTGCAACAGTTTATTCTGAATTGTGACAATGCATTGATCATATTTTCAATGCATTTGGACATGGTGCTTTGCCTAACTGTCAAAGATTCTCTATCCTAACCAAGAGCAACCAAATTCAAGACAGTTATGTCTTTATTAACCACAAGCAAAGCAATATAAATCCTATGAGCTCCTCAGTGAAGGTGTTACTCTAATAAACTGGAGTTGTGCAAATGGTGAGGCTTTTGTTTTGCGAATACTTGTAGCAATCGACCTTAATAGTTCTAATAGCTCCAGTCCAGGGTTGTCCATGCTTTTCACGTGGTGGGGGGGGGGCACATTATAATTTTTTGCTGACATAGGGGACTGATGAGACAATTTTGGAAAAATAAAGGCATTAAAAATGTATCTTACTATTAATCAAAACAACAACAATATTTGTGAAGAGGCTTTAAATGAGATCGGATCTAAGCTCTGCAGTCCTGCCACATCCAGCCGTGAATGGTGGTGGACAATTAAACAACTAACTGGAGGTGGTGGCTCCACAAATACCCCCATCTTCAATGATGGGGGAGCCCAGCACATGAGTGCAAAAGATAAGGGTGAAGCATTTACAACAATCTTCAGCCAGAAGTGTTGAGTTGATGATCCATCTCGGCCTCCTCCTGAAGTCCCCAGCATCACAGATGCCAGACTTCAGCCAATTCGATTCACTCCGCATGATGTCAAGAAACGACTGAAGGCACTGGATACTGCAAAAGCTATGGGCCCTGACAATATTCTGGCAATAGTACTGAAGACCTGTGCTCCAGAACTTGCCACGCCCCTAGCCAATCTGTTCCAGTACAGCTATAACACTGGCATCTACCCTGCAATGTGGAAAATTGCCCAGGTATGTCCTGTACACAAAACGCAGGACAAGTCCAACCCGGCCAATTACTGCCCAATCAGCCTGCTCTCAATCATCAGTAAAGAAATGGAAGGTGTCATCAACAGTGCCATCAAGCAGCACTTGCTTAGCAATAACCTGCTCAGTGACGCTCAGTTTGGGTTCCGCCAGGGCCACTCGGCTCCTGACCTCATTACAGTCTTGGTTCAAACATGGACAAAAGAGCTGAACTCAAGAGGTGAGGGTGACGCCCTTGACATCAAGGCAGCATTTGACTGAGTATGGCATCAAGGAGCCCGAGCAAGACTGAGGTCAATGGGAATCAGGGGGAAACCCTCCGCTGGCTGGAGTCATACCTAGTGCAAAGGAAAATGGTTGTGGTTGTTGGGGGTCAATCATCTGAGCTCCAGAACATCACTGCAGGAGGTCCTCAGGGTAGTGTCCTGGGCCCAACCATCTTCAGCTGCTTCATCAAAGACCTTCCTTCAATCATAAGGTCAGAAGTGAGGATGTTCGCTGATGATTGCACAATGTTCAGCACCATTCGTGACTCCTCAGATACTGAAGCAGTCCGTGTAGAAATGCAACAAGACCTGGACAATATCAAGGCTTGGGCTGATAAGTGGCAAGTAACATTCGCGCCACACAAGTGCCAGGCAATGACCACCTCCAACAAGAGAGAATCTAAACATCTCCCCTTGACATTCAACGGCATTACCATCGCTGAATCCCCCACTATCAACATCCTGGGGGCTACCATTGACCAGAAACTGAACTGGAGTAGCCATATAAATACCGTGGCTACAAGAGCGGGTCAGAGGCTAGGAATCCGGAGGCGAGTAACTCACCTCCTGACTCCCCAAAGCATGTCCACCATCTACAAGGCACAAGTCAGGAGTGTGATGGAATACTCTCCACATGCCTGGATGGGTGCAGCTCCAACAACACTCAAGAAGCTCGACACCATCCAGGACAAAGCAGCATGTTTGATTGGCACCCCATCTACAAACATTCACTCCCTCCACCACCGACGCACAGTGCAGCAGTGTGTACCATCTACATGATGCACTGCAGCAATGCACCAAGGCTACTTAGACAGAACCTTCCAAACCCGCAACCTCTACCAACTAGAAGGACAAGGGCAGCAAATGCATGGGGACACTACCACCTGCAAATTCTCCTTCAAGTTACACCATCCTGACTTGGAACTATATCGCCGTTCCTTCACTGTCGCTGGGTCAAAATCCTGGAACTCCCTTCCTAACAACACTGTGGGTATACCTACCCTAAATGGACTGCAGCAGTTCAAGAAGGCAGCTCACCACCACCTTCTCAAGGGCAATTAGGGATGGGCAATAAATGCTGGCCTAGCCAGCGACGCCCACATCCCTGAATGAATAAAAAAAAAGATTTTGCACATTCCAGGACGTGAGACTTAAATAGACCATAAAAGGTATTACAGAGATTTACAGAGAACACACTGACACAAATGGGAATGCACGGGTTTCACAGCAATGTAAATACATCTTTCACTAAATGTTCCTCACCAACATGTGTGTCCTTTTCTCTGTGTGAATGATGTGTGCCAGCATGTAGTGCCAATATCACATCCCTTTGCACAGTTGTCCCTTCAGGAGAGCCAACGTATGCAATCACATCGTTGCCATGCCACCATTACTCATGAGCGTCTCCATGGACTCAGTGACATGGACATTGCCTCAGTCAGCTGCTACCTCTAATGGTTTACACAGGGATGCTGCAGATGTGGACCGGTGCACAGCAGGTGAGCGAGGATGATGTGTGGCTTGCAGAGCTCATGTCAATTCCTCTTGAGCAGACAGCCTTTGTCTGATAAGCCACTTCCGTACATTCCTACCTCACTGCTAGCCCTGCGTGCAGACCCTGGGTGCCATCTATTCTCCCATGCATCTTTCATGTTGCAGGTCCTCAGCATCCTCATAGTCTGAGGAGGAATCCTGTTGAAGTCTCTCCTCATCATGCCAGGCCCAGCCCCTATTGGGTGCATAGTTGTGCAGAGCAACAAAGAAAGGAGCTGGCCTTTTCGGCCCAGAGGACTGGGCATCACCCTATCTATACAGGCATTGGAGGTGCTCTTTCAGCGGCCGATCTCCTGCTCAATGGTGGCTCATGTAGCTCAGTGGCTGGCGTTGTATCTCTCCTCTGCAGCAGTGGTGGAGTCTCTCACTGGTGTTGGGAGCCATGTCTGCAAAGGGTAGCCCTTATCTCCAGAAGCCACCCCTCCATCTGAGCCAGTTCAGTAAACAGCTGTGGCAGCCGGAACTGCCGCAAACCCAGGTGTCATGGCAGCGGTCACACATTCGCTGCAAGCATCTGCGGTGATCACATACCAGCTTCACCTAGATTGAGTGGGCTCCGTTCATGGTGACGTCTGCAGGTGGTAGCCTGGCAGTAGGCCTGATGGTCACATGAGTGCAGTCTATGTACATTACAACCTATGGTTCTCCGGCAATGGTGCCAGAACCAATGGCCCTCTGGGCCTGGCTGTGAGAGTCTGCCCTGAAACGGATATACTCACTGGCCCTCCGGTGCAGGGCATCAGTGACTTCCCTGATGCAGCGGTGCACTGCTGACTGTGTGACCCCACAAAGGTCTCTGGTGGGCACCTGAAAAGCTGCAGAGGTGTCAGGCTTGAGAACCGCTGCCACTATGAGGAACAAAGGCATGGGATGTCCACCGGAGCCCATGGGCTGCAGGTCATTCTTGAGCAGGGCACAGAGATGTGTCACTACCCTCTGTATATGCGCAATCTTCTCTGACACTGGTGCTCTGACATCTGATGGTATGTCATGTGGGGCCTGTAGATGCATGGCAACCCGTAATGGCGGGCTCCCCTTGGGGGCTGCTGCTCACAACCGGGGGCCTCTATGTGGATCGCACCAGCCTGTTGGCATTACCTCTGGCGCATACGGATCCTCATGTGCAGAGGATCACACAATGTAGGATGAGTCATACCTATTTCCATGTGATAAATAAAGTTGAACCCTGCATGGATTCGAAGGTTCCGAACAGGGCATGGATTGGTGTTGACAGGTACATCAGCTGCTTTCCTGGATTAATTATGTGATGTGGCATTGCCCATCTTGGCCAACACTCAGAGTGGCACAACATGACCAGTCAAGATCCTACCAGCTGAATCGATTGCCCCCACCATACATAAAACCTTAATGCTCCTGCCCTTTCTGGCACCCTCCCCACACACAGGGTGCCTAGTGTGCCAATGCCCTCTCAGAAACACAAGTGTACACTGTTAACGGAGGGATGGTACACGGTACCTACCTTCATGCCAGCACAGCTTTCCCTCCAGTAATCCCAGACCTCTTCCCTTCCAGAATGCAAAGTGCGATTCCTGTGTATCCCCCCCTCCCTCCTCCCTTCCGTAATGCAGAGTGAGACCTCCGAATAACACAACTTACCTTCGCTGCTGACAACTTCTGCCTCTGAGGACCCGCCGGCTTTTCAAAGAACAAAGAACAAAGAACAGTACAGCACAGGAACAGACCATTCGGCCCTCCAAGCCTGTGCCGATCTTGATGCCTGCCGAAACTAACATCTTCTGCACTTCCGGGGCCCATATCCCTCTATTCCCTTCCTATTCATATATTTGTCAAGATGTCTCTTAAATGTCACCTTCGTATCTGCTTCCACCACCTCCCCTGGCAGCAAGTTCCAGGCACTCACATCCCCTCTAAACATTGCCCCTTGCACCTTAAACCTATGTCCCCGAGTAACTGACTCTTGCACCCTGGGAAAAAGCTTCTGACTATCCACTCTTTCCATGCCACTCATAACTTTGTAAACCTCTATCATGTCGCCCCTCCGCCTCCATCGTTCCAGTGAAAACAATCCGAGTTTTTCCAACCTCTCCTCATAGCTAATGCCCTCCAGACCAGGCAGCATCCTGGTAAACCTCCTCTGCACCCTCTCCAAAGCCTCCACATCCTTCTGGTAGTGTG
Source organism: Heterodontus francisci (assembly GCF_036365525.1). NCBI lineage: Eukaryota > Metazoa > Chordata > Chondrichthyes > Heterodontiformes > Heterodontidae > Heterodontus > Heterodontus francisci. Next base: position 74,631,495 of record NC_090372.1, read on the forward strand.
GCGACCAGAATTGCACGCAATATTCTAAGTGTGGCCTAACTAAGGTTCTGTACAGCTGCAACATGACTTGCCAATTTTTATACTCTATGCCCCGACTGATGAAGGCAAGCATGCCGTATGCCTTCTTGACTACCTTATCCACATGTGTTGCCACTTTCAGTGACCTGTGGACCTGTACGCCCAGATCTCTCTGCCTGTCAATACTCCTAAGGGTTCTGCCATTTACTGTATACTTCCCACTTGCATTAGATCTTCCAAAATGCATTACCTCACATTTTTCCGGATTAAACTCCATCTGCCATTTCCCCGCCCAAGTCTCCAACCGATCTATATCCTGCTGTATCCTCTGACAATCATCATCATTATCCGCAACTCCACCAACCTTTGTGTCGTCCGCAAACTTACTAATCAGACCAGCTACATTTTTCTCCAAATCATTTATATATACTACAAACAGCAAAGGTCCCAGCACTGATCCCTGCGGAACACCACTAGTCACATCCCTCCATTCAGAAAAACACCCATCCACTGATACCCTCTGTCTTCTATGACCGAGCCAGTTCTGTATCCATCTTGCCAGCTCACCTCTGATCCCGTGTGACTTCACCTTTTGTACCAGTCTGCCATGAGGGACCGTGTCAAAGGCCTTACTAAAGTCCATATAGATAACATCCACTGCCCTTCCTTCATCAATCATCTTCGTCACTTCCTCAAAAAACTCAATCAAATTAGTAAGACACGACCTCCCCTTCACAAAACCATGCTGTCTCTCGCTAATAAGTTCATTTGTTTCCAAATGGGAGTAAATCCTGTCCCGAATAATCCTCTCTAATAATTTCCCTACCACTGACGTAAGGCTCACCGCCCTATAATTTCCTGGATTATCCTGACCACCCTTCTTAAACAAAGGAACAACATTAGCTATTCTCCAGTCCTCTAGGACCTCACCTGTAGCCAATGAGGATGCAAAGATGTCTGTCAAGGCCCCAGCAATTTCTTCTCTTGCCTCCCTCAGTATTCTAGGGTAGATCCCATCAGGCCCTGGGGACTTATCTACCTTAATGCTTTGCAAGACACCCAACACCTCCTCCTTTTGATAATGAGATGACTGAGACTATCTGCACTCCCTTCCCTAGGCTCATCATCCACCAAGTCTTTCTCTTTGGTGAATACTGATGCAAAATACTCATTTAGTACCTTTCCCATTTCCTCTGGCTCCACACATAGATTCCCATCTCTGTCCTTGAGTGGGCCAACCCTTTCCCTGGGTACCCTCTTGCTCTTTATATATGTATAAAAAGCCTTGGGATTTTCCTTAATCCTGTTTGCCAATGACTTTTCATGATCCCTTTTAGCCCTCCTAACTCCTTGCTCAAGTTCCTTAATAAAGTCTTTATATTCCTCAAGTGCTTCGTCTGTTCCTAGCCTTCCAGCCCTTACAAATGCTTCCATTTTCTTTTTGACTAGGCTCATCCATGCTTCCTGAAACTTGCCAAACTTGTCTTTCTTCCTCACAGGAACATGCTGGTCCTGGATTCTAATCAGCTGATGTTTTAAAGACTCTCACATGTCAGATGTTGATTTACCCTCAAACAGCCGCCCCCAATCTAAATTCTTCAGTTCCTGCCTAATATTGTTATAATTAGCCTTCCTCCAATTTAGCACCTTCACCCGGGGACTACTCTTATCCTTATCCACAAGTACCTTAAAACTTATGGAATTATGGTCACTGCTCCCGAACTGCTCCCCCACTGAAACTTCGACCACCTGGCCGGGCTCATTCCCCAATACCAGGTCCAGAATGGCCCCATTCCTACTTGGACTATCTACATACTGTTTCAAGGAGCCCTCCTGGATGCTCCTCACAAATTCTGCCCCATCCAAGCCCCTAGAACTAAGTGAGTCCCAGTCAATATAGGGGAAGTTAAAATCACCCACCACCACTACAACCCTGTTACCTTTACATCTTTCCAAAATCTGTCTACATATCTGCTCCTCTACCTCCCGCTGGCTGTTGGGAGGCCTGTAGTAAACCCCCAACATCATAACTGCACCCTTCCTATTCCTGAGCTCCACCCATATTGCCTCGCTGCATGACCCCTCTGAGGTGTCCTCCCGCAGTACAGCTGGGATATTCTCCTTCACCAGTAATGCAACTCCCCCACCCCTTTTACATCCCCCTCTATCCCGCCTGAAGCTTCTAAAGCCTGGAACATTTAGTTGCCAATCCCGCTCTTCCCTCAACCAAGTCTCTTTAATAGCAACAACATCATATTTCCAAGTACTAATCCAAGCTCTAAGTTCATCTGCCTTACCTGTTATACTTCTCGCATTGAAACAAATGCACTTCAGACCACCAGTCCCGCTTTGCTCAGCAACATCTCCCTGCCTGCTTCTCCTCTTAGTCCTACTGGCCTTAGTTACTATGTCCTCCTCATTTATTTCACTAGCTGTCCCACTGCTCTGGTTCCCACCCCCCTGCCACACTAGTTTAAACCCTCCCGAGTGATGCTAGCAAATCTTGCAGCCAGGATATTAGTGCCCCTCCAGTTTAGATGCAACCCGTCCTTCTTGTACAGGTCCCATCTGTCCCTGAAGAGAGCCCAATGGTCCAGATATCTGAAACCCTCCCTTCTACACCAGCTGCTCAGCCACATGTTTAGCTGCACTATCTTCCTATTTCTAGCCTCACTGGCACGTGGCACAGGGAGTAATCCAGAGATTACAACCCTAGAGGTCCTGTTTTTAACTTACTACCTAACTCCCTAAACTCCCCCTGCAGGACCTCATCACTCTTCCTGCCTATGTCATTGGTACCGATGTGTACCACAACCTCTGGCTGTTCACCCTCCCCCTTCAGAATGCCCCCTGTCCGTTCAGAGACATCCTTGACCCTGGCACCAGGGAGGCAACATACCATCCTGGAGTCTCTTTCACGTCCACAGAAGCGCCTATCTGTGCCCCTGACTATAGAGTCCCCTATAACTATTGCTCTTCTGCAATATTGACCTGCGATTTTTTTTTTAAAAAGCTGGTTTGGAAGAAGAAGCCAATGGGAAATTTCTCGTCTGTGAAAATACTGGTCACGTATGAGAAATGGCCTGGTAGAGTTTACATCGGTGGGCCGGATGGAAACATTTGGCGGATCCTGGCCAGAGGGCCGTATGTTGGGCAACCCTGCTCTGGTCATAAGTGATATCTCTTCATGGATTGGAATTATCAAAAATGTTTCAGTCATTTTAGCAGTATTAAATATATAAATAAATCTCTGTTTTAAGCAACTATGAAATTAGCTGAGAGGCCTAGATCACAGCTGGAAGTGAATGCTATGTTTAGTTCTGTTATCATCCAGCTGTTGTTTTTGTTGTGGTACACCTTTAAGGGGCATATCTAAAACTTCTGTCCATCATCAGACAGGATGTGATGTATATACTCATCTAGTCATCAGGCAGAAGATAGGAGCAGTCCTGGAGTCCAGACATGTTTACTAGCTTCCCAGATATAGTTTAATCTTTTCAAGTAAAAGAACCCACCTAATTGAGTTACTAATCCTCTTCGTCTGGTTGGTTTGTTTTCATGAAGTAGCGTCTGGGGAATTAATAAAGGAAAATAAGGAGATGACAAATGAATCGAACAGATATTTTGCTTCGGTCTTCACCGTAGAGGATACAAGTAGCATCCCAGAAATAGCTGTAAATCAGGAAATGGAAGGGAGGGAGGAACTCAAGAAAATTACAATCACCAGGGAAATGGTACTGAGAAAATTGTTGGAGCTCGGGGCTGACAAGTCCCTGGATCCTGATGGACTTCATCCTAAGGTCTTAAAAGAAGTGGCTAGTGAGATAGTTCATGCGTTGGCTTTAATTCTCCAAAATTCTCTAGATTCAGGAAAGGTTCCATTAGATTGGAAAACAGCCAATGTAACGCCTTTATTCAAATAGGGAGGGGACACAGAAAGGAGGAAACTACAGGCCAGTTAGCTTAACATCTGTCATAAGGAAAATGTTAGAAGCTGTTATTAAAGATGTTATAGCAGGGCACTTAGAAAAATTCAAGGTAATCAGGCAGAGTTATCATGGTTTGTGAAAGGGAAATCATGTTTAACCAATTTATTGGAGTTCTTTGAAGAAGTAACATGTGCTGTGGATAAAGGGGAACCGGTGGATGTATTGTATGTAGGTTTCCAGAAGGCATTTGACAAGATGCCACATCAAAGTTTATTGCGGAAAGCTCATGGTGTAGGCGGTAACATATTGGCATGGATAGAAGATTGTCTAGCTAACAGGAAACAGAGAGTAGGCATAAATGGGTCATTTTTTGGTTGGTAAGATGTAACGAGTGGTGTGCCACAGGGATCAGTGCTGGGGCCTCAACTTTTTACAATTTATATAAATGACTTGGGTTGAGGAACCAAAGGTATGGTTGCTAAATTTGCAGATGACACAAAGATAGGTAGGAAAGTAAGTTGTGAAGAGGATGTAAGAAGGCTACAAAGAGATCTGGCAGATGAAGTATAATGTGGGAAAATGTGAAATTGTCCATTTTTACAGGAAAAATAAAAAAGCATATTATGTAAATGGTGAGAAATGGCAGAGCTCTAAGATGCAGAGGGATCTGGGTGTTCTACTGCATGAATCGCCAAAGGTTAGTATGCAGGTACAGCATGTAATTAGGAAAGCTAATAGAATGTTATCGTTTATTGCGAGTGGAATTGAATTCAAAAGTAGGGAGGTTATGCTTCAGTTATACAGGGCATTGGTGAGACCACATCTGGAATACTGTGTACAGTATTGGTCTCCTTATTTGAGGAAGGATGTAAATGCATTGGAAGCAGTTCAGAGAAGGTTTCCTAGACTAATACCTGGAATGAGCAGGTTGTCTTATGAGGAAAGGTTGGACAGACTAGGTTTGTATCCACTGGAGTTTGGAAGTATAAGAGGCAACTTGATTGAAACATATAAGATTCTGAGGGGTCTTGACAGGATGGATGTGAAAAGGATGTTTCCTCTTGTGGGAGAATCTAGAATTAGGGGTCACTGTTTAAAATCAAGGGGTCACCCTTTAAGACAGAGGTGAGGAGAAACATTTTCTCTCAGAGGGTGGTGAGTCTTTGGAACTCTCTTCCCCAAAAGGTGTGGAAGCAGAGTCTTTGAATAGTTTTAAGGCAGAGGTAGATAGATTCTTGATAAGCAAGGGGGTGAAAGGTTATTGGGGGAAGGTGAGAATGTGGAGTTGAGGTTACAATCTGATCAGCCATGATCTTGTTGAATGGCGGAGTAGGCTCGAGGGGCTGAATGGCCTACTCTTGCTCCTAATTTGTATGTTTGTATTGTCATGAAGACCCCCACCTGTCAAGAATGAGGCATATTAATTTTGTCATGAACATTAATTTTAAACTGTTGCTGGAGTGAAGAAATGACTTGTTGTACAAGAGATCACCAGACTCTTGGCTGGAAGAACATTTGCATACTAAGAGACAGTGCTTGGAGAGACAAAAGGATTGCTTACTGATTCAATTAACAGAGATTGGTCTGGGCAATGGTGATCCACATCTTGTCAGTGTGGGAGACAGCACTACACTTCCCGCTCCTTCTCCCCCCTCCCCCCTCCCCCAGCTGCCAACCAAGAGCTTTGAAATCCACAAATGCAGAAGTTTGTTTAAACAGTTAGTCACATGACTAACCTGCCGGCCAACTTGGAGTTTTGAATTATGCTCACAGGACAGTTTGGTCAGACTGCAGGTTTGCAACTGAACCTGGAACAAGACAGCCTCTCTTCTGGCTGGCTCTCTCTCTCTTTCTCCCAAGCCTCTGGACCCACTGAAGTCACGTAATCCTCAAAAGAGAAAAGACTCCTACATCGAAACAAGTTTTAAAGCGTGCACTGGGCCCCAACGAAATGGAAAGATTTACCAGCAACCAAAGACTCTACAGTGAACTCAAAGGACAGTAAATAGAAACCCAGCTATTGTCTCAAACATTTCCCCTTTATTCTTTCACTTTTTCTGTCTCTATCTGCATGTGTGTTTATCACGTATGGATGCTAGTGTGGTCGTGTCGCGTACTCGTAGCCGTTACCCAAATTAGAGTTTAAGACTAATAAACTTCCACCTTTCTTGTTTAAATCTAAGAAAATCTGTCTAATTGATTTATTTGCCTTACAATTGGAAAGAGGTGAACAAGGATTCACTGAGAGGGAGCTAAAACACGGTGTTTTTAAAAATTAAACCCTGTTACGGTTAAACCAGACAAAGACTGAGAGGGAACCCCTAGACCCCTTTTCACATGGTTGTAACAGTATGTTCGTATGTACATATCCCTGAATTAGAAGGCAGCAGACCTCCTTACTGACATCAATTTGTTCAGGCAACAGATGGAACTATGTTTTCTGGACACTGGCTGTCTCCAAGCGAGATAAGCAAGCCATCAAAGTAAAAATAGCCATAGGAAATGAAGGTCTCCACAGACTGAATACATCAAAACTGTCAGAAGACAACCTCAAAGATCCAAGCAAAATATGGACTACACTGGAAGACCAGTTAAGAATTAAGCTTAATTTCCCCATACACCGTCTCAAATGTATGTTTTTCAGGCAGCAATCGAAGGAGATGATAGATCAGTTTGTGAGCTGCTGCAGAGCTAAGGGGCATGATTGCAACTTTTCAGAGGCAGAACTGGCTAATAAAATCATCAAACTTGTAATAGCTTCTATCCCCATCAAAGCATATCAAAAGGATCTTTTTGACCAACACAAAGTTACAGCTTGAAAGCATTGCTCAAAAGTGGACGCAAGTATGAAGCAATCCTTATGGGTAGACAGCGTCTAGAGGATCTGTGCACTACGTCCTCTTTTGGCATGGTAGCCAATTCAAATAAACCTGGTAAACCACGAAGGCAGTGTGATCTCATACATGCACCCAGAAATTGTCCAGCTTTCCACGACGTCTGCAAGGCCTGTGGCACCAGCGGGCACTGGAAGCGCCAATGCAGGAAACCAAAGCCAGAACAGCTGCAACGAAGGTTCATCAGATTTCTTCCCGGGATGACGGGACTGTCCTATGAAGAGAGATTGGAGAAACTGGGCCTGTATTTCTGAAGAATGAGAGGTGATCTCATTGAAACCTACAAAGTACTTAAAGGGATAGACAGGGTAGATGCAGCTAGGCTGTTTCCCCTGGTTGGGGAGTCTAGAACCAGGGGACACAATTTCAAAATAAGGTGGAAGCCACTTAGGACATGGATGAGGAGAAATTTCTTTACTTAGAGTGTTGTGAATTTTTGGAATTCTCTACCCCAGAGGGCTGTGGAAGCTCAGTCATTGAATAAGTTTAAAGCAGAGATTGACAGATTTCTAAATATAAATGACATAAGAGGATATGAGGATAGTGTGGGAAAAAGGCATTGAAGTGGATGATTAGCCATGATCATATTGAACGGTGGGGCAGGCTCGATGGGCTGAAAGGCCTACTCCTGCTCCTATGTTCCCATGTTCCTATGACACGATGACAAGACACAGTTGGATGCAAGACAGGTACAGCATTCCAGCAAGCAAAGGGAGCATACCAATATCACAAACAGCAAATCTATGAAATGACCAACCAGATTACAAGGTTTGATGATGAGGCATTCCATACAGTCAACATCACAAAACGTGTTGATACTGTGGTACCATCAGAGACCTTTGTCATTATTTACATTGTATGCCCATAGATGCCTGGAAAACATATGCTGAGGGCAAAATTCAATACAGGTGCGAGTGCCAACATTCTCCCACTTTGCATACTTTTTTTATTCATTCATGGGATGTGGGTGTCACTGGCTAGGACAGCATTTATTGCCCATCCCTAATTGCCCTTGAGAAGGTGGTGGTGAGCTGCCTTCTTGAACTGCTGCAGTCCAGGTGGGGTAGGTACATCCACAGTGCTATTAGGAAGGGAGTTCCAGGATTTTGAACCAAAGACAGTGAAGGAACAGCGATATAGTTCCAAGTCAGGATGGTGTGTGACTTAGAGGGGAACTTGCATGTGGTGGTATTCCCACACATTTGTTGCCCTTGTTCTTCTAGTTGGTAGAGGTCGCGAGTTTAGAAAGTGCTGTCTAATGAGCCTTGGTGCATTGCTGCAGTGCATCTTGTAGATGATACACACTGCTGCCACTGTGTGTCGGTGGTGGAGGGAGTGAATGTGTGTGCATGGGGTGCCAATCAAGTGGGTTGCTTTGTCCTGGACGGTGTCAAGCTTCTTGAGTGTTGTTGGAGCTGCACCCATCCAGGCAAGTGGAGAGTATTCATCACACTCCTGATTTGTGCCTCGTAGATGGTGGACAGGTGATTGGGAGACAGGAGGTGAGTTACTCGCCGTAGGATTCCCAGCCTCTGACCTGCTCTTGTAGCCATGGTATTTATATGGCTACTCCAGTTCAGTTTCTGGTCAATGGTAGCCCAGGATGTTGATAGTGGGGGATTCAGCGATGGTAATGCCATTGAATGTCAAGGGGAGATGGTTAGATTCTCTCTTGTTGGAGATGGTCATTGCCTGGCACTTGTGTGGTGCGAATGTTACTTGCCACTTATCAGCCCAAGCCTGGATATTGTCCAGGTCTTGCTGCATTTCTACATGGACTGCTTCATTATCTGGGGAGTCGCGAATGGTGCTGAACATTGTGCAATCATCAGCGAACATCCCCACTTCTGACCTTATGATTGAAGGAAGGTCTTTGATGAAGCAGCTGAAGATGGTTGGACCTAGGACACTACCCTGAGGAACTCCTGCAGTGATGTCCTGGAGCTCAGATGAATGACCTCCAACAACCACAACCATCTTCCTTTGCACTAGGTATGGCTCGAACCAGCAGAGAGTTTTCCCCCGATTCCCATTGACTTCAGTTTTGCTAGGGCTGCTTGATGCCATACTCAGTCAAATGTTGCCTTGATGTCAAGGGCAGTCACTCACCTCACCTCTTGAGTTAAGCTTTTTTGTCCATGTTTGAACCAAGGCTGTAATGAGGTCAAGAGCCGAGTGGCCCTAGTGGAACCCAAACTGAGCGTCACTGCGCAGGTTATTGCTAAGCAAGTGCTGCTTGATGGCACTGTTGATGACACCTTCCATCATTTTACTGATGATTGACAGTAGACTGATGGGGCGGTAATTGGCCAGGTTGGACTTGTCCTGCTTTTTGTGTGCAGGACTTAACTAGGCAATTTTCCACATTGCTGGGTAGATGCCAGTGTTGTAGCTGTACTGGAACAGCTTGGGTAGGGGCATGGCAAGTTTTGGAGCACAGGTCTTCAGTACTATTGCCAGAATATTGTCAGGGCCCATAGCCTTTGCAGTATCCAGTGCCTTCAGTCATTTCTTGATATCACGCGGAGTGAATCGAATTGGCTGAAGTCGGGCATCTGTGATGCTGGGGACAGAAGTGGAAAGTGATGGCTCAATCAACCACTGCCAAGCTCACAGCCTACAGCAGCTCAGAGATTCCATCCCTGGGATCCATCACACTTGATTATCGCTGCAGTAACTCACCATGGTTATCCCAGATATTCTATATTGTGGACACCACAGGTGCAGTGATTGCAGGCCTACCGATGTGCAGAGACCTGATCTGGTTACGATTCATAGCATCGACATGACAATGGTGAAGACAACACACCACAAGGACAACCCAATCACTTCTGTAGCATATACATGCAGACGCTACTCCTTCCATCAATCCTCCACCTAAGTGTAGCATCCATATCCAGAGTAAGCTGCATGTAGAACTGGATAAGATGGAAAGAGATGGCATAATCTGTAAAGTCCAGGACCACACTGATCCGTGTAGCTCCATCACATGCGTTGTCAAAAAAGATGGCTCTATACGAGTTTGTTTGGGCCCAAGACGTCTGAATGTGTCACTGAAATGATACCTACATAAAATTTCCACTCTTGAGGAACTAAACCCCAAGTTTGTGTATGCCAAATTTTTCTCCAAACCTGATGCTCAAAATGGATACTGATCGGTACATTTGGAAAAGGCCTCTAAGGAGATAATCACATTTGCAACGCCATTCGGGAGATACTGGGCTGAATTTTACCAGCCCCTCAACGTCGGGGGTCGTGGCCGGGGGCTGTAAAATTCTGCCAGAAGAGGTCCGCCTCAACCCCTGATGCCAAGAAGGCCCCGCCGCATTTTACTGGTGGCGGCGGGACCTCGGCGTGGCCTCCCCCACCCCCCCCCCCCCCCGTCACTTGGTGGCAGCAGCCCAATTACCATATGTAGAGCACCTCTTACCTTGCCTGATTATGCATCCCGTCGCCTGTCGCTCATACTTGCACATTTTTTGCTGAACGGGCGGCTGTCACGTGCTGTCCCATTCACGAATGTGAAAAGTCAATGGGACATCAGAAATAGCAGTACTCGCTCACAGTACTGTTAAGTCTGGAATTATTGGGGTCTCAACTCTGCATACTGAAAGGGAGGTAGGAGTGGGGGGGCGATGTGATTACTGGATGGAAAGCTCTGCAGGCATTAAAGGAGGTACTGTATACCCTCCTCCGTAAATGGTGTCTGCTCTGCGCCATTGTTTGTTTGTGTGTGTAAAGGAGCAATGGCATTCCAATTACCCTGTGTGTGGGGAGGGTGCCAGAAACAGTAGGAGTGTAAAGGTTATCTGGCTGGTGGGGGCAATCGATGCAGCTGGTAGAATCTTTATGTGGTCATGCTGTGCCACTCTTAGTGTGAGCTAAGATGGGCAATGCCACGCCACATAGTTGATCCATGAAAGCACCAGATGTACCCGTCAACAACAATGCCTGCCCTGTTAGGAACCTTCCAATAAGTGAAGGATACAACTGTATTTGTCACATGGAGATGAGTATGGCTCATCTTAGATTGTGTGATCCACTTTTCCTGAGGATCCATATGCGCCGCACGCAAAACCAACAGGCAGGTGGAGCCCACGTAAAGGGGCCCCGGTCATGAGCAGTAGCCCCCAAGGAGAGCTCGCCACTACAGAACACCGTGCATCTACAGGTCCCGCATGACATACCAGAGAATGTCAGGGCACCAGTGTCAGAGGCAACTGCACATGTACAGAGAGGTGGTGACACATCTCTGTGCTCTGCTCAACGATGACCTGCAGCCATGGACTTCTGTGGGCATCTATGCCTGTGATCCTCATAGTGACAGCAGCTTTTAACCTTGAAGCCTATGCATCATTTCAGGGGCCCACCGGAGACCTTTGTGGGGTCACACAGCTAGCAGTGCACCACTGCATCAGGGAGGTCACCGATGCCCTGTACCGGAGGACCAGTGGGTATGTCTGCTTCAGGACGGACCCTTTGAGCCAGGCCCAGAAGGCCTTCGGTTTTGGCACCATCACCAGATAATCAAAGCTACAATGGGTCATAGACTGCGCCCAGGTGGCCATCAGGCATCCTACCAGGCTACCACCTGCAGTTGTTACCATTCAGGGATTCCTCTCTATCTGGGTACAGCTGGTATGTGATCATCAGAGATGCTTAATGCAAATCCATGCCCGCTTCTCAGGCAGCTGCCATGACGCCTGGATCCTGCGCCAGTCCCAGCTGCCGCTGCTGTTCAGTGAACTAGCTCAGATGGAGGGGTGGCTTCTTGGAGACAAGGGATACCCCGTGCAGACATGGCTCCTGACACCAGTGAGAGACCCCAACACTGCTGCAGAGGAGAGATACAATGCCAGCTACAGAGGTACAAGAGCCACCATTGAGCAGGCGATCGGCATGCTGGAAATGTGCTCCCACTGCTAGGAAAAGTCGGGTAGTGCCCTGTACTATGAGGCGCAAAGGGCAGCTCTTTTCTTTGCTGCTCGCTGTGCACTGCACAACTACGCACCCAATAGGGACAGGCCTGGCATGATGAGGAGAGACGCCAACATGATTCCTCCTTGGACTATGAGGAGGCTGAGGACCTACAACAGGAAAGGCGCATGGGAGGGCAGAGGGCACCCAGGCTCCGCTTGCAGGGCTAGCAGTGAGCTAGGGATGCACGACAGTGGCTTATCAGACAAAGGCTCTCCGCTCCATAGGAACTGACATGAGCTCTGCAAGCCACACTGCACCCTCACTCACCAGCTGTGCAGCAGTCCACATCTGCAGCATGCCTGTGTAAACCATTAGAGGCAGCAGCTGACTGAGCCATCTGTGCATTCCCATTTGTGTCAGTATGTTTTCTTTATAAACGCTTGCAAGTGCCCCTTCTCGGTGCAACCTCAGCGCTAGCAGCCTGACTGGCGGAAGGCTGCTGATCTGATTACCCTCTGGTAGTGGATGACTTCAGCGGTCTTCTTCTGCGCACACGAGGCCTGGAGGGCCCCGGCTGGCTGGGAGGATCCTGCATTATCACAGAACTCTCCTCAGCTGTCATGGCTACTAGAGTTTGACTCACAGTTGGAGGGGTGGAGGGGCTGGCTACAACATTAGGATCATCTTGAGGGGGGACCCCAGATATGACACGCTGGCTCACCTCCCCCATCTCAGGGCTCATTTGAAGCCCTCTGCTCCCCTGGGAAGGACCGAGGCATGGTCAGTCTCCATGCCCTGGTCCCTCTATCACCTAGCCATTGCTGAATGGATCTCACAGCAGCAGCGAGGGATTGCAGGTCAGCACGTATTAATTGATTCTGACTCACCAAAAGGGCCGCTGCCTCCTCAATGGATGACGCCAGGTGCTCATATGCCTGGGACATGGCAGCTGTCATGGCCTAGATGGACTCCCCTATCATCCGCTCAAAGCTGCGTATGGCCTGTGGTATCTCCACCCACTGTTGCCAGTACTTATTCATCAGCTCCAGCATGCCATGTGATGCCGACATCAGAGGATCATCAATAGCCTGAGGCTCCGCATGTGCCTGGCCACTCACAATCCTCCAACTGTCAGGGGCCTCGGCTGTCTCAGCCTCAGTCAGCTGCTCGGGTACGTGTGCACTGCTCTCACCAGGTGTGGCAGGGTGGCCACACTCTAAGGCCAAATGGATACCCACCAAGGTGGCTGTATCTGCGCTGGTGGAAGGTACGTTTGAGTCATGGGACACTGTTTCCTTGGAGGATGGCTCTTCCGCCGAGGTGTGGGAGGTTACCCACGCAGCCAGGGTTGGCTCTGAGCTTTCACCTGGAAGACACAATTGGAAGAGGGCATTGTCAGTCTTGATGTAAAACATTTCTCAGTTACAACAGCTTTGCATCATAGAACCGAAATTCCACATTGATCATCGTTCATATCAATTGGAAGTTTGTTCACCACGGACCCCGATTTCCAATTGACCAAATGAGCGTGGCAAGTGGCTTGCTGCTGACTGCAAGACCTCCTCCTCAGCATCTGTCAGCCTTTGTATGTCTGGTGTGCCTCCACCGGGCGGGTAGCCTCCCTCGAATTGTGGGCCCTCTTCGACTGGAGGAGCAAGTAGAGAGAAGTTACAGATGGCATTTCAACAGCATGACACATGTCAAAAGAGGGGTGCTGGCCACAAAGGTGGGGGGTGATTGGTGTGCACTACTGAGTGAGCCACTCATGTAGGTGCCATTCTCTGAGCACCAGACAAGGGTAAGTTCTGTCATACATTGCACCATTCATGTCACTTCTTTACTCCCTGCCCAACCTCCCTTTCTTCTGCAGTGGTACACATGTATGAGTATATCCAGTTTGAGTGGAGCCCTGATGTGAATTGGCACTTACTGTTGCAGTTCTTCGCAGGTCGTTCATCCTTTTATGGCACTGCACCTAGTCGCAGTGGATGATGTCCCAGCTACTGACCTCCTCTGCCACCTCCAGCCAGACTGCCTTTGTAAGATGGGAGGGCCTCTTCCTGCCATCGCTGGGGAAGAGGACCTCCCGCTTTGCCCACACAGCCTGGAGGAGAGTGGTCAGGGAGGCATCACTGAACCGTGCTGCCACCCTGCCACACCTCTCGGTCTCCATGCAGGTAAATTTGTCTTTTCACTGATGGAGTGATCTCTGCAGTCGGACTATTGCTTGCTTCTGTCTCCTCTGTAGGTGCAAGCAGAGCTGATTTGCTGGCTGCCCTTTAAATAGGCCCCCAGCACATGACCATCAGCTGTGCCAGCGTCCATCATGGCGCCAGATGTCCTGCCCCCCACATAATATGGGGCAGCCGCGCATTGCCACTATGTTAATGAGCCTCGCGCGTAATATAGAGGTGGCCAATGCGCATGGGCACACCGCCACGATCCAAGCATGCCATCAACGATTACCATTTGGACGTTCCATAAGCCAAGAAGTTTTCCAAATACACATGGACCGTATCACGTGAAATTCCAGGATATATCGGCATAGCAGATGACATCACTGTTGTTGGCCAAACAAAACAGGGGCATGATCAAAATTTGGAACTCCTAATGGAAACAGCATGTCGAGCGGGACTTATATTCAATAGCCAAAAATGCAATATTAATGTACAACAGAACAACTTTTTCAGGTCAATATATTCGGACACTGGCATCTGTCCTGATCATAGCAAACTGAAGGATATTAGCACAATGCCCAACCCATAAGATAAAAGTGATCTTCAATGTTGCTTAGCTTTATTCAACTCTCTTTCGCCATACATACCAAATTTTGGACAGAAAGCCTTGTCTCTTCGAGAACTTCTGAAAAAAGAAGTACCGTTTAGCTGGCAGGAGGATCGTCAGGTTTGATGAGCTCAAGAAGTCATTGACCGAAGGACCATCAACACTTCAATTCTATGACCCAGCAGAGGAAACTAAACTAGAGGTTGATGTGTCACAAAAAGGCCTTGGAGCGTGCATCCAGCAAGAAAGGAAGCCTATCGCTTTTGCTTCCAAGCGTCTATCAATAACCCAAGCCAACTATTCGAAGATTGAATGGGAAACCTTAGCCTTGGTTTTTGGAATCCAACGTTTCCACACAAATCTATTTGGAAAAAAGTTTATTGTGAAAACTGATCACAAACCGCTTGAGATGATCTGGCGTAAACCATTAACTAGTGCACCACCCAGATTACAGCGCTTACTTGTCAAAATACAACGCTACAACTGTGACATATGCTACAAGCCAGGTAGTTCCATGGTTACATCTGATACTTTAAGTTGTTTACCTAACCCGTCTAAAGCTGCAGATGTTTCCTTAGATCTGCAAATAGATCTCACCGATACCGAAATAGAAGACGTATTACGTATCGACCTCATGAGTTCTGGGCAATATAAATGCCAGCAACTGCAACAAGAAACGTCCAATGATTCTGTATTGCAACAATTATGGAAGACCATGATTGGCGGATGGCCAGAGGCCTTCCAGCATGTTCCAGAGGTCTTAAGACCATTTTGGCCTTATAGAGGTGAGCTCAGGATATCCCAAGGTGTTATCTTCAAGGGCAAGCAAATCCTTATCCCAGGTTCCCTTAGATCTGACATCCTACAACAATTGCACCAAGCACATAGGGGGATAGACCAAACCAGCAGACTGGCTAGAGAAACAGTTTATTGGCCAGGGAATTAATCAAGACATCGAAACAGCCATGAGAGAATGCGAGGCATGCCAAGCTTACATGCCTATTCACCACAAAGAGCCACTATTACCTCACAAAGTACCTGCACACCCATGGACCAGAATTGCAACTAATCTCTTCAGCATCTGTGTAGATGATTTCTTTGTTGTGACTGATTATTTCTTGAAATTTCCCATTATCCATCAGTTACACAACACATTCAGCACAGTCATTTGCAGACACATTGGGGGAATTTTATATTCTCTCCCATATCGGGTTTGGAGACAGGGAGAGCATATAATCGGGCGGGATTCTCATCTCCACCCAAATTAAGTCAGGGCCGGGAAGGCCTGTGAACAGCCTTCCCACCCCACGGCCAATTGACGCCCTTAAGTGGGCAAGTAATGCCCAATTAAGGGCCCCATTCCTCTGACGCTGGAATTAGCCTAGTAGTGGGGGGGGGCCTGTCGTCGCATGGGGAGCAAGCAAATCGTGTGGGTTGCTGGCCATCTCCGGGGTGGGGGGCGGGGGGGGGTCCCTTGTTAAGAGGCACTTAGTGCTTGAATGAGGGACCCAGCATCAGGATGGGGGGAGCCCACTGAGAACCACCCCCCTGCCCTTGTTGCCAACCCTCAACATGGGGGCACGAACTTTAGTGGTTTCTAATCCTAACCCCTTTTTGGGGTTATCATGGACCAGGCGTACTTCTCAGATGATCGCTCTCTCTTAGGGAGAGTTTGATCAGTTCTTCAGACCCGTTCAAGTGTCTGTGAGATGTGTTTTTCTCAACCTTAAGTGAGAGTGATCATTTGAGAAGTACACCTGAACTGGAATGCTCCCCAAAAAGGGCTAGAATTATAATCCACTACCGTGTGAAAAGTGGGGAGTTAACCATATTACTTCATCGCCACACTATTCTGGAATAGTGTCCAATGGCATGGCAGAACATACGGTACATACCATAAAGTCCTTAATTATAAAATGTCGGCAAACTAAACACAATCTACATGTTGCAATGATATACCTTAGAGCAACACCGTTCAGTGCAACCAGTCTGTCACCAGCAGAATTGTTGTTCAACAGACAAGTGTAAACAATCCTTCCCAGTTATCATTCGTCGATACTTCCAGGAGTACGAGATGCGTTCATTGAAAAACAGGGGAAGATGAAGGACGCACATGACCAGCATGTGAGCAAAGAATTATCCAACTTAAACATTGGACAAATGGTACGAATACAACACCCAACTGATGGAACATAGAATCCAGCAGAAATCATTAGCGTCTGTCCAGAACCACAATCGTATCAAGTACGAACATTCAATAGCGAAGAAACCAATGCTCAATCAAGAAACACCAAGTAACCCACATCGCATGTCGAACACGATCAAAGGCACGATCCAAGCACAACACTCCTACAGACAACCAGAATTGTGAGAACATACAGCGATCTCAAACCAACTTCACAGTAACCAACAAGAAATGCTGGAAATACTCAGCAGGTCTGGCAGCATCTGTGGAGAGAGAAGCAGAGTTAGCGTTTCGGGTCAGTGACCCTTCTTCAGAACTGGAGTTCCCAGTTTATCACTTTGTATAATTGTATACTTAAACAAATAACAGTTTACTCTTGATACAATGTAAATAATTCAGATTATTTAAGGATACAACTTTTCAGTTAGAAAAAAGGGGAATACCTTTAAGGGGCATATCTAAAATTGCTGTGCATCACCAGACAGGATGTGATGTATATACTCATGTAATCATCACGCCGAAGATAGGAGCAGTCCTAGAGGTCAGACATGTTAACTAGCCTCTAAGATATTGGGCTGGATTTTGTGTAAGAGGCAGGGCTCCTGGCACCGGGCTGAAAATGCGGGGGGAACCCCACCTTGGCCTTTTCATGCTCCTCCCACCTCCCCCCCCCCCCCCAAAATGATTCTCCGGTCTTTTTACATCTAAGTTTCACGAGCTGGGATCCTTGACCCTTTAAAGACGGAGATCCCACCTCCAAGAGCTATTAGCCAATCAGAGGGCTGGCAACTCAGCAGTATCCGCAGCACCAGCAGAGGCCTTGGACCCAGGCCCAGAGCTGGAAACCTGGACCTCAGTTAAGTCAGGTGGGGTTGCTGGGGCCAGTCCAGAAGGCCTTGGCAAGGGAAGGGGGTGGGGTTGTCGTGCAGTTCAGGGGGAGGATGATCACAGGGGGTAAAGTGGTTCCCGGCACATGTCCTTCATCAGCCACAGATTGCCCACGAAGGTGGGAGCCCCCCGCCCCCCCCCACCAAGCCCTCACGGAGAATGCTTCATTTTACAAGGTGCCCTCCCTATGTGGCAGAGGCACCCCCCCAGCCCCCCTGCTGCTGGTAAGATCCCAGTGGCAGTGGAAAGAGGCCCTTAATTGCCTGTTAATAGGCCACTTAAGGGCCTCAATTGGCCTCTGGGTGGGAAGGCCGTCGTCGGCTTATACCTCGGTAAGATTGCTTGGTGACAGGGAGGCGACGGGCTCTCCGCCACCCACCACCTGTCGCAATTTTGATTTAAATTAATTTTGGTCTTATTGCATTTTGTGCAATTATGCCTAGATAAAAAGAGATATATTGCACATTTTGTAGGCTTATTTGTCAGTTGTTTGGAAGAGCATCCTGATATTGCTAGCATTTTCCATTTTGCTTATTGCACAGAATTCACTTAATTCAGGATTTGTGAGCCTGCCCCACATTTCCGTCTTCAGGTCTGCAGACCTTCAATTATATATATGAAAAAATAAAAGCCCAATCTCACCAGGGGAATCTCTCCGCCTGTCTTACTTGTGTACTGAACGCAAAAATATATTCCCAGGCTTCACGGACTCTATTATTTTCTTTACGGTAGTGAATGCACTTATTCCCCTCGGAGTCACATTTTAATTTGGTGGTTACCAACCATCACATCAAACAGCATTGCCCCTGTCCCTCCCTAGTCGAGTTATCTGATCATTAAAGAAAATAGTATTCAATGAAAATCTGTGGAATCATTTTCTCAATTATACTTCTATTAGTTTGGTTTTTTTAATTCTGTTTACTGTTGGGTGTGTGGGGGTTGTAGGTGTCAGGCATTTTTCTTTAGGTTGTGATGTTCTCTGGTCTTTGTTAATGTTGATTCAGTATCATTGAATATCAGTGATGACCAGTTTTAAGTATCTGCCAGTTGCTAAAGTATTGACTGAACTGCACTGGGTTCGTACTGCTCGCCAAGAACTGGCTCATTTATTTTTGTAATTTAGTTCAACTGATTTCTTCAGCCTGTGTACTCACAGAGAACATTATTAAGAAACCAGCACAGCAGTGTTATATTTTTATACTTCTTGTTTTCTCAGTAAAATATATAGTCTCTGGGTCTTCAGGATTTTAAAAAAGGAAATCTTTGATTTCAGCAGGCACCTTCATTGTTAACCAAGGTTTCATATTTTCTTCGTGTTTATTATGAGGTGGGTGGCCGGCTGTAGGTCCTACATTTCGTTGTTGTGTTTTCTGAGAAATCAGTAAACATCTATTTTAGTAAGTGACATAATCTCCATGAAAATTAGCATTGTAACTGTCTATTTTATATGATGCATACAAACTAGAATTTTACTCTAAAAATGTTTGCCCATGTGAAAAGAGTATATTTATTTTGGTTTAATGGTTTAAAATCTTCATTTAATTCCTCTGTCATAAATTCAAAGCAGCATATTGATATGGTGCTGCATCTTTACACAGCTGCTGTTATGGGGATTCCAACTTCATGGTCTAGCTAATAATTTATTCCATGATCCTAGGAATGGAATAATTTTATTCAATGGTTTTGATGTGTAGAATGGATAAAGTTTTGTTTATTCTATTGCCACAGGATCAATATAACATATATTTGAAAATGTTAATGGAAACTGAGATGTGAAATAGCAATTAATCTATGATAATAATATGCAGTTTTTGTCTGTACGCACTTTTCTGATTGGTCGGTGGGTTGAATTGGTGGGCATAGCCTGGCGTATGCAGAGGCATGTGGGGTGCACGGAGGACAAGAGTGCATGATGCATGTGGGGCTGCCAACTGTTGGTGGTGGCAGTGACGGTGATGGGATATAGGGGAGTGTTAGTCAAGAAAAAGAACAGCGGAAGGTAAGGGGAGCCCAACAACAAAGTTACCCTGGAGGGAGGGAATGGGGAAGGGATAGGGGTGGGGGGGGGGGGGTGAAACAGCACGAGAGGGGGCAGGGAGACAGCATTCGGGGGAATGGCATGGAAGCAGGTATTGGCATGGGAGGGAGGGAATGCATGGGTATGGAATGGGGGATGGGATGGCATGGGAGGGATATAATAGGGGATGGGGATAGCATAGGAAGAAGGGGTGGGATGGGGCATAGGATCTGGATAATATGAGGGCGATGAAAGGAATGGGGTGAGCATGGTATGCGTGGGATGGCATGGAATGGGGATGGCATGGGAGGGAGGACATCATGGGAGGAATGGCATGGGAAGGAAGGAATGGCATGGGATGGGGATGGCATGGGAGGAGCGGGAGCATAGGGATGACTTTGGAGGGGTGGCATGGGATGGATGGAATGGCATGAGATGGGGATGACATGGGTGGAATGGCAGCCAGGGGATGACATGGGAGGGATGGCATGGCAAAGATGGATTGGAATGGGATGGCAAAGGCATGGGGAAGGAATGGCATGAGGGGATAGCATGAGGGGATGGCATGGGTTGGGATGGCATCAGAGGGAGGGGATGGCATGCGAGGAATGGCATGGGAAGAATGGAATGGCATCGGATGGGGATGGCATGGAAGGAGTGGGAAGGAGGGGATGGCATCAGAAGGGTGGCATGGGAACAATGGGGTGGCTTGGGATTGGGATGGCATGGGAGGGAGGGAATGGGAAGGGAAGGATGGAAAGGCCTGGGATGGGGATGGCAGGGAAGGTGTGGCATGGGAGGAGTGGGAAAGAGGGGATGGCATCAGGCAGTTGCATGGGAAGGATGGAATGGCATTGGATGGGAATGGCATGGAAAGAGTGGGAGGGAGGGGATGTCATGGGAGGAATGGAATGAAATGCGTGGATGAGATGGTGGAATTGGTAAGTATACTAATTAGACTGCAAATGTTTTGCAGGTCTTTGCTAGTATCATACATAATTGTTTTTGTTCTAATTAAGACACAGGCTATCAATATTGAGAGCATTCATGTTAGCATTAAGCATTTTAAAGTCAAGTAAAGCACAATCACAAATTAAATGTTCCTCAGCACAACCCAACGATGTGGGTGGAATTGTTCTGATTTCTATGTGTATTGGCATCATAAATATACTGGGCTAGATCTTGCTTGAAAAGTAATGGTGTGTTAACGATGCACGCTGTTATTAATGTGTAAACTGCCCAACAAATTTAGGGGATTAAGAGATGAGCTGTGAATTGTGAATCGCCAGAACCTGCTGGTCGATTTATGCCTCTCCTCCGCTTGCTTTACACAAACAACATCTTGCCCTTAACCTCCCTGTTATTTTCAAGAACTTGCTAGATTTGCATATTAATTGTCCATTAAACCCAGCACAGATAGTTAACTCTGGTAATTAACAGTGTAATTGCCTTTATAATGCTGTGATAATTGTAAATGTAATAAAATCAACCTAGCTAGCCTAGAAATTAATCAATTTAAATTGTGGGGTCTTATTCCTTCAGATAGTAGATTGTTTTTACAGGTTTTTAAAACATCACATTTTAAATTTTTACTTTTTTATTACTTTTCCTTTCTTTCTCTTTTCTCTCCCTCTCTCTCTTAATCCAATGTTTCTTCCCTTCTCTGTTTCTCTTTCTGTACCTGATTTCCCTTCTTTTCCATCATTCCTCGGTTTCTTTCTTAATCCTTAAATCTCATTGGTGAAGGAGCGACACGGTTGGTCTCAGCATTCACTGAGGCCCTAGATACCCCTGTTGCACCTCCAGGGTGATGGCACCACCAAACACATCTTCCTTTCTCCTTTCAGTATTCCAAAGGACTGCTCCCTCTGCGACACTCTGGTCCACGCTTCCATCAACCCCAATACCCGCTTCCCTTCCCACAGCACTTTACCATGCAAGCACAACACCTGCCCTCTCACCTCCTCCCTTCCCACTATCCAAGGCCCCAAATACTTGTTCCAGTTGAAACAGCGATTTACTTGTACTTCTTTCAATTTACTATACTGTATTCACTGCTCACAATGCGGTCTCCTCTTTTTAGAATTAGAACATTACAGCGCAGTACAGGCCCTTCGGCCCTCGATGTTGCGCCGACCTGTGAAACCATCTGACCTACACTATTCCATTTTCATCCATATGTCTATCCAATGACCACTTAAATGCCCTTAAAGTTGGCGAGTCTACTACTGTTGCAGGCAGGGCGTTCCACGCCCCTACTACTCTCTGAGTAAAGAAACTACCTCTGACATCTATCCTATATCTTTCACCCCTCAACTTAAAGCTATGTCCCCTCGTGTTTGCCATCACCATCCGAGGAAAAAGACTCTCACTATCCACCCTATCTAACCCTCTGATTATCTTATATGTCTCTATTAAGTCACCTCTCCTCCTCCTTCTCTTCAACGAACACAACCTCAAGTCCCTCAGCCTTTCCTCGTAAGACCTTCCCTCCATACCAGGCAACATCCTAGTAAATCTCCTCTGCACCCTTTCCATAGCTTCCACATCCTTCCTATAATGCGGTGACCAGAACTGCACGCAATACTCCAGGTGCGGTCTCACCAGAGTTTTGTACAGCTGCAGCATGACCTCGTGGCTCCGAAACTCGATCCCCCTACTAATAAAAGCGAACACACCATATGCCTTCTTAACAGCCCTATTAACCTGGGTAGCAACCTTCAGGGATTTATGCACCTGGACACCAAGATCTCTCTGTTCATCTACACTACCAAGAATCTTCCCATTAGCCCAGTACTCTGCATTCCTGTTACTCCTTCCAAAGTGAATCACCTCGCACTTTTCCCAATTAAACTCCATTTGCCATCTCTCAGCCCAGCTCTGCAGCCTATCTATGTCCCTCTGTACCCTACAACATCCTTCGGCACTATCCACAACTCCACCGACCTTAGTGTCATCCGCAAATTTACTAACCCACCCTTCTACACCCTCTTCCAGGTCATTTATAAAAATGACAAACAGCAGTGGCCCCAAAACAGATCCTTGCGGTACACCACTAGTAACTAAACTCCAGGATGAACATTTGCCATCAACCACCACCCTCTGTCTTCTTTCAGCTAGCCAATTTCTGATCCAAAGCTCTAAATCACCTTCAACCCCATACTTCCGTATTTTCTGCAATAGCCTACCATGGGGAACCTTATCAAACGCCTTACTGAAATCCATATACACCACATCCACTGCTTTACTCTCATCCACCTGTTTGGTCACCTTCTCGAAAAACTCAATAAGGTTTGTGAGGCACGACCTACCCTTCACAAAACCGTGCTGACTATCGCTAATGAACTTATTCTTTTCAAGATGATTATAAATCCTGTCTCTTATAACCTTTTCCAACATTTTACCCACAACCGAAGTAAGGCTCACAGGTCTATAATTACCAGGGCTGTCTCTACTCCCCTTCTTGAACAAGGGGACAACATTTGCTATCCTCCAGTCTTCCGGCACTATTCCTGTCGACAATGACGACATAAAGATCAAGGACAAAGGCTCTGCAATCTCCTCCCTGGCTTCCCAGAGAATCCTAGGATAAATCCCATCTGGCCCAGGGGACTTATCTATTTTCACACTTTCCAAAATTGATAACACCTCCTCCTTGTGAACCTCAATCCCATCTAGCCTAGTAGCCTGAATCTCAGTATTCTCCTCGACAACATTTTCTTTCTCTACTATAAATACTGACGCAAAATATTCATTTAACGCTTCCCCTACCTCCTCTGATTCCACACACAACTTCCCACTACTATCCTTGATTGGCCCTAATCTAGCTCTAGTCATTCTTTTATTCCTGATATACCTATAGAAAGCCTTAGGGTTTTCCCTGATCCTATCCGCCAATGACTTCTCGTGTCCTCTCCTTGCTCTTCTTAGCTCTCCCTTTAGATCCTTCCTGGCTAGCTTGTAACTCTCAAGCGCCCTAACTGAGCCTTCACGTCTCATCCTAACATAAGCCTTCTTCTTCCTCTTGACAAGCGCTTCAACTTCTTTAGTAAACCACGGCTCCCTCGCTCGACAACTTCCTCCCTGCCTCACAGGTACATACTTATCAAGGACACGCAGTAGTCCTTCATTGGGGAGACCAAACGCCGATTGGGTGTTCACTTTGCAGAACACCTCTGTTCAGTCTGCAAGCATGACCCTGAGCTAGCCATTTTAATTCTCCATCCCACTCCCACTCCCACTCTGAACTCTCTGTCCTTGGCCTCCTCCGCTGTTCCATTGAAGGCCAACGGAAGCTCGAGGAACAGTACCTTGTTTCTTGATTAGATACTTTACAACCTCTGGACTCAACATCGGGTTCAACAATTTCTGATCTTAACTTCTTCTCCAATTTATAGACAGCCGCTGTAGGTAATGATGCTGCTATTCTTTTAATCGCTCCTGCCTTCCACCCTATAACCAAACTTTCCTGTTGCTTTTCTTTGATCTTTTCTTTTATTCGTTCATGGGATGTAGGCGTCGCTGGCTAGGCCAGCATTTATTGCCCATCATTAATTGCCCTTGAGAAGGTGGTGGTGAGCTGCCTTCTTAAACCGCAGCAGTCCTTGGGGTATAGGTACACCCACAGTGCTGTTAGGAAGGGAGTTACTGCCCTCCTATTTCCCTCCCTCTGTGCTTGTTTAAAACATGTTACATCGCTAACATTTACCTGTTCTGCCTTTGACCTAAAATGTTAACAATGGCTGGGATTTTATGAGGAAGCGGTGGTGAGCCTGCCTGCCATGGCCATATTTTATGGTCCTCAGGCAATGAACTGCCTGCAGTCATGGCTTCCACCCATCTAAGGCAGGATGTCCCACTTCCAAGAACTGTGGGCCAATCAGAGGGCTGGCAGCTCACCAGTCCCAGCAGCGCCACTGGGAGCGCTGGCCACTGCTGGGACTGCAGCAGTCCCCAGTCCCAGCCAGCAATGGAGGCTGGAGAATCAGGTAGGTGGGGTTAGAGCTCACCAGGGTCAATCAGCCAAGTCCTGGTGAGGGGGTGGGGGGGCAATCACAAGGACAGGGGACATGTTCCAGTGGGGGTGGCCCACGCCTCTGGGGAGACCCTCCATGGGGCAAAGAAATTGCATTTTGGGGAAGATTTGGCATTCCTGAATGCCAGCACTGAAAAAACAGACTGTGGGGATGATTTTCCCCAGATACTTCAGGCGCTAAAGAGGCTCCAAGGTGACCAAGATAGGGTCGTAACTGCAATGCCAGTTTAGCCCATGATGAGTGCAAGATGCCGTCTTGGTAAAGGAGTTGAAGTACGCGCTAGGAATGGTTGCCCAGAGGATCAATTAGGGACTATTTACCAATATATTACCTGCTCACGGTCATTAAAGAGGCTGCAAGATATTTTGGTGGTAATGCTTCATTTAATAACCTCTGCTAACAGTGACCAGCTGAACAAGAGTAAAGAAGATGTTGCTGAGGATTTCGAGCATTACTTAAAGCCATCCTTAGCTTTCAGTGTTCATTTGCTGATTGAGATTGATTGACTGCACTGTGTTTGAAGAAGAATTTTGTGTCCCCTCCCCCCACCCTGCAAGGAGGCTGCCGGTTTAACTGGGTGGCCTCCCCAGATGGTGAAGAACTGAACTTAGAACATTCCTGGTGTGTTTGGACTGATACTCATTGAATAACTCACAAAGTCACCTGGAGGATAATTTTCATCACTCCTAAGAGTTCTACTAATCCTTTCATATGTTGTCACTCTCAGTCAACAGTTTGCATTTCAATCATTTTTACATTTATTTAAGGTAACATGGGGTTATTTTAGTGAAAGGGTGAAAACAGGTGCTAAATGGGTGTTGTGCTGATAAAACATGCCTGTTTGAAAGCCTGGTTTTAGCACAGAATTTTGGTCCCAATTGCCATAATTAGAACTTGACTGGAGGTGATCAACACTTGCAGGTTTAGCACTCAATGTCTGATTAGACACAATTTTCATGGAACAGAAAATGTGGGCTTCACTTATCATTTCCATTGAAGGTGTAGAGTGTGCTGGCTGACACACAGTGACATGTTTTAGGATGGCTCAGAGACGGTGTGAGAGGATACACAGGTTCTCAGCTGTGGCACTAGACGTGCCCTATAACTGTAGGGCAGAAGAGTCGACCTCATTTTACTGCCCCTCTTGTCCCCCTCTCCTGCAGCAGCATTTATCCTCCCATTCCTCACACAGACCAAACAGGGCCTGTAGAAAGATACTGATGATAAAGCACTCCCTTTTTCATAGTGACTCCTACAAGGTGTCCAAGAAGGTGAAGTAGCAGAGCACTCATTCTTTTTAGGTGAGGTCCTGAGAGAATTTCTATGAAAAAGCGTTGATAAAGTGTTGGTGAAGCCCTGACAAAGTGTCTCAAAAAGTCTCCCCATGTGTCACAAAAGTCCTCTTCAAACACAGTGCAGTCAGTCAATCTCAATCAGCAAATGAACACTGAAAGCTAAGGATGGCTTTAAGTAATGCTCGAAATCCTCAGCAACAACTTCTTTACTCTTGTTCAGCTGGTCACTGTTAGCAGAGGTTATTAAATGAAGCATTACCACCAAAATATCCTGCAGCCTCTTTCATGACCGCAAGCAGGTAATATATTGGTAAACAGTCCCTAATTGATCCTCTGGGCAACCATTCCTAGCACGTACTTCAACTCCTTTACCAAGATGGCATCTTGCACTAATCATGGGCTAAACTGGCATTGCAGTTATGACCCTATCTTGGCCATTTGGAGCCTCTTTAGTGCCTGAAGTATCTGGGGAAAATCATCCCACAGTCTGTTTTTTCAGTGCTGACATTCAGCAATGCCAAATCTTCCCCAAAATACAATTTCTTTGAATTATTTCTGTTGGCAGCCCAGAGATGTGAGCACATAATCTAAGTTAACACTTCAGTGGAGTATTGAAGTAGTGCTGCTAGTTGGGATTATTTATGAAACCTGATATGATGGGAAGAATCTTACCAAATTAGATCCTGGAGCAATGATGGGACCATTTCCATATAGTGAATTGTGCACCTTGTGGTTGCTTTTTCCCAGGACAAACCAATTTAGCAGCCTGCTTCCGGATTCTCCAACCAATCAGGGAAGGCAGGTGGGATGGCACATCTAATGCAGCAATGAAGGATCTCTATTTAAAGGAACCCCAGCAACACTCACACAGGTAGCACTATGTGGAGGGAAACATCCAATGTGAGGAAGGAAAGGAGAGGAAGATGGATGCAAGGCATGGAAAGGATGCCCCCATTTCAGGGATTTGTCCCTGGAGGGAATGCTACAAGTAGTCAGGACATGGAGAGAAGTCCTCTTTCCAGAGGATAGCAGGAGGAAGCCAGCCAGTTTCACCAAGTAGGCTTGGCTTGAAGTTGCTGAGGCAGTGAGTAGCCAGAGTGTTATGCCATGATCCTGGATCCAGTGCCGTAAAATGCTCAATGACCTCCTGAGGTCCGGCAAGGTGAGTGGACTGCAACTCTCAGCTGGCAGCGATCACTCACTCACCTCCCTGGCATTCTCCTGCACATCACTCCTCTGACCAACATACCTGTTATCACACACATTCCATTCCCTCCATCCTCCTCCTGAAATCTTTGTCTCAACAGACAACACTCACACTCACCCTCAGCATATTGCCCTCGTGCTCTCATTCCACATTGTCACCCTCACATGTCTTACCTCCATCCTCAGCAATCAGTTAACGCCTCATACTCCTAACCCTCTGCCTTTTCTCATTTCAGAAGAGAGCCCACAACTCCAGAGAGAGGCAGAGAATCGGGAGTGCAGCTGCAGCCATGATGACCCTGATCACAAGGAAGGAGGGCACCCTGGAGATCGGCAGGGACAGAAAAGTGTAGGTCATTGGCAATAGAGTGATGGAGGTGGTCCAGAGGCCTGGTGACAGCATTGGAGATCACGCAGCCACTTAGCACTTAGCTGTCACTCATGTTAAATCGATGTCACCAATACATTTAAATGTCATGATCTGCACTATGCTAACTTGGAACCCAATTTCCCCTAGTGCAGCACTAACATGTCTTCCATCTTCTGCAGGTGTATTGCCTGAGCAGTGCAGGACATGAGGGACGAGGCTGTGGAGTACCACCCTGCTCAGCCCCCAACCCACTTCCAATGGCCTGGGAAAATTCTGCCCAAAGTTCACATGATATATAATGTATCAGACATTCAAAAGAAAAAAATTGCAAATGTTGAAAATGCTCAGTAAGTCAGCCAGCACCTATAATAGGAAAAGGTAGATTATTGATTCTTGGGTTTATATTCTAGATCAAATAAGCTATAACATTGTTTACAAATATCGGACTACTTACAGTGTATTTTTGTATTCTTGTAAAAGTTGATCGTTATCAGAACATAAGAAGAAAAGAACATAAGAAATAGCAGCAGGAGTAGACCATTCGGCCCCTCAAGCCTGCTCTGTCATTCAATATGATCATGGCTGATCTTCTACCTCAACCCCACTGTCCCGCCCACTCCCAATAGTCCTCAATTCCCTGAGAGACCAAATATTTGTCTATCTTAGCCTTAAATATACTTAACGATGGAGCAGCCAAAACTCTCTAAGGTAGAGAATTCCAAAGATTCACAACCCTTTGAGTGATGAAATTTCTCCTCATTGCAGTCCTAAATAGAATATAAGAGCAGGGAGGTTATGATGGAGCTGTATAAAATCCTAGTTAGGCCACAGCTGGAGTACTGTGTACAGTTCTGGTCACCACACAATAGGAAGGATGTGATTACACTGGAGACGGTGCAGTGGAGATTCACCAGGATGTTGCCTGGGCTGGAGCATTTCAGCTATGAAGAGAGACTGGATAGGCTAGGGTTATTTTCCTTAGAGCAGAGAAGGCTGAGGGGAGACCTGTTAGAGGTATATAAAATTATGGGGGGCATAGATAGGGTAGATAGGAAGAAACTTTTTCCCTTAGCGGGGGTGTCAATAACCAGGGGGCATAGATTTAAGGTAAGGGGCAGGAGGTTTGGAGGGGATTTGAGGAAAAATGTTTTCACCCAGAGGGTGGTTGGAATCTGGAACACACTGCCTGAAGGGGTGGTAGAGGCAGGAACCCTCACAACATTTAAGAAGTATCTAGATGAGCACTTGAAATGCCATAACATACGAGGCTACGGGCAAAGTGCTGGAAAATGGGATCGGAATAGATAGGTGCTTGATGGCCGGCACGGACACAGTGGGCCGAAGGGCTTGTTTCTGTGCTGTATAACTCTATGACTCGATGACTAAATAATCAGCCTCTTATCCTGAGACTGTGCCTCCATGTTCTAGCTTCCCCAGCCAGGGGAAACAACCTCGCAGTGTCAAATCCATCAAGCCCCTACAGAATCCTGTATCCTTCAATGAGATTACCTCTCACTCTTCTAAACACCAGAGTGTATCGGTCCAATTTACTCAGCCTCTCATCATAGGACAAACTTCTCATCCCAGGAACCAATCTAGTACCCTTTGCTGTGCCATCTCTAATGCAAGGTTATCCTTTCTTAAATATGGACACAAAAACTGCTCTAGATGTGGTCTCAGCAAAGCCCTGTACAACTGTAGCAAGACTTCCTTATTCTTGTATGCCAATCCCCTTGCAATAAAGGCCAACATGTCATTTGCTTTCTTAATCACTCATTGTACCTCCATGCCAACTTTCTGTGTTCCTTGTATAAGCACACCCAAGTCTCTCTGAACATCAACATTTCGAAGTATAATGCCTTTTTAAAAATATTCTGCTTTTCTGTTTTTACCACCAAAGTGAATAACTTCACACTTCCCCACACTATACTCCATCTACCACCTTGTTTCCCATTCACTTAACCTATCCATATCTCTTTGCAGCCTCTTTGTGTCTTCCTCACAGCTTACATTCCCATCTAGCATTTTATCGTCAGCAAACCTAGATACAATACTCTCAATCTCTTCATCTAAGTCATTAATATAGATTGTAAATAGCTGAGGCTCCAGCACTGATCCTTGCGGCACTCCACTAGTTACAGCCTGCCAACTTGAAAATGCCCCATTTATCCCTATCCCCTGCTTCCTGTTCATTAACCAATCCTCTATCCGTGCTATTACCCCCAACTCCATGCACCCTTATCTTGTATATTTACCTTTTGTGGCACTTTATCGAATGCCTTTTGGAAATCCGAGTATACTACATCTACAGGTTCCCCTTTATCTACCCAAGTAGTTATATCTTCAACAAACTCTAAAAAAAATTTAAAACACTATTTTCCTTTCATAAAACCATGTTGACTATATCTGATCATACTATGATTTTTCTAAGTGCATAGTTAAGACATCTTCAATAATAGATTTCAGCATTTTCCTGACGACTAATGTCAGGCTAACTTGTTTTCTATGTCCCTCATTTCTTGTATAGCAGTGTTACATTTTCTAACTTCTAATCTGCTGGGACCATTCTAGAATCTAGGGAAATTTGGAAAATCATAACCAGTGCATCCATTATCTTGGCAGCTACCTCTTTTAGAACCCTAGGATGTTGGCAAACAGGTCCTGGGGATTTTGTTGGCTTTTAGTCCCTTAAGTTTCTCCAATATGTTTTCTCCGCTGATATTAATTCCTTTAAGCTCCTTACTCTTATTAGCCTCTTGGTTACCCTTTATTTCTGGTATGTAATTTGTGTCTTCTACTCAAAAGACAGACACAATATATTTGTTCACTATCTCTGCCATTTCATTGTTGCCCATGATAATTTCTCCTGTCGCTGCTTCTAAGGGACCAATGTTTATTTTAGCTTCTCTCCTCCTTTTTATATACTTGTAAAAGCTCTTACAATCTGTTTTTATATTCCTAGTTAGTTTACTCTTATATTCTTTTATTTCTTTTTTTATCAACTTTTTGGTTCCAAAAACACTCCCAATCCTTAGGCTTAATGCGTTGCTTTGCGACATTATAAGCCTCTTCTTTTAATCTAATACTATCCTTAACTTCCCTGGATCCTTCTTGCTGGTTTTTTGTTTTTTGATGAAATGTATTTTTGTTGAACATTTTGCATTGTTTATTTAAATGTTTCTTGCTTTTTATTTACTGCCATAGTTTATTTACACAATCAACCTTAGCCAGTTCTTTCCTCATACCTATGTAAGTGGCTTTGTTTAAGTTCAAGATTTTTCTTTGGGACTGGAGTATGTCACTTTCAAACTTAATATGGAATTCAATTGTATTTTGATCACTTTTTCCGGAGAATCTTTAACTACGAGATTACTAATTAAACCTGCCTCATTGAACAATACTAGATCTAAAATAGCTTTAACCCGAGTTGGTTCCACAATGTATTGTTCCAGGAGACTGTCAAGGAAGCACTCTACAAATTCACCTTCCACATTACCCATGCCAATTTGATTTGTCCAGTCCATATGAAGATTAATGTTCCCCACAATTATTACATTGCATTCGTTATAAGCTCCAATTATTTCTTCATTAATGCTCTGTCCAAAGGCATAACTGGTGCTAGTTGGCTGATAAACAACTCCCTCCAGCATTTCCTGACCATTTTTCTCCCTAATTTCCACCCATACTGATTCTACTTCCTGATCTCCTGAATCAAAATCCTATCTCACTACTGTCCTTATGCCATCCTTTACAATGAGGGCTATTCCTCCTCCTTTTCCATCCTGTCTGTCTTTTTGAAATATGTACCCTGGAATATTTATTTCCCAAACTTCATCACCTTGGGCTGGATTTTACAAGCTCGCCACCGAGCTTCAAAAATGGTGGTTTACCCATGCGGACCGGACATCGTGGAGCTGCCGCAATATTCAACACGGTGGCTCATTTAAATGGCTAGGGTGGACCCACCCCCCCTGGACCCACCCCCACAGATGACGGGGAGGGGGCAGGCGGTCCATCCCCAGCAACAGTGTCAGGCGCCACTGCACAGCTGCCAATGCCATTTTTAAAGGGCTTTGAGCCCTACATTATAATTTAAAGTTTTAAAGTGATAGTAGATTAAAATTTATTTTTAAATATTAAATACATGTTTCTAGCCCCTCTCCCACCCTCCAAAATACTTACCTTGTGTAAATGACATCTCCCCCACCCCCCAGCAAAGTTCACAAACTATGCACATATCCCTTCCCACCATCGCTAAAACAAATTGGAGGAGTTTTACCCCACTCCCTTCTTCCTGCACAGAGAAAAATACCTGCTCCCCCCTGCCCACAGTGTTCCACCTCGGATCTCCGGATGGAAGGCACGGGAGTGCCGGCCACCATGCCAATGTCAGAGGGGGACAGACGGCAGGAGAGGGTAGGACATTTATTCAGTAATTAACTGTTATTTAAATATTTCGATTTGGCTCCCATCGCCAAGCAGCGGGGGGCACGCCACAAGGTCTCGCCGCCGCTGACAATATGGGGCTGGGCCTTCCCGGCATCGAGGCCTGTGGCAGCCCTCTGCTAGAGTCATTTTCCATCCCCCCCACCACAACCCCCGACCTTGGGGGGGCTGTAAAATTCAGCCCCTTGTCTCTGTAATGGTAATTAGGCTATTTGTGCTGTTAGCGCATCAATCTTATTGCAAATGCTTCGTGGATTCAGATAAACAGACTTTAATTTAATTTTCTTACTAGTTTTTGCATGAACCTCATTCGCTGATGGACTATTACCGTTAAACTCTCTGTCCCTTCTTGTCTCACTCTGCTTGTCCTTACCCCAATCCGGGGAACCCACTTCCCTCAGGGCTGGACACTGTATTACCTCGAGTTTAGTCTTTATATTTCTCAACCTCTCCTCACCTAAGCCCTTTCCCCCCCACCCTTTTAATTTAAAGCCCTATCCACAGCCCTAGTTATACAATTCCCCAGGACACTAATCCCAGCCCAGTTTAAGTGGAGCCCATCCCAACAGAACAGCTCCCTCTTTCCCCAGTACTGGTGCCAGTGCCCCATGAATCAAAACCACTTCTTCCCACACCACTCTTTGAACCACACATTTAATACTGCTTGAGCCTATACCAATTGAAATGTGGCTCAGGTAACAATCCAGAGATTATTACCTTTGAGGTTCTGCATTTTAATTTGGGCACTAACTCGTCAAATTCTCTCAGCAGAACACCGTTCCTAATTCTGCCTCTGTTCCTATCTGGACCACGCCAACTGGATCCTTGCCCTTCCAATCCAAGCTTGTCTCCGGCTGCGAGGAAATGTCTTTTACCCTGGCACTGAGCAGGCAACACAACCATTGGAATTATCGGCCATGGCTGCAGAGAAATAAACACTTACTTGGAAACAGCCTTTTTTCCCTCAACATGTTACACATTTACCACAGCCTCTACAATGCGAGATAAAAATAAAAATACATCAGATTTGTATGGCGAATTTTTACTTTTGCAGTTTGAATTTTAAGGCCTTAGTGATGGTATTCTCTTTAAGCTATGTAACAGATAACTTTTACCAAATAACCTACCTCCTGAATAACTGGACCTGGATAATCAATATTTCAGTCTTTTCTGATCTAACCGACACATGGATCATTTATTGACTACAAAGTTATGTTTGTCTCATATCTCAGCCAGGAAATGTTTCTATTCTCAGTTCAAATATTTTGGTTTTAGACTCATTTTTTATTACATAGGATTACATATGATCTCCAGCACAGAAAGTGGGCATTTATGCTCCACTTGAGCCTCCTCCCATCTTTCTTCATCTAAATCTTCTATTCCCTTCTCCCTTACATGCTTGTCCAGCTTCTCCTTAAATGCATCTATATTATTGACTTCAACCCCTCCCTGTGGTAGCAAGTTCCACATTCTCACCACTTGTTGGATAAAGAAGTTTCTTATGAATTCTCTATAGGATTTCTTGGTGACTATCTTATATTGGTGGCCTCTAGTTATGCTTTTTCCCACAAGAGGAAACATTCTCTCTGTATCCACTCTATCAAAACCTTTCATAATTTTAAAGACTTCTATTAGGTCACCCCTCAGCCGCCTTTTTTAAGAGAAAAGAAATCCAGCCTATCAATCCTTTCCTGATATGTATACCCATGCATTTCTGGTATCGTCCTTGTAAATCTTCTTTGCACCCTCTCAATGCCTCTATATCTTTTTTTATACTATGGCACCCAGAAGAGCACGCAGTACTCTAAGTGTGATCTAATCAAAGTTCCATACAGGTTTAGCATATTTGCCAATTCTAACCCTCTAGAAATAAAGCCTATTGC
The DNA here is from genome assembly GCF_036365525.1 of Heterodontus francisci. Classification (NCBI taxonomy): domain Eukaryota; kingdom Metazoa; phylum Chordata; class Chondrichthyes; order Heterodontiformes; family Heterodontidae; genus Heterodontus; species Heterodontus francisci. Next base: position 74,665,366 of record NC_090372.1, read on the forward strand.
TTCATTTGCTTTTTGTTATAGCCTTGTTAACCTGTGATGCAACGTTTTGTGATTGGTGTATTTATGCTCCGAGATCCCTTTGTTCCTGTACCTCACCTAGACTTGCAGCTTCCAAGTAATAAGTGACCTCCCTATTCATCCTACCAAAATATACTACTTCACATTCATCCGTGTTGAACTTTTGCCAAGTATTTGTCCATTCTGCAAGTTTATTAATGTCCTCCTGTAATTTGTTGCAGTCCTCCTCAGTATTGACAATTCCTCCCAATTTGGTGTCATCTGCAAATTTAGAAATTGTGTTTTTGATTCCAAGGTCCAAATGGTTAATGTAAATTTCAAAGAGCAGTGGTGCAAGCACTGATCCTTGTGGAACATCACTTCCCACCTTCTGCCACTCTGACAAACTACCCTTTACTCCCACACTACTTTCTGTCTTGAAGCCAGTTGGCAATCATTCTGCCACTTGTCCCCTGACTCCACATTCTCTGACCTTATTCATTAGTCTATTATGGAACACCTTATCAAAGGCCTTTTCAAAATCCAGATATATTACATCTATAGCATTGCCATTAGCTACTCTCTCTGTTACATCTTCAAAAAATTCAATAAGGTTGGTGAAGGAAGATTTCCCTTTTGAAATCCATGCTGACTATTCATTATTATATTTTTTTCATTTCTATATGTTCTTCTATTCTCTTCTTTAGTAGGGATTCCATTATTTTTCCTATCACCGATGTTAAGCTGATTGGTCTATAGCATGTTCTGTCCCCCTTCTTAAATATAGGAATTACATTAGCTATCACTAGTCTTCTGGCACTACCTTTTTCTAATGAATTATTAAATATGTTAGTGATGCCTCTGCTACCTCTTCCCTAGATTCTTTTAAAATATATGAATACAATCTATCCAGACCAGGAGCTGTGGCCTCTTTGAGTTTGATTACTTTATTCAATATATCCACTCTTTTATTTTAAATGCACTTATCTCATTGGTCATCTCATCATTCAATGTCATGTCGACCTGATCTATCTACCTGGTAAACACCAAAGCAAAATAATTATTTAATATTTCTGCCATCTCTCTATCGTTACAATCAGAGACTGATCTAGTCTATCCCTTAATGGTTCTATTCCCATCGCAGATTTCCTTTTTTATTGATGTGCCTGTAAAATATTTTACTTTTTTTCTGTTCCTTGATAATTTAATTTCATAGTTCCTCTTTGTCTTCCTAAATTCTTTTGACTTCTCTTCTAATCTCTTTGTATTCTCTCTTATCATGAACTCTTCTGCTGTCTGTGTTCTGAATGTATGCCTCTTCCCTAACCCTCAATTGTTCCCTTTTGTCTTTATTCATTCATGGAGTCTCACCAGTGTTTCGTTTGTTATTTTCTTTTAGCAGAATATATTTTTCCCGCAATCTGTTGAATGCCGTTTTACATATTTCCCATTGTTGTTCTACATCATTGTTTGCCAGTGTTGTCACCCATTTTATTTTCCCCCTTTCTATTCTCAGCCCCTCAAAATCAGCTTTTCTCTAATCTATTAACCTGATTTTCATCATATTTATATCCATCTTTATTATCATCTTGAAGAATATTATGTTATGCTACTTTTACTTCTCTTATCTGCTCTGGTTTATTCCCCATTACTAGATCCAACAGTGAATCTTCCCTTGTTGGACTTTTAACACCTTGGGTTAGTAAGGAATCCTGTACATATTGTAGGAACTCTATTCCCTTATCCCTTTTAACTACCTCTTCTGTCCAATTAATATTAGAGTAGTTGAAATCTCCCATGATTATTATTCAATGTTTTCTACTCAACTCCCTAATTTGTCTGCATACTTCTTCCTCCACCTCCCTTCTACTATTAGGTGGTCTGTAGACTGCTCCTATTAGTGTGATTGATCCTTTATTATCTTTTATCTCTATCCATATGGATAGCTGCATCCCTTTTTTCCACTGCCATTATGTTATCCCTAATAAGTACAGCTACTCCACCTCCCCCTTTTCTCTCTCTATCATTTCTAAATATGTTATACCCTGCAAATAACCATCTCACTATCAATCACGATCAATTAATCCGCAGCAGACATGAGGTAAAGGAAACTTGGCAGTAGTGGAACTGACTGGAAGAGTTGTTCCATTTCCATGAGCCTTTTCAAAGCATTATTTTCTCAACTGCAATTGATGAATTCTCTGATTGTACCCCACTGTGAGTTTATAACTGATTAACTCACCTTCTACATATTGTCATCAAGTAGCCATTTTCTTTACCAAATTCTGCTGGTCGCACTCAATTGGCACCCTATGCATGTATTACAATAACACTGTAATAGATGTATGTATGGGGTTAGTTTTGAGTCAGTGCTGCCAGTGCTGTTGCTCACTTGATCACCAGCAGCACAAATTGGAAATTCAAATGCACAAGTCTCACAGAATAGTTTTTTTTTGGCTGCAGGGGACTGAGTTTTCCTGTGTTGGCCAGTTTGAATGGACGTTTCCCCATCCGTCAGAAAACAAAAGCTGCAATCATGATTTTTAGATAACTCTGCATGCTCAAAGATTGAATCTGCACACTTGTTTATCTATTGCTATTGGAGTTGTTGAATCTTCTCACAATGTACACATAGCAGATTCCACAATGGTTGCAGCCAAGGCAAATAGAATCGCACTTATTTGAAAAAAAACAAAAGAAAACTGCAATTGCTGGGACAATGAGAACACATTCCACACTAGAGCTTCTGAAATGCCTCCTTTTCTGTCTGCCCAAGATGCCCCTTACCATGGTAGACAAGACACCCAATTGGGTCCCTCCCATTTCCCTTGTTTCTGCTCTCTTGCTTACCCCCTCCTCTCATAACCATGATAGGTCCCCCTTGTACTCACCTTCCACTTTAACAGTCTGCTATTTTCGCCACCTCCAATGTCATTTAACTACCAGTCACATCTTCCACTAACCCCCGACCCCCCTTCCTGCTTTTCCAAACTACAGTTCCCTCTGCAATATCTTGATTCATACTTCTAGCACCCATTACTTTTCCTATATCAATACCACTTTAGCCATTTAACCATGTACAGCTTTCCTTTTAAAGCACTTTACAGATCATTCTGCACTCTCTTTTATGCCTAGGTGTTTTTTTTCTAACTCTTCCTTCTATTCTGTTCCTTTTTAAATGCAATTTATCTTTAATTGTTTCCGATTCTGCTGAAGGGTTAGACCAGAAACATTAACTTGCGTTTTCTCTCCACAGATGCCGTTTTTTGTTTTTGTTCCACTTTTACTTGAAATAGTTCTGTACAATTTAAGAACACAATTGCCGCCCAGTTGAGCTGGCACTTGTGCTGGGAATCCATCAACACTAGCTGAGGCAGCCTAAAATCCATATTATTATCATGTTTATAGCAACTGACAGTTATTAAATTTCCTCCCACAAAATAGGCATGTTGGTTGGGCGGCACAGTGGCGCAGTGGTTAGCACCACAGCCTCACAGCTCCAGGGACCCCGGTTCGATTCCGGGTACTGCCTGTGTGGAGTTTGCAAGTCCTCCCTGTGTCTGCGTGGGTTTTCTCCGGGTGCTCCGGTTTCCTCCCACAAGCCAAAAGACTTGCAGGTTGATAGGTAAATTGGCCATTATAAATTGTCACTAGTATAGGTAGGTGGTAGGGAAATATAGGGACAGGTGGGGATGTTTGGTAGGAATATGGGATTAGTGTAGGATTAGTATAAATGGGTGGTTGATGTTCGGCACAGACTCGGTGGGCCGAAGGGCCTGTTTCAGTGCTGTATCTCTAATCTAATTACCACATAACCATATTTCCATGTTTTACAATGCAATATTACAGATACATCAACACCATTAACCATCTTGTAATACCACGGCTGTCATGTGCAGATAGGCATGTTATTCTTGCAATCAAATGCTCCAATAATCAATAATGTTCTTACATTTTATTTTGGTAAGAATACAGCTGAATATTGTATCCTATTCTGCTCAATGAGACATATTCAAGCCCTGGAGGTGGTACAGAGAAGATGAAAGTGACTGATCTCTAGCATTAGAAGACTGAGGTATGAGAAAAGACTACAGAGTCTTGGCCGTCTCATCCTTGAAAGGAAGTGGCTGTAGGTGACAATTCAGAGGTCCAGATTGATCCACTTAATTACAATCTTAGTATTACTGCAAAGCAGTTTCTGTTTCTCATTAGCAGTATACTTCAATACCAGTCCACAGGCTGGGTCCAGTATAATTCTAGAAAGAAGCCATGGGAGACTCCCTGGAATGGAAAGCCTCACACCATTTAGGTTTGACACTACATGCAGTGCAAGCCCAATGCTGTGTCAAACAGGTTTTAAGAAGGTCCTTTGGGCCACCTAGACACTTTTTACACTTGTGTAGAATTGAGATAGTGTGACTGCACCCACTGCACTCTCAAAACATGTCCATTTTAACTACAGGAAGAGGAGCTCTTCACAAGTATGTGCCCATGTGTGAAAAACATATCTTCTGACCATAAGAACCAAAGGTCCAGGTGGGTAGTATATATAGGTAGTATTTCATGCATAGTATTAAGAACCCAATTCTAGCTATCAGTCCGTAAATGCAGCAGTAAACAGTAAATTCAGAATATCACCTAAATAAAACTGTGACAACAGAATAAGGAGGCACAAGTTCAATGATAAATTTAGGACTGTTGTCTGGAGGTTCTTCTTCATACAAAGGGCTAAATTTTACTGGCCCCTTGACGTTGGGGTTTGTGGCCGGGAGAAGCCCGCTCCAGGCCTTGGCACCGAAAAGGGCCCACCCATATTACAATATTATAAGAGCAGGGAGGTTATGATGGAGCAGTATAAAACACTAGTTAGGCCACAGCTGGAGTACTGTGTACAGTTCTGGGCACCACACTATAGGAAGGATGTGCTTGCACTGGAGAGGGTGCAGAGGAGATTCACCAGGATGTTGCCTGGGCTGGAGCATTTCAGCTATGAAGAGAGACTGAAAAGGCTAGGGTTGTTTTCCTTAGAGCAGAGAAAGCTGAGGGGCGACATGATTGAGGTATACAAAATTATGAGGGGCATTGATAGGTTAGATAGGAAGAAACTTTTTCCCTTAGTGGAGGGGTCAATAACCAGGGGGCATATATTTAAGGTAAGGGGCAGGAGGTTTAGAGGGGATTTGATGAAAAGTTTTTCACCCAGAGGGTGGTTGAAATCTGGAATGTACTGCCTAAAGAGTTGGTTGAGGCAGGAATCCTCACAATATTTTAGAAGTATTTAGATGAGCACTTGAAATACCATAGCATACAAGGCCACAGGCCAAGTGCTGGAAAACGGGACTAGAATAATTAGGTGCTTGATGGCCAGCACTGACACGATGGGCCGAAGGGCCTGTTTCTGTGCGGTATAACTCTTTGACTCTATGACCTCTAGTTCTAGACTTCCCAGCTAGGGGAACCATCGTCCCAGCACCTAACCTGTCATACCCCTGAAGAATTTTATATGTTTCAATGAGAACACCTCTCATTCTTCTAAATTCTAGAGAATATAGACCTAGTCTACTCTATCTCTTCTCATAGGATTATCCTTTCATCCCAGGAATTGGTCTATTGAGCCTTTCATGCACGACCTCTAAGGTGAGTATATCCTTCCGCAGGCAATGAGACCAAAACCGTATACAGTCCTCCAGCTGTGATCTCAACAAGGCCCTGTGCAATTGCAATAAGTCTTCTTTAATCTTATGCTCCAATCCCGTTGTAATGAAGGCTGCCAGATCATTTGCTTTCCTAACTGCTTGCTATACCTGCGTGTTAACTTTCTGTGATTCATGTACAAGGGCATCCAGGTCACTCTGAATACTAACATTTCCCAGTCCCCCATCATTTAAAAATATTCTGCTTTTCTATTTTTCCTACCAAAGTGGATAGCTTCACAATCCTCCACATTATACTCCATCTGCCACATTCTTGCCCACTTACTTAACCTACCTGAATCCTTTTGCAATAAAAACAGAAAATGCTGGAAATATGCAACAGGTCTGGCAGCATCTGTGGAGAGAGAAACAGAGTTAACATTTCAGGTAGATGACCTTTCATCAGAACTGGGAAAAGTTAGAAATGTAATCAGTTTTGATTAAGTGAAAGGGAGGGGGCGGTTTCAGGTGGGAAGAAGAACAAAAGGGAAGATCTGTGATAGGGTGGAGGGTAGGAGAGATCAAATGACAAAAGGTTTCATTGTGCAAGGCCAAAGGGAGTGGTAATGAGACATGAAACAGTAGATGTGTCCAGAGGAGTTGTGAATGGCAGGAATAGCTGCTGGCTGATCGCAAAGTAAAGGTAATAAGAGAGAAAAGAGAGCAACAGTCAAACCAGAAAAGAAATACAAGACAAAATAGGGAAAGAGATTATGATCTAAAATTGTTGTACTCAATGTTGAGTGCAGAAGACTGTAAAGTGCCCAGTCGAAAGATGAGGTGCTGTTCCTGGAGTTTGCATTGAGCTTCATTGGAACATTGCAGCAGGCCAAGGTCAGAAAAATAGAGCAAGGTCGAGAATAAAAATGGCAGGCAACTAGACACTTGAGGTCATGCTTGCGGATTGAATGGAAGCGTACCTAATTCTGTGTTTGGTCTCCCCAATGTAGAGGAGACCACACTGTGAAAAGTGAACACTGTACACTAATTGAAAGAAGCACACATAAATCAATGTTTCACCTGGAAGGAGTGTTTGGGGCCTTGAATGGTGAGGAGAGAGGAGGTAAAAGAGCAGGTGTTACATCTCCTGCACTTGCGTGCAAAGGTGACATAGGAAAGGGAGGGGGTGTTGGGAGTATCTGAAGAGTGGACCAGGATATCATGGAGGAAATGGTCCCTTTGGAATGCTGAAAGGGGAGGGGAGGGGGTGAGAGCAGAATCTTGTGCAATAGAACAGATAGGGTCGAGGGCCCTGTCAAACACAGTAGGAGGAAATCCTCAGTTGAGGAAAAAGGAAGACATATCAGAAGCACTAATATGGAAGAGGGCATCATCCAAACAGATGAGACAGAGATGGAGAAACTGGGAGAATGGAATAGGGTCCTTACAGGAATCAGGGTGTGAGAAAGTGTAGTCAAGGTAGCTGTGGGAGTCATTGAGCTTATAATGAATATTGGTTGATAGCCTATCGCCAGAAATGGAGAAAGAAAAGTTAAGGAAAGGAAGGGGAGAGTCAGAGATGGACCGAGAAAAGTGGAAATGGCAAGAAAAGTCGATGAAATTTTCCAGTTCAGGATGAGAGCAGGAAATGGTACTGATACAGTTATTAATGTACTGGAAAAAGAGATGAGGGAGGGGACCTGAGTAGGGCTGGGACAAAGAATGTTCCACATATTCCACAGAATGACAGGCATAGCTAGGACCCATGCAAGTATCCAAGCAACGCCTTTTATTTGGAGGAAGTGAGTGGAGTTGAAGGAGAAGTTGTTCAATGTGAGAACAGGTTCAGCCAGGCAGAGGAGGGTGTTGGTGGGTGGGGACTGGTTGGGCCTCCATTCAGGGAAGAAGTTGAGAGCCCTCAAACAGTCTGGGTGGGGGATAGAGAAGTAGAGGGATTGGACGTCCATGGTGAAAAGGAGACAGTTTGGGTCAGGAAACTGGAAACTATTAAAGTGGCAGAGGGCACTGGAAGAGGCAGAGATATTGGTGGGAAGAGACTGAACAAGGGGAGATAAAAGAGTCAAGATTGGAAGAAATCAGTTCAGTGGGAGAGGAACAGACTGAAACAATGGGTCAACCAGGGCAGTGCTGTTCGTAGATTTCGAGAAGAAGGGAGAAGTGGGCTGTTTGGGTTTGGGGGACTATTAGGTTGGAAGCCATGGAGGGAAGATCTCCAGAGGAGATGAGGTCAGTCACTGTCCTGGAAATAACAGCTTGATGTTCAGTGATGGGGTCATGGTCCAGGGGAAAGTAGGAGCGTTAGAGAGTTGCCGTTCTGCCTCTGTTAGGTAGAGGTCAGTACGCCAGACAACAGCAGCACCCTTGTCAATAGGTTTGATGACAATGTCAGGGTTGGACCTGAGAGAACGGAGTGTTGTTGATTCAGAGGGAGATAGGTTAGAGTGACTGAGGGAAGCAGAGAAAATGTCATGCTGGCAGTTCTCAATGAAAAGATCTCGAGAGGGTAAGAGGCCAGAGGGAAGGGTCCAGGAGGAGGGAGAATACTAGAGACAGGTAAAAGGGTCCATTGTATGGGAGGAAGACTCCTGGCCAAAGATGTGGGCGCAGAGACAAAGGCAGTGGAAGAAGAACTTAGTGGCATGCCGAGCTCGAAATTAATTGAGGTGGGGGCCTAATGTGATGAAGCTAAGGCCTTTGCCAAGAACAGATCATTCAGGGTCAAAGAGGGGAAGGTCAGAGGGTATTGTGAATACAATGCAAGGAGTGAGATTGGAAGAGGGATGGGGTCAGAGGAAAGTGAAGGGGAAGTAGGATCCAGAGGGATGTTGGTACCCATGAGTTGTTGAAGCTTGTGATCCTACACAACTGAAAGGAAGAAAGAAAGGCTTTTGTAAAAGCACTGGATTAAGGATGAAATGAAACTCAAGATCAGGACAGCTTTGAGATAGAGTGAGTCAGTGCTGCTGAAGAAAGAGGTTGCGAGGTAACATGTGGTGGCACATGGCATTGAGAGTGGATCTCAGGATGCAGTAAGAATAGTGGTTTGAGGAATGCTGAATGTTTTGGCGATATCTCTCATCATGCGTGAATTTGAAACACGAAGGGTGGAATTTCAATTGGAATTCACGTGGAATAAGTCAAAACCGGAGACAATTGCTAAGGAAGGAGGTGTAACTGTGAAAGTGAGTTTTGGTAGTGTTACGTCCAGGTGAGGAACGGGTCTCAGGCTCCCCTATCACCCTTTCTCTTGTTTGACTGCAACAGGGTTTATTCCTTTTTTAAACAGTGGTGTGATTACCACCTCAGTGATTGTTTTACCTTTAATGTGATTGTGAAAGAACCGATCGGACAGGTTTTCTTGAGTTTGAACAAGAAAGAGGTAAGTTTATTATACTTAACACTCTAACCCCAATTTAAAAATAATTAAAAGTATGCTACATATTCATGCATACATTCACATGAGACGCACACAAATAAATTACAGAGGGAAAAATAGATCTGGTGGTTGGATTAAATTCCAGAATAAATGGAACTTAAATACACAGGTGTATTTAAATATACAAGTTGATAGTCCTCAGCTGAAACTGTATTCTTGAAGTCCTCACTGGTCAAAGTGCACTTTGTGGTTGCTCAGGGTTTTCTTGAAGGCAGAATTGTGGTTGGCTGTCTTCCCCGGTCACTGGCTGTAGCAGTTTGTGTGCTTGGGGGGGTCCACAGTCGCAGACGGTTTTCAAACTTGATATTTTCTGGGGAGAGAGACAGAGAAAGAGAGAAAGGGAATCCCACAGCTTTCTCTGCTGCTGCAGTCTCAGTTTCTGCTTGTCTTCTTGTCCAAAGGAAACAAAACTAGCTCCCCACCCAACCCCAAGTAGGGCAGACAGTCACATGGCTACTTCAGGTTTTCTGGAATCTTCTAATGAAATTCAAGGTTAAGAAATGGCTCCACATGCCCCAGGATGCCAATTTACACTTGGAGGGGGTTGGCTCTTCCACAGTCAATACTTAGAATTGCCTTGACTGCCATGCTAATGAAGCCATTTTAGGTAAGTCAATCACTTAGAGCAAGCCATTGTCCTGTGTCCATGCTGCTCAAACCTCTGGCTCCGGGTGGATCTTTTGAATATGAAAAGGTGTTTCAGATGCATATTGTGGTGGCCATCTTGGCTGCTAGTTTTTTTTTAAAGTTACTGTCGGATTTTTTCCATTCAAAATGTAATGTAAGTTTCCAATCAATGAAATTAATATTTCTCATTTGGCATATGGGGTTTTCATGATGGTGGAAACCTGATCAAACATGAGAAGGGAAATCAAAAGCAATTAACGTGAGCAAGGCAGAAGAGACAAACAGAATATCTATCTGAGAGAAGAGCAGAGCATCTTCAAGGTGAGCATTCCTGGAAGAGAATTAGCAGTGAATTAAACACTAATACAAAAACAAAATACTGTGGATGCTGGAAATCTGAGACCCCTGATCCTTGTGGTACCCCATTAGATACAGCCTGCCAACCTGAAAATGACCCGTTTATTCCTCATTTCTGTTTTCTGTCCCTTAACCAATCCTAAATCCATGCTAATATATTACCCCAATCCAATGAGCCCAGATTTTATGTAATACCCACTTTTGCGGGATCTTATTGAATGCTTTTTGGAAAGCCGATAATGCTACATCTACTGGTTCGCATTTATCCATGCTACTAGTCACAACTTCAAAATATTCTAACCGATTCATCAAACATGATTTATCTTTCACAAACTCTATCCAATCTCATTTTGATTTTCTATGTGCACAATTATCATGTCTCAAAAATATCTTCTTCTTCTTTGGCCTCCTTGTCTCGAGAAACAATGGGCAAGCGCCTGGACGTGGTTAGTGGTTTGTGAAGCAGCACTTGGAGTGGCTATAAAGGCCAATTCTAGAGTGACAGGCTCTTCCACAGGCGCTGCAGATAAAATTGGTTGTCGGGGCTGTTACACAGTTGGCTTTCTCCTTGCACTTCTGTCTTTTTTCCTGCCAGCAGCTAAGTCTCTTTGACTCGCCACTCTTTAGCCCTGCCTTTACGGCTGTCCGCCAGCTCTGGCGATCACTGGCAACTGACTCCCACGACTTGTGATCAATGTCACAGGACTTCATGTCGCGTTTGCAGACGTCTTTAAAGCGGAGACATGGACGGCCAGTGGGTCTGATAGCAGTGACGAGCTCGCTGTACAATGTGTCCTTGGGGATCCTGCCATCTTCCATGTGGCACACATGGCCAAGCCATCTCAAGCGCCGCTGACTCAGTAGGGTGTATATGCTGGGGATGTTGGCCGCCTCGAGGACTTCTGTGTTGGAGATACGGTCCTGCCACCTGATGCCAAGGATTCTCCGGAGGCAGCGAAGATGGAATGAATTGAGACGTCGCTCTTGGCTGACATACGTTGTCCAGACCTCGCTGCCGTAGAGCAAGGTACTGAGGACACAGGGTTGATACACTCGGACTTTTGTGTTCTGTGTCAGTGCGCCATTTTCCCACACTCTCTTGGCCAGTCTGGACATAGCAGCGGACGCCTTTCCCATGCGCTTGTTGATTTCTGCATTGAGAGACAGGTTACTGGTGATAGTTGAGCCTAGGTAGGTGAACTCTTGAACCACTTCCAGAGCGTGGTCGCCGATATTGATGGATGGAGCATTTCTGACATCCTGTCCGATGATGTTTGTTTTCTTGAGGCTGATGGTTAGGCCAAATTCATTGCAGGCAGCCGCAATCCTGTTGATGAATCTCTGCAGACACTCTTCTGTGTGGGATGTTAAAGCAGCATCTTCAGCAAAGAGGAGTTCCCTGATGAGGACTTTCCGTACTTTGGTCTTCGCTCTAAGATGGGCAAGGTTGAACAACCTGCCATCTGATCTTGTGTGGAGGAAAATTCCTTCTTCTGAAGACTTGAACGCATGAGAGAGCAGCAGGGAGAAGAAGATCCCAAACAGTGTAGCTGCGAGAACACAGCCGTGTTTCACACCACTCAGGATAGGAACGGGGTCTGATGAGGCACCACTATGCTGAATTGTGCCTTTCATATTGTCATGGAATGAGGTGATGATACTTAGTAGCTTTGGTGGACATCCGATCTTTGCTAGTAATAATAGATACTAGCATTTTCCCACTACTGATGGCAGGCTAAATGGTCGATAGTTCCCCATTTTTTCTCTCCCTCCTTTCTTGAATAGCAGGGTTATGTTTGCTACCTTCCAATCCACAGGGACATTCTAGAATCTAGGAAGTTCTGGAAGATCCAAGCCAATGCATCTTCTATCTCTGTAGCCACCTCTTTTAAAGCCAAAGGGCTGAATTTTATTTAGGCGCCGCACTGCGCGGTGGTGCCCTTTAAACTCAGCGAGGTGCCCACATGTAGGGGTCGCCACAGAGCCTTGCGATATTTCATGCAGGGACTCATTAGCATCACTGCGCCAAGCCGTTTCCCCCCATTTTACTTGGGGAGAGGCGGGACATTTGGCGCAGTGAGAGACATTATGACAGCTGTTTAACAGGAGCTGGGGTCCTATTTAAAGCACCCCAGCACCTGCTTCCTGACAGCTGTCAAAGAAATACTTACCTGACTGCTGAAGAGTTGGGCTGCCGTCAATCTGGCAGCAAAGCAGAAAGTGCTGGAGAAACTCAGCAGGTCAGACAGCATCTGTGGCGAGAGAAGCAGAGTTAACTTTTCCACGTTCCCAGACCTGAAAGTTAACTCAGCTTCTCTCTCCACAACTGCTGCCTGACCTGCTGAGTGACCCCATCACTTTCAGTTTTGCTGCCCCATACTTACCCTGCTGTGTCCCAGTGTCCTGTGAAGTTGAGATCCTCTTCTTCCACACAAGTGTAACATTCCTTCTTGTTGGCATGCCACACCTGGCTGAATAATGTTAATTTTGCACATTCCAGGATGGGAGACTTAAATAAATGGCAAATACACAACAGAAATAAAATTGAAGAATAATTACCTGCTATGAGCATCTAATCATCAGACTGTGAAAAGCTGCAAACTAATATGCATTTGGAATCTGTATTCATTTCTCTGACTGATATGTGAAAATACATGTAACTGCAATTATACGACCTTTGTTTAAAAAAACAGGAAAATATGTTCATAATCTTGCTGCATTGCCAACTATAAATATTACATCAATAAATATGATCAACTGCTGCAGAAGCAAAGTGTTCGTGAACATGAACCTTGGATGACAAGAGATGTGGAACAGCTAGTCAAGAGGAAGAAAGAAGCTTACTTAAGGTTGAGGAAGCAAGGATCAGACAGGGCTCTAGAGGGTTACAAGGTAGCCAGGAAGGAACAGAAGAATGAACTTAGGAGAGCTAGAAGGGGACATGAAAGAGTCTTGGCGGGTAGGATTAAGGAAAATCCCAAGGCGTTCTACACTTATGTGAGGAACAAGAGGATGGCCAGAGTGAGGGTAGGGCCAATCAGAGATAGTGGAGGGAACTTGTGCCTGGAGTCGGAGGAGGTAGGGGAGGTCCTTAATGAATACTTTGCTTCAGTATTCGCTAGTGAGAGGGACCTGGATGTTTGTGAGGACAGCGTGAAACAGGCTGATATGCTCGAACAGGTTGATGTTAAGAGGGAGGATGTGCTGGAAATTTTGAAAGACATGAGGATAGATAAGTCCCCAGGGCCAGACGGGATATACCCAAGGTTATTACGGGAAGCGAGGGAAGAGATTGCCGCGCTTTTGGCGATGATCTTTGCGTCCTCACCGTCCACTGGAGTAGTACCAGATGATTGGAGGGTGGCAAATGTTATTCCCTTGTTCAAGAAAGGGAATAGGGATAACCCTGGGAATTACAGACCAGTCAGTCTTACGTCGGTGGTGGGCAAATTATTGGAGAGGATTCTGAGAGACAGGATTTATGATTATTTGGAAAAGCATAGTTTGATTACAGACAGTCAGCATGGCTTTGTGAGGGGCAGGTCATGCCTCACAAGCCTTATTGAATTCTTTGAGGATGTGACAAAACACATTGATGAAGGAAGAGCAGTGGATGTGGTGTATATGGATTTTAGCAAGGCGTTTGATAAGGTTCCCCATGGTAGGCTCATTCAGAAAGTAAGGAGGCATGGAATACAGGGAAATTTGGCTGTCTGGTTACAGAATTGGCTGGCCCATAGAAGACAGAGGGTGGTAGTAGATGGAAAGTATTCAGCCTGGAGCTCGGTGACCAGTGGTGTTCTTAAGGGATCTGTTCTGGGACCTATGCACTTTGTGATTTTTATAAATGACTTGGATGAGGAAGTGGAAGGCTGGGTTAGTAAGTTTGCCGATGACACAAAGGTTGCTGGAGTTGTGGATAGTGTGGAGGGCTGTTGTAGGTTGCAAGGGGACATTGACAGGATGCAGAGCTGGGCTGAGAAGTGGCAGATGGAGTTCAACCTGGAAAAGTGTGAAGTGATTCATTTTGGAAGGTCGAATTTGAATGCAGAATACAGGCTTAAAGACAGGATTCTTGGCAGTGTGGAGGAACAGAGGGATCTTGGGGTCCACGTCCATAGATCCCTCAAAGTTGCCACCCAAGTTGATAGGGTTGTTAAGAAGGCGTATGGGGTGTTGGCTTTCATTAACAGGGGGATTGAGTTTAAGAGCCGCGAGGTTATGCTGCAGCTCTATAAAGCCCTGGTTAGACCACACTTGGAATATTGTGTTCAGTTCTGGTCGCCTCATTATAGGAAGGATGTGGAAGCTTTAGAGAGGGTGCAGAGGAGATTTACCAGGATGCTGCCTGGACTGGAGGGCATGTCTTATGAAGAAAGGTGGAGGGAGCTAGGGCTTTTCTCATTGGAGCGAAGAAGGATGAGAGGTGACTTGATAGAGGGGTACAAGATGATGAGAGGCATAGATAGAGTGGATAGCCAGAGACTTTTTCCCAGGGCGGAAAGGGCTATCACCAGGGGGCATAATTTTAAGGTGATTGGAGGAAGGTTTAGGGGAGATGTCAGAGGTAGGTTCTTTACACAGAGAGTGGTGGGTGCGTGGAATGCACTGCCAGCGGTGGTAGTAGAAGCAGATACATTAGGGACATTTAAGCGACTCTTGGATAGGTACATGGATGATAGTAGAATGAAGGGTATGTAGGTAGTTTGATCTTAGAGTAGGTTAAAGGGTTGGCACAACATCGTGGGCCGAAGGGCCTGTACTGTGCTGTACTGTTCTATGTTCTATGTTCTATGTGTCGATGTATAATAGTTGGAAAACCATAACAATAGCATAGATTTCCTCACCAGTCCTGCATTGGTTTTCAACCATGTGCAAGACAAATCTTGCAGCCAGAAGTTAGAGCAGCTACACGGTGCAGTCACCTTTGCAATTAAAGGACCACACGAAAAGTCGAGGATGACAGAGGGGTACACTAGAGAGGTCCCACAGTTCAGCGATGCCTCCCTGCTCACTCTCCTCCAGGCTGTGCGGGCAAGGTGGGAGATCCTTTTCACCAGCAACGGTAAGAAGAGGCCCTCCCGCCTGAACAAGGCAGTCTGGCTGGAGATGGCACAGAAGGTGAATAGCTGTGGGGCCATCCGCCATCAAAGGGTCCAATGGGCGGCACAGTGGTGCAGTGGTTAGCACCGCAGCCTCACAGCTCCAGTGACCCGGGTTCAGTTCTGGGTACTGTCTGTGCGGAGTTTGCAAGTTCCCCCTGTGAGCGCGTGGGTTTCCGCTGGGTGCTCCGGTTTCCTCCCACAGCCAAAGGCTTGCAGGTTGATAGGTAACTTGGCTATTGTAAATTGCCCGTAGTGTAGGTAGGAGGTAGGAGAATGGTGGGTAAGGGGTAGGGTATGTGGGATTAATGTAGGATTAATATAAATGGGTGGTTGTTGGTCAGCACAGACTCGGTGGGCCGAAGGGCCTGTTTCAGTGCTGTATCTCCAAATAAAATAAATGCTGGAAGGGGATGAGCGAGCACTCCTCCAGCCACACTGATCTTCATTTGGGCAGCCGACAATGTCGCACCTTCAATTCCCCGTTCGGGGAAACGTGGCGCTACACCTGTGGGGAGAGGGGAGGAGGATTGTTTCTCTGTGTGGGAGGGGGGAGGGGGGTGACATCGCTGCAGATTGATGGGGGGGATGGGTGATGGGAAGGGGGAAATAGCAAAGCTGCCAAATTTTGGGGGGGAAGAGGCCAAATTGTTGATAAACAATTTTTGGGGTGGAAAAAGGCAGGAATGTTTTGAAATGCCATTAGCGGGGGGGGGGGGGGGGGGGTGGGAATGAATTTAATGAAAATTTAATTTTTTTTGGTCATTGAACTAACCTGGGCCTTTAGTTTTAAAATCTCCATTAGGGCTGTAAGTCCTTAAAAATGGCGCCGGCACCTGTGCAATTGTGCCGGACACCGTTGCCTGCGATGGCTCACCCGCCCCCTCTACGCGACGCAGGCGGTGGGCACCGTGGCCATGCAAATGAGCTGCCGCATTTGAAATCACGGCGGTTCTGTGATGCGGTGCCCATGCAAACAGGTGCATTTTTTAGGTCAGCCATCTATTACAGCGGCGGTTTCTTAGAACCCAGCCCAATGTATTTGTTTAATGTCTCTCCCATTTCTTTATTCCAGATTATAATTTCACCTGTTACTTGCTCCAGGGAATCCATGTTTACTTTTGCTAATCTCTTTCTTTTTACAGACCTATAGAAGCTTTTGCAATCTGTTTTTATGTCTCTTGCCAATTTACCCTAGTATCCTATTTTTTCTTTCTTTATCAATTCCTTTGTCATCCTTTGTTGAATTTCAAAATCTTCCCAATCTTCAGGTTTACTATTGTTCTTGGCAAAATTATAAGCCTCTTCCTTTAACCTAATACTATCTTTAACTCCCTTGTTAGCCACAAATCGACCACTTTTCCTGTGTTATTTATTCCTTGAGGCAATGTATAATCTTTGCAAATTATAGGACCATAGGAACAGGAGTAAGTCATTCAGCTCATCAAGTCTGCTCTGCCATTCGATACGATTATGGCTGATCATCCACTTCAATGCCTTTTTCCCACACTATCCCCATATCCCTTTTTGTCATTGGCATTTAGAAATCTGTCAATCTCTACTTTAAACATACTCAATGACTGAGCTTCCACAGCCCTCTGGGGTAGAGAATTCAAAAGATTCACTACCCTCTGAGTAAAGAAATTTTTCCTCACATCTGTCCTAAGTGCCTTCCCCCTTATTTTGAAACTGTGTCCCCTGGTTCTAGACTCCCCAACCACAGGAAACATCCTACCTGCATCAACCCTGTCGATCCCTTTAATATTTTGTAGATTTCAATGAGATCACCTCTCATTCTTCAAAACTCTACAGAATACAAGCCCAGTTTCCCCAACCTCTCTTCATAATACAGTCCCCACCATTCCGGGAACAAGTCTGGTGAACCTTCGTTGCACTCCCTCTATGGCAATAATATCCTTCCTAAGGTAAGGGGACCAAAACTGCACATAGTACTCCAGGTGCGGTCTCACCAAGGTTCTATACAATTGAAGCAGGACTTCACTAATCCTGTACTCAAATCCTCTTGTGATAAAGGCTAACATGCCATTAGCCTCCCTAATTGCTTGCTGCACCTGCATGCTAGCTTTCAGTGATTTATTGATGAGGACACCCGGGTCCCTTTGTACATGTACACTTTCGAATCTCTTACCATTTAAGTAATGCTCTGCACATCAGTTCCTGCTACCAAAATGCATAACCTCATATTTTTCCACATTATATTCCATCTGCCACATTCTTGCCCACTAAATAAGTCTATCCAAATCCCCTTGAAGCCGCTTTGCATCTTCCTCACAACACACATTCCCACACATTTTGTATCATCTGCGAACTTGGAAATATTACATTTGGTCCCCACGTGCAAATCATTGATATATATTGTGAACAGCTGGGGCCCAAGTACAGATCCTTGTGGTACCCCACTAGTCACAGCCTGCCAACATAAGAATAATCTGTTTATTCCTACTCTCTGTTTTCTGCTTGTTAACCAATCCTTAATCCATGCCAGTATATTACCTCTTATCCCATGTGCTTTAATTTTGCTAACCAACCTCTGGTGGGGAACTTTATCAAAAGCCTTCTGAAAATCCAAGTATACTACGTCCACCGATTCCCCTGTATCAATTCTGTTAGTAACATCCTCAAAAAACTCCAACAGTTCGTCAAACATGATTTCCCATTCATAAATCCATGTTGACTATGCCTAATCAGATCATTATTATCCAAGTGTCCATTTAGCACATCAAAGAACAAAGAACAAAGAACAGTACAGCACAGGAACAGGCCATTCGACCCTCCAAGCCTGCGCCGATCTTGATGCCTGCCTAAGCTAACACCTTCAGCACTTCCGGGGCCCATATCCCTCTATTCCTTTCCTATTCATGTATTTGTCAAGATGTCTCTTAAACGTCTCTATGGTACCTGCTTCCACCACCTCCCCTGGCAGCAAATTCCAGGCACTCACCACCATCTGTGTAAAGAATTTGCCTCGCACATCCCCTCTAAACTTTGCCCCTCTCACCATAAACCTATGTCCCCTAGTAACTGACTCTTCCACCCTGGGAAAAAGCTTCTGACTATCCACTCTGTCCATGCCACTCATAACTTTGTAAAGCTCTATCGTGTCGCCCCCTCCACCTCCATCGTTCCAGTGAAAACAATCCGAGTTTTTCCAACCTCTCCTCATAGCTAATGCCCTCCAGACCAGGCAACATCCTGGTAAACCTCCTCTGTACCCTCTCCAAAGCCTCCACGTCCTTCTGGTAGTGTGGCGACCAGAATTGCACGCAATATTCTAAGTGTGGCCTAACTAAGGTTCTGTACAGCTGCAACATGACTTGCCAATTTTTATACTCTATGCCCCAACCGATGAAGGCAAGCATGCCGTATGCCTTCTTGACTATCTTATCCACATGTGTTGCCACTTTCAGTGACCTGTGAACCTGTACGCCCAGATCTCTCTGCCTGTCAATACTCCTAAGGGTTCTGCCATTTACTGTATACTTCCCACTTGCATTAGACCTTCCAAAATGCATTACCTCACATTTGTCCGGATTAAACTCCATCTGCCATTTCTCCGCCCAAGTCTCCAACCGATCTATATCCTGCTGTATCCTCTGACAATCATCATCATTATCCGCAACTCCACCAACCTTTGTGTCGTCCGCAAACTTACTAATCAGACCAGCTACATTTTCCTCCAAATCATGTATATATACTACAAACAGCAAAGGTCCCAGCACTGATCCCTGCGGAACACCACTAGTCACATCCCTCCATTCAGAAAAACACCCATCCACAGATACCCTCTGTCTTCTATGACCGAGCCAGTTCTGTATCCATCTGGCCAGCTCACCTCTCATCCAGTGTGACTTCACCTTTTGTACCAGTCTGCCATGCGGGACCTTGTCAAAGGCTTTACTAAAGTCCATATAGATAACATCCACTGCCCTTCCTTCATCAATCATCTTCGTCACTTCCTCAAAAAACTCAATCAAATTAGTAGACACGACCTCCCCTTCACAAAACCATGCTGTCTCTCGCTAATAAGTTCATTTGTTTCCAAATGGGAGTAAATCCTGTCCCGAAGAATCCTCTCTAATAGTTTCCCTACCACTGACGTAAGGCTCACCGGCCTATAATTTCTTGGATTATCCTTGACACCTTTCTTAAACAAAGGAACAACATTGGCTATTCTCCAGTCCTCTGGGACCTCACCTGTAGCCAATGAGGATGCAAAGATTTCTGTCAAGGCCCCAGCAATTTCTTCCCTTGCCTCCCTCAGTATTCTAGGGTAGATCCCATCAAGCCCTGGGGACATATCTACCTTAATGTTTTGCAAGACACCCAACACCTCCTTCTTTTTGATAATGAGATGACTGAGGCTATCTGCACTCCCTTCCCTAGGCTCATCATCCACCAAGTCCTTCTGTTTGGTGAATACTGATGCAAAGTATTCATTCAGCACCTCGCGCATTTCCTCTGGCTCCACACATAGATTCCCATCTCTGTCCTTGAGTGGACCAACCCTTTCCCTGGTTACCCTCTTGCTCTTAATATACGTATAAAAAGCCTTGGGATTTTCCTTAATCCTGTTTGCCAATGACTTTTCATGACCCCTTTTAGCCCTCCTAACTCCTTGCTTAAGTTCCTCCCTACTGTCTTTATATTCCTCAAATGCTTCATGTGTTCCTAGCCTTCCAGCCCTTACAAATGCTTCCTTTTTCTTTTTGACTGGGCTCACACTATTCGTTGTTATCCAAGCTTCCCGAAATTTGCCAAACTTGTCTTTCTTCCTCACAGGAATATGCTGGTCCTGGATTCTAATCAGCTGACGTTTGAAAGACTCCCACTTGTCAGATGTTGAGTTACCCTCAAACAACTGCCCCCAATCTAAATTCTTCAGTTCCTGCCTAATATTGGTATAATTAGCCTTCCCCCAATTTAGCACCTTCACCCGAGGACTACTCTTATCCTTATCCACAAGTACCTTAAAACTTATGGAATTGTGGTCACTACTCCCGAAATGTTCCCCCACTGAAACTTCGACCACCTGGTCGGGCTCATTCCCCAATACGAGATCCAGAATGGCCCCATCCCTAGTTGGACTATCTAAAATACTGTTTCAAGAAGTCCTCCTGGATGCTCCTCACAAACTCTGCCCTATCCAAGCCCCTAGCAGTAAGTGAGTCCCAGTCAATATAGGAGAAGTTAAAATCACCCACCACCACAACCCTGTTACCTTAACATCTTTCCAAAATCTGTCTACACATCTGCTCCTCTACCTCCCGCTGGCTGTTGGGAGGCCTGTAGTAAACCCCCAACATCGTGACTGCACCCTTCCTATTCCTGAGCTCCACCCATATTGCCTCGCTGCATGACCCCTCTGAGGTGTCCTATCCTTTAGAATAGATTCTAAAATTTTCCCTACTACTGATGTAAGGCTAACAGGTCTGTAGTTCCTTGTTTTCTCTCTCCCTCCCTTCTTAAATAGTGGGGTGACATTTGCTACCTTCCAATCTGCAGGAACCGTTCCAGAATCTATTGAATTTTGGAAGATGATCACCACTGCACCCACTGTCTCCAGTGGCGCAGTGGTTAGCACCGCAACCTCACAGCTCCAGCGACCTGGGTTCAATTCTGGGTACTGTCTGCGTGGAGTTTGCAAGTTCTCCCTGTGTCTGTGTGGGTTTTTGCCGGGTACTCCGGTTTCCTCCCACCACCAAAAGACTTTCAGGTTGATAGGTAAATTGGCCATTATAAATTGCCCTTAGTATAGGTCGGTGGTAGGAGAATATAGGGACAGGTGGGGATGTGGTAGGAATATGGGATTAGTGTAGGATTAGTATAAATGGGTGGTTGATGGTCGGCACAGACTCGGTGGGCCGAAGGGCCTGTTTCAGTGCTGTATCTCTAAAATAAAAAAAATAAAAAAATAAAATCAATGGGATGTAGAATATCAGGTCCTGGGGACTTATCAACCTTCAGCCCCATTAATTTCCCCAAAACAACCTTCTTACTAATACTAATTTCCTTCAATTCCTTATTCCTCCTAATCCTTTGGATCTCTAATTCTGGGAGATTTCTTGTATCTTCCTCAGTAAAGACAGACACAAAGTAATCATTTAGCTTCTTTGCTATTTCTCTATTCCCCATTATAAATTCTCCTGACTCTGCCTGTAATGGACCCACATAATTATGAATTAATTATTTAAATGTTTGCCATTGCCTTTGAACTATCATATCTTTAATCCACATTCCTAATCTGCCTTAGTCAATTCACCCCTCATACCTACATGGTTTATTTTGTTCAGCTTTAAAACCCTAGCTTTGTACTTAACTAAATCACTCTCACTCAATATAAAATTCTATCATATTCAGATTACTCTTCGCCAGAGACTCCTTTACTACAAAGTTAGTAATTAACCCATTGTCTTTGCACAAAGCTAGATCCAAAATAGCCTGTTCCCTAGTTGGTCCCTCAACACAAGGATCTGGAAAACTATCTTGAATGCATTCCATTAACTTGCGCTGTATGATATTCCTGAAAATTTGGTTTGCCTAGTCTTTATGATGATCAAAGTCTGCCATGATTACTGTATTATCCATGTTACATGCACTACTAATTTCAACAATGACAACAACTCATATTTATATAGCACCTTTAACATAATAAAGCTTTTCAAGGCACTTCACAGAAGTATTATAAAGCAAAGTTTGACACCAATCTTGGTCAAAGAGGTAGATTTTAAGGAGCATCTGAAAGGAGGAAAGTGAGGTGGAGAGGAGGGAAATTTTAGGGACCAAATTCCAGAGCTAAGGGCCCAGGCAGCTGAACATCTCTTGCCACCAAGGGGCAGCATATAGATGAGAAATAGGACGAGGCCAAGCATAGATCTTCGGGGGATGGCAGAGGTGACGATACGAGAGTGGGAAGAGAAGCTATTGCAGATTATTCTCTGGCTATGATTATGTAGATAAGAATGAAACCAGACGTGTGCTGTTCCACCCAGCTGAACGACAGTGCAGAGGTGTTGGAGAAGGATAGTGTGGTCAGCCATGTCAAAGGCTGCAGATAGGTTGAAAAGTTTGAGGATGAATAGTTTACCTTTGTTGCACTCACACAGGATATCATTAGTGATTTTGATAAGAGCTGTGTCAGCACTGCGGCAGAGTCAGAAACCTGATTGGAGGTTCCTGATCTATACTCTGCTGGAGACTACAACTGATGTTAGGTGGCTATAAATTGCTATCACAATTGTTTTCTGCCTCTTATTGTTTCTTAACTGCACCGAATCTGATTCCAAATCTTGATTTTCTGAGCTAAAATCCTTTCTCTCTTCTATCTTTAACTCATGCTTTATTATCTGGACTACACCCCTCCTTTTTGATTTTGTGTTTCTCTTCTGAAGGTCAAGTATCCTGGAATATTTGATTGCACAGTGCTCAGTACCATTTGTGACTCCTCAGATACTGTGTCCACATGCAACACGACCTGGACAACATTCAGGCTTGGGCTGATAAGTGGCAAGTAACATTTGTGCCATTCAAGTGCCAGGTAATGACCATCTCCAACAAGAAAGAATTCAACCACCTCCTCTTGACATTCAATGGCATTATCATCTCTGAATATCCCACCATCAACATCCTGGGCATTACCATTGACCAGAAACTTAATTGGACCAGCCATGTAAATACTATGGCTACAAGATCAGGTCAGAGGCTGGTAATCTGCAGTGAGTAACTCACTTCCTGTGTCCCAAAAAGCACAAGTGTGATGGAATGTTCTCCACTTGCCTGGATAAATGTAGCTCCAACAACTCCCAAGAAGCTCGACACAATCCAAGACAAAGCAGCTTGCTTGATTGGCACCCCAGCCACAAGCTTAGACATTCCACCACCGGTGCACAGTGGCAGCAGTGTGTACCATATACAAGATGCAAAATCCACGACCTCTCCCACCTAGAAGGACAATAGCAGTAGATGCAAGGGTACACCACCATCTGCAAGTTCTCCTCCAAGTAACACGCCATCCTGACTTGGAACTATATTCCTTCCTAACAGCACCTACACCAGATGGACTGCAGCAGTTCAAGAGTGCAGCTCACCACCACCTTCTGAAGGGCAATTAGGGATGGGCAAGAAATGCTGACCTAGCCAGTGACATCACATCCCATGAAAGAATTTTTAAAAACTTGTCTCTATAGTGGCTTTTTGATCGAAACCATTTATTTATCTGTGTTATTAATTGATCTATTTGAGAGTCAGAGTCATTTTGGCACAGAAGGAGATCATTTGACCCATGGAGTCCATGCCAGCTCCCTGTAGATTCACCCAGTCAATCCCATTCCCCCACTCTAACCCCATAGCAAGTTTATTTTGTTGCAAAAGACTTGTGCATTCAAATATCGTGCCTTTAGCATTTTTCACCCTAGTTGCTAATGCCCAATTGCCTAGGTTCAGTTCTCTGTCCCTTCCTGACCCACTCTGCTGATTTTTACCCAAATTGCAACTCTGCTTGAAAATTCTCTCATTGCTTTTGAATTTATCCTTTTCTGAATCCTTCCACATCCCCCCTTCATAAGTTTAACATCCTATCAACTGTAATTATCTATTATAGTTCAAAACCAGGCTTCAATTATGCTAAGGAACCAAGGTGGGCACTTTCTTGTGGCGTCACACAATCTGAACCCCTACAATGAATGACAACATCTCTCAGAAGTATTAATACCAGCTTGATAATTCAGCTACCACCATTGGCCGACTCACAAAACGCGCATGGGAGAACACCAAGCTGACCCTCAGGGCCAAGCTGATGGTTTATAAGGCCTGTGTTCTCAGCATCTTGCTGTATGGCTGTGAAATATGAGCGACTTACAACTACCAGGAAAAGAAGCTCAATAATTTCTATCTTGGCTGTCTGCGGTGCATTATGGGTATATTATGGCAGGACAAAATCACAAATGTGGCAGTCCTCTCAAAAACAGTGCTCTCAAGTGTGTTGGCACAAATCAGAGATGGCTTTTTCCCCACCCTTCCACCCCCTCTTCACTTGCTTAAACATTATTCTTTTCTAATTCTTACCAGTTCTGATGAAAGGTCACTGACCTGAAACATTAACTCTATTCCTCTCTCCACAGATGCTGCCTGACCTGCTGAGTATTTCCAGCACTTTCTGTTTATATTCCACCTAAGTGGGTTGTTTGCTGCATGTCCACCATCTTTCATAGATGGAAGGATGCCAACACAGATAGTTCAGTTTATTTTTTATTTAGAGATACAGAAACAGGCCCTTTGGCCCACCGAGTCTGTGCCGACCAACAACCACCCATTTACACTAACCCTACAGTAATCCCATATTCCCTGCCACCTACCTACACTAGGGGCAATTTACAATGGCCAATTTACCTATCACCTGCAAGTCTTTGGCTGTGGAAGGAAACCGGAGCACCCGGCGGAAACCCACACAGTCATAGGGAGAACTTGCAAACTCCACACAGGCAGTACCCAGAATTGAACCCGGGTCCCTGGAACTGTGAGGCTACTGTGCTAACCACTGCGCCACTGTGCCACCCTGGTTGGCACCATGTATCAGCAAATCTCACACTTGGATAAAAATTATGCACAGATAAGGGAAAAATGTTTAGGAATTATGTCCTTTTACAATTAAAATATACATCATAATGAATACTCTGTTCATCATCTTATGACACCTTATTTTTAAAAGAACATTTTCTAATCACAAAGTTTAAAACCTCACTGAGGCCTAATTTATAAAGCTTTGTTTTTATTCCTACCCATTTATCGTTAAAGGCAATAGTGAATATTTGTGTAAATCTTATATATTACACAATATGATTTTAAAATCAGCTGCATACACATTTGATGTACAGTAAATATTAGCATACGGTATCGACGGAAAATAGCATATGTTATTTCTAAATTGCATTAAAATTACCTCAGACGTAATAATGGGTGGTTACTATTGATATTTCCTTTAATGTACAAAAGCTATCTTTGAACTCGAAGGGCTGATCTGCGCACAGATGGATTTTTGTTATGAATGTTTGTTAAGAATTATTTTTTCAAAAGAACAACAGGTCTGAAACGTTTAAAAAGTAAACAATTAAGCTGACAAGCTGCAATTCAGCATGCCATTTAAGTTGCTCATCAGTTAGTATCTCTAAAAGTTGTGCATTAAACCTAATACTCCTTCTCGGTAAATACCATCGATTTCCCTAAGAGCTCATTACACCACAAATACTTGTGTTTTCTCTTCTGGTCCTGCAGATGAACACAATTCTGAGACAGTCAGAAGAGGAGGAAAATGTAACTGGTTTTTCGACCAATTATTTTATAAAATCGGCACAAAAGGAAAAGGCTTTTGATGCTGTAGGTACTGAACGAATGTGTGCATTATGTACGGACTGGTCACAAGCAGTATAACTGCAGTATAGGCGCCAAAATAAAGCGAGGCCGGCAGTTTAGAATGTGGGGAAAAAAACCTTACATTAAAGAAGTAGGATTGCCTCGCTTGGCGCTGCGATCTACTGCAACTCGATGCGAAACTTTTATTTCTTCTTTATAACAGCCAAGTCCGGGAGCCGAAGACGGCGGCCAACCCAGACACTAAGAGGACAACTATATAAGAATGATCAGATAGTCGCTTATAACAAATTCTTAATTTTTAACTGCCCTAAGTGTTGGAGGACATCTTTTAAATTAAACCTACATCCATTACATGAGGTTTAAGGGGTTTATAATTTACCTTACAGTTTCTCAGAGCACAGTGCTGAAACATAAGGAACGCGGACAGAAAGACAGTCATTCACATTTAGGGATTTTTACATAAGAGACATTATTAAAGGCTTGTACTTGTTATATATTTGTTGGCGAGTTATTGGTGGCTTGTGTAATATTCAAGAATGAAGGCAGGGGAAAGCTTGATTTTGGGAAAGAATTGGTATTCTACCTTTTGAAATAAATACTGAATTTGCATGAAGGTTTGGTTTACTGGTTCGCAGCTTTAATAATACAATTTTAGCGGAAGGACAGCCTATATGGCGGTACTGGACCGAACTTGTCAATCGACAGGTAGATTACGCATTTGGAAATTGGCGCACACCGATTATGCGCAATTTGCAGCTTAAGGCCGAATGGCCTCCTTCTGTGCTGTAACCATTCCGTGATAGCGTATCTTGAACGACAAGATTTCTTACAAAAGCTTAAACTGCTCTAAGTTTCGAGTACTGTCATATGGCAAGGCGTCTCCAGCCTAAATTTCTAACAGATCAGGTCATCGGCTTTTATTTTGAAGCCCCGTGCATTGATTTAACGCAGCTAACAGTGCAATTATTGCTGGAAAATGGAAAGTATGAGCCTCTGTGCGCAATATATATGTTAAAAACTCGAATTCTCTTCGCACTTTATTCTACATTTTTCCGACTCAATATTGCAAAATTACCTTTCGAAAACTTTAAGGTAGTTTTGCCTTTGTAGAACAGTTTTATCATGAGATGTTGCTATTCTACAGCTTCCATCATGACGCTGTGACAATAAGTACAGATTTGGGGTTGTGATAAACCATACTAACCAAACGGATCCCAGCTGCAGAGTAATACCGAAGAATTGTTCTTTTCGCCATTCATTTCAAAATGAGCAAAGACTTGTTTGCTTCTGTTAACATCAACGGAACGAAAAATAATCTAAATTCTTAATAATTCTGTATCATTCCTAAGTAGTCTGTCTCCATTTTGCAGCGAACGTTTCTGAAAATTTGACTTTATATAAGTAAATGCCAGGGTCTTTCTATAAATTGTGTGGTTGTGTGAAATATCGCGGAATACTGTGCATATGATTTATCATTCGGACTGATGCCGATTTCCCTTCTACACACTTCCTGGTATTAAGTGCGAAAATGATGTTTAAACTAACGATCAATATTATCGGATTTCAAAATTTTATATCAATGCTACAGGATAAGAGAAAGACCAATCCTGAGGCGGTCTGTAAATATGTACGAGGATATATGCCCATCTCCACCAACATTACCGTGTAATGGAAGAAATTGTACACTTTCTATTAGTATATTAAAGTATACTTCTGATGAAGGGTCACTGACCCGAAACGTTAACTCTGCTTCTCTTTCCACAGATGCTGCCAGACCTGCTGAGTGGTTCCAGCATTTCTTGTTTTTATTATAGTATATTAAAGTAATTCCGCTGTCATTCAAAAATGTCATATTATTCAGTATGAATATTTGGAAAGGTATTGGATACAAATGATTGTGGAGTTTGTTTAAATATTTCTACTTTTGATTAATAATGTGCACACATATGTATGTCGATAGCAGAGTCAGAATATGAGAGAGGGTGTTGATTTGTCCTGTGCTGTCAGCCGTTTTTATTATTCCTGTATCTTGATGCTTGACTCCGTGCTTATTTTGAATGTAATATTAAACTCCACTATTGTTTGCAAATGTAGAATATTAACTATCACAAGACAGCAGCTATTGCATTGCTAAATTCATGGCATGGCCTCTTAAAATGATAAATCGGCCCGTACAACCTGAAGTACGTTTGTTTAACCTTATGGGCAAAACTATCAAAAGGTCAAAACTGGGATAGTCCTGTGTATAGACTCAGTTAATTATTTCGAAACAAATTGCCTTCTTATGTTGTAGATTAATACTGTACTGACTGCACACGCGTGTTGTTATTAAAGTGAATTTGGAAATGCAAGAAGCGTTCATCGTTTTCAGTTTGAAAAAAAGGTCATTGACAAAAACAGCGACTGCCCAACTAAAACAAGCATGTTCACCTAGGCTGATTAATATTTTAAAAATATTTCAAACGAAGCCCACAAAAATCCCTGAATTACTTTTGCCTTATTCTTCACAATCCGCAAAGACAGTTAGCGGTCTCTTTAGCAGAGGTGAAAAGTATACAAGAACTTTGTTAATCTTCTGATCCCAAGAGCATGTGAGACCGCATTTTAGGAAACACATACTTTTGAAAGTGTTTAAATATAAACTTTAATTTACTGATTATTTGTGAACTTGAAATTATTTAAAAGAACCCAGCTGATTTCTGTACATTCTGTAACTACTTAAGCTGTGCTTTAAATCATCCAAACCTTTATAGTTCGGTACCCTCTGTGTTCAGTGCAGACACAATATATATTTTAAATTTACCCTGCACGTTTGATGATGTGACACTGTTGGATAAATATTTCTTCCACAACTATTTGCGTTCTTAGTACTGAAAATACACTTGACCGAAATGTATTCCTCCCCCATACAATGTCATAAATATTCCCGCAATATTATCTCAGTTGTCTTATGTGTGCATTTCACTTCAAACCTTTCTTCATCCTGTCAAATTGCCTTAGCTAGTCTATTTGTCCAGTGGCGATTGATGATTGAGAATTGAATAGCTGATTTGACTATTTTAGATAGAGGTCGTTGGCTGGTATTAACAGTGTGGTTGTGTTGCGTTCAGGAAACATTGACTAATTCACAGCAGTTTACTTTAAAATTAGATCAATTCATTCTGAGCTTTATTTGCCCTGACTTTCAGATAGCATCGCTCATTCAGCTTTACTTGCGGCTTTGAATATTATTTGTCTTCTTGCATAAACTTATAACGCATATACTTCATGCTGTGACTCCTCGCTATTGTGCACATTGAAAATACAGACAAACCTACAAATATTTCTGAATTCGAGTAACTGCAGAAATTGGACGGACACTAACAATTCACAAATTTACAATCTGGGAAAATTGGTCCCAATATGATGTGCTTGATAACTTTTTTGTTTTTAGTAGTCTGTTAAGATCTCATGGTAGCTTTATGAATGCTAAATAATTCGGGATTGCATTGTAATTTGCAATCTTTCAACGAAGTAAATCGTTATAGTAAAACAATATCTACTGACAACAGTCTTGTTAGCTCTGCAATGGTGGCTGACCATTTCTGTTTCAGTGCTGTCATAAAACTAAACCCGAGTATCGATTAGGACGTCAATGTTTATAGAGAAGATTACTCAGAACGTGACCTGTCATTAGAATGGGGCAATAAAGTATAATTAAATATTCATTTATTCAGTGATAGAATGAACTTTGACCTCAAACAAGGATAACAATTTGCTTAATACCCTGTATTTTGGTGTGGATTCTGAGAGGGTTTTTTTGTAATTATGCGTCGTTTGCTTACACCATGTCACTGGTGTAAGGGATTTGTCTGGAGTTTGTAGCTGAGGCTCACTCCGAGCTAAAACGGGAACGCTAATTTGAAAATGACCCAACGCTGAATTAATTTCGGCTTGAACTTTCGGTGAACTGGAGATTAAACAAGGCTGAGCAGGCAGAGTGGAACAGTTTCTTAGCTATAGGGTCTTCAGTCAGCCTTTCACATTGAGTAAATATTGATCAGTTTTAATCTGATTGCCCTGAAGGAAAATGCAGAGTCTCTACATTGAAAAGGTAAATTCAAGAGGGTGAATCTTTGAATGGAATGAACGGCGAGGGTGATCTCTTGCTTATCCTGAAATGCTTCAGCTCTTCGCCGATTTTATTTAAAAACCAGCTTCGAAGAAAGCGACCGTATTCATGAGAGATTAATTCAGTATAAAAAGTGACGTAATGTAAGAATAAGAGTGAAAATTGGCTCGTACAGGGAAAATAATAGAAGTAAAACCTATACAAGATAAAACTTATTCAAGGTTCAGTGTTAGATCTTAGATGACTGAACTACTTTAACGCAGAACATTGCGGCGAATTTTCGATTCTTTCCGAATATAAATTCTACCTCAAGTTAGAAGATTTGGAAGCGCAGTAAAGATCTGCTATAACTTTGCCAGTACATCATAAGATATCGTGTAGGAAAGTGAGCTCATCGCTATAGTGATCCTTTTTGTAGTTTTTTTTTCGAAAAAGCTTTCACCTTCCAAGATGTGATATAGTTTGCTATTCAGAAATGTGCGAACGATAATTTTTGAATGCATTGTATCAGCATTTACATTGTATATATATATCAACTAATAGGTACATGAATTGATAAAAACTCCGAAAAAGGAACAAGATTTTTTTTTCTTTTTCCATAGAATCGTACTGCATGTTTAAAGTAGCGAGGACTGAGGTGTACGGAGTGAGAAAGCAAACGGATTTCACCGCGATTGGATTTTACACCTATCACTAGCAACAGATGGCGAGGCATTACTCCTGCGTAATAGCGGAGACCTTGAAATTCAATAATATCTGCTTCGAAAGTTTTGGAACCCCAACTAATTATAGTTGAACTTTTAAAAATAAAGTATTATATAAAATCTAAAGTGTTTATTTCGAGCTTTGTATTTCCAGCCTACTTGGATTCTTCTCATTTCCTACATTACAACAGTGACTATACTTCATGGTCTGTAAAGCGCTTTTGGACCTCCTAAGGTCGTGAAAGGCGCTTTATAAATGCAAGTCTTTCTTTTGCCTTTTATCTGAAATTGTTTAAACACTTCTTTTCATATTTTAAACTCTAGTTATTCTCAATGTATTACAATTAAAATAGATGGCGAAGTTAACACCCACTTTATTAGTTATAAAGAGTCAGACTTTTGTATCGAAAAGTGATATTGCTTAGTTGATTTCGAGTTTTGACTTTGTACAATTTGTTTCCTTTAGTAAGCAGGAAGTGATACTGGAAACGCTGAGTATCAAAAAAGACAGAAGTTGAAGTTTTCTTTGAAGTTCTTTTGCATCAACTGCAACCTTCCAAAGGCAGACAGCTCTATAGCAGACATGTCCCTTGATATGGCCGACGTGCCCTAAAACACCATCGACTTTTGCTATTGACGCCAAACTGCATCTAATCATGTTGATTCTGAAGCAAATGCCTGTGACATTCTAGTCACGCGGCGTCAGCGGTTTGCTCAGTCAAAACAATACAAGGAAAATAGTTTAGTTTAGAAAGTTGATTCTACAATCTTGCATTTTTTCATTTCTTTACATTCCGCTTACTCGAGTATATTTATGTGAAATCAGTGAAATCTTTGGTGCAATAATCTGAAGCAAAGCTTCAGTTGATGACAATGACTGTCTTTGGAGAGTGCGTTGTTTACATATATGTAAATAAGCAATTCAAGGTGAAAAGGTCAGTGCTTAGATCTGGTATGTGTAGCATTTAACATGGCTTGAAAAGCTTCTTAAAAGACACGCAGATCCTTCCAATGAGCAGAAAACGTGTCCCATTTGACTTTTGATTCAGTTAGCTTGAACCTGGTTGAAACCTGATGATTTTCTCTGACTCCATGGCTTATCAATTAAAAAATCTAAAATAAGTTAAATGCATGTAATGTAAAAAGTACGCGGGCAATGATGGAAGAAAAAGTTTTAAACACTGTTTATGGAAAGGGAAGAGAAACGGCCACATACTTGATTATAATAGAGAAGCGCAGCATTTTAATAGAATTTATTATTTGGACCCGTAAATTCTGTTCTGGATTTCAGTCACAGAAAATCTCAGAACCGTCTCAAATCACGTGCTGATTGTATATAACATCTAGTCACACAGTAGAACTGATAAAACTCAGTAATGAGTAGGTACACACTGACAGCATTGTATCATGCAAAATTCCAGACACAAACCACAAGGAAAACAATCGTTTGGCTATAAATTACATTAACAGGTAGCTCATGACATCAAGTTCAACAGATATCGGAGTAAACGTGATCATTCTGAGGTATTTTAACAAGGTGCTACTGCTGGGCTTGAGACAACCCACGTACGTTTTGGAGGGGGACACATATTTAACATCTTTCAAATTTTACATAGCCCAGTGCAATGAAGTATATGTAATTTCTGTACATGTAACCTTCCCCAGTTTAAGGAGAGCTTCTCTATCGACCCAGCTCTGCTTGCTGCAAGTACAAGAAATGTTTTGCTTACACTTCGATTCATTGATCACATTTTGTTTATAAAAACTCTACATCTACATCATATAATGGTCGCTTGACCCTGGCTTTCAGCATTATTTTTAGAAAATATTCGTAAAAAGATAAAACTCTTGAGAAAATATATACAACCAGCGCAGCTTACAATATATATGCAACACATTAAATTAAAATAGGACAATTATATTATACAGTAGTTGGTTCTTAGTGTAAACACTTTTGTAATAGTGCATCTCTGGTTCGTTTAGAGATTGACAGATTTTTGTTCCAAATAAAATATCTTTCTTTTGGTTTGTTTCCCAGAAATTTATATAGCATTACATCTTTCCCTTCTAACTTAAAACAACGAGCAAATTAAATAGTTCCTAATTTGGGCTTGTTTTCGGAATGTTTCAGCCTGAAGTATTAATAGTTTCTGAGGTAGATGATGATGGGGAGGGGGTCGATGAGGTAGAGTTACATTTGTCTGAGGTGTCTTCTGTGTTTGCTTCACTCCCAGGCGTGGCCGGAGAAGCTGAGGTAAGACCCTCCTTTTCCCGTTTTTTCTGCTTCATCCGCCGATTCTGGAACCAAATTTTTACCTGGGTTTCGTTGAGCTGGAGGGCAGCAGCGATTTCCACCCGCCTGGCCCGAGTCAAGTACTTGTTGAAGTGGAACTCTTTCTCCAGCTCCGTTAGTTGCTTGGTGGTGAAATTGGTTCTCACCGTATTGGGCTGACCGGCAAAACCATACTCTCCAGCCTTTCCTAAATCAGTAAAAAGAAGTCACAAAAGTCAGGGCAAATTTAGAAGACAAAATGTGACAAGTGCTTGGGATTGCTGGGTTAGTTTTGCTGCATTGATAATCAATCATTGCCGTTCCAGTAGTTTGGAAATGTCTTGTCAGGAAAGCTTAAAAGGATTACTCTACAACTGTTACACGTCATCAGCTAGCTGATGTTTAAATTATGTTTCACAGAATGCTGATAAGACTGGAAGAAAGAAATAGATCAAAGAAAAAGACAATTTGGAGGAAAGGTGAGGCCATCAGACCAGCTTTAACAACATGCAACAGATAAAGATTTTTTACTCCAGTCTTTCACGCTTTGCTGTCACTTTTCCCACCGGATTTGCTAGGATCTATTTTCACCTTACAATTACCTGTAGAAAGCAATGCACATAGAAAACTGAAATTACCTGTTTTTGGAGGATTCCTCTTCACTTTCATCCAGTCAAAGGTCTGTGCTGGGGGAGGGGTCTCAGCAGACGGGGAGCAGCAGGCTTCCTGGTGACTGCCATGAACGGGTGACAGAGAGTGACAACCTGCAGCGAGGGCTAAACCCTGCTGTTCTTGCCCGTAAGGGTGATGGGGATATTGGCCTGATCCTACCATCCCGCCATAACTGTGGTGATGAGGGCTAATAGCTGAGGCAATATTTCCAGGGTAGACAGCAGGAGCACACTGAGGGTACCCTCCGTTGCCATCCGTCTCTTGATTCAATGAGTAGTGATGACTGTAGCCTGTGTTAAAGCTCTGTGCTGGGTAGCCTGCCCCACAGTTGGGGTGGGCACTGTAGGAGATGCCCAGGTTGTTGGGATGTGTATAGTTACTCTGGTGATGGTGATGATGATGAGGAGGAGCACCTATTTGGACACTTCTGCTCACGATATAGCGGTCATCAGCGTTGCAGTTATTATTACTAACGGCACAAGACTGATAAGTTGTAATTCCTTGATCTGCATGGTAACTTCTGGAAGAGCAGGTCCCAGTTTCTCCGTTAATGATGGAATAATCTAGAAAGGAGTTCATCCTTGCATTGTCCATCTGTCACTGGGGTAAACAGCATATAAAGTGACTGTCCACCAACCTGGATGGCCCGTGCCAACTTGCCCACTTCCTCAATGGGGCTGAAAGAAAATGATATCAATATACAGTGGTGTCGCCACGTGACCAAATTCGTCCAATCGCGGGGTTCCCTGCGAAGTTTGCATGTGATCGATCACTGTTTTAGTGGCATTTAAATTACAAACGCTCTTCCATCAAGGTTACGCCATTATTAGCCCGCAAATGCATTATACTTCAAAGCATGCCCGGCAGAATGCAGCAGGGATGTGTTGAAGATGCAGGTACTGTTTCGCTCGGGTCTGCATTGCCATTAGAGTTACCGCGAATCGCGCGTCTACAATGGGGGCAATTATCCCGTCTTCTTCCGCACAGTAGCTTCTCTGTCAGGTAAGAAAAGCCGCAGGATTAAATACCCAACAGCCAGGACCTAAACGGTTAAAGGAATGGTGTTTGTGTAGCGTCGCTCCACTGTGGAAAAGGAATCCGGTATTCCTCTCGAGTGTCTGCTGTAGCATTGTGTGTGAGCGGCGTTTTTTTCAAGCATAACTCGATGATATGTAGGTCGGAAAAGCTATGCAAAGCGAGTCTATGATGTGTCAGACCACTTCGTGCATTTTAATGAAAGAAAGTACAGGTAACTGCTACATTTCATTCAGGCATGGGATAGCCTGTGCATATTATGAACTGATTCTACCCTTAGTGCTAATCCGTGCAACGTAATTGAAGACGACCCTCAAAACAAAGGGTAAAATGATTGATTGGATTAAGAGTTTTATGATGTAAAGATTTGTATTTAAGTTGTGTGTGATATGGTGTGGGCTTGTAAAGGGAGGCGCCATGCCTTCACTGTGCAATAATGTCACAAGGAAGCGTGCAACAGCCTATCAAGGCCTGGCCTTTGCCTGTCCTCCGGTTTCTAGCTATTGGCATGGAAATGAGCAGCCTCTTCAATCGAATACAGGCTGGCAGGAGCATCCCCTCACTATAGGGTTACAGGCAGCCAAAGAGTCTTCTGTATTATATTGGCTGCCTGCCTTTATTCTGGTTGCAGCGGGAATCAGAGATTTTTTCCACACAGATATGAATAATAACTCCCCTTGGCTAAGGCATAATGTAACCAAACGTGGTCGATTGGAAGGCGCTGCCGCCCATCTGTCAGCTTCCTGTAGAGTTCTCTCCGAGCAGTCAGGGTCGGTGCTGATTTGAGATCTATCTTTTGCACATTACAGAGTGACGTGGCTCAGGGTTAGATACAGTAATTTACTCGGATTAATTAATTATGACAAACAGTGGATTACGGTCCTACTGTAAGCAAGCATTGCGGAATGGCGACCACACGTGGAACTTAGAGATTATTTCGGTTTAGATTTAGGCTTTGTGAAATTTGACAACTAATTCATGAAAGTAAATGTCCGACTAAGGTTTGTGAAATATTTTGAGTGAGTCTTCACAAATCACTTAACTGTAGTATTCCACAGCTCTTGAAGCGGAAATAGCTGATTATTGTTCTTTGTGGCCTGTGTGTGTTTTAATTATTAAACGGACTTCATGAGATTAGCAAAAATTGTCCAAAAGAAAATGTAACAGGAGTGTTTTTTTTTCAATATATACTTCTGACCAATGGAACTTCTATCGACTGTACAGAATATGATGCTTTTACTCCGCGACCTATCTATCGACTGAAGCTCAGTAAAGCTCCAGTTTTAACTCTCCAAGTCAGTAATACACTTAAGCAGACAAAACAAACACAGAAATGAATTGCAATTCACTCGGACAAGCACAGGAAACCTTTTTGCAGAGTATAAAACATCTTTCGTTTCTGTGTGCTGTACCCTGAAAATTTATTTTTTTTCGCCTTGTATTAGACGGCAATTAGAAATCATACTTTAGTGCATTTCCCCCTCTTTCCATATGCTCGTAAATTAGAACAAATGAACAGCTTCACTGTAACAATCCGCTCCGCCATCTTTATTTCCTGGGTCTGAACATTCACTGTAGCGGAAACTGCCCGCTGAAGAAATCTGGATTGGATCTTTTTTTAAAAAATGTCTTTAGTACTTTTCGGTTTGAATTCTGCAAAAAAAAACTCCTCCCTTCCCCCACTGGAATGCTTTCCTTAAAGTAGTTTTCCCAACTATCCCGTGAAATATCTGTATCTTTCCCCGCAACCCGTAAACCAAAGACTGACTTTTAGTATTTTAGGGTGGTTGCGGTCGCCATGCGCCATTGAGAATGGCCTGAAAGCCTGCGGTGCTGAGTAACCGGGCTTTCGGGGTAAAAACACATCTCCCAGTAAGCTGCCCATTATGTCATGTAAAGACTTGGTTAATAACGACAGGTTATCGACAATGTGTCACTATTTGCCCGTGCGGTTTGCTTTTAATAAGGAAGTATCGCTTTCCCGATACACAATACAGCAGCCTGATAAAGAAAGTAATAAAAACGCCTTAACACAAAACCAGTAATACAATGTGCAGTAAAAGTCCTTCCTATTATTTCCCTGCTTAATGATTAAACAATTGGAACTCCAGTCCAACAGTAACATCGTTGTAAATCCTTACGTGGTAAGTCCCAATTCGAACTGAGTGTCAGCAGCAGCAATAGAAAGCGCAGTGCTCTTTATAAGAAACAGTGAAAATGAATTACGACTCAACGCCTACAAGTTTCAAGCTGACAGGGGTTCCCCGGTCCAAGCAAATACGTAAGATGTTTTTTTGTTATGTACTGCTGCGATTGATCCATTTGATGACATTCTCATTCATAAAAGGGATTTGATTTATGAGTTTGGGAAGAATTACCTCCAGAACCGTTCCTGTCACTGCTTACGCAGAAGCCCAACGTGTTTCAAACGACAACACAAACACATATGCACCGCTAGTTTCTGTTGAATCGAAATAAGTATTACAACAAGTTCTTCGGGGGAGGGAGCCTAGAGGGAGAGGAGGTGTTACAGGAGGATTAAAAGAGAATGGTTGCCTAAAAATCCTCATGCACAATAAGGATGCATTCCTACAGCTGTTATTTCATTTATACATATAGTAATGCACTAAACGCCAGAATATGCCTTGTGTTTTTATAAAAAGTGGGCCAAGATTTGAGATCATGTTTTCTGAAGACTTTTTCAAAAGGAAGATTGTAGCAAATTAAACATTTGTGCTGAATAGATTTTTGAAGAACCACACTGACGCTCTCTCGAGCTCGCTTTTTTCTTTAAAATGTTGTGACTCTTAATTAAATAAAATCGGTTTTCCATATTACATTTCTAATGTACGATTTCTTAGTAAAATAATAAACTGCGTGATAATGCGGGAGTTTCTTAGGCCCAGCTGTTTTTTTTGTTGTTGAAAAAAGCAGGTTTAACGGCGCATGACGCAGTGAAACATATGGGAATCTATATTGCAGATGATGACTGGCAGTCAGCGAGATAAGGAATAGAGGAATCAGCGTTAAAGATTAGCTACTGACATCAACAAATAAAGACGTTTGTTTAGTAACAAGCACACATGGGCATGAACACTCCTAAACTTTTTTCCTTCTTTCCTAGATTTTCTGACTGGTGGCAGGTGTATCCATGGGGTGTGTACTGAAGAAGATTTTGCTACGAAATATTACTAATTTCTATATATAGCATTCTTTTTGCCTTTGTTCAGTTTGTTATATCAAAGTGTTAATATTAAAATGTAGCGCCACATATTTTGTGTCATTTAATAAAGGCAATATTAATATATTTCCCGAGTGCGTGGCTCTGTGCCACAAACAGTTTCGGTCAAAGTTTTCAAACCCAGCTTTATTGTTGTTTCTGTGGAGTCATAAATAAAGATCTTGGATTCTTTTATTCTTCTTCAATAAATGCTGATATGAAAAAAGTAAAGAACGAGACTGACCAGACTGCTCAATTTTATTAATGCATTTATGTCAAAAAGAAATGAAATATTTATTAAGTGAAAATAGTCCTGAGAGAGAAAATGCTTCAGGATGGCTACCTGTAGCGTATAATATTTTGCTCTATCAAATTATTTATGACAATGTACCTTAAAATAATACGAAAGTGAAAAAGGGAAAAGTAGAGATTGGTCGATTTCTATGCAATAATTTTCATGAGGGACCCATGTCTTGCTGGGCGACGAGTTATAAAATACGGGGCATTAGTCCAAAGACAATAACTAACTTTTGCATTTATAGATGGGCCTCGAACACATTCAAGTTAATTGAAAGGAAAAAATACTGACCATTTGAAAGGAACTGAAGGAAAGAAAACGAATTTAAAAGAAGGCATATTCTGCTCACAGCGACTTTTCAGTTAGTAGTTCAAATGCTGCAAATCGATTGTGGTTAGAGTATCCGTAAAAAAGTCAAAACTGTCAGCAGAAAGATCCACAGGGCTGTCCAGGGACCCTGGTAAACTGGGCGATACTCCATCTGAAAGCTGTAAGCAGGATTCTGTGGAAAATACGTTAAAATCCTGTAAAGAAGGGACATCAAGGGCCTCTGGACTGTCATTGTTCAAGCCAGCTGCACAGTTCTGGGCCATTGTTGACAGGCAGTTTTGAACAGTGGGTGACTGCTGATGAAAATGTTTTAGATTTTTCTCATTGCTGGGTAAAGGCGAAACTGGGAAACTTTGGGATTCTCCATTGTGTAAATTCTGCGCCTGCTGTTGAGTCAGTGCATTGGATTGAAAAGTATAGCCTTCCCTGTCCAAGAGAGCGCCTGTAACATTGTTGATGCCTTGCTCAAAGAGTGACTTCTCTTCGTCATCTTCAGTCTGTCCACTATCCTCCAAATTCTTAAATTTGCCATCGCCGTTTTGGTTTTCTTTGCACTGGGTCTGTCTTTTGTGCTTCATTCGTCTGTTTTGAAACCATACTTTCACTTGTCTTTCAGTCAAATCAAGCAAAGCTGCAATCTCCACCCGCCTGGGTCGACACAGATACTTGTTGAAGTGAAATTCTTTTTCCAGCTCCAAAAGCTGCGTGTTTGTGTAAGCTGTCCTTAACCTCCGCGATCCCCCACCTGTATTATCCGGAATTTCATGAGTTTCTACAAATAAATAGAAGTGAAAAACAATAATAATAGTTTACAGTCACTTGAACCAAAATTATATAAAATATAGACCATCCACTGCAACAAAATGGCCGCCTGAATGCAGTAAACCCATTGTTTCAATGTCTGCGGCTGTGGCGTCTGCCACTGGCTAAAATATTAAATATATTGCAAAATACACGTGCATCAAAGCCCAATCTTGTAGTAACGTTTACAACAGCCTTTCCACATTTGGTGATCTCTGCATCAGCTGCTTTACCATGAAAGTGCGCTCATCTATCACTC
This sequence comes from Heterodontus francisci, assembly GCF_036365525.1. Taxonomy (NCBI): domain Eukaryota; kingdom Metazoa; phylum Chordata; class Chondrichthyes; order Heterodontiformes; family Heterodontidae; genus Heterodontus; species Heterodontus francisci. Next base: position 74,704,627 of record NC_090372.1, read on the forward strand.
TTCATTACTGTCAAATATCAAAACTCTAAGATGGGGAGAGCACAGAAGGTCATTTTCTGACTAGCTGGGCAAATAAATCATCCTCCATTAAATAAGTTGGAGAAAGTGCTTCGATCTCTTAATTATTAACTAGCAACAAAATAAAACTGATTAAACAATTCATGCAAATAAGCGAGTCTAAGTTAAGACAATAATTCGAAATGAAACGTCTTTGAGCTGACCTTTCTGGGAAAGACAGGATGCTGCGGGTCCAGAAGAAGCAGGCAGGTGATTCTTCTTGGAGTTTTTTTTCTCTTTCATCCAGGGGTATTCCGGAGGTAGAGTCGCGGCTGGTAAAGGGCTTGTGCCATTTGGGCTCTGTTTTGGCCGGCTTTGGCGAGGGTGACTGCTGGGATTCAGGCTGGGGATGGTTTGCTCAAAAGGAGGAGGAATCACTGTCGAGTGTGAAAGCGTCGAGTTCTTGATTGATGAACTTTGAAATGTATCACCGACAGGGGGAAAAGATGTCAGGCACTCAGCAAGCGACGGCTGACTATTGATAAAACCAATTTCTCGTTCAAATTCGTAATTCATTGCCGTCTCCACAGAACGTAGGGGGAGAAAGTTAGGTGTTAGTTATTTTTTGGCCCGTTAAAAAAAAATAAATATCGCTGCTGTTTTTTTTTTCTAATTCACTGATTACAGCCGTATGGGGACCGTGCTACTATTAAACTATTGAATTCATGGAGACAAGGTTGAAATTGGACCGAATTCGCTGTCACATGATTGCGTCTGCCCAATGACAATTTGGGGTTTAATCAAAAGAAGGCACTGTCTATGTGATTGATCCAAAAAGTCGGAGAGAAACGCCTCATTCAAGGCCAGCAGTGTTTTGATTTCCACTTTTTGATCCATCTTCCCATAATAAATGTGAAAAAGATTTTTGTTTTAAAGCTCGTGGAAATCAGCTCATTCAGCCTTGCCTCTTTCTTTCTCTCTCCCTCTCTGTCTCCTGCACACTTGCTGGCTCCTCTTTCTCTGTGTGTTACCGACTGTCACGAAGACGACTTGCACCTCACAAATCATCTTGCACCTAAATCTGACGCCTAGAGTCATTAACAAAGTAATCCATTAATCTTCAAAGTTTTGACACTGGACCCCAGAACCCAGCCACATAAGAAGTTACACAGACGAAGCTACAGCCATTTGCTTCATGTTTTCGTTGGGATTTCGGTCTCCTTATTATTATATTTGTATAGTACTGGATATTCTTTGATTATTGTGCTGTACGAAGGCAATAATTCAAGCAGGAGGTCGAATATGGTGGTGATTCTGGATACTACACTTTTCTTATAATCGTTTGTTTATGACCAACGAAAAACGTAAAAGGCGTATCACTGAAGGTATTGTATTCTCTTGTGTTTTGTGAAATTTGTAACATCTAAAGATTAACTGCAAGTGAGAATAGATTACTGTGTTTAAAACACACACGCACACATACATAAATATACACACAATCATATATAAACATATAAAATAAAACGAAACGGTTTTAATAAAACGAGAATTTGAGGGCATGGACTAAAATAAACTGTACGTTTTGCATCCACAAATTTCAATTTCTATTTCCTTTTAAAAAATGAACAGTACTTCTATCTAAATTGTGAAGTGGTGGGGTGGGGGCGGTTAAAGCTGTCACGATGCACTTATATTCGTTATGGCCGTGCAGTATTTAGTAAATATATTAGCACTTAAGAAAAAAATCCTTCACCATCACGGAATTGTAAAGTGCTGGGATTTTGTTGAACTGAGTAAAATGGAAATAGCAGTGGTTTTCTTGGCCTCCGTTTTGCTTATACCGCAAACAAAGCTGTAAGGAAGTATGTGCGCTATCAATCTTGTTCGGCAAAAGGTCTGACAGCTTTTGGCCCCCAGAACACATTTAAAGCTTCTCTCTGCAATGTCGAATACCATCAACAAGAGAGTGTGAATCCTGCTTGTTACTTTAAATGGTTACAGAAAATATTTTATTTATCATCATAGCATATTCAACACTACTGAACAGCAAGGGGTGAGTTCATAGAAAATATATAATCATTTATAGTAGCTAGCCTTCTTTCAAGTTTGAACTGTAGGTTTTCATGCTAAGCTACAAATGGAACGACCTTTTTGCAGTTAAATGGGGCTTTTGTATGTGAAATGTGTGTAGGTGTTGGCGTTCTGCAGATTTTCACAGCCTTTCAGTTGCAAGGGCATGTGGGCGAAAGCAAAGCCCATTTGAATCAAATTGTTGGCAACATAAAACGGAATGAAACATAAAATAATGTATTTTAAGATATAAAAATGCTGATTTTATTAATCCGTTTGCTGCTTGGAAAATTTAGGGAAAATACACGCATCCTGCTGAGAATGCTTCAGTTCTGTAACGCTTACGGCTTGAAGAAAACATAGAATCGCGTTCTGGGTGTTTATATACATAAGTAAATGGTAGTTAGATTGTCACTATTTTGTCAGTAAATCATTATTGTGTTCTGTGAGTAATTACGTGGCTTTATATTGTTTTTGAGAACGGACATTTTAGCTGGTTGGAAATTGGAAGCGTCATTCTGAAATAACAGTTAAGGGAAAGTAATAAATATTGACTAAATATTACACTTATGTGGAATGTTTCGTTGCAAATTAATATTTGAAAATCTGGCAAACTTGCCAAATAACTTTTCAGCATTTCATTATGCAACCTTTCGGATCACGACTAAAACAAGACTTTTAAACAGCGTTCTCTCGTTAATTTACGTGTACTGAACAGAAAGTTGGCCCTCGCGATAAGACCTCACAAAATAATTTCGTTCAATCTGAATTTATAAAACTTGTGCTTTATGATGGCTTATTGGTGACATGCAGTCTATGTTATGTTTAGGCTGCATCATTCGTTTCGTCAATATGCACTTTAATTGTATCACATTTAAAACATTGCTAGCTGAGTAAAGAAAGTCTCATATGTATTTTGGATAGGAAGATAAATTAGACAGCATGTCCTTTGGGAAGCTCTGACAGCGAGATGCCGACAACATGGCGTCTCCTTTCTCGGCGCTTAGGCTCTGCCACATGGAAATTAATTTTATTTTTTAAAAATGGAGTACTAAGTTTTCTTCTTCCTACTTTTCCACAATTTAAAAACCCTATGGATACAATTTGCAATCGGTAATGGGTTCTTTAAAACTGATCTTTGCATAATAAATTAATTACTGTCCACGCCATCTAGTCTCAAAATATTATTTTTGAAATCAATAATCTAGATAAGGGAAAATTGTTAAGCAACGATCTTACGAATAGAATGGTACACTATCACTATATTTTTTACTTTTAAGTTTTATTTGTTGGCGGGGAAATGCGCACTGGGACATTATATTGAAAAAGGTTTGGTCATTGGAATTAAAAGGAATATTTATAAATGTTGAATTGCTGAATATTTTACAGATCGTGTTTTGTATTTTTAACAGAACAGCTTACTGGTGAAAGAACAAATGTAAGGGAGTGAATTTTATCTGAAATCACGAGCACGTTTTAAAATATAGGACATGCTAGCAACATTTTTTTTTAAATGGTTCGTTCGTACCTTATTTGAAATGGTTGAATATTAAGCGGTAAGTATTTTTTTTCAAAGCACCGGACTCTGAACAGGCATGACCCATGTCTAATGTTTCATTTTAGAAAATTCAGCTAAAATTGTCCTTTTTTTTTTAGAACCGTGGCATATCTGGAATTTGTGTATTCAGTAGCTGGAATTTTAAAAATATTTTCCAGTAGTGTTTCTAAATCAGATATTAACTTTAGTAATATCAAGCACTTCTGAATCCTGACGTTTTCTCCTCTTCTCTCCCTCTCTGCATGTACAGGATTCTTTGGAAAACGGACCGAGAAACGGCGGCAACAGTAATGTTTCTTGGCTGGCGAAATATTGTTTATCCAATGCAATAGCTGTACTTTTTATATGTACCTTATATGCATCTTGATCCAACCAACCATTATTAATAATAAAAAAATGAAGTTAGTAATGCCTTCTTGTAGATCTTTTTATTTCTTGCGTGGGGCAGAACTGGGTCCTTTTTTCGGCCTCAATAAATGCAGCATTGAAGACAGATGCAAGCCACATGATAATGGATGATGTTACAGTGTGGGGGTTGAAACACTTGGTTGTAGTTACACAACACAAAGGAAATCTGACTACAGGGCTGAGCGTTTTGCTGTGTATTGCAGAACGGGTTTACACTTCCGTAAATATTTTAGAAGAAAAACAGTGTAATATGTTTAATCTAAGTTAACATTACAATCAACACAGTATTGCTGACAAAAAAAATTTATTCGTCAGAACTAGCTGTTCAATGGATATCTCATTTGCAGCATGGAATGCATACCTAAAACAAAATTGTGGCAATTTTGTGTTCCATTTTAAGAATACTACAGTTACAGACTAAATCCCTTGTCTTGGCATTATTCCCACAATTGACCAAATTGCGTTTTTCATGAATACATTACTAACAGAAAACTACTTTTCTGTGTATTTTACAGGAATTAAAAAAAACATATATTTACCATGACTTAAAACACAAGGCTGAACAGAACCAAGTAAATAGTCAATGTACAGTTCTCTTTATAAATATGTGTCAATGGGGATAAATAATATTTTAAACACTTAGAATATTCTCCTTTGCAAGAGCAAATAAATAAATTTGAATGTTCACCAGCATACACACATACTGAAAGATGGACAAGAACTCTTATTTGCCCAGGGAGACCCTGTAAAAGCGCTTTGATCTTGTTTAACCATTCAATGTAAAGAAGTGCAATATAAACCATTTTACTGTTCCTCGCAAGGAAAAATAAAGCACGAACAAATTCACGTTTAAGTAATTTTTAGAAAATTTGTTCATATACCCTGTTCCATAAGAGTAGAAGATTATATATGCAAAGTTCTGTAAGCCTTAGTACTTCACTTCTACTACTGAATGCTAAGGCTGGTGTCCATGAAAACAACCACTAACCAGAGACAGAGCAATGCAAGCAAGGATCGGTTATCGATAGGTACATTACATGTAAACTATAAGGGTTGATACTAAATCAAAAAAGGAAGAGGGGGAAAGAGGGAATGTAATCATAGATAACATGACAAAGCATGAGAAAGTGATAGTCCACCAGGAGCTAACTGGTCCATTACAGATGGGTCAGCTTGGGAGCTTCCTGAATTCTTCCCTGAGACGGATGGTGCGAAGAAAGGTCTGTGTATGTGGGATGTGGGTCGCAAGGTCCATGGTGATGGTTGCTGGTCATTGGCCCTGCACCATTATAGTCCATGTTTCCAGAGGGAGGATGACCGAGGTGGGTTAGGCTGAAAAGGGAAGGCCCAGAGCTCGGCATGGATTCCACAAAGTTTCCTCCAACATAGACTGGGCTACCCTGTAAATGAGGAGTCCCATAACCGCCATTGCCTTGAAGAGGATGCGTGTCATATTCAGGCGTCACAGCTGCCGTCCCAGCATACCTCTTCTGTGGAGGTGGGCAACTGTTTAGAGGCCCAGGATAAGACGTAGGGATAGCATAGGCGTTTTGATGAGGTTTGCTGAAGGACGTAGGCGAGTGCGGGTCGTATGGAGCACTGGTTGCCAAGGAATGCATAGAGTTTGCATATCCTCCTGCAGCTGATGGTGGAATGGGGCTTCTGCAGGGCGACTGTCCTCCAGAGGATGTTAGCATGCCTTTCGCTTTCTGATCCTTTTTGTATTTCATTCTGCGATTTTGGAACCAGATTTTAATCTGTCTTTCAGTGAGGTTTAAGAGGTTGGCCATTTCGACCCTTCGAGGCCTGCAAAGGTAGCGGTTAAAGTGAAACTCCTTCTCCAGTTCCACCAACTGGGCACTGGTATATGCTGTGCGTGCCCTCTTGGAGGCTGGGCCCGGAGGACTTTTTTCTCCAGCCGAACTTTCAACTGTAAATAAAGAAAACAATGATTAAATCTATTCATAGGCGTAATAGATGTTGAAAATAGGAAATATATATTATATAATTAACTCTATGACATATTCTAATGTATTCTCAATAAGTTACGTTAACATATTAACCCCTATCATTAAAAGATTAATGGCTCATTCGCCATCTCCAAAAAACACAATTGTCACTCCTTTGCCAAATTATTATACTTAGTAATGGAGGTATAACCATGCATAAGCCATTACTGGGTATTTCATTATTTAATATTGAAATCTAATGATTTACATTTAATAAAGCAAAGCAGTCTTTTATTCAAGTACACCATTGAAATGAAATCCGAAACTACACTTTAAATTACATTGTTTAAAAGTTATTGCATCTTATTTTTTTTATCAGAACAATTCCAATAAAGATATTACGTTTTGAATCGGTCATGCCAAAACGATGCGCTAATTTGACCCAAGATGCAATCAGTAGAGCAGCCTTTTTAAAAAACCCGATGCACACCAATAGCATTGAATTGCCAAATTATACACATCTCTAATCATAGTCTTCGGGTATTACTTAGAAATGAAAACCGATTTCTTGTTACTTGAGCTATTTTACATACCGATACAAACAATCCACTTTGCAGTGCCCTTCCCCCCATTCCAAGGATTCCACTTGTTTATGTCACAATAGTACCAAACATGGTGAGAAAGATCATTTTCAACCGATTGGGTGATAACTAAGAAAACATTTTGAGCTATTTTATTATATGTTAAATATAAGTGATGATAATTCAAATTTATTTCATGATTTTGAAATAAAAACAGAAAATGCTAGAAATACTCAGCAGGTCAGGCAGCATCTGTGGAGAGAAAAACAGAGTTAACGTTTCAGGTCTGTGACCAATCATCAGAACTGGGAAAACCTAGAGATGTAATAGGTTTCAAACAAATGAAAGGGGGAAAGGTGGGAAAAAGAACTTGCATAAAATCAATGTTTCTCCCTCCACAGATGCTGCCAGACTTGCTGAGTATTTCCAGCATTTTCTGTTTTATTTCAGATTTCCAGCATCCGCAGTATATTGCTTTTGCATGATGATTTTGAGTCATGTTAACACCTGCAATCATGATTTATATGAAATATATAATTTCTATAACATTTATTGAAATTCCTCATAAACATATTCTGTGTCAGTACAAGCATGTCTGTATTTGCAACTGAAGCCCACAAATGCAAATCTGATATCTAAATATTAAGAAATCATTTCGACTAGTACAAGCAGTTCATGCCTCCAAATCCAGTTATCACTAGTTGATATTTTATTTTTATCAATCAGAATTGTGCGTGTGCATATTTTTCCATATTTGCACATGAGCAATAGTGCAAATCCAATCACATATGCATTGGTTATTAAAACTGAAAATTAGGTGAAGATTATCAGTTCCTCTCCAAAAACCTGGCCCTTAAGATATGTTTAACTATCCATAGGTCGAATATAGGTACGTTACCGAAGATTTATATGTGCATGTTATATAATTATATATATCTTTAGATCTATATAATTATAAACGTATACAAAAGCACTTAATACATAGCTGGTGTAATTTAAGTAAATATGGAGCTAGACTGGAGGAACTTTGTATGTATGTGGAAGAGAAATGGGAATGAGGGGAAGAGAGAGGGAAAGAGAGGGAGAGAGGTGAGGCACGGAGAAGGAGGGAGAGAGAGGAGAGGGGGGAGAGAGGGAAGAGGGAAAGGCTGAGATGCACTCTCTCAACTGTTTCCCGGTAATGTGTATTTTAAATTGCCTAACCTACATTTAGAAAATGTTAGTGTTTATGTTTATAAACTACTTGCCTAATCACTGACAATGGCCCATACGTTATTTCTATGACAGGGTTCCAGAATTATTGAAATGATTCAGTTGTTCAGATTTTTTAGAGATGAAGGCAATGACTATGCTGTTCCAGTAGCTCAATTATCAACTTTACCCACTGTAGCAATGACATGTCGATTGATTATCGAAAGGTAAGATAGGACGCTGTGTACCTGAACTGGAACTGCTGGTTTTTTGCTTGGCGTTTTGGCGCGACTCTTTCATCCAGGGGAATATTTGTTTACTAATGGTGGCTTGTGAGGTAAGTGTAGGGTTTTTGCTTGTGCTGGACTGGGTCGAGTTGCTGCTGGTATTTTGGGGTGGTGAGACAGATGGTGGTGGTGGAGGTGGTGGAGGTGGTGGCTGCTTCTGTTGCTGTTGCTCTGCAATAACTGGGTGGTGGCTCGGTTGACTGGCACTGGTTCGCATGCAACTTTCATTGATATCGTTGGGTTTGTGATGGGGGACAGTGCCCGGTGATTGCAGAGAGCAGGCAGGCCGATGATAGTCGCTTTCCACGTGGGACGAAGGCGGATATTGCTGCTGACTGGCGTTGTAGTTAAAACCATTTGCTCCTTGGTATGTGTAACCACCGAAAATTGCAGAGCTGTCGTAGTATGTCGCTTTTTGCATCTCGTTGTTTCCCAATATTTATTTCGCAAACTGACAGGGTCTTGACACCCTTATAGAATAACATTGGCGCCCTGTGTCACGTGACTCTTTTCTTCCAATGGCCTCTTCGGGTAGACCTGGGGTTACAAGAAACAAAACCATAATGGCGAAATGGTACAAATCCATCTTACTCTCAATAGCAACTGACATGAAAAGCCATAAAAAGTGTGCAGCAATATTTAGTCTCATAGCTTAGCCCTGGGCAACCTGAGTATAACAGCAGTTTAAAACTGACTCTCAGCGGTAAATGCTCAGTACGGTTGAGCAACAAACGATCGGTAGCTGCAGATTCCAGCTTTATATTTTGTCTCATCGGGGAAATACAATACTACATAAGGGTTCATGTGAAACATGGATTTCGGTAGGTTAAACTAGGAATAGACTTCTTGGATAGCTGAAAAGAGGAACCATTATGCGTGTATATCAAAACATTTTTTAAGCCAGTGGTTACGGAGCGTTATGTGTATGTGTAAACTGCATTCAATTGCAAATATGTGATTCATTAGTTACATCTCAAGCGATCTAATGAGGTGAGATTTAAATGATGCAATCACTGTGACGAGTTAATGATTTCTTAAAAAGTGAAACCGAAAGAAACCAACTTTAGCAGCTAAAACTTGCTGCAACGAAACACAAAAATATATCCAAGCTCTATGTTATGTATGGGTTTATTTTAATGTTACGTTTTAAATAATAACCAGCAGGTTAATTGAGGCGCGGTGTGTAAACGCTACTACTTTAAGTATCATTTAAAATATTGACAGATTTTGCCACTGTCTCTATCGTAGTGTTAGTTCGTATTTGTTCATTCCTCTCGTGTAATAGACACCACTGGTATTGCATTGAAGATGTTTCTCTAGAAAAGCGGTTCGTTTTAAAATACTGTTCTGGTTATTTTCAAACCTGGGACGTAGAACAAGCATTCCAGTATGTGTACTACATTAAGTGCGCTGTGTTTGATAACATTGCATTTAAACTAATATTTGTTTTATCCAGACTGGCGGGCAGAAATGTCTTGTTTTTTGTTGGTTCCCCTTTTAACAGGTCACCATTTGGTCTGGCGGAAATTTCCAAAGGTTCGTTTTACTGTTTGAATTCTACCTGCTAAAAGCATGATGGATCGGAAAGCACCAGGAACCTGAAAAACTGGCGTTCTTCTTTATGACCACGGTGTGAACTTTTCTTCCAACCGAACGATAATAGGCTCTGTCTCTGAAGCTGCTCTTAATTTGATGTATGGGGGTCACTGGGCCGGGGGAAGAGATGGGAGCCCAGCCTACAGAAAGGGCCTGCATCATGAGAAACCGGCAGCAAACAACACTATTCTATTCAAGTGTTTCAGTTAATTATCATATTCCTAAAAATTCAGCAATCCTTGTATCGCAGTTAAAGAATAGTTTTAAACTGCATCACCCGTGGAATAAAAATCAATCGAAAGGACAACATAGAATTGTCTTCCCATCGGATGTACAAAGCTTACTTTGGGCCTGCACATCTTTGTTTAATCTACAAAAATATTCGGATATTTTGTCACGAATGTACACGTTCTGTAGGTTCTTATGTATAGATCGGTTGTAATGAAGAGATTTTTCTTTATTTTTAGTAAGAAATATGGCCTAGTCGAGCAAACCATTGTTTGCTAGGCCTTTCTTTGCTCCAGTCACACTCATACAAAGGAAAATACACTAGTAAAACCAGCCCATCCATTTTGTGGGACTGCTAAGAAAATAGTTCAAGTAAGCAAAGCTTCACTACACATTTTAAACCTGATCATTTCAAAATGTTTTCCGTGTGTTTTGCGCATTTTTTGACTGACCAAATGTCCTTTCCTAATCTTGTGCATTCCTATGTTTCTGTAAAACATATTTCGCAATATCCACTGCATATGACCTGAACTTGTAGCTGTCTTCAAGGCGACTGCATTTTTTAGAGCTGTAAGCGAAAGCGAAGCTGCTGAGGTCAGTAAGGGAGGGCAGAGTTGTGCTAAGCACAGATTTTAAATAACTTTTTTGTGTGTTTCTGAAACTGAACACTTGAAGCAACAGAAAGGGTTTGGCAAAATAATTGTAACGTCTTGCCCTTAGAATCTGCCATTGTTGTTATTCGGAGCACTTGATGTTCCAGAAACATTTTGTAAAGTTGAAACCATGAAATAATGAATGAAGTTGTCTGGTACTACGCCTGAAACCACGGGCCCCTGGATAGGTTTAACGAGGTTTTACCACCATAGGGGACAGTAACATAGAAGTTATTGAATTATTGGGTTTTACTGTTAAGCAGTTGTCAATAATATGCTTTGTTTCGAGATATTCTTCCGACATTATCAGAACTCGTTCTGAAGCATGGGGAAAAAGTATTAGGAAAAATGCTGTGGTTTACTCATATTGTGAAAGATAGTTATTGGAAATCCTCGATAATAAGAGCTCACATAACAAAATTTTCCTTTGGTTTCTCAGACTTGCGTGTTGTCCGCCATTTTTCTTTCAACAGCAAATGCAACCTTACTCACCTGTGTAAACGCTATGCATCTAATTCTACGTGATTGTACCTCCGGATTTTGTAAACCAATTTCTTCATTGTTTTAATCTTTTAAAAAATAAATTCATCTTGGAGTACTATGCTTTCTCATTCTGTTAATGTTTCAGTATAGGAACGGTTTATGACTGTAAACTGACACATTTTATTGATAACACAAAAGCTATTTCACTCTGACATAAATATATTTTTTCACTACCAATCAGACAACACAGCAGAAGAAACTCTTTGTCTAATGGAGTGAAGTATGGAGTCCTGACCAACAACCTTTCCTCTACGTTAGATATTTATTAAATTAACGTAAACCATTTCTAACTAATTATACAGATAAGCCCAAGCGTAAATGTATGTTTGCAAATAAAACTGCAGCCATAAACAGCCTTCCGCGTTCTCTACAACATCACGAAGGGTATGAAAGGTTAAAAAAAAAGTTGAAAAGAAAGTACTGGAAACCTGATTCCAGCAAAGGCAACTTTAAGGGTTTCTTAGTTCATGTGTATAGATGTGCCTCAGGCGGCATTGTAGGTAGTAATAAATTCACAAAACTTGGAAAATGTAGAGGAAAATATCAACAGCGCTTGAGAAACAGAAAATAGAAATAAAAGGCTTGAATTCGAAGCCTACGGGTATCAGTCACGATGTGAAAGGAAGCTATAGCATGTGAACTCTTCTTGAACCGACATTTAAGTCATATGGTCATAAATCACTGGGACATAAACTCCGCCATTCACGAGTGATAGCCTATTTGTGTCCAGCTTACCTTAGCCTCTGACGATAGACGCAGACCACGGCACAATATTTTCAGATTCACCGGGGAAATCGATAAGCAGGAGTTTCAAAACTTCCAAATTAAGTGGAATGAAGGTAAACAGTTACTCTTATGCGCTTAAATTCACTCGTTGGCGACAACGGCAAATGGGGTCAGGGAAATGGTAGAGCTGCAAAGAACTGGAGAGAAGGCTCTAGCTTTTGGATGGACAGCCCTGTGATTATGGTAGCGCGCCCTGGTCAGGGAGATAAGACTGCTATCAGCTTTCCTGGCTGCTCTTATCTAATACCAAAGAAATGGGGTATGTTTCTTATGAATATTGAATGCTAAAAGCGCGGATTTTAAGATTGCTGTCTGGGAGTACTGAACAGACAGGCAGGGTAAACTCCCCCGAAACATAGCGTCACAAGTGAAAATTATGCAAATTAAGCAACGCGGAGGACACAAGCGCCCGGGTTTGGCAATCATTGAATCTTTACAATCATAACTTGAATCGAACTCGCCCTATTTCAATCAACTCACATTTTAATAATAATTATGTTAAGATTATAATAAAGAAATACATTATTCAAATATGCGTTTAGTCTTCCCCATTAAAAGTACTGCCTGAACTTTTATTAACACCTTGTTGCAAAGAAAAGCCTTTGTTTGAGCAAGAGAATAGTGCGGAGGAAGTATGGCACACGGGTGAAAATAACAACCAGTTTCAAACAGGTTCAATTGGTTCTAAAGCAGAGCCAATTTTTTTAGTATTCAGATAACTAAAGGTGTTAACGATGCTGAAGCAAAAGTGTTTCAGGCACAGAAGTGAAAAGTTACACTTCAGAAGCAAACCCGAGGCAGAGGAGGCGAGGAGTGAAAGAGTATATGAGCGATAGTCACCCCTGATGCATACCAATGCTTCTGTCGTTTATGGCTACGTAAGATTTATGACTTCATGCACTAAGGCTGTAAACAGAGCACTAAAGAGAAAACACTTGCTCCTATCGCTTATTGCGATGCAACTGCATGAAAGGGGAAGCCAAGCAGCGTAGGAGGGAAGATAGGGGCAAAAATTCACTCGTATGCAACTTTTCAAGTAAGCCGCTCAATGTTCTATCTGTAGTGAAGTACTTTATTGTCAATGCGCAGCCCTCCACTTTTTTTTAAAGTGCTGACTCCCAACTTTTTCTCTTTCTCTTGAGATCGTAGGAAGGGGCAAAAAGCGCCAACGGATGCTGGATTTTAAAAAAAAACTTTCTATAACTTAGTTTGGCTCAGGGAGTTTTAGATAAAAAGCGACTGGATAGACATTGAAAGCGTCCGGTTGATGCGAGCGTGTCTTCCAAAATCACTGCGAGGTTGTTGGGTACAGCGAACTAAAATACCGGATCAGAAATGTTTTACGCCATTCGTGATTGAGGACTTTCCCTGAAGCTAGTTGCTAAGTTTTACGAAGAGAAAGCAAACGAGGAGGAGAGAACGCTTGGTTTGATCGAAATGATAGATGTCATCCCTTTTTACAAGGTGTTGATATTTTATTGCAGCAGTCATAACTTCCATTTTTAAGATATCTTGCTCGACATTCGAAGACGATAACCAAAAGTTTACATTTCCGCCAGCCATCTTTAATACTTAAATATGTTATTTGCTATGAATTGGCATCCATTTTACGACCTAGTATACATGCTGTATGTAATTTCCTCTGTGATTAATATATTTATGTTTATTTATTCAACTCTCCTAAAACCCACATGTAATTTACATTGGAAAAGCATATTTCGGCCCTTTTATTAAATGCTCAGCATCACCGGCCGCCTGCACTGGGGATAATCAACATGACATCTTATAATGTTTGCATTTGGGGCTTTAAGCGACCATATGTATATATATATTTAAAATCATAATAGTACAGAAAACTCACCGAAAGTTTGTTCAGTCTCACTGAAAAGCCTCTGGTTGTAGAAATGTTATTTACTATAAAGTCTGGAACGGAAACGAGAAACCATTAATTTCCACGGAGTAACAGAAAAGGCGTCGGAGAACTGAAAATCCCTGCTTTAAGTAAATCGACTAATTCTGCATAGATTATTAACGGACAGAAACTAATCTAGCTCCTTACATATTATAACATTCCAATAAGTCAAAAAATAATCTCTGAACTATGTTAAGTTTTTTGTGGAATATTGAACGAAATTTTTCAAGCCGAGGATTTATCATACACAATCTTGTAAATTTTCTGTGTGCCATCGCTAATAAGGTACTTTATGTATGTAACTTTTTCGAATACATCTGTACTAATCCAACTTTCATTTGCTCTCCAACACTGTAAACCAATTGTATTATTTATGTCTGTTTTAGCCTTGTCAAATTTGCACCAAGTCTGGACAATAAATCAGAAAGAAACAGTGACGTGTAACCGAACTACAATTAAATTTTTAATGTATTTACCAAAAATCTTTTCCCAGTGTTTGCATTTAACTTTGGGCCGGCCGGGTGTGGTGGGGGGAACAGTAAAAACTGACGATACAATGCAAGAATTTAAATAGAGAAGCCAAATCCAGACTTCAACGTCCATTGAGGACATAAAAAATCAACTACAACAATATTTATACTCCTGTTGTACATTTTGCAACATAATAGTTTGCAAAGTAATGATATCCTCCAATATAGTATTCCTATACGTGTAGCGTAGAACCAAACATATCGCAGAAATTAGCTTTGCTTATCCACAACGATTTTTTTTATCCGACCCCCACCCTCACGCCATTTGGTTTTATTTTACGCGATTGGTAGAATTACGGTAGGGTACTGATCTGGCTATCAATAATTGCCAATGTGATTTGTCATACATAAAAAGAAGTAAAGCATTCGTTAAAGCAGATTCCATTGGCACGGCTCTCCCAGCACACCGAAAACATAAATCAAATCGCAACACCCTGACCTTTGCTGAGCAGGACTCACTGGTGGGTGCAATTTTATATAACATTTGCACCCCCAGCATAACATAACGAGTCTCTTTTCCAGCCTTTTATTCATCGCGCATACATTCTTAAAAAAATGGCAGCATTGGTTTAGGTTTTATCGCCTTTTAATTTATTTCGTTAAATTCTCCAGACCATCAGTACTCCAACGCAATGATGGCCTGCTAGTAAATAATCCCCCTGATTCAACCTGCTTCATGCCTTACATTAATCAAATACTACCGCTGTAAAGATGAACAACTAGGGGCAATTTTTAGGCAACAATCTTTTTTTAAAAAATCAACCTTTGGTGAACTATCTTAATTTTGCACAAAATCACTGTAAGTCACATATAGAAACATAAAATTTAATGCCATCCATTAAGCGATGGGATTCATTGAGATTTCAACGCACACTTAGTAACGAAAAACCTAATAGCCTAATTCCATAGACGTTGCAATTCACAAACTAGCCGACTAGATTTCTAAAATGGACGAAGAACCATTCATTGGAGCATATTATATAATGAATAAAATGTCAGAATAAGTACATGTACATTTATGCCCATGTGATACATAATATTTTTTATTAACGGCTAGTAAAACCAAATATATTGGCGTCAAGTTTTTATTTGATAAACGTACGATGTTTTGTTTGTATATATTCGGACCGAGAGCGGCCATTGACAGGATTTCAATATTCGATTGTTCCTGTTTTAAGGAACGACATATGCATGTAATTCGCACAGTTTTCTGCAAAATAACTTTTTTGCATTTACCATATGGAGAGAAAACATTATTGGAAATAGATTATGTGCCGAAGCAAACAGAAAAGAGGAATCTAAGCGTGTTCTGGCACAATCTGACACCCGTAAGCCTTTCCACTGACCTTTGCCTTGAACAGCAATAACTCACCATATTAATGAACAATCAACGGAAGTATTTGAAATACCTCAAAATAAAATCCATTCCGCTAAATGCAGCATCTCTCCCTGCTCGCATATATTCCTTCATGTGAAATCCTGCGCCCAGAGTGCAATCTCTTTAGAAGAAAATAGCTGGCTCTTAACAGAAAGTGGAAAAGCGTAATCACAGCCGAAGCCAGCATAGGTCTCCGATCCAAATGCCACAATAATGCGCTGTATTATGTGCTCACGTGGTCATACGTCAACTTAAATCCTTTTATTTGAATTTGAGAGATAATTAAAGGAGCACCTTTTTCGGCAAAACCTAACTTTTTACTCAACAAAACCTAAGAAGTTTCTTAAGCAGAGTTTTGTTGGTGTTGCAGAAGGTTGCTCCTCGATAATTCTTTGCAGGAAATCCACGATAAGGTAAGTTGTGTCGTCTGTATTTCATAGTGTGAAAGATCTCTATCCGGAGCCTGTAGACTGAACTACTTGGAACAGATGCCTAGCAGTTTGTAGCGCATTAAAACCCGGAACGGGAGTTTAAATCGACCTATGAAGAAGGGAGTACTTCACATTTTCGACCAAAACAGATAGACAAGCAGAGAAGCCCCACAGTTGTTAAGCTTCCACGCGAATCTCCCTTTTCAGAGCGTGCTATTGTACTGGGCTTGCTTAACACCCACACGTTACACCATGCTAGTTATTGAACCCAGAAAAGGTTTATAATTACCTGACAAAGGCAAAGCAGTGTCATAGAAAGCTTAGGTGATTTTAGTGAGTATAGCACAGGGTGAGGAGTGTACTTGACAGCGATGTAATGATTGTGATTTTTTTTCCAGTGGAATCGTAAATCGTGTCTATAGGGACCCTCATGCGAAATGTGTGCTTACACGTTTTCTGCCAATTGAGTGATGCATGGAATTTCTTGTGGAAGAAATAGATTCAGTGTAATATATGTTAATAGCTATGCAGAACCATTGATGAAAAAAATGGCCAGTGTGTATCTTTATGTAATATAAATCTCTGGGTCACAGGGTTGTTTCTCTACGGGATGTACCTTACTTTAGCACAACACCCATTGAAAGTTTGGGGGCAAAGAGACAGTATAAATGAAAATATCAATACACCTACAATTTCCATATGACTGAAGCTGTTAAAAACTCCATTTCATGTAAGAGGTTCGAAATTAATATCTCTATTCTAAGCACGTAAATTCTTCAATTTACATTTAATTATAAAACGTTCCTTCCTCGTTTATGTTCTGACTAGAGCAGGGTCCCCTCATTCTGTTGCTTTTACTTACTCTTGCCCCCTTTACTTCCACCCTTTCCTTATACTTATTGTTTTTTTTCTTAAACATTTCTGAAAATGGTTTTATTAATATTCACTGAAATCTGTTTTGCACAATATAGGCACGTTTTCTTTAACCCCCATTCTGACAATTGTTTAGTGCCACAAATTATAGAAAGTTGCTTTAAATGTCCCACTCTAAAGTTTTAGGAAAACTTGCACTCACTAAAAGTTTTGGGCTCGACAGCTAAGTATAGCCGCTAATGAATTGGATAAAATATAATCGTTACAGTAACTTTAAGTATCAGAGTACGCAAGTAAGGCGAGTTTATTGATGTCACAACATCAGAAAAGTTTCGAAAGGTTATACACACTCCATATTTTTCACTCTGAACTAAATCCGTGGAATCATCTTCCAAAGGCTACAGTTAAACTTTCAACGCCCAGAGTAAAACATTAATGAATAATTGATGAACGGCACGAAGTGAAGTTCGATATTTTAACGCTGAAGCTATTTGATGTACACACATGTATGTATAAATATATGCACATATTTATATGCACACACATATCTAAACATAGATAGATAGATAGATAGATAGATAGATAGATAGATAGATAGATAGATAGATAGATAGATAGATGGGTGGAAGTACAGAAACCTACGCCAGGTTTCTTCGCAATGTGCAAGAAACCTTATGAAATTGGGACTATTTGGTCGACTATTCGGCGACCAAAATTAGAAGATATCTTTAAGACACTGTTTTTGAGGAAGTAGAATCCACAAAGGCAATAAATCGCTATTACAGCTCACAGATACATCTTGAGGCTAATTTTTTTTAAAGTTAAATAGTCTTTCTGTTCCAGCAACTAATGGATATTTTTGCTTTAGATATTTTTATAATGCCAGCACGAACTTTGAGAAAATACAAAATTCAACCTTAAAAGGTTCGAGGACATAGCTATAACCGATCTGAGCATTATAACGATAGGAGAATCCAAAAAAGGGCCATCGGGCTTGGCGATAAGCAATGACTTCTCTT
The DNA here is from genome assembly GCF_036365525.1 of Heterodontus francisci. Classification (NCBI taxonomy): domain Eukaryota; kingdom Metazoa; phylum Chordata; class Chondrichthyes; order Heterodontiformes; family Heterodontidae; genus Heterodontus; species Heterodontus francisci. Next base: position 74,722,617 of record NC_090372.1, read on the forward strand.
TACTTAGGTCAAGTTTTGAGCCATTAATTACGAATTGGGCTTCAATTTATCCTATGTGCAAATAAACAGAGCTACAAATAAGTCTTATAACTTACCTGAGAATTCAGCCAAATCCAAACCAGCCTCAAAGGACAGATAAAGCCTGCTGTGAAATTGGTAATGTGCTTTAAAGGGAGAAAGTTTCAACGCACACTGGAGATTCTACATTTTCCAAACTATCCGGCTGTTTTAAATATATTGCTCTGTGTTAAGTCCGGGTAGCTTCCCTTTCAGCAAAGCCTTTTCAAATCAGAAAGGCGGGAGAAGGAAGTTTCGCTCCTTAATACTGAATCGGCGCCCTGCAAATACTGAACTGTTTGCCTTATTGGTTTATGCAGACGTCTGGGGTACTGGTTTTCTGTGAGATCTATGCATTAAAGAGAGAGAAAAAAAACAGCTCGGCAAACAAGCAGGGCCAAATCGAGGGGGAAAACCTTATGGAATCCGTTCACGTGACTTAAAAATAATTGTTAGCAGAATCTGGATCAAATCTGGTTATTAGGTACATACAATAAAGTTTCTGTGGTTCATTGTTAGGCTTGTATGCTTGCAAACTGGCATTGCATTTATGCGGTGTTGATTTAGGAAACAGCTGCAGCAGTCTTGAGGAGAGCTAAGTCCCAATGCATTACGAAGGTAAGGAGGAAGCCGTATAGCAGGGCACAACAAATGGGGTTTGCACGTTAAGCACTAACCACTACTGAACGTTTCATTTTACTCTTCATTTACTTTTTTAAACATCCATTTAGATATTAGTATGTAGCAAACGTAAAACTGCATTAAAGGAATTATTGTCTTAGAAGCGAACGATAAGATGTTTTTTGGTGTTCAAACACAATTAAACATAATTTCGTTCACTTTGTTCCCTAGAACAAATAAGCTCTAGGTGGAACTATTAGTTTCCGAAGCTGGTAAATAAACTTAAGAAACAGGATCTGGTGCAAGATTTAGGCTGACGCTGATCTGAATAAAATTAGAGTGCTAGCTTGGAGCATTAGAAAACGTTCCAACAAACGATCGTTTTCTTTTAAATCTAAATTATATAAACTTTAGCAGAAACTATCTGAAAAATAAATCAGCCAATTATCAGTAAAATTCTGTTTGTTTTCATTTTAAGAGTGGCCCTGCAAGAAACTCAGTTCTGCATGCGGGTGCAATTGACAACCCCATCACAACAAAGCATTAAGACTGAGTAATTTATTGCACTTCTCCCTCCATGTAATAAAACTACCTTAGTTATCAAACGGCACTTTAAACTAACCAGAAAATTTGAGCTTTCTTACCAATCCGGAACTTCAAACACTATTTACTGGAATTCGCTGCGGGCAAAATGTTACCTTTAACCAACATATTGTTCAATATACTGTTCGTGGTGTGGTGAGCAGATTAAAGGTGCCTATGCCGCTCTACTTTACACTCCTATCCTTAGTCGATTCTTACTTGTGAATTCATTCTCTTTATTAAAAGGTTGCTTTTTAAAGAATATTTAGATGTGATTTTCATTTTCATGCGCTATTAACGATATCACACCCAGAACTCCAATTCGTACTGGGTTTCTAGCGTCGTAACTCGAGAAGGTTGAAAATAAATAATTATTTTTAAACCTTGCTTTTTGTCTTTTGATAAATTGCAAATTAAATCCGAAAGTCCGTGTAGTTAGACATTTGAACTAAACAGAAAGATGGGGAAACCGAATAGCGAGTGCTTCTTCGATTTTTCTTGTCAGTCCCGTAATAATAAAACAAAAAAATCTGATATATTTTACGTTCACTTCCAGGCAAGAGGTTACAGACCTCTTCACTGTATTTTATTGATTACTACTGTAGATTTGGGTGTTAGCTTCGATGTGTAAAAGTAAGCAGGATAAAATTGCATGCTATCGTTATAAATACAGATATTGAGAAAGGCTGCATTGAGGTAACATTTGGTTCTTATAAAAAATAAATAGATGGCTGTACAAAGCATGCCAGCATTCAAATATGGGTGCAAGCATTTTTATTTTGGCAATCTGTATGACAACAAATTGACATCCCCCTACACGGTTGCATTATATCTTTTAATAATCTTTTCCCCAGCCAATTTTGCCTTTCAAATTTTATAGTTGAAAATGAAGAATATTTTATTTGGTAGTATTACAGGGAAAGCTGTCTTCCCTTTAAAAATGATAATTATTATGTTCTATTTAAAATAAATCAAGCTTTATGTTTCTAGCTCCAGTGAATTCTTTGAGGTTGCTGTGAACCCCTAACAAAGGAATTACCCTAGGCTTTTGTTCCCTTAAATAACCACCGGATTGACACTCTCAAATGGCTCCATGACTACCTTTTGCAGCTGGGTAATACATTTCAACGTGGAAGGAATAAGCTCTGCGGAGTGTACGCAACCTCTCATCTTGTAACAGGGTTGGAAAAATAAATTACATTTTCATTTAGTGTTCGCTGATTCCGATGAACTGCCGAACCAAACCACCTGTTACACTAAAATAAAACGAGTCCACCTGAAACCAGACATCCGATTTCAGCAGTGCAAGCAAAGCAAAATGTTTTACCTCTTAATTTCGGATTCTAGGCCATCTCAATGCCCAATTAGACTATCCTGGACCGAGTCTTGTTTCTGGATAGAGACAGTCTAAACCTAAAAGGAGCACATTTATTGTCATTAAAATAAAGCATCGTGAATCGCTTGCCAAATAGTAACTCATAATGTATTTGTGTTGCTCTTGTTTTAGGAGGTGGATCCAATTACAGACCTGTTTTATTGGAATGTCAGCCCGGAAGCTGAAGACATTGTACCAGCCGTTATACTATTGCAATTATCTTGTTTTGATTGATCATAGCCAATAGTAAGAATAATAAAATGTACTTCACTGGAGTGATGAGACATTTAATTAACTGCTATGTACTTTTACTAATGATCTTTTATTGTAAATATTAGAAGCGGTACTTAATTATGAGTGCAAACAATGCACGTTTCTGGATGTACTTTCATCAGGTACCAACATCCAATGCATTTATTAAATAGGAGCAAGATCTTTGCGAAGAAAAAAATGCATTCTTTCACCAGCACAAATTGTCTCCAAATGGGTTCAGAGTTTATATCAGCAACACTATGGAAATAAATGAATACAATATTTCGACAATAAGCAAGGCCGGTAATTTATCCTAAAACACAACAATAAAGACAGGTGTTTCTGTACACTCTTTGGTCTTATATGTATTATCCGGCTCATAGTTGTATATTATTTCCATGCATAAGACAAACAGTACATAGCCAGAACAAGTGCTGCACTTTGCACAGAATTATATATGTTAGTGCATTTGCTGGAGCACCATAACTCTGACACTTATTGTAAATCGCTCAAATTAATGAATCATAGAGGAATTTAGCTTATGCCTCTTTATTTCCAAACGCTGCTGCCTACAGTTGCCTCTCAGCCCTGCGCATGTAAGAGATGGTGATTTATTAACGACAGGAAAATTGAACAAAGCAGCACAGCTACACCGTGGTATCCAGGCATACATACTGTGAACTAGAACATCATCATATGTGTTTGTATTTGTTGCAATTAATCATGAAAAAATCTAAAATATTACTGACACGCGAGAGACTGACTAAACACCATCACAGACATGCCGTGATTTAAATCTGAATACTAAAGGGCGCTATTCATCACATTTTTGACAGTATTAAGAAATAAAAAATTGTAAAAACATTAACAAAATAAAGCACGGATCATAAAGACACAACTCACCACAATTCTTGCCTGATTTGTGCCTCTTCCTTTTCTGAGACAGGTCTTCCAATTATAGACTTATTTTTAAGGAAAGTTCATTTTCACATCAGACTGAAACAGATCTAGTGCGAATACTGACGACTACATATCTATTCCGGACCGGCTGCATTAATTATTTAATGAGTCACGTGACTAGGGAGATTAAAATTTCAATACATACACAGAGGAGACGCGTGACCCTTTATCTTGGAGTGTGGAGTTTTTTTTCTCTTTGCGTCCCTTCTTAGTTGAATCTTTATTGCTGTGGCTTTCTTTTAGTCTTTGGATGCTTCCTGGTAAGTGATAGTACAAAAATGACTGGCCTGTGCTGATCCCAGATTTGACAGGTCTGCCATTTGTGTCACCTATAGTTCGAACTTCCTCAGTCCAATATTCTTGGACATTTCTTCAAGCTGTCTTTATTGTCCGCCTGACAGTTTGATATTGAAGCTCAGTATTACGGTACCCCGCATATATAACAGTCACATGTAAGGCTAACTCTTTCATATATGACTTTACATCCCCCCAAGGCTGCTAAATTTGACACTGAATCGACCCTCACTAGCCACAGTCGATATTTTATTATACCACTCAAATGTGTATTAGTTTTTGTATTGTATCTGGTATTTGAGAGCCCACGATTACCATAGTGCACAGACTAGTTCTTTTAAGGGTGACAACGAACATTGTGTTGTACAGACAGTCGATTAAAAAGTAGATCCAGTGAATTTAATGGATGGTGGCAATCTCGCTTGCTGTTTTAGTTGTGCTTTAAACTCTTAACTGTAGTGTTTTGAGTTTGATGAAATCATACATTTTCACATGCGTTTACGTGCTTATAATGAACAAAATAAACGTGGCATGATTTTATTAATTCAATTACTTACAAGTTTCCAAAATGCTTTCTACAAACAGCTATGAGCGCAGATAGTTTCGAGAAAGCAAGCTTATATTTGATAGAAAACATGCCAGTAACTCTATTCAATAATCAGAACAATAGCGTCCCTTTAATAGGTGAATTATCTCGCTGAAACAAGTGAAGGATTGGTTCCATTCTTTTAAATCGTGACGACCATTAACTACAAAAATGTTATTAACTAAACCGTTTAAAACATGCATTGTTTCTTGCCACGCACAAGGGCTGCATTTAAACAGACTTTTGCAACTTACGTATAAATCACCGCCAAGTACTCTTTACACAAATTCATACCATACAGTAAAACGCGCTATATATCTAATATATATATATATAAACTTTTCTCTAAATATCGCCATATGCTTAAGCATGAGTTTCCAAAAAATGCTATTTGGATTTTTATAAGATCTTTTTTGATAACAAGGTACATTCTTTTAGCCCCTTTCTGCAGGCATAGGAAATGGTGGAAAGAGCACTGTCCATCTTTTTAAAGGTCAAGGGTTTGAGGGGTCAGTCTGCACCGCTAAAAGCGGCTAATCGGTCAGAAAATCTGTCCTCTTGGTGAACTCGCTCTAGTTGCCCAGCCATTGACAAACAATGCAACTTTTTATTACAAAAGACCGTTCGATTTACAATAACTAAAAACATCAAAGAGAAAGAAAATAAAGATGCAAACGGATTTTCATTTGCTAAAGGAGCCCAAAGCTTTATCACACAAAGGATAAGTTTTAATAAACTTGCCCTTTCCAAAACTGGCTTGGAATACAGTAAATTACCTTTTGCCTTTGACAATATGTGTTTATAATTTTCTGTGGTAATAAAAAAAACATCCAACAAGAAACTGCAGGACTGTTCCAAGGGGAAAAGCATGATCTGCGTCGAAATGGTCACATTTTATTCAGGAGAATCCAATGTGTCCACACACACTTTTCCAAAAGAACGCCCTTCAGACTTGCTGTTGAAGTATACAAAGAAGTATTTATTGAATGAGGTGATTAATGATTCTGAGCAAAATCTGGTATTTTCAATCTGTTTAAAATTCCTTTTACAGATAAGCAAGCACGACTGCCTAATGGGGAGAATTTTCTCATCGTACTATTCTTTGTCTTTCTATATACTTTTGCAGTCGTCTTATAACTATTATACAAAACACGTTTCAGAACATCTATCCTTGATAATGCTAGCAGTTTTTGTTTGCCATCTGTAAAAACAAAATATTTGTACAGCTCGCAGCAAAATTTATATTTCTCTCTAAAGGAGCTGAAATGTGGGAAATGATTCTATTTTGTTATAGTCCCTATCGAAAGTTCTGACTAAATTATTTGTGAGAAATTTTGCATAATTGCAGAGTATTTCAGTTTTTAGCAAGTTTTAGGAGGAAATGTATCCAACGTATTTAAATAGTGTAAGTATATTTCCTCATCGCTAACGTGGTGCATTCTGTGTTTTGATATTGTTTGTATTTACTATCTATTCTATTTGAAGAGCAAAAGAAATGCCACGAACGAAATTGCTGCTGTGAGTTTTAAATGGACATAGAGATGTAGCAAAATCGATAATATGTTTTTGTCGAAGTGCATTTTTTGTTGTGCAAAGAAACCTCCGATGTACACTACTTTTTCAGGAACACTGATATTTGTGCTGTCTTCAAGCAATCAACAGCATTGACCATATAAGAATTATCATCGTCCCAATGCTAGAAGTCACTAGCTACAATTTTATGTTCAGTGAAGTAACTCTTATTTAATTGTTTAGCGCCCCTTTCCCCAAGATTAACAAAATGGAGTCATAGTGTATATTCGAATATTTAGTCCTGCTGTTTCTATTTTATTGGCCATATATTACAAGCAACAAAATAAACAATGATTGTATTTTTATATTTAAAGTGTCATTGCCACATTAAATTCTGTAATGCATAAGAAAGCACAACAGGATGCAAAGTCAAATTAAAAATAATCCCACATGATTACACTGCATCAGGATCAGACATAGAGCGTCTAGGGCTGTAAAAGGCCGTGTTCGCCACCTTTATAGATGCTTTATTATTTGATCCCCTCACATTTTACTGCATTATTTACGACTTGGTGACGTAGAACTTGATGTGGAAAGGCTGTAGAAAGATCAATTGTAGATCCACGCAGTAATTTATCCTCTTTCGCTCAGTTATTCTTCAGAACCACACGAAATATTTTGCAGTGGGGCTTTTTAAAAATGGTTTCATTTTGAAAATAAGAATATGAACAAAAATATAGTCAAAACAAATCAGTTAAATCCATAGCCACGTTTTGGAGTCGGAAAAGTAATTTTCTGTGTGTTCGCGAAATCCTGACTGGAAGTAAATTGTACACATAAGAATTGAGATAGTCCATGAATTAATATTTTATTTAAAGCCCGGGGCTTTATTTTTACACTGTAATTTATGTCTTTCGTTTGAGCAACATTTGGCACTGCACATAGCACACTGAAATATTCACAGAAAAATACACAAATCTTACCAATGATTTGTACGGTTTCGTCACAGTTTGGACTGTACCAAAATTGTTAAATATATAACGACTCGTTTGAAATCTCTGGATAAGATCCTTGCACATTTGTTATACTGATATCAGTAACACAACTATATAGAGGATACAGGTTTGAAATAAAAACACCATAAATAACGCTGGCGACATAATTTATTTCCTATATATGTAGCATCTGGACAGTTTATTTGCTCTAAAACCATTTTCAACATCCACACATATTGCTGCCTTTCTCATTTTCTAAAACAGATTAATTCTTAAATTCTCACAAATATTCCAACAGACTACACTAGTTGAGATTATGATGCTTACATTTCCTCACAATATCTATTATTCACAGTCCTTTTCTCTTGTTGCTTTGAATATCATGGAAGAAGCCACTTTGACAGAACCTAGTATCGGTTCATGTGGAGGTAATGAAGGATGCAGAATGTACCCAATCAAACAGAAAACACTTTGAAAGTCTGCAGAGAATGGGTGAACACAATAGAAATGCTTGTCTCTTTTGGGGTTAACAGCATCTACCCTTGAAAAAAAATTCTCACTGCAAGAAATCCCTCCACATTCAAGTCAGTTATGTGGCAAACATATTTTGGTCCAAACTATGTTGTGGGAGAGGGGTTGGAGAGTCGAAACAGCTATAGGCTTGATGAATTTGGTGCTGAACCATCTGGCTGTGGGCCCTGGGAGGATACTTGTGTTTGCTGGCTTGTAGAAGATGATGAGCTAGCAGAACGCATCTTAGTGTTAGGCAGTTTATGATCTTTCTTCCATTTCATCCTTCTGTTCTGAAACCAGATCTTCACCTGGCGTTCAGACAGGCAAAGAGTGTGTGCAATCTCAATGCGTCGACGCCTGGTTAAGTAACGGTTAAAATGGAACTCCTTCTCCAGCTCTAAGACTTGTTGTCTCGTGTAAGCAGTTCGAGACCGTTTGGGCTCTCCTCCAGTGTAATTTGGGTTCACTGAGCAAAACAAAAAGTAACCAAACATAAATACAGATACAGCCACGAATCTGACAATGGGATTAGATGCACGTGAATGAAGGTTCTAAAAGACAAGAGTTTTTTCAAAGTGTTCTGACAACGGAGAACAATCTACTGCAATAAAATGGCTCTGGGTATTTAGGTTAGAAAAGCATCAAAGACACATGGCCAGGAGCAAGATCCAGGGCAATGAAATTTATGGGCGCTGTAATTACCGACCTAACAGTTAGGTGATCGTAAATCTCATGAAAGGGCTAGTTACAGAAAGGGTTCCGCACATCCGATTTCAATTGAATTTTAATTGTTTCAGTTAGCTTTAGTTACTTACCGGTGGTAACGTGAATTTTCTTCATCCACGGGTAAACTATGGGCTCTTTGCTGAGAGTACCTTTCTGGGCAGTGGGATTTTTCGCATTCTGGCTACACAAAGCTGGTGTGGCTACTGGGACCACTTCACAAAGCTGATTCTGTCTCGGTATGTGATTTTGGAGGCTAGCCTGCGACTGCACATGACCCCTTTGCGACATGTCTTGGTTGCCAGTGCCTTGGACATTGTTGAAGCTGTAGGTCGGCTCTGGGTAGTTTGATTGTGGGTATAGTGCCTCATGATGGAATCCAGGGTCCCGCGGCCGCTCGTAGTATTCAGGAGATTGGCTTGGTATGTAGTTATTTTGAGAATATTCCTCACAAGGTGGAAATTTTGGCTCAACGTAGTTGGAGTTTATCAAAAACGAACTCATGGTCATTAATTTCTGAAGTGCAAAATACTAATTTTTCTCGCGTTGTCGTTTTTCTGTTCCATAAAACCCTCCTACTTGCTGTCAAGTGTATAAAGTTAGCTGTTCATGTGATGTAAGCAGCCAATGGGGTGAGTGGTTGTGGGTCCCGGATAAGGAAATACACCAATGATGAATGCATGGAGTCCAGTCAAAAATTCCATATTATCACTCAAAATCTCGTTTCCCCTGAAATTATGTTGTCGCATAGAAAGAAAAAATTGGAACAATCAGGACAACACTAATTTTAAAATCATCTAAAATGGGTAATGATGTTATGATGTTTTATCGAATGCAAATATTTGCAAATGTGTGTTGCCGGCGAAAACATCACAAGATAGCATTAAATAGAGATCTGCTACTGTCTGAAATAGTTTACTCCTCTGAAAATGCTTCCCTGCAAAACATCATGTTTCAGTGCTTTCTCGGGGGAAAATTAAGACACTTGGGAACATAATTACGAGAGTTCAACGCACTCGCTTGTCCTTTCTAGTGTGAAGATGCTGTCAAAGGCATTCTAAGATTCATCGCTTACAAGAAGAATTTCCATAAAATTGCGAAAATACTTGGTTTACTTTAATAAAACACAAACATTTTCAAGTCTTAGATAAGACCGAATATCTCTTTGCAGAAGTTAATACAAATTCAAAGTATATGCCGAGGTGTTAAATAACTAAGGCAACATGAGAGGATTTTGTCCATTTGCTGCATATATATTACACAAACGTTATGTAATCAATTCAGAGTCTTGGCGGAATAAGTTTGGTTTAAAATTTACCATCATTTAATTGTTCGATTGTAGTGTGGTTTGTCTAATGAAATGTTCTCCTGCTCGATTTTTAAAAAGATCTGCTTTAATTGATCTACATAAAATAAAATGATAGAAACGAACATTTTATTAGCCGAGATACCCAATAAAAGTAGATACTGATCTATTATCTATTTAAAAAATGCACAAAACACAACTATTCAGTAAAACGATTAATTTGAATGGAAGTCTATTCTAAGGCATTTAACACACGTTTTGTATTGTATATTTGAATTTTCAACCAAAACTGCTCATTTCAACCACCCTGCATAGCTAAATGCTGAATGCATCAACTATATTTCAGGTGATTCTACCATATTCACACGATTGTTATGTCAATAAATGCAACCGTTTCAGAAACACAAAACACGCCAGCAATAATTGATAACGCATTCTAATGTTTGCTTTCTTTTTCAGGAGGCAAAAATAACCTGGCGTTAAAATTTGCAAGCTAATTAGCTTGTCATATTAGTTAACGTGATTAAAACTACATCATGTTTTGTGTTTGAATTAATATCTACCCCAACCGGCACGCAATGTGAAATTGGCCAAATAGAAAAATGACAATTTAGGTGCACTGCACGTTATTTCTTCAAAGTAGTCATATGCAATATGCCTTCTTCCCTGAAATATAATCGATTCTCAACATGAGTTCTTGTCAATCAAGGACGGATCATAAAACCCTGTTTTAATGTTTGGACGATATAGTGCATCGGGACACACAAGCTAACATTTCATTAGAATGAACCCTCTTCAACCATTACAACACATCGTTTGTAGGGTACATTTACCAACCTACCCTGTTTTGCTGCTCAGTATAATCGTCCATTAGAATGCTTTCAACTAAATATCTAGCAGCAAAATCAATTGACTTTCGGTGTAATTAACAGATGTTTATTTCCACTACTCACTATGGAAGGGGGCAATGTTGGAAAGATCTGCATGGAAATAGCCTTAATATTTTGTACGATTTTATTTTATTCACCAAGAACATCTTGTGTAAATGTTTATATTTAGATAATTCATAACATATAGTTTAAAAGGTTACAAACAGTCTTATAATGTAAACGGGTCCAAATGATTTTACTAAAAACTCTATTTTCGTAAAATAAAACTCCCATAAAATTCAACTTTCCAAAGATTTGTTGTTTTCTTTCCTTTGACAGGCATGGTGTGCATCGTTTTGCTCTGACCACGTAACTTGCCTGTAAATAACGCAGTCGAGTAATTAGCTGGGGCAATGTGTGTATTTGAGCGCTTTGTAGAAAAATAAAGGTTCTTTATTGCATAAACATAAGGCATTACTGGGGACGAGCAAATGCAGGTCATTCGCCTCTGCAGTTTTTTTTCATAATAAACAGAGATGGAGCCAGGACCCCCAAGTGATACCTCGCCTGCTTTTACATTTGACATTTTTACTGCAAGGGTAGATTTACAGCCATTTTAAAGCGAAGGGCAAAGATAGCGCTTTTTACGACATTTCCAAAACGTGTATGTTTTAAGAGCTGATATCAAATTTATACTTTAGAAAGTGTCGAGATTATGAAATCGGTTTTACATAAAAGATTACCCAAGTTATGAAGCACTTAGGGAACATTTATTTCGCGGTTTGATAAATCAGAAATTAGACTTTACCAGTTTACATTCTCCTTCGAACAGCAAATCAGTAGTTTAGATGATAAAGAGTGTCATAATTTCTTCATTTACCGTCTGAATCCGTCAGCACTGCTTAGGATTTATCAGATAGATTGTACCATGATGAAAATGTGATTGTTTTCCAATTCTATCTGGGACATATGGTTAAAACAGCCGGTGTCCGACTTACAAACAAAATAAAACAAATAAAATGGCATATTTCGAAGATACATCTTCGAGCAGGCCTGCACCACATCCCACAGAGCTGCACAACTGTGCGTTTATTGGACTTCAACATGGGAAGCAAAACAAAAGATTTTATTCAATGAAATGAGATTTCGTAAGGGATACGCTAACCTAAGTTTGGAAGTGACCGAAAAGTGACACCGTGTGCGTTTTGTTTCTTATTAATCTTATACATTGACAGTCTTTGTTAAGTAACAAGGCGTGCCATTCGTGAGGCGACATTTTCATATTTGTTAGACGCGGTGACCTGAATTTCACCTCGGCCTTGGACTTAGCCATTTCTAAAAGGCCTATAGTGCTCTTTCAAATACCAGGGTGTTTTGCCCAGGTCATTACCTTTGTGGAGGGGAGAAACTAGGCAAAATGCGTGGGTTCTATGCAGTCCTGAGTGATTCAATAGCCCACTCGGTAACCGTCTTTAAATGTTTGTAAATAAATGCTCACGTTTACTAGTAAAAATCAATAGATTTGTAATGTTTTGTTTGACGATTCGCAGAAAGCAATTAAAGTGGAAACATACTGAATAATATTTAACGGCTTCTGTGATTAGACAATTTGTTTTTGGAATTTGAAATTAATTTAACTTGCAAAAAAGTTACACAAAGGGATGCCTTGTTTTACCAATACATCTGCATTTCATTTCAAATTCTACTAATTGGTGCCTTCAACCGTGTGCTCTAGGTTTCCAAACTTACACAGGCTGCGGATTTTTGAAAATCGAATTATAAAATAATTTTATTTTAAAGCAAATATATTTTAATATTCAATTTTCAGTTTTAAAACCGTGACAGCATCTATATTTGTTTAATTTCATCAGTCTAGCGACATTAATCAATAGTGTTACCGCTTAGGAATACGTTTTAATGTCTTACAAACTATTCTGGTAACAAGTGTCAAATTAGCAAAACGAAATTATTCGTTTGAAACAGGATACCCATTTTTCTTAAGAAAAAAGAAAAGTCAGATTATGTATAATGAACTCATTTTCCTCTTTCTTCTTATCTTCGGTTCTATATAAAATGCAGTACACCTCTTTCATCTAAACCCACGACCTTTCTACCCGTCCGTCTATTTCTCTGTCAGTCTCTCTCTCTGTCAGGCTCCCTATCTGTCCATGCATACATAGATGCTAAAGTCTGTATATTAAAGCAATATTGTACATTTCAAGTGGAAAGCGATATTTTGGAAAATGTTACATGGGCTCCGAATAAAGATGGCTTCTTCACCTATTGAATAATGCATTAATGCAGCATAAGATATTAAAGGATTGGTCTTTTGTTAACTTTTAGTATATGATGTATATTTTGAAGAGCTGGTAATAAACATTATTTTCGTTTGTCTCTGCAAGTTATGTTTTTTTATTTATTGATCCATTACCGGTGTGCTAATTATTATGTTTTTGAAGGCACATATTCTCCAGTTCGACAGAGCAGAAGAACAATAGCATTGCCCTACGAAATAGATATGAGATTTTGTATCTTGTAACTCGCAATTTGCCTAATATAGCGAATAAAGTGATATAACATTCAAACTAGGTGAGCTCATATGGTTTTACACTTTCTTGTAGCATCTTTTAGTAAAGTGCATTTGCCTTCTATCTTGATTGCAATTAAATGGAAAAGGTGCAGCAAAATTATTGCATTTGCTATCAACTGTTACATCCTGGTTGCAATAATCTGTGAGGGGTTCAGTGCCACAAATAAGATTTGCCCTTGTTCTGCACGCTAAAATCTCATAAACCTTGTCGCATGGGTTTCAGTCGTTTTCTTTAAACATCAGGAGGCACAGTTAATATTCAATTGTAACACTTTATTTACATTAGGAGTAAAGTTATCGTGGGTGTTATGCTGACGGATTTTTATACCATTGTTGAAATGTATTTTGGCAGTGAGAAAATAAGAGGGAAAGGCGCAGTCGGATAATTATTAATATGAATAAGTGTTTGGGGACCTTAATAAATGTTATTTCTGCATTTTAAATAAGGAACTTTCTTTTCAAATGCTAGACACTATCGCTGTGAATCTGAGACTATTCTTGAACCATTTAAACGGAACTGAAAGAAATACAAAATCGGCTCTATATATTCCAAATTAGATGATTTAAACTGGATCTCAATTCAAACATATATACTTTTGAAATGTTCATTAATTCTAAATTAGCACCGGAGATTCTACATGTTTAAAACAAATTCAGAATGTGGGGAAATGTCTGTGAATGCAAGTCTAAATGATGCGGAGTCACATTGCTGTTTGGTGTAATTCCGCAGACGGGCTGCTGCTACATTCTAATCTCTAAAAAGCGACATTCGACACAAATAAGGCGTTCGCCTTAAGTAAAACAATTCGATTTCTTTTTGTGAGAAAAGTCCCTTAATTTTCTGTACAGTTTCTGAAAGTTTACCTGCTGCCTATACGCAGCAGATAGAAAAATTACCGTGGCCGATTTTTCAAGATGAAATACAACGTGTCTCGATCATGAAAAGAATATTTTTTTTCTTTCCTTTCGTCAGTAATTGAGGTCGTTCAGTCGCTCGGGTTCACCTGGAGTCCATAGTATGATACACGAGTAACTCAAAGCTATTTTATCTTTTGTGCTGATAGTCAAGATCGCGCTATAACATTGACATCAAACTCTGTCTGAGCAGATGATTACAAGTCGTGCAAAACGTAAACTTTTGACCCTCAACTTTTTGACCTACAGTTGTACCGCCCTACCAACCACCGTACAGGGAGCCTTTTTTCAAAGCATTACTGAGGACTGAAATAATATCCCCTTTCGTTCACTATTTTCATGATGTACTGCTAATTTCAGGTCTGGGAATGCTGAAGTCACCGTCCCCATCCCCCTTCTCGTCCACCCCCACCCCGTTACCGTCCCCCCACCCTCCCCTGAGTGAAACTTGTCTTTAATCTCAAAAATGGCATGAACCTCAACTGTCTGCAAGCTGTTTATTCAAGTGCTCTTTTATTTAGTTGGATATGCATTAGTGGGTAAGTTTTTACTGCAACTGCCAGCCGATGCAATTATAAATAGTATAGCAAACCAAAAAAACGCATTAAGCTTATGAGTCCATTTTAATATTTCCGTCCTTTTCTGTTGCACTGATAGAACAATGGATGCGTGAGCTCCCAGTCCATGCTAATACAATATGACTGTGAACTTGGTCTAAAGCGAGCTCTGCTGGTGAGTCGCAGAGTGTGCAGATGCATTTTCTTGTAATCTCTTTCCAGAACACATTCCCTCTTAGGTTTAAGCACGAAAAGCCTGAGAATAACAAAATAACCCACCATACAAGTTGTATATTTTGGCACAAATGGGAAGGGTGGTGCCTATTTTGTTTTATTATTGTGCCAAAGACAGAATATTTAATGCCACTCCTCTTAGAAAAAATGTACAATATTAATTAGCAGCTATCGCAACTTCAATTATTAGATGAAGCAATAACAAAAAAATGAAGACGGAGAAAATATTTGTTTTTAAATTTGCTTTTATGTATTGCTTCTACGTGCAGTTTCTTTAAAAGGTTAGTTCCAACGTGTCCATTCCTTCCTCAAGAGAACTATGATGTTGACTATTGCAAATACATAAATACGCAATTCATATTGTTATGATTACTGTTATGTAATAATATGTTATTCAGAGAAGTACTGTGCTGCTGGTAATTCCTTTTGTTTTGTTTTTAGGAAACGATCTGTCTCTGATAACAAAATAAACAGAAATAGATTTATTTAGTGGGTTCATGTGTTTTTTCTCCCCAGTCCAACTATAATTTGATAGAATGATAGCAACACAATTCTTCTGTGCATTGCAGTATCTTGCATTCAAGTAAATACAGCAGTTCTTAATGAATACATTCCCAGAAGACTTAAGGAGTCCTCTATTTGTGCAAGGTCATGATGCAGTTAAAACTTCAGTGTTGAGAAATTCATAGCAGACAATCTAGTAATAATTTTGTAATGTTTGCCTGCTGAAGATCAATTCATTTCGTAAATGGTGAGGACCAAAGGATATTATGTAAAACAAATGTAAGAAATAAATGTAAATATGACAGAATCCTTGAAACCCATACAAGTATATTACTTTCTGTTATATTACTTGCTGTTAAAAGCCTTCAGAGCAATGTTTAGAATGCAGAGAATTCCATAAGAAGCTCCATGATAGCTGACTAGATCGCTAAAAGTCAGATACAGTAAATATAATTGAAGCACAAAACCAGTGTGTAAAATATATATCCAGCTTGATTATTAGGTAATATGAAAATGATATATTAGATTGTCATATGCATAACGATATTGCTACACATGCATTTCTATTTCCCTTGTAGTGATTGAACTGTAACATGTGTTCATATACAAATGAAGCAGCATTAGTGCGTCCTCCTTTTAGTTATTTTACCGCACTAATGAACGACAAATCAATTATCTGTTATTTTGCTCAGAAATAGAAAACCGCAATGCTGCGGGACCCCCTAAATTCGCTGAAAGGGGGCCCAAGAAGATTCATCACATTTTCATGTAGTATGCAGCTGCTCAGGTTTACAACTAGGAAATTGTCTTAAACTAACATTACTGCTGTGGGTTTGTTGAAGAAGCTCCTTTGCAAAGCTCAGTGAAAATTCTATTGTGTCAAAAAGACAAACCAGCATTGGTTGCAATTGAAAAAATGTGTTGCCCTTTCTATGCCCTTAACACAGACAAAACGTAAGCACGTCGCATTCCAGATTTTATGGCGACCACATCTTTATTTCACTACTCACAATTTTTTATTTGGTTTATACTTGTATTTTTCCAAGATACACTTCAGAGAATTGTTGGCAAACCGGTACAGTAGCTGTTTTTTAAAATTTTAAACACTGATTAATGAGGTGGCATGTTAAAGGGTAGGTACAGATATGATATGTGATTGCTCTAGATTAAGTACCTCAACCAAAACTTTGCCAGTAGCTTAATTTAAGAAAGAGAAAAGACCTTGCATATACATTTAGACTGGCCAATCAGATTTATAATTGGTAGGAGAGATTTTTGAGGGGAAACTGAATCACTGCAATTTTATATTAAACCCTCTGTTATGACAGAAATTGAAGAATATATTGATAATTTATGCTTGACCTATGGAACGGACAAGCTTTACACAACAGATCATGTCTTTCTTTCGTGAAGAGGCTTCTTGAGGAAGCATTTGCAAAATGCACCCCATAAAAAACCTTTCGTCAAAAATTGCATCAGTTTATCCACGTTAGGTGGCAGTCCCAACCATAGAAAAATATCTTCTGAAAGATAATTCTGCACAGTTCTCTTCAAAAGAATTGAACTCCCACCCCCACCTCCCACCCACACACGCACAGCTTACTTACTAAATGTTTACTAAATGCAGAAACAAGACAATTTCTACGTTTGGGGAATGCATAGCTGCTTCCTTGATGAAAGAGAAGTCAGGGATTCAGTACTTCTAGAAAAGAAATCATACTTTATCTTTTCATCGGTTCCCACAGAATAGCTACACTGTGTATACGTATACGATTACGCAGTTTAGATAAACATTTACACGTTTAATCCTTTGAATATACATTGTGTCTCTCGCTAGCACCACGTTCACCCACCTCCACCCCCACCCGCACCCACCCCCATCCCCACTTTGGAGTTATAAACTGAAAAGTTTTAGAGACTTCAATGAGAAAATAAATACATTAAAAGTACAAACCTTTGTGCAAGTTGAAACGAAATAATGTATTATCAATAATGTTTAGGAAAACAATTACAAGTAAATCAATTGCAAATCTTTTAACTGAAATATAATGTTAGCCTGAATGCCACTCTAGCACTGAGTGAAACTAAAGATTATTTTGTCTTGTTATAAAAGGTATTTAAGTGATTTGGACAGATGATATATTAAACTGTCATATTTAAATGTAAACTGATACAAAGGAAATCACAGCAGATTGACGCGATTGACATGGCCGATCCGGAACTGCTGTCCTGATATTGGGGCTGATTTCCTTTATTTACTGTTGGGTCTTTATAGCACATCGTAAAATGGGCCTAATTGCAGTGGAATGTTTTGAGTGGAAGTTCTGCAGGGTAATTGCTTTCTACCCTATTATCCCTTCTAAACATGTTATCTCCACTGTCTATGTCATAGGTTGGATTTGTCCATATAGAGAAAAATTGAATACGCAAATAAACTAAGGAGCATCTTCCACATTTATTAAAATTTGCATTTGTTGTTTCGAAACACTATATTTTCAAGCCGTAAATTATACATGCACGTCTCCATATACACACTAGACTAGCGGAAGCTTCAAAGAATGAAAAGCCGGCCATAAAGTTTATGGTTCGTCAGTCCCAACTGTGGGAAACCTGCAATTCACCAAAAGCAACGTTGGTGTTACAACAGTCAGATTTAAAGTTGTAGTAACTCTTCCGCTGGCTGTATTTCAAAGGATTTTTTAAACTTTCAAGAGTGTTTCTATCGCACATATACCTCATTCCAAGCTTTTTGAATTCGGATTTTTATGTTCTTCTGCGTTAACATATTCATTTATAACACGTGTACTTTTATTCCTCAAGAGAATGCTGATTGTCGCCATAAAAGTTTTAATTTAAAATAAGGAGGGGATTGTTTGGATGCGTGAAAGAATGCATGTAATACATTGTATGGTACCTTAATCAGCTCGTGTGTGACGACAGAAGTTATGTTGTAACACTGAGCGCCAAGAGCAAGTTGCTAACGGTACACAATAAGCATTAAAGTTGCCCTGCAACTTCCCAAAATACATGCTAATTAAGACATCTGAAAATATATACTTTATAAGTGAACCAACTGGAGACAAGAAGCATAACTCACACCTCAAGCAAAACACAAATAAACAAATAAAATTAAACAATAGAGCTTGCAGGAAAAGAAACGTGAAAAGGAATAAGAATGATCAGCCCCACATAATAAGATAGTGGGCAATGAAAATTCATTGAATATCTTCGAAAAACGTGCAACACATAAAATGTTTAACATTGGAACCCACTCGTCTCTCTAAAAGTTATTTCTTTTCTAATCTTGCCCATTCAAATTTTACCTGACGTATAAAATAGAATCTCGATACCAACACAGAAAGGAACCAGTCAGTAATTTACTCAGACATATTTCTGCCTCAGTGCACTCTGGGTGCTGTTTAAGGCCCATTTTACTGGGCCAAATTTCCTCGTGAAAAGTAATTAATATTTCAACAAAATTTACCTTGGCTTGCAAGAAAACGCAACTTTCCAGTACACTGGAGTTGTGGAGCTGTGGATAATCCTCTGTAGATGAAAATTAGCCATTTGAGTGCCCTGTCTGCACACGCAATCTGCAAAGGAACCAAATGAAGTCCAGCGTCAGTGAGATTATATGTTATGTAGAATATACTGTTGGTTGTCAACTCCCCAAAACCATAAAACTTACTTTAATGACACCACGTGATTTTTTATAGCCAGTGAGGCTATCAGTCTGTGCTATGGATGATTTTACGATCTAATTCATAGACAAAACCCTATTCATTTGGCACCCAAATGTCATAAAGCCGGAACTGAGGTGTATAAAAGTTTATTGATTATAACTTTAAAGGACAAGCACTCACTAAGCAGAAGGGTTAAAAGTGCTGATCCCCCTTGCTGTCAGGAACTAAGAGGCGAACTTTCTGTGCTGCCTTCACGCGGTAAGTAAAGTTAACTCTATAAAGTGAAAAATACCTGTTGAGAAACATTTGCGCTACACTTTGGTCGAACGTGACTAACGCCTACCTGCGGAACAAAGTGGTTGAAGTGCTTCAGGGTTCACTTTTTCCTCAGACCAAGACTATAGAGTTTTCGAGAAACCATGTTTATAAAGGGAGTTAGTGCAAGTGCAAGAAAAGCAGCAGCAACAAAGAAATTGGATTTTAGCAGGAAATGCGAAGTTTAGCAAACTGTGTCGAAGTGCGCAAAAGACAGGGCGCATGGAATAGCACTACAAGAGGCGAACACATTTACTTCGAATTGCGTAAATATGCCAAATTACAATAGAGAACCACGTTTAAATACTGTATGTACTAATTCTTATTGAATTCCAACATTTGCAATAACCAAAATTTAGAAATTCTGTTTGTTGAACGTGCGACTTTATAAGTTTGCGCAACTTGATTGCCTGTCGTAAACGCAAGATTTCCATCTGGAGGAGTGATGCAAAGTCTTACAGATTAGGACAAACTTATTGCTTTTCGTGAGAGTTTTGGACTGAATCTATAATAAACGGAAGTATTCGAAACAATTGAATTCACAAGACAACAGACGCAACAGAAATTCTTATCTGTGAGGCTAAAGTCCAGGAAAGTTACTATAGAAACTTTATTTTAACTTCCAGTCAGTTTTAAAAACAAATACAAAAGCTCATCACGAATTTCTTAAACTGCCAGTCTTTTAGGCTTTATATTTATCCTTTGTCACAAAAAACATACATTGACGCTGCGCTAAGAGCCACTTATTGGAGTTCGTGCAAAGTCATACAAAGGCACAGCATAGACATACAGTTCAAAGTCATAAATATCCTTCACAAAATTCACTGCTCACTAATAACACAGAATAGGTAGCATTTCAGTGATTTTAACACTACGATATCAATTACAGAAGACAATGGCCTGAAATTAAATACGTATTGCAAGCTTGGAGCTATTTTGACATTTAGCAACACTAACACGTACATATACTTGTTTGCAGAGTGCAACACATAATTACATTTTTACTGGACGATTTTATACAGTTACTTCAAGTAACACCGCTTGTATTAATATAAATAAGTTAAACAGCTATAATTCACAAGGCTATCCTACTCCTACAACATTGTTGTTACTCCTAGACAACATACTGTAAGCAGATTACTTGAACAGGCAACAGTACGACCAGAAACAGACTAACGATTCAAAGATTGGAATACGGCAACATGGAAATGATTTTCTTCATAGAAGTAACACAGGAAAAGAGTTTTGGAAGTCAGTACTGTATTGACATTATGCTAATTGGTCAGCTACTGCCCAGTACTTCTATTGATCATGGACGATATCCGCCTCCTGCAGCGGCCATGCTCATGCTTTTTAACTTGTTATCTTTTTTCCATTTCATTCTCCTATTTTGAAACCAGATCTTAATCTGTCTCTCTGTGAGGCAAAGAGCATGTGCAATTTCTATCCGTCGTCTTCGGGTCAGGTATCTATTGAAGTGGAATTCTTTTTCCAGCTCCAGGGTCTGGTATCGGGTGTAAGCCGTCCTGGCTCTTTTACCTTCTGGTCCTCCCATACTGTCTGTAACCCACAAAAAACGAATCCTTTGTTTAGTGCTATCCGTACATTGTCGAATATGAAATACATTAATAAATACATCAAGACGAACTGAAAGCAGAAGACCGAAAGCTAGCCCATGCATATCTACGCTAACCTCTGCGCTCTTCCTAATCCCTAATAACAAAATGACTTTAGAAACTTAACTAGAACTAAATGTTGAAGTATGCATTTGGGCAAAGCTGACCCATAATAAACCACACCTTTTTCAATCTATCAATTCTTATTTACTCTTGCATTTCTGATAGGAAACTAGACACCTTATTAATACATACCCCACCACCCAAATGGTTCCAAATATAATAACAACTTTTAAAAATGATGACGCTTACAGAGATATTAAGGAGCATTAGAGTGTATATTTAGCGTTTTGATTTGCAACATCCAGAGTAATTTAGGGCTCCATTAATGCAAAGATAAGAGAGGAGGGATTTTACCGTGACTTATGTGCAGTTTTCGCATCCAGGGGTAAATCTGAGGCTGCTGTTGTGCTGTGCTTTGCCCGTTCTGTGAACTTGGAGGGTCGCTGCTTGCCGGGGTGTCATCCTCAGTACCAGGCGACGTGCCAACCCCATCTCTACTGATGTGACTGCTGCTGCTGCTGGAATTTGAGGAGGTAGTTGGGCTTGCTATGGAGTTTTTGATTCCGTGGTGGTTGTCGCCAGCAGACGGACTGACCACGGCGGAGCAGGGCAGAGGGTCAGGTGAAGGAGAGGATGTGGCAGGTTGGTTGTACCTGGTGTCTGCTCCTGCTTCTGGTCCTGCTGCTGCTGCTGTTGTTGCTGCTGCTGCAGAGTAGCTTCGAGATCTTTCACTGGCATTAAAGTGGTTAGATGCTGGACGACTAATGCTGAGATCCATCCCATTGTAGCCGTAGCCGTACCTGCTGGAATGCATCGTTGCAGAATCCCTGTATTGCTCGCTCACCGAGCTATGATCTCCATAATTATGTAACTGGTAGTCCGGGCCATTTGGGTAGCGACCGCAGAATGAGTTTACAAAGTAAGAGCTCATTTGATTTTTTTATTTATTTATTTTTACTTGATTTGTGGCTCTTGGTCGCTTGTGCGTCTAGCACCCTGCACAATTTATGATGAATTATGGAAATGACTGGGACATGTACTTCGTTCCCTCCTACGTAGGCGCCCAAATATGGGGTACGACTTGGAATCACGTGCTTTTGTTGTCCAGTCGTAAATTCTCGCTGATGACCTCTAGAGGTAAATCCGTGCACTGTGATACAAATTGGAAAGTTGCGTGGAAGGAAGAACGTGGGGCACGCGCACGGGGGCGCGCCGACGGCTCCCTGTAGTAGCTTTGGGTTGTCCTTGCGCGCCACCCTCTGGAGACTGAGGCTATGGATCCTGTGGTTCTGATGAACGGGGCAATCGGCCTCGGGTCGAATTAAGGCTACCACACATTTCAAACGTAACCGTTACATTTCGTAGAATAAATCACATAAACCAATGTGGAGGACATCTTTCAAAAAGCAGATCCACGCCAGACAACGGTATATTTGTTCAATCCCCAAGCACAGATTTTTTTTATGTGGCTATCGCTGACAGTGTTACAAATTGGGCTTGAGGTTTTCTTGTAACTGATCTGTTTTGATTTTCTTTTTTAAAATCAAATTTAATTTTAGTTGTTATGCGTTTAGTGTTTTTCATACGCCTTGGCTGTCATCGCTGATTAGTTCAGGGGGAAATGGTATTGTCCAGCACCAAAGTGCCATTTTTTTCATACGCTACGCTTTTTAAAATTCTGTTTTGTCCGTATCGGTCATAGTATTGGAGTTTTATTCGCGCATTTGTGGAAATTTCGAGCGCATCGCAAACCTAAACTATCAAACCACTCTCAGCTTTCTTAAAAATCATGTCACGTATATTGAAAATGCGTTTAAATCGTTCATGCTAAACTAGAACCCCTTTTCCGCTGGTAAATAAACGTCGCCTTGTGCCTAAATTTACATGGAGACAATTTCTTTACCAACAGTTTTGTGTTAGTTCGATTAGGAAGAAAGGCTAACAGTATCTAACAAAAGAGAGTCCACTTTACAAATAGTCATTCACTTAATCAAAACAAGAGCTTTGTGTCCGATACTGTTTCTAGGTTTGTTAGAATAAACATTTTGAAGATTGTTTCATAATTTAGCCGCGGGTTCAGCTATGTCTTTAGTTGTGCATTTAGTGAAAATTGCCGTATTTAATGGACCCAGAAATTAAATAGTCATTCCTACCACGTATACTGTCTTTTTTCTCTCTCTGAAACAAGGACATCTACCGATCAATTTCACAGTGCTAAGTTTCCTTTCACAGCTTATTTAATACAAAAAGTTTTCGGCAGCTTTAATTGAAGGCTAAACTCTTAGAAATTGGACAGCTTATTTATATATATATTACTGTATATATTTAATATATATTTAACAAAGTCTTATTCGCATAATTTCAATTTATGAGCGATAGCTTCTAGGCTGGCTTTATTTGTCCTACGAATGTCAGGTCAAAAGCAAAAGTAGAGAAAGCATGGCACAAGCTGATTGAACACTGCGTCCTCTTAATTACACAAAAACAAAAACAAAAAGGAAGATTGAGATAAAATATTGACATATACAATACAATAGTTAACAACAGCAAATGTTCATTATTTGGAGACTGTCAAATTATATCTACGAAGAAAACTATCCATTGAAACAATCAGAATACGTTTGTGGAGTAAATCATCACATAGTAACGACTATAGAAGCAGAAACATTCACACTTCACATTTATAAAACAATTAATCCTAAATACCGTATAATTATAGTATCCCATGGAATGCAGAGTTATTTGAACACTTGCTCTACCACTTAAACATTGACAGAAGCTCAAAGAGAGGGGGAACGAAAACAAACAGAAATACGAATATTTTCTCTGCACTGTTTAGCAGAATGAGCACATAATAACTCACTACCAAACAGAAAGGCCCAGACTAACTTCTTTCGAATTCGCGCTCTTACTCCCCTGTTTTATCCTCTGCTTCTTCGCTGTTGGATTCTGTTGTATTTAGAAGTTTGTTTTCCTTTTTCCATTTCATTCTCCTATTCTGAAACCAGATCTTTATCTGACGTTCAGTTAGGCACAGTGCGTTGGCAATCTCTATCCGACGGCGTCTCGTTAAATATCTGTTAAAGTGAAATTCTTTCTCCAGCTCAAGAGTTTGGAATCGTGTATAGGTCTGTCGCCCTCGACGCCCATGTGGCCCAAATACCGAACCTGCATGGTGGAAGCAAAAATGTAAAGGAAACTGAAACAAACAACTAATATTTTCAAATGAAGTATATTGTTCAATTTTCCGATTCAAGTATGTGCGCTGCATTTAATGTAATAATTAACATATACATGCACTCTTTACGTAAAGTTGGAAGTAAGTGTCTGCATCTCAAGTTTTTAAAATTATTTTCCTCTATAAATACTCACTAGAACTTGAATTCATTCGTTGCATCCAAGGATAAATTGGAGTACTGTACTTCCGGTCGTTTCCTTCTTCACTTAAAATTTTGTTTTGCGCACAATCTGGTTTGTAATGTTGGTCTGAAGAGAAGAAGTCATCCTGGGCTCTATGCTTTCCACTACCGGATGGCGAAACACTGGCTAGATCCTTTTCAGGATAAAAACAAGAAGCTCCATAATCATACGATGCACGATTGCAAGCTATTACTGAGTTGGATTGTTGATAATAACAAGGTGACGAGTAACTCTTGTCCTGGAGCGTCGCTGCCCCATAGGAAGCTGGAAAGTGCCTTAGAGCATCATACCCCGTTGTATAGAGTGGGATCTGTCCGAGGAAGGAGTCCTGGCCACTGGGCAGTGAAACAGGGAAAGTAGGGTTCACAAAATACGAACTCATTTGCTCCACACTCTGTAGTAATATGATTTGTTATGTATTAGTACACAATGTGGTTTAGCTATTAGTAGTCATCGAGGTGGTTTGTTTCAGGATGGCCGAGCGCCAAAGCGACAGCAGCAAATATAACCAGCTGATCAGTCTCTGGCCAATAGAAACTGACTCTGGTTCAAAAAACTCCCTGGAGATCCGGCGACTGAGCTAGCAAAGTTACAAACAACCAAATCAGTTCTGAACTATAACAGAGGTGGTTCTGATAGAATATTATTGGTCCAGTAAGAATACAATAAGGTTACAGGATATAGTTATGCATGCATATATTATATAACTTCTCATATGGAAATATGACTGTGCATTACGCATCCAACAATAGCCAGATCAACAATGATTAGAAGACAGATGATAGAAAATGGAGGGTAATAAGAAATAAATCAACAAATCATTAGTTCTGTAGATGTGCGTTCTAGGTAGACGCACAGGACAGATTAGATAGGTAAATAACAGTTGTAAGAATAGAGTACTAATTCAGCTTTCCATTTGAATTTTTCATTTTTTACAGGCACAAGCTTCCTTTTGTTAGCTCGTGTAGACTAGTTGAGAAACATCAGACATCAGTCTTTCTATAATATGTTTCTCTGTCCATTTTAAACTCGGTAAAGAACAATAGCGTCTACAAGTACTGAGACCCACAACAGCAAGTGTCCTTGAATTCTGCATTCAGTAAATCCATACTGGTAAAAGAAAAATAAATAAGGTGATGATAAGAGCATATATTCAGGGAGATGATTTATAGATTTAATTTTGAAATTCTTATAAAGAAAATCCCAACAGAAAAGCGCAACGCGATATCTCAGCTTTAAAAGATTTCACAGTAATTGTGTGTGGGAGTAATTGTTATTGCACCAGCGCTCTTCATTAAAGCATGCAGGCATATACATGTGCATTTAGTATACAAACGCCACAGTACTTATATAGAAAAGTATTTAACCAACGTTCACGGGGTTTATTCAAACGGCCAAGCGATCTGCAAACACACAAAGGCTGGATTTTATACTTGATAAGCCTGTATATGGCTCCCTTCCATCAGAATGTTGTCTTAATTGCATACGATTGCAATTCGCTAATACTCCCCAAATCCCAACTTCGATTTTCCATAATTGCTTACTGTTAAGGTTTTATCGACCATAAAATAGTGGAGTGTTTCTTTTGGAATAATTAGGCATTTTTGAACATCTCGATGGAGACATTTGTGTTTTGGAATAACAGGGCATTTACTGCGCCCTGAGCGCGGCATCAGCTCGTAGTGAAAGGACGGAAGCCAAGGGCTCCTTTCTAAAGATCTCATCATCTCATTAGGTTTCCTTTCCTGTCAACAATGGTTACATCACATACTGAAGTATCTAGGTTACTGTAAACAATACATATATATGATAAGTATGTTTATATATTTTAAGTCGGGAAATGTTTAAGCACTGTAGTAAATAATGTTATAGCACCTATAATAGAACTTGAAACATACCAATTATAGGGCTATAATTGCAAATTAAGGCGAAATATGAACGCGGTTGTTTAGTAGTCGGGCAACTTTGCATTTTGATTGTTAAAAATGTCTACTTGGGATGGATGCCACTTCATTGATGACAAGTTGTTACAATTCCACGAGTCGGTTAATTTTCGGTCCTGAAAGCTTATACCTGTCTCTCTTTCCTAATTATAGACTGACTAAAAAAAAACAAAAGCCGGCCGAAATCACAAGCTATATCTGTTCGAAGTGTGAGTATAAATGCAGCACAATTTATGGAGGAAAATGTGCAAGAACACGCCAGTTCGATACCTCTTAATGAAAGGCCGACGCTTGCCGCTTTCCTCAGTTTCTGCCCTAAAGCCTCTTACCATGTTTTGTAATTTGTGCTTTTTCTTCTAATTGTACCTAGCATTTTAATAAATTCGAAGTTTCCTCATCAATGTTGAATCTGTTCTGTTTATGATTTTCTTTACATATTTTTAGTTTTCGTTTATTCGTGACATTCATTACACAAACGTGAAGATTTGATTTTGAAGCCCCCACAATTACTGCACTCTTATAACGGAGAATCTTCACACAAGTTAGTGTGGTGCATATGACCGAAAAACAGATGAGTAAAAGGTGATATTGAAAGATGAAAAGGGCACAGCTATTACTTTCCAATTAGGTGAAACGGCTAATAACCACTTCACAACTGCGGCTGCATCATGTCTTAGGAAAACTGAAAAAAAAACAAGACAATATAGAGTGTGAACACACTGAGTGGGGTAAATGGCTACTGAAGAACCCATAGAGTGTATTAAACAATAATTTGATCTATATTTATCTATTGGACGGAAAACAACGCAGAACAATTTGAACTTTTTAATCACTAGTGTACACTTTGATATATTTTACAATTCATTTTTTAAAATTATCATGGCACCTTCAGAAAATACAGTACCAATTTATTTTTCTTCCACGCTCGCTTGCAGTTAATTAGGAAATGGTGTGCAAAAGGTTAAATGCTGTCATTGCGATTTATTCTTTCCGTTGACGTATTTGTATTTCCTTGCAGATAGCAAAAACTTCCGAATGATAATATAAAATAATATATTGTGAACAGATTGAATCTGGAATTCAATGTAATGAATTTTCGCATCGTTGATGTAAGAGAATGTCAGTCATTTTGAAAAAAAATCAGATTATTGTAAAATCCACAAGTATGTAAATTATATTTTATTTTGTCGTTAATAAGAGGGGATTTCCTGACCAAGTCTTATTTGTTCCTGGGGTAATCAGGACTGATGCAGCCTAATTAGTTACTGCGGATGTAATTCCAGTCATAAATAACTTCTACTTCTCCTGACCTATTAGATATAATTGGGGCCTAGTTTGGAGTCTGATGAAGAAAGATTCTACAAAATAACAGCATTTAAACATGCATTTAAACCACTTACCTCATTCTGCAGAAATAAAGCAACACAACCTCTTTGAAATTGTAAATTGCGAGGCCATGTTTCAAGATGGCAACCCACCTGGCGCGTTATATCATTGCAACGCTCATCTCTCGTTAACAAGTTGTCGCTTTTTAAACTACAATTCTTGCAAGGAAGCAGTATAAATTTCCAATTGCTTTGTTGTAACTGTAACAGCTTCCAATGATCGAATGTTATTGCAGTCTCTAGTTCGTCAGAGTTGTATTTTTAAGAGATTAAAATAAGTGCAGTACTTTACCACCAGAAAACGGGCCTATTCATAACACTCTCGATTAATCGACAACACTGTTTCTTTGTTACACATGTTTAACTTCAGGGTTAATTCAAACTCTTAAATTCGAATTCATGTTTATTTTACTCTTATACCGGTAAATAAAATCTCGAATAAAACTCTTTGTGGCGTCTTGAATATGGGTTATTATAACAGTTTAAGAATATAATTAAGGAGGCTTCGTAGATTTATAGTGAACGGGTTTAATATTTCTCAGTTTTTTTCTCAACAATCACAAACTGACTTTTAAATTTAATTGGCTGCTTCTAACCATAAATGCGCTCATATTTTAGCTTCTAAGTTTTGCTTTAATATTAACTATTTACTAACGATCAATCAGGATCCAATAACTAATTGTGGGGAAGTATTGCAGATGTACAAATATTCAACTCAAAGGCTTTGTATGTTCTTACTGACATACCGAGCGTACAGTTCACAAGGGTGGTGGGGGTTATCATTCGTTTCTCAGTGCAGTTCAAAGCCCGTGGTTACAATCATTTTAAATTTAAACAATTAATTCCATGTAAATAAGCTCTAAATGTCACTTTAATCGAGTTCAGTGCATCCAGGTATTATGAAAGCAAAATGCTGATTACTGGACTAGTCCACAAAGCAAAGGTTAATTTAAGAATGCAAGTCAACCAGTTTATCAGCAACACATGATCTGGAGACGCTGCGCAGCAGTAACTCAAGTTTGTCCACACTCCAAACACACGGTGGCAGCAACGAGTCCAAAAAGGACAGCAAACATCAATATCCACGGGCACACATACACACATTTTCAATCAGACAGGACTAATTGTCTCAGTGCCGGAAAGACAACCTCCGTGTTATGCAAAAACCTGTTAAATTTACATGTCCGCATCCGAAATACGATGTTTTTGAACATTTCTCACTCTTGAGCAACATCAGCACAGAAATAAACCACAATTACGCCTCCCAGTTAAACGCTAGCATATAACCTTGAATGTACGGCGTGCATTTGATAGCTATCAGATCATTTGCCACGAAAATAATAAAAATATTTTTAAAGTACGCAGTATCTTAACGAAAATTATGCGTTGTAAGAATGACGATTCAAAAGAAATAAATCACTTTTTCAGCGAACGACGGTCGTCGCTATCGCTGCAACCACGCGATTAATTGCAGCTGAAATAAGTGTTTTCTTTCACCCCCATAAAATCTTCAAAATCTTGCGTTAAAACGAGACATATCTTCAGGATTCCCGCTATATGACAATTAAAAACTTAATCAAGGGATGTGTTTTACTTCTTTACATTTGTTCCTTATGCTAAACACGTTGAACGAACAAGACGGTTGTTGATCAAATCAACCAGAACGTACGACGTCAAAAGGATTATTCACACTCTTGTGAAAACAATTATATTTCAAAAATTCAAATACATAAAAAATGCCTCTAAAAATTGTCAAATTATTTTAAATAAGTGCTCAACAAATACTACATTTCGAGTTAATACATTCGAAAGGTGGTCGTCACTTTTTGCATCATATCATTCAACTTTCACAAATTAAAGATCTTTAAAGAGCAGATTTTACAATAACTTGTTTAAAAGGCAATTTTTGATTTTTGCAGAGCTGCAAAGCTGAGAATGACGAGTGGGCCTTACCTTGTCGCTGAGTCTATCTGTCGGCCCGTCTATCACGGGCTCTGCACAGACCGTGTGTCGTATTTGCTGAGCCCCAGTGTCAGTGTTTGCAGAGCCCGTGCTACTTTGACAGCTGTCCGTTCAGCTCCATCCCAGGCCAATGGCTCTCGCATTCCGCCAGCGGCATTTGGTGACGACTTGCTGGAAACTGCCCTGCGGATCACAGCCGGCGCTTTTTAATCCAATGCTCCACCTTCCGTGGAGGAATTCGTAGCTGCCAGCCATGAGACTTGTGCTGAAAGCTTGAATGCATTGAAGCTCCATAGGCAATAATCACTGCGCTGAGAGGGGGAAAAAGAACAAAATATGCGTTGAAAAAGCCCGCAAGCTCTCACATCCGAACCAACACGCGCTTACACAAGAATGCAGCTCTATAGTCGCAAGGGAAATTATAAAAAGTTCATGTTCACGGTTACACTCCACATGACTTTCAGCGGCCAATGGAAAAACCGAACAACTCGTAAAGTTCTATTGCAAAGTTGTAAATTTTCATAAAACAACAACGGATTTATGACATTTCCCCATGACTATTAGGAGGCAGGTCCTAGACGCCATTTTTAACAAAGAGACAAGTTAAAATTGTGAAATTATTAAAGATTTTTTCCGCGGTTTAAAAATAAATTTCCAGTTTCTGAAGTCACGTTATCATGATAATAACACCCGGCTGAAATTTGTGCTTTTTAAAAAGCAAAAGTCATTATTGTTTCTGCACTCAGCCTGTTATTATAACAGATCAATTCTGTTGTACGTATAATCGCGTCTATTGTATCGATATTTTTTTCCAGTTTACTCGTTTTGTGAATATGCTACAGTTTAAAAAATGGCCGTAAGCTCGCCCAATTGTGTGATCTAGCTACAAGTTACAGTGCCGCACTGCATACAGATCATATAAGATCTGCGCTTGCCCGAAAATTCGTTCAAAGCTCGGCGATGACAGAGCGACTTGGCTATTTTTATTCCCCATTTCAAATATTTTTTTTTACTGAAACCGGATACCACACTGGACTACCCTCTCATTTTTTCCATTTTTCTTCGACTGCTTTCAAACGGAAATATGAGTACGATCAGGCATTGGATCCAGATTCGAATGTATTGCGTTCGGATATTGCTTTGTTTAAAAAATAAATAATCTTGCCAATTATAATCGAAATTACGCAATTTTAATAATCGATTTCTCATATTCAGTTTTAATCAGTACAACGTTTGCCTATTTCGTGTAGAAAAACTATGTATCAATGTGTTTGTTAAAAATCAGATTAGAAGGCACTGTGGTGTAGAAATAATTATATATTACTTTTGTAAAAGCTTATATTAATTGCTGTTATTACTGATGTTACTTTAGCCTTTATAACGAATCTTGTGCCCACTCATTTGGTGGTAACTGCTCAGGCAAGAAAGCGAGACCGTGTTTATTCAAGCACCGTTTAATGTTTCTGAATTTTGTTTGCCTACTGAGACTCCATTCAAAGTATACATGGTTGGAACGAATACATGTATTTCAAATAGATTGCACCTTAAACTTTTAACATCGGTTATTGTTTAACGACACATACACAGATTACAAAGCAAACTTTCGATTGACACCACACTGAATATGGAACCACAATATATCCAGTCGACGATGCAGTTCGCATTTTCTATTATTACATTTGGTTATTAGATACTTTTATTTTATAATTTAAACAGTACACATGTATAAGACAACTGATACAATATACTTAAAGAAACACAATTACATCATTCAGTCATACATGGTTTCTTTGAAATCTTTAGCAGTATATATTTTAATGCCATCGATCAAAAAGAAATAATACAATTTCCCCCTTCTAATACGACTTTTTTTTTTGCTTTTTACGATATGTAATTAAGCACAGTGCGTAACGATTCCATTCGCTTCAAACGTAAACCGGCATTTAGGTAGTTATCACTATTTTTGCATTATAAAGTGGTTATATACGCACCTCATTAAAAAAAAACACATACATCAGTATATAGTTCACATTTTTACTCTCATATTATGGTACTGTTTTAAGAAGTGCGAAAAGTCAATACTCCCAGAACAACACTTTTTCCATAGAAACGAATGTTAAATTAAAACATTTAGGTAGTTTCCATAAACGTGCAAGATGTCCACTATTGTGGTTTAGGTAGTTACATTTCATTGCTATGTGAAAACAGAAAACGTTTTTATTCTGTTAATCGAACGATATATCTCTGAATTAAGTGGCACACTCAGAGAACAATTAAGAAAGAATGTAGAAAATGATAGAAACAAAGAATTGAACATAAGTAAACTATTTTACTCGTCGAGTTAGCTTTCTGTCAGTTCTTGCACAATATGGTCGAGTGGCTCAATACTTGACGTCTGGACTGGAAATGAGTAACCACCATCACAGTATTTTTATATTGTGAATAGTAAGCAGAAATACTTTGAAATATATGAAGAAGACACGTTAGCAGAGGTAAAATAAGTTTGAGAAATAGCTCAGTGCATGATATATTTATATCACATAGTGCTATAGTGAATTTTACATTACATAGATTACAACAATGGTTACATTTTGTTTTATCGGCGATCATTGTGCTAATCGTTGCACTATTGGAGATTCAGAATCCGAATCCAATTCCCTTTATTTTAATAACGGAGAACAAGGGTTTCGAATTTCATTCAGTTTCATTTTATTATTACGGAGCAAAAGTCTTAATTAAACTAGAGAAAACAAGCATTCCATTGTTTTTCCTGTGACATCTGCAGACAAATGTTCTAAAGCCTACCGTTTTCATTTTATTACTGAAAGCACGGATTCTGAACCCAATTCCTATATTTCTAACTAATGTTGGTAAAGATTCTGATTTTTTTTTTTGACTGAAACCAAAATCAGAGAACTTTAAATTCATGATTTCGGAAGAACTTATTAAAACATATAGGTAGTATATGAGTGCTAGTGCACAGCATTTTTGTAATAGTCCAATAGTGTGGTTAGCTGGTCAAATGTCAGCTATGGCGGCTGAAGAACAACTTTATTAGCACAGTTCAAGATTCAGCTGGAAGTCTCATTCCTGTTTTTCCTCGCTTGTGGTGCTAGAGCTCCCAGCTTTGGTTTCCTTTTTCCATTTCATCCTCCTGTTCTGGAACCAGATTTTGATCTGTCTCTCAGTGAGACACAGAGCGTGAGCAATTTCAATCCGTCGCCTGCGAGTCAGATAGCGGTTAAAGTGAAATTCTTTCTCCAGTTCCAACGTTTGGTAACGGGTATAGGTCTGCCGTCCTCTCTTTCTGTCCGGTCCTGAGAAAGAGATAAAAACAGCAACCATAAGACCTTTTAAAAAAAAAATAAAACCTAATAATTAGAATATGCAAGTAATTCGGTCAACCTATTAATGCCCTTTCTAACTTTCTCTCGTCTATCTCTGCTCTTTCATAACTTATTAAAATGTCTGTGGCTGAGCAAAATATTCGAATGCCAATTGTTTGGTTTAAGGTGTAAATAAGCATTTGGGTTCGCAGCGGGATCTTCTTCTGGTAGAGCATTTAAAAATTAAAGTTATTTCCCAAGGTTCAATGGAAGTCAGTGTGTGTTCTTAGCTATTGGTTTCTGTCCAAGCCGGGACTCACAACGTTATTTCACCGGTGATACAAGACAGCAATGTTAAACTTCGGACACAGAAATGACAGGTAACTGAAATCTTAAGCTTGCATGTATGTTTTTTCATGTGTGTTAGATTCTAACGCCAGCAAGTAAAACCCCAGATCCTCTCTGATGGTTAGAGCTCCTGTACTATAAAACCAATGTGGTGCGTTTTATATACCAACCTGCATCTACAAAAGGGAAGCTTTATAAGGGCCCAGAGATCTTTCTCGAGGTGAAAAACAAAAAAGAATCTTCAACTCCATGACCTTGCTTTATCTGTAAACCTATTTTGGACCTGGAATATATCATTCTACATTTACTCAAGGAATATCCGGTTTTCCCGCGTATCAGTAAAAGAAATGTTCTTATTTGGTGTTGATAAAAGTGGGTAAACAAGCAATATGTGAGTTGCTGTTAACTTTAAAGGAGCGGAAGTCGAGTGCTTTTACGAGGATTGTACTGATTAATTGTGCAATAAAAGTTTTATGATTGCTATCTACATACAATACCACATGCGTTTGAGGAACTGTTCCTCAGCTATCATTAAAACCCTTAACTACCTCCAGGATGTACTGGCACTCATTTTAACTGGTCATTTGCACGTTTCTCATAGCTATGTTACATTTATGTCCCATACCTGCATTCCTCATCCAGGGGTAAATCCGGAAATTGCTCTCTGCTTGAGGGTGCACGTTTGTCTGATCCAATTTTTCGCAACCCTGTTTGCTCAAATCGCTGCAAAGAACTGGAATATTCTGGTCTAAGGCAGAGCAGCGCAGGTTGTAGGAATCTGAATTTAGATTATAACCTGTGTTGTACATGGTAGGGCCGTGATAGATTGCACTGTTAACATTGTACAGCCCGGCCATCGGGGCTGGGAAGGCGCTGGCGCCCGCTCCATAGCTGGATCTTTGTGAGTTGGTAGCAAAGGCGCAAGAAGTTGCTTCTGTAAAGCCACTCGCGTTCTGGAAAACGGATGTCCCCGCCGTATATTTGGGAAAAAGAGCATTCACATAATACGACGAACTCATAATTTTGTCTGGTGATTTGTTGGCCAAGGCTCTTCAGTGTCGGTTTTACGAGATAGCGTGATATATGGCAGCATTACACCCCCGATTTACACCAAACACCCATTTTCCTTCAGTCCGACTT
This sequence comes from Heterodontus francisci, assembly GCF_036365525.1. Taxonomy (NCBI): domain Eukaryota; kingdom Metazoa; phylum Chordata; class Chondrichthyes; order Heterodontiformes; family Heterodontidae; genus Heterodontus; species Heterodontus francisci. Next base: position 74,757,263 of record NC_090372.1, read on the forward strand.
ATTTCTATTCACGTGACCCGACCATGTGATCCCGTCCCCCAATAGCATTCCACATCACAGGTGGTAAATAGCATGTTATCCGATTATTTTCGAAATTAAATTGTGAAAAAATCATACACAATGTTTTACAACATTATTAATGTGTAGATTGTGCAACTTTAAAAGGTAAGTATCTTCTAATAATTACTTTACAAACCACTGTCCCACATGCAAGTGAAGGCTTTAAGGTTGCAGGTATGTTTCCAACATTTTTGAAAATAAGATGTATGATGAATTTGGAAGTGTGTGTAATGAAACGGTTACTGGACATAAAACATGAGACACTGCATTTATTTAGAAATAAGAATTTTTTATGAGTAGTAAGAGCTCGATGGTCGCATTGGATTAATATTAAGGATCATTCTACCCTTTGCGTTAAAAAGAAAAGGTTTAAATGGTTTCAACTAAAGGAAGCGAGCACTTCCACTGTTTCTCCCCCTCCCTGTCGAGTTGTTTGCTGTCTTGCAGTACCATGCAATCACTGTACAATACTGGAGAAACTGTAGCCCTGTTGAATTAATTGTCAATACACATGTAATCTCTAGATTATAGAATAATCTGCGTGGTTTTATTGAGGACTACAGATGCAAATTTGATATTGCAGCAGCATCGTACAGGGCGGCTCTGTTATTAACTCGTTTTTTTAACATTCAAGCCTGTTTGTATATTGATTTATAAAAATGCACAATTTCACTTTGGAGATTAGCACGTTTCCTCTGACGGGTTTCAGTGCAACAGCTATTCCGTGGAAACCTTTTGGAGTTGCTAAGTAATCTGATTAGAACCCCGCAGGGGATTTACCCCGGTATCATTTCCTCCTTCTGTTTTACAACTTTTTTTTCTCTTCCCCCCACCCCCCCCCCCCCCCCCCACCGCCCCATGCTCTCGTAAGATCACAGAACTTGTCTCCGAAGCTGTTGTCCACAATTCCCTTCCAAATTGTCCAGTTACTCTACTTAGGTTTTTGGTTTCTTTCCAGCGGATCAGTTGCTTTTATGTGCAATGTTAATAGGTATACTTGTCGGTTTTATATGGAGAAAAGGAAACCCAGTATTTACAACAGATATACAGTCTTGCAACGATGCACCTGGTACGTTGACATTAAAGGGTTATTACAATAAAATATGTTTCTGCATTTCCGTCTGGGGTCCTTTAGGAAACATTTTCTCTAATATTAGGATATGTTATTTTCTTTTGATCTCTGGAGTCTCCTCTAGCAAGTCACAATCCTTGTGCTAAGCAGACAGGCTTTGCACCAGCGGGGGTGTTTTATCAGGAGATTATTGCACTACATTCGTCCCTCGCTCTTAAAGAAAAATCTTTGATATAAGCTGCAAAACTGTCTGCAATAACCATGTTTCCTTTACATTCCAAAATCGAAACTGTGCGCAAATCTACATGTTCTGGGAAGCGCTTGAGATTACGCTTTGAATGCTCAACTTTTCCTACATCACAATATATCCGAAGCCGAGGTATCAAAGATTTTACCAGACCTAACGGATGACCTTAAAATGTTGAGAGTTTAAATAAAATTTACACCATTACAATCCACAGCGAGCGGTTGTGTCGAGCAGAAGAGGCGCGTATTATATATAGTACCAACCTTTTTAAAACCATATTTTCCAGGTCTGAAAATTTCCCCACTGAAAATTGGTTACCGCTCTCGATTGCTCTTTGATTACAAGGAAAATAACTCCGATGAAAACTTGAGAAATAAAAATCGAAGGAAGGGGGAGAGTGGAACAAAATGCAATATAATTGAACGATTACCAGTAAAGTCAACGTTTCATTCATGAATTTCTAGTTCAATAATAACAAAAGAACGCTGTTAACTGAAGCCAAACGCATGCTACGAAAACAGATGCTCCGCAAAACCTCCAAAATCTTATTTTCTAATAATATGAAACAGATGTCTGGGGAAGCTGATTTTTCACTTCTATTTTGCTCTATATTTCGCCATTTCTCCGGGCTGTAAGCTTTCTCGCACAGCTGGCCTACGTGCATTGCGACTGCAGGGCCCCAGTTACACATATTTATAAATAAAATACAAATTACAGCATTTTATTGTACACTTTAATTACTCGTGAATGTCATTGTCACCGTTAAATAAGACTTTACTAATAAAACATTGACACTAACGCACAAGGTTTATTTAGCAACAATCGCAAATGCTTATTTTCTTTTATTACCAGGGATCTAATGATGTATTGGTCACAGCGCCATATTAACAGCTCGAACTGGGGAAAATATAGAAACAAAGAAAACGAAACATTTTTAACATGAATTAATAAATTATTATGGTTGCAACTTCAAATGTTACCGTATATTTTTTGCAACAAAATACAATTGAATCGTATGGATGGTCAGTAAACCATGGTGTCTTCATAAATCGAAGAGTTTCAAACTATGTCTTCTCATCCACAACTGGAGAACAAGGAGAATACTAAAGGAAAAACATCTGATAAATATGCAATTGCATAAAATTTCTCATTTGTGTAGAAAGATGGATAGATCGATGGGTAGGTAGGTTGATAGATAGATAGATAGATAGATAGAAAGATAGATAGATAGATAGATAGATAGATAGATAGATAGATAGATAAATAGATAGATAGATTATGTTGCCGTCATAGCGTTATGTTTTGCAGAAATTTAAATGATAATGGCAGATTTCGTAAATTCGGAAATCCGAGTTTCTTCTGTTCTTCAGGATAGGGCTATATGCCCCATGATTTTTTTTTAAACTCTTTCTATCAGATTATTATTAATGTTATTGTAAACTGCTTACAAACACAGGAAAAGACTTTTTGCAACATTAAGATTGTGTTGCGCTGCAACAGGTAACACTCGAAGTGCAGCAGGGAAGCTTACATTTCAATAGACAAAATAACAAAGAGCACAGTGATCACGGAGCATATATTTGAATTGCCATTGAATAATAACGTAGATCATTCCTGTCAGTATATTTTGAAATGTAAATATATCAATTTCTTTTCACGTCATTTTCTATGGTTTGGAATCTACTATATGGCTGTAAAAATTCCCCATTCCTTCTGTCCAGTTTATTAAAGGAAATAGAAGCTTGATTTCTGGTCTTTCTAAATTCTGGCTTAGTATTGTGCTGTGGCAAGAACTACACAGATTTATATATATAGAAAACATAATTGCATATATTACGCTCGAGTAATGAATGCGAACATCTTTATTTTGTACCACACATCATGAAATCAATATAATTCACGTGATGACAAACGTTTTTGACTCCACATCACCACGTTTTAGGAAGGTGAGGAAGCCACCTGTTTTTAGTTCCAAAAGGTATACACTATTATGCTACTAAAAAAGCAGCTGCGTGATTTTGACTTTCTGATGTATGAAGAAACTTAGGTGACGTTATTTAAACATAACAGTCACACTGTAACAAAAACAACATCTTTTAGATACAACCGACGCTTTCATTCAGTCTGAAATCAATACGGGCGAGCTTTTACAGAATCTTTCAATTGAAAAGATGCAGACAGCTGAGTATATAGGCCGCAGTGTCTCAACTAGAAAATATTATGTGGGCACCTTTAAAAAAAGACATGTATCCTCCCAACTGACTTTCTTTGTCACCGCATTTGACCCAAGTTATAATGTAAACGTTAGTATGCTGTCAAGTACATCCAACGTGTTTTTCACCATATACCATTAATAACGCTATCCATTTAGTCACCTACTTATCCATTACCTATCTATTTTTAAAAGTATTTGAATTTTGTTGCACTGTAATGTGCATTTCGTTCTCTGTGTGCGTACATAACACAAATAAAATCACTTATTTTACAGATCTCTCCTTTATGCATGTGTGTAAAATAGACATTATTGCTCATGAATTTTACTTTATTGCTGTTCTAGTTCACCTATTCTGTCTATTCTGTCTATAGATGTGATTTTATAAATTACAATAAAATGGAGCCATAAAATACACCAAAAAATTTAGTCACTTGTGTACTTCAAAGATATGTCACATTTACTGGTCTCGCTGGGGAATTTCGGGATAAACAAGTGTACATGCATGTGCATTTAAGTATGTGATTGGACACATGTATACCTGTATGTATGTATAAATGTGTCTGCATACGCGTATATATAGATATATAACAGATCACGTCATTTCTTTTTCAGATACTCACAACTTCTAATTGCTATCCCCTGTTGCATGCAGTTCAGTAGACTGAGAAACAAAGTGGAAAATAATCAATTTAAATCGTATTCTTGTACATTAAAAATAAAACATGGAAGCACAAATGGATTTCTAAACCCCATGTCATGTGGAATTAATCTGTCCCCAAATGAGTTGATGGATTCAGAATGAATATACTCCATAGACCTCAGTTCATTTTTACAAGTACCATTTGTGGTAGATGTTTTCATCCCATTTACAACCTACTGTATAAATAAATCCCAGTTTATAGCAGTTATTGCACTTTTTGGCAGCTTGGCGGCACTCTTTTTAAATTCTTCTGTGGATTAACACTGCCATCTCCTGGCTATGAAAGAAAATTGCAACAAGGAAATTGCTGTCGGCGAATGCAGAAAAAAACCTTTTCGAAACTGCAAAGAAATTAATACCTATATCTATTTTTGACAATGCCTTTTTTTCTTATACCTAACAAATGTAATTGCAGATAGCGTTAAAACACGCATCAAAATAACTAAAGATCTGTTATTTTTCCACTAGACGCAATAAATTAGTGAAGAGATATCTAAGGGGCCCACATTAAAGACGAGACTAATAAAGGTCGTTATTTCCGCAGACCCTTTTGTCTAGGCAGCCAGACAAAACAAATGGATCGCCTTCTCTGGAAAAATACTGATTGTAGCTGGACAGTTGTAAACTCATTAAAACCTGAATACCAGACGGCTTGCCAGACCCTTCATTTTATTGCAAGTCTCCCAGTTTAGTCTTTGAAGTTCCATCTGCAACAACAGAGGGCGTCACAACATTATAACCTTTCAGACTGAATACTTAAAAATAAAAAGGTTCAATTTAGCAGCTGCTTAATATAATAATGAAAATTGTTTCAATAATTGTAATCCTATTCAAGTATTTGCTGCCAGATGCTGAAGAATGCTCCAAAATTAAGATCGTCAGTGTCGTGTTTATGCACTTCGCCCCTTAACCTCCAGCGTTTTACACCCCATAAACGCTTACAGCAGTCATTTTCTTTTATTGCGGTACACCACTCTGAATTTTACTAACGACAGCCACTGCCAAGACTTCCAACTATGTGGGCCTCGCTGCCCAGTGTCCAAATCATTTGAATCCCACTAAATCTATCCAAACTGTCTTCGGGGTCTTAAAAAGTAACTAGGGATCTTACAGTTGGAAAGGAAGTTGCATAAATGTCGAAGCCATGCACAACAATTTTTTTAGCGGTAAGACGACTAAGTCTACTTTAACTTTCTTCCTAAGGGTGCTGCTCTTTTGTGTTGACGAGTTAATGAAATGGTGGCAGGGATTGGTGCCAGTACGAATTTTTAGAATTATTTACCTCTCTCTTTATTATACGATGAAATCTAAACAATTTCGGTGCTCTTCACACGGACAAGCAACTCAAGATTATTCATTTCCACTTTCAACAGAAGTACTACATTGCTTGAATAAGTAACACACAACAAATCATATAAATAATCAGCGGCCTTGGCGCATGGCCAGGCGACAGATAAAAGTTGTTAATGCACAGTTTTGCACATTCTCGGGTTAATTGGCGATAACTGGGCGTTAAGCACAAACGTATTCAGAATCTGTATCATCAGATTCGCTTCTAAGCCAACGCTATTACATTACACTTTCTATTTTCTTCCCTTTTGCAGAAACCCCAGTCTCATTCTAATTTTAGTTACCCATGTCAGCTAAGGTGATTATATTCGTTGCAATATTTATTGAGGGAAATTCAAACTTTGAGTTAAGGTTTGAATGTCAGCATTTTGTGCAAAATTCAAAAATCGTTAAATTTTACAAAATTGTAGAAGTTGATGTTAACTATGCAATGTTAAATATTATTTAAAAATGGGATTACTTTCATGAAACTGACAAACTTTATTCCGCTTATTTCATTTACTTGCTGCTGTTCGCCTGAAAGCTTGCATTTTGATTCGCGTGTTGAAAATCTGAAATATCTCTAAAGGTACGGGGTGTTTTGAAAATTCTGCAATGCTGGTGGAATAAGAAGGTAATCGTGGAGTTCCATATGAGGTGTTTGCATGCATTGAGCTTCATAAACAGAAAGCATATTTTATATGTAGTGAAACATATATTTTATTAGACAACAAATAAAATGACATTTCATTACAAACAGTATAGTTTGGTCAATATGACGCGAGGTATTCATTTCAAACGTGTACACAAATGTAAATGTGTTAGCTCTACAGGCCTAAAGACAACCCCCATTTAAAACACATTAGTGGTATATTTTCTTTCTATTGCACCCAGATATTTTCCTTGTACACATTACATTTATTAACAATATTGTTTATTTTTATCGCATAAATGCGTCAAAACAATATTAAGGGTGACATTTACACACAAAACATAGGTAGTTACTAGTTTTACATATAGGTAGTTTTAAACCAAATCTTACACTTTTCTTTGCACCACAACACCGATAAATACAAAGTGTCTGAGAACTTTATTCGTGCTTTTATCACAACAGACAAGAGTATCGTGTAGCATTATGCTCAGCGCTGCTCCTTGAAATACAACTTATATTAGCATTCTATGCAATTCAGTTTCATATAATTTCTGAAGAACAACACAATCGTCATGCACCCCGGGCAAGGCCGTTACTCAGTCTCACAAAGACAGCATAAAGCCTGAAGTTTCTACAGGTTCATTCACAGTGAAAATAATACAATATATGTTCCAAGGTCACCACGAAAATAACATTTCAAATGCACTACAGAGCCTATTATCTTTATAATAAACATCCTGAGTTAAATTGAGATTTTTCTTTTGTTTGTTTACACGATCTTTACTCGGACACCGCCCGAGCACAGAGGCCCAGTCACAGAGATAATCACCACAACAGACACAAGGATTCAAGTATATAAGGCAGCCTCGTTTGCTGCATGTAAAACAAGTAAATATTAAACTAGTACAGTATTACTGAATTACTGTCCACGGAGAAGAGCGGTGGATTAAGAAAAGGTAGTTTTCATGTAAAGTAAGGTAGATTCCGTAGCCTCATGCTTAACCTTGCCGTAAATGTCCCCTCTTTGGTTCCCAACTAACAAGTGTATCCCACCATATTTAGTCCAAAACTGGCAAAGGAATAATTTGTGCTAATGACATGACAAATGTACACATAGTCTTTCTGCAGTGGGGCCTATTTCGATTTTAATTGTGAATTAGTTCTTTTTCTCCCTCAAAAATATTCTAATTCGTGTCACCGGTCGTCTTTAGGTCTTTCCTTGTTGATTTTTTTCATCTTCATCCTTCTATTCTGAAACCAGATTTTAACTTGCCGTTCAGTAAGGTTAAGGACTCTGGCGACCTCGTATCTGCGGTCTCTTGTGAGGTACATATTAAACAAGAATTCCTTTTCCAGTTCCAACGTCTGATGTTTGGTGTAAGGACAGCGCTTTTTTCTGGTAGACCTTGCATGCAGCCAGTTGGCGGAAGGGTTATCTGAAAATATGAAAGGAAATACATTTGATATATTTTCCCTATTCATGTAGTCAAAATATTGCCACATTCTCAGAATCAAAACACCTTTACAGATAAGAGGGTCAAGAAGTACTAGCTTAATGAGGCTGGTTGCTACATTTTTATCTGTGTTTTCATAGTATTAAACTCTTAACACGAATCGTCTTGTTCAATGAACAAACTCTATGAATAAAGTCCAAAATGAATTAGAAAAAATTAATATTGTGACGCTGTGTTAATCAGACACGTTAATAATCCAAAACAATATGCAGTCTGTCTGTGGTGTCTATTGTGTGCAATATTTGTTTATCCAGTAGTCTTATCTCCATCACATCCACTTACACCAGATGCACTTGAATTACAGAGTCAGTAATTACTCAGTATCACCCCCTTTCTCACCCCCTTTCTCTTCTATAATGAATGGAAATTAGTTCACTGTATACCCACAGTACAGCCGTAAATTTGCAGCATAAACCTTGAACAAATGTCTCAAATCTATTTCAGTTATATATAAAAAAAACAATACTGTAAATAGATCTGTGCATTTGTATTTTCGCTATGTAATGAAGAATATGGAAGGAATATAAAACAGTTCGTATTTATAATCCTTATCTAGAAAAGTAATGCAAATATTTAGGGTTTCCACACTTACTTGGATCCATGTGTAGCTTATCTGCGTTTGACTCAGTCTCTCCATTATTTTCAGAAAAGGAAACCTCGCTCACACGTTTGTCGGCAGGAGAAGTTCCACAAGTATACTCTGAGAGGGCCAACGTGTGTGTTTCAAACGTGGTGCAGTCACTTCTGCGGGAAGCTACTGGCTCGGGTTTGATGCCGTAGTGTCGACTGGAAGGTAACCCGGGAAAGGAGAGGGTTCCCGGCATGGGATCTAGCCAGGAGCGCATGTACCTACCATCGGGCGCGGCGGCAATCGGAGCCTGGTGCATGTAAGGGTGATAAACAGTGGGCATATTGGCAGAGCTCTGAGCATGAACCGGGCTCCAGGAGGTGCTGAAAACTGTGGCTTTAGACTGGAAGTTGCATGGGGAGAAGTCGGGGTGCTCAGTAAGGGCTGCCTGCCTGGAAGCCTGAGCCAGTGAACCCGACGCATATCTGGACGACAGCAGATCCTCGTTCTCATGCATTATAAGGGAGTCGACATAATAATTGCTGATAGTCCCTGATGTCGACATTCTCGGCAATGACACAGCAAGCCCCTCTGAAAATATGAAAGAGCAGATTTCAATGTAACAACTTACCGCCGCGACAAGTACAGTCTACTAATATGGTGCAGAAGCACTTCCATGCCATTGGCTAAGTTACTCACGTGATTCAAAAAACAACAATAAAATATAAATCAATCCGCAGCTTGTAACAGAGTCAATCTTTTATAGACATAATTTTATATAGCAACTCCGTATGTTTTTATGCAAAGAGATATAATCACCTCTATATATGGAAGCTGATTTCTTTGTTGCCAGCGGAGAGGTTAAAAAAAAAGTATTCCGTTGTAGTTTTTTTAGGGGACTATTTTATATCATAATCAATCTTCCCATCAGATGCTCGTTTTTTTTAACGAACACCTTAAAACCGTTAACCTTCACATAAAAGATTATGGAAAGAGTGAAACTATAAACTGCAGAAAATAACAACGAGGAAAGAGATTGGACAGGTATTTATTATTCATGCTTAGTAAAATTAAAAGCGCATTCTTAACAAATAAAAATCGTTGACGAAGTTTTAAAGCGTACCTCTGAGAAGTGGCGTGTGTACCTGCAGCTGCTAAAGATCTAAAGATTTTAAAAATGAGGCGCACATAAACACACTGTGACAATCTCCGTTTTATAATAGTTTGAGCAATAAAACTACATGTTAGTAAGCTATAGTCATTCCAAAAAGGCTCTTTATCTACAATAAACCATAATAAATTTCAACTTCCGCATTCAACGTGCTACTTTGGTTGACAGATGCAGATATCCGGATAAAATACATTTCTTCGGAAATCGGGCAGTTCTGCCATCGTTCTCTTCAAATTCGTGGACTTTTTGTATGAGTCACTCTCTGGCGGGTTCTGTGGAGAGTAAATCGGAAAGCTTCCCCGCACAGGCGGCGTTCGGAAACCCAATCTGTTATATAGTTAAGATATGTTACTTTCAATAGCAAATAAAAGAAAACGATTAGATATATAAACAGATGCAAAACGTAACAGTCGTATTTCAATAGTTAGAAGGCATCCTTATTACAGTGTTATCGGCCTATTAAACATTTAATGTGCAACTAAGTACTGTGCCTTAAAAACTTAGTAGGCCTCACACACACTATGGATATAAATGTGTATAGCGTTGGACGATATTACTCAGTTACATTAAAATTAATAAATGGGATGTTAGTCAGAAGGCCAGTATCCTGGTTTAACATGATCTAGTTTTAAAGTAAATGAACTTGCAATATATTTTTTAATAAAATAAATAAAATAACTGCAGAAACAATCCATATCGTCCGCCAGTGATTTATCTTGTTGCCATTTTTCGCTTGGAATAATTTATCGTTGCTATTTTAGCATGAAATGTTTCATTTTACGGGTATGGTTTAGGCGTCAGTGCGTTTGTTTATACAGTTCCAGTACACAGTTTCACAGGGCATAATGATATGTTACATTATGTTGTGTTTCATTGGACTGCTCTTTTAAAACATATTTGATGTATGCAGTTGCTCAAAATCTGAAAGAGAATTGGCAATAGTCATTTTAATCAAATGCAACTTGCCCTAGTTTTAAAACGTTTAGATCTTTGAAGACAAACAGTAATATGATTTGGTAGCTGGGCTATGTGGGTTTGCAAATGAGGCTTGTTTTAATGCTTATTTTATATTTCTTTGTTGTTATTTTATAATTCCATATGCGGGCATTTTGTTTATTTCTGCTACAGCAAACTTAATTTAAAAATACCTTCGGTTTATCTCGACGCTAGCAACAGCGTAAAATAATCCTATATCCAAAATTGTTATTTAGTACTTGAACTGTTGCGTGGATCAGATACCACAGAAATAACCATTAAACAAAGACATTTATCAGATCCCACATTAAACCAAAGTACTGTCGCCGTCGTGTTGAATCGCTTGCTTCCCCCCACCATCCGCTGGCTGGATCAGCTCTCAGTTTAAAACCTTTGCAGCTAACTGAAAGACAACTTCCTTTTCTCGACGTTTGGGGTCCCTTTATCCGAATCTTTCTTTAGATTTCTGTGCATTCCCCATTGTTTTGTTTTGGAAGGGGAGATTCAGCCTGTCGCCTGTGCGCCAACATTGAGTATCTGGTCAGCGGAGTGTTACAGCGACACTGGCGGAGTGCTGAGGTCTAGAGCAAAATCGAGAACCACTCAAGTCCAGTGTTGAGCCTCAAGAAAGAAAACGTTTTGTGTTTCCTGTGCAGATGGCCTGAAATTAGGATTTAAATGTTGGTTCTATATTTAAAAAGTGAAGCTAGGACGCTGTGAAACTGCACTTCTCTTTAAAGAGCGGTTCCTCTAATTGAAATGTAGGGGTATTTTTTGCTAAGAAAATAGATAAAAACAACCCACTATTAAAACGCCTGAAAGAATTTAACCACAACCTTGGAATGTGTCGCGGCTTGCTGCGATACCTAAAGATTTATAGTTTTGTACGAAATATTTGATTTTAAATTATATAGTTGAATTCGTTGCAATTAGCATAGTGAATTCTCAATCTCAAATGGATCACTGTTCCCCCCCCACCCCCTCACCCCCCGTCCCCGCCCCCTCAACCCCGTCCCCCCAAAAAAGATAGTTACGGATTTTGGTGACTTGTCCGGTTTAGATTTTCAGTTTAAGCTTTTGTTTGAACGTTCAACACAGAAAACTCGCATGTTATTTGCAAGTTGCAGCTTTCAGGCTCGGAAAGGGAAAAAAAACAGAGAAAAAGATCCGTTACGTGCGTGGATACAATTCATCCAAGGTCTCCAAAGAAATTAGTATTATCATACAAAGTTGGTACAGATTATTCAATAACATACAAAAATACAATACAGCATCCATTCTAATTTTAAGACGCATTCTGGGGTAGCGGAACTTATCGTATTTTCATTCTATGGCAAGACGAGTGGAATAGGGATAAAGCGAAACTTTTTTTACGTGCTGTTTTGAGCTGTTCTTTTTTACTTTGAGAATCATGTTTGTAGGATCTAAATAACACAATATTTTATTAATTCATGTACTTTCCCAGTAGCTAAGAATTCAGTCAAAAATATGGTACTCGCATTCACTCACAGACTGTGTTTAATACTTTTCGGAATTTTCGAGGCAAGTAGGATATGCATGGAGTACACCTTGTAGCCAGAAAGACTAGGCAAAAATGTCACAAATAAGAGTGTAGAAATATTCCAAAACTGGGATAAAACCGGGCGGCAATAGTTTCAAAGCAGAAACACATTCGATCTGTGAAAATTTTTGGCATTCTAATTGTACCATTTAGAATAAACTATAAACGTTGACGCCTTTATTTCCGTTCAGATAACATCTGTGTGAAGTTGCAAAGCCAATTTGTGGGAATGCAGTGTGCAATGACGACAGCGTGTTCAAAGTGCTTTCATCATTTTCGAGTCTAATTGGCATACAGCGTGTAATTTGGCAACGATTTACAAGATATATAAAAAACATAAAATAAAACTAACCAAATCCTGGAGACATCTGCACGAGAGTTTTCAAAACTGGACGAGCCGGCCCCGTGGCTAGACTTCAAGATCTCAATTTCAGAAAAGTCATGACTGAAGATAATCGCAAACACCAAACGTTATGTTGGGGTGTGTTTTGTTTACGAAAGATTGAAGCACTTTTTAGTTATCCGCACTAGTCTGAAATTAAATACTTCATTTAAAAGTGTTAAAATAGCCCGCTTGTGCTGGCTTTTAAAAGCCAAACTATAATTTAACATTAAAGAAGGAAACTTCAAAACCACGGTGGCTTCTAGTTTTTTTTTAAGTCTATCAATCATATAAGCTTGGGAGAAGTTCGCGAGCAACGAGTAAATAATAAAAGTCGAGCCACAAGCAGAATGAATTTTAAGTAAAAATTTTAATTTTTACCATTAGATTTGTGAAAACAAGATAAGGAGGAAATGAATACACCTCGCATAATCGAAGCACGTTTGAATTGAGAAAGATTATTCTTTAAATAATGGTGTCTGAATGAATCGCCTTACACAACTTACTCAGGCGCCTGATAAAGAATAATTTCCAATTTCTTGATAAAGTGTATTTTAAATCAAAACTCAGTAAATGAAATGAAAGACGTTAAGCTAAAGGACTGAGCTGAACTGCATTTTAAACAGGGCCTGGCTGTTACCCGAAATGGTGGTTTGAACAGCACAAACTTGACAGTATTTTTTCTTTAAAACCAGACCGAAGATAGTTTTCAGGTGGGACAATCATGTTGGGATTGAATCACGCTTCGTGTTTATAACAGCGCATATTTTCCGGAAGATGTTCTTTTGTATTGCACTGAAGAAAATAAAAAATTAAGAAAAAGGTTTTAACTCACGCAAAGTGTCCTTCTAAAACATGTCGTACATTAATATACCTAATAAAGAGGATGATAGCATTTAATATTGTAAATGAGATTTTATAAATTTTATTTGAATGTAATATTTGTGATTTATTTACAATAGTAATTTAAAACCAGTTAAATCGACATACGGGAAACTGTATGCAAATGCAATTCCTATTAAAAGCGCTTTGCTTTCTCTCAGTTAATCTGCTGTGTTCATTTTACCAAGGAAAGGTTACCATAGGTATGTATATTTGTTGTATGAAATTACTTTAATGGTACATTCGTAAGATCGCACAAAATCTATCCTATTGCAAAGTCTATGTTGTAGAATCATGTGGATACATAGATTTAAAATGGTTTAATTCCAATCGGACGCTCAATTTGAGTAACTGGACCAACAGAATAAAGAGCCATGGTGTTTGTTTACCGCCTTGCTTAGATTAAAGCTTCTGTTTGTCTCGTCTAAACAGCCAATATAATGGGACAAGTCTGCTTTCTGTGTTTAGTCTAGTTTCCTGCAGAGCCGACCGAGCCGCGCTTCCACAACATTCCGCCGAGGTCGCTGTTTCGTAGAACAAAACAAATTTACGCGCCCAGGCGCCATGTAATGATCATAACCGAGGCCTTGCGCCTTTCAAGTAATTTCTTTGTCTTGCACATGGTAGAATAATAAGCTTAAAACGTGCATCCTAAATCACTTGGCGCAAGCTTTTTTATTTTCGATTTTCACCGGGAATTAAAAGATCAGCTATGTACAAAATGCACGAAAGAAATATGTTCCGTTTAGGCGATGTTAATATGATGATGAAATATTTATCACTAACAAAGAGAAAATCTGCAAGGCATCGATTACGCAGTTGTGCAGATGAAATTGCAGTTATCTGCAGTGGAATAGCGCCGGCCAACATCAGTGTTTACAAATAATAATTCGGCATATATGCTGCAAGGAAATCTGAAATTGATCATATTTAATTTAGACGTGAACTTGATCCTTCTTAGAAAAAACACATCTGATGAAAAGCATTACACTTATAAAATCCCAATTGACAGTGACGTTAAGGAAACATGACCCAGTCAGTGCTCGCTTGCAAAGTATAGAAGGCACTCTGCTCTTCAAGAATTATTTTACAAAGTTGCATTAATTTAAAAAAAACTTGCCTAAGAAACAGTCGCCATTTCTTTTTACAAAACATTGTTACTCCTGTCACAAAACATGTAATTTTGCTGTTGGCCATATCAAAACAAAATCTTTTACTTATTCGTGGTTATTGAGTAACTGCGGTTTCTTTCCAAACCAGCGACAGAACTCACTGGCGAAGACTATAACTGCAGTAATTCAGGCAGTTTCGTGTTGTAGAGATAGACTTGAGCCCCAACAACATGAAACTACCTAAATCACACGCCAGTTCTATCACAGCTCTTTAGATTCCTATCACTGTGCACACATAGGAATAACCTAAATGCACATTCAACAAGCTTGCTCAAATAGAAAAAATCACAATCATTATGCTTCTCGTCACAACCTCGCATGCAATTTAACAAACGCGCGAAAGGCACTCCTTTAACGCGCAATATTGTGGGTCCCTGAAATAATTTTCCAAACAGTTCAGCTTTTCGCGTTCCAGGCCGAATTTATATTCAAATGAATGGATTGCATTGCAAATTCAGCATGAGAATAATTGTTAGTTCTCCACTAAATATGGCGGATTCTTTATTATCTCTGTGCAGGATTTCACGCAATCTAAATGCATATCATTCATTCCAGTGATGTTAAGCCATAGCAACTTGTCTGCACTGCAATAATCACGAGTTCAAGGTTTGTCCGAAGAAAAGAGCTAGTCAGATGACATAGCCTATAGAGATATATTTTATTTTTCTCTTCTCACCCGCCAAAATATAAACGATACCGTAACGTTAACTTTTATTTGCTAAAAGCACCGTTTGCATTTTAAAATATACTAAAGATGCAAGGCTGTTAGAAATAACCTCACCGATTATTTTAAAATATAGGATAATAGGCCTTAGCATTCGTTCCTCTTACAGACCTCACCTTCATTGTAAATGTCTCCAGAGGTCTTATCTGCTGTTTTTGTTCGATTCCTCACACTCTTCTGATTTTAGCCGATTAAAAGATCTGAGTGTATTGTGCTCACAGAAAATCAATTTCCTACATCCGAGCGGTGCTCTGCTTCCTCTGTCTTCGTGGCTGTTCGCTCAACTGAAACCACTCGTCCAAGACAGCAACAACCCAGATATACTAGCAAGTCATAAAACTCAACAAAAGCCGACAAACGTTACAGCACCATTGCTATATAGCCCAGACAAATTACGACCGTCTAGGTAATATTTAAATAGATTGCAACGGTAATTGCCAGTCTTTAAACCTACCATTCCTGTTGGAAGCTTCCTCAACAGATGAGGTAAGAAAAAAACGAACACAAAATGAAGTAAAAACAATGTACATATACCTATCTCAAAGGACTCCGACCAAATACGTTTTATTCATCTTTCATGAAAACACAAGTATTTTTTTAAATGTACACAGTTCAGCAGCAATAGGATTGAGCATGATTTGAGTCCTCTAGTAAGAGTATTTCATCTTTGCAAACCCAAATGAATCAATTCTATTTGTTTTTGTTTTCTTCTAAAAGTGAATCACGGCAGTGACTAGAACACATAAAGTATTTCACATTTACATGTGTTTTGATGCTTCCGTTCATGGTACGTGATATCTTTATGTAACAACACACTTTACAGCATATTCACATTTAACTTCTATTAACATGTCAGTTTACGGTAGTTACTTTGGAACTATTTTAACAGCATAGGTCATCTGTGTTTAGACATTACAAAGTTTGATTTACTTAGCTGATAATTGGTAATTAGCACAATTAAAAGATTGGTGCCCCCCCACCCCCCCACCCCGGCCAGTTGTTTGGAAAAATCATCATATAGGGCGATAGCTTCTGTGCATGCCATGCTTATCAATGGCAACACTTATTATAGTTACAGAAACAGACTACCGCCACAAATAAAAACAAGACACGTAAATCGCAAATATCTACAGCCAACAGAAGGCTGAGAAGTCAGAGGTAAGTGGAAAAGTTTTTAGTCTTTTAGCAACATTAGCACAGCTTCCCGATGTCCCGTTAAAATCTGTAAACCAGCGTTTGTGTTTATCATGAAAAGCTGAAGTTAGCTGTAAGCTCCCGAATCCTGTTTTCACGGTTCATTTTCTTGAGTTTCATCCTGCGATTTTGAAACCAGATTTTGACCTGTCTGTCAGTCAGGTGGACACTGCGGCTAATCTCTAGGCGACGCTCTCGAGTCAGGTACATGTTGAAGAGAAACTCTTTCTCCAGCTCCAGGGTCTGATGTTTGGTGTAAGGACATCGTTTTTTTCTACCACTCTTTGCAGTCAACCAGTTGGCCCCGTTTTCAGCTTTCACCTCCCCTAGTAAGTAAAGGGGTGAGAAAGAGAGAAAGAGAGGACGAGAAAGAAAACAGAGAGATAAATAGGGAGAGACGGGATAATAGATAAACAGGGAAAAGAGAAGAAAGTTTATCATGTTTCATCATATAATTTTCAATAGAAACCTAATTGTGATAGGTTGGATGCTTTTATAAGTATGAAATATATTTAAGTGCCTATGAAATACTTAAATGCTATATCTTCCAATTTTCAATGTTTTGGTTTGAAACCATGGCACTAACAATTTATCTTTTATCTACAATCTATTTTTGCATATCCATATGGAACGCAAAAATAAGATATTTTCAATTACTTTATGAGTTGAACGGGTTTGTGAAATGTAGTGCTACATGATGTTAAAGTGAGCTGTAGTTGCATTTAAACTGAAGACGAAATTAGTTTGAAAAACTCTATTTAGATGCTTAAATATATTTTAAAACGATTGTTATGTACTTGGGGTGACACTGTCTGGTTTGATTTTATTCGACAAGAATCTCGCACATTTTCCCTTTTAGTATGCTTGATGACGGGCTCAGTACATAGTTATCCACTGAAAGAGAAATTTTACTGCAATTATCGGTCAAATTCAATATTTTGCTTAGCACCAGTAGGCGTGTCTTCCCCTCTGGTATCATTCCCAACTTTTTTCAGCCATGTTTCATACCAAACAAAAATCTATGTTTATCTATTTCATTCGTCAGAGGAAATTAAGCAAAGTTTTTTGAATACGCAAACAAATCCAATTGAGCAGATTGAAGTATGGAATCTTCGCTGGAATGTTTTAAGATCGTTGCCTTTTTAACACTTCATTGTTTCATTTTATTTGAAATAACTTTATAAAATGTTTTCATCGGATGTTCGTTAAGGTTAAGACTGACATTTTCCACAGAATGTCAGTCTTTCTATTGTGACACCTCCATGTAGCTGATCACCTGGATTTCAGACATAGCAAAAACTAACTAACGAATAAAACTGATGTATAACTCCAAATTTTGATTGTTTTTCTAGACAGATAAGTAATAATTCTGCCCTGGTCTAATACTATTAAATATCTTAAAGCAAAAGATGACAGTGTCACCTTTTAGCGTTTAGAAAACTTTTTTTCTTTTTTGCTCGAAAAGCGCGCTAGAACATAAAACATCACAGGGTTCCTTTGAGTATTATTTATTGGCTGTCTTCTGTTTACTTTGGACCCTGTGTGCAAATATGTCCTTCTATGCGGTACACTTAAATAACTGCAGAAAGGATTCGTGGTTTGTAACTTATCTGACAAGTTTAGAATGTGGCTACAATTGACTCTGGAGCGTGGGCTCGTGCTATAAACTATAGCAGGCATTAATTTTTACAGCATAGCTCACGCCCAAAAATAAAAAGTTCACAAGGTCAGAATAAAACTCTCTTTGTTACGCTTGTTGGCTGTACCTGCCACGTCTACCCGTTTCTGAGTGCTGGCTATATAAATTCCCCTCTGCCTCTTATTTACCTACCTTTTGTTTCTTTCTCAGGAGAGTTTTTGTTGCTTTCTGAAGGGACTGGAGATGACTCTTCGTTCGCTGAAGAAGCCGCAGCTTCTGCTTCTTCTCTTTCCGAACTGCAGGTTAAATGACCAGGGGATGTCCCTTCACTTCCTTTTCTCCCCAACTCAGTCGGGGTCGAAGCTGAAGAAGGGGGTGTTCCGAAACGGATCTGGGACTGGGGCACGAATGGAGAGGCCCCAACTTGCCCCGTGTTGCTATAAAGTGTCTGTTTGGATGTCGGATAGGCTTGGGACAGACGGAAATAGCCGGGGACAGGAACCCCGCCGCTAGTAGTAGTGTCATTATTGGAGCACGATTCTGATGTCAGCCTTGGGAACGTGGAAAGATCTGTTGCTGCTGCACTTTTGGGACATTTCTCAGAATCATATAAACAATATGCATTTTCTTCTTTGATATTCTGGGGGAAGGAGCATGTTGCTACTTGCTGGGTTGCAGGTTGCTCCATGCGACAAGACCTGGGGGGATCAGACCAGACTTCCATCCCGCTCATGTAAGGATGAGAAGTCAGGACCATACTCTGAGAGTTGTTCTCGCTGCGTTTGCTCAGAGATGGGAAAAGTCCACAGTTCTGCGTGCCGTAAGACAGCTCAGAGGCAGGCGGCAGGTACACGCTGCTGTTAGGGTAATAGGTTCCTTCCCCGCCACGGCCCACGCTGATCAGAGAATCTACTAAAAAGGAGTTTGCAGACGGGCTGTCTGAGCATGACATTGTTGTGGGGCAATTTGGCGAAAGCAGAAGATATCCAGTTCAGGCTGACATTTCTTGTGCAAACACGCTGAGTATGATTAGAGATACCTCCGCAGCACGACAGACGGGACGAGCCAATCAAATGGCGCAGCTGGACATAAGCCCCTCCTCCACGGAGTGCTGCGTCACTCGAACTGCAATAAGGTCACCATATGTATTCGGTAAACTGCAAAAGCATCTAAATGAATCTTTATTTACTCGGTTCTACTTTATTGGAATCACGTCCTTCAAATAAAATAAAAGCGGGGCTCCAATATGTAGCGCAGTATCACCACAAGTTTCAGCAATACATTAAACAGGGTCACTGTGTCATGGTAGCAATCATTTTATTATTTTGAATTATTTACATGTGAAGTTCACAAAAAGGAAAGTTTTAGCCCTGTTATTAAGCACTTTTAATCACACGCTAAGGTTCCCTGGCAGGCACTGGCGAGAAAACATAAGTAATCTTGACTTTCCCGGGTCTGCTTGTGATTAGCCGGTTGCTGCTGCAGTTTCACAGTGATCACTGTAATTCTGATCCATACTGGGGCTTTTCTGATTGTTACTTCCACTACTATTCTGTGACGCGTGGTGTTTAAGAATCACTTTTGAACATACAGCCGCAAGATTGCATTACTGTTTTGATGTTTGTAGTCTAATGTTTAGTAGATTAATGCAACGTGCTGCCGCTCTTTAGGTTAAGTGTAGCAGGTCAGTGACAACAAACTAATAAAGCAACATAATCTATATATTTTCTTTCCTCTTGTATTTCACCAGCATTAGATATTAGAAGTTGATTGAGCCTTGACCATTTCTGATATTTCATACTTACCATTTCAAGAAATCGAAAACATTTCTTTCAAAATGTTTTCACCATGTGTTCTTCGGCTGCCTGAGCTACAGTAGACAGCATTTACCACATCTATAAAATCGATCTCATCATTTCGTCTTAAAAATAGAAAACAAGACTGTTAAACAGAATTTACAAGCAGCTCAACTACAAATCGGTCAAGTTTAAAACAAAGCGCGGAACAGAAGCTTCGTCCAGAGTTTCTCACTCCACCCCATCGAAAGGTAACTTTTGCAAATGAAGTCAGACAGAAAACTACAACTGCCTTGTCTCTGTTTCAGGAGAGAAGCGGGAGTTTTCGGTTTGAGTACTTTACTTTCGGAATGAAGTGGCGTTCAAGTACAAATATAAACCAAGTAAAGCTATTATCCTTAATATTAGCGCCGGTAGAAGTAAAGTGATATAACAATTAAAAAGACCCCCTCCCTCCCCCCACACCCTCCCCCAACAAAAAAAAACCTTTTGGCCAAAGGAAACATACGCGCTTACTAGCGTGTACACGCTGTTTTTTTTTCAAATTGGTGATTTTGTGGCATATCTGTACAATTTGACATATATCAATGCGGGTCGGGATAGGAGACATGTTATGTGTTTTTTGTTCGGCCACCTCTGTAATCAAGTGCAGCCAACAACGACGCTCGCAAATGCAGCCTTTAGGTTGGGATCGGGAGTAAACAGTGTGATTTCACAGTGACAAAGGATTTAACCTTCAGTCTCTGGTATTGCTGCGCTTTATTACCAGTTGATTTTAAGTCGTCCCCGAATTGTACCCCTACCCCCCACCCCCTCCCTCCCACCGTCACCAACCCCCATCTCTACACTATTATTTCAATTGTTATTTTAACTTCAGGCGCTGGATTAAAGTTCAAAAATGTTGCTAATCTAAAGCAGGTCATTTAAAATATCGTTTATATCGTTTGTGGTAAAGTCAGCGGGATATGAAGGCTGGCTTCACACGCATCGTGTTTGCTAAGAGGCCATCTCAGAGGATTCCTTATTCTTGCTTTTTTTTTAGTACAAACAACTGCTTGGAATTATCAGGGTCGTGCAGAAAATCTATAAAAACCTGAAGGCGTTTTATCCAAAAAAAAGAAAATTTTCGCTTTTGCAGTCCCACTGTGCCCATGATACGTATGATCATGGGAGCATACAAAGATTTAATGGGAGGGAAATAACAATTGTCATCTATACCAGAGTCTCATATATAAAAGCTCAAGCTGCTGTACACCAATGCTAACTAGCAGCGCGTTTATGTGTTGAAGGCTGGATATTTATCTGATGCTCTTGGTAAATATTACATTGCTCAATACATTGGTGCCATATTTAGATCATTTTATTGATATGTTTTTGGAAAGGCTTAAACGTTTATAACCCAGTTTCCCAGTAAAACTGTAATGCAGATAGTGAATTGGTTTCTGCAGTTTCTAAAGACACTGCAGTCCTTTCTGAACTTTATGGGTAGGCATGGTTCGAAGGCCGTATGGGTCCTGTATCCATTTTAAAAAACGCTCTGGGAAATAATTGAAGCACCAAGGATTTGCGGGAAAAAGTTTCTTCCCCAGTTTCTAAGGTGGTGGTAACTGCTAATTACGAAATTGTTAACCGTTAAGAAATATGCTTAACTCTTCTAAGAAGGAGGTAGGGGCAGATGAAGTGGCTTGAACATCAGTGACATGGCTAGACAAAACATAAATATAAGAAATAGCTACAGAAACTGCCTAAATCCGGCTGTTATACAATATTTTTTGTGGCGTTTAAAGCGTTCCCTTTACAAAAGAAAGAATAACGAAGACAATTTTCTTTCCGCCAAGCTGTATCGATTGTGGCTATAGAAAGATTTCTCCATTTCTCCTTCAACGCGCCAGCAATAAACAAACGTCTTGAGAAATTGCATCAAATGAGGTAAATGATATGTTGTCCAACCAGTGATAAAAGAGCGAACGTAGAAAGCAGTAGAGTGAGTGGTAGTTCTCTAGTAAATAAGTGATTTCAAAGCCTGAGCAGAGCAGGCTGACTGCACTCATAGTTCGGGCTCGTTCTTAGCCTAGATCGTGAACTTAGGCTGAAAGCCAGACAGAATGCTTATTTCACTCTGTTACCTGAAATAAAGCTCAGAGGGAAATGTTCATATATTCACCTCTTGCCGCACTGAGTGAGATTACTTGTAAGTATTTACCTCTGATTTGCATTAGCAAAATCTATGCAACACTTTGTGAAGTCTCAAAAAGACGCTTCACCCTTCAAGTGTACCGGCCATTGTATGAGCGCAGTAAATTCTTTTCAGTCTAACAACTAGAGCAAATATTTGCCATTCGCGTACTCTGATTTAACATATATCGTCTTTTTCTTAAAATATATATAATTCTCTTTGATTCGCCAAGATTTCGGGAGAGGTCGAAGAGAGATAATTGCTTTGTGCCTCAGAAATAAATCTGAAAACAATGGCGCCCTTTAACTGGCTATGTATTAAACGGTTTTATAGTCAGGCATCTGAGACCCCTGTGCAGTTTGTCTATCAGAATGTGTTTAAAAATAGATTCCTTTTAAAGGATACACTTTATGTAAACGTATAAATTATATGGATAAGAAAACACCGAAGACTTACAAACCCACGGCAATAGCTTTTCCCTTCTTTACACATGATTTTTAAAACATTGAATAAATTAAAACAGAAACACTATCCTGCACTTTTTTTAAAAAAACGATACCCAACGGGAACTTTATACAGACTTTGAAATCAAAACAAAACCTAAAAGATACAGACCGCTGTCAAGAACGTTAAAAAAAAGTCAAGAGCAAGTCCCTGTTAAATTCACTTAAAGCTTACTTCTTATTAAATCTACAATCCCAGCTAATTTGTTTAATTGCCGCCAAAGCACTCCACTGCAGAAAGTGCGTTAGGGGAACTTACCGTCCAGAGTAAAAAAAATGTTAAAACAGAAAGAACCAAAGAACACAAATTAAACAATCTTTTTGCATTTGCATTTCAGTGTAAAAGAAACGGGGAATAGAGACAGAAAACCAAAAATAAAACAGTTTGAATAAAATGTAGCGGAACAACAGAAACCGACCCATGACTGTTCAACGAGATGATATGATAACAATACAATATTACTGCCCCAGTAAAAAAACTTGTTTGCTTAAATAGACTTCAATGAAGATGGCTTGAGTAATATATAGATATAGTTCATTAGTGTTTTTGAAGCCTTATTTTAGTTCAGCTACTTTATGTTCTTCATAATTATCTGCTAGGAGTCACTTTAACAAATGAAAACTCAAAGAGCGATTGAATTATATGATTTGAAATGAATCAACCGACTTTGAACATGGACAATGCATAACATTTCACAAGGTAAAAGTTCTAACTTTGAAATTGAAGGTTTACATTCGCAGTGAAAATTATAGTCGTTTACACATTTTATATCTCAGCAACAGCTCTGTCGATCAAGGTGGTTCAATTAAAAACGCTCCTAACAATTCAAAGAAAGTGTTCTGATGAAAATAGGGTGGGGGAACTGTGTTGTCAGAGTTTAAAATCTATTATCTAGACTGAATAGAGTGAATTGCTTCCTGTGCAGTATTGTGAATGACACGTTGATACCGCTTTCTTAAAAAAAACGACAAATCTTACAATAACTCAGACGTTAATTTCCCTTCAGAGATTACAGGTGTAAATGTTCAAATTATGCAGCAACCACGCATGCAAAACACAAGAACATAAACACAGAAAAGCGCCAACACTCTCATATACACACTTCCATGCCGCGTTATAGTTAAAGAGAATTTGATTGGATTTTGTTGAAATACAGAGACGGGTTTCACTTATTTGAAAACGTAGGTTTATGTTAATTTGTATAATTTACAATCAGACCCACGAATTCTGATTTTATTTGGCATCATTGTAAATAAATGAGTACATAGTTTTTTTTCCGCTGACAGAATTGTTCACTGGCTTTATTCCAAAAAAGCGGCAATTCAGTCGCTTAGGCCACGGTGAAGGTGACGCAGCGGGGGTTCGGTCACAAACCAAAAGAATGCCGATATTATGCACCACGTCGAAAATAAAGTCTCGGTGTAAAATATACAATTCCAGCAAACTTCTCACATTAATCTATATAGAACTACACTGATTGGAACGTTATCATTCAATAGTTTGATACCACAAAACAAAGATATTTTTGTGGTATAAATGATCAATTTAAAGTCGTTCAATAACGTAACGGAATGACAAATGTCTTAGAGAAAATTGCGGTGTTACGTTTTTGAATATGAAGTGCACACATGCTATATCTGTTTAATGTACAGCTTCAATGTTCCAGAATAAAGTAAACGTTAATTTTCACTATTATATCTCCTTCTTTCAAACAAAGAACCTACTGTAACCAGTGTTACTACATTGTGCAATCGACGGCTGTAGAAACAAAGCTGTCTTGTAGCAAAGCGTTTTAAGTACATTATTACCCTGCTTGTGAGATCGGAGTTCAGTAACTACACAGCAGAAGCTAGTAAGCAAGGTAAAGTGCGTTGGGAGTTAACTGTAAAATTCAGTTGAATTTGAATGGTTAAAAACGCAGCTAGATGCACAAAATGAACAACTGTTACAGTGTTTTCTTTCTCGGACAGAAGAAATTAGCTAATCTTAAAAAAAATCGACGAACGTGCAATTAAACTCCGGAATGTCTAGACGGTTCTATTTTCCGAACAGTTAAATTAAAGCTCACAGCAGCAGGTCGGGGCTAATGTTTGTTCTTTAGTTCCTCTTACTGTTTCTTACTCATCTCTCACTGTTCCAAAATGTTGGCAGTCTCACGTGGAAAATCTTCACTGTTTCTACGGCTTAATTGGGGATTTATTCAGTTATATATTAATTAACCCCTCAACTATTTAATCGACGGTTTAATACTTCCATACACTTGAAAGGTTGCCTCAGTAATTGCAAAACATGAAACGCCTTTTGGAGCACCAAATCTCAAGTCCCCAACAAGACCAAAGAAGGATTGCTGAAAATGTTTCTTTTTTAAATATATAGCCTTTACCAAATAGGATACCGCAGACCTTTTGTATCTATTGCGACAGTAAACACAAAGATAATAACTGCCCTTAGAAATAAAACCCTATTTTTAGTTGTTTTGACTAGGTTCTGATCACAAAAATCACTTAGTTCTGTAATACCAGAATATAATTTTTGCAGCAAAACCCCCCCAGAATGAATCACTGGCGTGCTGTTGTGCAAGTGCTAATGCTGGACCCAGAGGGCGCTGTGGCCAAAAGTTGCCTCAGCTTCTGACTCTGATGCATTAAATATTGAAGTTGTACTGATTTTTAATGGGAATGTACTTCATGACATGATCGAACACCAGAAAACATTTTATTAAAATAGTAAGTACGCGATAATTGGAAGTTGTATTTTGTCCTATGGTCCAAAACAAATGGATAAATTGAGAGGGAGAAAATGATATTGCAAATATACACTCGGGCTTGTAAACTAAATAATTTGCAATTTAACCAAACCAAACGATTGGATTAAGACTATACTCTTTCCTAGGTAGGCATAGTCACGTTAAACTTGCACATATATACACGCACGCACACAGTGGACAAAATTATATTATACACGAATTTCCTACCGAATCCATATACCACAAGAATTTGACACAGTAATAGTTGTCGCAAATAGTATGTGCATTTTTTAGCTAAGCCGTTTATTAGAGGGAATCGTTACTGACAGCAATAATGAACAAGACAAATTTGATCTGTTTTCCCGCAGGTAAAACTTAAGATCAACAAGTATAATGTTCACATGAAATTTGCTTCAAAATGTCACGTAAATCGTGCCTAGTTTAGGTAAGAATTTCGGAACTGAAATTAAGCTTTTTTAAATGTGATATTTAAGTTTTGTTAAATGTTATCCATCCAATTGAGTTCCTGGAAGTTAATTTTTATGTTTAATGCCTTTGTTAATTAGCTGTCTATATTAAAAAAACATAAAATATTTGACTGGCAAAAATATGTAGACAAATACTCTGTAAATCTAGATCGCATTCATTTCTGCTTTAACCGTTTAACATTGTGTAGTGCGGGAATTAGAAATAATCTGATGTCCTTTGAATTAAAAGAAAACATAAAATTACAACAGTGTACAATGTTTCTTTGAAATTTAAAAGTTAACTTTTAACTGAAAAGAAACAACAGTGCCCGGCTAAGGCGTATAAATGACAAAGCTCCAATTAGTAAATCAGGCAAGTTACACGAATCGGTTCAAGTATTCGCTTTCAATCAATATTTACGAAACAGATAAAACTGCGAAGATGGATTATTTCACCAAGTAAACAGTTGAATATTTTTAAAGGAGAAAAATCCTTCCTTTGTATAAATGGGAAAACCACAAGACGAGGCAGCATACAAGGTGCAGAAATGTGCTCCATCTTGAACTTAAAATCCAAGATCAACGGCAGAGCACATTTGAACTTTGAGGTTTTGAATAACACATACAGTCATTTAGCGATTAGAATTCTAAAAATATAAAATGTCCCGGTGGTTGATAAATAAATCTAATTTAATTTCGCAGATCAAATTATGAGAACAAATCTGTTGGTATTTTATGAAAGTGTTATATTTTTACTTTATGAAAGAGAAATTGTACAACATCATGCAACAACAGAAAAAGTAACATTAAAAAAAGATGACGTAAAAGTATAATTCCAGAATTAAAGCTTTCTTCCCTAACCAGCAAACCTGACAATATGCATTGTATGTTGTTACTGTTGTGAAATATTTTACCGTAAGTATTTTACTTAAACAGCAAGCTTACAGTATTGTCTATCCTACTTTCAAAATTCAATTCAAGTCTGCTATGAAATGAAAAGCGTGCACTTCTCCTTTCCCAGAGGTTTCTCGGACGAAATAAAATCAATTGCAGAAGGAACTTTCAGCCCTCCCATCTTTAATTCTTACATTAACTGTAACATAAAATCTGTGATATTTCGTTGATAGTGGTGTAATACCATTTATCAATCTGGTTGAACAATCTGTAAACTATTATATGGATTTTGGTCGAATAAAACGTCCATGTTGTATCTACATGGAGTCTAATCACCTACCTTTGTTAGCAAAAACGGTTATTTTGGAGCTTTTATGGGACGTTCCGAGCCTATTGGATTTAATTTATCTCTCGAAATTCTCCAGCATTCAATTCGGATTCAAGAAACGAACATATATTTTTTGGAACTCGTGCTTTGAAATAGCGATGGTCAAAGTATTTCTCCTTATAGATTTTTGCTGCCCTACAGCGGCTTTGACATTGATCTAAATGGCGCCACCATGTGGACTGAATACCCTGTTGAAATAATTCATTGTCACTGCTCCCTGGCGTGGCAGCACAAAACCTCAAACGAACGCAAAAAGATACCTAGAATGTCAGAACAGCTAAACTCGAATTATTTGATTGCGTTCGCTCGCATTTGGAATTCTAAATATATTGAGGATTCTTGGAAATATGCGGAGAGCCACATTAAAACAGGCTTTATGATTGTCCTGCTGTTAGTAACCACAGCAACCGAGACCATTTCTTGTCATTTGCCTTGAATGCAACAGCCCCCTAATCCGGTACAACGCTGGTCTCAACTCCCTCTTCCGTACAGCTAAAAGCTACACTCATATCTTTAATCACAGCAAGTATCATTCATTATTAAAACAACCTCGCACGCAACATTAAACTTCCATGATGCCAGATCATAACTCGCTCGGAGCTCTGCCAGTCATCTTGATCAATCTCTTACAATTTGTATCGGGTTCCCGACACCTCCGGCGGGAGTCTAACCAGTGTATGGAAGCTTCAGGGCTGGTTATCCCTTCACCCCCACTTCCCCCACCCCCCTCCCCAAGGTTAGAGGTGACGTCCATGGCGCAACAGAAGTTCAAAGCCAGGAAACAAGCAGGAAAACAGAATGCAAACCGGCATTAAAAATATTATGATACAAATGAAAGGTATTGTAATCATTTCTAAAGCAGGTCCCGACAAATCCAATCAAACGCAGTGGAATGCTTGCCAATCGGAGAGCTTAAATTCGCAATATTTTCCAAATTACAGTCAATTTTTCTTCTTACAAAAACTAAGGTTAAATTCACACGAATTCTGGCAGCTCAACCGATTTTGTGAAGTTGTGTGCCCTACCGTTCAATTCTACCAAGAGAAAATTAACTGAAGTTGCATTGTCCAAAATTTGATTTGAATTTCTAGGCTTCCAGAAAATAAACTAAAGAAAACCATACCAATGTATGTAGGATGATGTGGAATGTTCTCCAACTTTAATGATTGTTTATTACGTACATGAAACGCACAATAATACAACACTTTGCAGGTGGTTTCGTTTTCGGCTTGAACACCCGGCAAAGTTCAAGAAGCCTACATTGAACCTCCTCAAGAAAAAGCAACTACTTTCTCCACCTTGAATCCTACTGTGCGCTCTCTGAACGTGTACATGCAAATCTTACACCTTTTTTTAGTCAAATCGATAAATATAAATTATATACAAATGTTAAGCAAATGTTGGTATCACATTTAAACAGCATTTGTTTAAGACTTTCCCTTAAAAGAATTTGTATTTCTTTTTAAAATCTAAATGTTTAATGTAAAAAAAAGCACCACTATGTGCGGTGCATATTCCAGCCTTTTAATACATTTCAGTGTTTTGCAAATTAAACTAAAATTACCAAACAAAAAGATAAAGGCAAGTACTCGGACGGCTGTTATCTGTCGTTTTATGTGAAAATACAAGAAAATCACCAACTTTAATGGGGATAATGACACAGACCACAACGAAACATTTAAATTAAATTGGTATAATAAACAAAACATTGTAAAGGCTGGTATATGTTATTAGGTAACGGGTAGGCGATATTTGTACAATACGGCCTATAGATATATCGGCCTATAAAAAGCTTATACGGTGAAATACACGAAATGTTACCATTGTGCAATAAAACACGTATGTGTTTAATGAAAATAATTTTCTGTCTTTGGTTCACACGGATAAAGATGGCTTCAACATTGTAATTACTGCAGACTTGTCATCTTTTGGAGGAATCCGTGAAATTCATAGATGCATGAGCAGCAGCTTTTAAACCCTATTCCTATTTAAAACTGTCAATACACATTCATATTGTACCAAAAGAGCGATATATTTACAATACTTTGTGCTCAAGTATGCCATCATGGGTAGTATCTCTTCTGTTTGAAAAGTTAAAAGTAAAAACTACATTTGCAAATTACGACGCACAATATGTCAAGTACAAATAAACACCCACGGATTGCTTCAGCAAGCATAAAAGAGCCTGTTTTGAAAAATCTTATTATTCCAAGCAATGCTTTAAACGGCAAAGTGTTTATATATAGAGCCCCACAACTAAAAAGTTACAGAACTTTACATTCTAAACAGAATTTAATTACACTTGCCTATTTTGGTGGCGAATATGAATTTGACACAAAAACGCCTTCAATTCCCATCAGCAGCCATCTTTTGATTATGAATTCCAGATTGGATATTTACATGCATGCTCTCCATTTGGGGTAGTTGCGGGGCGGGGGGGGGGGGGGGGGGTGGGGAGCGGGAATTATTCACCGTTATTTATTTTTTAAAAAACACGGATTTATTGTAGAGATGTAGGTTTTAATCTACCTTTCATATTGACAAGTTTCAGTATCCTAAGCAGTGATGAACAGGCATTGTTTAGAGAATTATCGCGCTAATATTCCGCCTTACGGAAGGTTCAGTTACAAAAGAACGAGGCTCGTTGCTACTTATTGTAACTGAAGATATAAAATATATATCCAATAGCTGTGATTGACAGTGAGAGCCACTGAAAGCTTCCTAATCTAAAGCATGCGCATATTTTATTACTTTGTTTTTATATTGCAGCTGGTCCACAACAGTAAACTCTTTCTCTTAGGGCTCCAATACACAGGTCCGTATTCGTATAGAAGCTGCATTCTTCTTCGGATTAAAACAAATCTGTTTCGCTGAACTAAATCCAAGCATTCACCTTAGCATCTCAACGGTAATCTCTTCAGACACCTTTTGTACAAAGCATATAGATAACACAAGTGAGAATATAATAGTGTGTGTGAAATCAACGATGAGCATTAATTCCAGTTACTTTTTAAAGTTGAAACTCGACGTCTCAATTAAGTTTGCAAAGTTGTCCGGCCTGTCAGAACTGTACTAAAGTGTCTGCTCCCAAACTCGAACTTGAGTTTTACCTCTGCATTCTGCCCTGGCCGCATTCGTCGTAAAAGGAGAAGTTAGGAAGGAGAGAGACATGCCTCTTTGTAATCTCAGTCTAATCTCAGAGCAATGGATTCGTAGTGTAATATTGAAGGCGGTCCCTGTTTAACTTCTTTTCCTTCATCCTCCTGTTCTGAAACCAGATTTTAACTTGCCGATCGGTTAAGTTGAGCATCCGGGAAAGTTGCAGCCGCTTCTCTTTGTTGATATAGACACTGAAAAAAAATTCTCTCTCCAGTTCCCTTATCTGGTACTTGGTGTAGGGACACCGCTTTTTGCGTGTACGTTGGCCACCTGTAACAGGTAAACAGTGCGTTAAAACTTTGATAGTTGTAAGTGAAAGGAACCACATCTTTCCATGTGTTAATATCTGCTTTGCTGTGAACACATTCACCAGAAAAAATCTCTCCATGGCTCCTGATTTTCATACAACGATCTTTTTTCAGCAGTACCCAAAGTACAAAATTGCTCGTTAAAGCATAACGCGTTTTTCTTTCATATTTTGAATGGTCCTTGGAACAAAAGATGGCTGCCCCGCTCTGCATTGATTCTAATGGTTGTGGAATTCTCAAGTTGAAGCTGTAGTACTCCCATTCCAACGATATACTTGAAAGTTACAAATGAGCTTCCCGTAACCAGGGACTAGCTACAACTTTTAGAAGAGAAATGTTTTTGAAAGATGAACCCTTCCTTTATGAGTGCATTAACGACAGAGAATGGATGAAATGAAAGCTGCACAAAGTTTTCTTTTATCTGAGGTGTTAAAATAGAAAGGGGCTGGAGAATGGGACACTTGAGCTATCTTTTTAAAAGATGCTGAGAAGCTCGAATTAGTTTCGTTAGGGGAGGGGGCTTAATTCTATAGTCATTCCGCATTGTAAAACTCCACATGGAGCAGTTTCAGAAGATTGCAGCGTTAAGACTGCGCCGATCGAACGTTCAGCTATAAAACGCGATTATTAAATAAAATACGGTCACCCCGTCCTGAAATAAGTTTTTATGATGGAAACCTCCATGCTAGAGGTATTGCAGTATTTATATAGTTGTTAAAAATGTCATTTTGCCACATTATGTTTCAAAGCGGTTACTTATGGAACTGAATACAACCTATAAATAGAGTTTTTGTGTCAACACGTGTGTTTTATAGAATTGCTGAGCTGTATTAATACACGCAAAGATCACAAGCAGGCAAAAGCAATTTTTCATAAACTTACACCTACTAATTTAAATGATCAAATTTTTAACCCCAAACTCACTTTTTGAGGTGCCAGTGAAAGTATTTTAATGCAGCGATTGGCTGGAGTTATTTCACGGCCAATTTCAGAGCTGAACACGTGATCATGTCATTTATATAAAAAAAGTTTTGTTGGGAAATCTACAGGCCATCCATAAACCCCCTTATATGCTTATAAAACAGCACATAAAATTTTTAACAGCAGCGCGCGAGATCGCAAAACTTTCTCTCACAAGTGGGCACTGACTCTACCTACTGGAGTTGCTGCCTTTTTCCTCATTGTTGCCGGAAGAAGACTCCGGGCTGCTGCTCCCGGGACTCGTCTCTTTCTCCACGGACACCCTCGAAGTCTCCGAACTTGAAGTTGCCGCGGACGGCACTTTATCTGGGCTCTTCTCCCCGCAGTACTCCGACTGTTGATTCTCACTGGAACCGTAGGCAGTCTCGAAAAACTGATCAAATCCTTGCGGCAGGACACCGTTCCTACCCACCGGGTTGTAGAAGCTGGAAGACGCATTGGAGCTGGGGTGGTAAACGCTCGCGCTATTTTTCATTAACATCTCGCCCATGGTGCTGGCAGGCAGACATTCTCTGTGCATCAGCTCCTCTGCGGAATAGCAATGGGGTAGATTGCCCCTGTGATGCCACTTATTGGAAGGATCGATGGCATAGTCTCTGAAGGTAACTTCTCGCACAGGTTGAACCTGGGGGATATTGGACGAGTAAGAGTATGTCATGGGGCGAGAAGCCGGTGTTTGGGGTAAAAAAGAAGGCAGGCTGGAGAAATCCGGACCCGAGACATAATAGGTACAGCTAGGCAAATAAAGATTAGAGCCACAAGAAACCCGCTCATCAAAATCCATCATCGCTTGCTTGGGGTCCCCTAGCGCAAGAATAGCTTGCATTCGCACAGCTAAACATGGTCCTTAGATGCTGCTGCCTCTTTGAAGCTGATCCGCGGAGTAAAAATTTGGAAACGTAAGCTGACGTGGAAATGTATCTCCATACATCGCAGGGACAAGCCAGTCATGTGACCAGATGCCTGGAGAAATTGACATGCATCACTTTGGATTCCCCCCTCGCACCAGGAGCGCAAAGCTCTTCATATCTGAGCTCTGCACATTTCTAAAGAGGGAAAGGAAAGCTCGAATAATACTGTGAAAGTATTCAACCTTCACACCAGAGACGCATTTGGCACATTTACTTCACGTCGCTCTAACAAGCTGACTTGAAGGGAGGATGGAAATAACAGTTAATGATTTCCGCAGTGGAAATATATCAAAAACAGTTTATTTTCTAGAAAGAGCTGGTTTCGACCTGTCTCATACATATTTGTTCTGCTGGAATATTGCGGGAATATTCGGCATTTTTATTGGCAAATAATAATTATCTTTGCTTTCTCTTTTTTGCCATTTTAATAAAAGAAAACTGTGTATCATACCTATTTCGCCTGCACAGAATTTGTAAAATTGCTGATGAATATTAAGCAAGACTCTACTAAAAAAATCCTTACCGAACTATATAACGGTGAGAGTGCAATCTTTAAATGGCTAAAACATATTTTATGTAAAATGATCTCCCTATCTTCGCTAAAAAGAACATGAGAGCACACAATGATCTATAGACCCCACAGAGACTTGGGGAGGCAAAGTTAGACCGTCCACAAGTTCGACATGGACGTAGGTTTGTTTATATTTTTGTGAGTGTATCCAAATTGATATTAGATTATTTATCCTATAAAAATTGAATCCGTAGAAATTTGCCGAATGTGAGAGGTGAAGAAGAGTTTTTTTCCTAAGATTGTTATTTTGCCTCTGTTTTATGGACAAGCGGGCATGGTCACGTTCAACTCCACAATCCTCGCCCTATCAGCAAAATTATATCAATCAGTTATCCGCTTCGCTGGATTTCGAGAAATATTAGCGTAAAAAATGCAATGCGCAGCCCAATTTCACATTTCAGACAGAATTTTTGTGAATATATTAATCAAGAGAGAACACTTGCCGTCATGGGAAACGTTTAGGATGAAACACACAAACGCGAACAAAAGCGGATAAAAAGAATGCTGTTTTATTTGACATTGGCCGTGGCTACATTTTTTCCATATTTCCATAAAATGTTACCTAGGACAACCGAATAAACAACAGGCTGAGTTTTAGTGCAAATTGAGATGTTTTTAATAGTTTTAGTTTAGCGAGAGTTATATTCATTAAAGAATGTCTAATAAAATGCATTTTATTTCGGTACACTACCTCCGTGTAAGAATTTCAATGATTTAACTACATGAGAGTTTGAAAATCATGGGATGAATTCTGGTGTTGTTGAAAAGAATGGGACTGTAGAAAAGAGTTGAAGTTAAACTTTGCCTTAGATTTTGTCACATATTAGCTTTTTGCTGTTCCAAAAACAACTGCGCAGTGCCAAAACAAACAGGTTTTTCTGAGGAAAAGGACCTTTGCCATCAACATTTGCCAGAAAGACCTTCTATTTAAATTAAATTCCATGCACTAAAAAAAACTCTGTACTAGAAACCGTGTTAGTAGCAAGTTGACAATTTCATCTTGTTTTTCTAATCGCTTCGTTATGATAAATGCACACCAATGATATGAAAAGTCTGCAAAATACCTGTGTCTTGTTAATTTCTAGCCTGCTGTAACTGGATAATTCCATCGCTTTAAAAGTAAGACATATAACATAATAATTTTAGATACTGAAAACGTCGAGATTATTAATATAAATATTTTAGAATAAGGCGTTGTAATATTCAATATAAAGACTATTGATGAAGTTCAACCACTGTTTATTACACTTACCTTTACGATTTACTTCACAACACTAAAAAAATGTCAAGTCTTGATGGAAAATAAAGTTATTTGTATTAAACAGAATTATACAGGGAAGCCATGATATGCTAATGGCTGCAAATTTGAATGTTTAAAAATAAGATATAAATCATATAATGTACAATGATTTAAAAACTGAATAGGATTGACTCGTAATCGGGTATATTTAGTAATCCACGTATTCAAAATTACTTAAGTGCGACATAGAATTTAAAGGTTTTACGCTTTATGAACAGAAAGGAAATCCGATAAGACAGTGGCACCATCTGTCGTTGCATGAATGGGCAAATTCCGGCACATGTACAGCGTTCTTTATAATATAATTAAATACAGAACGTCTATGAGAACCGAAAGCGGTTTAGTTTGACCTGCGGTTTTAACAGCAGCTTTGACAACCAGCTTCACTAGATCCCCGGAATAGACATTATAGCTAAAGACGCCACCTACATGGAATCCCTGACATTCCCAGCTAACGTGAGCAATCAGGCGTCCCCAAAAAGAGACAAGGACGCGGCTTTGTCTGATAAAAGTCGGGCTGAGTATTAGAAGAGTAAGTTTTTAACTGTACATTGCGCGTCTTTACTATGTGATCAAAATCTAGTGTATTGTCCCTTTTCTTTCTCTACAAAAGGGGTGGATTCTCCGTAAATACGTGGCTGTGTGTTTTAGCGCAGTTTGCCTATGTTGCTTCCAAGAAAATAACAGAGGGAACGTTGCAGCTATTTAATAATCTTCCGAACGAAAAGGGAAGCTGGCGATTGTGTTTCCGATTAAATAAAAGCCGAAAAATGCGCCAAGATCTATTCACTACCTTATTCGCTTCGCCATTTTCAATCCATCTGTATTTCCCAATTATCACACTTCTATTGAAGTATCGCTCTTTTACAATGACTTTCAATTACAGATTCTAGATCAAATTGACTCATGTCGTCATTTTTAGTCTTTAGTCGTATAGTCATTTCCAAGAATGTAGTCATGCAAAGCTAAAGAGATGCTTCTAAAAATTAAATATACCTACCTCGTTGATGTCATATCAGACATACACTGCACGCATTATGTTGATATTCGATGTGAATAAAATGTAATGTAAATACAGAAGTTTAAGGAGATCAGTGAATTATTGCGGCGCAAGCCATTTTCCTGCAGGAGACCAACTCAACGGGAGGGCTGAGACCCGGATGAAGCTGAATTTCTTCACACTGATGTGCACTTCGAAGCTTCATCGCAGATATAATAAGAAACGAAATCGGATTTAAAACTCTATTGTCAAAGTTCGAAAATAAAAACAAGCACCAAAATAAGATTGTGGTAAGGCAAAGTCTTCGCTTGAGTTATTTGACGGCTTTGCAGTTTAAGTGCGCACAGCCTGCTTAACATTGAACTTCAACTTTGGAAAATGCTGCACAAGTATAAGAAATATACTTTTTAAAGATGAGAGTTATATTATGTGAAATTAAATTTAAGTCATAATGACAATGGTTTAAATCAAATGTTCATCTAGAAAAAAGATAAACATTTGGTCGAGTCCTGTCGATATTTGGAAAGTCGTTCGTGTCATTAGTTGTAATATAATTTCATTCTAAAATATTACTATCTACGGGATAAAAATTGATAACTATATTTTCGGCCAGTACACTTTTATTGTTACCCTAAAGCTAATCAATACGGCTTGAAAACGGCGAGCCATGTTTCCTTTACAGATTTTGCAGGCAATTGTATTCGCATTAGTTCTTTCAGTTCTTCCCACGAATTACATTGCACGTTAGTTGTCACTGTGCAAATGAAGTCACATATGTCTTAATTGCCTTCAACCGCAAAAAGCACTTTACTACACTACGCCCCAAACTAATTTTCTAACGTGGAATGGTTTAACTCATTACTCATTATCAATTTCTTTCTAGACGAGAAAATATTGTAAATGAGAAGTGAAAGTAAAGATTTCCTGATCCAGCCTCCTACACATAATATGAAATATTCAACTGGAGCTATTGTTAGACAGTAGCTGCTTCCTTTGAACAGAATCCTTTCACATTATTGTAAGACACTTATTCATTCCAAAATTAGCTGACTTTGAAATTGGCACATTCATATTATTTCGCAGCAATACTATCCCACATTTTAAGTCAATGGTGTGAAATGAAATAAATTGAAAAATAAAATTATTTCTTGGTGGTGGGGTGGGGGGCGGTGGCGAGGGTCTACAATGACTTTGTTTTACTCTGATTACCAAAAAAATCATGACTCTCAAAATCTAAACTGCAAATTATTGGCCTCATAAGAGTGCGTCTCTTTTAACGAAAGTCCACGTTGTTTTTATGTGTGTCGTTCCTTTGCCGCCTTGTTCAGTAACACTGGCAATGACAAGACAACGGTTCCTGTCGGCCATTTTTATGCCGAGTGTCTCGGAAATATTGCAGAAAGTTAATTCAACAAAAAGTACTTCAAGAAACGAGAACTTTATTAAATGAAGGATGCCATGAATTGATAAAGAACATCTTCTAAGATTTTAAAAAAAACCCAAGTAATAATAGGCCCCCGCCTCCAAGTGGATTAGTCTTGAAGATGAAAACTAAGCCAGAGTTGTATCCTATTATTCCATTGTTACTTTTTTTTTTGCTGAGCCACAGTAGATTTATTAAAATAATAGTGAAATAAGAGATTATAAATAGACCATTGTGGCCTACAAATAAGAAAAATGAATATTTTAATCTTGTTTACTAATATTATTCTTGCGCCCTATGAAAACCAGGGTAGCACAGTAATATCCACGCAGGGATTGGCAATGAAACCTGAAAGTAACGCAGTTTGTAAATTATAACTGAGGATTTCACACTTTGGAGTCTCTTACGAAGGCGTTTTTTTCTTCTCCGAAATCATGCACTGTTCTATGAGCGTATGCGTGTATCTGTAGTATGTGCAGTTCGGAATGTATCATTTTTTATGATAGACATGTAGCACTTTAAATTCCGCTTTCTTTCTCACCTCTGCATATTTTCTCAATAAAATCATTGAAACTCTTTCGCGCGCATTTTATTATAATGCTTTATACAATTACTTCGATATATTCTACAATCTCGAGCCCAAATATGTTAAGCTGCCCAATAAGTCACACAAAAAAACGCTTCGCCGGTGGTTTTCCAACACTGCATCGCAAAATAAATGAGACGTTAATTAATATTGAAACTTCCCTTTTGAATAATTTAGGCATAATCGTCATAATATCGGTGTTATATTTACAAATACACATGAACAATGTTTCACTTCCCAGCATTGATTTAATTGCGTGCGAGTTTATTTTGAACCAAACATTCATTATCACTTTTATATGAAATGCCAATTTGAAGAGGAATGGGGAGTTCATGTCATGCTTTTGAACTTGGCGTGCATGATAATAAAAAAAATGGAGCAATGCCATTTGCTGTCGCAGCAACTTTTCAGGTCTGGGTTTAGTACTTCAATGATGGGATTTAAAAAACATAAAAATAAAAAGGTTAAGCAAACCCATTAATAGTTCAATGGTAATTTTCGACAGTGTTTCCTTTCACGAAAACATACAATAAAGAAATATTGTATGTTAGCTGGCGCCTCGTCTAATGCAATATTAAAGTCGGGCCAAGTAGTCATGCAGATTGAAATAGCTAGAAGGGACGCAGTTTCACTTGAACTGGCCGGATTTGAACTTGAAAGATCCTTACTTTGAACTTGGCTAGAGGAACACAGCTCGGAATTTCTGAATTTTCTTCATTAAAAGGCGCTCCACTCACCTCCACTTGTAGCAAAAACTGGAACATGAGCATATGAACTATTTTCTTGCACTTGTCGGATGGATTCTTCCAGCTTTCTAATCCTCAATCTTTCAATAAATAGCGGGTACTGCAAAATGCACAGATGCGGTGAGTTCGGAGCATTTCCTGAATCCTTTTATCTATCCAGTGCCCAGTTGGTGTGCCCATATGAACACAGAAGCTGTTGACTTCTAACTGCACCGAATCTTTGGCAGGTTAGCATATTCCAAGCCAGGGGTGATGCAGTTGTCTCCCAGACGAACCTTCAGGACCCACACACGTCGCATGTGCGCTCACTAAACTTACAATGTGACAAAATGACTTTCAACTGAAAGAACATATGGAAGAACATTGAAATATCGAAGTCGTGTGAAATGTCAACAACAAGACTGACCGCGATTGTGTGTACCAAAGAGACGGAGTAAACTATGTTTTAATGAAAGCTCCAATTAATGAATTGCATGCGCATTCACTTTGATGCTTTATTAATGAGTTATGTAAATTACTTTGGATGACAGTGGCTCTGAATGCGGTTATGTATATTTCTGATTGTAGGTCTTAAATTCTTCGAGTTCAATGGAAAAAGTTCATATCGCAATATGCCGCTTCATTGTTTTAAGAGTAAGTTTTCACACCATTGTGAACGAATTTACCATTAGAACTTTTATCTGTTTACATCCGTCCATGTCGAGATACAAGGCTTAAATTGTACTGCTAATTCATTAACTATTTGAAACCACCCGTATTAACAAAGGAGTGAGGACCATATTACATTACGAATACAGATACATCAATAACACCTCAGAATAATAAATGTAGTTGTACAAATCTTCGAAGTTGATTATACTGAAGAACATTTCGGCCTGTATTATTTCGGTAAACCATTAAACAACAACACTGCACGAATGGAGGATTGAGCTATATGACCATGCAACAACATAATTCACAGCGCTTCAAAAATTAATAACCGGTCGCAGAAATTACATCTACTCTAATAAAGATTTAAAAATCTTATATTTTTGCGTTTCGTGATACAGAATCATTACTTTAATCTCAGACTTGCATTTGGAGATGCAAAACCAATAATATAATGGGCTGTAATGATTTATTTTATGTCCAACATAGAATATTCCTTAAATGAAACAGTTGGACTTGGAATTTTAAGGAAGTCTTGCATTATATATCATGTAAAATGTATTACGGTACATTAAAGGATATTTTTGGATTTGTGAATTTAGAGTATTAAGTGGAACTATACCGACATAATTGCATAGTTAACTAGAATATACTTAAGAGCGTTTGTAAATACTCAATTTTATTTGTTTCATCTATATCAACATTTTTTTTAAATCCGCAAAATGAAATATACTTCCCTGCGAAATGCACTAAAATCTATTAGATAGTACTTTAGTCACCCCGCATGTCAGTTTGTAAGCGGGACACTAGTTGGTCAAATATAAGTGAAATACTACACACCCAAAATGTCCTGCGACATAAACTGCCCCAGACGTTATTAGCTTAAAATCTTATATATATATATACATGTGTGTGTGTGTGTGTGTGTATGTATGTATGTGTCTAGATACACACAGATATATGTATATATATATAGCAACATGAAATAACCCCGTTTATTATATATAATACATAAACATGGAAGATGCCAGTTTATTATATGTCTATAGCAAATAAACAGGTATA
Source organism: Heterodontus francisci (assembly GCF_036365525.1). Taxonomy (NCBI): domain Eukaryota; kingdom Metazoa; phylum Chordata; class Chondrichthyes; order Heterodontiformes; family Heterodontidae; genus Heterodontus; species Heterodontus francisci. The sequence goes on from NC_090372.1 coordinate 74,796,989, forward strand.
TTGCATATTGATATGCATCCATTGATAGGCACACACAGTACTAATAACCGCAAATATTATGCTTTGGCACGTCGTCTGTAAATTCAATATTTGAGGTTGGATAAATGGCCTTGTTTGTGCACTATATATTTTCATTTTTTAAAAGTTCAATTCCGGTTTTATGCAATATATTGGACACATAAACGACTAAACTAGGTCTCCAATGCCACAAGTGCTCATATATATTTAATTTTTAAAGGATTCCATTTTTCGATCCATGTTGTCGGCAATGTAACCTAGTATACGCTATTATTGTACTGTATTCTAAATGAAAGTAAAGCAACGAGTCAATTATGAGTGTACATCCAGGCAGATCTGATTTAACTAGAACCAGTTATATTACAACAATATGGCTCCAGTTTATTTTTCATTTATAAAAACAAGTTCGACGCGGCTCAATAGTATTTGGTTACAAATTATAAAGTAAGTTCAACAATTGTATAGTCAGTCTGGCGAAATTTTATTTTAAATACTTATCGGTAGCCTTTTCAAAAATATGTATATACTGTTCATTGGGGGCGGGAGTTGGGTGGTGGGATGGGGACGGAGGACAGCGGGGGGGGGGGGGGGGGGGTGAGGGGGGTGTGGGGGGGGGGTGCGGTTGGTGGTGGGATAGTATTAAACATCCACTGCAAGCAGTCCGTGGTTCTTCCTTGAATTCATTTTAGGCACTTTTGACGAAATATTCTTTTGTAATGATGCACACTAAACATTAGATTCACATTTTATGGTTCTTATTATTGAGAATATTAGGTAATGGATAAATTTACTGTATGGTACGACATTAGTAAAAAACACAAAAAAATAAAGCGCATTTTGTAGTGCACATATTCAGTATCTCATACAATGAATGATGTACGGCCTTGGAATTGATAGTGTGGCAGCAGCCGCGTGAAAAGAAACAAAATAAATCAAATAAACTGCTTTTAACAAGATAAATAAACACATCGACTGCAAATAGAACAGTCGCTCCAAGTTAATCTAATTTGGATATAGACACAATGATGCAAATATTTGTATATTTTAAAAAAAAGTAGAGATAAGACTAGCAAAATGAAATTCAAAACTACATTGAAGACATATCCAGATCTTAATACGCCTTCGGTTCTCGACAATGGCTTCTTCGGGTTTTTTTCTAATGCTCATAGAACGATAGACGATGTTATATAGATGATACAGAGCATAAAATCCTTAAAGTTCGATTAGTAATGCTTTGTTTCGTGTATTTCTCACGAAATGTTAAGTCTTTTGTGGCATTCTAAAGTAAAATGGGCGAGCTTCTCCGTGAGGACTGCACAGGAGACCGTTCCTGAGGCTATTTGGCAACACAAATTCAATGATCCAAAATGCATTATCGTTTTTACAATAAACCAGGTTAATCGCTCGTGATCGCCACTGTAACTCATAAAAGTTACATTTATTTACTGTAAATAGAGATTCACAGTTCAGGATTAATCCATTGGCGCAGAACGATTGGAAGAATTGAAAGCTAAATAATTATGTTCTGGAATGTCAGTTGCAACTGATTGCATTTTCTGCTTTGCGGTGCTTTTATAACAAAGATCACATTGACAATATGATTAATTTTACTTCAACCTTTATCTTGCAATGAAAGAATAACAAGAACCACCTCAATAATCAGAAATGTGCCATTGACTGTTCGATAGCTACGTTGAGCCTTTTACCTTTAGCACATTTTACTTAAAGCCCAAGAACGACAAAAAAAGGCCGAAAAAAGGTTTTGCACTTGATTAATTCTTTGGGAAACATTGATAATTGTCAGTTCCATCTGTAAAATGATCTGTTTTGTTCGCACCAATCAACAATGGTTACCCATAACTAATAAAACATTAAGTAGCTATTTCTTCCTCATCAGCGTAAATAGAAATCTTGTGATATATCTAAACTCAGTGCATCTAGAAAACAACTATAAGCGGATTATTAGACAAGCCTTGATCAGAGAGAATGCGGGTGGTTGGTTCTCTTCAAGTATTTTCCAACAAATATTGAGTTGGATTTTACAAGAGGATGCTGTGATTGGTTCGAATGAGTCATGTGATGAATGCAGAATTTTATAATCCCACAACATTTTGGCAAATCAGCTTTCATTTTCCTATAGGCAACTGTTGGATGCGGCTTAGCTTGTATTAAGAAATGACACAAGCGGAGATAAATGAATTATTTTAGCTTGGGCATTACACATTTAACATTGATCGGAATTAAATGTAACAAAAATCCATTGTTCATGTAAGCAAGCCTGCTCAGCTTAGTCGCAACTAATAATGGTAAAGGGTGCATTTCTATAATGTCCACTTTAAAAATAAAAAACAGTTTGCATGTCTATGGAATTCCTCTGTAATTCGGTATTTTTAAATGAAAATTTGAGGTGAAAAGCTACAATTTTTAGTTGATGCAAAGGTAAAAATGCAGATAAAAGTGTGTTTCTACTTTCTATAGAAAAAAAAGCTTATGGAATTTCACATATTATCCACAAGTTCGATTTGAAATGAATGTGGAGTGCATACTTAATAATTTTATCAGCACAATTCTTAAAATCTCGTATTATTTGTAACTAAATTATATAACACCACTGAAAAAAAACAGCTAAGCGATTGCTTTAGTTTTGTGAAATTACATGTTAAAATATACAACTACTTAATCAGACACGGTGTACAGGAGTATGAAAGTGAATTGATAAACGTGGCCAACAGATTAGCAGAAGCAGATGGAAAGAGATCCAGATAAAGACAGATAGAGTGATCCAAGGGTGAATGTGGACAGACACGTTGTAGACTGATCACCATCATTAAAATAAAACTATGCATTTCACAAATGTGCTAGCGATCAAGTTTAGCTGATCCGTTTGGTTACTCTTTCGTTAGTTATTTTACAGCGGCTGAAATTTAAACTACCCGTGAGAAATAATTTACAAAACGCGTTACCATAGCCTTTTCCTTGATTCTATACCTTCGCGCTTGTGATTCTAGTACAATACCAAAAGCTTGGTAATTGTTTTTGGAGGTTTTATTGTTTATAATAGTGAATCATTCCTGGCGAGTCTTTGAAATTCGAACCCTTTAAATAATTTCTCTGAGCGTTTCCACAATTTAAACGATGCATAATTAGTTGTTAGTATTACTGACCTACATCTGACGGTCCTAGTTCATCCTCTGCTCGTTTACTGTTGAAACAATTACGTTTGGTTGCTCGTTTGCTCGAAGCCCGTTTAAATGAATATCCGCAGATTAACAGTAGATGGCGCAATTGCTCTACCTTTACACTTCATGACTATTCATGAGCAGTTAATAGTCAAGGTCAAAGACTATCAGTTTTCGTCAAGGTCAAGGTTTAAGCCCCCCCCCCCCCCCCCCACCCCCCCCCACCCCACCACCACCCCACTCCTAACGCCCTGCCTCCATATTAAAACCAAAGGCAGACCGTATATTCCCAATCAGAATATGGACAAAATATATTGCTTTTAAACTTTCAGCATATTTTAATACACGCGTAGGGATCCACTTCCAAAAAGCGTTTCTATCATGATAATCGTGATGCTTTTCCTGGTAGTCATGTTTTCGATTTGAAGCAGTAGGGAATATTCATGGATACCTTTTGATGTCAGCAAATTGCTAGATTATTTCTAGAAAATCTTTAGTACGAAAGTATGGTTTTAAGGTATTTAAACCCCTAAACAAATGGCCTGGTTAACATCAGGAATAAATCTAGCTGGCCCATATTTCTTTGCATTTTTGTTTTAAAAGCTGTTAGCTGGCGTCATGTTTCTTAACAAAAAATTCGACGCTGTTGTTTATGAAGATATTTTATTCGTGAAATAATTTGTTGTAATGCATGTAATTCACTAGCTGAAAAAAGACAATAGGGTATACAGATTAAACAGCTGCATAATAGTAATGCCAGACATTTTAATTTCATGATTATCATTCGTGGTTTAATTTTGTAACTATTATTGGTATATATTAACTAAGTAGGAGGGTGCATGCAGATAAAACAATGCGTTATTTAAAAAAAAATACAATTGCACGCAGATGTTGTCATCTTTAGGAAGGAAGCTGTGCGCCTTAAGTCTGCGTGGAGGCTAATGCTATGTGAAGTGGGTAATATAACAAGCAGACAGAAAAGACTTAATATTTAGTTCATTTACACGGGAGGAGATGGTTTCATGATTGCAGACAGATCTTAATTCTACTCTGTAGAAAATGGCAATCTACTTTGCTATTTAATTACGAAAGGCGCGGATGCTCCTAAATATATACATAAGACGAAATGTAGAGTGCTAGAATAGTAGGTATTTAATTGTCAATATACATTGCTATTTAGAATATATTCTTCATTCTACCTGTACATTAATATCTTTAGAGATAGCGCATCCCATCCAAAGAAAATGTAGTGCGTAAACATTTTATTATACATTTCACGATATATCCCATGGTTTACCTGAGGAAAAATTAGCATGCACTCTAGTTTTTTGTTAACCAGAACATTCTCCAGCAATACACATTTTTAGGTGCGTTGATGATGTTTATGTGAAGGCAATGTATAAATCAAATTGGTACTCTTATTCCTTTGAAGTGATATATTTTATATGCAGTAAACAATTAATTCTGTATGTTTGCTACATTTAAAAATTGCAACCCTTTAGATTCTTAATTAATGGACTTGACTTATTTTTGGCGAATATTAGTTTGCTTTAACAAAACCTTTATACAATGTCTTTCCTAGATATTTACTAGTGTGTTTATGCTTTTTTTTTAAATAAGAAAAAGCAATGAGCAGGCAGAAAGAAAAAAAATCTAGCATCAAGAAAAGGAGCTGTGGTGGGTTTTTTTTCTCCAGGCTGAGATCAGTTATTTTTAAAATTTTCAAAAGAAGTCCGAACGTTTCTGGAATTGTCGCACTAGCTGTTACTTTTCAGTTTAGTAAGAACTTTCTTTTCTTTGACTCGTCTGTTTTGAAACCAAATAGTGACTTGTCTCTCAGAGAGGTTTGTTGATGCCGATATCCTCCTTCGTTTGTCCTTGGTAATGAATTTATTGGTTGCATATTCCCGCTCAAGTTCTTTCAACTGCACTTTAGTGTAAGGCACTCTTTTCTTTCTCCCACGCCGAAAAGAGCTCGCATCGGAAGGATGCGAAACGACGTCTGTGAAGAGAAAAACACACCTTACCATCCATGGCATTTAGCAGCAAATAAAAGTTTAAAACCGGCAGTGTCGCCGGAGTCAAGTTCAAGATTGCACCATGGAGATGTTATATCGACTGTACATTTTGTAATAAATTATATATCAGAAAATATAATGTTGAAAAATGCGTGAGAATTGTGGTGATTATGAAAAATTATGCAAGTTAGTATTTAGCTAGTGCACTAAACATTGAAGTTTATGATAATATAGAAGTACTTGTCTTAGAGAATTATGCATATAATTTCCTAATATAATCTATTTTATATACTATCCAGCTACCCATATGTATTTACACATCAGAATGTCTTGTCCCCTTTATTGCACTAGTTTCTCGTGTTAATTGTGTTTTATCTATACTTACCTGGCAGGCTCGATTTCCAGAGGTGGGTAGCTTGCGGTTGCTCTTTCGAACAGCAGACTTGACCATTCCACCCATTGGTAATTGCCCAGGGCTGGTAGCTCTCCATGGGTAATAATGTGTCGTGTCTTGGTTCCCCCGGAGCGCTGATGGTGGGAACCACAGGTACGTCCAAATAGCTGGGCATCGGTTGGTACGGCCCCGCGTAACCTTGGTAGAATGCGAACTCCTTGGCTCTGGAGGTGAATTCCTCGCCGGCGGACGTGTCCATATATTTGTCGGCAGGATAGCCAGACAAGGTGGAGGGCTGAGCGCAGGACTTAATGCTGCTATGGTGGCTCATTCGGCAGGGATAGTAACTGCTCCCAAAGTATCCATAAGGCAGGGCAGCACTGGACGAAGTTTGAGCAGCAGGACAAGGACTACACTGTTTGACAGGTTCAGCAATACCAGACGCTGGCACTTCACTCGACGTGTAGGCAGAGCTGGGAGCTAGGGATGCTGGATGGGCCATCAAATTCCTGCATTGATTTGCTGTGAAGTTCCCTCCTGAAAATCCATCCATGTTTTTATTAATTTCATCCAAACTATTGTCGTAGACGAACATCACAGTGTCGATCCAGCGGGGATGAAGTATCACGGACGCTGTCATATCACGTCCAACATTGAGACTAGTGGCCGTTTTAAAAGCCCCTAAGACTGAAAAGAGATACTGAGTCTCTCAGACTTAGCAGCATTGACGCGCCAGTGTCGCTGAAACTTGCCTCCTCATTGGCTGCGAGATGATCACATGATATGCAAAGTAGATGATAAATATATGAAGAATAAAAAGGTAGGTACTCCATTAGTTTAATAAAACCACGTTTGATTATTTACGTGAACGAATGATTGGAATAAATGCATTTACTAAAACAACAAAATACCAGCGGTGCACAAAATAAGCCAGTTATGTATAAGCATCACATAGGTAGGTGTAAATGAAAACGCATGACAAGACTGGAAAGGTAATATTTTGCCTATACACAAAACAAGCCAGAGCTAAAACTGCTGGCTTTTGCATGTAACAAAAGAAATAATTTACATAATTATAGGCTATACGACATAAATACTTTAAATTTCATGGCTGTATATTTGTGTATTTGCTTATTATGCCTGCAGTTGAGGTTACTTTTGCATAGCTGATTCTACAATTCATCTTTTTATAATCTATACCCTCTTATCGGTGAAAATGCACTTCCTTCTAATAACAGTTGCCGTTTAAGCAAAACCTGACATGTGGATGGGCTAAAACTGAACCTTTCCTGCTTTTTTGCATTTCACTACATAAATAAAATCTCAAGGTATTTTCAACCAATAAGAAAATAACATTTAAAAAATAGGTAGCAGCACCATTTTATAGTAAAAAGGAAACATCTGTATGACCTTTGTATTGCTTCATGACATAACTCGTTAAACCAAATAGTAATAATGCCGCAGAACAGTCCGAAATTATTCCAGAGCCTAGATTTCTTAATCCGTGATAAATAAATGCATCTTTTCACTCTGGATATAATATTTGTAATTAAACTGAACACCAGAGCAAGTTCATTAAAATAAATCATTTTACATTTTTGAACTCAAGAGCAATGAAGTCGATTTGAATTTCCATACACAATATCCAATTAAAATGCTTTCTTGTTATAATAGCAAAATTACTAGCCAGCCACAAATATAGATATATTTACATCAAAGGACATTTATAAGCCAGATAAGGATATTCACTAATTCTTCCTTTGCCGTTTGCCAGCCGCGATACAACAGTATTTAAATAAATGTCAGCTTTCTTACTTCCCCCGCTAATGCAGCCGATTCGTGTTAACTTGCTTGCTGCAAAATACGTTTTCATTGAGCAGGAACAGTATTCACATAACTAGATTTCACACTGAAATATCAGTGCACATGTTTTATGACTACCCGGCACCATTTAATACATGGAAAAGGAATAAAATGTGAATTATTTAACAATATCTACCACATTGTTAAATGTGCTAAAATCCATAAATATGATTTGTTTTATATCTATCCAGCACATTGTTAAAAGTGTTATTTGATAAATTTGAACTATATTGTAAATGCATTTGGAATGAATTTGCTGCAATTTGGCGAAAAGCATGGGGATAACCCGTCTTACTACAGTCATATGTCACATGATGAGGAAGGGTGGCTGCTGAAAATGCATAAAGTAAGCAAAAATATAGCCAATATTATTCAGCTGGCATGGGTGGTCGGAAAGGGTGATTTTTAATTCAATTTCAGTCACTTAATTGTATATCAGGTGTTGTGATAAATGAAATGAAAACCATCTCCTATCAGACGAACTCGTCAAGCTCGTTTCACCAAGTTGTTAGTCCTGTTTTTTTTCTCGAACAGGACCTAATGCCTGCAATGATGCAGCTGTTTAGAGCAATTATTTTACAAATAAAATCTTCCTATTTATTCTTTATAATTCCTCTTTCTCTCTTTTTCCTGCTTATCTCTTCCGTTCTCTTCTTTTCTTACGAGTTTTCTGTATGTTTTTACACTATTGTACTACTGGAATCATGCAATCGCTTGAGAAACAGCTACACGCCGTTCCTTCAAACTTCTTATAGATATTGGAAGTGATACGATCCTCGATGATTTAGGAGCTACTGACTATCGTTATTCAAGCAGAGACGCTGAATTCCAATTATGTTGAATATAAACATTCTCTGTCGACTAGCGTGCAATGAAATAGCGAGATTAAAACGTGTCTCCACCGTATCTCGAGATTTTCGACATGATCCGCCCTTTCGGATATCAACTGAAGGTGTTCATCGTTTTCTGGATTATAATTGTGGAAATATATCGAGATGATTTCAAAACATAAAACGTTGGAGCACAATTATGACAAGCCAAATAGGGAATTTTGATATTTTTTCTCAATATACCTTAAATGATTAACCTTTCAATTCCATGACCAACCCATACGATGGGAACTCATGCAATTTATACTTCAGTGATGATTATGTGATAAGGCAACTGGTATTCACTGACTGACAATGCTTCGTCTTCTTCACATGATTATTGGTTGGTGGGACTCTTTAGTTTGAATTTAATATAGATGGTGCAGCTTGATTTTTCCAGTGTATTATAAAAACAAATGGTCTTATTAGTATTTGTTTTTGGTGATTCAATATTTTGTAGAAGTGCATTTTTTTCACCTAACTCTCCCATGTTAATCGTTAATAGAGCCTTTTCTGCAATGCTAATCTCAGAATATACACCGAGGATGCGCCACACTTAATTGTGTAAGTCTTTTTGATTACCAAATTAAACATGAAAAAATGAGCACCGGCTGCGTCGTTTTGGATTACATTTTAACTTGAAATGCTTTTGAACAACAGCTTTACACGGAATCGTATTTAATTCTCCATTCTTGAGTTAAGAGAAGGCTGCCCCTCCCCCAACAAATTACATGTTAAATTGAAGCTAAAATTCGGCTGCAGACTTAAGTGATAGGTAGAACCGCTAGTGCCTTCCACTGATAAGAGTACTTGTGCTATGGGATGTATGTTTTCAAATACAAACTGTAACATATTCAAACGGCCACATTGTCGATTCTACTACAAAATGGCAGCAACCAAATGGGCAGCTCTTTTACATACGGGTTAGACACGGCTAAAGGCCAAGGTCAAGTTGAAAGTTGCAGTCTAGCCGATGTGAGTGCTGTCATTCACGCGTTGACGACCTGTCTGAATTCTTATAAAGGCAAGCCGTGAGAATTGACTTTTCATTGCCGTTTTGTTTGTTTTCTTTTGTTTTCCACTCACAGCCCTCCAAATGAAAAAAAGATTCCACTGACTATACCGTCTTCATTTCCAGGCTGTTTCTGCATGGCTGGCAAAAGGATGTGAAATGGATGCAGTCGTTTTAAGATACATTGCAAATTATATAGCATAGCATCCGGTTTAAATGCACTGTTTACAAAACCTCTTGTTTTGAGCTGACTGTTTGCACCAGAGGCCCGTCAATATTATTGGAAAAGATAGAGGCATTCTGTAGAAGATAAAACAACTGCCTTAATGAATAACACGCCAAAGTATTGAGGGTCGTACTGTGGTGTAAGGTGTTATCTCCAAGGCATGGTTTCAAACTATTTACAGATCGGGACATCACCAATAAGAAGTAACTGTCCAGAGAGGTACTGTAACCTGCTATTCCGGATCTGCTCATGAACTGTAATGAAGCCATCTTTAGAACGATAATACAAATAAATCTTTTTTGTAATTATTGTCTGTTATTTCGTTTAATAAGCTCAGTATAGGTGCTTTCAAATGTATTATAGAACACTCATGCTAAAGCAGTCAACGTCCTAATCTGCTCTGTGTTATCAGCTTAGTTGTGCTTGTTCTGTTAGGCTTAAATTGCGAAAAATATATTGGGGCGCTTTTTGTGTGTCTGAAATCAAACCGGTCGCTGGGGTAAAACTACGTTGAGTGAGAACATATACATGGCTGTACACATTGGTTCATAATTTGGTGTGGCCTAAACATGCCCAACTGTTGTTCTCCCAATAAAAGGGAATTCGTATTTTGATTCATATTTATTGCATCAACATAGCGTTAAAATATTCAAGCTTTTGGGATCACCGAGATCTTGAAATGCCATTTTTACCTCATGAAAATAATTACGTGACCGAGGAAGCTTGTGTATTTTAATCCCCAAATTCTTCATTATGGATGTCAGTCCAGTCAAATGTCTCTGTATATTTTGTCAGTCGTGATTCCTTGGAGCAATAAGGCTTTAAAAAATATTTGTTCAACATAAATTTGGCAGCAAATAACATAGAAATGATATATTAACCGTACAGCTGTTAAAACTGGAACTTTTCCTACTTGTTAAGCTATCGTCCAAGAGTAACAGAATTAAAATATTTTCTGCTAATTTTATCTGTGGATGTTATACAATAGGTTTAAACTACAGTGTGGATTCAATTTTTCATATCAAAGAACTAAGCTGACTAAAATGCATTTGTTTTAACATCAGAAGACCCCATTTGTGGCAATTTTAAGGACTTATATTGCACATGTTCTCAAAGTTGCTATTTAATTTTGCATGATTGCCAGCCTAATACGCTTTAAAAGGAAATGGCATCCACATACTCCAGGAAATGGCATGTTAACATGCATTTAACATTTTCATTATTTGTTCCCTTCATTGTCAATAAAAAATACGAATAATATGTAACAATTTAATGGCTAATTTAAATAGACAACTTAAGAGGTGCCGTTTTGATTTCTGATTTTTTTTTAACCACGTTTATCATTCACAACACTTATACTCCAGTATCAGTGCTCTTTCACTTGCTGTTGCTACCAGTATCTCAAAGCAATGTCTTAGACAAAACAAAGAAACTCTTTACTCTTGCATTTCACTATTATAGATGTATTACTTTAGAATTATTTCTAGGCTTTGGACAATTTAATCACAATAAATGATTATATTATTGCAATGATCATTTCATAAAACAATTACATTATAGCATGTTAACCATGAGTCTTAAGAATCGTATATGGAATAATTATGCAGTTATTAGATTAACACCGGCACCGCAACAAACCAGTACGTAGGGAGGCGATGGCGCAGTGGGAATGTGACTGGGCTAGTAATTCAGAGACCCAAGCTACTGATCTGGGGTCATGGGTTCGAATCCCACCATGGCAGATGGTGAAATTTGAATTCAATTAATATGGGAATTCAAAAGCTAGTCTAATGACCAAGAAACCATTGTCGATTGTTGTGAAAACCCATTTAGTTCACTCATGTCCTTTAAGGAAGGAAATCTGCTGCCCTTACCTGGTCTGGCCTACATGTGACTCCCACAGTAATATGATTGACACTTAACTGCTCTCGGCAGTGGCCTAGCAATTCAGTTCAAGGGCAATTAGGGGTGGGCCTAACCAGCGATGCCCACATCCCACAAAAACGAATAAAAAAAGCCTGCCAAACATTTCATATTATTTTTCCTGAAACATTTCGTAATTCTATTCTGGAGCCCGACTGAGAGTTATCAAAATGATTAATCAATTTCGTTGTCCATAAACTGCTTAATTAACAATATCATAACATACATGTCATTAAATATATTCAAACTACAGATAGGATATAGTTCCTTGTATCTCTTTATTCTAGCACATCTCGAATACATTCAACCATCATTGTGACTGCTGACTCATGACACGCACCATTGACCAACTGCCTCAGACTAACTCTGTAGATGTATCATATCCTTGGAGAACAACTTGTTACTTATGAGAATATGTGTTGGCATACCTGGCCATATCAAGATTTCATATGTGTTTATATCACTTCAATTAATCAAGCTGTTTCAGAATACAATATAACTAATATTTTGCACATATTTTTGCGTTGGCTGCATTGATCAATGGCACAAACCCATAGACAATATGTTAAGAGGTTAACAAACTTCGTTTTTCACATTTGCTGATGTCAGTCCATCATTTGATATAAGATGCTGTTTATTTTTATCAAATGCAATTAAAAATACAAAATACTGTATTTGAATTGGAGTCAGTGACATCATTGAATTGTTAGTGCGTATTTGATTAGGTTCCTCACATTGGTGGGAGCAGCTTACGCTTTTGATTATACCACTTTTATTATGCAAAGTAGGTGTGTATATTTATTATGCTAATATTACAAAATAAAATTGCATGAACAGTTGCATAAAAAGTAAGTCAAATGCATCGCAACAATTGTTCATGAAACTGTTGCAATATACTTACCACCAACATTATAAAAAGGTAATGAGATCATTAGCGAGAAGATATGCTTTTGTAAAAGGTTAAAAAAAAAATCACTTTTTACGAAGTATTTTCTAACTTGCTAACAAAAAACAACGTAAATTTTTGTTCAAACTAGAAGAAAACAGGAAATGTGCAATGATAAACTTAGAATCGTTCTTATTTATAATTCTACTCAAAATTTGTCTCTAATTTAAATTGTTTGGAACCAGTCGATGTCATTGTAGATAACGTTGTTTAACGTCAAAAGACTATTTGCATATTTCCTGCTTTAAACCGAACTACGTTGACTCTTCCTCGTTTCTGGCACCAGTTGTCAACAATTGTCAAAAATATTTACATAAAAAGATATTGAAATGTAAAGGTCCGGTTTCAGCACTGCAGCCCACAACTAAAATATTCATTCCAGTTTGCTGGCGGCAAATGAGCCTTTTCTGTTGCTAATACTGAGCTTGAAACCAAATTTTTACCTATAAAGAGAAAATGTTACAGTAGTGGACTCCCATGAAAAAAAGCTCATTATTTATTTGCGTCCGCCTGGAACATTTTTCATTGCGAATCTCCTAGCCTGTTGTTCTGGTAGCCCTAGTTTTGCAACAATTATTTTTGCAGTTGTCATATTTCAATCGCCAGAAAGCAAGTTTCCTCGAAAGCGATGTTGTGCAGTCTGGGGTTTTCTATGATAAATTATTTTCTTCCTCTGTGTGTACTGAGCTCGTGGGTGGGCAGACCAGGGTGAATGAACACTCGGGGCTGTAAACGAATAATATCCCATTATTCGATTCAACTATTTTCATCATATTATTAATTATGTACAACTTTAGTAATATATGAAGAAAACGTCCCTCGTTTTGACTAAATGCATATAACATTCCATAGTGATACTTTCTACATTATAAAACCCCAAAGGCATTAAGTATGTACAATGAATGCAAGTAACATTTTCCAGTACACAAATGTATGTGCAGATATCAGCCTTGTGATAACTTCAATTTATGATCACAAACCATGAACCTTCTGTAAACTACTGCTACCCAAAACTCTACAAATGGGTTTAAATTCATTTAAGACAAGTATCTCTTCAAGTCGACACCAATGCACGCATGCACGAAGATGCAATCATTATACGAAGTTAAATATGTATTCCTCTTTAAACGACAAATGCCAAAGTTCATGGTTTGTAGGCATATAATATCAATAGATTTAAAGACATATGAATCAACACTAACTGGAAAACAAGAAAAAATATATTGTTGCACTGCAATATAACTGCTGTCCACACTATATGAACCCAACGTTTCTTACATTTAACAAGTACAATGTCAAAGCTAAATATTAAAGTTGTTTTACTATAATACATTCTAAATGCTTGCAATTGCGAGACGTGAATTTATTTTCACTCCTTAACAAGACATATCATTTATTTGTTCTCCTCTAACGCCGCATCGTTTGCATGGGAAGTATTTTCTATTGTACTCTGTAACTCTATTGCATATACCTGTTACGTGCCAAATAATAAGTGATATATTTAATACTAAATGACTATTTTACAAAAACTGTTTTCTGTCGGTGTTGTTTACATCTATGAAGATAAGCTAGATATAAGTGTTCCAAATCAAGGTGTCTTGGTAGTGTTTGCTGTTTATTGCTTTGAATTTTCATCCCTAATATTTTATTCCTTATTCTTATCAAACATACAGTGTCATGAAGGCACAGAAGGAGGCCGTTCGGCACATTGAGTTTATGCCCGCTCTATGTAGAGCAGATATGTGAAAACAATTTGCTGAAAGGTATTATTTCCTCAACATTTTTCTATTTTGTTTCTAGGAATGTATTTTAATTAAAATGTACTCACCACGTTAACAAACCATTAATCCTGGGGGGACCGACATATTGTATATTTTCAATTAATGGGCTATTTTCTTATTTAAGGTGCATTTCAACAAGCAACAGGAAATTCTATTTATACGCGAATATTATTCCTTTAAAATCAATTCACCGGATGCTTAGGAACAATTTACACTATGACACTGAATATTTAAACAAACGATCTCCTCTGTGACTGGCTTCGGCTATCTGTATAAACATATCGAAACACACATCTGCACATTTTCGTTCACAACTGCCTCGGAAAGTCTTCAAAGACTTTTATAAGTTTCAGCGATAAAGGTAGCATAAAAGGATGATCGGTTAATTTTCTCTTTCTCCAGTCTGTAAGAAAAATGTTTCCCGAGCAGTAACAAACATCTCGTCACCCTCCCAGTGAACTGTTTAAAAATTATGTCATACATTATGTCGTAAAATGATAATCTGTTAATATTGTTTAGGGCACTTGAGTGGAGCATAGTATCAACATAAAGTTTTACTGTCGCTTTTAGACTGAAGCGTTTCTTTTTGTCAATTTATGATGCCCAAATGCAACACACTGTCAACATTATACCACACACGATCTTAATCGTGAACTGGGTTCTCCGTTGCTTCACGGAGGTAGAGACTGCAACATTCAGCAGATATTTAAAATGAAGTGTTCCACACCCAAAATTAACAACGTATACACGAGATGACTCGCATCAGGCAGTACAGACATTAAAAACTCAACTTACATTATATTTGATATTATGCAAAGGAGAGATAAGGCTATGAGAAGGCGCAAAATTATTGTACAGTTTTTTCCTGGCTATTTTATGGATGTGGAATTATGTTAGTATATATTATGTTAGTATGAAATTGATCTGTATATATTTCTGCAAATTATCACCCCAGGGATTTCATTTTGTCGGTTTAGTCAACTATCTGTTTATCGAATCATTCTAAATTATGCTTAGCATAATAACGTTTTGATTGCAAATGTTATAAAATTGATCAGAAATTGATCCCGTCACTTCAACTAGTTCTGTTAGCAAGCTCCAACAGACTTAAGGAACGAGGGTTATTAATTACTCCTTGGCTACCCTCACGTCTGGTTCATTCGAATCCGTCTTACTTTGACCAGTGAGATTAAAGGGTCGTGGGAATGCTATAGCTTCCTGATAAGCACGGCTGACCCCTACATGTTTAGCCCATACACAGGTCGGAAAAGGAGTTTTCGGATAAAATGACAACTCATAACTACACAATGACGAAACTGCAGAAAACGGGATCACAACCGGGGGGAATCAGTGCTAAACTTGAAACGCGCGCGGGAAAGGACTATGTCTGACATTCAGTGATGAAGGAGAAAAAATAATGTACATATATTCCAGATTACCAGGCGAGATCATTTCTGTATTTGCCCTTGTAGTGACACAGCTTTCCCACTAGATGTCTGCAGAGTTAATTGAAGATATTCAAGAATATTATTATTCCTTGAATTTTGAGTCTTGTCTCCAAAGATTGCGGTCATTGAGTGATCTTGGTACTGAATCTGGCTGTATCTAGGTAAACAGCAGCTATGTGTCGAACGCAATCTTTTACTATGCTACAAAAAGCAATCATTCTTGTCACAGGATATATATATTGCACCTACGCAAATGGTTCATTTTATTACAGTGTATGTGTTTAAATAGCAAGGTAAAACCGTAAACACGCCTCTGGTTAAACTTTAATCTGTTCGAGTCAAGGACACTGAGGCGGCAACCGCACTTACATTGCCAGATGCCAAGTGTGATTCGAGATCAAAATTGCTACTTGCATCGAAGTCCAGAAGCACATTTTTACCTTCGAACATATTTGTGCAGTTTACATAACGTGGGTCGAGCTGAGTATATGAAATATAGTGGACAACTGTATCTGGTCCAGCTAATTTAGTACAGAGACGTGGGAGGCTTGAGATTTATTGGTCATTACAATGGGCAATGCACCTTGGCTTTCTTCAAAGACACCTACATTAGACTTTTGAACAAATATTTAGTCTCTAAGTCATAAAATGTTTAGTATCGAAGAAATGCAGTGTCCTTGGTGCCCTGGGCTGGTTTAAACTCGCTAAAGCAGTTGTTCCCCGCCCTTCCTGTAGTTTTTAGTTCACATTGCCTGCTCTCTTGCCCAGTGTCCATCTATTCAAATAAATCCAAATATTTATGTAACACGTTCATACGGTGACGAGGATCTCACACTATTTTCGACCGAAATTGGTAACTTGGCTTTCAGATTTATTCCTTTTGTAACTGCAGCCGGAAAGCGCAGCCATCGCCCACACTGTATGTGGCTACAGCATGATTTCATTTAGGCTTTAGGCCTAGTTTTAATTAATTTTAGTAAAGTAAATTATTGCCGAATACCTAAAAGAGCAACACTAGGTAAATCAAAAATTCCCTTTACCAATAAAGAGCTTAAAAACGTTTTTATAGAAGTAATTCAAATTTCGTCCATCTGCATCTCAGTTTTGGAAATTCCAAAACAAATTGAAAACTTATTTTCTCGAAATTTATATAGTGTCTTGAAACTAATTCACTGAATTATGTAGCGTCTTCATTTTTTTCTGATCCAATGACTCCATTATACGAACTCGTAACAAATTAAACTTTTGGCCTATATATAATCATGTACCCACACTAAAGCGTAACACAGAATCAGCATCAGCGCATCAACTGGGCGATTAGATTTTGCTGCTGTTTGTTTCTGACTGCATCTGACCACGTATTGCAAAATGCTCCTCTCCTCCCGTTTTTGTTCGACTACGGGGAACGTGCTGCTTCGCAGAAACTCGAAACATATCAGTTGAAACGTGGGTGCAAGGGCAAACAAACTTGCAGCTGATTGGCTGAAAGGCATTCAACTATCTCAGGAAGGTGTTTTATTGCCACTGTTATGAGCAATCAAGAGCAAAGGGCACGATGTTGAGATTATTGATCCTTCCATCATCGATGATATTTCTTACCGGCAACAGCCGAGCAGATAACTCGCACAATCTATCAATATTTGGCGGGTTCCGCTCTATCAATCCAATCCAACAGTGTTTTTCTGTGCTCACATATTCATTGCAACAATATGTGAGCTGCTTACTGAATGATTGTTTTAAAATAATTATTTTCATGGCCTATATGTTGCATTCACATTTCCGAGAACTTACTAATCCCATCATTTCATGTTACGCTCGTAAAATCTTTAAACGAATGGAATTTGGAGTTCAAACGTGTGGTAACTTCCACACTGCTATGCACCCCAGGAAGTCAAAAATCTCTTGAGTGAGTGTGCTACCATTAAAGACTATAAAAAGCTCTAAAAGCTATGAATCATTGTTGAGATTAATGTCAGCATATAGCGTAAATGAAATTGGACTATTTCAGCTTTGTATTTGATCATTGTGGATATGTTAAAGTTACATTCTACATATTACACAGCGATAAATCGCCGTATGCTATTGATTTGTATGTCCTGTGGAAATTCTGTGTTATACTTGTAGCACACAGAAAAATATATTTCCACTGCTTCGAGATGACAATTAAACATCATTAGACGTAACTCGGGAGAATGCAGCTCCTTTCTGCTATGCAATAACCACTTAATGCCTTTGTGAAAATGCTACCGTGTGAAGCACAAGATCCCCCAGTAACAAGCACCGAGTTCTCTGATAGGTAAGTTATGGTTTGTTCTTACATTTTTACAATGTAACTAACTAACTTGTAGATTTTGCAAGGCAGGCGAACTTGGATAAATAGGCGTGCCTTAATTAGTTTAGGCGGAGATGAAAACCAGTAAAAAACTGGTCAGTTTCACAACTTTAGAGAACTTTTTACACTTGAATAATTTACTTGTGCATTGTGCTCTGAAATTATATATATTTTTTAAAAAGAGGAACTCGTATTTTTCCCTCAACACCTCTTAAATTAGACCGCCGCTCAAAATGGTCGACAATCAAATCACAGCCCACCTTTTCGATTGTTCGCAGTCTCTTAAAATTCTTTTTCTTATAAGTTAATGTAAATGACCTCTACTTTATTTCAGTTGGTTCCTAAAGAAACAACCCGAATTCCGCTTTGTATGCTGTAGTCTTCATTTGTCTGATATATTACCTGAATTATTTCAATGGTGTTTCACTTTTGAAAAAAATAGGATTGTGTCACTATCATGCTCTTGTAGCCCAACAGGAGTCGCACGGTTTATCAACACTAATATAACATTAATTAACCCAAGAGTCGGCAAGTTTGAATTGTTCGTTTCAATTATAACGACGTGCAACAACTCCCCAAAAAATTATTCGTTATGAAAAAAAGTAAACGTCTCTGATCAGAGCAGTTTAATTGGCATGAGGAAGATGTGTATTACGGTACTCGTCGGTTCTGCGAACTGGGGTTCATTTCCATTAACGTGGTTCAACAGTAGGGGGAGCACAAAGACAGCGAGTGATACCTGGGTTCAGATGGAGGCTCTGTCGCGCAGGAAGCACAGAAATGGATAGAGCTTTGGTTGTCTTTCGAAAACGATACAGACAAGCAAAGGCTCATGTGTGCCCGCCTTGTTCTTAATTCTGCGGTAGCATGCTCACAGGTCTTATTTAGTCTTGAAATTCTTTAAACAAGTGTATAAATATTACCTTTTAAGTCTCCTTGTTTCAAGATTATTTCAAGGGGAATTCATTGTTTCACGGCCCACTGTAATTCAAAACGGAGGATATTATAAGAAAAGCATTTGTTGGGGTCAAATTTATTGTTGTCATTCCTGTGTTGACGCGTTATGTGCTTTGTTATAATGCACAGCGTGCAAAGTAAGTCTATATATTATATAAATGGCAATTATGTATATATGTTGCCATTTCTCTTTTCAACTGTTGGAGAAATGATCTTTGGTAACAGATATACACTTCTTTCAATTACAAAGATTAGGATGGAATCTCAAGGCACCAAACGCTCTTGAATCGTGCCCATTTCACTGTTTATCTGTCAGCAGCTGTTACAACAGGGAACTAATTAAGCGTGTACAATTAGTATCGACCCAGAGGGAAGACGGCTAATACCCAGCCAATCTTATACGCCAGATACTGAAAGAGTATCAGGGGACAGGATAACTGGTACTCAGCCACTCTCATACACAGATATTGCAAGAGGACCAGATAGGGGGTACTCAGCCAATCTCACACACGGGTGTTGCATTAATATAGCACTTTTAACATAGGGAAACGTCCCAAGTTGCTTCACAGGAGAAATATTGACACAGAGCCAAAGAAGGACAAGTGATCAAAAACTTGGTGAAAGAGATAGGTTTAAAGTAGCGCCTTAAAAGAGGGGGAGAGGTAGAATGTGGTTTTATGAAAGGGAAATGGTGTTTGACAAATTTATTAGAGTTCTTTGAGGAGGTAACAAGCAGGGTGGATAAAACGGAACCAGTAGATGTAGTGTCTTTGGATTTTCAAAAGGCATTCAATAAGGTGCGACAGAAAAGGTTACTGCACAAGATAAGAGTTCGGGGTGTTGGTGTAATGTATTAGCATGGTTACAGAATTGGCTAACTAACAGGAAACAGAGTATTGGAATAAATGGGTCATTTTCAGATCGGCAAACTCTAACTAGTGGGGTGCCACAGAGATCAGTGCTGGGTCCTCAACTATTTACAATCTATATTAATGACTTGGATGGAGGGATAGGGTGTATTGTAGCCCAATTTGCTGACAATACAAAGATAGGTAGGAAGACAAGTTGTGAGGAGGACATAAAGAGTCTGCAAAAGGATATAGATAAGTTAAGTGAGTGCGCAAAAATTTTGCAGATGGAATATAATGCGGGAAAATGTGAGGGTGTCCACTTTGGTCGGAAGAATAGAAAAACAAAATATTTAAATAGAGCGAGACTACAGAATGCTGCAGTACAGAAAGACCTGGGTGTCCTTGAACATGAATCACAAAAAGTTAGCAAGCAGGTAGAGCAAGTAATTAGAAAGGCAAATGGAATGTTGGCCTTCATTGCAGCGGAGAAGGAGTATAAAAGTAGTGAAGCCCTGCTACAACTGTACAGGGCATTGGTGAGACTACACTTAGAATACTGCATAAGTTTTGGTCTCCTTATTTAAGGAGGGATGTACTTGCAATGGAGGCAGTTCAGAGAACATTCACTAGGTTGATTCCTGAAACAAAGGGGTTGTCTTATGAGGAAAAGTTGAGCATGTTGGGCCTCTACTCATTGGATTTAGAAGAATGAGAGGTGATTTTATTGAAACATATAAAATTCTGAGGGGGCTTGACAGAGTAGTTGCTGAGATGATGTTTTCTCTCATGGGGAAATCTAGAACTGAGGTACAGTTTCAGAGTAAGGGATGGTCCATTTAAGATGGAGATGAGGAGGAATTTCTTCTCTCAGAGAGTCATAAATCTTTGGAATTCTCTATTTCAGGGAGCAGTGGAGGCTGGGTCATTGAATATTTTTAAGGCTGAATTAGACAGATTTTTGATCTACAAGGGATTCAAGGGTTATGGGCGGGGGGGGGGGGGGGGGGGTGGCGGGGGGGAGGTGTGGGTGGGGTGGCGCAGGAAAGTGGAGTTGAGGCCATGATCAGATCAATCATGTTCTTATTGAATAGCAAAGCAGCATTTACCCTGTTAAGCCCCCTCAGAATCTTATATGTTTCAATAAGATCACCTCTCATTCTTGGAGTATAAGACAATCTCCTGGAAGGAGTTTAGTGCACTCGGTTGTAAGATCAGGAACTGGCAACTGAACTCAACTGTTATTTCTGCCTCACCATGCATCCTGAAGTTGCTTCACATCCACACAAAATGACAGGATAAGTTCATCCTACAGCATATGAAAACCACTTAACTAATGTTCAACCAACCCCATACACAAGACCCTGGAACAGTGCCATTGGACCAGATAGAGATGTACCCAACCAATCTCATACACAAGGTACTGGAAAATATTAGGGAGCCCTATACCTTGATACCCAAGCAACCTCACGCACTAAACTGTGATCAGGGGCTAGCTAATGACCCATCAGTATCATATGCCATACATCAGATACAAGGGCAATTATGGACGGGCAACAAATTCTGACCTTGCCAGCGATGCTCATGTCCCAGGAATCAATAAAATAAAAGGAAGAATATAAAGGCTCCCATACTAATCTCTGGCTAATCGCATATACAAGATCCTGAAATGAAATTAGATAACTAATACTCAGCTAATTTCAGAATTTAGGCTATGGCAGATTGTACAGATCTACAGGGCTAATTGGTATCTAATGTCACAAAGTACACAATGATATAGTATTAAGGGATAATAGAACTGATACTCATTTCCCAGACACAAGGGGCTGAATTTTACTGGGATGGTTGAGGTCCTGCTGCCGGAGCCGAAAGCACAAGGCGACCCAGCTTAGGCCGGCGGTGGGACCCAGAGAGGCATCTTCCCAGCAGTGGCCAATTAAATGGCCACCACCGGGGCTGCCATCCCTGTGAATAGGAGGACCACAAGCTTAGTGGCCTCGCAGTGCCACTGCTAGTGATGGCAATTGCTGCGGCTGCACCTGCAGAATGAGGTGCATTGATGGCCGTGCTTCCCCAAAGACAGGTAACTGGGGTCTGTGGATACCGGGGCCAGCCTGGTATGCCCTGGTGATTGGTTGGGGGGAGGGGGTGGTGTTGCGGAGGGCAGGCAGTGCCATTGCCACAGGGGGCAGCCATAACTGCTGGGCGACCGCTCCGCGAGCTCAAAAGGAGGGGCTCCCCCTATCCTGGAGCCTGCTTGGAGGCGGCCAGGATTTACTGGACAGTCTCCCTACATGATGATGCCTCCCCCCACCGCTGCCAAAATGCCTGCAGAGGCAGGGAGAGGCCCTTAATTGGTCACTTAAGTGACTCAACTGGGCTCCCAGTGGGCGACACATCTGTCATTTTGCCAGCAGTGGGAAAACATCAGGCACGCCCCCCTTCCCCCAACCTCCTGACACTTTCCCACCCCATTTTGCCAGCTTTCCCACCTCCCAGTCCATTACCAAGTGCCTGGT
The DNA here is from genome assembly GCF_036365525.1 of Heterodontus francisci. Taxonomy (NCBI): domain Eukaryota; kingdom Metazoa; phylum Chordata; class Chondrichthyes; order Heterodontiformes; family Heterodontidae; genus Heterodontus; species Heterodontus francisci. Next base: position 74,819,322 of record NC_090372.1, read on the forward strand.
AAAATTCCAGCCAAGGACAATATCAAAGAATCGGATATCTAAGACCCAGTTAATCTTGTACATTGTCCATAAATAGAATATCAAAGGATCAAATAGCTAATATCTAGCAAGTCAAATGCATTGTATCATGGGAGAGTATCAGGCTCCACCAGAGCCAATATCCAGCCAATTTCATGCACAGGACACTGGAAAAGCATTGGAAATCAAAGACCCATACAATCTTTCACAAGTAAGCAGAAACAAACTATCTAAGGGTCAGAAGTAAACTGCTGAACTTGAGGACCATCTGGCTACATGCCACGCATAAATGGAAAGGGAAAGTTCCTGGAAACACATTTCAGAAGATAGAGAGGGACAGCAAAGCAAATAGGGGAAATAGATGAAATGCAAGAATAGGAGCATGAATATCCAGGGAGACTCTAGGGGTACAGTTTTTAGTGGTTTTGGTTGAGGTGGGGTATGTTGGCTAAGACTCCAGTCAAAATCCCTGCTCTTCTTAAAATAGTGTCAAGGGATCTTTGATGTCCAGCTTGGCAGGCCTTGGTTTATTATCTCATTCAAAAGATGATACATGTGGCAATGCAGAACTTACTCTGCCCCATACTGAAGTGCCAGCCTAGATTATTAACGGATGTTGAACCCACAAACTTCTGACTCAAAGGTGAAAATGCAAAAAAAAGCCAATCTGACACTTGGTAAATGAACAAAGGGATTTAAGAGCTGAATCCATGCTCGCATACTCCTAGCAGGGAACAACATCCAGAGGGAGTGCAATGCGGGAAATTGTATGCACACAGCCTGTGGTTTTTCATTCATTCATTTTAATGGATGGAAAATCATAGGCTGTGCACCTACAATTTCCTGCATTGTGTTTCCTGTAACTGCTGCTTCCTGCTGGGACAGCAGAATCAGCCCTTTAGGGTACAGGTACAGAAATCATTAAAAATTAGCTCACAGGTGCAAAAAGAACCGTTTAAAAATTCAAAGAATGCTGGACCTCACAACAAAAGGTATCAAATTTAAAAGCAAGTAAATAGTAGAGTGCTAGTTGGATCTGATTTGAAATATTGTGTTTAGTTTTGTACACTTTCTATGCATTGGGAACACCTTATACATGCATTGCTGTTCTTCTTGTAGTAACTACTATTGTAGTTATTGTTGTTGTAACTGCTGCTGCTATCATCTTGAGCTTTTTGAGCCAGGATCTGATATACTTCCATGGATCTCACAAGGAAAAAGGTGGTCCATTCAGCTTCAAAATGTGAGACTTGCCTTGGTTGAGGTGAGAAATGCTCTGATTGTCATTTCCCTTTTTGTTTTGTCATATCATGAATGTTTTGTGCCTTCATTAATATGCAACTCTTCAAAATTGGTTCAATCAACTTAAAAGTGAGCAATGCTATATTGCTTCATTTCAAAAAATAGTCAAGGGTAAGGATGAGATATTCCCAAGTAAAATGCTAACTTTGAACCATAGATGGGAATAAATCAATTTATGGCCCACAAATAGTTTTTATAATTATCTGCTTAATAGCAGGTTATATTATTCTTATCAGTCCAGATTAATTAGTTACATTTATGAAGGGAAAAAGATAATGTCATGAAAATCTGTAGTCAATATAAATGAAGAATAAGCACATTATGTAATGCTAATGGGAATTGCTTATGAATGTGACTTATACATCCAATGATAATGGAGATCAGGTGTGAATGAGGATTAAGTATAGTACTAAATGACAGTGCACTATGCACAGATTTAGTTGGGAATATCTCATCCTTACCCTTGACTATATCAGCCATTCTTCGGAAGCAACACTCTTGCTTAAGATTTTTTGAAATGAAGCAATATAGCATTGTTCACTTTTAAGTTGATTGAACCAATTTTGAAGAGTTGCATATTAATGAAGGCACAAAACATTCATGATATGACAAAACAAAAAGGGAAATGACAATCAGAGCATTTCTCACCTCAACCAAGGCAAGTCTCACATTTTGAAGCTGAATGGACCACCTTTTTCCTTGTGAGATCCATGGAAGTATATCAGATCCTGGCTCAAAAAGCTCAAGATGATAGCAGCAGCAGTTACAACAACAATAACTACAATAGTAGTTACTACAAGAAGAACAGCAATGCATGTATAAGGTGTTCCCAATGCAAAGAAAGTGTACAAAACTAAACACAATATTTCAAATCAGATCCAACTAGCACTCTACTATTTACTTGCTTTTAAATTTGATACCTTTTGTTGTGAGGTCCAGCAGTCTTTGAATTTTTAAACGGTTCTCTAGCTTGCGTTGTTGTGCTCTTATCTGCGAAGCCCAGTAATGCGCAATCTATGGGTAATTATGGTCAGTAAGGTTGTGTGAGGCATGAGCAAGCAGTAAAGTGTGAAACAGGTGGCCTGACAATATTTTGTGGCATTGATTGAGTTACATTGAGTTTACACCACAGAAACAGGCCATTCATCCCAACTGGTCTATGCCGGTGCTTGTGCTTCACACTAGCTTCCTCCTACCCCTCTTTATCTAGCCCTATCAGTATACACTTCCATTCTGTACTCTTTCATATGCTTATCTAGTTTCCCCTTAAATGCATCTATGTTATTTGCCTCAACTATTCCTTCTACTGGCATGTTCCTCATTCTTACTACTCTTTGGGTAAAGAGGTTTCTCCTTAAATCCCTTCTGGAAATATATGCACCATGTAGTTGCTAAATTTGAGTTGGTGTACTTTGGCAGCTTCCTTAAGTTGTGCAATTTCTTCTCATATTTGTTCATACATCTTGTGGGAATTTTATGGAGCTTTGAGCCTGGTCACCACTGCCAGCCAGACAATGTTGCAGTATTGTCATCCGGAGAAATTGTCCTGGAATGACAAACACAAGCAACCCTTCTCGTACCCGCCTTTTGCAGCAGCAGTTGTCAAGCAAAGGACTCAAGCGCTGTGCTGCTTTATTGCTAACCCAATGCCCTTACATTTATTGTGTCAGTTATTGGGATATTGCCTGATATCATTATTCCTCAAATAATATTTGGAAATTTACAAATGTTTATTGAGAATTCTTAACACCTTTTTATAAGCTTACAGAAGTTTTGGTCCTATACGGGGTTTCCTACCTTTATGTGGTTTCATCCCTTTAAGTTACCCATCACCCTTTGTCAGCAGCCCTCCAATAGCTGCTGAGACATATAACCACCTTCCAGCAAGCTCCCAGCAGCAGTTCCCTTAAGCTCTTAAAATTAGGCTGGCCTCTGAATTTTAGTGGGGTCAATCCTCAACATTCAGGCAGTTGTAGATCTCACACCGTATGACTCCTGCTGGGTCCACACACAGATCTAAAAATCCATTCTAGTGCATATATGAATGTGGAAGGTATATTGACGAGAAATAAATATAACATACTACAACCCCAATTTTGTAAGTCTCAACACCACTGGTAGCAAGTGAGAGTAGGAAAATTAGGCATGCAGTTTTGTGTGAGATTCTCAGTGTGCCCTATTTTCTGATGAGTGATTAAGGGGAGCTAGAAGGAGGCACACTGCTGAAATGCCTAGTCCTTGTTTAAATGGATAAAATATTTAATAAAGGTGTCCTATCAAATTATATGAGGTTAGGTGAGGCTCCAACCACAGAATTATCCCTCAAACTGAACAACAGGAGTGCTGAACAAGCCAGGCATGTTTAGTACTTCTTAATGATAGTTTTTTTATTATTTAGATAACTTTTCAAGTATCAATACTTTTTGACTGGAGTGTTTTTCCTTCTCTGCATTAACTAGTTTGCAAAGTTATTTTGGTGCCCCTGCTGCTACTTTTTTGAACAGTCTTTCAATTTTCTGAACTAAGCTTGTAGTTACTATGCCAAATTCCTACAGTAATGTAAGTAGTGTTTAAGTAGTTCGAGAAGATGGGTCTGACTATATCAACTCCCATATTGTTGCATGATTGAATTAAGGAGAACTTAAGGAGAATACTTTCATTTATATTCCTGCCATTACTCTAGGACCCATGTTTATTGACCACATCATTTGTACTTGGACATGTCTGAAAAGACTTGTCTTCATTGATGCTATTTCATTCCAGACTGTGTGGCTGAACAATGCCATCTGCTGCAGACTACTGTTTAGGTGATTCCAAGGGCTAGAACTGCTCTTCCAGTTGCTGTGAAGATCACCACAGAATGAAGTTTACAGGCCACCACAGGAGACATCTGCTATATAAGCCAATGTGCAGTACATTTCTCTGTAAGTGGGTGCAATAGCATAGTGGTTGTAGGACTAGGTTAGTAATTGTACAGCCTGTACCAATGGTCCAGTGTTATGTATTCAAATCCCACTGCTGCAGCTTGAGAATTTCAATTCAGTAAATTTGGTAAATCTGGAATAAAAAAAAACTAGTGTCAGTGATGGTGATTACAAAATCACTGAGTTGTCATAAAAACCCACCTGTTTACTAATTTCCTTTAGGGAAGGAAATCTGCTGTTCCCTAACTAGTGTGGCCTATATGTGACTCCAGACCCAAATAAATGTGGTTGACTCTTAACTGCCCTCTGAAATGGCTGAGCAATTAGGGATGAGTAATCAATGATGCCTACAACCTGTGAATTAGCTTATAACGAAAAACAAATAAAGAACAAAGAACAAAAAAAATTACAGCACAGGAACAGACCTTTCGGCCCTCCAAGCCTGCGCCGATCCAGATCCTCTATCTAAACCTGTCGCCTATTTTCTAAGGGTCTGTATCTCTTTGCTTCCTGCCCATTCATGTATCTGTCTAGATAAATCTTAAAAGATGCTATCGTGCCCGTGTCTACCACCTCCACTGGCAACGCGTTCCAGGCACCCACCACCCTCTGCATAAAGAACTTTCCATGCATATCCCCCCTAAACTTTTCCCCTCTCACTTTGAACTCGTGACCCCTAGTAATTGAATCCCCCACTCTGGGAAAAAGCTTCTTGCTATCCACCCTGTCTATACCTCTCATGATTTTGTACACCTCAATCAGGTCCCCCCTCAACCTCCGTCTTTCTAATGAAAATAATCCTAATCTACTCAACCTCTCTTCATAGCTAGCGCCCTCCATACCAGGCAACATCCTGGTGAACCTCCTCTGCACCCTCTCCAAAGCATCTACATCCTTTTGGTAATGTGGCGACCAGAACTGCACGCAGTATTCCAAATGTGGCCGAACCAAAGTCTTATACAACTGTAACATGACCTGCCAACTCTTGTACTCAATACCCCATCCGATGAAGGAAAGCATGCCGTATGCCTTCTTGACCACTTTATTGACCTGCGTTGCCACCTTCAGGGAACAATGGACCGGAACACCCAAATCTCTCTGTACATCAATTTTCCCCAGGACTTTTCCATTTATTGTATAGTTCACTCTTGAATTGGATCTTCCAAAATGCATCACCTCGCATTTGCCCGGATTGAACTCCATCTGCCATTTCTCTGCCCAACTCTCCAATCTATCTATATTCTGCTGTATTCTCTGACAGTCCCCTTCACTATCTGCTACTCCACCAATCTTAGTGTCATCTGCAAACTTGCTAATCAGACCACCTATACTTTCCTCCAAATCATTTATGTATATCACAAACAACAGTGGTCCCAGCACGGATCCCTGTGGAACACCACTGGTCACACGTCTCCATTTTGAGAAACTCCCTTCCACTGCTACTCTCTGTCTCCTGTTGCCCAGCCAGTTCTTTATCCATCTAGCTAGTACACCCTGGACCCCATGCGACTTCACTTTCTCCATCAACCTACCATGGGGAACCTTATCAAACGCCTTACTGAAGTCCATGTATATGACATCTACAGCCCTTCCCTCATCAATCAACTTTGTCACTTCCTCAAAGAATTCTATTAAGTTGGTAAGACATGACCTTCCCTGCACAAAACCATGTTGCCTATCACTGATAAGCCCATTTTCTTCCAAATGTGAATAGATCCTATCCCTCAGTATCTTCTCCAGCAGCTTCCCTACCACTGACGTCAGGCTCACCGGTCTATAATTACCTTGATTATCCCTGCTACCCTTCTTAAACAAGGGGACAACATTAACAATTCTCCAGTCCTCCGGGACCTCACCCGTGTTTAAGGATGCTGCAAAGATATCTGTTAAGGCCCCAGCTATTTCCTCTCTCGCTTCCCTCAGTAACCTGGGATAGATTCCATCCGGACCTGGGGACTTGTCCACCTTAATGCCTTTTAGAATACCCAACACTTCCTCCCTCTTTATGCCGACTTGACCTAGAGTAATCAAACATCTATCCCTAACCTCAACATCCGTCATGTTCCTCTCCTCGGTGAATACCGATGCAAAGTACTCGTTTAGAATCTCACCCATTTTCTCTGACTCCATGCATAATTTTCCTCCTTTGTCCTTGAGTGGGCCAATCCTTTCTCTAGTTACCCTCTTGCTCCTTATATATGAATAAAAGGCTTTGGGATTTTCCTTAACCCTGTTTGCTAAAGATATTTCATGACCCCTTTTCGCCCTCTTAATTCCTCGTTTCAGATTGGTCCTACATTCCCGATATTCTTCCAAAGCTTCGTCTTTCTTCAGCCGCCTAGACCTTATGTATGCTTCCTTTTTCCTCTTAGCTAGTTTCACAATTTCACCTGTCATCCGTGGTTCCCTAATCTTGCCATTTCTATCCCTCATTTTCACAGTAACAAGTCTCTCCTGCACGTTAATCAACCTCTCTTTAAAAGCCTCCCACATATCAAATGTGGATTTATCTTCAAACAGCTGCTCCCAATCTACATTCCCCAGCTCCTGCCGAATTTTGGTATAGTTGACCTTCCCCCAATTTAGCACTCTTCCTTTAGGACCACTCTCGTCTTTGTCCATGAGTATTCTAAAACTTGCGGAATTGTGATCACTATTCCCAAAGTAGTCCCCTACTGAAACTTCAACCACCTGGCCGGGCTCATTCCCCAACACCAGGTCCAGTATGGCCCCTTCCCGAGTTGGACTATTTACATACTGCTCTAGAAAACCCTCCTGGATGCTCCTTACAAATTCTGCTCCATCTAGACCTCTAACACTAAGTGAATCCCAGTCAATGTTGGGAAAATTAAAATGATTGATTATTTTTCCAGTAAGAGACAGCAAGTGGAGGAGACAAAGAACTTGAATTTATATGGCACCTTTCATAACTGCAGGTCATGCCAAAGCACTTTACAGCCAAGTGTAGTCACTGCTATAATGTATAAAACATGGCATCTAATTTATACACAGCAGGTCCCACAAACAGCCATGTGATAATCTGGTTCTATTTTGGGTGTGGCTGAGGGATAAACATTGGCCAGGACATTGGAGAGAAGTCTCCTGCGCTTTTGCAAAATAGTGAATTGCGATGGATAGAAAATTGGTTGGCGGACAGGAAACAAACAGTAGGGATAAATGGGTCGTTTTCCGAATGGCAGGCAGTGACTAGTGGGGTACCGCAGGGATCGGTGCTAGGACCCCAGCTATTCACAATATATGTGAATGATTTAGATGAGGGAACTAAATGCAATATCTCCAAATTTGCAGATGACACAAAACTGGGTGGGAGGGTGAGTCGTGAAGAGGATGCAGAGAGGCTTTGGGGTGATTTGCACAAGTTGAGTGAGTGGGCTAATGCATGGCAGATTTATTTATTTTTTATTTAGAGATACAGCACTGAAACAGGCCCTTCAGCCCACCAGGTCTGTGCTGACCAACAACCACCCATTTATACTAACCCTACAGTAATCCCATATTCCCTATCACCTCCCTACACTAGGGGCAATTTACCTATCACCTGCAAGTCTTTGGATGTGGGAGGAAACCGGAGCATCTGGCGAAAACCCACGCAAACACAGGGAGAACTTGCAAACTCCACACAGGCAGTACCCAGAATCGAACCCGGGTCCCTGGAGCTGTGAAGCTACGGTGCTAACCACTGCACCACTGTGCCACAGTATAATGTGGTTAAATGTGAGGTTATCCATTTTGGTAGCAAAAGCAGGAAGGCAGATTATTATCTGAATGGCTATGAACTGAGAGAGGGGAATATGCAGCGAGACCTGGGTGTTCTCATACACCAGTTGCTGAAGGTAAGCATGCAGGTGCAACAGGCGGTAAAAAAGGCAAATGGTATGTTGGCCTTCATAGCAAGAGGATTCGAGTACAAGAGCAGGGCTGTCTTGCTGCAATTATACAGGGCCTTGGTGAGGCCACACCTGGAATATTGTGTGCAGTTTTGGTCTCCTTATCTAAGGAAGGATATAGAGGGAGTGCAGCGAAGGTTTATCAGACTGATTCCTAGGATGGCGGGACTGACATGGGAGGAGAGATTGAGTCGGTTAGGATTATATCCTCACGAGTTAAGAAGAGTGAGGGGGGATCTTATAGTAATCTATAAAATTCTAACAGGACTTGACAGGGTAGATGCAGGAAGGATGTTCCCGATGGTGGGGGAGTCCAGAACCAGGGGTCACAGTCTAAGAATACAGGGTAAACCTTTCAGGACTGAGATGAGGAGAAATTTCTTCACCCAGAGAGTGGTGAGCCTATGGAATTTGCTCCACAGAAAGCAGTTGAGGCCAAAACATTGAATGTTTTCAAAGAGGAGTTAGATATAGCTCTTGGGTCTAAAGGGATCAAAGGGTATGGGGCGAAAGCCGTAACAGGTTACTGAGTTGGATGATCAGCCATGATCATAATGAACGGCGGAGCAGGCTCGAAGGGCTAAATGGCCTACTCCTGCTCCTATTTTCTATGTTTCTATGTTTCTATGCCATGGGGGATCTTTTTTATCCCACTTGTAAGGGTAGATAGGATCTCAGTTTCTGTCTCATCCTTGACAGGCTTCCCAAGAGTTCAAAGCATCAAAGATGAACCGATATAACCATCACAGCTCCTCATGGCAACCCCATTTTCAACATGAACATAACAATTTTACATTCAGCTACTGTACTGATGGAATCTGACCACAGGAACCGCATTATCCACATCAGTGACAATTATCCAGGAAGCAATCGTGACACTTTCAATATGCACCAGGCCACAGATCCAGCATTTTTGGAAGGAGAAAAAGCACTTGGGGGATGGCTGTTAGGAGACCAGGGCTAACCTCTATATCCATGGTTACTGTTCCAATGAATATCCCCCTAAGAGGAGAACATCACTTTGGGCTGGAAATCTAAGCATCTGTAGCTCTTCCTCAGCTGCCAATTTGGCCTACAAGAAAAGTGTGCAGTTTGGTGTGTAACAGTGCAATGCAGGAAATTGTATCTCCCAGAGAGGGTGGGGTTTATGCCTTGCTTGATGGATGTCACAAAAAATGTGTGCAGCAGCACAGTTATCTTCAGACTCCCCAATACCAGGAAGCCTATTCTTAATTTTCATCCAGGTACGAGGATTACTGCCGTCACTTAGTTAGTAATTTCTCACCATGTAGCTTTCACTTTTGCTTTTACTGCAGCAGGGCTTTTAGCTCTAAATAAGAAGCCTTTGATGCACTTTCAGCAGAAGAAACTCCAACCCTGCGACATAAAAGAGAACGCTCTTGTCCAGATGTCTCCACAGCGCAGTTATGAGCAATTAGCCCATTTTCTGCTATTACTACAAGTAATCCTTTAACAGTAAGTTGGAACCCTTTAATGGCTGCTACCTAGGTAGATTTTACACTTTCAAGCCAAGTCTACTAGCAGACAAGCTCTCTTTACATGTGCCAGTCGCCTGTTCAAATTAAGAGAGGGGAATCCATCATAAAATTCTGCACAACCGTAGGCCAGCCAAGCTCTGTTTTTCTTTGTAAAACATGGGCTTATGTTTGAATTTCATATATTACCTTTGCCTCCAAAAATTAAAAGTAGGCATACTCAGTACACTCAGGTATTCCCTTGACTACACATTGCAAATCAGTATGTGTGCATGTGCCCCCCAAAATTTCGGGCTGATGGCCCCCTGCCACTTGGCGACAGGAGCCTAATTTAAATATTTTAATTTATTTAAATAAAGGAATAAATACTTACCTCGTCATGACAGCCGTCCCGCTGCGATGTTCCAGCTGGTTGCCGGAACTCCTGTGCCTTCGATCTCCGTTTGGACATCCGAGGTGGAACATTGGTTGGGAGGGGGAAGCAGCTAATTTTTCAGGGTGGGGGAGGAATGAGGAAAACTAAAGCGATTGATGGAGGGGATGGTGGGAAGGGGCTGAAGGTTAAAGGTTTTAAACTTTCGGGCGGGGGAAAGGTTGGGATCACGGGATTCGTTTTTTTGGGGGGAGAGGGCAATTAATAAATTGATTAGTCATTGGGGGGTGGCAAAGAGGATTGAAACTTTGAATATATTTTTAACTTTAATATTCTCTCCTCTATAATTTTAAAAATTTAAATGATTTGGAAGGGCCTGAAGCCCTTTAAAAATGGCGGCGGTGCCTGCGCAGTGGCGCTGGACACTGTTGCCGGAGATCGAGTGCTTGCATCCTCTACGTCATCGGGGACAGTTGGACTGCCCCAGCCATGTAAGTGAACCGCCATGCTAAATATCGCGGTGGCTCCACAGCGCACATCTCGCGCGTGCGTCGTGCCATTTTTGAACCTCGCTGCCGCTGTAAAATTTCAGCCCATAATGTGGGTTTGCTCAGTATATCTTAATATGCCAACCATATTGAGGTAATTTTAACTTTTTGTTATGAGTGTACGTCTTCTCTCACCAGCTCCCTGCACTCCTACTCAACGGACTAGATATTGTGCTGGAGGTGGGAACCTGCCTCTGCCTTTTTGTGCCCCCCACACCTCCCCACCCTCCCACCCTGGAGCGATCATCTGGTGTTTTAAAATCAAAGTTTCAAGAGTCGGGATCCCCGTCTCTTTAAAGACAGGGATCCCGCCTCCAAGAGCTGCCAGCTAATCACAAGGCTGGCAGCTCAGCAGTATCGGCAGCGCCACCAGGAGCGGTGGCCACTGCCGGATCTGCAGAGGCCTTGACCCAGGCCCAGCGCTGGAACCCCAGACCAGAGGTAGGTGAGGCAGGGTCTCTGGGGCCAGTCCGGAAGGCCCCAGTGAAGGGGAGATGGAGGGTGGTCATGTAGTCCAGGTAAGGGGAGTCCCGGGGGGTAAAGTTGTTCCTGGTGGGGCTCCTCCGTGGTCCACAAATTGCCCATGAAGTAAGAACCCCTCCCCCAAGCCTGCAGGGAGGGTGCCTCATGTTGCAAGGCATCCACCCCACAGGTCAGAGGCACCCCCCACCCCACCCCCGCCGCTGGTAAGATCCCAGCAGCGGCAGGAAGAGGCCCTTAACTGGCCATTAATAGGCCATTTAAGGGCCTCAATTGGTCTTTGGGTGGGAAGCCCATCGTTGGCCTAACCTGCCCCCGGGAAGATTGCTTGGCAACGGAGAGGTGATAGGCCTTCCTCCCGTCCCACTCTGCCACCCTTTGCAATACTCTGTGCCCCCGTTGCAATACTCTGTGCCCCCACTCCCCCCCAACATCCAATCTCTCCTCAGGGGGCTTCATAAAATCCTGGCCAACAAGTGTGAGGAGCACATTGACTTCTTTGTCATTAACATTGAGACCATCTGTTCAGCTGCCTCTGCCGCCTCCCTCCCTTCCCCAGCCATCAAGCCAAACTTCATCTAAGCTCCCCCCACCCTAGCCCTGAACTCACACATTCTCTAATTTCTCTCCTCATGCCCTCTCCAAGCTCATCTTGTGCATAGGACCCACCTCCTACTCTCCCAAGCCTATTCCTACCAAACTGCTGACTATTGAACTTCCCTTCCCTGACTCACATTAGCTGATGCTGTTGATGGTTTCCTCTCCTCAAGTACTGTCACCCACCCCTTTGTGACGGAAATCACACCTGCCAAATGGAAACATATTAATTTCGTCATATGGAGCACTACTTGAACCTTTTTTTACTGGACATTGCACATAACTTGTTTAAAAGGACCACAGAGTTGAACAGCTAAAAACATGGTTGCAATTTGCAATCAGAGAGACAATTGAATACAGAGACAATGGGAATGTTCGCTGCTTCAATTAGCGAGATGGGTTTTCTCAATAGTGATGATCAAAAGACATTAAGAGCCATTGACTTTGGAAAAGACAAAACTCACACTGCCCCACCAAGTGTCTGGGAGACTTTGAAGTCCAGCAACCCTCTAAGAAGTTGCTATTTCAAACAAAGAGATTGTCACATGACCTACCTGCTGGCCAAACTGGGGACTGTTTGAATTGTGCCACACAGAAAGGCAAGAGACTGCAATTTGAAGATCAAAGAGAAGGAAGCACTCTCTCCAGAAAAGTCCCAGGGACCCACAGTAGCAACTTAAACCTCAAGACAGACCAACTGTTCAGCCTTCTGGTACCAGAGAAGCAAGTTGGAAATTGTGCACTGGATCCCAGCGAGAACTCCAAAACTTAAACTTTTATCAAGGACATTTCCACCCAGTAACTGAATTCCTTTTATTACAAAATCTACTTCAATGCATCCCCCCCAATTCTTTTTCCCCCTCTGTATCTACTTGTGTGCGTGTTTCTCTCATATACATGGTTGTGTCGCATATTTTAGTAATTTTAACTGAGTTAGAGTGATAAGGCTAATAAACTTACATCTTTCTTGTTTAAACCTAAGAAAACCTGTCTGATTGGTTCATTTCCAATTACAATTAGAGTGCAGTGAGCAAAGGGCTTACTGCAGGGGTGAGGGAGGGGTGGGATAAGCCAAAATCACTGTATTTAAAAGATAAACCCTGTTATGGCCAAATCAGGAAAGGGGCAAGAGGGGAGCCTGAGACCCCTCCCTCACTGAGTTGTAACACCTTCAATTCTGCCATCATCTCCTCCTCAAAAACAATCCTGTCCTTGAAAACTACCGCCCCATTTCTGCCCTCCCTTTCCTTTCCCTAGGCTTTGATGGTGCTGTCACCTTCCTAATCCATGCCCATCTTTCCCACAACTTGAATCATTCAACTTGTTTCCACCCAGCTACAATACTGAAATGGCTGTTATCAAGATCACAAATGACATCCTGTGTGACTGTGACCTCATCCCTCCTCATTATTTCCAACCTGTCTGCGGCCTTTGACGTGATTGACCACATGATCCTCCTACAATATTTCTCCTCCTTTGTCCAACTGGGTGAAACTCGCCCGCTTACATTTCTATCTATCCAATTGTTGCCTGAGAATTATCTGCAATGACTTTTCTTCCCACTCCAACACTGTTACCTCTGGTGTCCCCTAAGGATCTATTTTTGGCCCCTTCCTTCTTCTCACCTACATGCTGCCCCTCCGTGACATCATCTGAAAACACGTCATGTTTCACATGTAGGCTGACAATACCTAACTCTACTACCTCACTACCATTTCTCTTGATCCCTCCACTGCTTTTATTTGCCATGCTACCCGTCCAATGTTCAGTATTAGATGAGCAGAAATTCCATCCAATTAAATATTGGGAAAACCAAAGTCATTGCCTTCGGTCCCCACCACAAACCCTGCTCCCTTACCACTGACTCCATCCCTCTCCCTAGCAATTGGCTGAGGATGAACCACTCCATTAGCAACCTTGGTGTCGTACTTGATACCAAGCTGAGCTTCCGACCCTATATCCTCTCCATCACCAAGACTGCCTACTTCCACCTCGATAGCATTGCTTGTCTCCATCCTGCTTCAGCCCATCTTCTCACCCATGCCTTTTTTACCTCTAGATTCATAGAAACATAGAAAATGGGAGCAGGAGTAGGCCATTCGGCCCTTCGAGCCTGCTCCGCCATTCATTATGATCAGGGTTGATCATCCAACTCAGTAACCTGTTCCCGCTTTACCCCCATATCCTTTGATCCCTATTGCCCCAAGAGCTATATCTAACTCCTTCTTGAAAACATACAATGTTTTGGCTTCAACTGCTTTCTGTGGTAGCAAATTCCACAGGCTCACCAGTCTCTGGGTAAAGAAATTTCTCCTCATCTCATTCCTGAAAGGTTTACCCCGTGTCCTTAGACTATGACCCCTGGTTCTGGACTCCCCCACCATCGGGAACATCCTTCCTGCATCTACCCTGTTAGAATTTTATAGGTGTCTATGAGATCCCCCCTCACTCTTCTGAACTTGAGCGGATATCATCCTAACCGACTCAATCTCTCCTCATACGTCAGTCCCGCCATCCCAGGAATCAGTCTGGAAAACCTTCGCTGCACTCCCTCGATAGCACGAACATCCTTCCTCAGATAAGGAGATCAAAACTGCACACAATATTCCAGGTGTGGCCTCATCAAGGCCCTGTATAATTGCAGCAAGACAGCCCTGCTCTTGTACTCAAATCCTCTCACTATGAAGGCCAACATACCATTTGCCCTTTTTACCGCCTGTTGCACCTGCATGCTTACCTTCAGCGACTGGTGTACAAGAACACCCAGGTCTCATTGCATATTCCCCTCTCTCAGTTAATAGCTGTTCAGATGATAATCTGCCTTCCTGTTTTTGCTACCCAAATGGATAACCTCACATTTATCCACATTAAACTGCATCTGCCATGCATTTGCCCACTCACTCAACTTGTCCAAATCACCCTGAAGCCTCTCTGCATCCTCCTCACAACTCACCCTCCCACCCAGTTTTGTGTCATCTGCAAATTTGGAGATATTACATTTAGTTCCCTCATCTAAATCATTCACGTATCTTGTGAATAGCTGGGGTCCTAGCACCGATGCCTGCGGTAACCCACTAGTCACTGTCTGCCATTCAGAAAAAGACCCCTTTATCCCTACTCTTTGTTTCCTGTCTGCCAACCAATTTTCTATCCATCGCAATACATTACTCCCAATCCCATGTGCTTTAATTTTACACGCTAACCTCTTATGTGGAACTTTGTCGAAAGCTTTCTGAAAGTCCAAATAAACCACATCCACTGGCTCCCCCTCATCAACTCTACCAGTTACATCCTTGAAGAATTCTAGTAGATTTGTCAAGCATGATTTCCCTTTCGTAAATCCATGCTGACTCTGTCCGATTCTACCACTGTTCTCCAAGTGCTCTGCTATAAAACCTTTGATAATGGACTCTAGAATTTTCCCCACTACTGACGTCAGGCTGACTGGTCTATAATTCCCTGCTTTCTCTCTACCTCACTTTTTAAATAGTGGGGTTACATTAGATACCATCCAATCTGTAGGGACTGTTCCAGAGTCTATAGAATCTTGGAAGATGACCACCAATGCATCCACTATTTCTAGGGGCACTTCCTTAAGTACTCTGGGATGTAGATTATCAGGCCCTGGGGATTTATTGGCCTTCAATCCCATCAATTTCCCCAACACCATTTCTCTTCTAATGCTGATTTCCTTTAGTTCCTCCTTCTCACTGAACCCTGTGTTCCCCAACATTTCTGGTATGTTATCCTTCCTCACACCAAGTGGCATTCACCCATCACCTCTGTGCACGTTGACATACATTGGCCTGGCAAAACCTTGATTTTAAAAATTCGCATCCTTGTTGTCAAATACTACCATGGCCTCACCCCTCCATATCTCTGTTACCTCTTCCAGCCCTACAAACCCCAAGATCTCTGTGTTCCTCCAATTCTAGCTATTTGTGCATCCTAGATTTTTATTACTCCATCATTGGTGGCTGTGCCTTCAGCTGCCTGGGCCCTAAGCTCTGAAATTACGTCCCTTAATCTCTCTCCCTCTGTCCTCCTTTAAGACACTCCTTAAAACCTACCTCTTTGGCCAAGCTTTTGGTCAATGTCTTAATATCTCCTTATGTGGCTTGGTGTCAAATTTTGTTTGATAATGCTCCTATACTATGTGAAGGATGCTATATAAATGCAAGTTGCTTTCGTTGCTGTTGGATGGACAAGTCAGATCCATCAATGTCACAGTGGAACCTAATATGATTAGACCTCTTATGCCAGCTGCCATGGAAGCTCAGATTAGGGGCCAATGTTGAAAGGGAATTTCAGGGCATCACATCACTCCTATTCCCCAGAAGTGCCATTGTAGTGCTAATCTGCCATTCCAGGAGTGTGGCCTTGGCTCCATGGGAGAGTCGCATTATGTCCTGTCTCAGGATGATGGCACTTCCCCACTAGGTACTCTACCAGTGCACTTGAAGTACCAGTTAGCCAGCCAGCCCAGATTTCTGCAAATCACGTCAGGATGCTTCAGTCTTAAACCAGTCCCTCCAGGTCCAGAGCTGCTCAAGATGGTCTTCCAAGAACAATTGGTGCTGTCAATGGAAGCTTAGCAGCCTTCCATCTACTGGTGAAGCATCACATAGGAGTATCAGGATATGAAAACAAGCTTGCTGGACAGGCACAGGAGTGATTCGGGATTATATTTTCAAATGCTGATATAATTCATTTGATAAATTTAGTTTTTTGTATCTGGCTTTGTTGTGAGGTGATCACCAGACCAAAATGTTTAGAGTGAAGGAAGGCAATTAGATGGTGTTTGTAAGGATTGTGAGATTGTTGGTTAACAGGAATAGGAGTGCTGATTTAGTTTAAGCCCACCTCAATGAGTTTGCCTCCAAAAGCTCGGGCAGAAAGTGGCTCTGCTGGACTCTTGTGGCCGCTGCCCCTCCTCCTTTTCCTCCTCTTCCTACTCATACCCCTGTATTTGTTGTTGCCCAGGTGGTGGTAAGAATTGATTCCTCATGATGTTGATATTATTGGGCATCCAGTGGAAGATGACTACCCACTCAGGGATGCACAGCAAAGCTCCTCTGTGAAAATCCAGGCAGTGGAAGTGTAGCTTGAGCTTGCAGATTGTTTGATTGATGAAGTTTGCTGTGGCAATATGACTCTCATTGGAGGCATGCTTTGCAGCTGTGTGCAGGTTCTTGACTGTTGCCCAATAGCCAGCCTGTAATTTGGCAGCCTAGTTGGAATAATGATAGCACAGAGGACTGGCACAAGATGAAAGAGTCATTACTGCTGCCGTTATAGCAGGCATGGGCCTGCATGATGGTGGACAGTGGTCACAAATCAGCTGTACATTGGAAGAATGCAATTCCTTTCAATAGAGATGCCAGGCTGTTGATGGGGAACACGAAATGCAACATGTGTGCCATCAATGGCAATCTGCACTCTGGGGAAGCCTGCCATGCATGCAAAACCACACACTCACCTTGCTTGTACATTGGTGCACTATGTACTGTGAGATATTATTGATGTTGCAAGTTGCAGCCTAAAAGGAGTCTATGGCATAAAAGCTGAAGGCCACAGAGACCTTGACAGCCACAGGCAGAGCCGCCCATGCCTTGGTTTTAGTATAGATTTGTGGTTGCAGCAAATAGCATAGTTCAGTGACAGCCTCCTTGGTCAAACAAAGGTGTCTCCACATTGATTCTCAGTAAGGCTGATGGAAGAGAATTGCTCCCTGAAGACTGTCTGTGAATATGTCCTCCAGTTCGTGACCTCCCTCTTCTGGCAGCTGCTCCTTCTTCATGTTGTCTTCCATGCTGTGCCCTCTCGTCCTCCAGCCTCAAAGGCAGTTCTATGAGACCATCCATGTCTGCCACCAAACTCTTTGTGAATCAAAAGAAACAATAGTGCATTACCAGCAAAATCTCTCTGTGCAGACGAAGTGAACTTTCCAGAGTGAAACAACGTAGAGAAAAAAGTCTAGAAGTAAAGTAGTGGCTAGAAAAAATAAAGCAGCAACTAATCTACATGCTGCATGATCCATAAATAGCAAAGGTGAGAGGGTCTTCCTGCAGGTTAATGCCATGTTGTGATTGAAGAGCTAGAGTGATGCAAAATGGAAAACAGGCCCTGCAAGAGGCACAGGACCCAATTTAACTGTAAAATTCTCTACTCAGAATGCGGCCAGCATGCACTGCTGCCATAACACAACCTTCCATACCAATATGGTGTGTGCGACACTTCTGGCCAGAGACTGCATGCACCTCCTAACCCGCCTTTTTTGGGGATTTAGTAGGCTGCTTACCACCCAAAAAAAATAGGTACCAAGTGGTCAAATTTCCAGGCCTACAACTTTCAGTGAAATTGAATCCATTTGTTCTAAAGAAGGATATGTACCCAAAGAATAGTCTATTTCTCCTGAGCTCTTTGGAGGAGACGGTGCTCCGCATCATAGTACCAGCAGTGACTGAAGCTGAGAACATTCAGGATGACAGTATGTTCCTGCCTTATGCAGCTTTGCAAATTCCATTTCACCCATATTCTTCTATCTGGCATGAAATGCAAGTTGCAGATGGTGTGACCATAAACCTCTTGCTTTCCACCCCTCCCCCAAACCTCCCCTTCTGAATTTTTGCTTTCGGATATCCAAGAACTGCCACCTGGCCAGAAATTGTAACCTTACCATGAAGGGCACAACCAACAGCAGACATCTCATGAAGAAGTACCATCACTTAATCTGACACTCACAGCCACCTGCTCAGATACTGGCACTCCGCATAAATTAGAGGGTAGTATGTGGTGAGTCACTGGCACAAGTGGACTGCAGCCAAACTAGGGGCAAAGGATAGCATGGGAGCCAGTTTGCCAGAGGCTGAGGTTGCAGATGAGTTCTCCTGCAGAGGGCTCAGATGAGGACTTCAGTGGGGCAACCTACAGGAGGGCACTGATGAACATGCACATAGAGATGCTTGGTGGATTGACAGGTCTTCCACAGAGCCTGTTGTCGAGGAGCATGGAGGAGTCCAGCTGCAACTTGGCATGGGGCTTTGTGCAGAGCTCGGAGCCCATCCTTTCCAGAGTGGAACTGGTGGCCAACTCCATGACAGCACCTATGGACCCAGCTGCAATGCAGCTCCTGGTGGCCGATATCTCAGCTTCCAGAGCAGCACAGGCAGAAGCCAGCCAACATCTGAGTGCTGCAGTGGAAGTTCAGACTGAGGTCATGAGATCCATGTTTGTTGTCATGCAAGCCCAGGTTGGTGCCATTCATGTTCTAGTGTATACCAGTGCTCGAATTGACATGCAGGCTCACAGTAGTTCAGCAACCTGTGCTCCAGAAAATTACGAGGATTGTTGAGGTGCCTCCTTGGGGGAGTGGCAGTGGCTCCGTGGTGCATGAATTTGCTGTCTTCTCTCAGGATGAAAGCTTTCATGGTCACACCATTGCCACTCCACCAGTGTCCTTGCTGTTGACTGTCAACCAGCCAGCCCAGACTGCTGCCATCCATGGTAGTGCAGTTCAAAGCTGGGCCCTCAAAGCTCAAAAGTGCTCGAGTTCACCCTGCAAGGCCATCTGCAGTCTCCCTCACTGAAAGTCAGTCTCCTTCCACAGCCATACTGCAGTCAGCATTGTAGCACTGCATATGAATACTCAGACAGCAAAGGCATCACAAGATAGGCACAAAGGGAATGCACAAGGGTGAACAGTTCAGTTTTATATGTATTATTGGAAGTGTTGTTTGAGGGTGTTGTAGAACGTATTTTTGGTGACGGTTTTTATTTTAGAAGTTTTGCCAAAAAGACACAGAGATTATACATAGCAAAGGGATTGAATGGTGGGGAATGGTGGAGCAACAGTGATGTGGAGATGAATTTTAAGGGGAAGGAGTCTAAGTAACCATTCACAGACAGCCCTCTGGAGTGAAGGGGACCTCGATGCCTCCTCCCTTCCTCCTCCTCCTCTTTTTCCTCCTCTTCCTGCTCCTGATGTGCCCTCTGAAGGACTGGTGACAAGAGCTGAGGTCTCATGACAGCCAGGTTGTGGAGGAAACAGCAGGCCACCAGGAATTTGGAGGCATGCTCCAGCAAATACTGGTGGGCTCCTCCTGAGCAGTCCAGGAAGCTGAACCATTGTTTCAGGATGATGATTGGCTCCATGCGTTCCTGGTCTCAGCATGGCTCTCATCGTAGATGTGCTGTCCACACATGGTCAGGTTGCGGAGGTGAGTCATGAGCCAGGTGTAGAGCGGGTAAGCTGTTGTCACCAAGTAGCCAGCCTCTGGTTCATATTGACAGGTATGGCTGACTGGTGCAGGATGAATCACACCAACTCCATGTTCATTGAGTGGTAGCCCTTGTGGTTACAGTACATCTGTCCGCTAATATGTGGGCCTGCAGAGCTGCCTTTGCACAGTCGTTGGCTTCCTGCACCATTGGGAATCCTGCTAGCCTGATAAAGCCAGGTGCTCACTCCTTCTAGAAAGAGAGAAGACGATGAGGCCCCCTTTCCCTCTGTACAGGGCCTCTGGCACCTTCCTGATGCAGCGATGCACAGCAAACTGTGAAATGCTGGAAATGTCATCTGCTCCCACCTGGAAGGATCCACCGGCATAGAAATTGAGGGCCATGATTAACTTCATGGACACTGGCAGAACCGTCCCTGTTCTGTTATGCAGCTGCTGGTCTGGTTGCAGGAGGTGGCGCATTTCAGCTACCATCTCCTTGGTGAAACATAGCTACCACAGACATTGCTCCTGGCTGAGGTAGAGGTAGGAAGAGTACCCTCAGAAGACCGTTGGTGGGTAGGGCCTTCTATTGAGTCCTCCTCCTCCTTCCTCTATGCACAGCTTCCACTGTCTTTTGCCTGTGCTCCATCTCCAAGTCACACTGCAGCCCATGAGGAACTGCAACTATAGCCCCTGTCACTGGAAACAGGCTTCCTCTGACCTCCATGTCAAAGTCCAGCACCACTCTCTTGTGGATCCAAAAACTTTTCCGAACTCTTGCAACACCACTCAACACAGTACTTCCATTCACTCTGCAGCCACAAAAGAAAACCAAAAGCACCTCACTTGGAAGTCCCATGGTGATCCCTTTAAACAGTGCTAGTAGGGGGTCTTTCATGCAGCGGAAGGCATGTTCAGCTGGGCATGATTAAGAGAGGGAATTAACAGGACCTGTGAGGTCCAAAATGGCAGATCAGGCACCAAAGCAGCACTAGACGCTGTTTGACGTCACGATCTGTCCACTCTACATGCTTCTGGTGCACCTGCACTTGCGCCCTTACAGCCATGATGTGCCATGCGGGCTGTGCCGGAAGTGGCCGAAAGCAGTCCCACTGACATTTTTGAAGTTTCAAGCTTCTGTAACATGAAAACATCAGTGCTACATAGCCGAATTTTGTGTCCTAAGAATCCCTGAAATGAGCCGGCATTAACTTTTGGAAGGGGGCATTTTCCCTTTCTGATTTTTTTCCATTTAAATTTCCTTCAGACTGATCTCTTTTTTAGCAAGAGTGAAGCCAAAAATGGTTTCCGATCCTCTCTGAGCTCTTTATTGAGAATGGCTGCCAATCAAAGCTCCTATCTTGAATGAGGAAGCTGCTCTCCCTCTCTCATTGTAGCTGCATTGTCTGTCCAGGTGTGCCCACCTGCTGAGTTCAAATGACTGTTCCAACACACTCCTGGCTGGTCTCCCACATTCTACTCTCTGTAAACTTGAGGTAATCCAAAACTCCACTGCCTGTGTCTTAACTCGCACCAAGTCACATTTCCATATCATCCATGTGCTCACTGACCTACATTGGCTCCTGGTTAAGCAAAGTCTTGATTTTAAAATTCTCATCATTGTTTTCAAATCCCTCCATGGCCTTGCCCCTCCCTATCTCTTAATCTCCTGCTGCTCCATAACCCTCCAAGATGTCTCCACTCCTCTAATTCTGGCCTCTTGAGCATCCCTGATTTTATTCACCGTTGGTGGCTGCATTTCAGTTACCTGGGCCCCAAGCTCTGGAATACTCTCCCAATACCTCTCCACCTCACTTCCCTCCTCTAAGACACTCCTTAAAACCTATCTCTTTCATGAAGCTTTTGGTCATCTGACCTAATATCTCCTTTTGTGGCTTAGTATTATACTTTGTTTTCTTATGCTCCTATAAAGTGCCTTGGGACACTTTATGATGTGAAAGGCACTATATAAATATAAGTTGTTGTTGTTGCTGATATGAGTGCTTCAGCCTGAAGATTTTTGTTCCACTAATGTGACTTTGGTAATACTCCAAAAACATTTCTGAAAGCACTGATGCTCTCCACTTTTTAAACTTTGATATCATATTGAAATTTGTGAAATTATTCCTTAAAGAATTAAAGGCTCCATCAACTGTACCTTCACTTACAGAACTCACTGTCAATATGCCTTTTTCCACAGATCAAGAGCACAGTGATGCTGGTTCTCTAATTCCTCTGCCTTGTTTCCGCATAAAGCCTTTATGTAGTATTGCTGTGCGGGAGTGCCGGCCGGTGGCACTAAGTTTGCACTGGGACAGACGGCGGGAAAGTAGGTCTCATTAATTCATTGATTTTAATTAATTTAAATAAGTAAATGGCATTCCCGTTGCTGAGCAGTGGGGGCAGGGGAGGATCGCCATGGGGCCTCACTGACACCAGCAATATTGGGCTGGGCCTTCCCGGCATCGGGGTGCATGGTGGCCCTCTCCCGACGTTGGGGATTCTGTAAAATTCAGCCCAAACAACATTATCTGATTGGTTTAATTAAGTTTATGACCATCAGTTCTTTTTGAATTGGCACGGCAGTCATTCAAAACCATAAATGCTTGGTGAATATTTGTTGGGATAATTTTGATTTTGTGCGATAGTGTAAAATTGGCAATTTTTGACTAGTTACATATCTCTCCAATTTTCATTCCCATTGATGTTAATAAGTGTAAACAGACTGTCGATTCACTATTGCTCATTTTGCACAAACATCACCCCCATTGAGTCAGATTCTAAGAGATATGACCTGCAATTAGCTCCCACGCTTTACCAGTCTCCAAGAAAAGAACAACTTTTCTAAATGTCCAGTAAAAAAATCGATATTTATTCACTTGTTCATCTATTGCTTAATAGACTCATTTGACAGTTAAATTTGCAAACAAACCTTGATGTAGCAGTTCTCTACCTGAAGCTATGAGAAAAATCCTGTCGAAGCACAGAATATATAGAGTAGTCAAAGAATTTTTTTAAAAAGGTTTGCAATATATTTTCCCAAACTTACACGGCTAACAGAGCCGGTTAAGGTATACTTGAGGCAGTAAGGAAATAAGAATTCACCGACATGAATAATCTAAAATACAGAAACATAAGTACCCAGGATAAAAATAAAAGCAGAAGAGAGCCAAAAGCATAAGAGTTGCCACTGTTCATCATACTTTTGCAAATGCTGAAATGTTTATTGGCTGATTCCTGGGATGGCAGGATTGACGTATGAGGAGAACTTGGGTCGAACCCCTGACTATATTCACTGGAGTTTAGAAGAATGAGAGGGGATCTCATAGAAACTATAAAATTCTAACAGGACTAGACAGGCTAGATTCAGGGAGGATGTTCCCGATGGCTGGGGAGTCCAGAACCAGGGGTCACAGTCTCAGGAAATGGTGTATGCCATTTAGAACAGAGATGAGGAGAAATTTCTTCACTTAAATGGTGGTGAACCTGTGGAATTCTCAACCGCAGAAAGCAGTGGAGGCCAAGTCATTTAATATATTCAAGAAGGAGGTAGATATATTTCTTAATGCTGAAGGGATCAAGGGATATGGAGAGAAAGTGGGAACAGGGTACTGAATTAGATGATCAGCCTTGATCTTTTTTGAATGGTGGAGCAGACCCGAAGGGCCGAATGGCCTACTCCTGCTCCTATGTTCTATGTTTCTATGTTTCAGAGCTTCAGAGTGGCTTTTTCCATGAGCAGTCTCCCATACTTTTTATGTTCAGTATTCTACAATCTTTTTAAATAATTTTCTGAGAAGTGATTTTTAAAAAAAAACTGGTAAGAATTTACTCAGGTAATTAATCATACCTGAAATTATCTATATGTCTTTCTTGTACTGTGGCTATGGCAATTGCTCAATAGCTGAAACTTTCATTTTGTCAGCCTTAATGCTTTTACAAGTGATGACATCACCAACAAATGTCAGCTGAGGGACGCCAAACACCCAGTTATCCTTATTATGTTTAATCTGGATTCTCATAGAAACTTCAGTTTCCAAAGTCTGTCATCATATTTCTCTTTGGACTAACACCGCACTACTATGTCATCCATCAATGTGCCAATATGTGCAAAGTGTTTATATATCATATGCTTGGTTTTGTCATATATTTCTGGAGCTGAGGCAACACCAAATGGGAGCCTTAAGAAGCTATAGCTCTTTTAAGAAGTATTACATTTGCAGTATGTTTCATCAAATTTCAGTTGCCAGAAGATTGGATATGCATGTAACTTGGTCAAATATTTTGCATTACCAAATTTTGCCACAATTTCAGCACAGATTGGAAGCTTGAAATATTCCCTTTTGAAAACCCTGTTTATGTTTCTAAGATACAGATAAATTCTCAAGGTTGAAATATAATTTTCCAGTACTTTTTCACTGTAATAGGTAACAAAGCATGCCCCCCAAAACTCTTAGCAATTTTATCATAATAGCATCATATTTGGAGTGAATAGGGTCTTGCTGGATTGAAACTGAGATGTGACCTGGTTTTGCTGGGTCTCTGTCCTGTTTCCCATGAACCATGTACCAGCCTGATGGAACATTTCATGGCTGAAACTATTAACCATTCTAAACCACAGCTAGATACATACTTGGCAGAACTGTCTCCCTAAATTTAGGAATTAAAGGGTGAGAAATTTGTATCTGTAGCACCACTAAAAAATAATGCTACATGCGCCAGAAGCTTCTGAACTGCCACTGTCATCACATCACACAGCACTACAGGCTGATTTGATGCTCTATTTGCTAACTTGGACCCAGCAGGTCCATTCAATGTATTTGCTTATCATTCACCACAGAACATACTGCACGAGGAGCTCTGCACTAACATTATTTAAAGGACTGGACTATAACGTGCAGGTGAGGTGCTTTTGACTTATTGCTGCTTAGGCTAAGTTTGTGGAAGTGCTCTGCTATGTTTTTGGAGGTGTTTTTTTGGGAGCTGGTGCTTGAAATCAGGGAGGACACAAAAAGTTATGATTGAGATATGGGGGCTGTGTTTGCTGTGCCTCTTAGTCTGCAACATGAGATGGAGCAGAGGTTGCAGAGACAGGAAGCTCTGACCAGACGGAGGAGGAGGAGGGCTCTGCACAGAAGGCCCTATCCAACAAGGGATTTTCAGGAGCACTTCTACTACCTACACCTCACCCAGCAGCAGTGCCTCAGGTGACTCAGATTCAACAAGGAGGTGGTGACTGAACCATGCACCCCCTTCAACCTGCCCTGGAGCTTCAAATCAGGGTGAGGATGGCCCTGCCAATGGCCGTGAAGGTCATCATCACCATAAATTTTAACGCGTCTGGGTTCTTCCAGGTGAGAGCAGGAGACTGCTCCAGTGAATCCTAGACTGCTGTCCATTGGAGCATCCAGGAGGGACAAGTAGGATGAAAGGGTATGTGGTCTCACCAGGATAGTGGGATTCCTGATGGTGCAGGGCACTGTCAGCTGCTTGCACATGGCTGTGCAGGCCCCCCATGACAACAAACAGAAGTACAGGAACAATAAGGGATTCCATTCCATAAAGGTGCAGTTACTGGGCTGGATTCTGCCGGCCCGCATGTGACCTATGCAGCCGTGCCGCCGTGATTATGCGGCAGGCGGCCACTTTCAATAATGATGGCGGCTGTTCCTCCCAATCACGTGGCAGGCGCAGCATTGGTGATGCCATGAATGGCGTCACCTGATGCAGGAGCAGGTGCTGGTGCCATCTTTAAAAGGGTGCCAGCCCTGTCAACAGTGTATCCAAATGCAGAGTTAACCCCTTCCTCCTATTATCCATAAAATAATAGTGTTGACCCTTTCCCCCCGCCCCCTCCTTTATCCATACACAAAATGCAGAGATGACCCTTCCCCGCCTTGGTGATGCCAGCTTCTCATGGACAGGAAAGTTAAGGCACGTGAGTGCTGCACGTCGAGCTCAAGATTTGAAACTGCTGGTCGGATCATGGCGAATTACACTCAAATGGACACAAACAGGTACTTAACATATTTCAAGTAGGGTCCCGTCGCAGAGCGGCAGAGGTGCCACCACTGAGCTTCGCCGCCCCAGGGGAGATCAGAACAGGCAATCCCGGCGTCAGGTTCCATGGTGGCTGCTGCCGCTCTGATTCTCCATCCCCCCCTCACAATGAAACCCACCATTGTAAGAAATGTGGATTCTGTCATTTTTACTGGCCTTTTTATATTTTTTTGGATTATGAATTTTATATCCTTTCATACATGCGTATTTTGTATAAGCTTTTGGTAAATGAAGAGTTAACGTTAGCTGTGTATCTTACTGGAACAAAATGCTGCCTATACAGTTATAGTCAACCAGAATTACTTTGTGATTACTTTGGTAATCACAAGGAAAAGAACAGATATTGAAAACTATGTAACAAGTTATGATCAAAATGTAACAGAAAGGCAGGATGAGTCTCGCCGGAAATGTATGATCTAATGGACCTCAAGGTTATTATGGATTGTTTGTGCATATTGTTTTGTGCATGTGATTAATGTACAAATGGAAGTACTGACAAGTGAGATGGCAGGACCAATCGAAACAGTGATATCTATGCCACCAGCTACAAAGAATAAAAGGAGAGATTTGGTGCACAGATTTGAAGAAGACAAAGGGAGAGATGAGAGAAGAGGAGTCACGAGCCATCTGTGCCACTAGAGCCGGTGGAAAGTAAAGACCATCTGGACTAGGCTATCAACTGCCTTGTATTTGTTAAGTATTGCTTTTAGCCTTAATAAATCATCCTACATCAGGTGTCTCCTTGTCTGAATTCTTATTGTCTGGTCCAGGAACAAATTATAAGTAAAGCTCTAAATCTTACACCGTTGGGAGAAGAACAAGATCCAGCCCAGTGTGTGATGTTACCAACAAGATCATGTCATTGAATACCTACTATCCTGGCAGTAGCCACGATGCATTTTTAAAATTCAATCATGGGATATGGGCGTCGCTGATAAGGCCAGCATTTATTGCCCATCCCTAATTGCCCTTGAGAAGGAGGTGGTGAGCTGCCTTCTTGAACCGCTGCAGTCCATGTGGGGTAGGTACACCAACACTGCTGTTAGGAAGGGAATTCCATGATTTTGTCCCAGCGACAGAGCCAGTTGGCTCTACCCACAACACATCCGATTATATAAACAGAAATGAACTATTCACTGCTGTGCATTCCCTTATTGTCTGTCCTGTGGGAACCTTTTCCTTTCCAAGTGTTTCTATGCAATGCTACTCTAGTGGCTGCAACATGGCTTGTGGAAGGCTGCAGACTTTCACTGGGCTAGACTGCAGATGGCCTTGCAGGACACCCTCAAGTAGCTCTGGGCCTTGAGAACCCAGCTTCAGACTGTACTATCTCACCATGGGCGCCAGCATTCTGGGCTGGCTGGCTGAGACGGAACAGCAAGGGCACTGGCGGAGTGGTAGTGGTGGAGGCAAGAATACTGTCATCCTGGGGGAGAACAGCAAGCTTGTGCACCACAGTCCCACTGCTACTCCCATGGGGCAGCACCTCAACAATCCTGTAATCTCTTGGAGGACAGATCGCTGGACTGCTGTGAGAGTCTGCAAGCCACTTTGAGCACTGACATCCACAGCCATGATGGCAGCAGTGTGAGCCTGCATGGGACCAAGCATGGATCTCATGACCTCAATTTGTTTTTGCACTGCAGCACTGAATGGTTTCTGCCTGTGTTGCAATGGAAGCCGAGATAGCGTCCACCAGACACTGCAACATGGTTGAGTCTGCTCGTGCTGTCATGGAGTTGGCCACCACTTCAACGGTGGAAAGGATTGGTTCCAAACTCTGCACGCAGCCCTCTGCCATGTCAGAGCCAGAATCCTTCATGCTCCTTAACAGTGACAGGAGGCCGTCTGACAAGCCTGTCAATGCAATAAGCATTTCGGTGTGCATCTTCATCAGTGTTCTCCTGTATGCCACCTCATTGAAATCCTCTTCTGAGTCCCATGCAGAAGAATTCATTAGCAACCTCACCCTCCGGTGAGCTGGCACATGAGTTATCCTTTCCCCCTGGCCTGGCTGCAGCCCACTTGTGCCCAGTAACTCAACACATGCAGATCCTGAATCTATATTACTGTCAGGCAAGCCCCCACCTGCCAAAACTGAGGCACACATTATTTCGACACATGAACATTAGAACTTAAAATTGCAAGCCTCTGACTGGAAAGACTTTTGCGTAGTAACAGTCAGTGTTGGAACAAGGGACCCAGTCTTTGCTTCCCCAATACACAGAAGAGGTGGCCGGACCAGTTTGGTCTCATGACTGGGTGAATTTGAACTTCCAACAGGGATTTTGAACTCAGAAAGTTGTTTTCTCCTGGACTGAGAACACCTCTCTCCCGTCTGCCCCCATCTCGCTCTCACCAGCTTCAGAAACCATTGAACCCCAAGAGAGAAAATTCTCCTACAGTGAACAAGGTCTAAATAGAATACTGGGCCCCAACGAAAAATAAGAACTGTCTACAATCAAGGACTCTGTGGCGAGCTGGAAACACAGAAACAGTAAGAACAACAGTCTCTTTAGAGACTGCCTCAAACCTCTCCATTTTAATTTTTCTTCTGTTCTTTTCTGTCTCTATTTGCATGTGTGTATCACGTGTGCATGCTGGCATGGGCGTGGCATGTATTCATAGGCGTTAACCGAATTAGAGTTTAAGTTTAAGTAAATTTAATAAATTTCACTATTTTTCTTTAAACCTAAGAAAGCCTGTTTATGCTCATTTCTTTACCTTATAATTGGAAAGTGGTGAACAAGGATTCACCAAAGGGGGAGCTCAAAACACAGTGTGTTTAAAATTAAACCCTGTTACAATAAGACCAGGTGAAGACAGTAAAAGACCCCCAGACACCTTTCTCACCTGGTCGTAACAATTACACTCTAAGGTTCGCACAGTGTCAATATCTGAGCTGATGGCTGCAAGTGCCATATCAAATGACAGTGTTTCCTCAGCACTCAGAATTATTGAATGGTTACAGCACAGAAGGAGGCCATTTAGCCCATTGTGTTCATGCTGACTCTCTGAAAGTGCAAATCAGCTAGTCCCACTCCCCAGCCTTTTCCCTGTAGCCCTGCAATTTGTTTCTCTTTGGGTGGCTATTCAATTTCCTTTGAAAGCCACGTTGAATCTGCCTCCACTACACTCTCAGCTAGTCCATTCCAGATCCTAACCACTCGCTGCATAAAAAAGGATTTCCCCAATTCGCCATTGCTTCTTTTGCCATTCACTTTATATCGGTGTCCTCAGGTTCTCGATCCTTCTGCCGATGGGAGCAGTTTCTCTCTAACTACTCTGTCTAGACCCCTCATGAATTTGAACACCGCTATCAAATCTCCTCTCAACCTTCCCATCTCTAAGGAGAACAACACAGCTCCTCCAATCTATCTACGTAACTGAAGTTCCTCATCCCTGGAACCATTCTCGTAAATCTTTTCTGCACTCTCTCTAAAGCCTTCACACACTTCCTAAAGTGTGGTGCCCAGAATTGGATGCAATACTCCAGTTGAGGCCAAACCAGTGTTTATAAAGGCTCATCATAACTTCCTTGCTTTTGTAGTTTATGCCTCTATTTATAAAACCCAAGATCCTATATGTCTTTTTAACCACCTTCCCAACCTGCCCTGCCACCTTTAACAATTTGTGCAAATATACCCCCAGGTCTCTCTGTTCTTGCACCTCTTTAGAATTGCACCCTCTATATTATGTTGCCTCTCCTTGTTCTTCCTACCAAAATGTTATCACTTCACATTTCTCTGCATGAAATTTCATCTGCCATGTGTCTGCCCATTCCATCCACCTGTCTATGTCCTCTTGAAGTCTATCACTATCCTCCTCACAATTCACAATACTTCTAAGTTTTGTGTCATCTGCAAATTTTGAAATATTGCCCTGTACACTGTTAAGAAAGTGCTTCCATTTTTAAATAATTTTTTTGAGGACTTGTCATTGAAGATTGTGGAGATGGATTCATTTGGGACTGAAGAGATGACATAGATGCTGGACTTTGTTATATATTTTTTAAAAAGGTCACTGGAAGGACCGTGGCACTTGGTTTAAAAACACACTTACTGAAGTCACATGTCTTCAGCTAAATAAATAACAGGAGCCTTGATGACCGGGGAAGTTGTTTACAGAGAAATGCTGTGTCAAGATTTATGGTGGTCAAGAGTTGGTTTCATTTTGGATTGTTTTGAGTCAGTTGGGATTGTAGCCTGCTGAGAGAAGCACCTAGCTCATGCTTTCTCCACCTCTCTGAGAAACCCTGTGAATCCAGTTTGATAGCTGAAACCCCTGATGCCGCATTTCTCCCAAAAAGCCTGCCAGACTAATTCTCGGTGTTGCCTGAAAAGAACTGTTCCAGAAAGATCCCAGTGACAGCCATCTACATGTATTTGGGATGCCAGAATAAAGGAACAACTGATATCATTCCAAATCTTCTCGCTTTCCTTCAAGAATTAACAAGTATTTGACCAAAGTATTCTTTTTTTGTCTTTTTTGTAAAAAGATCTCTGCAGGGAAAACTTCTTTATTTTTTTCTTTAACTGGAGTGTGTGTGTGTGTTGGGCTAAAGTAGAAGGGAACTTTCATATTTCAATCTGTGTGTTAATACTTTGCATCTTTACTGAATATGTCTTGTTTTATAATAAATTGATAATTTTGTTGTATATTAAAGAAACCTTGTTGGTGGATTTTATTCTGAAATAAAAGATAGAGTATATAATTGGCTGTATTGGTAACTGGGTACACATTTACATATATGTTGTGACCTGTGGAGAAGTGGAACAAAAGAAAGACAATGCACTCCTCCCACCTTGGTTGTAACAATACCCAAATCTAGGTCATCAATATATATCAGGAAAAGCAATGGTCCTGTTACCGATCCCTGAGGAACCCCACTGTATACATTACTCCAGGTCAAAAAACAACCATTCACCACTACTCTCTGTTTCCTGTCACTCAACCATATTGCCAATGTCCTTTTTATTTGATAAGTTTCAACTTTGCTGCCAAGCCTATTATGTGGCACTTTATCAAATGCCTTTTGGAAGTCTGTGTACACCATATCAACAGCAATACCCTCATCAACCATCTCTGTTATCTCATCAAAAACTCAATCAAGTTAGTTAAAAGCAAATTGCCTTTAACAAATCTGAGCTGTCTTTCCTTGATTAATCCACATTTGTCCAAGTAATGTTGTTCTGGATTATTGTTTCTAAAAGCTTTCCTACCACTGAGGTTAAACTGACTGACAAGTAGTTGCTGGATTTATCCTTACCCTTTTTTGAACAAAGGTGTAATATTTGCAATTATTCAGTCCTCTGGCACTAACCCTGTATCTAAGAAGGATTGGAATGTTATGGCTAGTGCCTCCGCAATTTCCTCCCTTACTTTCCTTACTATCCTCAGATGCATCCCATCCAATCCTAGTGATTCATCAACTTTAAGTAAACCTAACCTTTCTAATACCTCCTGTTTATCAATTTTAGCCGATCCAGTATCTCCATTACCTCCTCTTTCATTATGATTTTGGCAGCATCTTCTTCCTTGGTAAAGACAGATGGAAAATATTCATTTAGTACCTAAGTCATACACTCTGCCTGCATGTGTAAATCCCCTTTATGATCCCTAATGGACCCTACTCATCCTTTTACCACCTTTTTATTATGCATATGTCTATAGAAAACTATAGAAGATTCCCTTTTATGTGAGCTGCCAGTCTCTTTTCATATTCTGTCTTTGCCACCCTGATTTCCTTTTTCACTTCCCCTCTGAGCTTTCTACTTCAGCCTGGTTCTCACTTGTATTATCAACCTGACGTCTGTTATATGCACCCTTTTTCTGCTTCAATTTGCTCTCTATCTCTTTCATCATCCAGGAAGCAATGATTTTTGGTTGCCCTACCTTTCCCGCTCATGGGAATGTAGCTCGACTGGATCCAAACTATCTCCTCTTTCCATTACAGTTTTGCCTGCCAACCGTTGATTCCAGTTTACCTAAACCAGATCTGTTCTCACCCCTCTGAAATTTGCCCTCCTCCAATTAAAGTATTTTGCTCTTTGTTGCTCCTTGTCCTTTTCCATAGCTAACCTAAAACTTATGATACAATGATCACTGTTACCTAAATGTTCCCCTACTGACACTTGATCCACTTGAACCACATCATTTCCTATAATTGGTTTCTGCAATGCGGTTGGCCTCGTTGGACTAAAAACATACTGATCAAGAAAATTCTGCTGAACACACTTCAAAAACTCTTCCCCCTTTCTGCCCTTTACAGTATTACTATCCCAGTTTCTATTAGGATAATTAAAGTCCCCATTATCACTACTCTATAGTTTTTGCACCTCTCTGTAATTTCCCTACATATCTGCTCCTCTATATCTTTCCCACCTGATGGTGGCCTATAGAATACATCAATAGTGTAATGGTACTTCAATTGTTTCTTAACTCTAACCAAATAGATTCTATTTTTGACCCCTCTTGGACATCCTTTCTCTCCAGCACTGTAACACTCCCCTTAATCAATACTGCCGCCCCTCCTGCTTTCTTTCCTTCCTTATCTTTCCTGAATATTGCATCCAGGAATATTTAGTACCCAGTCCTACCATTTTTAAGCCAGGTCTCAGTTATTGCCACAACATCCCAAATGGTTATCTGCACCTGCAGCTCACCAACCTTATTTATCACGCTTTTTACATTTACATACATGTGCTCTAAACCTAATTTCAACCTTATTGAATTCCCTCTTACTCTGACCCCAGTTAATACCTTACTACTTCGTACTCTATTGCTATCTGTTACTCCCTGTTGCTCACGCTCACTTCATTCTGCTGTTCTACCCGCGAACTCCTTCAGGGATGTGCTCCTTAATACAGGCTCTCTGAACAACTAATCACTTACCTGCTGTCCTGTGACGGTCTGTCAAGAAAACCCTATATGCCAAATGAGAAATATTAATTTCATCAGTTACATTAGACTTTTAATAGAGAAAATCTTACAGTTAACTTTTAAAAAAAAACTAGCAGCCAAGATGGCCACCTCAATTTGCATCTGAAACACCTTTTCATATTCAAAAGATCCACTTGCAGCCAGAGGTTTGAACAGCATGGACCCAGGACAATGGCTTGCTCTATGTGGTTGAATTGCCTCAAATGGGTTTGTTAGCACGGCAGTCAAGGAATCCTAACACATTGACTTTGAAAGAGCAAACCCCATCCAAGTATAAATTGGCATCCTGGGGCCTGTGGAGCCAATCCCTCATCTTGAATTTATTAGAAGGTTCCAGAAAGCCTCAAGCAGCCATGTGACCATCTGTCCATCTCGGGGGAAGCTTTTTTTCCCCCTTGGACAAAGAGACAGGCAGTAACTCGGTGGGTGCAGCAACATAAGGCTGCGTGCTTCCATTTCTCTCGCTCTCTCTCTCCAGGAAATATCAAGTTGAAAACCATCTGTGACTGTGGGCCCTCCAAGATTAGAAACTGCTACAGCCGGAGACCAGGGGAAAACAGCCGACAACAATTCTGCCTCGAAGAAACCCTGAGCAAAGCAGGCCAACTACAAAGTGCACTTTGACCAGCAAAGGACTTCAAGAATGCAGCTTCAGTCGGAAGACTACCGAATCATCCACTCCAGATACTGTGTATTTATGTTCCATTTATTCTGGACTCTGGATCCAACCACCAAATCTAGTTTTCCCTCTGTAATCTATTGTGTGTGTGTGATTCTTGTGTGAATGTGTGTGTGAATGTGTAGCATATTTTTAAATTATTTTTAAATTGGAGTTATATTGTTAAGTTTAATAAACTTACCTCTTTCTTGTAAACTCAAGAAAACCTGTCCGATTGGTTCTTTCACGATCACAGTAAAGTTATAAGGTAAAACACTCATGGAAGTGGTAAGCACAACCACTGTTTTAAAAAGGAATAAACCCTGTTGCTGTCAATTAAGAGGAAGGGCAAGAGGGGCGACAGTGACCCCCTTCTCATTTGGCCACAACATGTCACTGCTTGATTTTGTTGTTGATGAAGTGCTCTCTCTCTCCCTATCTCACCACTCTTTTTATCCCCGCTGTGCTCTTGGGCCTCCTGCTGTTCTGGCAGTACTAGTGTGGGGTTGCTCTCCCTCTTCCTCCTGGGGCTGCTGTGGCTGGCCAGGCAGCCTGTCTTGGGTATCTGAAAGCATAAATGCAGAAGTGGAGGGTTGGGGTGAGGGAGCGGCAGGGGGTGGAGGAGGAACGTTCCATGGTCAAACCACCTGCAGCTTTCACTTCATGCCAGATTTCAGGATGAGGTTGACGGGGGTGTTGGGAAGGGGCATACAGCAGTAACTTACTGTTATCCTCGATAATCTCAGCGACACCAGATGCCACGGGCTCTGTCACAGCCAGCTGCATGATTCGCAGCACCATCTCCTCGGTCTGGCTCAGATGATAAAGGCTTGTCTGCCCCATGACAGTTCTCTACTGCTCCTTCCTGTTATGGCAATCTTATCCTGCAAGACAGAGGGCAGGATGTCAGTGTTTGGATGACATGCCTGCCATAGCTGAATAACTGGAGATATATGGAGGCAGTGAGAAGTGGAAGGTGTGTGAGGGTGAAGTGTGAGTTCTGAGTACTACTGAGTGCTGCAAGTTGTGTGATGATGTGTGGTGCATTGAGAGGCTGCTGGTTTGGTGGGTTTGATATGTGATGTGAAGGTGTATTCACTGACCCTGCCCATAAATGTGAAGTCATTAAACTTCTTTCACCACTGTTGCCAGGCCCTCGGGTCAGATTTTGGGCAATGACCTCCCTTGCTACCTGCTCCCATTCCCTTCAGAGGGTGCCCCTTGAGGGTCTCCTGGTCCCCCTGTGAGAATATTGCCTTACTTCCTCTTTCCACCTTGGTCACTAATGCCTCCAGCATCTGTGAACTTGGGAGGCCTCTCTCCGGCCTGTTGTTCCATTTCCTTTGTTTATATTTGCACCAATATCATTCTTCAGCATCCTTCTCTGATCCAGTGCTTCCATTTAAGAGGGACAGACTGTATTTAAGGGCTAGAGGCTAGCTGGAACATGTGCTAGCCTCGATCACTGTTAGGCCCCCTGTTAAGCATGCAGCCATTCAGCAGCATGGGTCAGACTGGGCTGTACACTCCAATTAGTCAAATGAGGAGGTAGCATAAAATTTACCAGCTGCCTATCTCCATGGCAATGGGCATGGGCAGGTCATGAATTGCGACCCCCCCGCCCCCTCCCTACCCCCCGCCCCCCCCACCCATGCCTAAAAAAAAACCACAGACCAATTTCCAGCCCAAAATGTTTAGACAGCATGAAGGGAGAAACATTGCTCTCTAAGTATTTAAGTCAAGGTCGGGTATATTTTCAAAGTGTGCATGTTTTCACAGGATCCAATTTTGTAAACCAGGTTTGACACTGGTTACAATCCATGCAAGGTCAAACCAATGTCCCTCTGGAGAGATTGATGTGCATCACAGAAAAGCATTTTTTTTTGGTCAAAACTTCCAAATTGGTATATAAAGATTTTTAATTTGGGCTGGCTGTCCATTTCTGTCAGCGATGTGCACCTTCCAGGGCTGTGCTTGTAAATCTCCGATGCTGTGCCATTGGCCTGAACAAAAGAGGACACTTCCTGAAGTCAGTTCCAATTTCAAAATTATTGTGTTAACTCACTTCCAGTTTGGGCAGGTTGCCAGGCATTTATTAGTGCCCCCCCCCCCCCCCTCAGCCTGGGAGTGACGGTGCTTGAAGTTATGGATTATTTATTGAAATAAAGGAAGATTTAATAATGGTCGTACTATGAAATATTATCACATAATATAAATTCTTAAACAGTCAATGCAAAACAATCCCTTTATATTGGGGCACAATTTGCTGAGACTGGCCCTTGCTTGTTTAGGTTTTTAAGATTTTTGTGTAACAAGTTACTGAAAATGCGAGTCGATAATGTTGCAGTGAGGGAAACTGGGCAGCTGGGACCTGAGGCAAGTAACTATGCACTTCCTTAACCAAATAAGTGAAGGATTGTTAAATTAGCCATGCAAGGACTAAGAAAATGTAAATTAGAATGGTTAAATTCAATGTCAAATCAGGTACTGAAAGAGAAATAAGGGGAGGGGAAGAACGATTAGATTAAGAAAGAGAAAAAAAAGACAGAAAGGAAAAGTTAAAAAAAAGTTCACATTATTCACTTTACATTTTCAAAATCTCCAGCACCAATTAAAACCTAAAGGACTGAGACTCCCACACTTGTGTTATGACCAGGTGAGAAGGAGTCCAGGGGTTGCCTCTAAGCGTTTGCCAGGTTTAACTGTAACAGGGTTTAATTTTAAAACACTGTGTTTTTAGCTCCCCCTCAGTGAATCCTTGATCACTGCTTCAATTGTAAGGCAAAGAAATCAAACAGTTTTCCTTAGATTTAAACAAGAAAGGTGGAAGTTTATTAATCTTAAACTCTAATGTGGTTAACGACTACAAATATGGGACACGATCCCGTTAGCATGCATACATAATAAATACACACGCAGATAGAGACAGAAAAAGTAGAAGGAATAAAGGGGAAAAGTTTGAGGCAACATCTGGTAGTTACAGTCCTTTAAGTTCAATGTGGAGTCTTTGAATGCCGGTCAATCCTGCTGTTTGGTGGGGCCCAGTTCACGCTTCAAATTGTTTCGATGTCGGAGTCTTTTCTCTCTTGAGGGTTACGTGTCTTCCGTGGGTCCAGTGGCTTGGGAGAAAGTGAGAGAGAGAGAGAGCTGCTTCCTTGTTCCAGCTTCAGTTGCACACTGCCTTCTGTCCCTTTCTCTGTGACACAATTCAAAAAACCCGAGGGTGCCCAGCAGGGTAGTTATGTGACTAGCTCCTTACTTGGAACAGCCTCTCCTGTGAGGTTTGTGGATTGTATTACCTTAGCAGTCTCTGGAATGCACTTCCTTACACCTTCAATGTCTGGGGATCAAAATCCATTTAGGTTAATTGGAGCAGGGAATAGTCCTTTGTCTCAACAAGCAGCGTCTCTTAGTATGCAAATGTGCTTCCAGCTCAGTGTCTGGTGATCTTCAAACAAGTCATTTCTTCACTCCAGCAACAGTTTAAAATCAATGCTCATATGGCAAAATTAATATGCCTCATTCTTGGCAGGTGGGGGGGCGGGGGGGTTCTGCATGACGCTTGTAATAGTGAATTTTCAGCACCAGAGAGCTTGACTGGCAGTAATTAACACTTATCCCATTGTTAAAAGGATACTTAGACAGAAATGCATAAGACCTAACTACCTGTGGCGAGTTTAGTGTTACACCCACCCAAAGGTGGGTGGGAGGTGATGTGTCATATTTATTTCAGACAAAAGAAACGGGAGTAAAGTCAATGTGAATCATAAGTTAACAACTGCCCAGAACATCTTAAACATAGTCAAACTTATATCTCAAGTAAGCATCTTTCATTGCTTGGCTATACTATACAACAAACAGACTTTTCTACAAATGAAAACTTATATTCTGCTAAAATATCAATTTCCACAGTGATCCCTTAGGGCAGGCAAAACTATATGATATCCATCTAGCTAGAAACACTTGCTACATAGCACTCACTCTCTAAGCTATTCCATTGCCTACAAACATACTAATTAGGAGCAGGAGTAGGCCACTCGACCCCTCGAGCCTGCTCCGCCATTCAATAAGTTTATGGCTGAACTGATTACTCCACATTTCCACCTACCCCAATAACCTTCCACAGCCTTGCTTATCAAGAATCTATCTACCACGGCCTTAAAAATATTCAAAGACACTGCTTCCACTGCCTTTTGAGGAAACGAATTCCAAAGACTCACGACCCTCAGGGAATAAATTTCTCCTCATCTTTGTCTTAAATGGGCAACCCCTTATTTTTAAACAGTGACCCCTAGTTCAAGATTCTCCCACAGGGGAAACATCCTTTCCACATCCACCCTGTCAAGACCCCTCAGGATCTTATATGTTTCAATCAAGTTGCCTCTTACTCTTCTAAATTCCAGCGGATACAAGCCTAGCCTGTCCAATCTTTCCTCATAAGACAGGTTACCCATTCCAGACATTGGTCTAGTAAACTTTCTCTGTACTGCCTCCTTAAATAAGGAGACCAATACAGTACACAGTACTCCAGGTGTGATCTCACCAATGCCCTGTATAGCTGAACATAACCTCCCTACTTTTGTATTTAATTTCCCTCACGATAAATGATAACATTCTATTAGCTTTACTAATTATGTGCTGTACCTGCATACTAACCTTTTGCGATTCATGCACTAGGACACCCAGATCCCTCTGCATGTCAGAGCGCTGCAATCTCTCACCATTTAGATAATATGCTTTTTTAAAATTCTTCCTGCCAAAGTGAACAATTTCCCACTTTCCCACATTATTCTCCTTTTGCCAGGTCTTTGGCACTCAATTAACCTATCTATATCCCTTTGTATCTTCCTAATGTCCTCATCACAAGTTACTTTCCTACCTATCGTTGTGTCATCAGCAAATTTAGCAACCATACCTTCGGTCCCTTCATCTATGTTATTTATATAAATTGTAAAAAGTTGAGGCCCCAGCACAGATCCCTGTGGCACACCACAGGTTACATCTTGCCAACCAGAAAATGACCCATTTATGCCTACTTTCTGTTTCCTGTTAGCTAGCCGATCTTCTATCCATGTCAAAATGTTACTCTCAACACCATGAGCTTTTATTTTCTGCAATAACCTTTGATGTGGCACCTTATCAAAAGCCTTCTGGAAATCTAAGTATACATCCAATTATGTGCTGAAATCTAATACATCCACCGGTTCCCCTTTATCCACAGCACATGTAACTTCCTCAAAGAACTCCAATAAATTGGTTAAACATGATTTCCCTTTCACAAAACTATGTTGACTCTGCCAGATTACCTTGAATTTTTCTAAATGCCCTGCTATAACATCTTTGATAATAACTTCTAGCATTTTCCCTAAGACAGATGTTAAGTTAACTGGCCTGTAGTTTCCTGCTTTCTGTCTCCTTCCCTTTTTGAATAACGGAGTTACATTCGCTATTTTCCAATCTAAAGGAACCTTCCCCGAATCTAGGGAATTTTGGAAAATTAAACTAACAGATCAACTATCTCACTAGCCACTTCTTTTAACACCCTAGGATGAAGTCCATTAGGAGCCGGGGACTTGTCAGCCCGCAGCTCCAACAATTTGTTCAGTACCACTTCCCTGGTGATTGTAATTTTCTTGAGTTCCTCCCTCCCTTCCATTTCCTGACTTACAGCTAATACTGGGATGTTACTTGTATCCTCAATAGTGAAGACCGATGCAAAATATCT
Source organism: Heterodontus francisci (assembly GCF_036365525.1). NCBI lineage: Eukaryota > Metazoa > Chordata > Chondrichthyes > Heterodontiformes > Heterodontidae > Heterodontus > Heterodontus francisci. The sequence continues at coordinate 74,858,575 of NC_090372.1, forward strand.
GTTCAATTCTTCTGCCATCTCCTTTTTATCCAATATCGATTCCCTATGCTGATCCCTTAGACAATTTCTTATATGTAACTGCCAAATATCATTCACTCTCTGATTTCAATATCTCGAACAATCCTCTTCCTATCACAAAAAGGATGTGCTATAACAACATGGAGTACTTAACTACAATTTATAAATAGAAGTATATAATCTTACCTGAGACAAAAGTAAAAGAAGAGAGACACTGTGGGGGCTGTTATGCTCTCCCGCATGGCGGGTTTGGAGGCGGGGAGAGCATAGAATTGGGTGAGATAGTGGCCGGGGGGGGGGGAGGGGTGCGCGGGGGGTGGTGGTGGGGAGAGTGGGGGTTCCCGCCACCATCCCACCTCCGCCAAAGTTTAGTCCAGGCCGGGAAGCCCTGCGAATGGTCTTTCCGCCCTGCTGCCAATTGAGGCCCTTAACTGGGCAATTAACCCCAATTATGGGCCTCTTCACACCGCAGCTGCAATTAGCCGTGTGGCAGGCAGCCCTGTCGCTGTAAAGTAGGGGGGGGACCCCATTGAGAGCCACCGCCCCACCCTTGCTACCGACCCCCCCCTACAGCCTCCTCCCCTGCGACCCCTACACTGAAAGACCCCTCCCACCCTGACCTACCTGTGGGCTGGGTCCAGCAATGCTCCTTAAGTGCCTGATATGCGCGCATATCCCTGAAAAGTTGGTATCGTGCATCGCATGACCATCTTACAAACTTCGGCTGCATGAATGATGACAACCTGATTCTCCGCAACATTTATATTCACTATGTATGCATCTTGTTTTACACAAAGAGCAATGTCTGAGCAATATGTGGAGTTCCTGCTGAACCGACGGTCAGCCACTTGAATTCTTCGGGTACATCATCATAGTGTAAGTTCCTGTCGATGATCTCCCATATGAAACTAAACTGCCTATAGTTGTAGATGATCCCCATAGGCTGCTGCTCTCTTATGCTGCTGTTGTTCACCACTGGACTAGCTGATGGAACAGTTGTGGCTATACAAAATGTTGGACTGCTGGATATCACAGCTGTCGGGTTGTAGGCAGGTAATGAGGTTCCGGCTGGTGAGTAGGAGGCAGATGAGTAGGTAGTGTGAGCATTGGTTACTGGATAGGTGGTGCAGGTATAGGTTGCTGGATATGTGGCATGAGTAGAGACTGGGGTATAGGCAGGGCGTGAGAGGGACCAAGTTGCTGTGGATTATGTATGAGTGTGCATAGTTGCTGCAGAGTCATACCAGCATACAGATGGGAAGGAATGAGAATGGAGTTTATCTCTGTCTTCCCAGACTCCCAAGTTGGCCAACCTAAATCATTGTATGTAAATGCCTGAGGAGGTCTCCTTGTCCTCAATGAACTCCTTCGGTCTTCTGTGAAATAGTTACCCCTTTCACTGGGAGATTGGCTTTGGTTCCTATTTGGGTCTGAAGGGTTGGCATTCACTTCTCTGCATTGTTGTTCATTGGCAATACCAACGGGATCAGACACGTCGTTATTGTTTTGCACCAGTGTTGCTTCTTTGGGTATCCCTTGCATGCCAGCTTCACTTTGTCCCAGTTCATCTGCAGACGAGATTTCACTCATTCCATCTGGGTTCTCAAACATCTTTTCAGTGACGCGGTCTGGGCCTGAGTGTTCAATTTTCTTTGTCGTTTGCCGTCTCATATAATGCTCTTTTTCTGACTCAGTGTCAGAGGAGTCATAATTCATCACCTGGGTAGACATTCTGTCTGGTTCTTTGCGTTTGGTTAATTGTTGAGCTGGTGCCTTTCCTGAAGATGGCTTGTTGCTGTCATCAATAGGTAAATAGTCACATGGAAGTAGCATGTTCTGTATAGAACTTTAACACGTCCCTTGCTGTATTCTGGTCTTACATCATCTACCAGCATTGACTTATCCTTTTGCGAGATTACCTGATAAATTGCATCCTGCCAGTATGACTGCAATTTGCCAACAGCAATGACGTTTTGGACTAGCACTTGATCTCCTAGACTAAGTGGATCACTTGGAGCCTCTTATCGTACGCTTTTTGCCTCTTGCAGATAATTTAATTACATTGCGAGATGCTGTCTTGTACACCTGGCATCTACTCCCTCCACTTGTGTGCATATTCTTTGTGGCTCACTGCAGATGATCCATCCTCTGCATTGCGAAGACCAAAAACCACATCCACTGGTAGCCATGGTGACCTACCAAAGAGGAGATGAAATGGAGAGTAACTGGTAGCAGCCTGCAGGGTGAGGTTGTATGCATACACAACTTTGCTGGCATGGTTTTTCGATCTGCACTCCTCAAGAACAGACAGAGAATGAAGCATCCCCAACAGCATCCTGTTAAAGCATTCTACTTGACTGTTACCCTCTGGGTGATACGGTGTTGTGTGGGATTTTCTGATTTTGCTGTATAGATGGAGTTGTTTGAACAAGTGATTTTTAAATTCTCATCCCTGGTCATGGTGTATTTTCCTGGGGAATCTGAACCTTAGTATAAAGTCATGGAACGACTTGTCAGATGCTGTCTTAACTGATTTATTGGTGTTTGGGTAAGCTTGCGCAAATCTCATGTCCAGGCTCACCAATATGGACTCGCACCCCCCTGTACTCTTCTCAAGATGGAGGAACTCTAGAGAGACAAGTCTGAAGAGCTCAGTGGTGATGATTGGGTTGAGTGGTGCTTTGGGAGGGGTATTGGTTTTTGTTGTTTCTGACATGTACAAGATCGAGTGGTGTAATGTTCGATATCTTGTTGCATATGTGGCCAGTAAAAGCAATCTCTAACTGAACTAGTCACATGGTTGGCTCCGAGGTGTCCCATTTCATTTTGTAGTTGTTGAAGGACCAGGTTCTGGTACTCAGCTGGAAGTACTAGCTGTAGATGATTTCCAGATCTCCTGTGCAAGATGCCATTATCATCGACTTGTAAGCACTTCCACTTGTAAAGGAGATTGATAGCCTTTCCATGTAATTCACATCTCACAGTCCCACTGATGGATGAACCTGCTGTTCTGCCTTGAGTATAGGGGCAATGGTTGGGTCTTGCTCTTGGGCATGCCTTATTTCCTTTCTGATGAGCGGTTGTGAGGGAGTGGAGGGGGCTGCCCCTTCGTCTGGTAGATCTAACAATGGGTAGTCAGGGCACTCAACCAGGCTGTAGCACTGCTGGATTGCACTTATATTGGCCTTTACATTGCTTGGATCATTGGTGGTGAGATTTCCATAGTGCAATCATCAAAGTCTACAGGCATTCTAGAAAATGCATCTGCCACACTGTTTTTCTTTCCAGGGAGAGACCGGGCAGTGAAATTGTAATCTGCCAGTTCAGCTACCCATCACTGACCTGTTGTATTTCACTTTGCTGTGGAGAGGACGTAAGTAAGCAGATTATTGTTGGTGTATATGGTGAAGGAGGGTGTGTAGTAGAGGTAGTCTCTAAATTTTTCAGTCATCGCCCACTTCAAAGCTAGAAATTCTAGCTTTCGCAAGTGAATGTTGTAGTTCTTCTCTGAAGAGCTGAATGTTCGGGATCCGTCACCTATGACTTACCTCTTCCCTTTTTCTCTCGGTATAGTACCATACCAAGGCCCTTGTTCGAAGCATCTGTGTTCAGGATGAAAGGCATGTTATAGTCTGGGAAACCCATAATTGGTGGGGTTGTAAGGTAGTTGAGCAACACCTCTAGGACATTTTGATGGTCCTTTATCTAACTGATGCACTGACTGATGCACTGAGCTCTCACTGGGCTTTTGTAGTTGTTGGTAGACGGGCTTAGCAATGCTTGAGAAGTTAGAGTTGTATTGATGGTAGAATCCTAACAAACTAAGAAGCTTCCTTACGTCTCCCATAGTTGTCAGTTGCTTGTGACAGCTATCTCTGCAGGATCCATCTTATAGACCTAACTAGAGATGATCTCACCCAAATACTTGGCTTCATGTTCGAACAAAGAATGTTTGCTGGGCTTTAGCTTAATTCCTCATTCCTGAAGACATCTCAGAACTTGCTTGAGATCTGCAATGTGTGTCTCAAAGGAGTTACTGTACATTAGAACATTGTCCAGATGTACAATAGCAACTTCTCTTTTGAAAGACCACAGATGCATTTGCTAAACCAAAGGGAATATGGCACCATTCGGATAAGCCCCATGGAGTGATGAAGGCAGTCACTGCTCCACTTTCGTCTGCAACAAAAGCCGAGGCTTTCCTCCAGTCCAGGATGGAAAACCATGAACTTACTCCAAGATTGCCCAAGACATCCTGAATCTGAGATATTGGCAGCTGGTTTGGTACCGTTTAGTTATTGAGTTCACAATAGTCTATACAGAGGCGAAGGGTCTCACCTTTCTTCCATACACATATGACTGGGGATGAATAGGATCACTCATATTTGGTGATCCAGCCTCAATTTATCAAGTCTTAAAAGTACGTACTGATCTGTCTGTACAGTGGTGGGGGGATAGACATGTACGTCTTCTGCACAGAATGATCATCTTTGAAGCAAATATGCATCTGAAGGTCGTTGATGCGTTCTAGGTCATTCCAATCTCTTGCAAATGCTTTTGCCTAATCTTTCAACTACCAGGCAGCAGCCTGACTTTGATCTTGTGTTAAAGAACTAAGATCCACAGGAGGCACCCAACTCTCAGCCCTGTCCTCCTGTACTGCTTTCGGAAAGTTAGTGTTAGAAATCCTCTATCTGGTGTTGCTGTGCACTGCAAAACTTTGGCTGCATCAACCACTTTTAGGGAGCCTAATGGCGTTCGCCTCATCAGAACCACAACACAATTGGCAGCGTTTGACACCAGGACACAGATGTACATAGAAGAGCCTTTCCTTTGTTGCAACTACACAACTGAAGGGCCAACATGTAGGTCTTCAGGTAAGTGCACAGCACAGTCGGCTCAAATATGGCTGTAAAGCCTTGAATCGGGAGGAGTGAGAGAACTCTACAAGACACAGCAACAGATCTTCATTTTGGAATGGTGACATCTTTCCTCCCTACTGATGCACATCCAAGATCTGTAGAGGGCTTTTCTTAGATAAGGTGGACTAAGGCATTCGCTACTTACTTTCTCATCTCAGAAAATGCTGCTTGGACTCCCTGAACTGAGTGTAACTCGCTGGAGTCTCTCCTTATCACCTCTTCTATTACATTGTAGCTGATAAGGGATGTCTAATGGCTTGGGTCACAAGAATTTGTATGGAGATCTTGGTATTTGGGTTTGATGGCAACTGGAAGAGGACATCAATCCATCCATCAAAGGGCATATCTGACCCAATTGCTGCAGTAAGGTTGAGATTTCTTGGTCCTGTGATTTCCCTCAATGGTCTCAAGGGAACATTTGCTAAGTGGGTATCTTTCCATTCTCTTGGTATAATGGAGACTTGGGCTCCTGTATCCCAAAGTGCTCTTGTCTTCACTCCCACAATGATACAGCTTGTCAGACATCCCTTCCCAAACAAACGGGTGATGTTGGCCTGGCTTGACGGGGAGATGCTACAAATCTGGGGCATCAGTAGGGATGCGCTTGTGGTTACTGCCCGTCCCGTGGCAGCAACCCTACTCTGTTTCCCACAGGATTAATTGGACTTTTCCATCGGCATCACCTAGCAAAAAGCTCAGCAGAGCCACACTCAAAGCAGTGGTCACAACTATTATCATTATTTCGGTGCTGGCATTCAGGACATCCTCTTCGCCTTACATTATTTGCTGGTTTCTGGTCTGAGGGTACCCTTTCCTGGGACTAGTGCTTCCTGCAGGTCTGTGAGCTGCCTCTTCATAATGGCGATCTCTGCCATACCTCTTTTCAACTCCGCAATCTCAGACATCAGAGTGCCCTTGCGAAGCTTCCTTTTCCCTTGATCGTTTTGTTCCTCCTGACTGTGATTCATTTCTTGGATCCCATGCATCATAGCACACTTTGTTCTTCCTAGCTTCTTGTGTCGCTCTGCTTCTCGATTAGCTGCAGCATTCAGCTTCTCAAACAGTACTTTATCTGTCATGCCAGGATTTTCTAAATAGGGGCGAAATTCATTCTTAACTGTTTCACACCTCAGTCCTGTCAAAAACATGCTTTGTATGAGGATGGGGTCATACTTAAACCCAGATCCTGTCTCTTGCCTGGCAAAAAGTGACTCTCTGTCTAAGATCCAGTGCTCGAACAAGGAAGGTCTGGGCTGATTCCCTACTTTCTTGTGCTGCTCAAGTCAGATGATGATATAATTCTGTTGCACTTTTCTCCTCTAATTGGGAACTCAGCATGCAACATAGGCTAGGGTCAGTCCAACTCAACCTTCAAGGTAGCTTCTGAGAGAAGATTCTGGGACTACGGCACATATCACTGCCTCTATGTTTTCCTGGTCAGAATGACCTTGGTTGATGCCACTGTCAATCTGGTGGGCGAGGCTGGAGAATGTCAATCTGTCTCTCTGTCCAGGTTCCCTTATCTTTCCTGAGAGCTTGAAGTCTCATCGAGAGATTTGGACTAAGTTTTCCTGGGCTAGGGCTGGTTGGAGAGGAATAGATGAAAGTTTTTCCCTCTACTTCCATAGATCATTGCTTCTCAGCTTCAAGTCCACCCAACAAACCCATCAGCTCCTTGAAAACCAACAATCCCTGATCTCTTTTCTCCATCTCTTCTCAGTTCATATCCTGTGTGATTGTCCTTACTAGCACTAAACGATCCATCTGTCCATCAGTTTTGGCAGCATTAGATAGCTTGAGGTGCTGGGAAACTCAAAGCAATTCCTTTGGCTCCATATTACTTACCAGAGTAATGACCTTCTGGTAGATCTCTAAAAGTGAATTGACCATGGCGTTTAGGGCTGTCCAACTTCCTGTTTCCCAATGTCCAGTCTGACTTGGGGGTCCCTTTGTAGTCTGCTGCTGATCCCTCTCGCCCACAACCTTATCACCCCACTCTGCCACTACCACTTACGCTCTGCATCGCCTTGAAGAGTGCTTCAGAGAGGGCTCTTACTCATCACTGGACAGGTACTGCCACTCATCCCTGCTGATGTCGTCCAGGAATGTGCGTGCCTGTCCCTTTGCAGTCACTACAATTTGTTGCACCTGCCCGAAGAGGGGTGGGAGATGATGTGCTTTATTTGTCTGAGACAAAAGAAGTAGCATAAGGAGGTGATCCATGATTTAATACGCAATAGCCCAATCACTCATGCCAGTTCAAGCACATTAAGCAACTAATCAGATACAATAATACAAACTCATTTCAGTGTTATTATTTTAAACATCTCTCTAAAGAGTCAAATAATCCAAGGTCCAATTATGAGCCTAGCTTCATATAATTTAATGAGTATAACCTTCTGTTGATACCAAGATAACCATATTCATGGCTTATTCAACTTAAAGACTACAGCCAATGGATCATAAGGATTAAACTATAATAAACAGAGCACTAAACAAGTATACCAGTTTTGAACTATACCTTTACTACATGTGATATGGCTATCCCAGTCATTGGAAATAATAACATTGTAACTTGGTTCAATGCATGGAGTAATACCAGCTTTTCTAAGTAAAGTCAATGTGAATCATAAGTTAACAACTGTCCAGAACATTTTAAACATAGTCAAACCTATATCTTGTGTAAGCATCTTTCATTGTTTGGTTATACTATACAACAAATAGACTTTTCTGCAAATAAAAGCTTATATTCTGCAGAAATACTAATTTCCACAGTGATCCCTTAGGGCACTCGTTACACAGCACTCCCTCTCTATGCTCTTCCATTGCCTAGAGTCTATGCTGATCCCTTATACAATTTCTTATATGTAACTGCGAAACATCATCCACTCTCCAATTTCAATATCTGTAATAATCCTCTTGCTATTGCAAAACAGATATGCTATAACAACATAGAGTATTTAACAAGTATTTAAGAGGCCTACTCCTGCTCCTAATTCGTATGTTCATATGTTCATATGTTCTGAACCAAAATATATCATCGTAACTGAGTCAAAAGTAAGACTGAAGAGACATTGTCTGTGGGTTGAAGTAGCATAAATAAGTGATAGCGTTGCTACTTCAGGTACTGTATCTCCCTCTCCTGGGCAGACTGGTCCATCTTCTCTATGGAGGTGTTTGGTTGTGAGTTGACTTTTAAGAGAAAAAGCTAACAGACAGCATATTTGTAACCAATTACATATTAAACACAGAATTTTGAATAAACAAAGTGATATATTAGGAAATTTTTTTTAAAAATGGGGGGAAGGGTTGTGATTTCTTGGGGGCCTCACACCAAGAGTTCACATTTTAAATTTGACAATTTAAAAATCTCCAACAGCAATTAAAACCTGAAGAAATGAGACTCCCACACCTATAATAGTGAGTTTTCCATGCCAAAGAGCTTAACTGGCAGTAATTAATACTTATCTCATCGTTTAAAGGATACTTAGACAGAAATGGACAAAACTTAACTTACTATGGCAAGTTTAGTTTGCACCAACAGTGCAAGTAAAATCCTGGAATGATACAGCACAAAAGGAAGCCATTCAGCCCATCATGCTTGTTCTAGCTCTTTGGTAGAGCTATCCAATTAATCCTACTCCTCTGTTGTTTCCCCACAGCACTGTATTTTTTCCCCTTTCAAATATTTATCTAATTCTCTTTTGAATGTTACTAATGAATCTGCTTCTACTACCCTTTCAGGTTGTGCATTCCTGATCACAACAATTCACTGCGTGAAAAAAATTTCCTATGTCACTTCTTGATTTTTGGCCAAATATCTTAAATCTGTGTCCTTTGGTTATCGACACTTCTGTTACTGAAAACAGTTTCTCCTTATTTACACTAGCAATACCATTCATAATTTTGAACACCTCTATCAAATCTGTTCTTAATCTTTTCTGCTCGAAGGAGAACAATCCCAGCTTCTTCAGTCTCTCCACAGAACTGAAGTCTCTCATCACTAGTACCATTCCAGCAAATATCTTCTGCACCCTCTACAAGGACAGCAACTTCATGCTGTTCATTGTATTTCAATAGTAAGGATATCTGCTCCTGCTGTCTTCACAGCGTCTGTCTGGAGGATCTCCTGGTCCTCTGTGGATGGTGGATCTCTCTCCTCTTGTCCATCTCCTGCACCAAGGCCAACAGTGCTGTATCAGAGAACATTGAAGTCTGCTGTCTGCCATATTGTGCCATTCGTGTGTCTTTTCCAGGTCAAACACACTTCAAGAATCACTTCCAGCATCTGCTTCGGTCATAAGAGGTGCAGGATGGCTTTAAGTAGTGCAGGCTAGCTTTAACTCAGGCTAAATTCTGACAATTTTACACTCGCTGGTCAGGCATACAGTTAATTATAGCGTGCTTAGTGCTGGCTTCACACTGAAATCATGTAAATGAGCAGGCAGCATGAAGTTTAAGTGCTGCCTGCATTGGAAGCAACGGGCATGGGTTAATCGTGCATTGCGATTCCCACCCCAATTTTTGAGCCTTATTGAATTTCTCAGCCAAAGGCTGTATGCAAATTCAGCTGATCCATTGTATGGATTCATGTTCTTAAACAAAAGTAGGCATTTAGATCTCCAAATTCTAATTTGAAAAGGTACGATAATTTTGCCACTTTCTGCAGAAGTTTTTAAGCTTCTTATGTCAAAAACATGAGACTTGCAGACTCTGTTTTAATTTCTTTGTTGTCGTAGTGTATCCTGTTGACATGAAACCAAACATTTCTAGAAAGAACTAAAACTGTAACCCAATGTACAGCAATTATAAAAAGCTATTTGTTTACTTCTTCTGCACTTGTTAATTCCTTGAAACTTTCATTCATCCTGGGCTGAATCATTATTTGGTCACATCATTTGTTATATATCAATAGAAATTAACACAACTAAAGTACAGCTCTTGAAACAGATCTCTTAGATGCTGAGAGAGAAATTTAACCTTATTTTGCCCATTTTGGGGGTGTCAAATGAGAAATAAACTTAACTAAATTGGACCAGAACCTCCTGCGCCCTATCTGCACTGAGGTTTGGTGGTTGTCGTATGTGTAAGGCTCTTTAAATATATTAAGCAGGCTCCTAGTTCCTGTTTCAAGATCTCAATGCCAAATTGGGCATTGGTGTACACAGCTCACCTATATTATCGAGAAATAGTCCAAAATTCCAAACTTCTTCATACCAGCAAACAGATTTAAGGGCTGGCTTGCAGGAGACAAGGGATAACCCCTTCAAACCTGGCTCATGGCACCTACGAGGAACCCCACCAGAGGTTTTGTTTTTTATTTTTTCCTGTATTAGTCACTGGTTAAACCTTTGACCTGTTAGGTCAGAGATCATGGGCACTATATCTTGTCATGGTGTACCCTCAGAAGGATTGAGGTGCTCTGAGGAATTGTCATCATGCATATCCACAGATTCTAGGCGTGAAAGCCCTGGAAGAGAAAAGATACAGCTATGTATTAGTCCTGGCAAAGTAACAATGTTGACAATCACTATACTCAGGCTTCTCGTAGTTCAGTCACTGATGAAATAATGCCAGCATGTGTATCAGAGATATTTTTAATTCTTCTACCAGGCATCTACAGGTTGCCAGTCTCTCCATCTCTGATTGAGAGAAACGGAGATGTGCCAATTAATTCCATGACGCCCTCTGCTGTATATTTTAGCTGCACAATTTGTGGCAGTCCACATCCAGTTCTCTCATTCTTCCTTGCGTTTTACACTTTCCTCCTACAAGTGGCAAATAAACAGAAGTGTGAGTGGCTGAAGGTGAGGTATTCACCCAATGGATGAGGTGCATTCAGTGATGGTGACTATCAGACAGATACATCACATTACATCAGGATTGGGGTGAGTGGCAGCAATGGGTGGATAATGGGGAGGTGAGGAAGTGCATAGAATGAAGAATGGATGCTATTAAAACTTAAATAAATGTGAGGAATGATATGGTGGCGTTGTACACCACAGGGTGTAGATGGATCAGCAAATGTACTCACTTTTCCTGACCTGGATAGATCATTAAACCTGCATTGCATCCAAGATCTTTTTTTTTGTATCCATTCATGGGATGTGGGTGTTGCTGGCGAAGCCAACTTTTATTGCCCATCCCTAATTGCCCTTGAGAAGGTGGTGGTGATCTGGGCACAATGCTCCTGCTGCTCACTTCCTTAGCTACCTCCATCCATGTCTTCTTGGTAACAGCAGCAGGTTACTTCCTTCTATTGTTAGGGAATATATCTTCCTCTTGCTCATGGCTGCACTCCGCAGTAAGTCAAGGAAAGCATCATTAAATCTGTGTGTTGGCCTTGCTCATCCTGAATCCATGTTAAACACCTCTCACCGTCTCCTTCCAAAACCTCCTAGTTCCTCCACTGTCCATTTTTGCATTGGCCCTTTAAACAGTCAACTTAGGATTGTGTCACGTGAATGCGCATCATGCCTGCTTCACAGTTTGGAGATACGAAACCTAGAAGACAATCAACTTGAAATTGGACATTTTGACCCGTTAAATTTTCACCCAGGTTTCATGTCTGTAATTCACTTCCCCTCCCCTCCACCCCAATTAGAACCTGCCTTTGCCTTAATATTCCTGTCTATCACTGGTTAAATTGTCCTTATGAAAATTGTTTTTTTACGAATGAAAAGAAAGCCCTGTATTCTGCTTACAAAAGCAGGATTAAATACACCATTATGCTATTTACATATTCACCTTTCATTACAAATGTCTCAAGAGGCTTGAAGCTACATTTTCTTTCTTCTGGTTAAGAATAAGGTTATATAAATGAGATACAAAGTTTTGTAGTTTATGGGCCCTGAACACCTGACAGTGTCTTCTTCTGCATCCAACATTTCTAGATCCCTCCAATATTTTCCTGGCTATGTACTTCAAACTCAACTTCAGAGCAATTCCACCTCCATGCCATAGGCACTTTCCAACCGTCCTACTCTCACCTTTTATGGGTCGTCAAACAAAAATTACTGAAAATCACTGAACAATGAAATATAATTGGCTGAAAATTAACCCAAGTGAAGATATAGGAGGGCCAAGTTTAACTACAGGTGGAGATTGGGCTATGTGCGCTTATCTGCTCTTTCCGACATGAAGCTCAAGCCATTTCAAGGCCCAAGCCATTTCAAGGCACCCTGCTGCAGCTCACCAGTTCAAGGAAGGTGGAAAATCAGCCAGTCCACACACTAAGCAAGCCAACTGACAGAGCAAAGAGGTGACAGCAATCCTAGACAGAGCCCTCAGACTGTCTGGCAACAGACCAAAGCTTTTTGTAGACCTTTGAAGAGTACGCCTGTTTTTCCAGTTTTCCCATCTAAAAAAACAATGAACACAGCCTGGGCTTTATTGTTCAGCTGCTCACCGCTTGAAACAAATGGGTGTGGTGCCCATTTGTTCCTCAAAATTGTAATTGTGATTCTATTTGCATATTACTCGTGGCTTCCTGCCTGAAACAGGTGGGTGCTGCAATTGCTTATCTGAAGAGCATACCCAAGATGGCGGCGGCCAGGCCTTCAGCATAAATGGTACATTAAGTGACCCAACCCTTTTTTGGGCAACTGCCACAATGTTTACAACAGGTGAACAGTGTTAAAATTGCCCCTAAGGAATGTATTCTTGTAGTAGTAAGTGTAACGAAGATAGTAGATCACAGTAAACTAGTGGGCCAGACCAGTAGAATGTGCAGACACAGAAGTCTATACCTAACAGTACTTTGTCTTTATGTCTTCCTCTTCCAATTGTAATGGGACAGAAAAGCAAATCATGAATAAAAAAAGTATTATTAGCTTGTTTAGGATTGTGCTTTCTTTACTAAAGCCACCAGAGATGTATTTGAGATGAGGGAATATATAGAGTTATTTATGGCATAGAAGGAGGCCATTCGGCCCATTGAATCCATGCTGACTCTCCGCGGAACAATCCAGTCAGTCCCACTCCTCCGCTTGATCCTTGTCGCCCTTCAAGTTTATTTCCTTCAAGTGCCCATCCAATTTCCTCTTGAAATCATTGATTGTTTCCATTTCCACCATCCTCGTGGGTAGTGAGTTCCAGATCATTACCACTCGCTGCATAAACAAGTTCTTTCTCACATTCACCCTTGTCCAAAACCTTCAAACTGTGTCCCTTAGTCCTTGTACCATCAGTTAATGGGAACAGTTTTTACTTGTTTACCTTATATAAGCCTGTCATAATCTTGTGCACCTCTATCACAAATCTTCCCTCAATCTCCTTTGCACTAGGGAGAACAAACGCAGCTTTTCCAACCTAACCTAGTAACTAAACTCTTCATTCCTAGATCCATTCTGGTAAATCTCCTCTGCACCCTTTCAAGGCCCTCACATCCTTCCTAAAATGTGGTGGCCAGAACTGGATGCAAGACTCTAGTTGAGGCCTAAGCAGAGATTTTAAAGGATCAGCACAATTTCCCTGCTTTTGTGCTCTATGTCTCTATTTATGAAGCCCAAGATCCCCAATGCTTTTCTAACTACTCTCTCAATATGTCCTGCCACTTTCAAAGGTTGGTGCACATGCACCCCCAGGTCCCTCTGTTCTGGCACACTCTTTAGAACTGCGCCATTAAGTCTATATTGACTGACCCTATTCCTTCTGCCAAAATGCATCACTTTACACTTGTCTGTATTAAATTCCATTTGCCACATGTCTGCCCATTCTGCTAGCCTATCTATGTCCTGTTGCAGGTGGTTCACTGTATGCCACTCCTCCAATTTTGGTATCATCAGCAAATTTTGAAATTCTACTTTGTATGCCAAGATCCAAGTCATTTATATGTAGCTGAAAAAGCAATGGTCCTAGCACTAACCCTTGGGGACCACTGTCTACCATCCTCCAGTCTGAAAAACATTTACTATGACTCGCTGTTTTCTGCCCTTAAGTGAATTTTTTATCCAATTGAACACTGGCCCTCCTATTCCATGAGCCTCAATTCCATTAACCAGCCTTTTATATGGTACATTATCAAATGCTTTCTTAAAATCCATATCGGCAACATGCACTGCATTCCTTTCATCAACCTTCTCCTGTTACGTCATCAAAAAATTCATTAGATCAGTCAAGCATGATCTGCCTTTTACAAATCTGTGCTGGCTATCCTTAATTAACTCAAACCTCTCCAAGTGCCTGTTGATTTTTTTCCGTGATCATTGTTTCTAAAACCTTAGCAATCACTGATGTTAAACTAATTGGCCTCTGGTTGCTAGGACTCTCCTTACACCCTTTCTTGAATAAGGGAGTCACATTTGCCATTCTCTAATCCTCTGGCATGACCCCAGATATATATAGGGCCCTACTGAATTCACAGTTGTGAAAAATGCATCACGGATCGTGAAATCTTGGGTTCTCCACGAAATCTCGGGATGTCTGTGAAACCTGCCAATTTGAGAACTTTGCATGTTTTATTCATTGACGCACGGCTCACCTCACTGTGTTAGATATAGCTCTTGGGTCTAAAGGGATCAAAGGGTATGGGGCAAAAGCGGGAACAGGTTACTGAGTTGGATGATCAGCCATGATCATAATGAATGGCGGAGCAGGCTCAAAGGGCCGAATGGCCTATTCCTGCTCCTATTTTCTATGTTTCTATTACTGGGCATGTTGTGAATATTGCGTGTTTTAATGATTGACACAAGGCTCATCTCACTGATTGGTAGATGAGGGAGGGCTTCCAGTGCAGTTTTGAGAGAAGCAGTCTCAAGTCTTTGCAGACAAGTGAGAATGTCAGAATCAGCAAATCAAAAATAGCCACAGCCATTACTGCAGCACATTGAGTGAAAGAATTTAGAAGCCAAATTCTGCATGCCGATGGTGGAATATAGTTTTGTACAACCTGCAATGTTTTGCTGGATCACACACAGCGGGCAATGGTTCAGCATCACTTAGAGTCTGAAAGCCATCGCAGCAGAAAGAGAGCATCTGACATCGCACTACTGGAAAATAAACCTGTTAAAAAACAAGCAACGATTTCACCTCTTTTTAAGAAGTCAATAGAGAGCTCAGAAAATTGTCAGTTGGTTACAATGGAACTTGTGGATGCTTTTACAAGCGCCAAGATACCATTGGAAAAACTTGATCACCCAAAGCTGCAGGTATTCATTCAATGTAATGTGCAAAATGGTGGTTGTTTGCCAAATGAAAATTAACTACGACAGGACTACTTCCCAAAGGTTTTTGCAACACATTGTGAGATGAAGTCTGAGATTAATGCATGAGAGTCTTTTGCAATTATTTGTGATGAGTCCACCAATGAGCAAGACAACTATGTGCTGCATATTTAGTTTGATTTTATGTTTGGTAAGGTTGAAGATATACAGTCAGGAAAGCTGACAACAGTGCTCACAGACTGCATCCACTTAGAAGCTGTTAATTACACCACAGTTGCCCAAGTGATAATCAAAACCGTTCAAAATACGGTGCAAATTTCAACAAAGTGTCTGCTTTCATTCGTGACAGTGCAACTTACGTGACAAAATCTTTCAAATCTGTGCTCCAAGTGTAATGCCTAATGCTGTCCATATTATATGTAATGCACATATAGGGCAGAATTTAATGTGGCTCTTTAAGGTGGCGTGGGGGACGGAGAATCACATCGGTTCCGGATTTTGTTAGTGGTAGGAAAGCACCATGGCGGCATTGCAGCCCCTGTTGTATGTTTGGTTAGTCTGCTGCCACCTTAGTACATTTGGTTAGTCTAGCTAAGAGAGATTACTGAGTCTTCTGTAATTTGAACATATACTATTTTATTACATTCTAACCAAATACAGCTTTACACAAGTCTGTGTGATTCCTTTGAAGACATGTTGCATCTCCCGCCATTCTCTCTCACATGTGATCTCTTACATCATCATGGTTGGTGGTACTCCTTACACTGTCTCAGACATTAACCCTTTCAAGCCCTTATACTACATCCCCGACGTGACAGGAAGCGATGTTAAATTGATGAGCAGCTTCTTAAAAATGCATTTAAATCGAATTATTTGTGAATTAAGGATTGGCCCTTGATTTAGAGGACAGTGGGCAGCACTCACGTGCCTTCGCATTCACGACCATTAAAAACTGGCAGAGACAAGAGGCTACAATGCTGCAATGTGGAGGCAGCCTTGAGCATTGCTGCATGGGGGAAGGAGGGACAGGGTTTGGAGGCCATTGTCAGACTTTGTTGCTGTGTGCTCAACAAGGGGGTTTGGGATTTCGGGGGCTCTGCAAGAGGGTTCATGGTCTCAGGGGGCTCTGCAATGGGGTTTGTGGTCTTAGGGACTCTGCAAGTGGCTTCAGGGACTCGGGGGGCTCTGCAAGAGCATTTGGGATCTCAGGGAGTTCTGCAAGGGGATTTGAGCTCTGCGGTCCATCAGGGACTCCACTGAGAGAATAGTCAAAAGCTCAGTTGCTAAGACAGGGTTGTTTTTGCATTAACAGTGATCTGCAGGCCCACAGGACACCTGGCATGGTGTTTTTGGACCCCCATGCCGTGATGCGGGGGCTCTGACGGAGGGAGGGTCAAGAGCCTGCTGCGCCGGTCCGTAAAGTTCCACGATGAGAGCAACAGCAGCCAACCATGCCAAGAAGGGCTCACATATGCCAGAGAGTGTACCAGACTTGTATCAGCTGAGTCCAAATGTCAGAGCGCCATTGTCAGCGAAGACTCTCCAGGGAGGCCATCACTGACATATGTGCCCTGCTGCAGGACAAGTTGCAACCTATGGGATTTGGAGATCACAATATGCCCCTGGCCCTGAAGATCACCTTGGCACCAAGGATAGGCATCAACATATTGCACCACGATATTTGACAAAATTATTGACTCAGCCATGGACATGGGAACAATTAATCTGTATATAAAATGTAAAGCCAACCTATTGTCATCAAAACACAGTCCAACTTAAAACATGTTTCTCTCTATTTGGTGAGATACCTGGCATTGTTTTGCTTGCGCAAGTAGTCAATACCCGCCCGCACACTTGATACAGCAATGCGGAGAATTCAGATAGTTGTCCATCTGTCAGGAGTGACCTTGATCTCTTTCTCTCCGCTCTCTCCCTGTCTGTGTCCATCCCTTTCCTCTGTGTCCATCCCTCTCCCCTCTCTCTCTCCCTCCCATTCTCTCCGTCTCTCTCTCCCCCCGTCTGTGTCCCTCTCTCTGTGTTTACCCCCCGCACCTCTCCCTTCACCCACCATGTACCAGGAGCGGAAAAACATTGCCGCTTGGCTCCGGCCCCGCACTTTGAGAGAAACCAAACCCTTTGGAGAACTGAGAATGTGGACATTCTGCCTAAAATAAAAGCCTGCTCTGGCTCAAAGAAGTCTTCTCTTTCCAGTTCTGTCATTACTTTCATGTGTGCTATCTGATCTGTTCTATTCACAGCAACACTCTTCAGGCTGATTCTGCAGGTCAGTTCTGGGGAGCACAGACCTGGAAATCATAGGCCCCAGAGCCTGACATCTCATCATTTAACTGCATGAACAGAAAATCATACAGGCCGGTGATGTCTCTTTACGGGCAGCACAGTGGCGCAGTGGTTAGCACCACAGCCTCACAGCTCCAGCGACCCGGGTTCAATTCTGGGCACTGCCTGTGTGGAGTTTGCAAGTTCTCCCTGTGTCTGCGTGGGTTTTCACCGGGTACTCCGGTTTCCTCCCACCACCAAAAGACTTGCAGGTTGATAGGTAAATTGGCCATTATAAATTGCCCCTAGTATAGGTAGGTGGTAGGGAAATATGGGGACAGGTGGGGATGTGGTAGGAATATGGGATTAGTGTAGGGTTAGTATAAATGGGTGGTTGATGGTCGGCACAGACTCGGTGGGCCGAAGGGCCTGTTTCAGTACTGTATCTCTAAATAAAATAAATAAATAAATAAACCAGCTCTCCCTGCAAGTGCTCCTCTGCACTGGGAGCGCCCGACCACGGAGCTAGTTCGACAATCACCTCCCTCCGCAGCCCCACCAACACTGCCCCCTTCCCCACTCCCATTAGTCAGCACAGCCGATTGATGGCACCAGTCTTCCCAGCGACTCCTGCCTTCCCCGTGATACTATGCAACGGAGGTCCGAGCATAGGCAAACCATTTGCGCTTTTGATTGGTGGATTCAGGGGGCAGATACAAACCATTGGCCAGCCAGATTCTGGCCCGCGGGCCGTAGGACTTAGCCCGATGCTCCAATGATCCCAATCCTTTCTAATTAATTTTGCTCCTGGTAATTTTAAATGACTTGCTCCAAGCCTTTAAACCTTTAAACTTGTGTTTTAAAATAACCTCGCAGTTAAGTTATTTCAAAACACAAGTTTAAAGGCTTGGAGCAAAACAGTGAAAGTTGCCACGGACCTCAAGATTTTTACCATTGCATTGACCTGCATGAGAGAACATAAACATATGTGGGTTAGGCTGTGCGGATCTCTTCATGCTGACCATGAGTGATGTGGGTCTCCAAAGGTCATGAGTATATCGATTGAAGCCAATCCTCACTCTCTTGCGCAGGGAGTCCAGTCTCTTTATCTGAGATTGCGTGGCTGCCCTGGGTCCCCATTAGTCGCAAGGCCTCTTCCTTGGTGGTGGTGACAGGACGCGGATCTGGAACTCCTCCACCAGTTCAGGCCATCTCCCGCCTCTTGTGGACCCTCTTGTTTTGCAAGAGAAAAGATGGAAATAGTTGAGATTGGCAGAGAACGCAACATGACAGTTCTGCTAGTGTCAGCCCCTCGTCTGCTACTGGCCGATCTGATATCTCTCATGCTGACACTCGCTGTCAGGGGAGTTAATGGGGGTGAGCTATGAAGGGAGGTGGCCTGTGGCTGAGATGCAGCCATGCAATCTGTCAGGATGAGGTAATAGCCTCGCCCCTCTGCCATCACTGTTGTAGTGCCACCCTCCCCATGTCGTGCACCCTCCCATATAGTCACATGCAATCCTCAAAAATTAGAGTGGTATGGAGCACTCACCTTGGCTGAACGCAAGAGGTTGTTGACCCTCTTTCAGCACTGCATCCAGTTCCAATGGGTGACCCCATGGTTGCTGACCTCCTCTGCGATCTCCACACGCCTGCTTGGTCACGCAGGATGACCTTTTCTTGCCATTTCTGAGGAAGAGAACCTCCTGCCTTTCATTTGCAGCCTGGAGGAGAATCTGCAGGGAGGCATCACTGAACCATGGGGCCATCCTTTGTCTTGCCTCGGTCATCCTTTGGTGTCCTTCCTGGGGGATTGGGGCATCCAGGAACCAGTCCAGCCATGTTTTAAGCTGCACAAAGCTGACAATGATTCTAAGACAGGAATGAATGCAGGGCTAGTAGGCTTTTAAATGTGGCACCAGAGCCTGCACCGGAGTCATTTGATACTGTAGTTGACAACTTGCTTCCTACCCCACCACGTGATTGGGGGTGGGCCTGCATCTCCACTAAAATGGCTGAATGGCAGCCCGCCACACGATCACGGTGGTTCAGCAAGCCAAGTGATGGACAGGAACGGCACCCATTTCAGCCCATAATTTCTATTGTCAGTGAGCTGTGGAAAAGCAAGTTTGGTAAAGTCGACAAACTGGTCAGCTACATTAAAAAGATCTTCAAACACTGCCCTAGCCACAAACTTCGATACAGGCAGAACATTGCAACTGTGGCTGAAATGGCTGAAATTGGGGAACAAAACATTGCCCTTCCTCCAGAGCCAGTAATTACACATTGGAATTCTTGGTTTCAGGCAGTACAGTATCATGCAGCTCACCTGAAATACCACTCAGACTTTGTCTCAGAGAAGCGAGGGCGGCACAGTGGCGCAGTGGTTAGCACCGCAGCCTCACAGCTCCAGCAACCCGGGTTCAATTCTGGGTACTGCCTGTGTGGAGTTTGCAAGTTCTCCCTGTGTCTGCGTGGGTTTCCTCCGGGTGCTCCGGTTTCCTCCCACATGCCAAAAGACTTGCTGGTTGATAGGTTAATTGGTCATTATAAATTGCCCCTAGTATAGGTAGGTGGTAGGGAAATATAGGGACAAGTGGGGATGTGGTAGGAATTTGGAATTTGAGTAGGATTAGTATAAATGGGTGGTTGATGGTTGGCACAGACTCGGTGGGCCAAAGGGCCTGTTTCAGTGCTGTATCTCTAAAACTAAAAACTAAAAAAACTAAAGCTCACACTGATATGGAAAACACAGTTTTTAACAGACATTGTAACCCTTCTAAACAATGCTCAGCTTAATGGCGTTCAGTTTGTTGCTAAGAATGCTACATGACTAACGAATTTAATCACTTGGTTTGAACCTCGACAAGTCGCAATCCACAAAACTTATAATAAAACAATGGATGTACTGTTCTGGGCTGAAGCACAGTCAAATGAGCAACACTCTGATGATGCTGAATTAAATGCCTGTGCTCAACAGGTATTTTCTTGCATGGCAAAGAAGCTCAAACAATATTACTGCTAGGGGGAAGAGTCAAGCAGTGAAGAAAAAGCAGCTCAAAGGTTTAAACAACCTTCTGTGGTGTTCCTGAAAGCTGTGCGCATCTTTGACCCTGCACAAATGCACCTGTTGATGGTGGATTTAAACTCGTTTGATGCAACTCCTGGCTTTGACAAGAACTGTAGGCTGGATATTCCTGCTTATAAAAGTATTCCAAAAGAAACAGATTGTACTTTGCCTGTGCTGCAGTTTTGGAACTCTGTGGAATGCAGAATGCCCTAATTTGCAAGACTAGCATGGTGCTGTCTGACAATTCCAACAAACTCTGTATTCAACCACTGATTTCAGTGAGTAAAATATGTAACCTGTTTATAGTTAGCTTTTTACAATAGTTTTTGAGAATATACTAAATGCCATTTGAAACCAGAAACTCCTTTGTCTTTTTGTTGTTTTAAGTAGACCATTTTCGTGGTTTGTTGCGACACTGTGAAATTTACGATTTAAATACATGAAATTGTGAAATGCATGACTCTTAAATTGCTGTGGCTGTAAAATTTGACTGTGAATTTGGTAGGCCCTAATCATGTAGCTCAGTCATTGGCAAGTCTTTTGGATGAAGCTGTCTTACAAAGCTTCATGATGTGAATTTCTAATCCACAGTTCAATCTTCAGACAGAACTAAAATTAAGTAACATGACCTGTGATTTAAAGTAGTGGGGAACCTTGAAGTTACAACAATACCTTTTGAAGTCACCTCTCACACTTTATGAGATAGAGTGTTAAAGCGGTAGGTATTACCGTTTTCCCAAAAACTTCTCACAGTAATGCTTCAGTAACCAGAGTAATTGAACTTGTATATTTCATGGTCTTTTGTTCTGCATACATTAACATTTTGTCTTAGCGATCACACAATCCTTGACTTAATTAATTCTAAGAACAGACACAAACAAAGAAACTCTATTCAAGATGGATGTCCTCCATTGTGTTACAGTCAGGTGAGGACGGGGTTCCAGGCTCCCCCCTTGGCCTTCCTTTCATTTGACCACAACAGGGTTTATTCCTTTTTTAAAACTGTGGTTGTGCTTACCACCGTCAGTGAATGCTTTCTCTTTTACCTTTAATGTGATCGTGAAGGAACCAATCGGACAGGTGTTCTTGAGATTAAACAAAAGGTGAGTTTATTATCCTAAAACCTATCTAAAATCGATCTAAAAAAAATAATAAATTTATGCTACACATTCGCGCACACATTCACATGAGACTCACACACACACAAATAGATTACAGAGGGAAAAGTAAATCTTGTGATTTGGTTAGAGTCCAGAATAAATGGAAATTAAATACACAGTCTGTGAAGTTGGAAGACTCGATGGTCTTCCAGCTGAATTGTATTCTTGAAGTCCTTGGCTGGTCAAAGTGTACTTTGTGGCTGGTCCGCTTGGCTGAAGTCTTTCTTGGAGGCAGACTTTGTAAGTCAATTTATTATTTACCTAAATTGCATTAATCACTCTTAATCATGTAAACCGTGTTTTTATTTCTTTCATATTAATGAATGTAAGCTGGCTGTGGTAGAGTCCTGTGGGCAGAGTTTGTCTCATGATGGTAAGAGAAGGGAGAATTCTGATCGAAGACATTATTGCTGGGAAAGTTCTAACTAAAACAGACAGACACACACAGACATGTCAGGGCATGCCACAGATACTTCATCTACAGAAGCTGAACTAGACCATGGCCACTCAGGAATGTGTGACTGGCCTTCTTCCTGCCCCAAGATACAGTAATCACACCCATTATTGTCATACAATCGGAGATACCCCTCCTGCTGAGGGCAGGATACGACCACGTATGGATGGTCCTAGATGGACAGGGTGGGATTAAATCAGATGATTCCATTTAAGGTATTGCCTTATATGCCAAGGGTTAGGGTCAGGAAGATATATAAAGCCACAGTCCTCAAGAACATTGTTACTGAAGTCGGTAGAATGGCCTGGTCAGCCATTCCAAAGACGCACCTGGAGATCTGTCGAAGGTCTGACCACCTGAGAGGGACCCTAGCTCGCGGGATTCCTAAGCAACCAGTGTCATTGTGAGTATGTACTATCGCTTAGAGACTTAATAAAGGTGTATCACAGTTAGTGAAACAGTATCCAAGTTGTTGTGTGCCATTGATATCAAGAGTAAAGACAAGAACCTTTACACCAGAGAGGGGTCTTACAACTTGTAGGTGGCTCTCTTCCCCTGGTCTCTGTCTGTAGCAATCTGTAGGTTTGGAGGGTTCACAGTTGCAGACGGGGTTCAAACTTGTGTTAGCTGGAGAGAGAGAGAGAGAGAGGGAGGCACACCGCCTTTTTACTTCTGCACAGTCTGAGAATCTAACAAGATCGCTCCTAGTCCCGTCTCCTAACATACCTCTGCAAATACAGATAATATTGAAATTTACAGCCTTCAGTGGCCTAAATGTTTACAAAGTAAAGAAATTGAATGCATGTGTGCTAAGAATTGATACTGTCTGTGTACACTATTTTGAGACCATGTGTGTAGTTACATTAATACAGAATGTGAAAGGCAAAACATAATGAACCTGAATTTCAATAGCTGTACTAATCTTCTGCCCTAACTTCAGCAGGAGATTGAAGGAACCCTCAGAGAAATAAAGCAGAGCTGAAAACGGCTGATTAAATATTTCTCCAAGGATTCCACCAATCTGCCACCAAAGTTACAGTGGGAGATTGAGAGAACTCTTAATGAAATTTAGGCTACAAAATACGGCCTTGTAGCACTGGTAGTTTTGGTGCTGCAGGTGCTGGTTGGTGTGAGAAATGTCATTAGTGCCGCTCCCAGCCATGTCTGGCGTGGCGCATGCTAAACGCCATTTTGTTGAGGGAGTTAGGACAGGTGTTATGTGCGTGGGCCGAAGGTTTACAAAGTGGACAGATCATGACACCAGCCAGCATCTAACGCTGGTTTTACGCCCAACCCATTTTTTTTTCGATCTCGCCACTCGTTTTACTGCATGTGAGACCACCCACCAACACCCGCTCCCCCCAATCAGTGTTATTCAAAGGCATCACCATCCAACTTGCAGCTTAGCTGCTTTTTACTATCTACTTACTCTTGCTGAGGTAATGGAAGAACTAGGCTGTTGTAGAGTTCTAAAAATTTGGTTAAGTCTGCAGGGAGTGGTGCTGGCCCTTTGGAAGGTGCAACCTGTTTCCTGCAGCCAGATCCAATCTGACTCCATTTCCCCTAAACATGAAACCTCTTGGTATATGCTTATTGTTTTGGTCCAAATGTCCACTACCATTACAGGTAAGCTTATAATTTGGGAATTTGGGAAATGACAATAAACACATGACTATAATTAATTTGAGTCTTAACATTAGAAAGTAACATAATATTCCATGTGTGTCCATCCTCTCCAAAATCACACATGGCTAATTTGAAGTCGTAAGTTTAACTTTTTAAAATTACAAATGAAAATGCTCACCGTCTTGAATGAACGAAAGCATTCTGTTTATTGTCACCATCCAAAATATAAATTTCCCCATGTCAAGCATGGACATTTGGACCAGATTGATAATTACATACTTGGCTATATTTTATGGGCCCCCTAGGAAGGGGAACAGAGGTGTGGGGCACACAAAATTGTGTAGGAAAGTGGGGGGTGGAGTGCTCATCACTTTTCCGATACCTTCCAATTTAGTCCAATTAATGGCCACTTAAGGGCCTCTTCCAGCCTCCACCTCAATTTAATTGAAGGCAGAGGAGCCCGCCGCCATGGGGAGACACCGCCAGGTAAAATCTGGTGACCTGCTAGCAGAGTCAGTGGGACCCTCCTTTGGGAGCAATCCAGGGCCCCTGGAGGAACCACCCTCCCTCCCCCTGGCAGTGATCACTGTCTCCTGGGAAAACTCCCCCCTCACCAATACCCCCCCCCCCCCACCAACATCCCATTGCAGGGGCCTGTCTAAATGACCCCAGTGACCCCAACCCCACTTACCTCTCCCAGGACTCCAGACTCTTCTCCTCTGCAGGACCTCCTGCAGTGCCAGCAGTGACTGCTCCGAGTGCACTTCCGGTATTGCAGAGGTACTGGCCTTACGGTTGGCTGGCAGCTGTGGAGGTGGGAGCTAATTCCTTAGAGGGACAGCATCCCCAACAGTCAGCAGCTAATTGCCTGCCTGCTGTGCAATTGCAACAGGGGTCCAACGGAGGGCTGAGGCAGGGTCTCCCACCAACCTTTGGCCTGTCACTGGGACCTCGGTCACCAGAATAAAATTTAGCTCACTGTATCTGATACACTTTGAATTCAGCAGGTGTCAGATCATATCTGGCCATGGAGCCTAAGATGGCACCTAATATTGGAAATCAGGTCAACACTGGCAATAGCAATCATCTGGTGTGTCACCAAGACTGGCAATGCGGCAGATGGAATTAAGACAGGAATGACTCTGGGTCTGGCAACAGGGATCAGATTGGGTTTGGGAGATGCAATCAGGGAAAATTTGACAACGGAGATCAGGCTGAATTCAGTAGAGGTCAGGTAGGGTGTTACTTTCATTTGTACTGGGAAAGTGCACAATGTTCTCAAGGTTGCAGTTATTGCTCATCCCTACTTGCACTGAGAAGGTCTCCATCTTGAACCACTTCAGTTCTTGTGATGATGATGCTCTAACAATGGTGCTAGGTAGGGAATGCCAGGATATTGGCCCAACTATGATGAAGTAATAGTGATATAAGTCATAGTCAGGATGGTGTTGAAGTGGAACCCAGAGGTGATGGTATTCCTATAATACTGTTGCTATTGTACTTTTCATGGTAGACATCACAGAGCTTGGAAGTACTGTAAAGTAAGATGGGTGAGTTGCTGAAGTGCAACAGTAATATGTTTAGTTCTGCCAGCAACAATAATCTACAATCTGACAAATGAGGTAAGGTCTAGAAATGGGATTCTGGTTGGTTTTTAACAGTTGTGTCAGGTTGGGTCTGCCAGCAGAAATCAGATCAGGTCTGGCAGAAAAACTCACACTGTGCATTACCCCTAGATTATTAACTCCTATGGATGTTTGTGGGTCTTCTTACCCCAAAAAGTTCATCCTGCTTTTCAAGAATGGAGTGTGGCAGAGTATTCAAATCCCACTCATTGAACTTAGATTAAAAATATTTTAGTCAGTCATATGAATATTATCAGTTTCACACTCTGCACAGCTGGATTAGCCACATTTTTGCCAAACTAGTTAACAGGCTGTGAGTTGCTTGAGAGATGTGAGTGGTATATTACTATTGTTGTGTTGTAATTCACTGCCATAAATGTGAATGAATTCTTGTTGCAAAGTAACGGCAAAAAATTGAATCATAAGCATCCACCATTTTAATTGGCAGCCATTCGAGATGACCAAAAACAGCACAATTAATTCAGGAGAAAAGGAGGAAAACATTCTTGAATGGCCATATGCAATAACAACAAAAGAAGCTTGCCCATTTGCATTTACAGAGCTCCTTATCGCTTGGGTCTCAGAAATGACTCAAAACATTTCACGTTCAATGAACGACTTCTGTTGTTATGTAAGCAAAACAAATTTGTGTCACCTTTTCACAGAATCACAGAATTGTTACAACGCAGAAGGAGGCCATTTGGGCCATCATGTCTGCACCTAGAAAAGCTAATGATAATGTTAGTCTGCATGCATTTTATCCACAAATGCAAGAAAAAGGATGTAACTTAAAATAGCCTAAAAAGTAATATAGCTTAAACTTCACATTGTTCAACAAAACAAAAGCTTCAATTTCTATGTGTTTTGTTTGTGCTTTTTGTTGGTGCATTGAGAACAGGGAGCTGATGGAGATTGGTGAGAATATGGGTGATGAATGTATGGGACGATGCGCGAGTTAGAATTTGGGCCACCAAGTTCTCATAGTGTTTGCTGAAAGGGAATTTGGGTTTTAGAGAAATACGAAAGAAAAAACCTAAGGGGTAATTTTATGAGTCAATGCTGCAGAAGCATGGATTGGAAATGAACACATTTTAAGTCATGCTGCAGCTCAATTTTAGTGAATTTATACTCTTTCAGGTTATAATGAACATGTGGGAATATGCTACAGTCAAGGATTTGTGAGTCACAACTACAACAGTCTAAAACAAATTCATTTATACACATCTTGTTTTTTTTCATTTGATCTGCAACTATATTCTAAGGGGTGCTGTTAAGATTAAAATGTAAGTCTATAATTTACTATTAAATATTGGTGTTCAAAATAAAAGTCCCTGTAACAATGCTGATTTATTTGATATAAAAACAAGAAATGCTGGAAATACTCAGCAGGTCTGGCAGCATCTGTGGAGAAAGAAGCAGAGTTAACAATTCAGGTTAGTGGCCCTTCTTCAGAAGCTCCGATTTATTTGATGATGGCATGTCATCTCTTACAAGGTGATGTTCCTTTGCTGTGGAGATCTCTTACCAAAGCTTAAATAACCTGAATATCCCTCTTCTTTGATAGGCTTCAGGCAGACAGAGAGAGAGACAGAGTGAGAGAGAGTGCTGAAAGTTGCTGGATAGCTGGACATTGATATGAATATTAAGCAAAGCAATGCCTCTCACCTCTCCTCATCAGTAGCCTTCTGAGGAAGAGGAAAAATGCAGTAAAATACCCAGATAGCAAAGGATGTGTCACATTGTGAGAGGTGGAAAGATGTCATCTCATATAGTTGCCCTGTTACCGGGTGGTACTGATTCTATTTAAAGCACCCATATTTAATAGTTGACTATTCACAGGGTTTATTGCTGGGGTTCTGGTAGTTTCTGAATCTGTGGTGGAGCAGTGAGTGACAGACTGCAACTTCAGGATTTCCACATTAAACTAAAGATGCACTAAATCCTGAAGCTGCGGTCAGTTTCAGAGGGGTAATGATGGCAAACAGTGACAGTTCGCTGTCAAAAATGCCCGCAAAATCCAGGCCACTGACTTAGATACAGAAATATAATAGACACTGATAAAGTTCATAGATGATACTAAACTGCAGGATGGGGCTGTAGAGACAGACAAAGCAACCAGGGTCTGACAAAAGTTAGATAAAATCTGCAATGGGCAAATTAATGGCAGATGAAGTTCAACGCAGATATTTGTGAGGTACTGCACGTTGGTAGGAAAAAATATCACATTATGAATGGTGTAGAAATAGCTAAAGGTGAAGCATCTGGATGTGATAGGACATTCATCAGAGTAAATTTTTAGCTTTATCACCAGTGCATAAAGCATCGCCCGGGCAGAGCAAAATGCAGAAAATTGTCTGAAAGGACTGCACACCTTCGAGCTCAGTGATCTTACTTGCCAATTTTCCTCTCTATCCAGGCAATACTTAATGCCCAGGTAGTAAAAATCAAAATCTACCCCAATATATCAAATAACTGTTGAACATCAACAAATAGAAGGTTTAATTATCTTGACACGCCAATTGCGTAATTACCTGACAATGTCACGCTAAAACTGTACAGTGCCCTGATTGCATACTAATAGTGTTCCATTTTGGTCACCAAAGCATAAGGAACCAATCAAGCCACAGAGGCTGTGCCATGAGAATTAGCCAACAAAACAGCCAACAAAATCGGAACTCAGTGATGCTATTGGTTCTCCAGCCAGTGGACAAGCCCCTGGAAAGGATGGCATTACCCCTGAAATAATCAAGAGTGCCAAGCCTGCTATACTCTCAACACTCCATGAACTGCTTTGCCTGTGCTGGGACGAGGGAGCAGTACCACAGGACATGCGCGATGCCAATATCATCACCCTCTATAAGAACAAGGGTGACTGCGGTGACTGCAACAACTACCGTGGAATCTCCCTGCTCAGCAGAGTGGGGAAAGTCTTCGCTCGAGTCGTTTTAAACAGACTCCAGAAGCTGGCTGAGCGTGTCTACCCTGAGGCACAGTGTGGCTTTCGAGCAGAGAGATCCACCATTGACATGCTGTTCTCCCTTTGCCAGCTACAAGAGAAATGCCACAAACAACAGATGCCTCTCTATGTTGCTTTCATAGATCTCACCAAAGCCTTTGACCTCGTCAGTAGACGTGGTCTCTTCAGACTACGAGGAAAGATCGGATGTCCACCAAAGCTACTAAGTATCATCACCTCATTCCATGACAATATGAAAGGCACAATTCAGCATAGCGGTGCCTCATCAGACCCCTTTCCTATCCTGAGTGACGTGAAAAAGGGCTGTGTTCTCACACCTACACTCTTTGGGAACTTCTTCTCACTGCTGCTCTCCGATGTATTCAAGTCTTCAGAAGAAAGAATTTTCTTCCACACAAGATCAGATGGCAGGTTGTTCAACCTTGCCCATCTTAGAACGAAGACCAAAGTATGGAAAGTCCTCATCAGATGGCTCCTCTTTGCTGACGATGCTGCATTAACATCCTATACAGAAGAGTGTCTGCAGAGTCTCATCGACTGGATTGCGGCTGCCTTCAATGAATTTGGCCTAACCATCAGCCTCAAGTAAACGAACGTCATGGGGCAGGACGTCAGAAATGCTCCATCCATCAATATCGGCGACTATGCTCTGCAAGTGGTTCAAGAGTTCACCTACCTAGGCTCAACGATCACCAGTAACCTGTCTCTCGATGCAGAAATCAACAAGCACATGGGAAAGGCATCCGCTGCTATGTCCAGACTAGCCAAGAGAGTGTGGGAAAACGGCGCACTGACACGAAACACAAAAGTCCAAGTGTTTCAAGCCTGTGTCCTCTATGGCAGCGGTGCCTGGACAACGTATGTCAGCCAAGAGTGAAGTCTCAACACATTCCATCTTCGCTGCCTCCGGCGAATCCTTGGCATCAGGTGGCAGGACCGTATCTCCAACGCAGAAGTCCTCGAGGCAGCCTACGTCCCCAGTATATACACCCTACTGAGCCAGCGGTGCTTGAGATGGCTTGGCCATGTGAGCCGCATGGAAGATGGCAGGATCCCCAAGGACACATTGTACAGCGAACTCGTCACTCGTATCAGACCCACTGGCCGTCCATGTCTCTGCTTCAAAGACGTCTGCAAACGCGACATGACGTCCTGTGACATTGACCACAAGTCGTGGGAGTCAGTTGCCAGTGATCGCCAGAGTTGGCGGACAGCCATAAAGGCAGGGCTAAAGTGTGGCGAGTCGAAGAGACTTAGCAGTTGGCAGGAAAAAAGACAGAAGTGCAAGGAGAGAGCCAACTGTGTAACAGCTCTGACAACCAATTTTATCTGCAGCACCTGTGGAAGAGCCTGTCACTCTAGAGTTGGCCTTTATAGCCACTCCAGGGGCTGCTCCACAAACCACTGACCACCTCTAGGCACTTACCCATTGTCTCTCGAGACAAGGAGGCCAAAGAGAGAGAGAGAAAGAATGTTGGTCACCAAAGCATAAGGGAACCATTCAAGCCACAGAGGCTATGCCATGAGAATTAGCCGCAGTGCAAAAAGAATTGAATTTTGATGGAAGACTGAAAAAGTCGCTGCTCTTCTATCTTGAAAGAAGCCAATAGAGAGAGGGCTTTTTAGATGTATACAGCATATTAAATGACATCAATAAGGTTAATTCAAAAGATTAATTCAAGGCATACCAGACTACTAGTCCAAGAGCCAGACTACAGTTGAAAAAAGAAAAGGTTAGAAGCGATTCAGGAAGAATGTCTCCTTGATCAATTATTGGTGACCATGCTTTCGGCTGTCCAGGTGCCAAACTCTGGAATTCCCTCCTTAAATCTCTACAGCTCTCTATCTCTCTCTCTCCTCCTTGAAGGTGCTGCTTAAAACCTACCCACTTGACCAAGTTTTTGCTCACCTGTCCTAATATCTCCTTAGCTGGTTTCAGTCAAACTTTGTCCGATAACGTTCTTGTGAAGTACATGGAACATTATACTATGCTGAAAGTGTGATATAAATGCAAGTTTTTGTTGCTCTTGCATGGTCTTCTAGGTACAGTATGAAAGGGTAGTGCAAGGTAATGAAAGGAAGACAAAAATATTTGATTCATTCAAGACAGTGACATTTGAGTGGGGCCAATTTATTCTGGATGGATGTATTGAGATGGTCTAAATTATCTCTTTAATCAATCTTCATTTGTGTGACCTTATGACTCTCATTTAGAATTCAACTGTAAAAGTCTAACCAATGTATCGGCTTATGTTGAGTTCCTAATTGTCCTGCTTTGGGTGGGAGTCTACCGGAATGAGTGAATGGTCTCATGAAAACCTAACTTCGAAGTTACTTTTATCAATGATGTTTTTGTTCAATCAGTATTATTAACTTGGTCTTTCTCATTGCAGTTGATACTGTAGAAACATCATAGAAGTAGTTTCAATTTAAACATTACTTTTCCTTAAATGTTTTTTTGTGTGTTTTTTCTTTGATTTATAAATTGTTTTATTCATATCACTATAAAACAAAGTCAAATGTTTTATTTGGGGCTTGGTATAACTAAGACACCCAGTCAAGTTCAATAACATTTGCAAACAGTGAGCAAATGTAACGTGATCAAATCTAATATCATTAAGTATTACATGAGTAGCATCGTGTGATTGAATGCCGTGTTATCAAATGTCACATGATCAAATCTTCAGGATTGTGTCAAGCCAGAGTTCAGAATCCTAGTTCACAGATGCGAGGACTGCATGTAAATATGTAAAAGTGATGTATTCTTGAAGAATAGCAATATTTTAAACTGGGAGAATATAATTGCTGCAAAATTCAGCTCCATATTGCCAGTTTAGGTGAAAAATGGCATTAGCCCTGCTCCTGCCCACTTCTGGCACAGCCCATGCCAAGTGCCATGTTGTTGAGAACGTTAGCACGAACATGTGATGAAAGAATGCAGAGTGGGCAGATCATGATATCAGTCAGCATCTGAGATGGAATATAGGTATAATAGGCTTAATTAGGTAGAATTTAGATATAGTTAATATATTATACCTTTTAGAATTCTTCTTCTTCTTCTTTGGCCTCCTTGTCTCGGCAGACAATGGGTAAGCGCCTGGAGGTGGTCAGTGGTTTGTGGAGCAGTGCCTGGAGTGACTATAAAGGCCAATACTAGAGTGACAGACTCTTCCACAGGTGCTGCAGATAAAATTGGTTGTCAGGGCTGTTTCGCAGTTGGCTCTCCCCTTGCGTTTCTGTCCTTTTTCCTGCCAACTGCTAAGTCTCTTCGATTCGCCACACTTTAGCCCCACCTTTATGGCTGCCCGCCAACTCTGGCGATCACTGGCAACTGACTCCCACGACTTGTGATCAATGTCACAGGACTTCAAGTCGCGTTTGCAGACGTCTTTAAAGCGGAGACATGGACGGCCAGTGGGTCTGATACCAATGACTAGCTCGCTGTACAATGTGTCCTTGGGGATCTTGCCATCTTCCTTGCAGCTCACATGGCCAAACCATCTCAAGCGTCGCTGACTCAGTAGGGTGTATAAGCTGGGGATGTTGGCCGCCTCGAGCACTTCTGTGTTGGAGATATGGTCCTGCCACCTGATGCCAAGGATTCTCCGGAGGCAGCGAAGATGGAATGAATTGAGACGTCGCTCTTGGCTGACATACGTTGTCCAGGCCTCGCTGACGTAGAGCAAGGTACTGAGGACACAGGCTTGATACACGCGGACTTTTGTGTTCCGTGTCAGTGCGCCATTTTCCCACACTCTCTTGGCCAGTCTCAGTTTTCAAGACTCACTGAAATTCCCTTTTAAGTAGGTAGAGTTATAAATTCCAAAGTCTTTCAAGGTCCCTGTTACAATAGAATGTGAACCAGAAACACCTTTTAAGTTGGAAAATCCATTTCAGTGTTTCTGTTGCCAGGGAATTGAAGGATAAACACACACTGAAATATCCTGTGTAACATCAGTAAGAGGTAGCAATAAACTTAATTGATAGTGTTGGCGATGTAGACAGATTGACTCAAAAAGTTGTTACAAGGTACCATAAAAACACAATTATAGTTACTAAAACAATAAATGGCATAGTACTTACTGGAAGAAGAGGTCAAATAAAGCCAATTATAAACATTTTGACCAGATAAATGTTCACAACTTCAAGAGCAAAGGAATTCCAGCAAAACATTAAGTGGAGATGTTAGTTAATGATACTACCAAATATGGATTTTAAAAGCAAGAAAAACATACACAGAAAGGTAACACCTATATGCTAAAAGGTCAGATGATACCTTAGAAACAGTATAAACATAAGAGTTTCTGGAGCAAAAATTAGAAATGTTGAATTCCTCAACAATACTTCTCACCCTATCGCTTACTTGGGGAAGTTAAGGTAAAAGTTTACTTTAAATTTGGATGGATACTCTAAGATATTTTGCTGTAACATTCACGAAGTTAGACTTCTGGATTGTATGTTAGAAGTAAGATTATGTGTTACATCTCTTAGTAATATTTGATATTGTGATATACTTATCCACTTAAAAGTATATTGTATGTTCAATTCTTTAATAAATATATAAAAGTTAATAAATCATCTCATGTAGCATTCTGTATACAACTACAAGAACCCCCTCTTTGTGTCTCTTTAAGTGGAGAGATATGTATTGAAGAGAGTTTCCCAGACCCTTATAATATCTGGGATTTTCATGACTTAGCCATAATTATTTTTTAAAATAGGCTTTCTGAAAGATGGTAATATTCTCTGTTGGCTTTCTTTCTTTGAGGGAAAGCTAGTTAAGTTTTTTGGACTCAAATAAGTGTCTATAAGAATTTGTCTGGTTTGTACTTAATTAAAGGAGATTCATGGGGATGTACACTTGATTTGGTTTGGTCGCTATAAGGGGTTAAAATGATAAATCACTTCACATCTAACACATTTTTGATGTCTGACCTGCCATTTTGGACTTTCTCACTCCAGTTAATGCTCTCTCTTGAACATGCACACCTGAACATACGTTCAGCAGCATGAGGGATCCCACACTAGCACTATTTAAAAGCATCATCATCCAACTTGCAGGTTAGTTGCTTTTTACTAGCTACACGCTCTGCTGAGTTAGTGGAAGTACTTGGTTGTTCTAGGAGTTCTGAAGAGTTGGTTAAGTCTACAGGGAGTGATGCTGGACCTTTGGACGGAATTGTGTGCTTTTGAAAGGCTTCTGAGTACACCACTTGCTCCCAGTGATGGAGTCAGTTGAAATTCCCCTTGGGCTGCAGCATCAGAGGGAGATAGAGCAGAGGCAGCAGAGGAGACAAGTGGCTTTACAGGAGAGAAGGAGGATGGCTCTCATCAGGAGGCCTTCCCCACCTAGGGTCTCCTACCTGCATCTGAGCCAGGAGCAGTGTGTGTGGCAGCTGCGCTTCACCAAGGAGATGGTCACAAAATTGGGCCTCTGCTTGGAACCGGACCTACAATCTCAGAGCAGTGTAAGGCCAGCGTTACCACTGGCCATCAAGGTGACCATGGCCATGAATTTTTCATCAATGAATTCTTGCTGAATCAAGTGACATTGCAAACATCTCACAGTTCACCATCCATCAGTGCATTCAGGAGGTCACAGAGGTTCTGTACGCCAGGAGAGGGGACTTCATTGTCTTCTCTCTAAACAGAGAGAAACAGGAAGAGTGCGGCGGCACTTTGCCAGGATCACAGGCTTCCCCATGGGGCAGGGTATCATTGACTGCACATACGTGGTTTTGCGGGTGCTACATCTCAGTGGTGAGATGCACTCCAACTGCAAAAGCTCCCACTCACTCAGTGTGCAATTGGTGTGCTGGTGAATGCTAGTATCCAGGCAGCAGTCAGGACTTGTTCATCCTGTGCCAGTCCGCTGTTCCGTCAATCTTTCAGCCACCATATCGAAACAGAGGGTGGCTGCTTGACCACTTGCTGATGTTTGCCCTCCGTAGCCCCTCCACATGTGGCCAGCAGTCATACAATGAGAGCCATGGTGCAATGAGGAACGCCATTGAGCAGACCATTAGCATGCTGAAGCAATGGTTCCACTGCCTGGATCATTCGAGAGGAGCCCTCCAGTACTCATCGGAGTGTCCTGAAATGTGATGGTCTGTTGTATCTTCCACAACCTAGCCATAATGAGGGCACAGCCCTTACCACCAAGGGTTCGACGACCAACTCAAGAGGAAGAGGAGGAGGAGGAGGAAGAAGAGAAGGAGGAAGGGAGGAGGCAGCTGGCAGATGCACGTTGCGGATGGGCTGTCTGTAAGTGTATCATCAGACTCCAGTCCCTCAAAAGAACCCCTGGACCCCTGTTGGTGAACAATTCCCCACATTACCATCCCTCAGTGATGGGTCATCACAGCGTCCTCTTGGCCACAATCCTAAAACAAAAGACACCACAAAACAATAATTCTGTACCAACTTTATCCAACAACATATGCAATACTTCATACAACGCTCAACTAATCCTCATTGTGCATTCCCTTAGTTCCTGTCTTGCAGGTGCCTTTGCCTGTGCTAGCACTCCTATGCAGTTCTACCCTAGTGAGAGCAGTATGGTTGGTGGAAGGCTGCTGATATTCACTGTAGGAGAAAGCAGATTCCCTTGCAGAACGCCCTCATGCAGTTCAGGGCCTGGAAGGCCCAGCCTCAGACTGCACCACATCGACATGGGTGGCAGCAGTCTGGGCTGACTGGCACGGCAAGGGCACTGGCAGAGTAGCAGTTGTGTGACCACAAATGCTGTTATCCTGAGCGAGGACAGCAGGTTCTTCCTCCAGAGAGGCACTGCCACTCCTCCAGGGAGGCAACTCAGCAATCATAATAATCTGCTGCTGTGAGCACTGGTATCCGCAGCCAGGAAGGCAGCGGCCTGGGCATGCATGGCAACAAGTTGAGATTTCATGACCTCAGCCTGAGCTTCCACTGCAGCACTTGGACATTTGGTGGTTTCTCTTTGTACTGTAATGGAAGTTAAGACATCGGACATCAGATACTGCATCAGAGTTGGGCCCGCAAGTATTCTCATGGAGTTGGCCAACATTTCCGCACTGGAAATGATGGGCTCCAAGCTCTGTGCAAAGTCCTGTGCCAAGTTGGAGCCAGACTCATCCATGCATCTTGACCATGACAATGGGCTGACTGGCAGGCCTGCCAATGCACCAAGCATTTCTGCATACATGCCCATCAGCTTTTTCCTGGATGCTTCCCTATTGAAGTCTTCATCTCAGTCCTCTGCAGTAGTACTGGTGTACGACTGCACTCTCTGGGGAGCTAGCACCCCCTGGCTTAGCTGGAGCCCATGCGAGCCCTGGGAGTTACCACCTGCTGATCTCATCTCCATACTACCCTCTAAAGTACGTGTGATGCCTGTATCGGATTTGGCGGCTGCAAATGTCAGATAGAGTGATGGTGTTTCTTCCTCCTCAGTCTGCTCTCCCTCTAGGTTTTCAACTTCAGGCACTACTGGCTGGCTAGGTGGCAGTTCCTGTGTATCTGAATGCCTAAATGCACAAAGAGAGGGTTGAGATGAGGGAAAGGGGCAGGGGAATCAAGAAGTGCACGGTTACTCCATCTGCAACTTGTACATGATAACAGATTATGCATGAAGTGGGATCTGAAAAGGTGAATTTGGCAGGAACATACCATCAGTCTTGATGGCTTCAGCAACACCACTGGCCACAGCCTCAGAGACAGCCGCTCCAATTAACATCAGCACTTGCTCCTCCTTGGGAGTCAGAACATGCAGCCATGCCTGCCCCCGTAGGTTTACTGCTGTTGCCACCAACTGTAGGCCACCTTGGCCTGCAAAAGAGAGGGAAGTGTGTCAGTGAGAATAGCCGCAGTGTGTTTGGGTGCTGTGCCTGCCATAGTTGAATAGCTGGCAGTGTGTACAAGCTGTGAAATGTGAGTGTGGTGTGAGGCAGAGATAAATGTGTACGGGTGCGGTGAGGCTGTGAATATAATGTTTGAATCATGGTTTATAATAATGGTTGGTAGATGTGTGAACAGGATCCCCTTTAAGGAGAGATTGCCTTTTCGAGCTGGAGGCTAGTTGGAACTGCCTTTAAGAGCTGGAGGCTAGCTGGAACAAGTGTTAGCCTCGCACACTGTTAAGCCCCCTGTTGAGTGTGCAACCATTTACCAGCGCAAGTTATTATTGGCTGCAAACTACAATCTGACAAATGAGGAGGCTGCACGCAGCTTGGCTCAATGAGACTGGGCGCAGACAGACTGCAAATCATGACCTCTGCACCGAAAACAGGTGCAGATGAATTTTTAGCCCGAAATGTTTTTTTTATTCTTTCATGGGATGTGGGCATCTCTGGCCAGGCCAGCATTTATTGCCCAACCCTAATTGCCCTTGAGAAGGTGGTGGTGAGCCACCTTCTTGAACTACTGCAGTCCATGTGGTGTGGGTGCACCCACAGTGCTGTTACGAAGCAAGTTCCAGGATTTTGACCCAGCAACAGTGAAGGAACGGGGATATAGTTCCAAGTCAGGATGGTGTGTGACTTGGAGGGAAACTTGCAGATGGTGGTGTTCCCACAAGAACATAAGAAATCGGATCAGAAGTGGACCATATGGCCCATCGAGCCTGCTCCGTCATTCAATTATGCCCACTCTCTGCTTCCTTTCTGTTAACCAATCCTCTATCCACACTAATATACTACCCACAACACCATGAGCCTTTATCTGCCTACTAATCTTTTATGTGGTACCTTATCGAATGCCTTTTGAAAATCCAGATATACACATCCACAACCCTCTGGTGTAGCGAATTCCAAAGATTCACAACCCTTTGAGTGTAGTAATTTCTCCTCATCTCAGTCCTGAATTGCCCACTTATCCTGAAACTGTGTCCCCGTGTTCTCGATTCCCCGACCAGTGGGAACAATCTCTCAGCTTCTACCCTATCAAGCCCTTTTAGAATCTTGTAAGTCGCAATTAGATCGACTCTCATTCTTCTGAACTCCAGAGAGGTTCCCCTTTATCTACCCTACTAGTTAAGTCTTCAAATAACTCTAATAAATTTGTCAAACAGGATCTCCCTTTAGTAAAACCATGCTGACTTGTTCTAATCATACAATGCTTTTCCAAGTGCAATGTTAAGACTTCCTTAATAATAGTTTCCAGCATCTTCCCAATGACTAATGTTAGGCTAACTGGCCTGTAATTCCCTGTTTCCTCTCTACCTCCTTTCTTGAAAAGCGGTGTAACATTTGCCAACATCCAATCTGACGGGACCATTCCTGAATCTCAGGATTTATGGAAAATCATAGCCAGCACATCCACTATCTCTGCAGCTATCTCTTTTAAAGCCATAGGATGTAGGCCATCTGGTCCCAGGGACTTGTCAGATTTTAGTCCCTCACGTTTCTCCAATACTTTTTCTCGGCTGATATTAATATCCTTAATTTCCTCACTCTTTTTAGTGCCTAGGTTACTCCTTATTTCTGGTATGGAACTTGTGTCTTCCACTGTGAAGACAGACACAAGATATTTGTTCACTATTTGTTCCTATATGTCTACTGACCTTGTCCTTCTAGGTGGAAGAGGTTGCGGGTTTGGAAGGTGCTGTCGAAGGA
Source organism: Heterodontus francisci (assembly GCF_036365525.1). Taxonomy (NCBI): domain Eukaryota; kingdom Metazoa; phylum Chordata; class Chondrichthyes; order Heterodontiformes; family Heterodontidae; genus Heterodontus; species Heterodontus francisci. The sequence continues at coordinate 74,896,460 of NC_090372.1, forward strand.
GCCTTGGTGAGTTGCTATGGTACATCTTGTAGATGGTACACACTGCTGCCACTGTGCATCGGTGGTGGAGGGAGTGAATGTTTAAGGTGGTGGATGGGGTGCTGATCAAGTGGGCTGCTTTGTCCTGGATGGTGTTGAGCTTCCTGAGTGTTGTTGGAGCTGCATCCATCCAGGCAAGTGGAGTGTATTGCATCACACTCCTGAATTGTGCCTTGTAGATGGTGGACAGGTATTGGGGAGACAGGAGGTGGGTTTCCAGCCTCTGACCTACTCTTGTTGCCACAGTATTTATGTGGCTGCTCCAGTTCAGTTTCTGGTCGATGGTAACCCCCAGGATGCCGATAATGGGGGATTCAGTGATGGTATTGCTGTTGAATGTCAAGGTGAGATGATTAGATTCTCTCTTGTTGGAGATGGTCAATGCTTCGCACTTGTGTGGCGCGAATGCTACTTGTCGCTTATCAGCCCAAGCCTGAATGTTGTCCTGGTCTTGCTGCATCTGGACATGGACTGCTTCAGTATCTGAGGAGTTGAATTTTACTATATCAGCTGGAACAATATCATATGGATCTGCTATTTTGATTCATGGTTATTAAATTCTACAAAATAACAACACTTAATTTCATAGCAGAGAAAAACATAGGGACAGGAGTAGGCTTTTCAGACTCTCGAGCCTGTTCCACTATTTAATTAGGTCATAGCTGATCTGAGTCTCAATTCCACTTACCTGCCTTTCTTCCATATCCTTTGATACTCTTACTCAACAAAAATCTAATGATCTCAGTCTTGAAAGTTTCAATTGTAAGAGAAGCCACAGCCTTTTGAGAGGGGAGAATTCCCAATCTCCTGTACCCTTTATGTGGAAAAATGTTTCCAGGTTTTACTTCAAAATGGCCTTGCTCTAATTTTAAAATTATACCCCCTTGTCCAAGTGCAACGTCTCAATTCATTCCATCTTCGCTGCCTCCGGAGAATCCTTGGCATCAGGTGGCAGGACCGTATCTCCAACACAGAAGTCCTCGAGGCGGCCAACATCCCCAGCTTATACACACGACTGAGTCAGCGGCGCTTGAGATGGCTTGGCCATGTGAGCCGCATGGAAGATGGCAGGATCCCCAAAGACACATTGTACAGCGAGCTCGCCACTGGTATCAGACCCACCGGCCGTCCATGTCTCCGCTTTAAAGACATCTGCAAACGCGACATGAAGTCCTGTGACATTGATCACAAGTCGTGGGAGTCAGTTGCCAGCGTTCGCCAGAGCTGGCGGGCAGCCATAAAGGTGGGGCTAAAGTGTGGCGAGTCGAAGAGACTTAGCAGTTGGCAGGAAAAAAGACAGAGGCGCAAGGAGAGATCCAACTGTGTAACAGCCCCGACAAACAAATTTTTCTGCAGCACCTGTGGAAGAGTCTGTCACTCTAGAATTGGCCTTTATAGCCACTCCAGGCACTGCTCCACACACAACTGACCACCTCCAGGCGCTTACCCATTGTCTCTCGAGACAAGGAGGCCAAAGAAGAAATACCCCCTTGTTCTACTTTGATAGTCCTAAGAGATTTTATTGTACAATAAATCAAAAGAATTTTTTTATTGCTTGATGAGGCGGCACAGTGGTGCAGTGGTTAGCACTGCAGCCTCACAGCTCCAATGACCTGGGTTTGGTTCTGGGTACTGCCTATGCAGAGTTTGCAAGTTCTCCCTGTGACTGTGTGGGTTTCCACCAGGTGCTCTGGTTTCCTCCCACAGCCGAAGACTTGCAGGTTGATAGGTAAATTGGCATTTGTAAATTGCCCCTAGTGTAGGTTGATGGTGGGGATGTGGTAGGGATATGGGATTAATGTCTCTTTGGTCTCCTTATCTCGAGAGACAATGGGTAAGTGCCTGGAGGTGGTCAGTGGTGTGTGGAGCAGCGCCTGGAGTGGCTATAAAGGCCAATTCTAGAATGACAGGCTCTTCCACAGGTGCTGCAGAAAAATTTGTTTGTCGGGATTAATGTAGGATTAGTCTAAATGGGTGGTTGTTGGTCAGCACAGACTCGGTGGGCTGAAGGGCCTGTTTCAGTGCTGTATCACTCTATAACTCTTGAAAATGTGCAAACATAGTGTACTGTATTTTTGAACAATATTTTGAAAGCTTTTGATTAAGCGAACTGAACTACCATGTCATTCTTCTCTTTAAAGGAGCACTATCTTTATAAAAGGCAAAACTGGTGGATATATTGGGCTTCTGCATGCTGAATCATGGCTTTGTGGTGGAGTGCCTATTCTTGCAGGTTCTGAAAAGCAACTGGTCTCAGCTTGCTATGCTGTTCCTGTGAACAATCAAAGAGGAACGAACATAAGTGGAAATATATGGTTAAGTTAAAGTCTACTCATGAGCTCACAGCATGACTTTTTCATGTATGATAAAGACATCAGACCAGGATTGGCAGACAGGGAAGGAAAGAAAACAATGAACCTTCAGTTGGGACTAGGCCCACCTTCTTCACCATCTCCAGCTACCTCTTTCAAGTTCTGTTGCTGCAGCTCTATAGTCCTTTCACAAATGGACTCACCTCTGTACTGTGAGCAGGTCCTATTCCAGTAGCAGTAGCCTGCCTTCTGTAAGAAGATGGCTTCTCTTAGAGAGACATATGAGACTTCCATGACTAACTGCAGTATCAGAACTCCCGACAAAATTAGCTTTGCCTTTTCCTTTTGAATTAAGAAGTTGTTGCATTGCTTCTGAATGTAGTGTTTTTTTATTGGTTTTTCATATACTTAGATCCTTGCAAGATGTTGTGTGAAGTGTCTGTGACTTGTGATCAGGGCATGAATGTCTAAGTGGACATGAAACTGTCGCTTGCTTATATTGTGCCCTGAAATGTCCTGTGTGTCTTTTCTGGTGACTGGATCTGATTGAACTCAAAGAGGACACAGCAATGTAGATTACAGAATGTCAGATAGCCCTGCACACAGATTTCCTATAAGCACTGGCTACAGGTATGGGGCAGACTGCCATATTTCTAGATTTGCCATTTTGGTGCTGTCTGTCTTAAAGAACAGGCTGGTATTGTCAAAGAAAGGTCCTTATTTTTGACTATTTGAATAAAAGATGCTTTTGCTGCTTCAGTACTTGTTGGAGAATACTGCTAATCTTTTACATTTAGTGCTGAAGGCTCTGTTAGTACTGAACTCATCCCCTCTCTCTGTGATATGATTTATTTGAATGCGGACAAGGAGAAACAGCCACAAGCTCACTTGGCAGCTGCTGAAGAGATTCACCTGAGTCACCAGCAGCTGTTCCTTGGCTGGAGAGCAAATATTTCTGCTCCCCCGCACCATATAACAATCCGTCCCACCTGCAGTAAAACAAGATGCATCACAGTCAGAATAGCGCCCTTCTCCTATTTATGATCATTCTTTACACCCGTACTTGTTTTCCCAGTTCCTTTGCCTATTCCTTGCCAATATGATATGGTCCTCTTATCAGCTCCCTTGGAGACAGATTCCAGGAGCATCCTGACTCCTTGTTGGGTGTAGCTACCATTACAGCCATGGCACAATGTAGATATTCACAGTGCTAGATACATTAAAATAATCTAGAACAGCATCTGTGAAAACTGTATGAGGCTTTTCTGTGATGCACCTCTAGTCAAATATCCTGCTGATAATCACTATCTGACTTAAACATAAAAATTACTAGTTTGGATGCGTTGCTGAAGGACAGTAAGCAATAATGAAAGTACGAAGATACTAGAGAAGCTGGGATTGTTCTCCTTACCACAGAGAAGGTTATGGGGAGATTTAATAGAGGTGTTCAAAATTATATGGTTTTTATAGAGTGGATAGGGAGAAACTGTTTCCATTGATGAGTTGGTCAGTGACCAGAAGATGTAGATTTAGCATAATTGGCAAAAGGACCAGAGAAGAGGTGCGGAGAAATTGATTTATGTAACGAGTTGTTATGATCTGGAATGCACTGCCTGAACAGGTGGTAGCAGCAGATATAATCGTATCTTTCACAGGCAATTGGATATACACTTGATAAGGCAAACTATGCATGACAATGGGATTACTTGGATAGTTCTTTCACAGGCATGATGTGGTGTATGATTTTATGAATTGGTGTCTGCAGAAGAAGAGGAGAGAAAATTGGCAGGAAAAAAACACTGCAAAGAAAATCAATTTCCTATCAACCTTCTCATCAATGAGCTTTGGATCACAAGCCTTTCATTACTGAAAAAGGGTAGCGAAAGATAATGCAAATAAATATTTAAGAACATTTATAAGGGATGTGGAAAAGTATATCCCTGTGGGACAAAAGGAGAAAAATAGCACAGCCAAGACCACATGACTGAATAAAGAACTCAAAAATAAACTGAGGACTGAGCAATCATATTTCCAAAAATACAATGAAGTAAAAAGGAGAGATGACTGGAACAATGCAAAAATATATTTAAAACGCCCAAATAGAATATTACATGAACAAGAAGAACTATAGCAAAGTAGATTGTAGATAGCAGGAGGAGAGATGCAACAATTTTCTTAGATATGTAACATTTGTTGTAGTGTTAAACACGAGATATGCCCTATAAAGTGATAAATTGGGAAGAGACATTGGCCTAGAAATCCCAACACAACCGAAAAAGGACATGCAGGAGAAAGTTGTCCATGCATGTGCCAGTTAATTTGCATGAGGCAGCATACAATATTCATACTGCCTGCTGATTTTAATAATACAGGCGAGTAGCCAGCACTATTTGCATTTCTAACTGGCACACCTATCAGGGGAGTTGAATATCAGGACACCGTCTTAAATGGGAGATGCATTCTGGCTGCACAGAACCGGGCAAGAAATTGATGACCAATAACCGAAGGAAGGTGTGAGTGGGCACCAAGCTTCTCCAAAGCTGCACTGGAGGCTTAGTGCAGGGAGTGAACAGGAGGAGGGACATCATCTTTCCTTCAATGGGCAGGAAACTCTCCAGGCATCTTTATTGTTGACAGTGGGAAGAAATCAACAAATATGTCAATGCCAGAAAGATTACACCAAGAACAAGGTGAAATGCTGAAAAAAAAATCAATGATCTTAGTAGAGTTATTAAGGTAACAAGAATGGTTTCATACTTTCTCATCACAGCTGCTAAGCTTACAGCCTGATTAATTACAACATTGACAGCACTCAAAAGACTCTCCTCCCCCAATACTCTTTATTGTCCACAATTACTACAACACACTTTACACTCTGTTCTCCTCATGCTCACAGACACCATTATTACAATTCTCAGTTACCAACAACGGCCGGGATTTTAAGCTGGTGACGGGGGTCTTGATGTCCGGAAAAAGCGACGCTGAGAACCCCGTGTCACCTCTTCTGTGGAAGGCTTGTCCAATCTATTGCAAATTAAGTGGACAATGGCACACCTTCCACAGGTCTAGGAATCTGGTACCAGAGGGCTGGTCCTCGGAGTGCTGCCAGTGCCACTGCAGAGGAGGACCAATGGAACACCTACCTGAGGCCATGAGCGTCACTGGACCCAGGCCACAGGTAGGTCAGGGTGGGAGGGATCATGCAGGTTGGAGGTTGCGGGGGAGTGGGTGTAGGGGGGGTTGGTAGAAAGGGCAGGGGGTGGCTCTCAGCGGGCCTTTTAAGTGCATTTTAAGGAGGGACCACCCTCCTCCCCCCACCCACACCGGAGCTGGAAAGCAGCCCACACAGCTTATTGTGCCATGCTTCCTGTGTGGTGACAAGACTGCCCAATGTATGGCTGATTGCGGCAGCAGCAGTATGAGGCCTCAACTGAGCATCAATTGCCTAGTTAAAGCCTCAATTGGCAGCAGGGTGGGAAGGCTGGTCTTAATTTTGGCGGAGGCGGGAAGGTGGCGGGGACCCCACCACCACCATCTCTCCTGATTTTCTGCTCTCCCCACATCCAAACCCACTGCAGGGGACAGCATAACCATCTCACATACAGACTATTAGCTATTCCACCGTCAGCCATATTTTTCAAGTGTCCCACAAGACTCACTAGCGTACTCACCTCTTGTAGGAAAAGGTGGCACACAATAGCAGTCACCAGGTTGGTACTAGTGGAGGAAGAACCCATCTGAATGCCCTCTCCCACCTTGATGAGAGTGTCTTGGCTATAATGGAAAGATGCAGAGTGGAGGCCGTGGCTACTGGCAGTACTGGAGGAGGTGCAGCTTTGGGTTTCTAATCCACTCTGTCTCTTCTAACTTCTCCCTCAGTGCACATATTCTGCACAACAATCTACAGATACTTTCAACAGCCCCTTCTTTCTCTTCAGTCTCCCTCAAATCACAAGCTAAACCTGGTTGCTGTCTTTCTTTCCAGATGTTGAGAATGTTGACACCCCTCCTCCCTCCACTTCAGCCAGTGGATCACAGGCACCAAGTCAGATACTGGGACCATGGGCACTTTGCAGGCTAGATCTGCATGTAGTGACTCACTGGGTGCAAGTGCACAGGAACTAGGGTAGTGAGATAGGACGCCATAAGTTCCAGTTCAATGGTGGGTGAGGTCACATACTTGTTTTGCCTTGGAGGACTCAGATGCTGACTTTGGGGCCCAGGCTACTGAAGCAGACTGATGGCAGATGGCATCTATCTGAAAATGCTAGGTGCATTGGGTAGCCTACCACAGAGCTTACACACAATGTCGTAGAGCATGGAGGAGTCCATCTCTAACTTGTCTCAAAGGCTTTGCGCAAAGCACGGAGACTATTCAGATTCATCAACACCACCATGGATCGTACAGTGATAGAGCCTATTATCACAGCTGTGACAGCTTCCATGACAGTACAAGCAAGTTCAGGTGGTTGCTTTGGCAGCTAACATTGCTGCCATGAAAGCTCAAACGGCTGCCATAGTGGTTGTGGGGGCCACTTTTGAAAGCAGCTTCCAGAGTGTGACCTTACTCCTGCACTGTGTTCTCCAGAAGAGCCCTAGGATTGCTGAGATGCCTCCTAGGAAAGTGGCCTTGCCTCCATGGGAGGGGCACCTTTTGTGCTTTCTCAGGATGACAGGTCGCTCCCCTGCCAGAAACTCCACCAGTGCCTTTGCTAGTTTCATTCATCTAGCGAATTCAGACTGGCTTAAAATTTGTGCACACTTCCTACCTGTGATTTTCAGGGCTTAGTAGGTCAGTTAGCCACTGAAAAATGGACACTGCACAGCAGAGTTTATAGGCCATTATATAGTATAAAGTATACAGTAATAAACTAAAACATAGAAATTACTATTGACAATATTAGTGGACCAATGCTTAACATATTCATATATCTCTGCCACAATTTTAATGAAGATGTTAACCTATTTGTTTTAAATAGACTAATGGCTCTGTTGAATCAGTGGAAAGAGGAATGTTATACAAACACATTAAGCATTCATCTGCTAATATTACCAACAAGTAAATTCTAGGCCCAAATGTCAACAGGGCACCTGAGCCAGATGGTACATAGTAGAAGCCTCAAGGTAATGATTAAGAAAATTATTTTTAGCAGTGCCATAAGTACAAGGGTTCTATCTGAGCACTGAAGGATAGAACATGTTATCCTAGTGTGTAAAATAGAAATAAAACTGCCAGCAACTGCAGTTAATTATGTGTCAGTTAATACTTTCAGGAAAATACCAGATGAATTATCTGGTTAAAGATTGAGCATTATATGGACAAGTATGGCCAGAATTGATTGAATACTGTGTAAAACATGATAGTTCCTGAGCTGCTGGGACAATGTAAATGTCACACCAATGAAGGCAACTAGCCAAGAATGAATAATACAGGATGTAAGATTAGGTAGATATTCTGGAGATTCAGCTGCTTTTCCCTTAAAAACTTTGCAAGAACTTTCCTCAGAAGATAAATGAACTGGGTGAAGGAGGCCAAGGGGACACGTGTCATCTTTCGGGGATGAGAGGCTGCACTATTCAGGCAACTATGCTTAATTGTCATCCAGGCCCAGCTATTTTAAAGAGTGGAAGATTTCCTACTCCTTGTGCTGTTTTTTTGGCCCCAGCCAGGTCTCTCTCACTGTTCAAAGAAGAAGGGTCTTTTGGAGTTCTTGAAAATAATGGCATCTTTCTGAGGGTGTACTGCAATATAAAAGGGAGGAGAGAATCAGGGGCTAGACAGAGATAAGAGAGAAGAGAAGCAGAGGGATTTGAGAATCAAAGGGCTGAAAGAAAGGACGAAAGAAAGGAGAAAGATAAAGAGGACAGAGAAAAGGGGTGTACCAGAGGGGCCAGAGAAAATGGACCAGAAAGGGGGGGGGGGATAGGAAGAAATGGAGAGTGAGAGGTGGAGAGCAACATAAACCGGTTTTGAGGGAGGAGGAGGGTGAGGCAATGGTGGTGGCGATCAAGTGAGGAAAAAAGAGGGGAAAATAAGGGGAAAGGAATATGGCAAGCCTTGCATGGTCTCATTTTTTGTATGTGTGTTTTTTTTTGTCTAAGGGGGTTTCTATTTTATATCTGGAGCTGAAATGATTACATAATCAAATGGGGACCACTCATTGGTTTCTACATGTATATCTTCCCTCATCTCCGAAAAGTTGGGCATCACTGTACTATGAGAAGGTGAACAGGATGAGTGAGTTACTGGCTCATCTACTGAAGAGCTGAGGCATTGTTACACAGACCCAACTACTACAGCCACTGGGGACAGGCATTCAGGAGAGCCTTGGGATAACTTTATCATTTCAGAAGCAAAAGGCACAAATGCCTGAGATAAACTGGAAGAATTTTTTGAACAACTGGATATTTCTCCCATGCATAAAATTCTCACAGGGAAACCTTGCAGAATATTATGAATCAGGGAGTGTTTAAACAAGCACTAGAAATGATGGAAAGGGGAAATCTCTATGGGACAATGATTATTCAGTTTATTTCTTGAAAAAGTTTTGTCTCAATTAAATACCATTACAATAAAAGCTTTTGAACAGATATTTACAGAGGGAAATAAGTCAGAGTCACTGAGCTGTGCTCTCATATCCAATTGAGAAAAGACCAGAGAATGCTACTTAAATCAGTATTACTCAGAGTTAATAGGAAGCCCCAGAAGAACCAGCAATCAACAAACAAAATGCGTAATTCAGTAGACATAAGATTCACTGTTCAAATTATTTGTTGGTACAAATAAGGCTTTTTATTGTAATATACAGAAATCACTCCTGTTTATAATTAAATAAATTGAAATTGGCCTTCCATTGGGTGAAAATATACTTCACTTTTTGTGCTAGACTTGCACAAAATTGGAATTCTCTACCTCCCACAGTAGGATAACTAAATATGGTTGCTGTACACAATGCTATTTTATCTTAGCGCTAGAATCTGTGTTCACTATGGAGAAGGACGATGTAGGTGTAGAGATCAGGGAGGGGGATTGTGATATACTTGAACAAATTAGCATTGAAAGGGAGGAAGTATTAGCTGTTTTAGCGGGCTTACAAGTGGATAAATCCCTAGGCCCAGATGAGATGTATCCCAGGCTGTTAGGTGAGGCAAGGGAGGAGATAGCAGGGGCTCTGACACAAATTTTTAAATCCTCTCTGGCCACAGGAGAGGTACCAGAGGACTGGAGGACAGAGAATGTGGTACCATTATTCAAGAAGGGTAGCAGGGATAAACCAGGTAATTATAGGTCAGTGAGTCTGACATGAGTGGGATGGAAACTGTTGGAAAAAATAGGCAAATTGAATCCAAAATTGGCTTAGTGGCAGGAGGCAGAGGGTGGTGGTCGAGGGTTGCTTTTGCGAGTGGAAGCCTGTGACCAGTGGCGTACCACAGGGATCGGTGCTGGAACCGTTGCTGTTTGTAGTGTACATTAATGATTTAGATGCGAATATAGGAGGTATGATCAGTAAGTTTGCAGATGACACGAAAATTGGTGGTGCCGTAAATAGTGAGGAGGAAAGCCTTAGATCACAGCACGATATAAATGGACGGGTAAGATGGGCAGAGCAGTGGCAAATGGAATTCAATCCTGAGAAGTGTGAGGTGATGCATTTTGGGAGGGCTAACAAGGCAAGGGAATATACAATGGATGTTAGGACCCTAGAAAGTACAGAGGGTCAGAGGGACCTTGGTGTACTTGTCCATAGATCACTGAAGGCAGCAGCACAGATAGATAAGGTGGTTAGGAAGGCATATGGGATACTTGCCTTTATTAGCCGAGGCACAGAATATAAGAGCAGGGAGGTTATGATGGAGTTGTATAAAATGCTAGTTAGGCCACAGCTGGAGTACTGTGTACAGTTCTGGTCACCACACTATAGGAAGGATGTGATTGCACTGGAGAGGGTGCAGAGGAAATTCACCAGGATGTTGCCTGGGCTGGAGCATTTCAGCTATGAAGAGAGACTAGTTAGGATAGGGTTGTTTTCCTTAGAACAGAGAAGGCTGAAGGGGGACCTGATTGAGGTATACAAAATTATGAGGGGCGTAGATAGGAAGAAACATTTTCCCTTAGTGGAGGGGTCAATAATCAGGGGGCATAGATTTAAGGTAAGGGACAGGAGGTTTGGAGGGGATTTTAGGAAAAATGTTTTCACCCAGAGGGTGGTTGGAATCAGGAACACACTGCCTGAAGGGGAGGTAGAGGCAGGAACCCTCACAACATTTAAGAAGTATTTAGATGAGCACTTGAAACGCCATAGCATACAAGGCTATGGACCAAGTGCTGGAAAATGGGATTAGAATAGATAGGTGCTTGATGGTCGGCACAGACACGATGGGCCAAAGGGCCTGTTTCTGTGCTGTATATCTCTATGACTCTATGACTACAATCAAAGCAGAATCACAGGCACTAGTTGGGTATCATGTATGTTTGCTGTGACTATACACCAATAATGTTTTGTTTATTTTTGACAATCCAAACCTCCACTACCTGAACTGATGGATTGTTATCTGTATATTCTTGGATTTGCATAAATTGGATTAAGATAACAGGTTTAGGTTTAAACCTTTAAATTAAGGCTGTGTTTGCTGACAATGCAATCACTAGGTGGCGCAGTACTAGCACAAGCACAAATACAGCCAATCCGCTGAAATGTCACTGTCTGTGACGTTCAGGCAGCTGCCAGGATTAAACATGGTGCAGCTCAATTTATCACAGAAAAACAACTTCAACCCAAAAGTCCCCTCTATGGGTCCGTCCTGCGCCCATCTTCTCACCACTGGCTCCCTGCTGCCTTCCCTTAAGCACTCACTACAACCTCAGTGTTTCCCCCCTCCCTCAGCCGCTTGCTCCAGACCTCGCCACTGCTCCCCCCCTTCCCACTCACTCCCACGTTCAATTGTTCTCCGCAGGCTGCCCGAAGAAGCAAGGCGGGCTGCGAGGGGTGACGGGGTGACACAGGAGCGAGTGGCCGAGAGGAGGGAAGCGGTGCGGCCTACAGCTAGCAGCTGGAGGTGGGTGAGGGTGGAAGCGGGGAGCGAGCAGCTGAAGAGTGAGGTGGTGGCGGGGTAGGGGGGGAGGTGAGGAGCGGGGATCAATTGGCTGAGGGGAGTGGTGGGGGGGGGGTGGGGAGCAGTGGTGAGGTATGGAGCGAGCGGTTGAGGAGGGGAAGCGACCAGTGGGGAGGAGGAGAAAGTGTTATGCAATGACGTTTTCCAGCGCATGCACCAATTAGTCCTGGCAAGACGTAGGCTGCGCATGCACAGCATCTCACTGAGAGCAGGAGACCATTTGTGCATGTGCGCAGCTTGGAGCACTCTGATGATGTTGGCGGGCTGCTGAGTTGTCAGGAGTCACTTTGGTAAATTAAATCAAAGTGCTACTTCCATTGCTTTTATATCCTCCCTATAACTGGTACCCAACACTTAAACCATGCTTCAATTTGCACACCCCATTATAGGATGAATTTTAGAGCAATGGGAAAAGACACAGCATATATTCACTAAGACTTAGATTTATGAAAGACTTGAGAAGTTAGGTTTTATTAATAATGCTGGGAACGTTAAGGAGTGCCTCTTCAAAATTATGAAGGATTGTGATAAGGGAAATAGTGCTTGGTAAGTCAATAGTCAGCAGCACAATAACAGGAGGCGGTGGCGTAGTGGTGATGTCACTGGACTAGATGCCCAGGCTACTGGTCTGGGGACTTAGGTTTGCATCCCACCATAGCAGGTAGTGAAATTTGAATTCAATTAAGCTGGGAATTAAAAAGCTAGTCTAATGGTGACCATGAAGCCAGTGTTATAAAAAATCCATCTGGTTCACTAATGCTCTTTAGGGAAGGAAATCTGCTTCCCTTACCTGGTCTGGCCTACATGTGACTCCAGACACACAGCAATGTGGTTGACTCCTAACTGTCCTCTGAAATGGCCTAGCAAGCCATTCAGTTGTCAAGGGCAATTAGGGGTAGGCAATGAATGCTGGCCTAGCCAGTGACACCCATATCCCACAAATGAATACAAAAAAAAAGTCATGTGTTTAAGATTAATTATGAAAAGAATGAAATAATTTTAGAAAATTTTTCTTCACAACGAAGGTGGTTAGAATATGGAGTTCTCTGCCATAAACCATTTCATTACAGAGTATTAGACAGTATTTACAGCACAGAAACAGGCTATTTAGCTCAACAGGTCCATGTTGATGTTTATGTTTTGCACCAGCCTCCTCCCACCCTTCCTCATCTAAACCCATCAACATATTCCTTTCTCTCTCATGCGTTTATCTAGCTTCTCCTTAAATGCATCTATGCTGTTCTGCTCAACTACTCTGTGGTATTGGGTTCCACATTCTAACCACTCTTTGGGTATAGAGGTTTCTCCTGAAGTCTCTACTGGAAATGCATGAGTTATTGGGGGAGGAGGTGGTGTAGTGGTAATGGCACTGAGCTAGTCATTCAGGAGCCCAGGCAATTCCCTGGGGGCACAGATTCAAATCCCACCATGGCAGCTGGTGGAATTTAAATTCAATTAATTAAAAATCTGGAATTGAAAGCTAGTCTCAATAATGGTGCAGTGAAACTATCATTGATTGTTGTAAAAACCCATCTGGTTCACTAACTGCCCTCTGAAATGGTTGAGCAAACAATTAGGGATGGGCAACCAATGCTGGCCTTGCCAATGATGCCTACATCCCAGGAAAGAATTTAAAAAATGTAGTTGGTAAATTTGAGTTGGTATATTTTGGCAGCTTCCTTCAGTTGTGCAATTTCCTCCCACATCTTGTGGGCAGGGTTCAATCTTCCCTGATAGGTATAACCCCTAAGTTCTGGTCGCATTCTAGTAAATCTTATTTGCACCTTCTCCAGTGTTTCTATATCCTTCTTATAGCATTGAGTTCAGAACTGTTCACTGTACTTCACATGTGCCTAATGAAGATTCTATACAAGTTTAACATAACTTTGCTACTTTTCAATTCTATCCCTTTAGAAATGAGCCACAGGGCTTTGTTTGTTTTTTTATGGCCCTATTAACTTGTGTCACTACTTTTAGTGATTTGTGTATCTGTACCCCCAGATCTCTCTGTTCCTCCAGCCTTTTCAGAAACTTATTTTCCAAGGAGTATGCAGCCTTCATATTCTTCCTACCAAAATATATCACTTCACACTTGTATATATCTAAGTTTATTTGCCAATTACACACCCATTCTGCAAGTTTTAAAATGTCTTCCTGTATTTTGCCGCAGTCATCCTCCATATTAACTAGACCCCCAATTTGGTGTCATCCACAAATTTTGAAATTGTACTTCCGATTACCAAGACCAAGTCGTTTATGTAAATGGTGAGCACCATTCCTTGTGGAACTCCACTTTCCACCTTTTGCCAATCTGAGTAACTCCCTTGAACTCCTACTCTCTATTTTCTGTTTTGTAGCCAGCTTGTTATACATTCTGCTCATTAATTGTCCCATGACTTTGCGAGTTCTGAATATAGTCATGAGTCTACTATGCGGTACCTCATTAAAGGCCTTTTGAAAATCCAAATATCCAAATAAAGTCCAAGTCTGTGCATTAACCTTATCGACCTTCTCTGTTACTTCTTCAAGCATGACGTTTCCTTTTGAGATCTATGCTGACTACTTCTTATATTTTAGATGTTTCTCTATTATGTCTTTGAGTAAGGTTTCCAACATCTTTCCTACCACCAATGTTTACCTAATTGGTTTATAGTTCCCCGGAATTCTTATATCTCCCTTAGCTGTCTGTCAGTCCTCTGGCACTCTTCTCTTTTCTAATGAATTTTTAGATATATGTAATAATGCTCTGCTATCTCTTCCCTAACTTCTTTTAATATGTGCTGATGCAATCCATCTGAACCAGGGGTTTTGCCCTCTCTAAGTCAATCATCTGCCCCCTTTCTACCTTAAATGTCTTTACATACTTTTTGATCCCTTTTTCTAATGCCCTGTCCATTAATTTATTCTTTTTGGTAAATACTGAAGCAAAGTAATTCCTTGATCTTTCTTCTAGTAATTATTTAATAATTTGTTCAAGCAAGACCCATAAATTCTTTTAAAAAGAAATTAGATAGTTACTTGAAAAGGAGGAACATGTGGAAAAAATAATCAACTCAGACTTGATGGCCCAAATGGCCTGATAATCCAACACAAACAACATGTGGTTACATGTCATTCTTATAGCAGACAAATATCCAAACTGGGTTCACAGAGCCATAATCAATGACAGATTTTATGAATCATTGGATGTATTAGAAACTTGGTAATATGAAAGAGTTTTTTAAATTCTTATGAATGAGATCACATTTTGCATATGTGTTTTGTTTGCTAATAATGCTGACATCTGCTCTTTTGTCCTAGTTCTCATCAATTGCAGGCTCAAGAACTAGGCTGCAGAGTAGAAATTGGAACCATTAAGGAGAAAAATGCATTGTTGCATCACCTGATTGATTTATTTGTGCTCCAATTGCATTGTTGCCAATGCTCTGAATAATCCAGCATATACATCAGCTCCTGTTAGTTTACAAACTCCATCTTGCAGACTGTCAATGGATCTAAACAGTTCTTAATGGCAACATTAGCCGAGCACTTACTGGTGTTAAAGGAACATCTTCTCAAATTCTCAAACTCAATTCATATGTAACCATGATTTCCAATACAATTTAATAAAACAATTCTGAAATCCTTTGGACATGATGTCTATTTTTTGATATATTGTTTGCTGTTTATTATTAATCTTCACAGACAAACAAAGTGGGTATGGCTGCCACACCTTCCAGTTTAAATTGATTTTATCAAGATTATCCAAAAACAGTCCTACTTTCAGTGTAATTTAAGATATATTTTAACAAAAGAACTGTATAATAATCATTTGGTAATATGAATATGCTGTTTGTTGAAAATTATTTGTTGTGCAATTAATGAGCCAGCATCTAGCTCTGTCTGTTATTCAAATCTAGCAGTTACACTTTGGCAGTGCTCCATAGAGCCACTAGATGGCGTATGTAATGAACGTAGAGTACTCCACCTGAGGGAGAAAAAACTGCCTTGCCCATTTTGTCTCCCACAAGCATTCTTTATGCAGTAGCATTGGCATGAATCATGGAAACGTTCCAGGCCAAACCATGCTATCCATTTGAAAGAAATCATATGCAAATGAGGGCTTCCATGAGGAACAGTAAGAACAAAAATTGTACCTCAAATATGGCTGTACTTCCATTATTCAGTGAAACTATATTTATAAATGTAAGGTCAAACTTACCATACCCCTGCAACACATCTGTCCAAGTATTGTACAGTAAAAGTAACCAATCTTTATCAAAATGCTGGAAGACCCTGTTTACTTAGAAGCAATGTTGATGCCAAGACACCAGAGTTGGGATTGTGTTCTCTCCAATTTACGATCTATATTGGTGACTTGGATGAAGGGACTGAGTCTATTGTTGCCAAGTTTGTGGACTATACAAAGATAGGTGGGAAAGTGGATTGTGAGGAGGACACAAGGTGTCTGCAAAGTGATATAGATAGGTTAAGTGAGTGGGTAAGACTTTGGCAGATGGAGTATAATGTGGGGAGGTGTGGGGTTGTCCACTTTGGCAGGTGGAATGGAAAGGCAGAATGTTATTTGCATGGAGAGAGGCTGCAGAATGCTGTGGTACAAATGGATCTGGGTATCCTTGTACATGAATCACAGTAAGTTAGCATGCAGGTACAGCAAGTAATTGGGAAGGCAAGTGGAATGTTGGCATTTATTGCAAGGGGGATGGAGTATAAAAGTAGGGACGTCTTGCTACAACTGTACAGGACATTGATGAGACCGCACCTAGAGTACTGTGTGCAGTTTTGGTCTCCTTAGTTAAGGAGGGATATATTTGCATTGGAGGCAGTTCAGAGAAGGTTCACTAGGCTGATTCCTGGGATGAAGGGGTTGTCTTATGAGGAAAGCATGAGCATGTTGGGTCTATACTCATTGGAGTTTAGACGAATGAGAGGTGATCTTATTGAACCATATAAGGTTCTGAGGGGGCCGGACAGAGTAGATGCTGAGAGGATTTCTTTCCCCAGTGGAATCTAGAACTCGACAACACAGTTTCAAAATAAGGGGTCTTCCTTTTAAAACACAGATGAGGAGGAATTTCTTCTCAGAGGATCATTAATCTTGGGAATTCTCTACCCCAGGGAGCAGTGGAGATTGGAGTATTCAAGGCAGAGTTAGACAGATTTTTGATGTACATGGGAGTCAAAGGTTATGGGTTTCAGGCAGGAAAATGGAGTTAAGGCTACAATCAGATCAGCCATAATCTTTTTGAATGACGGATCAGGCTCAAGAGGCCAAGTGGCCAATTCCTGCTCCGATTTCTTATATTATGTTCTTATGTGATTTTCTTTGCCCCTAATAAAAATTTGGGCTTATGCAAGGTCATAGTGTGTTGAACACCAGCAGTCTTTGTTCACCTCATCTAAATGATCATTCTTCAAAGCTGAGTCAGTAAATGTTCTGAGGTGATTTAGCACATGGACATCATAAATGAATGTAATCCTGTCCTCAGCTGACATCTATACAAACATACTTTCCAGAGGGGCCACTAGATAGTGATCAGCAATAGGAATCCTGACTGTTTCCTCTGACTTAACCCAGGACCAACTGTGGTGTCCTAATGCTAACCTGGTTGAGATTAGGTATTGATTTTGGAGCCTTCCTTTTGTTCAGCTGTGCATTTTCACACTGAGCCTTTGAGGCAAAGATGGATTTCATTTTAAACCAAGTTAATATTTGAGACAGGAAGGCAATGCATGTACATGTAATCAACAAAACAAACTGCACAGAACATAAGAGTTCAGTTATCACTGCCTCTTTCATGTCAATGCACAGTGGTTTCCATCAGCATCAAACATGACAATGACAGCATAACTCAGAGCTGAGTCCTAATATGACTCTTGAATGCAGTGTTGCGAGATGCCCTTGGAGAGATTCATGGCTTTGCTTAAACTTGGCATATTTGCAATATAACTCAACACAATTTCAAGCCAGGTATAAAAAGTGCTCAGGTGGTCCATTTGACCTTAAATCCTTGCTGCAAATTCCCTTTATTTTAATATTTTGAGGAAATAAGTGCTCATGCCTGCACTCCCAAAAGGTTAAAAATGTCCCGGCTGGATGCGGAGCTCTGTGTATGTTTACATGGGAAGTCTGTACATGTACGTAAACATCCATGTGCAGAGCTTCCTCCTGGTAGGAAAACTAACATTCACATCGTAGCAATATAGCACATTCTGGAGTTACTGGTCTCAAACTGGTGGTGCAATACAAACACAGCCAAAGAGTACATGCAAGTAACATTTTCCTCCAGTGACATGCACCATTTAATGTTCTTAAATTTAATCTAAGTGCCAGTTATGAAGTATTAAAAAGATTACAAGTACTTACAGCACAGAAATAGGACACGGTGTTTATGCTTCACATGAGCTTCCTCCCACCATTTTTTATCTAACTCCATCAACATATCCTTCTATTCCTTCTTCTTCATATGCTTATCTAACTTTCCCTTAAATACATCTATGCTGCTTGCCTCAACTGGTCGCAGGTTCCACATTCTAACCACTCTCTGGGTAAAGAAGTTTCTCCATAAACAGGCCCTTTGGCCCATCGTGCCTGTGCCGGCCATCAAGCACCTAACTAAAATAAAAACAAGAAATGCTGGAACCACTCAGCAGGTCTGGCAGCATCTGTGGAAAGAGAAGCAGAGTTAACATTTTGGGTCAGTGACCCTTCTTCAGCACCTAACTATTCTAGTCCCATTTTCCAGCACTTGGCCCGTAGCCTTGTATGCTATGGCATTTCCAGTGCTCATCTAAATACTTCTTAAATGTGGTGAGGGTTCCTGCCTCTACCACCCCTTCAGGCAGTGTGTTCCAGATTCCCACTACCCTCTGGGTGAAAATCCTTTTCCTCAAATCCCCACTAAACCTCCTGCCCCTTACCTTAAATTTATGCCCCCTGGTTATTGACACCTCTGCTAAGGGAAAATGTTTCTTCCTAACTACCCTATCTATGCCCCTCATAATTTTGTATACCTCAATCAGGTCTCCCCTCAGCCTTCTCTGCTCTAAGGAAAACAACCCTAGCCTTTTCAGTCTCTCTTCATAGTTGAAATGCTCCAGCCCAGGCAACATCCTGGTGAGTCTCCTCTGCACCCTCTCCAGTGCAATCACATCCTTCCTATAGTGTGGTGACCAGAACTGTACACAGTACTCCAGCTGTGGCCTAAGTAGCATTTTATACAACTCCATCATAACCTCCCTGCTCTTATATTCTATGCCTCGGCTAATAAAGGCAAGTATCCCATATGCCTTCCTAACCACCTTATCTACCTGTGCTGCTGCCTTCAGTGATCTATGGACAAGTACACCAAGGTTCCTCTGACCTTCTGTACTTCCTGGGTCCTACCATCCATTGTATATTCCCTTGCTTTTAACCCCAACTCTCTGCTTTCTCATTTGTAGCCAGTCTGCTTTCTGTGGTTGCCCCTGTGGATCGAGTTTCATTTGGATTCTCTCATAAGCAAGCCTAATGTTGAAAAATGGCAATAAGAAAGAAATAACTTACATTTATATAGTGCCTTTCACTACCTCAGGATATCCCAAAGCACTTTACAGCCAATGAAGTGTAATGAAGAACTATTTCTTCTCCTCCTTCTCGACCTGTCTGCAGCCATGGTTGATCACAGCGGGCTGAATTTTATCCTCCCCTTGATGCCATGGGTTGTGGCGGGGAGGCCCATAAAATGCTAGCGGGAGCTGTCCGCCATGATCCACGATGCCAAGAAAGCTCTACCGGATATTAGCAGCGGCGGCGAGGCCTTGGTGCGGCTCCCCCCCCACTCCCACTGTCAAGCAGTGGGCCTTCATTAAAATATTAAAATGAGGATAACTGAAATGCAAATTAATTTACCTCCTGATGTTGGCCATCCCACGCCGATTTTATGGTCAACCAGCTGCAATGCGCTGCCTTCGGAACTCTATAGGAGTTCCGAGGCAAGACACTGGTGGGGAGGGGGAGGAATAAAGCTATCAGGCCAGGGGTTGGGGGAGTGGGGAAAACTATTCCTATTGGTTGTGAGGATGGTGGGAAGGGGTTGAGGGTCAAAGATACTGAAGTTCGGGGTGGGGGGGGCAATTTTGGAATTTCAAAAAGTGTATTTTTGGGAGGGTAGGTCTATTTATGTGTTGAGGACTCAGTGAGGGATGGCAGCGGGGATTCAATGTTGAATTAAACATTTATTAATTGTTTTAATCACACTGGCACCTTTAAGTATGTTAATATATCCTGAAGGGCTTGAAGCCTTTTAAAAACGGTGCCGGCACCTGCACAGTGGCGCCGGACACCATTGCCAGGGACATGGCGGCTGCATCATTGGGGGTGGCCACTCCACCCCCTCCATTTAAATGAGCCTCTGCACATAATAAAATTCAGCCCAACATCATCCTCCAACACCTCTCCACCATTGTTCAACCGTGTAGAACAGCTTTCGCTTGGTTCCATTCTTATCTATCTAATAGTAACCAGAGAATCACCTGCAATGGTTTTTCTTCCTGCTCCCACACAGTTCCCTCTGGTGTCCTGCTGGCCCCTTCCTGTTTTTCATCTACATGCCCTTTGGTGACGTCATCTGAAAAAAAGCATTGGTTTCCAAATGTATACTGACGACACCCAACTCTACCTCACCACAACCTCTCTCGACCTTTCCATCTTCTCTAAATGAACAGACTGTTTGGCCGACATCCACTACTGGAAAGCAGAAATTTCCTCCAATTAAACATAGGCTGGAATTTTACGCCCCCTGCCAAAGAACGGGAAGGTGGGGAGGGAGGGCGTAAAATGAAGCGGGAGACTTGGGGGGGGGGGCTCTTCCCAACCCGCTCCAGCCTCTGCCACTACTTTACACAGGTCAGCAGTGGTGAAAAATGTCCCACCTGTCCTAGGCCAATCAAGGCCCTTAAATGGCCACTTAAGAGCCACTTAAGGGCCTCCGCCCACTGCCACGGGGATTTTACCTGTGGCCAGTCAGGCAGCCCAGGCCGAGAGAAGTTGCCTGACAAAAGCAGGCGACTTTCTGACAGCCTGGGGGGGCCCTCATGATCAGGCGCCCTGTGCCCGACGGAGGACTGCCCCCCACTGCCCCAATTACCCCCAGCACCCAACACGCCCCCTGTCCCCGCAATCGACAACCTTGCCTCGCCAGGGCCTGACCGATGACCCCCAGCAAGGCACCAAAAACTTACCTTCCTTCCAGGCTCCCCAACATCATATTTGCGATGGCTGGGGTTGCAGTCCCAGCAGTGGCCCGGGACAGAGAGCTGCCAGCCCTCTGATTGGCTGGCAGCTCCATTTGGCGGGACATCTTGCCTCAAGCAGGTGGAAGTCCCACCTCAGAACAATTAAAGGCTGGGGAACAGCAAAATGCGGATTGGATCCCCCGGCCAGGCGAAGGCGGGTTTGCCACCAACTTTTCAGTTGGTGGACGGCCAAGGGTAAAATTCTGTCCATTATCTTTGGTCCCCAACAGAAACTCTACTCCCTAGCAACCGACTCCATCCCTCTTCCTGGAAACCGTCTGAGGCTGAACCAGACTATTTGTAACCTTGATGTCATATTTGACCCCGAGTTCAGCTTCCAATGAAATGTTTGCACAATCAGTAAGACCACCTATTTCCACCTCCGTAACTTCACCTGACTTCACCTCTGCCTCATCTCATTTGCTGCTGAAACCCACATCCATGCCTTTCCTGCCTCTAGATTTGAATATTTCAATACACTACTGGCTGACCTTTCACATTCTCCCCTCTGTAAACATGAGGTCATCAAAATCTCTGCTGCCTGTGTCCTAACTCACACAAAATCCAATTCAGCTATCATCTCTGTGCTCGCTGACCTACACTGCCTCCTGGTCAAGCAAAGTCTTGATTTTAAAGTACTCATCCTTGTTTTCAAATCCCTCCCTGCTCTCCATCTCTGTAGTCCCCTCCACCACCACAACCCTCCGAGATAACTGCACTCCTCTAATTCTGGTCTCCTGAACATTCTTGATTTTAATCACTGTATCCTGCCTTCAGCTGCCTAGGCCAGGGGTCGGCAACCTGCGGCTCCAAAGCTGCATGCAGCTCATTAAGGACTCATGTGCCGCTCCCGATCTTGATTGATCGAACCAATTTGATGGTAATTAAATTACTAGTTGTGTTTTTTTTAAAGACTTTTATTAACATTGTACTTGCGAGAAAGTATCATTCAATTACAACTTGTTTGTAAAAACCTTTAAAATGTTTTTGAAATGTGTCTCTGTCCTGTTCTTCAAAATTATTGGCATTTGAGTAACAGCATTGCAGCTTTTAAGATACTGCATTTTTGACTAAATTTAAAAAAATCACTCTTATTAAGTTTGCTAATCCCTTGCCTAGGCCCTAAGCTCTGGAATTTCCTCCCTAAACAGCTCTGCCTCTCTACCTTGCTTTCCGCCATTAAGACACTCCTTAAGCCTACATCTGACCAAGCTTTTGGCCATCTGCCTTAACATCTCTCAGTGTCTTTTTGATATATATAATGCCCCTGTTTAGCACCTTGGAATGTTTTCAAGTTGCTTTATGAATACCAGTTGTTGTTTTGAAGTGTAGCCACTATTTTTAAAGTAGGATAATGTGGCTGCTAATTTGCACACAGCAAGCTCCCACAAACAGCAATGAGATAATGGCCAAATGTTCTGTTTCATTCGTGGTGCAGGAGCAACTCCTTGCTCATAGCATTTTGCAGGAATGATTTAAAGTCACATGAGCACTTTATACTCTTGGCTTGAAATTGTATTTTAGTGTTACTCAGTCAACCAAATGCATAGAATAATAGAATTTAATTTTCCCAAAATAATAAACCAGTTTATCATTCGTTGAAACAATAAGAGGGGGAAAGCCTGTTGGTGTTGTGTGGCTCCTTGCTATGATTGACGCTTCTACACTAACCCCTTAGAGGGCGTTCATACGTCAATTGGCCTGCAGTGACCTGTCTTGGAATCGTGTTCTGTTCTTTAATCTCCAACAAATATTGTGACATTTTAACACGTGTTTTCCCCGAATCAATGCATAAGCGATGTACCGATTTAGACAATTTTGATGCATAATAATTTTCACATTCCTATTTCGAGTGCTTCCAGTTGAATTAACTCAGAATAAGTCATTAAAATCACCTATTAAATTAAGTTAATATTCTCATATATAGAAGCTTGCTCTCCCTTCCCATTTCACCTGGATTGACTAGTTCCCAAATGTGATCTAAAGGAGAAGCACCTTTGTGTTAGAAAACACAAATAATGTAAATTATGCGAAAAATCATTTTGCTGAGCATTTTATTTGGTAATACAGGAAGCATTACACTTACGTTATCACAGATATATATAAACTGATAGTTTCGAAAGAACGGTAATAACAGATTTGTGCGAAACATAATTTCGAAACCTTAAACAAAAATTCCGATCGGCCTGAAATATTCAAGTAAACTATTGAAAGCATTAAAGATATGTAAGCTGCAGTAGAAACACTTAGTCAGAAAATTGAGTCATAATTACAAATGAGATAATTAATTTAAATATTTACACACCCAATATATATTACATAGGCTGATTGTAGAGATATATTTTCACAAAATGTGAAAAAGTAAACAACCCTTAAACAAACTTAGTGTTTCGGATGGATTTCATCTTTTTAATCAGCATCGTAATAGTTCCTTCAGCTTCTATGTGTATGAACTATAATAAACAGAGGGAATACATCCGCACTAAGAATTGCATTGATAGCGTTGGTTGTATTAATTCGTCCTCCATGAGTGATATTTTATTATAACATTATATTAGAAGAACCCACTCGAAAAACTATGCAAAAAAAAATCTTAATGGGAAATATGCTGCATAAATATTCCCATCAGTGGGAAAAATATCAGGAAATGTTCATTATTTGCATTCATGATAAAAGTGTTTCGTCGAATATATTAATTTGTATAACAACAACTTGCACTTGCGTTTCCTTTAACGTAGAAAGACGGTCCAACGTGCTTTACAGAGGCGTCAGGAAAACGATAGTAGAACAGGTTAACATTTTGAATGATTCCGCTTACACGAATTGTGTACAACGATTTGATATATAATACATTCGCGTTTCACAGTACAATAGAGTAGCAAAGAAAAGTTAACGATGCTCTTGTCTCCATCTCCCCTGAGATGTTGTAATGTTGTGGACTCTCTCATTTGTGGGAGCTGTTCAATAACGTTTCGCACTTCCTCTCTCCCCATATACTTACGTGTTTACAGCAGCGACAAGCTGAAGCTCCTTTCATCTTCAAGGTGGCAGGCGTTATCTACTTGTAAACCGGTTACAATCAGTTTGTTGGCGTCACCCGGGTACTGCAATGACGATTACAACATAAGAATGACAGATTAGAAAGAGCAGGCAATGGTGATCCTTCCCAGACCCTCAGTGCTTCCGAGAGGAGTGCTCACATCAGAAGGTCAATTACATCTCCCCCTGTGTTCCCTTGAACTGTGTCCTCTTGCTTGTGTTGTTCTGCCGGCTCTGATTTGATCTCAGATCTGTACACAATGGAATCAAGAAAGGAGATGCTGCTGATGATGGAGCGAGGTCAGCTTGGCAATCCTGTTGGCAGGAGGGTGTCGAATTTGTCAGAACCAGCTGGAAGCCCAGTAACCGAGTCCCATGAAAACGTGGTCCACAGGAATTGTTTGAGCCCCGGGTCGGCGGCAGTGACACTGGAAAGCGGAGACGAGGAGACCGATGCCAGAATCGATGTTAGTACTCAGATAAGACCAAGCTCAAGACTCCTTGCGCCGGACAAGTCATCATCGGATGGCCGTTCGGCGAAAAGTAAATCCCTCACTGTCCAAAACAGTCCGGAAACTGAGTCAGATTATTATGATGAGATAGATGTCAGTTGCACTCCAGATTGTGTGCCAGGAAATCAAGATTACCACGGAAACAAAGGTAATGATAAATTTCGATTGCATTAGCGATTTACACTGATCATGCTAAAGTACACTTTACATACTTGAGTAAATTTTAAAGTTTTTCTTAAAGTAAGCTAGTATATGCAGTAATTATTGCTGATTTTATATGTTAAATAAAGGTATAAACTTGCCTTACTCATCTAATTGTGTTCCTGACAAATGTTAAAACGTACATTTTTCGAAGGATAAGTTCAGTTTAAATTGGACAATGAAATTAGACATGTTATCTAATGAGGTGATTTCATTATTTGCCCTTTCACAATTGAAAACCAATTGAATTGACTTTTAATATAATAAAAAAAAGAGCTGTAAAAGGTGTAACCAAGAGGTTAAAAAAAAGATTTGAAGAACAAGAAACTCGTTGCGATTTTATTTGGTTTCTTGATGGATTACGGAAACTCGTTTAAGGACCGTAAAATGATTATTGAATCCCAGGTTCAGAGGAGTTAACACCTTCGAGGCTTCATATTGTCACTTTCGGAGGGTCTTGCCGGCGCCAGCTCGGAAATAGGTGTCTGTAGATGAGCTTCAATAAGAGCCGGTGCATATGAAAGCATTTCAGTCAGCAAGCAGCCGGCATCCACTTTATAGTTACATTCAAGTCAGGGGAGAGAGACAAAAAACAGCAAAGGGGAGTCCATTTCAAATGAGCTCGAGAATTATCTCCACACTTTGTGTAACCAGTTTGTTCTACTATAAATCCAAGTGTAGTTGGGTTGGAAGGCGCCTGTTTCTCCAATAGGCACAACCAAGAAAGGCCAAGCAAGGCACTAAGGGCGTTTCATCATTTCGATTATTCTGCTGTACAGTATATAGGCATGATTGGTATGTAGATCGGCGGTATTTAAGTTACACTTTTAAACTGCGTGTTCAACTTTTGCTTGTCTGCAACTTCCTGAAGAATTCAGAATTTTAGGATAGAAATTAAATGAAATCTATTTAGAAAGTTGTGACAGCTAAAACGAACAAAACAAAATGTGAAATCTTTGTGGAGAGTTTCCTGTCTTTTTCCACTGAACTTACATTGGTTCTTTAAATAGCTTACTTCGGAACACTTTTAGATCTGATTGTCGTTTCAGAGCACTCTTCCGATCCGATGGGCAGTAACAGCGGGGGAGAGCTTCCCAAAGTAACCGGTTCTCAGAGCCTGATGGGCGGCGGTGGAGCCGATCAGATGCGCCGGTACCGAACCGCTTTCACAAGAGAACAGATCGCCAGGTTGGAGAAGGAATTCTACCGGGAAAACTACGTTTCCAGGCCCAGGAGATGCGAGTTAGCAGCGGCTTTAAATTTACCAGAAACCACTATCAAGGTGAACGGAGGCGGGATGGAATGAATGTCTTGGCTAATAGTGATCGTACACAGGTCCACATAAGACAGTAAATGACGAATATGGAGAAACGTAAACGGGCCTGTGGTTAATCATTTTATCAATAGCAAACTAAGCATGACTTTAGAAAATGACCTTCTGTTCGGTACCCCTCATGTAAATATATATTTTATATGCACATTATTGAAAAAACAGGTATAGACACTTGATATGTTAATACTATTAACCATAAATTAATTTACGTAGGACAGATTGTACAAAGAAAGCAACACAACGAAATACAGCGGAACAGACAAAATGCCTTCTTGAAAAGGAATGAATGATTTTTTTAAATCTGAAGTCTGAGTTAGCAAAGCTTGTTAATAGATCTGCATTAAAATCCCGGCCACTGGAATTCTGAAATAAATGGTTTTGCGATAAATATTTACAGTACTTAATCGGTTGCGTGAAATACAATCTATGAAACAATTGTACACAGGTAACCCCTATGAGTATTAAGGGTGATGACAACAGAGTCACATTTTCATATTTGTGAGCATGTTAAAAGAGATTCTTTTTGATCGTTACAAACTTCTGCTATTCTGCGTACTTTTTCAAGAAATAATGTTACTGAAAAACATCTTTGCTCGACCCATCTCCTTTTATTTTAGTCGTGCGCAGTATTTTCTGGCAGAGGGAGGGCAATGGGAATTGCGGCGAACTGCAAAGTGTAATGCAGCAGCTCTCAATGGGTTAACGCCAATGTGTGTAGGGTCACTAGAGGTTTTTCTACACCGAACACGTTTATTTTTCATATACATATAGGTGTATATAATATATATGTACATATATTGCATGCACCCTATGAACCGCTGATAAAAGGTTGGGATTCATTTTCATTTTATTGGCACTGTTCACCGTACTTTTGTTGTATTGATTTGCTTTGAGTTTTGCAGCAAATTTACAAACTGATTTAACAGCTACAAAATAAAATGTCAGTATGCCAAAACAAAAATGGTCTAGTAAAAGCTCGGCCATAAATTTTCAAAGCAGAATGTTCAGTGTGGAAAGATCTCTTAGTGATCATATTGTGCTTACTTCGCTGGCAATAAAGAGCTTTGTTATTTATGAAATAGCATGCTTCACCAGACGAAGATCAAGCACATAATCATGCGCTGGTCCTCCAAACTAATTTATTATTGGAGATACTAAAAAGGTAAATGTTATTCTCCCTAGTGTAATCAGATTGGAAAATATAAATGAAATTTGTGGAGGCGGCAGAAAAGATGTTGCATGTTGTACTTTTCAAGCCAAGTTCGATGCTTACTGCAGTAACATAATGATAATATTTTAAATTCTTTTTTTAAAGGTGTGGTTCCAAAATCGCAGAATGAAGGACAAGCGACAACGTTTGGCTATGACCTGGCCTCATCCCGCGGATCCTACTTTCTATACTTACATGATGAGCCACGCGGCGGCCGCTGGCAACTTGCCCTACCCCTTCCCATCCCATGTACCTCTTCACTACTACCCCCACATGGGCATGTCTGCAGCATCTGCGTCAGCGACCAGTCCCTTCAGCACCCCTTTGAGACCCCTGGACACATTTAGAGTTCTTTCCCACCCTTACCCGCGACCAGAATTGCTGTGTGCATTTAGACACCCTTCCCTATACCCTTCGACCACTAACCATGGAATTGGCAGCGCCGGGAGCAGCCCTTGCTCATGCCTAACGTGCCATAGCAGCCAATCGAACGGGGTGGTACAAAGACCTGCAGGGACAGACTTCACATGTGCGTCAACCTCCAGAACTGACACATTCCTCACCTTCACACCTTCTGTGTTGAGCAAGGCTGCTGCGGTTTCCCTGGACCAGAGGGAAGAAGTTCCTTTAACGAGATAAGACAGCAGTCTACAGCGTGCATAAACATCTACTTCCAAATGTGCACACGTTTCTTTCTTGAAAGGAGGGTTTGAACACTAGCGGAAATGTCGGGTATCTGGATGTCTGGACCTTTCTTCAAAAGCTCCATTATATTCCTGCAGGACAACATCTCACACTTTTACCATATAGAGTGGATTATAATAATTCTCTTTCCTTCGTTCTCTGCCAAATGTGTCCTATGCTGAGGAGACTATTCTAGTCGTGTACGTGTATTGTTGGCGTTTTAATAGTAAATGTGTGATAATATCCTCATCATAGAAACCTGTGTCAAGCGTTAGCAAGCCACAGTGGGATGGGATTTGTGACGGGGAACTGAGCAACTCCACTTCCGAAACATATTTGGAGACTGAAAAATAGATCGACTATGTTTCTTTTTTTCTATAGTAGCTGACGTTTAAAATTCGTTGATTGGTTTGCGTTGATGAACGTGGCCCACTCTCCTGACAGCAGGGAAATCTGTAGTTCTTGAACTACAAGGCGGTATTTAGGTCATTGTATGGAGAGTTCCGTTGGGCGAAATAAGTATCATGTAAAGTAAACAAATCAACTCATTTGTTCACAAGCTTGTCTTCAAGTTCTCAAATCTGAAAGTTGCCACGACTGGTACGCTCTGGAATTGAAAAATAAAGAATTGGAAGCATTACTGTTTCTGTGTTTATTTTATAACAGTCTCTGAATGAGCCAAATTGATTTGCTACAGGTCCCCTTTTGCTTTGCATTTTCAAAAGGGTCCTCTCCACATTGTAAAATGAACAAAATCAGAAAAATGTGAGAATAAACATAGGTTAACGAAAATGTAGTTGTCATGACAACATTTTTCTTCATTTTCCTAATTTAATTTGTAATTTCAGAATAAAATTAATAGAACTTTTCGAAATCAGATGTGGCTTATCGTATTTAAAAAAACAAATTATTTAGGGTTCATTTGGTATTGTATTGTGTTTGATTGAGATTTTATTATTTTAACGATGTCTTTTGCACATAACTTGAAAAGTATTTCATAACTGCTCAAGATGTACCAAAACCCAGGCCCAGCAACTTTCGTTTTTAATGTTAATACTTCATGTAATCTATTTAAATGCTCAGTCGCTGCAATGTTCATGTAATATACCTGATTTCAGGATATTGTCCACACAGTTATTTTTCATATGAATTGTTGATTTAATATAACCGGGCATATACCTGATTCATTTTAATTTAAGACAGATTTAACAAATTGAATGGTTGAATCTGTAATTTACTGATGATTGCCACTGTCATACAGAGATAGTGCGCCTATAAATAAAAAAAAATTCCTTTAAAAAAGGAGCAGTTAATGTTCAATTTATTTTCACAAATTGTCAATATGCATGTACAGTTAGAGATCACAGATGGAAAAAAAAGGAAATGTCAGCCTATTTTCGTAAGACATACAACTTTTTTTTGCTACAAATTAGAAAATGCTTATTTGTATAATTATTACATCTGGATAAATAAGATGTTATTTATAATATTTATGTTACAAATTAAAATGTGCAATTTGAAGCAGCATTGATTTTGATTGTACTGGTGATTGAACAGTGCTCAATTTATTCTTGAACTGTGGTTGTAAAGAAATGCAGCGATTCTGTTAAAAGTCAAACATAATTTAAGCATTTCCAATCACGTAATTTCTGTTTCGTTTTCCATCCCTCCCTCTTTTCCTAGTTGTTTGACATGTAATCAGTAAAACAAATAAACCACTTCGATTAATTACATTCTAGTGTTTCTTTCAGTAACTTTTAACATCGTGTACCAATCGTTTACAGATAATTCGAAACTCGTTCCTCTTTCGCCTGTTTTACTGTTTTCCAGTTTATGTGACGATAAGTGATTGAAAATAAGGTTGTGTTAAACAGAAAAAGACTTCTGGGAAGGACAGAAAGCATTTACGCCACTCAGTGCTTCATTTACTAGGTCAGGCAGACGTCAGTAGAGCAGAAATTATTTTGTAAAGCTATGGGGTTTGATCATGGCGCTGAAATTGTTTTTGACAGGTAAATGGCTCTACTGTTTCTGTATTATAAGCCATGTTTTCTGTGAGTTAACAGCTAATAGGGAAAGCAAAATTAGATGTCTGCAAGTGGTGCTAGAATGCAAAGATCGATGATCCCAGCCTCCTGCCCAATCAGCATTCTTTAATTGACTGTATTTTCTGGGTAATTGAACCACTCTTTGTCTAAATTGAAGTTTCATAAGACGAACAATATATCCTTGCACACGAAACGTATCCAACGCTGATTCAGAATATCCCGATCATCATATGTCATGCCTGGGCCCTGTTTCCACCCGCCAATTGCAGCACAAACAGAAGCCCTGATTGTTTTGCTTTGATTGATTGCCTTATTAACGCGTGTTCTTGTAAGTGTGACCAAGTTGATTACGATGCATATGCTTAGAATAATGTTCCATTTAAGCAAGTGAGTAGAACCGAGGAAGATTTAGATCGCCAGCGAAATGTGA
This sequence comes from Heterodontus francisci, assembly GCF_036365525.1. NCBI lineage: Eukaryota > Metazoa > Chordata > Chondrichthyes > Heterodontiformes > Heterodontidae > Heterodontus > Heterodontus francisci. The sequence goes on from NC_090372.1 coordinate 74,926,658, forward strand.
ATTCCCAACCCGTGTTTTAAAGATTAGAATCGAAAAAGGAAAGTTTAGGTGACAATAACTGATTTTTAAAAAAAAACCTTATGGGCGCATATGCATCTATAAGGCAGTTGTCTCGAGCTGTTTTCTCATATCTTTGTGAGTCTATACAGTGGATTACTGTATATCGAAATGTTACTATTACGATTTAAACAGCTTACGCCAGTCAAGAGAATATTACCATTTATCTCATGTCATACAGGAATGTATTGAAAATATAATGAAAAATTACCATCTTATTGATTTATAAAGTGTTTCCATTAATTTTGAATTAAAGGGAACAGTTGCTTCTTCGTCAAAAACAGAAAATCTTGGTAACACTCAGCAGGTCGTGCAGCATCCGTTGACACAACAGACCAGTTAATGTTTCGGGTGAGGACCCATCTTAAAAACTTGTTTCTTGGCATTGTGCAGTGAATAACATTATACTTGTTCCACATCCAAAGTGGTCTTGGATAGTGATCAATTTCTACTATTTTGCACCTGCCATCTACGCTAACTATTCGGCCTATTCCTCATATTCGCCCTTCCTACTCGTGGACATGTAGGCGAATGTATAGACATATGTTTATGTATCTACATGTGTGTGTGCGCACATGGAAGTAAATGCATAAGTGAGTATTTATGAAGGAGATTTCATTTCTATCATTACAGTTTAGCTGCATTAATCCATCGCTTAACGTCCCTGTCATTCTCTATCACTCAAGAAGTCTCAAGGATCCTTCAATTTTGTATTTCAGCAACATCACTGCTAACTAGCTTTGGTGTTGCTTCTTCACAGTTTTGTTTTATTCTTGTAGTCAGACGCTGGAGTGCTTCCTACCTCCCGTATGTCAGTTACCTCCGTCATATCAAACCCAATCCATGTTTACAGGTTCTCAGATAAAAGTCTACTTGATATAAGACTACCAATGACAAAAATGATGGGTTATGAGAAACGTGCAACAATTAGGCGGTTACATGCTGAACTGGGACTGTTGAAATCGCCACTGCCCTAAATTATGTTATATTAATGTAGGTTTAGTTCGTTACGGCAGAGCGAAGAGCTTAAATGGACCCATCAGATGATAATGATGATGAATGAGATATTAATTCAGATACAAGCTAGACAATTTACGCGTTCATCTGTTTAAATAGCCTTCCAAAAATCATTTGGAATCGCGGGTCAAAAAATTCAATCAATGGCACCATCTTGTAAACGTGAGAGGCTTATGTGTTGATCATACATATTTATAGAAAAGATCGCTTTATCTGCTGGCCTGTGTCACAGCTCTGCTCTGAGTAGAGTTGACAATGCATTTCCAAACATTATAACCGTATCCAATCCCAGGTTTACAAGCATTTAAACACGTATCTTAACAAGTGATGGGCGTATGTGCCGTTCTCCGAAATTTATATATACACTGCTTAGCCAACTTCAGAAATATAGCTGCATTATATATGTGCATATCTCCGGCTATCCTTTTATGAAATTCTTATAAAAATGAACTGTTGTAACAAAAGAAAATGCCACTGACTCTGCGATAGATACAATAGGACAACGATACTCGAGGAGTATTTGCACAGCTTTTGTTCTCTATAAAGTTTTTTCAATTAAAAAATATCTGCCAACTCTAAGAAATTCATAAACAATAAAATCATTGTTGATTTTTCGCTTTCCCCAACCAAAAACAGTCTCAGGTTTGGCTAGGGCGCGACATAAAGATGAAACCGAGACTGTATCTTCCTACAGCATATAGCCAGGTCGACAAAAAGGGAATCCGATTCTTATTTAAGAGTCGATTCTGTAACGCGTAACCTACAACTCTTTGTACCTGTGAAAGGCTGTACTTATAGGAAAGTGGCTACACTATGTAGAATAAATCGACTTTAAATATATTAGCGGCAACTTGATTAACATATATGCATTTCAAAATGTCGTTTTACATCATTTTGTAACATATCTTAATTATTAATTTGGTTTTGTAGCCAAAAGCATGGTATTGATGTATTTTAACAAATACATAACCCATTATACGGCTATTAGATGTCACGCATACATAAATAATTTGTATTTTCTGTATGTTATGGTAGTTGCGTATTTTATTTGCTACAGCAAAAAATATGTAACTGGTTCCTTAGCATGTTATTTATATCGTTTTCTCGACTGATTCTATCCACATCTACATCTAACTCGCCAGGATATATAATGTAATGCCCGTATAAAAGATCCAATACTCTGGCGTTAAAAAATGCATTGTCTGTAGGATTCCAACTCTTCATTAATCTTCGTCCAATTGAAAAGGGGTTATTTTATTAATCGTTTATTGGAACAACATTTAATGACGTGCTGCAACTAAATCTTGACCAGAATATTCAAGCGTAGATTAAATAACAACTCTGCATGTATTTATGAAATTATTCTTTGTAAATAATATAGCTTTGTCCGAGTGTGCACGAGTGAAAGTAATCTCGGTGTGTGGTACAAGTTATAAACATCATACAGAATGCATATACATCTCTACGCACATGCAGTGTACATGTTACACATGTGAAAAAAATGCTTTGTTAACATTTTGTTTTAAAAAAAAAATGCATGCAACTGTGTTGTGGAGATTCTGAAAGTGCCCATCAAAATGTGACATTGATGTATTGCTGTCCAATTAGTGCGTCTAATTAATGTCCTGTGGGAGAGTCCGACCTGGTGCCAGGGCAGACTTAGCCCAGCCAACACCAGCCACAGAGAAATGTTATTGCTGCTGTAGAGATTACATTTGGATGGGAAATGATACAAAGAGATTTCGTACAGCAAACACTTTTACCAGAGCTACAGGCAGGTAGAACAAGTGATATCAAGATCTCGCTCCTCCAACAGTACTACAATTTCTTTAAACTGTACCTTGGGTCAACAACAACAAATTATATTTAGATAGTGCCTTTGACGTAATAAAACGTCCCAAGGCGCTTCAGCGAAGCATTATAAAGCATATGACAAGAAGCCACATAAAGAGATATTAGGTTAGATGACCAAAAGCTTGGTCAAAGAGGTAGGTTTTGAGGAGTGTCTTCAAGGAGGAAAGCGAGGTCGAGAGGATATTCCAGAGCTTAGGGCCTAGGCAACTGAAGGCATGGCCATCAATACGAATGATTATTGTCAATAATTTAAGTAGGAATTAACCAAATACATCTCATTAAGGCAAGTCATATAGTTAAAGATGCCTGTAGAATATTGGGTAGTAGGATTTAAGTATTAAATTTGAAGTGTTTTCCTCCCCATCAACGTTTAAGATAGCGTATATTAATTTCGTTATTTTTCAAGTGTTAACTATTAAGAATATACATAAACTATTAGTTTACCTGTGCATAATTCCCATCTTTTGTGGACTTTATCCGGTCAATTGTCAACAACAGAAGGAATATAGAACATATCTGATGCAAATATAATTTTAAAAGCCCTATTGCAGGTCCTAATTTGCAAGAATATCAGGTTATATTCCAAATAGCTGTTTTAGTAATATGTAACAAATACAACATATCAGCCAACTATTCGGATTACTAACTACTGATGAAATTAATCATAACTAAAATTTTATATATGCATTACAGGTATAATTTATAGAAGCACACCATATTAAAACTTGAGAGATACTGTGATACAGTTTTCAAGGCGCAATTTGCTTTCTGTGATGTCGCATGTCAGGTGTGTGTAACCAAAGAAGATAACAGCAATATTCCTCTGATGGAATAATGGGTCAAATAATCGGTGTAAAAACATTTAACAGTTAGAGAATGTCTGAACTTCGGGCTTTCTACCTACACTGTTGAGAAATCGGGGGGTAGATTTGTAATTTTCCCAATCCCTGTAGATGGCATAAGCTTGAAATGTTAAACAATTTATTTCCTCCTGATTAGAAAATAGGGGCCTTTATGAGGTTTGGCTGTAAAATAACTTGGGACCGGTGTCTGTGCAGGAGCGAGGCGTGTAATTGGGTAAATTTTCACTCTCAATAATACTTCAGTACTTGCGAATCAGGATAGCATCAGATTTGCAACGTTGAGATATGAATGCAATTCGGGGCATAAAATGCAAATATGGATATTGATTAAATTGAATGGTGCTTGGTTCTTCATAGCGAAAACCAACTTTGTCGAATGGCTGACAGCTAGAGAAAGTTGCTTAATATCTAACATCGTAATTTTATGATAAATGGTTACAGTATAACGTGATATAATGAAAACATTTTTATTAAATGGATTCTCCTTTGCATTTCAGAATCATTAATCTATTCCGTTATTTAAACGGCCCCTTTGATCGCTCACCCTTGCTCTAGAAGTAGCTCAAAATATACAGTTAATGGTATTTTTAAAAGAAAACAATATTTTGTTTTAGCTCAAAATGGCCGGAGTGGGCGGAAGTTTCTTTTTTGTGAACATAATATTTTTGTATTTCAATAAACGCGTAACTATATATCGAGTCCAGAAATCCGTACCCTATAAATTTGACGATTCCATTTACAAGCTAATGTGTTACGAAAAAATGTGAGCAATTACAATAAAGGAACAACGAAAGGAGATGTTACCAGGATAGAAAAATTGTATCTACTTTGCTATGGTTTCCAACCAGATTTACTGCGAATCACTTATTATTTGTGAAGTACAAACGTTGTCCAGCATCTTCTAACATCTTGCAACATCTGGCAACCAGGCTTATGCAGCTTTAATTTTCCGTGTCCATTCGCAAACACATATTGGCTTTTGCACCAGATCCAAGCCCATCACTTCAATTTTCATTTTTTCTTCCTTTTTTAAACTTCTTTTGTCTTTACCCCTCCAGGACTCTTCTTTTCTATCTTTATGCCTCCTTTCACTTCTCCCCTCTCAGGTACTCCACCCTCCCAAGATCCTACTGCCAACTCTTCAGTACTTGACATTCCTGCTCTCTTGCCACGTCACAATCTTGATTCCCACTTAGATAAGCCTTCAGTTTCCCCCAGTGCCTCTCTTGGCACTCTCCAAAGGGCTCATCATGACACTTGGCATGACCACATTACACGCAGCCACCCCAATCACCCATCATACTCTGTTGTCAAACTTCCTGCCCAGTGCATCCACTGAGGGTTAATCATGCCAATCTCCTTCATGGCCAACTCACCCCTCCCACTGCTGACACAGTGGACCAGCTGTCACTGCACCTTTCCCTACACCCCCAAATACCTGTTCACTTGTGAAAAGTGCCCTTCCCATCCATGAAATTATTGTGGATGATTGCATCAACATCATGCCCTTGATGGAAACCTAGCTGAGGGGTGATGACACCTTCTCCCTAAATGAAGCCTCCCCACCTAGCTATACTTTCCACCACTTGATCTGCTAAGACCGTCATGGTGACACTATGGCCCTCATCACCAAATCACGTCTTGACCTGTCCTCCTACTCCTCTGGCACTTTTTCCTCCTTTGAGCATTTCAGCTTGTTCCACCCCCTCACCTCTTATTTAAAATCCTCATTCTTTACTGCCTACCCAAGTACCATAACAAATTTTCTCACTGAGGTATTTTAACTGCTTTCCTCGCTTTGCATCTACACTGTGCAGCGTCTCACTCTCGGTGATTTCAACATCCATCTCAACACATCATGCTCTCTTTCCTCTGAATTCACCACCTTCTTATCTTCCCTTAATCTCTCCCTCCATGTAAACACCTCAACCCATATTCATGACCACACCTTATCATTTCATGTGGTCTCACTACTCCCGCTGTATCAATGACAGATAAGGCCATCTCTGATCACTTCCTTATATCACTCTCCACTCACATCCCCCTTCCATATCCCAGCTGTAGTAAATTCTTGCCCCATATATAATTATGAAGCTCTATCTGTACCTATTTTTACCAGTAAATTGGATAGTAATTAATGTACATAAAATTAACACTGCAAAAAACAGATATACACTTACCTTTAGAAAGAAAAGGGGCTTCTCAATGTAGGTTTCCCCCCTTCATATTGGGGAAAAAAGCATTAAAATGAACTATACTCCAATCAGTAGCTTTACCCTAAGTTTGTAAATTGACCAAAAAGGTTTGTTGGAATTTCTGGACATTTCATAAACTCAGTTAAACTCTTCTAGATCTCATTGCCAAAACTGCTCACTAGTCTAGGATTATGTTGGCTAGCAAATGAAATGCTCAGCTTCTATTCATTAATAACCTCCTTAAACTTTTCTTCCTTGTCCACTCCATCTTCACTCATCTTCATCTTCAGAGGAACTCATGGACTTCTTTGTCATCAAGATAAAGATCATCAATTCAGCTGCCTCTGCTGCTTCCCTTTCCCTTCGCCCACTAAACTAAGTATCTCCCCATGCCCCTGCCCTTGCCAGAAACTCTATAGTTTTGTTCTTTCTTGTTTCCTTCTCATCTCTTCCATTCCCTCCCCAAGTTCATCTTGCCCATAAAACCTGCCATCTGCCTCGTCAACCCCCTTCCCACTAAACCGTTGACCACCCTGCTTCCCATCCTAGTCCCGATGCTAGCTGACAATGTAAATAGCTCACTCTCCTCGGGTACTGTTCTTCTGTCTTTCAAAACAGCTGTCTTCATCCCCACCTCAAAAAAACATCACCAAGGATCTATCCTTGGTCCCTTCTTCTTCCTTATTTACCTGCTAACACTTGGTGACATCATTTGCAGATTTCACATGTACATTGATGACACCCAGTGCTACCTCTCCACCACCTTCCATTAACCCCCCACTGTCTCTGTGCTGTCATGTTGTTTGTATGACATTTAGTCTTAGATGAGTCACAACTTCTTCTAGTTAAACATTGGGAAAACTAAAGCCATCATATTTGTCACTTATCGCATGTTCCATTTCTCTTTTCATCACCCCGAGCCTCTGTCTCAGGTGGAACAAAATTGTACACAATCGCTACATTGTTATGCCAACCTAATTTGTTGAATGACAATTTTCTTTAATCCACTGACGGGGGACCTGAATTTTTATTTTTTATAGACATTTAAAAAGGAGCAGATAAAAGATGACTTTGCTAGCAGCTTAAGATGGCCATCTATTTTGCAACCCTGTATCCTACATTGCAAGGCCTGTGAGGTGGAGACGAAATGTCTGCTCATCCCAGCAAGAATCAAGACCCAGGAAGTCTAAGGGAACTGCCTGTTCTTATTAAGAAGAAGAAATACACTGCTAAGAACCATGTTTGAATCACTGGGTGACTGTCATGTGACAAGCCCTCCCACCACCCCCCCCAACCCACATCTGTGTTTTTAAGGTGGTTTTTCTCTGCAGCAAGTTGAGAAGCATCTGGACTCTAACACGTGCAGACCCAAGTGGAGGTCCCACTCTCCCTCTCTCTCCATTCCAGCTTGCAAACTGCAAACCCTGACTGTTGACTTTCCACCACTGTGTCCTCCGGTTACAGCCAGAAACCCCTTTGGAAGAAATCATCTGCAGCGCTGTCTCCAAGAGACCCATCAAATCAGTCATCTATATCTTCAAACTAAAAGCCTCAGGCCCAGCAAATTCAGCTAGAAGCCAGATGAATCACCAAACTGCACAGACTGTATACCTTTTTTTTTCAATGGACTTTAACTCAACCAATCTACCCTTCCCCACTCTGTAACCTATTTGTGTGTGTGTGAACCTCAAGCGTGTGTGCATGTGAAAGTTGTCACGTAGTTTATTATTTTAATTAGTTTGGTTTAAGTACAAAAAAGTTAAACTCTTTCTTTGTTAAACTCAAGAAGACCTGTCTGATTATGATCACAGCAACTAAGTAATCAAGCATCTACTCAATTGGCCAGTACAGCCATTTTAAAAAAGCATTAAACCTGTTGTGGTCAAACAAGGAGAGGAAAAGAGAGAAGACCTTCGACCCCACTTCACCTGACCGTGACAACATAACCTATTAGACCATAAGCTAAGCTTCTGGCCCCATGTCCTTTCGACCATAAAAACCACCGACTCCCACTTCATGAACATTGCCCGCCTTCACTCCTGCCTCAGCCCAACTGCACTGAAATCCTCATATATACATTGCCACCTCCAAACTCAAGTCATTAAATGCCGTCCGAGCCAGGCTCCTGCCCTCCACTTTCTATAAACTTCAGCTCATCCAAATTCTGATGCTGGTGCCTTTTAATGCCTTCATCTGGTGAGCAGGACAGTTGGGAGGAGGGGGATCAACCCCCACCCCCACCCCCTCCCAGACACGGGCAAATGGTCAGGGAGTGCAAGCCGACTGAAAGCAGCATGGCAGGTTGGTCCTGAAAGGAGGTCCCCTGTCATAGCGCAATGTCATAAAGTTCCTGGAAAGGAGACACATGCAGGAGGCATCTGCGTGCCCCACGTTAGTGGCAGCTAGACCACCACCAGCCTATCTCTTGGGATTGTTTTCGTGTGGGACAAACAGCTTCCTTCCCTCTGTTTGCAGGAGAAGATAGTACACAAATGGAGAGAGCGTGCCAAGACCGGTGGTAGGCTGCCCATTCTCCATGTACTAACCCCGATGGAGGAGAAGGCCATGCAGTTAGCTAGACCTCAGGACGGCTGGAGCATTGCAGCTGGAGAGACAGAGGCAAGACAGTGAGTAAGGTTGCCATGGGGAAGAAGGCTGCATCTGCAGTGATGGAGCCATGCTGCTCAACAGGTATCCGGTGCTCACAAGGGGTCTGCATTGTAGGAATGTGTGTTATGGCAGGAGGGGAGGCCTTGGACCCTGACATGTCTCTGTTCTCTCATGCACGTCAAGCGGTGCCAAATCAGACAGCCTCCGAGACCGCGGGGAAGTCTGCCACCTCTGAGGGGGCGGAAGGAGCCTCAAGAGTCCTGCACTTGGACTCCGCCAGTGCAGATGCTCACACCTCAGTGGGTTTGCGCTTGAGTTTAGATCTGGGCACAGCGTGGTGGACACAGCTCTCACGCACCTGAGCAACTGACGGAGGCTGTGACAGCCCAGGCCTCTGACAGTAGGAGGACTGTAAAAGGCCAGGTCCATGCTGTGCCCCGGGCTCCTGATGTGCCTCTTGTGTTGGCAGCATCACAGGAAATGCTGCAGCTGCAGTGAGAGGTGTGGCAACATCTGGCACAGATGCCAGAGGCAATGTGCATCCAGGCACGGACAATGAAGGAGTCCATTCAGGCCTTTAGCTCAACATTGTCTCTGACTGATGCATGAGTGACATCCTCTATTGAGAGATTGGTGGCTCTAATGAAGAACCACATCCAGCAGAGCAGTCAGTGTCTGCAGGACATTCGTGTAGACCTGCATATCCTCGTCCTGACCATAGGTGCAAGGCAGCAGTAGCAAGGTGAGAGGGTGACAGGGAACCTGGAGTCACCACCAGGTCCTCTTTGCTCTCAGGTCAGCAGGGAGGCAGAAGTCTGGCTTTCTGGGGAGGAGGAGTGGCTGCCTCCTGCAGCTGGGGGCTCCTCTCGGGGTGTCCTGGTGTGAGCAGCTTCCCCTCTGCCCCTCTGCCAATGATGCAAGATCCTTCTTCATCCCTGATGACAGAGGGTGGTTCTGCTTCTGCGCAGGGTGCCCTCCAGGCCTACGGTATCCAGAGGATGACTGCCAAGGCCATCCCGAGCCAAGGGGTAGCAAGGTCAGCAACCAGCCTTCAGCTTCGCTGACTGCGCAGGGGGGAGGGGGCAGCACATAGGAGTTCACACAAGAGAATAAATAAATGAACATAGAATCACAGGGTTATAACGGGTGAGTGTGTTTTTCAGATGCAAAGGGCAGGCTCTATTGTGAATATTAATACATTGTTTCTGTTAAGCAGAGACTCCCTCCCTTTCTCTTCCATCAAGCCTTTGGCCCTTCGCTGCAGAACAGCATCAGTGCTGTTGGGGAGGGTTGAAACTAGTTTGATAGGGGATGGGGACCTGAGGGTAGATTCAGTTGGGACAAAATCAGAAATGAAAATGGAAGGCAGATTTTAGCAAGGCTTTTGACAATGTCCCACATGGCAGTCTGCTTAAAAAAGTAAAAGCCCATGTGATCCAGGAAAATGTTACAAGCTGGATACAAAATTGGCTCAGTGGCAGGAAACAAAGGGTAATTGTTGACGGGTGTTTTTGCGACTGGCGGGCTGTGTCCAGTGGCGTTCCGCAGGGCTCAGTACTAAGTCCCCTGATTTTTGTGGTATATATTAATGATTTGGATGTAAATGTAGGGGGCATGATCAAGAAGTTTGCAGACGACACAAAAATTGGCCGTGTAGTTGATAGCAAGGAGGATAGCTGTAGACTGCAGGAAGGTATCAATGCACTGGTCAGATGGGCAGAGAAGTGGCAATTGGATTTCAACTCAGTGAAGTGTGAGGTGATGCATTTGGGGAGGTCAAACAAGACAAAGGAATACACGATTAATGGGAGAATACTGAGAGGTGTAGAGGAAGTGAGGGACCTTGGAGTGGATGTCCACAGATCCCTGAAGCTAGCAAGACAGGTCGATAAGGTGATTAAGAAGGCGTATGGAATCCTTTCCTTTATTAGCCAAAGTATAGATTCTTCCCAATCAGCTTCCTGCAATGGGTAGGGTGACGCTAGCTGTACAAACAGTGGGAAGTTTACTGGTGATGTAACTGATTAAATTCCAGCATTATCCATTCACAGACTTATTGGATTCCTATGTCCTGACTCTGCCAGCCTGCATTTAAGTTCTTTGGATGTGGGTAAATGGGATCTCCCACATTAAGGAAACAGAAACTCTACAGGTGGGCATAGATTTCCAGGCAGCACATTTCGAGACTCTTAAACATGTTGATGGGTTTATGCATGTGTCGAATTCATCAATATGTAACTTACATATGACATCTAAACCAAAAGAAAGTATGTGATGGAATAACAACAAAAAGTTGCAACTATGCAATTTTTGCAGACTATTCATATAAATAACCGTTTTGAATTTAACACATGTCCAAAGGCACCTAATAGAGTCCATCCCATCTCATCAGGTAAATTGTCTGTTACACCCTAAAAGTGTAAGTTAAACATCAAAGTGCCTGGAGAATGAAAAAATCATTATAAGCTGAAGTAACCACAATCTGTTAACTTAATTATATTGAGTGGCTCAAATTTCCAATTGATTAAATGCAAAGCAATCAAAAGCACTTCCATTCACTAAATAAGTAGGAAAAAACGACAAATTAGCAATCAGGAAGCGATGCAAAACTAACCAATCAAATCATTTCCTTTCGTTTCAAAGGTACCATTCAGCAAACAGCAGAAACTACAAAATCAACCATTCAAATTGTGAATGTATTTCCCCTTTTTTCAGTGGCCATGTTGCTTATATGACCCTATCTTATATGTGCCTCAAAATTACACTTGAAATTGTTCTGTACTGCAGTGATGATTATAACTTTTCATTGTTGTTTGTGTGTGGTTGTGTGTGATACCAATTGTGTTGGTTTCCATAAGTTAAGTTTTCTTGATATGATTGCATAGTGTCAAAAATAACATATTTTGTTATACTTTAAGTTCTCCAGTTTATTCAATTAATTTTTAATCTCCATATTATGATACTAACAGCTTCTGTTGCTCAATGTTCTAGAGTGTATTGTCATCACATTCTTGGAAAGATTGAGATAAACTTTTCAGCACTCTATATGTCCTGACTCCTCCTATGCAACGCTGCAGGAGATTGGCTAGTATTATACAATAAAACATTATGCATTACAATACAGAAATCTTCTGTCATTATAAAACAGCACATCCTTTGGCTCACCATCAGCAATGTCACAGGATATCCACTAGTAAACTTTAACATTTATTGAACCAGTAATACTGCATCAACCAGTGCAGTTGTTAAACAGCAATGTGAGCAGACAGCTGCAACTATAAAGCCCACAACCATCATTGTTATAGGGGGAAAACAAAGCTCAGTGCATGCATATTCAGTGGCATGCGTAGACCACTAATTACCTACATCTGACTGCCAGTAGAATTTCTCCCATATGTGAGATATCAGAGCAAAAGAGAACTGAGATCTATGTGTCTATGATTACAGAAGTAGTTGTGATTGGATAGTACCCTACATTAGGTATCATTAACACATATAATTTATTATTTCATGTTTCAGTTTTGACAAGTGACCATGCTTATTTTCTTCTGAGGAGCAGTTGTATCACTCATTTGTGGAGGTCAGTCAGACTCTTCACTTACAAGCCATAGCCTGAAAATTGCATTGTGCAATATCATACAAATACTCAACACGTTTGTATCAAATTTCTCCAGTGTTATTTAAAAAAATTATTATTTCAATGAATTAATGCGTCCATTAAAATAGGGGACAAAGGACTTTGATGCTAAAATTCTAGGTATCCTTTTTTTTAGAGATACAGCACTGAAACAGGCCCTTCAGCCCACTGAGTCTGTGCCGACCAACAACCACCCATTTATACTAACCCTACAGTAATCCCATATTCCCTATCACCTACCTACACTGGGGGCAATTTACAACAGCCAATTCACCTATCACCTGCAAGTCTTTGGCTGTGGGAGGAAACCAGAGCACCCGGCAAAAACCCACGTAGTCACAGGGAGAACTTGCAAACTCCACACAGGCAGTACCCAGAATCTAACCTGGGTCCCTGAAGCTGTGAGACTGCAATGCTAACCACTGCACCACTGTGCCACCCTGATTATAGCACAGTGTAACTTTCTGATTTATATAGCTCAATGTCACAGCATACCAGATTAGTAACATATAGCATCATGGAATATACCTTTAAAATAATCAAATGTATATTGTGATATTTTACAAACAAATGTTGTTGGCTCCAATTACAGGAGGATAGTTAGCCATGACAGTGCTTCACTTTTTCTCTTGGGAGGAGAGATTGGTGGATAGAGATCAGGTGATCTTTTTGCAGAGGGTCATGGACCTTTGGAACAAGTTGCCAGCTTGTTTAGTAAGTGTAGGTTTACTAAAATTGATCTAAAGAGATGATGATGTTCTAGCTGTGGCTGATATCACAGCATTCAAAAGGTAGGTATGTATTAGGTGATGTGCCTCACAGTCACTAAAGTCTCTTCAAACTCATATGTATTGCCTTTGGGGGCATGAGAGAAATTTCCCAGACTCTTTGTTCCTTCAATTGGCGTAGGGTTTTTAAAATCTGTTTTAAAAAATGTTTCCCAGGATATTTTGTAGCTGATAGTGGGTGGGAGCATTGGGGATCATTTTGCTCAATTCCACTCTCAATCTATGTGACACACTTGATGGACCAGTTGGTCTTTTCTAATCTGTCTTTTTTTTAATGTTCGTGCTCTTGGGGTTTGATCCTTTCAAATTATTTCAAGATGATGGCTCCAGGATAGTAATTGCTGGCATGCAGTGGCATATAATAACAACAATAGCTTGCATTTATATAGCGCTTTTATCATAGCAAATTGTCACAAAGCACATCACAGCAGCACAATAAGACTCAAATTGGCACCAAGACAAAGAAGGACAGGTGACTATACACTTGGTCAAGGAGGTAGATTTTAATGAGCTTCTGAAAGGTGAGAGAGATAAAGAGGCAAAGCGATTTAGGAGGAGTTCCAGAGCTTTGAGCCTAGATGGTCGAAGGCATGGTCATCCATAGTGTGTAGAAGGTAGTGGGGGTGCACAAGATGGCAGAGTTGGAGGAAAACAGAGTTCTTGAAGAGTTGCAAGACTGGGCATTTTTTAGTTGACTCACTTTGAGGAAATCTCATATAACTGTCTTTTCTGACAAGAAGTAATTCTATATCCTTTTGGCTTAATGCTCTAATCTTTATCTAATACTTTACAAGTACAAATAATTCACCAGTTTTCAGTCCATGTCCTTTTACGATCATTTTAGAAATATATATAAACTTTCTAGCTCTGATATTTTTCATTTTTTCTAATGGTCAAGTTGATCCAGGTTTCATAGATTTACTGATATATTGGCAAGCAAAAACAGTTAAAATTACTGCTCTTGCACACCAGAACCTAACTCCTTTGTCTTCCCTAATAAAAGGTGAGCTAGACTGTACACTGATAACTCCATTCCGCTGAGGATTGCTTAGAATTATTTATGTTTGATATCTCATAAATGTCATTACATACATTCCTTAAGGAAAACATTTGCCTTTACTTTTACTTCTAGCACATAGTGTTTAGATCTTAGCTTCTTGTTTTCTGGAGTAGTTTAAACATTAGTGTGCTTTCTTTTATAGACGGTGGAAGTTCATTCACCATCCTTTATATTTATACCCCAGAACAATGCCTAGGATTGTGATGACAATCTCCAACTGCTGCTATGGGAAGGTCAGTCCAATTTCCAGAAGGGAAGAGAAAGCGTCTTCTCTCAATTACTTCTATACAACTCTCTGTAATTGGCTTCAAAGTGACATTGGCAGAATATTTATCCATTCCTCTTTTTGTGACTGTACTAACAACCACAGAACTATTTCTGCAATCATGCAAAGGGACATAGATCTCAGATCTCTATTGCTCTGATTTCATTAGATCCATTACTCTCCAACTGTTCATCAGCTGAGATATTAATGAGGTTAGCTTATACTTTTGTTATGCTTTGGGATATAATTGAAAGGGCTTAGTGCCTTAGTTTTGTGGCTTAGAAACCTTGACAGCAATCAAATTCAATTAGGATAGCAATTCCTGTATTTAATCTACTGTACATGGTTATAAGGATTACATGGTGGAAAGCATTGAAAAACATTGATGAATGAAGAAACAACTTTCTCTCAGGAGTTTCTGCTGAATCATTTGCGATAAAATTCATGGGCCTGCGAAGGCAGTACCTGTTAGCCTGTAGAGTGAGAAGGGTGAGGAGTTGGTATTCAGGACAGGACTCGGTCAGGAGAGGTCTTCAACACATTTCTCCCCAAGATCCAACATTCCGATGAGGGTGAAGCTTTTCAAGGCTGCTTCCCTTCCATTCTGCTGTTAATCAAAGAGGTGGGTTAGTGGGAAGCTGTGCCCTGCCAGAAATCCTGCCAGTTTTACTTTCCCTGCAGTCATTCTAAAGGACGTCTGCACAATGCAGGCATACTTGCTGCAGCAATGCATGAGCATGGCCCACAATGTTATTTCTCAACAGCAATCAATTTCAGAGCAATTGATTTCCATTAGGAAAACCACAGCATTATACCAGAGAGTTGATTTTCAAAGAAATTCTCTCTCTTCAGCTGCACTGGCTTGCCTCTCACTAGACCATCCGATTGTCATTCTAACACTCCTGGCCCTGTGTGGGGTGAACTCCCAGAAAGAAGCATTGCAAATTACATGGGCGACTGCCTCCTTCATGTTTCCAGTATTTGGGAAGGCAGCCAATGTTAGGAAAGTCTAACATATGGAGGTCTCACTCCACCTCCTCTGCTTCTTGCACCATTGCTACCTTTGTCATTGTTATTTTTAGTAAGAAAGTGGGTTAATTCCTCTGTTCTCTATTGCCTTTGTGTGTCAATCCAAGCACTGTTGCCAATTGACTTCTTCATCGTGAGTTGGGACAATTTTGGCAACAATTAGTTTAACTAAATTTAGGAATTACTGCAAACTCAGACAGGGGGCTGAATTTTACCAGCCCTCCGACTTCAGGGGTCGTGGCAGTGGGCCCGGAAAATTCTTCTGGGAGAGGCCTGCCACGACCCCCGATGCCGAGAAGGCTCTGCTGCATTTTACTGGCGGCAGCGAGGCCTCAGTGCGGCCCATTTTAATATTAAAATTAATGAAAGTGCGTGCAAATAAACTTACCTCTTCCTGGCAGTCGTCCCACACTGATATTCTGGCTGATGGCCAGAAGTCCTGCACCTTCGGATCTTGTTCAGAGATCCGAAGCGAGACACTGGCGGGGAGTGGCAAGGAGTGAATATTTCAGGGCGGGGTGGGGGGGGGAGAAATGGGGAAAAATCTTGCCATTGATTGAGGGGATGGTGGGAAGGGGTTGAAGGGCAAAGTTACAAAGTTCGGGGGCAAAGTTGATGATTAGTAAGAAGAGGTTTTCTGGTGTGTAAATAACGTTAAACGGCTATTGTGGGGATGGGAGAGGTGCCTCAATCTGTTGATAAAGTTTGCAATTTTAATTTGCCCACAGTGTGCATTTAAAAAGTTAAACTACTGGTAAGGGCTTGAAGATCTTTAAAAATGGCGCCATGCCTGCGCGGTGCCGCTGGACGCCATTGCCGGGCACGGAGCTGCCGCCCCCTCTACATCATCAGGTGCAGCGACGGGCGATCCGCTCGGGCGGAATGCCAACTGCAAAGAGCGCTGCTGGAATTTGTGGCGTGCTCATAAAATTCATGACATTTGTCGAAGCTTTTCGTTTTTGTCATCAGAATAATTCTCAAGAATACCAATGTAAGGGAAAGCAACAAATTTATACTCTACGAGAAGAGAGTGCTGATTGGTTGGCAAGTGGACTCTGATTGGTAGAGGCATTGCCATGGAGAATGCCCCAGTGTATACTGACTGACAATCAACTGCCATGCTTTGTTTGAAAATATAACTAGGCAGCTTGACTCAGATTGGTCAAGGTATTGCCCTGAGGAATGAACCAGCGAATGACTCACTTATTTTGTTTAGCTGAAACAGGTGCAGCATGTGTACATATTCTGTCTCTCTGCAAAGAACAGGGCCCTGTGTATTAATATATGCAACCTCCAGTACGCGCAAATGCGCCACACTGCGAGCCCGATTGACAAACTTAAATTAGTTGTCAGTGTAATTCTTAGCACACAGTAGATTATTTAGCAAATGTTGTTCAACCACGGAATCAAATCTAATGTTGGATTCTACGTTTTGAGTTTTGCAAGCACGGGCTGGTTGGATACAGCTGGACCTTGCCCGTTGCGAACTGAGGAAGGACATGTTGTTTGGAAATGATCCACCAGTCTTTGGGAAATACAATCTATATACCTAGCATCACACTGACATTGAAATTCATATATCACTTTACTCACTTGTGTGATAGGCAGAACGGCTTGACGGCAGCATCCTGTTAGTGGCGAACATCACACATGTTACTACTGCATATTAGCAGTGTGAGACAGCTAGCTTCACCTGTTGCTCAAATTTTTGGGATACATTAGCCTTCCAGGGTAATCTGAGGTAGACTGGACAATTTTCAGGGCCGAAAATGACGGCCTTAGGCCTTTTCAAAAGTTTGTGCTTAAATCAAATGAATGTCTTTGATTCGCCCTATTTTAGCATCAAGCTTGCATGGTGAGCAAATAGCTCGGGCTCTATTTACAAGGTTGCCGATAAGGCCAATCTTATAGTGCGTGGAACTGTAAAACCAAGGTTATTTTCCTTGGAGCAGAGAAGGCCGAGGGGGTCCTGATTAAGGTATACAAAATTATGAGGGGCTTTGATAGGATAGATAGGAAGAAACTTTTTCCCTTAGCGGAGGGGTCAATAACCAGGGGGGCATAGATTTAAGGTAAGGGGCAGGAGGTTTAGAGGGGAGTTGAGGAAAATTTTTTCACTCAGAGGGTGGTTGGAACCTGGAACACACTGCGTAAAGGGGTGGTAGAGGCAGGAACCCTCACAACATTTAAGAAGTATTTAGATGAACACTTGAAACGCCATAGCACACAAGCCTACGGGCCAAGTGCGAGAAAATGGGATTAGATTGATCGGGTGCTTGATGGTCGGCGCAGACGTGTTGGGCCGAAGGGCCTGTTTCTGTGCCGTATAACTCTATGACTCTATAACTCTAATCCCAACGCGTGTATTGACCAGTGAAGGTAGGCTTGTGGTAGACCGTGGTAGAGAACCCCTTGGCAGATTTCTCAGCTAGTACATCAGGAAAGGGAGCTCATTTGACTGTTCCATTTCAAAGGTTGATTTGAGCGCAGGATGGAGCCCATTAAGAGATGTAAGGAAATTATTACATGTAGCTGTGGATTCAAATATAGCAAATGTATCATCTACATATTAGAAATTTGCAAAAGTTAGGAGGTTAGGTGTCATTCCCTCGAAAACACGTTTCTGAGTTCTACCCCCAAATTTCCCGCCACAAACGAGCAGCCACTGAAAACATTGAATCCTTGAAAGCGTGCCTAGCTGATCTAGCGCACCCATATTGCAGGATTCCAAATGACGTGTCTAATTTCCACATGCATCGTGAATGTCTGACAGTGTTGTGAGGCCCAGACATACACATCAGAAAACCTGACAAAGGGACGGGAATAGTCATCCTTAATAAGCGTGACTATATCAAAATGCACATCATTCTTAATGACGGTTCCAAATTCGAATCTATTACTCCTGTCGCTCAACATGATTGGACAGCCTTGCTCAAACGTAAGCTATAAAAACGCTCGCTGGACTTGTGTAAGAGCAATGACCTGCCGGGTGATATATATGACATTGTTCGTCCTCACGGCTCGCTGCATCTGCTGCCCAAGACACACAAAAGTGATGTCCCTCTACGCTCTCTCTTATCTATGACCAGTTCTGTACAACATGAATTGGCCAAATGGTTGGGCGAATTGTTACAACCAATTTTGAGCAAGATCTCCACATACACGGTGAAGGATTCCTTCACATTTGCAAAGACCATACAGAACTTGCATATCAATAGCAATGTCATGTCGGCACAGTGGCACAGTGGTTAGCACCGCAGCCTCACAGCTCCAGGGACCCGGGTTCGATTCTGGGTACTGCCTGTGTGGAGTTTGCAAGTTCTCCCTGTGTCTGCGTGGGTTTCCTCCGGGTGCTCCGGTTTCCTCCCACATGCCAAAGACTTGCAGGTTGATAGGTTAATTGGCCATTATAAAATTGCCCCTAGTATAGGTAGGTGGTAGGGAAATAGAGGGACAGGTGGGGATGTAGTAGGAATCTGGGATTAGTGTAGGATTAGTATAAATGGGTGGTTGATGGTCGGCACAGACTCGGTGGGCCGAAGGGCCTGTTTCAGTGCTGTATCTCTAAACAAACAAATGTCCATGTGCTCATTTGACATTGCTAGCCTATTTACCAATGTACCACTTAAGGAAGCCATAGATATTTGCGCTGTGGTATTATATCATGGCAATCTGGACCTGCCACCATTGCGTGAATCAGTATTCATTGAACTTATGAACTCAGCAACTCGCGCAGTTGAATTCAGTTTCAACAACACCATGTGTGCCCAAATAGATGGTATTGCCATTGGATCCCCTCTAGGCCCAGCTCTCGCAAACACCTTTGTTGGGTTCCATGAAAAACGTGCCTTCAATGGAATGACACCTAATCTCCTACGTCTTGAAAATTTCCAGTATGTAGATAATACATTTGCTATATTTGAATCCGCAGCTGCATGTAATAATTTCCTTACATGTCTTAATAGGCTCCATCCTACGCTCAAATTCACCTTTGAAATGGAGCAGTCAAATGAACTCCCTTTCCTTGATGTACTAGTTGAGAAATCTGTTAAGGGGATTTCTACCACGGTCTACCACAAACCTACCTTCACTGGTCAATACACGTGTTGGGATTCTTACAGTTCCACACGCTATAAGATTGGCCTTATTGACAACCTTGTAAATTGGGCCCGAGCCATTTGCTCACCATGCAAGCTTGATGCTGAAATAGGGCGAATCAAAGACATCCTGCATGACAATGGCTACCCTGATCAGATCATTTCTCGCTGTATATCGTGCAAAATTATGAACGGGCCTAAGGCCGTCATTTTTGGCCCTGAAAAGTGCCCAGTCTACCTCAAATTACTCTGGAAGGGGAATGTATCACAAAAATTGAACAACAGGTGAAGCTAGCTGTTTCATGCTGTGACTATGCAATAGCAACACGTTGCAACAGGATGCTGCCGTCAAGCCAAAAAGACATTCTGCCTATCACACAAATGAGTAAAGTGATATATGAATTTCAATGCCAGTGTGATGTTAGGTATACAGGCCGTACGTCCCAAAGACTGGCAGATCGTATCAAACAACTTGTCCCTGCCTCTATTCACAATGTGCAAGGTACAGGCTGTACCCAACCAGCCCGTACTTGCAAAACTCAAAACATAGAGTCCAATGATAGATTTGATTCCGCGATTGGACATTTGCTAAATAATCCTCAGTGTGCTAAGAATTACGCTGACAACCAATTTACAATTGTCAGTTAGGCTCGCGGTGTGGCGCATTTGCGCGTACTGGAGGCTGCATATATTAATACACAGGGCCCTGTTCTTTGCAGACAGAAAGAACGTGTACACACATCGTGCCTGTTTCAGCTAAACAAAGTAAGTGACAGCCATTCGCTGTCCAATTTGAGTCAAGCTGCCTGGTTTAAATTTCAAACAAAGCTTGGCAGTTAATTGTCAGTCACTATAAACTGGTGTATTCTCCATGGCAATGCCTCTACCAATCAGAGTCCACTTGCCAACCAATCAGCACTCTCTTCACATAGAGTATAAATTTGTTGCTTTCTCTTACCTTGGTATTCTTGAGAATTATACTGATGAGTGCAAGGCGAAAAGCTTCCATAAAAGTCTCTGTTTTCAGCAATACTTAAGTTCTGTACTACCAAATGACTATTTGTAAATTTCAGAACTAAACTGAGAAGGACAAAATTTCTCAAAAGGTTTGAAACATCTTCAGCCAGAAGTGCTGTGTAGATGATACATCTATGCCTCCTCCTGAGATTCTCACCATCACAGAAACCAGTCTTCAGCCAATTTTATTCAGTCCATGTGATATCAAGAAATGGCTGAGAGCATTGGATACAGCAAAGGTTATGGGCCCCAACAACATCCCAGCTGTATCACTGAAGACATGCTCCAAAACTAGCCATGCCTCTAGCTAAGCTATTCCAGTGCAGCTACAATACAGGCATTAAACCGACAAAGTGGAAAATTGGCCGGGTATGTCTTGTTCATAAAAAGCAAGACAAATTCAATCTGGCCGATTACTGCTCCATCAGTCTATCAGTCTACTCCCAACTGGGGGCAAAGTGATGGAAGACGTCGTCAACAGTGCTATCAAATGGCATTTAATCACCAATTACCCACTCACCAATACTCAGTTTGGTCAAAGTCCTGAAACTCCCTACTGTGGGTGTATCTTCATCACACAGACTGCAGCACTTCAAGAAGACAGCTCACCACCAACTTCTCAAGGGCAACTAGGGATGGGCAATTAATGCTGGCCTTGCAAGCGATGTTCATATCCTTTGAATGATTAACAAAAGCCCCCAAAAATCAATTAAATATGATTCCTGAAGCTGCAATCTGACATCTCCCCTTCTTAAGAAATGATGAGATCAACAAGATTGAATAAGACTGCAAATGGTAAATCATATGTAACACTGAAATGTCATTCAAATTCTTCGCACCAATCATTATAGAGAAACAAAAATACAGCGACAGGAATATTCTCTGGGGTTTATCAAAACTGTATTTGGATCCATAAATCCTCCACGCTCATTGAAACATGATTAGCAGTGAGCATTGATCTTTTTACATTAGTCACAACAAATTGTTGGATGTCATAATGGGTTGTTTGCTTTCCAACATGACCATCACGTTTCACAAGTACTTTATCACCTGGCTTAAGTGGTGTAGCTCTGAATTTCATGTTTCGCTCCGCAATTATCTTCATTTGATACTTCGGTTCTTGATCGCGTTCACGTACATGTTGGTCATGAGCTCCCCAGGGTAGCTCAGGTAGACCTGTGTGCATAGGATGTGCAAAGATGAGTGTAGCTAGAGGTTTTCCAGTAGTTGAGTGAGGATATGCTCTGTAATTACGAAGAAAGTGATATAGCTCTTGTTTCCATGACTTGTTCTCAGCTGTAGCTCTACTTATCACTCTTTTCAAGGTTTGCATAAATCTCTCTACTTCTCCATTAGCTCTTGGCCAACAGGTGTGATTTCCCGATGAGTGAACCTTAGATAGTTCACAAATTTGCTGAACTCATCACTATTGAATGGGGGTCCATTGCTATTTCTTATTGTTTTAGGAATTCCAAACAAAGCGAAGATCTGTTCAAGCTTTGGGATGACGGCTTTCATTGAAGTTGACATAACTAATTCCACAATTGGGAATCTGCTGTAGTCGTCAGTGACAACAAGCAGGGGTTCACCAGTGGGCAAATCTGCAACATCAACGCTAACTTCTATCCATGGTCCTGGAGGTAGTTCGGCCATCTTGAGAGAATCACGAGGATTTGATTTTGTGGTTCCTTGACATGGCAAACACTGATTTATTTTGTGCTCTACCATGCAGTCAATTTCTGGGAACCATATCTTTTCCCTAAGGAGTTGTTTGGTTTTGATTATTCCCTGGTGTCCTTCATGTGCTATTTCGACAACACATTCCCTCAGTGTTATAAAACAGTTGATGCACAAGACAAGATCACTTGTGGTTGTAACGGTGAGTTCATTTCATACATTGTGAAGACCTTGTAGAGTGTGAGCGATTTCATTTGTAGATGCTTTCTTGATCACGTTTTTCTAGTTTCATGATTCCATAGCCTTCATACATAATGCAAAATCTCATCCTGTTTTGTTGTTGCTTTGATGTCAGCTAGTTTTACCGACTTTGGCAGTGCATATATGCTTACGTAGTTAAGATGTTGTTTGGCAACCTTTTCCTCATGACTAGTAAGACTGACTGTCGGCAGCCCATGTCATGAAAGTCTGCTGCCTGGATGATATTTAACATGGAACTCATACTCTTGTAGTTTGAGTATCCAACGTTCTATTCGAGCGGGTGGTTTGTTATGTGGATTGTTGAACAAGCTCACTACTAGTCAATGAATGGTTATTACTTTAAACTTGCTTCCATATAAGTAGAGATGAAAGTGTAAGATACCCCATGTGATTGAGTGTGCTTCTCTGTTTGCGAATAACTTGCTCTACAGGTGTTAAGGATCTGCTTGCCATCACAATGATTGATGGGTTACCTGTCTTGTCTTTCTGTGCAAGAACTGTACCTAAGCCAACTGGGCTTGCATCTACAACTAGCTGGGTGGTTTTCTCAGGGTCGAAAGAGGCATTTGTGCAACTTGCTGACAAACATCGTTTGATCTGCTGTTCCACCTGTTTGTGTGATTTAGTCCATTCCACATTTGGTGGTCGCTTTTGTCGGATCCCATAGGGGGGGCAGATAATTTAGCGACGTCAGCACATGATGAGTACTAGCAGACTCCAGACTTCTTGCACATTTATAGGATCTCCAGTGTTTGCAATTGCTTTAACTTTCCATGGATCAGCAATACTCCTTTTCTGCTGAATATGTGACTGAAGAATTCAATGTTGCTTTCATTTAACAAGCACTTGTCTTTATTCAAGCTCAATTTAATGGTAGCCTGCATTGAGATCAAGTTTAGTGATGTGTTTAGCACTATTCACTTTCTCTATGATATCATCAATTGTCAGTGTCAAGTGTCTTGTTATATGGCTTGGTTTGGTGATCACATATCAATGCAGATTTTAATCTGGTTCTCGTCTTGGGTTTCTTGATGACTTGCATGGGTGAGGCCCAAGGGGTAGGCTTATCCCCAACTTTCTCAATAATCAAGTAGACGTCCAAGTTTTTTATCTGTCTGTTTCCTGACCTGAAATGCTATTTGTCGCTGTTGATGCACAACTAGGGCACATTAGGGTCTACATATAGTTTGCATGTACCACCTTTCAGTTTTCCGATACCAGAAAAGCGACCAGCATACAGTTCAAGAATCTTATTGTTATGTGTAGGAATCACATATGTGACTGCAATTATGTGCAGATCTGTTGCTGTGTGGAAACTGATAAGCCTGTCACATTCTCCAGATATGACATAGAATACAGCATTCATTCTAGTGTCTTTGAATGAGACTGGCGTTTCAAAAATCCTGAGGATTTTCAACGGTTTGTCACTGTTATAAGGGAAAATTTTCATATTTCCTGATTTGCAGAGAATGGGGCAATCCTGAAGTTTGTTGAATGTTTTCTCTCCCATGACATTGACAGATGCTCCTGTATCTATGACAGCATCTACGTCCGAGCAGCCAATGGTCACTGTCACACGTGGCTGTTTGCTGTGTCTGAGAGAGAGAACAGAAGTATATTTAGGGTTGTCCATCTCTACATTAGCTGCATTCTCTCGCCCTTTTGCTGTGGTTTGCATGCACGACACCCTTCTGTTGGTATTGTTCTTAGTGGTTGATTTTGCTGATGAGAGACAAACACAAGCAAAGTGGTTGGGTTTTCCACAAGCTTTGCATATTTACCAGTAGCAGGATACTCTGGTGTGGGTAAGCACTGCCACAGTGGAAACATTCTTTGGACAGGTAACAATTCTGTTTGTGAGACAGCTGTTGTTGCTTTGCAGGTGGTTTACTGGCATGTGAGCAATGAATAGTGTTCAGAGGAGTTGGAATTGGAGTGTGGTAGATACTGTTAGCAGCCTCAACTTCAGTAGCTCTGGACTCTGAAAGCGACAGTGATCTTGCTAACTCCAACAGCTCTGACAGCTTTCTGTCTTTCTCAAGTGCTTTTTGGTGTAGTTGACTAGAGAGACAACCTTCAATTATTTGTGTTTTGATTTCCTGTTCAACATGTTCAACTTGGTTTCTAGTTGCCTCAATCACGTGCAATATTGGTCAACTGTCTCATTTGCTTCTTGCTTAGTGCATTGGAAGACAATAGTTTCATACATGGTGTAAAGTAGGTCGTTAGTGCATTTTTTTGATGAGTCTTAGTCATTTTGCTCGGGCTTAAGTGTCTCAAAGATATCTTCTAATTCTTCACCTCCATAATGGAGAAGTAAGGTGTTTTTCCTTTCGTCACTGTAATTGTGAAACCTGTCATCATGCCTTCAAACCATCGCAGCCACTTTTGCCAATGTGGGGATAGAGATGATGGCTCCAAAAGGTGGTAGATTGGGCATAGAAAACACCATATTGATCAGCAATGCAGTGATAATGCATGATCAAGGATCCAGGATCACGTTCCTTTTAGAGGAAGCTTCTCTGCAATGATCCAAGATTAAATTTTTTTTGATTGGATGGTTATTTTGGAGAGATCAGTGTGTGTGTACACTATGCAAGCTTCCTGTGTGTTTCTAACACAGTTGCCAACTTAAAATGTTGTCTGTAAAAGTAGACTTAAACCTTCCAAAATTTTCATACATGAAAGCTATGTTTCCTGTTTTTCACCATCTTTTTCTATTTACCTTGTCGCCATTGTGATGTTCTCGGGACTGAAGTGATGTTTAGCTGAGTTTACTAAGAGATATGAGACAGTGACAGCATGCTGTTGAACACCATGGATTTTCTTTCTTTGTTTACTTTCACTTTCCAGTTCCTCTGCTAGCATCTGTGTATGGTGAACGAAATGCACAATGCAATTTTCAAAACACTGCAAGGTTGACCCTACTGTTTAGTTTCTTCCTGAGGTTCTCGAGATGCTGTGTCTATGACAGGGTATAATTGAGCATGTCTCCTAAATAGGAGGGTTTTTTTTGCCTTTGTTTACCTCTGCGCCACAAAAGGAGACTTTGAGATCTCGATTCACTTGCTGGGTGTTGAAGTGGAATGTTAAAGTGATGGTCTTTTGTGCATTTAGTCGAAGTCGCCATTGGCAGAAGAAGGCCTGCATCTTCTGTAAGTTACTTGTCTGGGTATCCTCATGATGGTCGATGGACAGATTCTTGTTTGCATGACCAAGGCAATGTCATCACCATATACAAATTTACAGAACTCTGTTTTGGGTAGATCGCTGGTGTAAATATTGAATAACAAGGGTGCCAGGAAAGATCCCTGAGGGAATCCATTGTTCAGTGTCCTACATCTGCTTTTCTGACTGCCAGTGTACATGCAGAAGTGTCAATTAATCAGCATGGAGTTGAGAAGATGGATCATTGTTCTGTAAGGTAATTATTGGAGAGCTTGAAAAGCAATCCATGCTTCCATACTGTGTCATATGCAGCTGTCAGGTCCACAAGTACCACAGAGGTCTTGAATTGTGCTGAAAGCCTGCCTTGATATAGGTTGTTAACACTATCACTAGGTCACAGCAGTTATGGCTGGGGTGGATGAAGACAGCCTTCACACAGTCCACTCTGTTACATGACCTTAGATCACTACTAACATCCTCTCAAAAGACAATGAACTTGTTGGTTCATCAACCTCCTGGTGAGAGTGTCAAATCAAGAAAATCAAGCAAACCAAACTCTTGAAGACCAAAGAAAACTTCTTGTAAACCCAACCATCTGAATATGCCAACTTTACATTGAAGGCATTTCTCACTCAAAATGCAAATATCTTGAAAAGTTATTCAAGAAACATAGCATTGATGTCCTGGTTCTTCAAGAAACACACATCAGGCACCTGCTCAACATGAGAATGTATTATATGTTTTGACTGAACTACTTGCAACAACATCCCAAATATGGCCTGGCATGCTATGTCAGACAAGGCATTGAAGGTTGCACCAAACTCAAGCAAAGCAGTATTGCCAGAGTTTTTATTACAGCTATATGCATAGGAGAGCTAATGATCTCCAATGTCTACAAACCACCAGTGGCCTGACCCACTTCTCTCTCTTAGTCAAAACTCATCCATCAGTCTCGGAGACTTTAAAAGCCAGCACACCAGCTATAATGGCTAAGCAATTGTACAGTGGGCTTCAATAGAGAATGAATTCCTCCTTTTTGATGCCAAAGATCGAGTTACATTTCATTCATCAAGGTGGCAGAGAGACCAATGTTTTGTCTCCAAAGATAGCAAAGGAAACTCAATTGTCAACTCCCGAACCATTCCCTAACAGTCAACACAGGCCCTTAATTATCAACATTGGCATGCAGATTCTTGTCATTATATCAACACTGGAATTATGATGGAATTTCATCAAAGTAGACTGGGAAACTTTCTAAATGTCAATTGACACCAACATCAAGTGGATTCTGGCCTTCAGCAGATTTAAAGGAGTGATTAAAACTGCTGCAAAATGCAGTGACCACAGAATTTGGTCCCATAGCATTGATGGGACCGAAATCAAAGAGGCCAGAAACTCAGAAAATGGCTTCTGGCCACTTCTGACTATGAGGGCATTAACGCGGTGTGCATGCGCTGAAAACCTTCAGAGTGGGTGGATCATGATGTCAAACAGCGTCTAACACTAATTTGGCATCTAATCTGACATTTTGGACCTCACAGGTCCCGTTAATGCCCTCTCTTAATTGCTCCCAGCTGAACATGCATTCAACTGCATTTGGGACCTCCCAATAGTGCTGTTTACAGGAATCACCATTCAACTTTCAGGTGAGGTGTTTCTGACTTTCTTTTGCTACTGCAGTGTTACTGGAAGTACTGTGTTGAGTGTTCTTGCAGGAGTTGACAGATGTTTTTGGATCCACAAATGAGTGGTGCTGGATTCTGACAAGGAGGTCAGAGGAGTTGGAAGGCCTGTCAGGAATGTTATATATTGTTATACTATCTGTAAAGTGCTAGGAACTAACTAGCTAGGAATTAATTGTTACGTGTAAGTGTTCCAAGGGGCCACATTCACGGCTTCACTAGAGAGTCATGTGATGTGTAGCAGCGCACCAGCCTAGGGAAGTCCTATACCAGGCCATTTCTAACTTATGAGAATCAGAAGACAACCAGAAGACATAATAAGAAGAAAGCCTGTTTTCAGTGATGGGCTATAGTTGCAGTTCTTCTTGGGCTTCAGGCTGACAGGGAGATGGAGTATAGGCAGCAGAGAGGGTCTTCAGAGAGCACTTCTCCTCTATACACCTCAGCCAGGAGCAATGTCTGAGGCAGCTATCTTTTGCCAAGGAAAAGGTGACTGAAGTGTGCCATCTCCTGCAACTGGGCCTGCAGCCTCACAGCAGGACAAGAACGGTGATCTGAGTGCCCATGAGGTTAACCGTGGCCCTCAATTTCTATGCCTCAGGATCCTTCCAGACAGGAGAAGGTGACATTTCTAACATTTCAGAGTTCTATATGCATTGCTGCATCAGTGCGGTGACAGAGGCCCTGTAAATTAGGAGACTTCATAGTTTTCTCTCTTTCGAGAGACAAGCAGGAGGAATGAGCATATAGCTTTGCCACACTAGCAGGATTCCCAATGATGCAGGGTGCCATTGCCTGTACGCACAAGTTCCTGGTAGTCTGCTGCTTCCTCCACAATCTTGCTCTCAAGAGGGCTCAGGCCTTGCCACCAGGCCTTCAATGGCCATCTTGGGAGGAAAAGGAAGAGGAGGAGGAAGGGAGGTGGCATCCGTTACCCCTTCGTTCCAGGTGGGCTGTTCATGTGTGGATACTCAGACTCTGGTTTTCCTGACATCCCATCCTCACATCACAGTCACTCCAAAACCTGTTCAGTCCATCTGTTATGTATCATCACATCACACTCTTGGTTAAAATCCTGAAATAAAACTCTTCCATAACAACTTTATCCAACACTTCCAATAATATATACAAAACTGCATTCCCTTAGTGCCAGTCTGCTACTGTCTTTGCCGATGCTAGTGCTCCTACACAGTGCTTTTTAAAAATTCATTCATGGGGTATGGGTGTTGTTAGCTAGGCCAGCATTTACTGCCCATCCCTAATTGCCCTTGAGAAGGTGATGGTGAGCTGCCTTCTTGAACCTCTGCAGTCCTTGGGATGTAGGTACACCAACAGTGCTGTTAGAAAGGGAGTTCCAGGATTTTGACCCAGCGACAGTGAAGGAATGGCGATATAGTTCCAAGTCAAGATGGTGTGTGGCTTGGAGGGGAACTTGCAGGTGGTGGTGTTCCCATGCATCTGCTGCCCTTGTCCTTCTAGGTGGTAGAGGTTGCGGATTTGGAAGGTGCTATCGAAGGAGCCTTGGTGCGTTGTTGCAGTGCATCTTATAGATGATACACACTGCTGCTACGGTCAGTGGCGGAGGGAGTGAATGTTTGTGGATGGGGTACCAATCAAGCGGGATGCATTGTCCTGGATGGTGTCGAGCTTCTTGAGTGTTGTTGGAGCTGCACCCATCCAGGCAAGTGGAGAGTATTCCATCACACTCCTGACTTGTGCCTTGTCGATGGTGGACAGGCTTCGGGGAGTCAGGAGGTGAGATACTCGCCGCTTCTCCAGGTCGTCATCCTTCTAGGTGAACAGGGAGGTTCAAGTGAGCCATGAAAGGGAGGAGGAGATCTGGGGGCTTCCCTCAGGGCACTCTGAGGATGCGTTTTATGGCCCCCCCCGATGGGTTCGGAGGCAGAGGGCCCATAGAATTGCAACGGGAGGCAGGAGGCAGAGGGCCCATCACCTCCCTGTCATGACGCAATTTCGTCAGGGGCAGGATGGGCAAAAGATGGCCTTCCCACCCAGAGACCAATTCAGGCCCTTAAGCTTCCTATTAATGGCACTTATCCAGCGGTGGGGGGCCTCTGCCACACTGGGAGGTCATCTAGTAAAATGAGGCAACCTCCCTGCGGGCTTGCAAATGAGTGCCCTGCTCCATGGTCAATTTGTGGCCCACGGAGGGCCCCCACCAGGAAAACCTACAACTCCCTGAACCACTCTCACCCCTGCACTAAATGCCTAGCCTCCCCCCACCTCGCCGGGGCCTGCCAGTGTGGCCCGGCGACCCCTCCTCACTGACCTTATGTCTGGGCTCTGGTGCTAGGCCTGAGTCCAAGGACTCTAGAGTACCGGCAGTGGCCACCACTCCTGGTGGCACTGCTGAGCTGCTGGCCCTGTGATTGGCCAGCAGCTCTTGAAGGCGGGATCCCAGTCTTTAAAGGGACAGGGTTCCGGCGCTGGGCTGTTAATTGGCAATAAAGAGGGAGAAAATTGATTATGAAAGTAAATTGGCAAGAAATATCAAAACAAACAGCAAGAGCTTCTACAGGTATATAAAAAGAAAGAGAGTAGCTAAAGTGAGCATGGGACCCTTGGAGGATGCGACTGGAGAATTGGTAACAGGGATCAGGGAAATGGCAGATAATTTAAACCAATATTTTGCATCGGTCGTCATGGTGGAGGACACTATAAATATTCCACAGATATCAGACATGCAAGTAGCTAATGGGAGGAAAGATCTTGTAACAGTCTCTATCACAAGGGACAAAGTATTTGACAAACTAATGTGACTAAAGGCAAACAAGTCGCCAGGACCTGATGGCCGACATCCAAGGGTTTTAAAAGAAGTGGCTGCAGAGATAGTGGAGGTATTGGTCGAAATATTCCAGAATTCACTGGATTCCGGGATGGTTCCAGTGGACTGGAACACCGTTAATGTGACGCCCCTGTTCAAGAAGGGAGGGAGACAAAAAGCAGGAAACTATACTCCAGTCAGCCTAACATCGGTTGTTGGAAAAATGCTAGAGTCCATTATTAAGGTAGAAATAGCAGGACATTTAGAAAAGCTTAACACAATCAAACAGAGCCAACACGGTTTTGTGAAAGGGAAATCATGTTTGACAAATTTGCTAGAGTTCTTTGAGGATATGACAAGCAGAGTTGATAAAGGGGAACCAGTAGATGTAGTGTATTTGGATTTCCAGAAGGCATTCGATAAGGTGTCACATAAAAGATTAATGCACAAGATAGGAGGGGGTAATGTATTAGAATGGATTGAGGATTGGTTAACACACAGAAGACAGAGAGTTGGGATTAATGGGTCTTTTTCAATTCGGAAAGACGTAACTAGTGGAGCGCCACAAGGATCAGTCCGAGGGCCTCAATTATTTACTATCTATATTAATGACTTGGAGGAGGGGGCAGAGTGTAATATATCCAAATCTGCTGATGATACAAAAATAGGTGGGAGGGCATGTTGTGATGAGGACATAAGGAATCTGCAAGAGGATATAAATAGGTTGAGTGAGTGGGCAAAAACTTGGCAGATGGAGTTTAATGTAGGAAAGTGTGAGGTCATGCACTTTGGTCGAAAGAATCAAAAGGTAGACTATTATTTAAATGGAGAGATTTCAAAAAAGTGCAGCACAGAGGGATCTTGTGTTCTTGTGCATGAAACACTAAAAGTTAGCATGCAGGCGCAGCAAGTAATTAAGAAGGCAAATGGAATTTTGGCTTTTATTGCTAGGGGGTTGGAGTTTAAAAATAGGGAAGTCTTGTTACAACTGTACAGGGTGTTGGTGAGGCTACACCTGGAGTACTGTGTACAGTTTTGGTCCCTGTATTTAAGAAAGGATATGCTGGCATTGGAGGCAGTTCACAAGAGATTGACTAGGCTGATTCCTGGGATGAAGGGGTTGACTTATCAAGAACGGCTAAACAGGTTAGGCCTTTATTCATTAGAGTTTATAAGAATGAGGGGTGATCTTATTGAAAGGTACAAGATTCTGAGGGGGTTTGACAGGGTAGATGTTGAGAAGATGTGTCCACTACTGGGGGAATCTTGAACTAGGGGACATAGTTACAGAATAAGGGGACACTCATTTGAAACTGAGACGCGAAGGAATTTCTTCTCTCAGAGGGTAGTGAATGTCTGGAATTCTCTACCCCCAGAGAGTTGTGGAGGCTAGATCACTGAAAGTATTTAAAGAGGAGGAAGATAGATTTTTGAGATATCGGGGAGTTGAGGGCTATGAGGAGCTGGCACAAAAGAGGAGTTGAGGTCTCGGGCAGATCAGCCATGATCTTATTGAATGGCGGGGCAGGCTTGCGGGGCCGAATGGCCTACACCTGTTCCTATTTCATATGTTCTTATGGTGCTGTAGAATTGTGCTGGGGGGCTCGAGGTGGCCGAGGCTGCCTTTTCAGCCCGGTGCCGGCAGCCCTGCCATAGGCAAAAAATTTAGCCCTGATTGGGGACAGCGGCTCCTCAGCCCCTCCGCCAGTAACTCTAGCTCCAGCAGCTGCAATGACTGAGGAGGCTCCTGCACATGTGCAGGAACTCCTCAGCCACCCAGGGCCCACCAGGCCTCAGGCAGCCAGAGGACGGCAATCAAGGTCATCTCAGGCCACGGGGCAGCGTGTTCAGCAGCCTGCCTTCACCTCAGCTGCCAGTACAGGTGGAGCACTCCGTAAATGTTCACGGAAGCGCGTGAAGAAGAGCACCTAGATGCACTTGAGTTTTCATGGGTGTGTGCAACTTGGTCTTGTTATTGAGTAGTGTGAACGCTTAAATAAAGGAAAGTCACTTTCATTGTTGAGAATCTTTCATGCTTTCCCTGATGCCCTGTCATATGCCTCCTTCACCCTTTCTCCCTCAATGGGCTGCCAATATCATGCAGGCCGCAAATGGGCACCTTCTCAGCTCTATGAGTGTGCCTGGTGAGTCTGAGCGCAAGGCACAGAAGTGCAATAGGAAAGAGGCGACATGTGGAATACAGTGAGGTGAGTCTTTATTGAGTTCACTTGGAACCGGCATCAAGGTGGCAGGAACCAGTTATGTATGAGATTATCCTGAGCCTCTCTTGCGTGTCTGTCAATGACCCTTGCTTCTGGTCCAAGGGGTTCATCACCCTGCGCTGATTGCTTGGCATCCTCCTCCACGTCCTCCTCGTCGGATGAAGAACGGCATTTAATCTTGTCCTCTTGGTGCAACGACTCCAGCCACCTCCACCAGATTGATTGAGGCACTGGAATTTCATCTTCAGCAGCCCAATGGCCTGCTCGATAGTCGCTCTGGTAGACACTTTGCTGTAGTGCGAGGGATCCTTGCAGGCGTGAATAGCCATGTCTTCAACGAGAAGCCCTTAACCCCGAGAACCCTTTTTTGAATGTGAATGGGGGGCTGGATAATCTGTGGCACCTGGAACTGCTGAAATGAGTAAGTGTCGTGACTCCTTCCCGGGAAGCAGGCACACACCTGCAGGATGTGCTTTCAGTGGTCACAGACCAGAACGTTGATGTAATGGAAGCCCTTCCTGTTGATGAAGGTCACTGGCTGCTCCGTGGGAGCCTTGATGGCCACATGTGTGTAGTCGATGACACCTGACACCTGGGGGAATCCAGTGATGGCTCGGAAGGTGATAGCCCTCTCCGCCTGGCTGTCAGGGTCAGGTCAGTCGGGCACATAGTCGCTGGCCCTCTTGAACAAGGCATTTGTAACCTCCTCAATGCTTTGCTGAGCTGTTGCCTAAGAGACTCCACACATGTCCCCAGTGGATCCCTGGAAAGAGCCAGAGGTGTAAAAGTTGAGTGCCATGGTGATCTTCAGGGCCACGGGCATTGGATGTCCACCAAAGCTCATCATGCAGTATGGCGCATAAATTGGTGACGGCCTCCCTGGAGCATCGTAGTCTTCGTTGACACTGCTGCTCGGACATTTGGAAGTAGTTGAGGTGAATCAGGTTCACTCTCTGTTATAGGTAGGCCCTTCTTGGCACCACCAGCTGCTGTTGCTCCCCTAGTCGATCTTCAGCTTGCCTAACCACTGCCTGGCCCTGCCTCCCACTGAGCCTCTACTGCATGGCACTGGGGTCTACAAAGACCAAGTGTATGAGACCCATTCCAGCTGGTCGCTCCCCGTCCTCTGCATTGCCCCTGGAGAGAGGACCGTGCCTTTGGAACCATCCCCTTTCCATTCCCCTCTGAACATAAGCTAATGCCCCTCAGTGCCCATCCTTTCAGAGAGCCCACCACCCGAGATGAAGCTCACCTTTGCCATTAGGGCTGCAACCCCTCTGCTTATACCCTTTCCATGAGTACTGCAACCCCTCGGCACACCCCCTTGCTGTGAGGGCTGCACTGATGTTGGTCAATGGCTGCTGCTCCCCCTGTTCACCTACCAGCTTTTGTCCAACGCTCCCCATGGCTGCTTTCTTGGGGCAGCACTGAGGCCTTGCTTCGGTAGCACCACCATTAACTGGGTGGGAATCAGAAGGTACCTCAGAGTGAGGTCCATGCAAATACATATTAAGTACCTGCTCAGCAACTCAAATTGCAGTTCTGCCATATTGTAGTGTCAAACCCCGCCTTGGACCTTTCGCGCCACTGACAAAATCTAGAACCGACATCACGACATTGGGATTCCAGGCAAGTGCGTCCCTTCCCGATTTTTCGTTCCCCCTATCCGATTCCCAACCTGCCCTTTCTGGCTGCATAAAATTCAATCCTATGAGTCACTGGGCATGAGTGGGCTGCAGCCAGGCCAGGGGTAAAGAATGGTTCATGTGCAAACTCACTGGAGGGCGGGGTAACAGACGGGTCCTGCCACAGGGACCTCAGATAAGAACCTCGATGGGGTGGTACACAGAAGAGCACTGAATGGGCATACCCGTCAAGATGCTGGGTACATTGACTGGCCTGTCCAACAATGTCTTGTCATGGCAAGGAGCATGGTGATGTCCGGCTCCAACTTGGCAGAGAATATCGCACAGAGCTTGCCCTCTCCATGGCTTCTGCTCCATATCTCTATCGTGTTGCTGATCCAGAGGCACTGCAACTGCAGTTCCTATACCTGTTACAGCCTTTGTGTGGACAGGTCTCCAAATCCTCTGTCTTCCCTGTGAGGATACAGCAACACTCCCTGCCAAATTCAGCAACGCAACACACCACCCTCAAAAAACACTCCACAGAACTTCCAGGGACTTTGCAATAACAGAAACTATTCTAAATTACCTTATCTGCAAGTTGGGTGCCTGGGCCTTTAAATAACTCTAGTACTGGGACCCACTTGTGCCTTGAAGGCATGTTTTTTGGTGAGCGACAAGTGAATATGTTGAATAGACCTGCATGGTCCAAGGTTGCAATTAGAGCACCAAATCAGACAGAAGCACTGAGTGACGTAGTGATAGCACCAGTTCAGCGGCTTCCAGCGCACACTAGGGATGCTGACATGAGTGCTCTTCCCAGCATGGGGTTTCAGGCGGGCCATGCCAGAAGCAGCTGAAGGAACATTGCGTCCCATTCGGAGGGCCTCCAGTTTCCATAGCGCCATCTTCTGTGACACTATGGATTCGAATTTCACACCCAAAGGGCGGAATTTTATTGGCCCCTAGGTGGTAGGAACAGAAGCGGGGGGGACTGGTAAAATGCCGGGGAGCTGGGTCAGGGCAGCTCACCGACAGTCCCGCTGACGGGGAAGTTTCCCAGTGGCGGGAATGGCTGTGACTCAGCAGCATGGAAGGCCTGCCCACCATCCTTACTTGGCCGATCCCCTGTCTGCCAGCTTTTAATAGCCTGTTCCTGGCAATATTTCAGGGGAAGTCCTGCCTCCTGCCCAGGCGGACTGGCGACCCAGAAACCACCCCGATGACGGGATCCACTGCTTTGGCAAAATCTCGCCCAAAATATTTTAATGTTGCATTCTTGGCTCTGCAATTCTCTAAATGTTTAGTCCTTTGATAATCTTGGTGATAGTGATTACACATAAGCTAGTGCAACGTAAAAGTACATTCCTCAAACAAAAGCTTCATAAAAGGATTGCATTACATAGAATTTACAGCACAGAAAGAGGCCAAATATTTCAACTGGTCTGTGTCAATGTTTATGCTTCTCAGAAACCTCCGCGTTCATCTAATCCTATCTGGAGATCCGTCTGTCCCTTTCTCCCTCATGTAATTACCTTCCTTCCTCTTAAAGGCTTCTAACCAGTGTCAACTTTGAATTGAAATAAGCTTTTCCATAAATAGTTTCTTACCCATCTTCAAATCCTGATGGGATGGTAAACCTCAATGACACAGTACGTACTGAGGATGATAATATATCTGTGAAAAAGAAGAGGCAGGACAAGTGTGGTTTATCATATGGTATAAATTAAAATAGATGTTCCCTTAGGGTTTTTTTGCAATGGATCTACATTGTATTTATATAAGCAGAGGTTAACATGCAAACATAGATACCTTCGTCAGAAAATGAGCAGTGTGGGCACTGACGCCAAAAACTGAAAGGCAGCATTGTAAAATATAGCCTATAATATAACATTTCTAGCCTTTCCGAATTATGAAAATGAAATTTAAAATTATTAGATCTCGGTTTAAACCAAACTATAAAACAAATGCCAGCAGATCATCCTTGAAATAGATGTTTTAGAAAATGTGTAATGTTGTAATAATTATTTAATTATACTGAGTGGAGTTGGTGCAATATATGACTACTCTAATTTATCATATCTTTCAGAAGTGAAAAATGACAGAGTAATCCAACTAGCAGCTAACTAGAATGAACACAGGGGATTTGTCTTCTACCCTCAGATAAAACACAGTTACACAGACAAGGAAATGTGAGTATCTGCTTTGTAAATCTATATATATTATATCAGAACAAGGCATTCATATTTGGTTAAAGAACTACCCAGCTTGAGTATTTAAGAATTTAAGATATTAGACCCATTAGTTCTGATTATTGGAATTCATTTCATATAAGAGATTAATTATTTTACTCCAAAATTTTATTGTACTTAGAATTTTTTTAATAAAGCATTTTTGTCCTGTTTTGTGAAGTTGCTTTGCAGCATGTGGAATATTTATGAACTTTTCTTTCGGGTTTGCAGAAATTAAATTCATTTAAAGTAATTTTAAAAATTATCAATCCAAAACTAAAACAGGAAATGATGCATTTGGCCAAAAGCAAAAAATCAATTATGACTTCACCTTTTACAGGTATTCAAAATATCAGAAACCACAATTTCTTAGATTGATGCCTGACTCATAAATGTTGGCACACAAAATCATTGGCACAGAGCAACATTAATATTTTCTATTGTGGTGACTACACTTATAGTAATAGATAGCTGGCAGCGAGTGACGAACAAGCTAATAATTTGTCTGAGTTGCTCTGCTGATTATGCAAATGACAGAAATGATACAGAAGCAGTTCATGATTGGCAGTGGACGCCAAAGATTGAAATATTGCCTTCAGCTGTGCCATAAGTTTGATAGTTTAAAAAAGCTCTTGTTAGACCGCAGGATCCAATTTTAGTCACCATTATGCTCAGAAAATAAATGCAGACATGGCATAACACAGCACAATATTTGAGGGAGATCAGTCCCAACCGAGCTTTGCCCATTATGTGGCCAGTTGAAGTTTGTGGTTAGCATTGGGGTGGTTGGCAGAATCTCTCATCCGAAACAAGTGGGTACCTATTTTTTAAATAAAGGAATGGTCCTGCTTGCAGTTCCCCAATGTGTGGGCATGCAGAACATCCAGTGTAAGTCACACCCCGGAAACCAGGGGCTGGTTGGGGGTCATGGCAGGTGGGGCCCGTAAAATACTTGTGGGAGAGGCCTGCCACGACCTCTGATGCCAAGAAGGCCCCGCCGCATTTTACTGGTGGCAGCGAGGTCTTGGTGCAGCCTGTGGGATCTTCATTTGCCTACTCAAACTTATTCAAAAGAATGTTAATGAACTTACCTGGCGGCTATCCCACGCCAATATTGCGTTCGGTGTCCAGAGGTCCTGTGTCTTCTGAACCCCATTTGGGGATTCAAGGCGAGACACTGGTGGGGAGGAGGGGGGGGAGGAGTAAAATGATCAGAGTGTGGGGGGGTGGTGGTAGCTGTGGGGATGGTGGGAAGGAGTTGAAAGGCAAATGTGACGAGGTTGGGGGGGAAAGTTCAGGTTGGGAATAAAATAGACCAATAAAAAAAAAACACTGGTGGTGGGGTGGTGGGGGGGGGGGGGGTGTGGGGGGTGGTTTGGGAAAGGGCCTGCAGCTTTTAATAATTTTTAAAAGAAAATGAGCAATAATATACCTTTAAAAATTCAAATTTTTGCTAAAGGCTTGAAGCTCTTTAAAAATGGTGCAGGAGCCTGTGCGGTGGCGCCGGATGCCATTGCCAGGGACGGACGGCTGCCCCCTCTACTTCATTGAACCTGCTCCCTCACACCCCTGCACAGAGAAAATTACCTGCACCCCTCTCCCCACTAGTGTTTTGCCTCAGCGTGGATCCGAAGGCACAGGAGCGCCAGCCACCGGCACCAATATTGCACCGGGGCAGACAGCAGGAGTGGGAAGGTAATTTATTCCTTTATTTAGATTAATTTACATATTTATATTTGGCTCCTTTTGCCGAGCGGCAGGGTGGGGTGGGGGGAGCCGCCACGAGGCCTCGTCACCGGCGGCAATATCAGGCTGGGCCTTCCCAACATCGAGGCCCATGACGGGCCTCTGCTGGAGGCATTTACCGGCCTTCCCCAGCCGTGACCCCCGACGTTGGGGGGGTCTGTAAAATTCAGCCCATAATATGATGTGGATGATGGTGTAATAAAGATATTAGTGATGTAGAAGCAGAAGGATCTGAAGTTCATGTTGTCATATGACTTGCATTAAAGTCACAGAATTTTAAAAAAATATTAGCAGAATAAAGGAAAATATGCTCACTATAGTATAAAGGGCAAACCTCTAGGTACCCATCTGTATAAAGTTACATACCGAGGGAAAGTACTGCAATAGTGGCAAAACGATTTTGTTTTGTTATTCCCCAGTGTCAGTTTTTTTTGAAATTCTGATTGTCTAATTTTGTTCTCATAGAATCAGAGAATAGTTACAGAACAGAAGGAGGCCATTTGGCCTGTGGTATCTGTGCCGGCTAGAGCACCTCAGCTGATTCTATTCACCCGCCTTTTCCCCGTAGCCCTGCAAATTTTTCACTCCATTGATTTTTTATATCTGTTCAGGTTGGATACAAATCAGATTTTCTATCAAGATAGCAAATATTTCAAGTTTATCACATCTTTAATTGTGGCGATTATAAACATTAACATTTACCGTGCAGAATAAATCCACTATAATTTTTTCTAAGAATAAATATAAAAATATATTGCATGTTGCTACATTTACATTGCTTCTTCTATTGGAGCAGTCCTGGTTATAAATAAGTAAGAATATTTTGGCAGAATGAACAGGGAAAGGCAATATATAACTAATGGCACATTTCTAAAGAGTGTGCAGAAACAGAGGGACCTGAGGATGCATGTGCATTGATCTTTGAAGGTGGCAGGATATATTGAGAGAGTGGTTAGTAAAGCATATGGGATCTTGGGCTTCATAAATAGAGGCATTGAGTACAAAATCAGGGAAGTTACGCTGAGCCTTTATAAAGCTCTGGTTAGGCCACAACTAGAGTATTGCATCTAGTTCTGGTCACCGCACTTTAGGAAGGATGTGAGGGTCCTTGAGAGAGTGCAGAGGAGATTTACCAGAATGGTTCCAGGGATGGAGAATTTTAGTTATAAGGTTAGGTTGGAAAAGCTGGGCTTGTTCTCCTTAGAACAAAGGAGATTGAGGGGACAGTAAATAGAAGTGTACAAGATTATGACAGGCTTAGATAAGTCAGAAAGAAAAAACTGTTCCCAATAACAAATGGTACGAGAACTAGGGGCACAGATTGAAGGTTTTGGGCAAAAGATGCGGGGGGAATATGAGGAGGCACTTATTAACGCAACGGGTGCTAATGACCTGGAACTCACTTCCCACAAGGGTGGTGGAAGCGGAGATGATCAATGACTTCAAGAGGAGGTTGGATGGTGACCTGAGAGGAATAGACTTGCAGGGCTATGGGGATCGAGCCGAAGAGTGGGATTGGCTGCATAGCTCCGTGAAGAACCAGCATGGACTCAATGGGCTGAATGGTCTCCTTCTGTGCCCTAAATGACTCTATGACATGAGAAGGGATTTTATATTAAATATTACAGTGGCAGCACAAGCTTTAAACTGGGGCAGATCATTTTGGTTATCATCCCAGCATCAACAGTGATGATCTAAGTCTCCATCAGTGATGTTTAATTTTGCACTTTAAGAAATTATCAGGAAAACTTAAGTTTAAAATCAGCTACCATGCACAGTTTACTTACAATTATCCCAAAATATGTATGAGGTAAATTAATTTCTGTTTTATCATTGTTGTCAATTATAAAAGATATGCCAAATAAAACTGATCATAATTTCTTTGAAAAGAAAGTATCAGTTCATTCTCCTTATGGCTTTTTGGATTTGAGTGCTGGGTCTATATTAGTGCAGAGTTTACACTATGCTTATACATATATAGTAATAGCATTAAGCTTACATCTGCTACAGTAAGTTTAATTTTTATTAATAAGAACGTATGGTACATCTACCTGCATTCTACCAGAGAAAAGATACAACTGTGGTGACAGTTATGTGATGCTATATAACTTGAACTCCCACATCGCTTGCTCCTTACTCTGATTTTGCTGTGGTCATGTTGCCTCTGCTGTGCTCAGTGGATTTACCACAAGTATTAAAAGTATTAAAAAAAAAACTGTTGATCATATAATTATAACAAATACCAAACGTCTGTTAGTGGCTTTAAGGCAATAATTTAACCTTCAACAGCCACAGGCATTGATAAATCATGTGAACTTCACTCTCAGTTTATAACACATTGAAGTGCTCCTTTATAATTCACTGGCAGCCCTCTACTATGATATATGTACATCTTCTACTTTGTCAGTCGTTTTTCTGTTCCTCCCATCGTGTGCAGCAAACTTCAATCAAAAAGATGACTAGGTTAACTTGATCCTTGGTTGTTGGGATGTGTTCAGCAGTGATTGACTCACACTGTTATTTTCTAGTCCTTTGGTGTGGCATCTCAATTTCAACAACAACTTGCATCTATGTAGTACCTTTAAAGGACTTTTTGAAATAATCTAAGTACTTTAGCATTAAATTTTATTGGGAAGGTCCCAAGATGATAAAATTCTCCTAAGGGAAAACATTTGAGAAATATTAGACTCAATTGAAAGTTTGCATACAGTATTTTAACAGCAATTTGGGGACAGGCTGGGAGTCAGGAAGACTGGCAAAACCTCCTGGAGGGATGCCCACCATATTGCCTTGCCATATTGCCAGCAGCGGGGGGACACACTGCAGTGGGCTCCTGGGGGTGTGTCCTCCTTTTTGGATACTTTTTAGCCCAAGGAGAAGGACCCATGATGGCAATGGACAACCCTGCAGTAATGGCGCCACCTGTCCTCAACAACCACCTCTCCCCCCTTGTCGGGGCCTGCCTGACTGGCCCCAGATACCACTTATGTGACTTTGAGGGCACACAGCCATCCATGCTCCCTCATCCTTCGGGTGCAGCCCCAGCAATGGCCATCTCTCCCAGTGGCGTTGCTGAGCTGCCAGCTGCTGATTGGGCCAGCCGCTCTTGGGGCTGTCCTTAATTTGGATGGCAGCCCTGGCAGCAGCCACTTAATTGGCTGCCGCTGGTAAAATGCAGCCCCGGATCCCGCCGCCAGCTGAAGCAGAATTACGGCCAATGATTCTGTAGTGAAATGAAACAGAAAATGCTGGAAGTACTCAGCAGGCTTGGCAGCATCTGTCCAGAGAGAAACACAGTTAATGTTTCAGGTCGTGACCTTTCATCATTCTGCAGTGAATGTTGCAGTAGTTTTGTGAATGGTTTGAATATCCCACATGGGGGAAAAAGGACAGGGAAAGCAGAAATTAAGAAGTAGCAGGAGAGGAATTAGAGAAAGGGATGATTTTATGAGCTGCAGGCTCTCCATGACATTTATAAGTAGCAATGCAATTGATTGTAAAGCACATTAACGTACAAACTCGCATGTTATTTTTTGGTTTTCAACACTCTGTAGATTAATAAACCAAATACATCAAGGAGCTCTCTGAAAAATAAGGGCAATGTTTGAGTAATGTTTCCTTTCATTTACTAGCATATTCAGACCTGTAGGTACAGACAATCAAATACTGAGACCATGCGAATTGAAACACAAATGTAGACTATAGCGTTAGACTGAAATCCTAGAATTTAACTCAATTCCATTATTAAATTAATCATAGATGAGTGAGAAATGTGACAGTTTTCTATTCTTGGAAGTTCTATTTGTGGTTCGTCACCTCCCTGTTGAGGTTAAATATGCATTAAATATCATGTAATTTTATGAAATCTTCAGAAAAGGCAATCACTCTAGCCAGGAATGTAACATACTGGACTGTGGATATGCCTGCAGTTTAAGAGTTAAACAAATTATGACAAGTAAGTAATAGTTGCAGATTTTACAAGGCCTATTAGAAAGAACTGGCTCAATGAGGCAAATGGACTTTTCCTGGTCTTCTGCTCTAATGGCTTAAATGCATTTTGTTACTTATCACTTTAGATGTGCTTCATGAAGTGACAGCTTGACTCACTTAGTAGTCCTCTTTCCTCTGAGTTGGCAGGTTGTGGGTTCAAACACCACTCCAGGATTTGAACATATGATCTTGCCTAGCATGTTGTTGCAGTACTGATGGGAGTTGCAGCATTTCTCGAGATGCTGTCCTTCAGCTAAGATGTTAAAATCAGAGACTCTGTCTGTTGGATGCTAACCATCCTATGGCACTATTAAAAGAAAGGGATGGGAATTCTTGGGCAGAATTTCAGGGTCAGGATCCCAATGTCACATTCATTTCCGGGCCCCACCATATTGGCAATGGGCACGTGTTGCAATTTTAATTGGAAAACCAATTAATTGGCCCAGAGTCACGTTCACCGCCCAATTAGCAACGGCAGACGTGGGAAGGACACGGGACACAGGGAGCATCCAGCCTGATTTAAAGAGCGAGCAGCAGCAATTGCTGTAGTTGCCATTTGTGGCCATGATGGAAAGAAAAGCTGAGCTGAGGGCAGTGGGTAGGGAGAGCCCCCATGTCTGGCCAGCGCTCCCCATCTCCCCAACCCCCACCTCCATTTTTCTGACGCCTCACTTGAGGTGCTGCTGGAGGCAGCACAGAGAAACTTCCTGTTCCCTGCCAGCGGCATGAGAAAGCCTGCAAGGCTTACCAAGAAGGCATGGCTGGAGGTGGCTCCTGAGGTCAGCAGCAGAGGAGGAACAGGGTCCAGTGCAGGAAACATATCAATGACCTGCTTAGGTCTGGCAAGGTGAGTTCAAAGATCGAACCAGATGGCATGCCTCCTGGTGAGCAAAAGTGAGAGGCATCCTGAGGGCACATAGCGTTCTCTTAACCATAGGAGAGAGGTGTGCATGGCAACATTGATGATCCATAACCATAGTCTATTATCTGAGTGCTATTAAACAGTAGGCTATGGGGAAGTCTGCAACATCCTATGTGAATGAAAAGCTGCAAGTGGTGAGAGAGAGAGAGAGAGAGAGAGAGAGAGAGAGAGAGAGAGAGACAATGTCCTAACGGCATCTTTCTTCACCTTGTGGACCAAACAGGAGATTATAGGTCAGCAGAATGAGGGTGATAATCGAGCAAACATTGTGCAGGATGGTATATGGGCAGTATAACATGAATGAGCTGAAATTTACAAAGGGTGGAGGATGGAAGGCCGGCTAGGAGAGTATTAGAATAGTTAAGATGAGGGCAGACAAAGGCAAGGATGATATTGTCAGCAGCAGATGCACTGAGGTAAGGGAAGATGCATGGGATGTTGCCGAGATGAAAATTGGCAGACTTTTGTAATGGAAAGAATATGGACTCAGAAACTGAGCTCAGAGTCGAATAAGATGCTGAGCATGTAGACAATCTGCTTCCACCCGAGGCAGTGGCCAGGAATGTAGTGGAATCAATATAAAAAGTAAGGAATTTGTGGAAGGGTCGAAAACAATGATTTTGACCGTCCCAATTGTCAAGCAGGCCCCCACCTGTCAAGAATGAGGCATATTAATTTTGACATATGAACATTGATTTTAAACTGTTGCTGGAATGAAGAAAGGACTTGTAAAAATCACCAGACACTTGGCTGGAAGGACATTTGCATACTAACAGACTGTGATTGTGGAGACAAAGGGCTATCCCCTGGTCCACTTAACCCACAATGGATTTTGATTACCAGACATTGAAGGTGTAAGGAAGAGCATTCCAGAGACTGCTAAGCTGATACAATCCACAAATGCCAGGATTGGTTAAACCAGCAGGTCACATGACAAACTGGCTGGTCCAGGGTTTTTTGAACTAGGCACAGAGAATTTGAATGGAGAAAGACTGTTTGCTCCTGAACTGAGAAGACCTCTCCTGTCTGTTCTTATCTCTTTCTCACGGAACTTCAAATCCACTGAAGACATGTGAACCTCAACAGAGAAAAGTCTCCTACATCGAACAAGGTTTAAGAAGAATACTGGGCCCCAACGAAAAGCAAGACCTACCTACAATCAAGGACTCTAACGCAAGTTCTAAGAACAGTAACCAAAACCATCTTCAGATATTGCCTCAAACTTTTCCACTTTATTTCTTCTGCTCTTTTCTGTCTCTATCTGCATGTGTGTAGCATGCGTGTGCATGCTGGCATGGACACATCACGTATGCGTAGGCGTTAATCGAATTAGAGTTTAAGTTTAATAAATTTCAACTTTTCTTCTTGAAACCTAGGAAAACCTGTTTGGTTGGTTTCGTTGCCTCACAATTGGAAAGCAGTGATCAAGGATTCACCAAGGGGGAGTTAAAAACATGGCATGTTTAAAATTAAACTCTGTTGTGATATGACCAGGTGAAGCCTGAGAGGGAACCATCGACCCCCCCTTCTCTCCTGGTCATAACAGAAATTTGGGGGTTTGTCTGGGAT
Source organism: Heterodontus francisci (assembly GCF_036365525.1). NCBI lineage: Eukaryota > Metazoa > Chordata > Chondrichthyes > Heterodontiformes > Heterodontidae > Heterodontus > Heterodontus francisci. Next base: position 74,971,025 of record NC_090372.1, read on the forward strand.
TTGACCCACAGACAAACGAGAAATTGGAAGTGGGAAGCCAAATTGTTCCCAATCAAAAAAGAGCAAGATTTCAATACAGGTTTTCTTGTGGTTGTGTGTGCTAGGGTACTAACATGTCTGCAACTGAAGCTAGTAGCTCCCCAAGCCAGGGTGAATTAACTTGGGATAAGTTAAAAGCACTGTCTATGGAGAAGTTGAGAAAAATGGCTGAGCAGTGTGGGATCACTGTACGTGGCAAGGTTAGGACGTCTGAACTCCTAAGACTAGTGGCCAAACATTTTTCCCTTGAATCTGGAGAAGCAGAAGCAGGGTTAGAAGTAAACCCTGACAGGGTATTGTTAGCAAAGATACAATTGGAACAGAGGAAACTTGAATTAGAGGAGAAAGAAAGAGAGAGACAGGAGAAAGAAAGAGAGAGCCTTCCAGAAGGAATGTGATGAGAAAGAGAGGGAGGAGAGAGAAAGAGAAAGAACCTTCCAGAAAGAATGCAAAGAGAGAGAGCTGAAGTGGCTTGAGTTAACTGGGGGGCAACAGAATAACCCCAGGGAAAGCATGGCCAATATGGAGGAGCGTAATTAAGGACTGGCTACAGAATTGTTAAAACTATCTCAACTAATCTCAAAATTCAATGAGGAAGATGTGGAAGTGTTTTTTGTCTTTTGAGAAACTGGCAAGGCAACTAAAATGGCCAGCTGAGACCTGGCCTGTTTTATTACAAAGCAAACTAACCAGAAAAACCCATGAGGTTTATTCCCTGTTGCCAAATGAGAGTTCATCAGATTATGAACTGACAAAAAATGCTATCCTCGGGGCATTTGAATTAGTACCTGAAGCCTATTGCCAAAAGTTTAGAACCCTCAAAAAGGAAGCCGATCAAACTTATTTGGAGTTTGAAAGAAGTAAGCAGCTGGCCTTTGACCAGTGGCTGAGGGCTCTTAAGTACAGCTCAGCTATGAGAATCTCAGAGAAGTAATTCTGTTAGAGGAATTTAAAAACTCTCTCCCACTCTCCATAAAGACCCATGTAAAGGAGCAGCGGGTTCAGAGAGCCGGGCAAGCCGCCGTTCTGGCTGATGAGTTTGCTTTAATTTATAAGTCAGTTTCCCAAGGGAAAACCCTTCCTTGTCACTCCCACAAATCCGAAAAGGACAAAGGGTGGGAAGATGATAGGAGCTCAAGCAGCCCTGGGAGAGAAAGAAAAGCAGGAGACACAGGGGGTCCTCCTCTAGCCAAAAGGGAAGGTGTTGTGAGCAGGCATGAGACCCGGAGACTTGTGTGCTTCCATTATAATAAGACAGGTCATCTAAAAGCTCACTGCTGGAAATTAAAGGAAAAACCTGGAGGGTTAGTCAGGGCACACTTGCTCAGTGAAGAAGGAATCCTGGAGCAAGCTGTAGCTTTAACTGCAGTAGGATTACAAACCAGGAAACTTACTACTGCAAGTGCAGGAAAAGTTAATAGGATTCCTGAAGGTTATCAGGGTTTTGTGTCTGATGGGAAAGTAACCCCATACCCCTCGATTGGGGCAAGCAAGCCCATGGTAATTCTCAGGGACACAGGGGCCACTAGATCCCTTTTACTGGGAAAAGGCCTGACCCTTCCCCAAGAGAGTGCAATGAACACCAGAATGGTGGTGAATGGTATTGGAGGGCAGTGTATGCCCGTACTTGTACACTGGTTGCACCTGGAGTGCGACCTAGTTTCAGGACAGGTGACCGTAGGGATTGTCTCTGTGGACAGGGTTGACCTGCTCCTAGGTAATGATCTGGCAGGGGTGAAGGTGGTAGCCCCCCCAGTAGTGAAAGAAAGACTGCAGAGGATCAGAGAGACAGGGCAGTGGCAGGAGACGGTCCCCTGCAGTTTCCCTGCATGTGTAGTGGATCAGGCCATGATCAAACCAGCTCCCCCAGAGGAGACTGAATTGGCCCTGCAGGAAGATGGCCAAGAGGTCTGTCTATCTGAGACTTTCTTTGGAAAGTTAGGAGCCCCAGGGAATTAATTAAATGGATTTTCCTGAGCTGAAGCTCAGCGAGTTGACCCAGTATTGTGAGAGTTAGCACAGGCTGCCCAGTCTGAAAGTGAAGCAGAGGGAGTCCCTGATTATTACTACTTCAAGAATGAGGAGTAAATGGAGTTCTCCTCACAGACCTGCGAGCAAGGAGTGGACAGTAGTTCACCAGTTAGTGGTGCCGCAGAGGTACCAGGGAGAAATATTAAGAATGGCCCACGAGACTACAGTGGCTGTACAGGCCAGTATATGAAAGACCAAAGCCTGCATAAGACAGCAGTTTGACTGGCCAAAACTCCACAAAGATGTGGTGGAGTACTGCAGGAGTTTCCACATGTGCCAGGTTGAGGGGAAACCCCAACCTACAGTGAAACCTGCACCCTTAAGTCCTGTACCGGTGTTAAGAGGATCCTCCAGCAGAGGGCTGGTGAACTGTAAGGGACCCCTGTGGAGAACAAAAGGGGACAGGCAGGCACAAGACTGGAAAACGTTTAGAAAGAGAAGGGGAAAAGCGACCAAGAGGACAGGTTAAAGGAGGCCCGGGAGGAATCCCAGATCAAAATCCCTACTGTCCGGTCAGCCAAACCTGAAAAATTTGAAAAGTTAGACCCCACCTCCTCCTATGTAAATGCAGGCACTAGAAGCACCCCAGAAGAGTTGCTGACAGCATTTATAGGAACCTGCAGAGACAAAGAAAGACCTCTAGGGGGCAGAGAAACTGTGAGGGTGATGCCTCACCCAGTCAAAGTGCCACAGGGGCGTGCAGAAGAGTCTGCACAAATGCCTGCAGGCAGGAGTGTCCCAGAGGACAAAGGGGAGATTAGCAAATAATCCTCCTCCACAGTCAGAAAAAAGAGAACCACCCATTCCCTTAAAGTCAAAAGCCTTTGCATGACTTAAAAAAGCACTGAAAGAGAGTTCAAGATAGACCCGCCCACTACTGACTCTCCTGAGAAAAAAAATTCCAATTTAGGGCTAATAAATCTAAACCTGCACCGCTCCCCCCTGCTCCCCACCCCCCCCCCACTTTTCAGACCTCAATGGGAACAAAGAAACTAGAGAGCCATTGAAATGGGCAAACAGGGGAAAACCTCCCAAAGAACCACATGTTTATTGGGATGCCAAAGAAGGGGTAGTTAAAGGAGCACTGGCACCAAGAAAAGACAGGCTGTAATAAGTTTTAGGATTTATGAATGAATGTGAATGAATAAGAGAGAGAAACCTATGCATTTTTCCTGTATCTTATATTGTCTCTCTCGACCCTTTTTAATTAAATGCGGTTTTCTCAAATCGCATTTCATTCCACTAGGTGGGGAGGTGTCATGCAGGCCCCCACCTGTCAAGAATGAGACATATTAATTTTGTCATATGAACATTGATTTTAAACTGTAGCTGGAGTGAAGAAAGGACTTGTTAAAAAATCACCAGACACTTGGCTGAAAGGACATTTGCATACTAACAGACAGTGCTTGTGGAGACAAAGGGCTACTCTCTGGTCCACTTAACCCACAATGGATTCTGATCACCAGACATTGAAGGTGTAAGGAAGAGCATTCCAGAAACTACTAAGATGATACAATCCACAAATGCCAGGACTGGTTAAGCCAGCAGATCACATGACAAACTGGCTGATCCAGGGTTTTTTGAACTAGGCACAGAAAGTTGGAACAGAGAAAGACTGTTTCCTCCTGAACTGAGAAGACCTCTCCTGTCTGCTCTCATCTTTTTCTCACAGAACGCCAAATCCACTGAAGACACGTAAACCTCAACAGAAAAAAGTCTCCTACATCAAACAAGGTTTAAGAAAAATACTGGGCCCCAACAAAAAGCAAGACCTATCTACAATCAAGGACTCTACAGCGAGCTCTAAGAACAGTAACCAAAACCATCTTCAGATATTGCCTCAAACTTTTCCACTTTATTTCTTTTGCTCTTTTCTGTCTCTATCTGCATGTGTGTATCTTGTGTGCATATTAGCGTGGGCGCGTTGCATATGCGTAGGCATTAACCGAATTAGAGTTTAAGTTTAATAAATTTCAACTTTTCTTCTTGAAACCTAAGAAAACCTGTTTGGCTGGTTTCTTTGCCTTACAATTGGAAAGCAGTGAACAAGGATTTACCAAGGGGGAGTTAAAAGCACAGTATGTTTAAAATTAAACCCAGTTACAGTAACACCAGGTGAAGGCTGAGAAGGAATCCTAAACCCCTTTCCCACCTGGTCGTAACGCAATGTTTAACTGGAGGAAATTGTTACTTATCCAAAACTAGATATTAGATAAGCAGCCTGACAGGACAGAAGCAGTGAAGAGATCAGAGAAGTGATGGAGGGTAGAGAGGTAGAGCTGGATGTCTTTGGCATACATTTGGAAGCTTACCCCATATCAATGTATGAAGACACCAAGGGGTTATGTGTAAATGAGGAAGAGGAGGAAACCAAGGATAAATCCTTGGGAGCTCAATTCTACCATTCTGGCAGACATGGAGCCAGATACTTCTTGCATCTGCAGTCTTCCATGCAGACATCATTTAAAATGTTTGAACTAGTGAGATGGCCTCATCTGTCAGAATTTCTAGCAGCTTCCCTCCACCGCATTCTGTGGAATTACATTTAAAAAATGTCAACATGGAAACAGGCTGATCTACCCAGTCAGTCGTATTGGTGTTTATCTTCCTCATGAGCAGTAGTATCTTTGTAATCTCCTCCAGCCTCAAAACCTACTGAGATATCTGTGCTCCTCTAATTCTGTTCTCTTGAGCATCCCTGATTTTCATTGCTGCACCATTGGTTGTGCCTTTAGCTGCCTAGTCCCTAAGCTTTGGAATTCCCTCCCTAAACTTCTCTGCATCTCTGCCTCACTCTCCTCCTGTTAGGCACTCCTTAAAACCTACCTCTTTGACCAAGCTTGATTCATCCTAAAATCTCTGTATGTGGCTTGGTGTCAAATTCTGTCTGACAGCACTCCTCTCAAGTGCCTTGTGATGTTTCGCTACATTAATGGCGCTATATAAATGAAAGTTGTTGATATTATTAACACCTCCATTAGTGGACAGAGGAATGTCATTTGAACATCTTGAGTGTTCATATGATGATTGGGAAGAAAGTAATGTCCAGACTATGACCTTATATAAAAGCCACACACAATTAATGAAAGTAGATCATTTCACCATATGAAGATGAACAATATTCTCAACTTTACTGAAATTTTCAAAAAACAGAAAATGGTCAGCCTGAGAAGTGTCTATTGAGAACTTTGGTATAACCTGAATATAAGTAGAATGCTTAGAATTTTAGATTTTCTATTTTGAGGGTGTCCACAGTTCCCATCATGACAGACCTGTGTAGAATTTGATTCGCTACAAAAGCACCCGAGGGCTATCAGTTTTGACTGGAGACAAAATTATGGAAATTGTATCTGATCGCATCAAATAAAACAGGTCTTCTATTCATCAAAGAAAACTGGTAACTCAGAGTCATCCTCAGTTCAAGGCAGCATATTTGAGCAACAAGAGGCATCTGCAATCTATCACGACAAGTAGATACCTTTAATTGGAAACAGTGTGGAAAATGCTGTGTTCTTATATAGTCCACAATAGATGATAGTAGTTGCTTTAAATACTTCTACTTTACTTGATGGAACCATCAAAGCTAGGTTGCTTGTGATGTAAATTGAAAATAAATTTCGAAATCAATAAGACTTCAGAGAGAAGCAGTAGGTGTGATTAGGGTTGTGTGTCTTAAGATTCCTTTCAAAACTGTAGAAGGGAAAAAAGACTAGAGATTAAAGAGCAGAATTTAATAGTTAATGAAGAGCATTTGCTGTCAAGTGACTTCTTTAACAGTTAAAAGTTGTTTCCACTTTGTGAAACTACTCTTCAATGCAGGAAAATGAATGTTGGCAATGAAGTGAGTAAAATAACTGTTATTTGTTATAAGACTCTTCTTTTAAAGACTGAATTAAGTTGTACAACCCATAAAATCAAAGGGAATCACAAAGTTCTCTGTAGATGTGGACTCTGATAAGAGCAATAAAATGTAGGGTCCTTAGAAGGAAGGACTGATGCTGTCTGTTTCTGTGAGGTCATGATACCACTCAGGGACCTATAAACTGCAGGTCTTAAACAAAAATAAAACACATCCAAACACAAGGTGGAACTGAAGTAAGATTTAGAAACAAAAGCAAACCGATTGTAAAAACTAATGCTTGGAATTTTAACATTTTATTGAAACATACAACTTTATTTTTATGCTGTGGATTTAAATGCCTTGGGTCTAAAACTGTCATTCTAAACTTTGGATTTCTAGTTTTGCATGTATTCTCTGATTAGTTTAAGTTATACTGCTTTGAAGTCCCTCGAGAATATTAATTCTGTTAGGTGACAGCTAATCTACATTTCAAGCAAGATTCTCCTAAAACTGTACTAAAAGCAACAACAACTACTAGCACAAGCTAACATTTAGGATTGTATGAAGAAGTATTTGTTTTTAGGAAATTAAAGATTGTTTTTGTAGTATATAATGTACCCATTACACGAAGCAAATAGTTTGATTTAAAAATGATACCAAACAGCATCGGTTCAGAAGACACCCAAATACATACCATTTAAAAAAACATTTTGAGTGGTTCCTTGTGGCCCAAGAGAAGCAAGAGTGTCCCTCCTAGCTCAACAAGAGAGCCTTGGGCCTCGTTCTACACACCACCTCATCTCCCTCTGTGGGCCGCAATTGGCTGGAACCGTGCTTCTGCATGAATTACATTGGCGGAGTCTGTTTCCGTGGGTCTGTGGCAGCCATCTGCTTACACACGATTTCTGACTAGCCTTGGTATCATCCCCGCCAGCTTTGGGTGGGAGTCAGTGAGAGGGATGTAAATAAGGCCCTGGAGTTAAAATCATCTGGCCTGCATGTTCTGGGGAAGCCAGATAATTCCCTGATTCCTATCCCAAGCAAAAATCATGGCTTCGGTTTCACTGGGTCACCACCATTTGCTACAGTTTCCAATATCCCCTTGCAAGTGTCATCAGAGGGCTGGAGGCAGGGATGAGGACTCACTACACCAAGTGTTCCCACTGGCTCCTGACTCTGTTGCAATCCACAATATCAGTGGAGGCTGGTATGCTGAGTGAGTTCAAATGTACTGGTCTCTCAATGGATGAGTGTAGATCCCACTGGCGGGATCCAAGCCAAGGAAGTGACCTGTATTCTTTAGATAAGCGACTTTTTTAACTGTTTGACCCCCTTACACAAAAGGCTGAGAAAGCCATGGCCGGGGTAGGGGGGAATGCCTGGGCACCCCCATACCCCAGTAATGGGTGAGTACTGGACTTTCTGGTCACCTGGGGCAGATGGACGCCAGAGATGCATGCATAGTGGCACTTGTGCCCTTTTGTCTCATGCAAATGAGTTATCCTTTCCTTTGCCTGTGAACTCCAGATGGGTCACTACTGGAGGGCACCAGTGGGCTTAATCAATTTTAACTGCTCAGATCATGACCCAAGAAATTTCACCGTCAATAATTATGCACACAGTCAGTGAGGTCTCTTGTGTTTTATTGCACCCTACTTCAGATCCAGTGGTGTCTGCTGATTTGCTTGACAACAGAGTCAAGGGGAGCAATAGAAATTCAAACTGTTTGTTTCAGTTGTTTGATTATAAAGGTAACTACATTGCAGATACTACAAATGTTGAACCTGTTTTACTCAACATTATACTGCAGGACAATTTTTTTTGTTGGTGACAGTGCATTGTAGCTGACTGAAGGCTCGATAATTGGGCAGAGATCCATGTCATTGGATCCCCTTCAATTTTACACAGCAATATTTCAATGTGTAAGAGCTTTATTTTCGTGTTAATATCAGCGTAATTCACACAAGGTAATTCCCCTATTTTCTTGTGGGAATGTTCTGTGCATCCAATTTGCCTGTATGATTTGAGTAATGAGGGTCAGGCCAGTTAAAGACAAGCCAGCTACATTTGTTCCATGTGTATTTTCTAAAATGCCAGGCAATTTCTGAGAGCTGCGTTTCAAATGTTTGGTTTAATTGTGTAATCTTTTCTTGCCTGGGATTTTGGTAGCATCATTTTGGACTACCATGTTGAAAACTGGGAATTCTCCTCCTTGTGTATTATTTGGAAGAGGAAGAGAATAGAAGAAGAGGTGCAAGGCAGATTTGGTTGTACCAAAAGCTTTCTGCCAAGACCTGCTCTAAGCCATGCAATTTGTATCTACAAGTTCAGGCATACCTAGCTGGGAACATTTAGAGAACAGCTGTTTTCACAGAGATCAGTGACTGAGTTGTTTCATCTGTTGGAATCTGAACTGCAGACTTCACTGGCAGTGACCGTGATAGCTACACTGAACACTTTATACCTCCTACTCATTTCAAGTCATGTCAGGGAAACCTGGAATATCTGTCAATCCATATTACATAGATGCTTCAATCAGATCATTGATGTATTGTTTACCATGGCAAATATCTTCATCGCTTTTCCACTGAAAAGCCATCAGCAGAAAGAGAGATTCTTGCATTTCTTCCATCCACAGCATAGGGTTCCCCAAAATTCAGGGCCCTATTAACATCACTCAGATAGTCATAGAGGTTCACACACGCAATTCCATGAGCCTCGAGGGGTTCCATTCCATCAATGCCCAGGTAGTCAGTGACCAACAACACAAAATTGTACAGGTTACTTTCCACTTGCCAAGCAGTGGGCATCTTACAAATAAAATAATTTGAATTTATATAGTGCCTTTCACATCCTTAGGACACCCCAAAGACTTCCCAGTCAATGATGTACTTTAGAAGTGTTGTAATGCTGGCTAATATGACAGTCAGTTTGTACACAGCAAGGTCTCACAAACAGCAATGAGATAAATGACTCATTAATCTGTTTTTGATAATGTTGATTGAGGGTGAAATATTGAGCAGGACTCTGGAAGAACTTCCCTGTTCTCCTTCAAATAACGCCATGTCTAGTGACGGTAACTATCAACTGTGGCATTGCTGACCTATGGGAATGATATGATGCAGCCCCAGTACTAAACAAGGCTTTAGATGCTGGACTTCTCCTTCACCTGCCTGCATTTTATGTTTTGTTTCCATTCAATTTTGCTTGTCACTGCCTACTTGCCTTCCATTCAGCCTTACCAAATCTTTGTAGTTAATTTAAGATTCCTTCTGAGCTTTTCCAAAGGCTTACAAATTACTCTCACCCCATTCTGACACTCCCTTCAATTGTCCTTTTTTAGCATCCTGACTTGAAAATATATCACCATACCTTCATTTTCTTAGGTCAAAATCCTGGAGCTCCCTACCTAACAGCACTGCAGGAGCCACAGGAGAGGTGCCAGAGGGCTGGAGGACAGGGAATGTGATACCATTATTCAAGAAAGGTAGTAGGGATAAACCAGGTAATTATAGGCCAGTGAGTCTAACATCAGTGGTAGGGAAACTACTGGAAAAAATTCTGAGGGACAGGATTAATCTCCACTTGGAGAGGCTGGGATTAATCAAGGATAGTCCGCATGGCTTTGTCAGGGGGTGATCATGTCGAACAAATTTGATTGAATTTTTTGAGGAGGCGCCCAGATGTGTAGATGAGGGTAAAGCAGATAATGTAGGCTACATGGACTTCAGTAAGGCTTTTGGTAAGGTCCCACATGGGAGATTGGTCAAGAGGTAAGAGCTCATGGGATCCAAGTCAATTTGGCAAATTTGATTCAAAATTAGCTTAGTGACAAGAGGTGATGGTCGAGGGTTGCTTTTCCGATTGGAAGCCTGTGACCAGTGGTGTACTACAGAGATCGGTGCTGGGACCCTTGTAGTGTACATTAATGATTTAGACGTGAATATGGGAGGTATGATCAGTAAGTTCACAGATGACACGAAAATTGGTGGTGTTCGTAAATAGTGAGGAGGTAAGCCTTGGATTATAGGACGATATAGATGGGCTGGTAGGATGGGCAGAGCAGTAGCAAATGGAATTTAATCCTGAGAAGTGTGAGGTGATGCATTTTGGGAGGACTAAGAAGGCAAGGGAATATACAATGGATGGTTGGACCATAGGAAGAACAGATGGTCAGAGGGACCTTGGTGTACTTGTCCATAGATCACTGAAGGCAGCAGCACAGGTAGATAAGGTGGTTAGGAAGGCATTTGGGATACTTGCCTTTATTAGCCGAGGCATAGAATATAAGAGTTATGATGGAGCTGTATAAAATGCTAGTTAGGCCACAGCTGGAGTACTGGTTGCCACACTATAGGAAGGATATGATTGCCCCGGAGAGGGTGCAGAGGAGATTCACCAGGATGTTGCCTATGCTGAAACATTTCAGCTATGAAGAGAGACTGGATAGGCTAGGGTTGTCCCTTAGAGCAGAGGGGGGACCTGATTGAGGTATACAAAATTATGAGGGGCATACATAGGGTAGATAAGAAGAAACATTTTCCCTTAGCAGAGGTGTCAATAACCAGGGGGCATAGATTTAAGGTAAAGGGCAGGGGGAGAGAAGGGATTCGAGGAAAAATGTTTTCACCCAGAGGGTGGTTGGAATCTGGAACGCACTGCCTGAAGGGGTGGTAGAGGCAGGACCCCTCACAACATTTAAGAGGTATTTATATGAGCACTTGAAACACCATAGCATCCAAGGCTATGGGCCAAGTGCTGGAAAATGGGATTAGAATAGATAGATGCTTGATGGCAGCATGGACATGATAGGCCAAAGGGCCTGTTTCTGTGCTGTATAACTCTATGACATTCACCACATGGATTGCAGCATTTAAAAAGAAGGTCCACTTACCACCTTCTCAAGGGAAACTAGGGATGAGCAATAAATCACAGACTTGCCAACAATGCTCACATTCTGAGAACAGCGTGCAGATTACAAGCAGAGTGTGTAGATAAGAGTTTGGTGAGTGGCGAGTTCAGTGAAGGTGGGAGGAGGTGCTCCTTTTTTCTATTTTTTTATGTCCTCCAGTATTTGGTTCTTGCTTTGGTGCAATGGAAGGAGCTGGTTGGGGAGTAACTGGTAAGCTGTTCCACTTACAATAAATAGTCTGTAAAGTATGGCAGGGCAGCTCAGCCAAGTGGAATGTACAGCCTGTGGCATGTGGGAAGTCATGGACGCACCATGTGTCCTAGACAAATACATCTGCAGGAAGTGTCACCAGCGGCAGAAGCTTGAGCTCCAGGTTTCGGAACTCAAGCGGCAGCTGGAGTCACTGTGGTGTATCCACGAGGCAGAGAACTACGTGAATAGCACACTTAGGGAGGTGGTCACGCCGCAGGTTAGGAGCATGCAGGCTGATAGGGAATGGGTGATCGCCAAGCAGTCTAAGAGAACCAGGTAGGTAGTGCAACAATCCCCTGAGACAATCTCACTTGCTAATCAGTTTTCCATTTTGGATACTGATGAGGGTGATAGTTCCTCAGAAGAGTGCAGTCAGAGTTTGTGGCACCACAGATGGCTCAGCTGCACAGGAGGGGAGGAAGAAGAGTAGAAGAGCAGTAGTGATAGGGAATTCCTTAGTTAGGGAAACGGATGGGCGTTTCTGTGGCCGTAGATGGGACTCCAGGATGGTGTGTTGCCTCCCTGGTGCCAGGATCAAGGATGTCACGGAGCGGCTATGAGACATTCGTCTGGGGGAGGGTGAACAGCCAGAGGTCATGGTCCACTTTGACACCAAGACATAGGTAGGAAAGGGGATGAGGTCCTGAAAGCAGATTTTAGGGAGCTAGGAAGGAGATTAAAAAGCAGGACCTCAAAAACAGTAATCTCAAAATTATTCCCAGTCCCACGTGCGAGTGAGCATAGAAATAGAAGAATTGAGTGATTGAATATGTGGCTGGAGAACTGGTCTATGAGGGAGGGCATCAGATTTCTGAGGCATTTGGACAGGTTCTGGGGCAGATGGGATCTGTATAAGATGGATGGGTTACATTTTAATAGGACTGGGACTAATATCCTCGCAGTGAAATTTGCCAGTGCTGTTGGGGAAGGTTTAAACTAGATTGGCAGGGGGATGGGAACCTGAGAGGGAGCTCAGTTTGGAGGGCATCAAAACTGGTAACTTGTCAGGGGTGTGGAAACCAGGTACAAATATCAGAGAGGAATACCAAAATGCACAGAATACTGGGGAAGATAGCACTAGCGTAGGGAATAGTAAGTTATTAAGTGGGGCCAGAGTAAGGGAGAAAGTAATAAAGTCTAAATCAGGGTTAATATGCATGTATGTGAATGCACGGAGTGTGGTTAATAAGATTGGTGAGGTACAGGCGCAGATTGCCATGTGGAAATATGATGTTGTGGCTATAACAGAGTCTTGGCTCAAAGAAGGGCAGGACTGGGTGTTAAATATTCCTGGATAGAAAGTGTTCAGGAAAGATAGTAAAGGGAAAACGGGGGTGGGATGGCTGTATTGATTAAGGAGAGCATTGCAGTGCTGGAGAAAAAGGATGTCCCAGAGGGGTCGAGGACAGAATCAATTTGGCTAGAGCTAAGGAACAAAAAAGGTGCAGTTACATTGCTCAGTGTTGTCTATTGACCACCAGCTAGTGGGAAAGATGTGGAGGAACAAATTTGCAAGGAAATTACAGAGACGTGCAAACATTATAGGGTAGTTATAATGGGGGACTTTAGTCCAACGAGAAAGGAGGCACTGCTAGACCTGGTTCTTCAGCATGAGGTGGGCCAAATGGATCAAATATCAGTAGGAGAGCATTTAGGGAATAGTGATAATTGTATCATAAGTTTTAGGCTGACTCTGGAAAAGGACAAAGAACAATCCAGAGTAAGAATACTTAACTGGGGGAAAGCTAACTTCAATGGGGTAAGAATGGAGCTGGGGCAAATAAATTGGAGTCAAAAGTTGGCAGGAAAACCAGTAGCTGAACAATGGGCTACGTTCAAAGAAGAGATAGTTCGGGCAAAGTCAAGGTAAGTTCCTTCAAAGGGGAAAGATAGGGCAAACAAATCCAGTGCTCCCTGGATGACAAAAGAGGTAGAGATTAAGATAAAGAAGAAAAAGTGTGCTTATGACAGATGCCAGGTAGAAAATACCATTGAGAACCAGGTTGAGTATAGAAGGTTCAGAGGGGAAGTGAAAAATAAGAGAAGCAAAGAGAGAGCATGAAAAGAGACTGGCAGCTAGTATTGAAGGAAATCCCAAAGTTTTCTATAGACATATACATGGTAAAAGGGTGGTAAAAGGAGGAGTGGGGCCGACAAGTTGATTTACATATGGAGGCAGAGGGCATAGCTGAGGTATTAAATGAATACTTTGCATCTGTCTTTACCAAGGAAGAAGCTGCAACTCATGCAATGTTGAAAGAGGAGGTAATTCAGACTCTAGAGGAGTTTAATATTGATAATAAGGATGTATTAGATAGGCTGTCTGTACTTAAAGTGGATAAAGCACCAGGACTGGATGAGATGCATCCAAGAATACTGAGGGAAGTGAGGGTGGAAATTGCAGAGGTACTGGCCATAATTTTTCAGTCTTCCTTAGACTCAGGGGTGGTGCCAGAGGACTGGAGAATTGCAAATGTTACTTCCTTGTTCAAAAAAGGGTGTAAACATCAGACCAGCAACTACAGGCCAGTCAGTTTAACTTCAGCAGTGGGAAACTTCGAGAAAAAATAATTCAGGACAAAATTCGGCAAATGCAGGTTAATTAAGGAAAGCCAGCATGGATTTTGTAAGGAAAATCATGTTTAACTAACTTGCTGGAGTTTTTGGAGGAGGTAACAGAGAGGGTTGATGAGGGCAATGCTATTGATGTGGTGTACATGGACTTTCAAAAGGCGTTTGATACAGTGCCACACAACAGACTTGTGAGCAAACTTATAGCTCATGGAATAAATGGGACTGTAACAACATGCATATGGAATTGCTGAGTGACAGGAAACAAAGAGGAGTGGTTAATCGATGTTTTTCGGGCTGGAGGAAGGTTTGTAGTGGATTTCCCCAGGGGTCAGTGTTGGGACCCTTGCTTTTCCTGATATATATTAATGACCTAGACCTTAGTATACAGGGCACAATTTCAAAGTTTGCAGATGATACGGAACTTGGAAGCATTGTGAACTGTGAGGAGGATAGTGTAGAGCTCCAAAAGGACATAGACAAGTTGGTGGAATGGGCAGACAGGAGGCAGATGAAGTTCAGTGCAGAGAAATGTGAAGTTATTCAGTTTGGTAGGAAGAACATGGAAAGACAATATATAATAAAGGGTACAATTCTAAAGAGGGTGCAGGAGCAGAGGGACCTACCTGGGTGTATATGTGCGTAAGTCATTGAAGGTGGCAGGACAGGTTGAGAGAACAGTTAAAACATACAGTATCCTGGGCTTTATTATTAGGGGCATAGAGTACAAGAGCAAGGAAGGTATGTTGAACTCAGCTGGAGTATTGCGTCTAGTTCTGTGCGCCGCACTTTAGGAAAGAGATGAGGGTATTGGAGAGAGTACAGAAAAGATTCACGAGAATGGTTCCAGGGATGAGGAACTTCAGTTGTGAAGATAGATTGGAGAAGTTAGGACTGTTTTCCATGGAGAAGCGAAGGCTGAGAGGTGATTTGTTAGAGGTATTCAAAATCATGAGTGGTCTGGACAGAGTAAATAGAGAGAAACTGTTCCCATTCGTGAAAGGATCAAGAACGAGAGAGCACAGATTTAATGTATTTGGTAAGAGAAGCAAAAGTGACATGAGGAAAAAACTTTTTCACGCAGCAAATGGTTAAGGTCTGGAATGTGCTGCCTGAGAGTGTGGTGGAGTCAGGTTCAATGAAGCATTCAAAAGGGAATTAGACTGTTATATGAAAAGCAAGAATCTGCAGGATTATGGGGAGAAGGCAGGGGAATGGGACTAAGTGAATTGCTCTTATGGAGAGATGGTGCGGACACCATGGGCCGAATGGCCTCCTTCTGCACTGTAACAATTCTGTGATTCTGTGAATTTTTTAAATTATTGCACAGTTTTTGCTTCTACTACTACTGTGCTCCCTGCTTCTATCTATATCTGAATCTGAAGCCAAGCAAATAAGCTAATCTCAATAAATTGCATTTAACTAACATTTGAATGTGTCTAAAGCTCACCTTCAGTTATTGGGGTCTAGACACAAATGGTGGAAAAATCTAGGCTATTATGCTTTGTGTCCTATAGTACCTAATCTTGTGCTGTTTTGAAGAACTTCCCCAGTGGTGGGAGTAAAAAGGCTGACTGGTGGGTATCAGTGGATATTTTGGGGATCAAGGTGGTTGTCTGCTTCCTTTTGAAGTATTAGTTGTTCTGCAGCTGTACTGGCTGCCTGGCCCTGTACAAATGTACTGTCATTTGAATGGGGCTAGCTGGTCAGCATGTGACATTTTCAAGAGACAGCAGCTCCCATGCTTCCAGGCTTGCTCCAGCTGTACGTATCCCTGCTGCTAGGCCTTGCCTCAGTATGTCCAGTGATCTGTGTGAGAGCAGACCTTTACCCAGCAATGAGATAGTACAGTCCTGCAAAATGGCTCTCTGTATCTGATCCTTAAGCATTTTCAAGCTGCAGGACAGTATCTCAGAGAATGGAGCTCAAGGCCTCAGAACTATCAGTGGGAGCATTCACAATGGATTCTCCCATTCTGTGGATAAATGGAAATAAAAATTGGGTGAGACATATAACATGCGGCTGAATGAATATCACCTGTTTTACACTATCAACCAAAGGCAAAAATACCTCTAAGAGAGTCTCAAACTGAGCACGCACATTGCAATTGCGATTTGCTGCTTCATCCACCAAGACCTATAGACACATCAGCAATACTAGTGGCCCTGAAAGTCACTATTGCTCTCAGTTCTTGTGTTGCAGGATCTCATACTTCGGGCTGAAGCACTGTAGGGATCTCTTGTGGAATTTCCACCCAATGTTATTAGTTTATTATTGTTGTATGGGCCCACAAATGTACCTCTTACTGGTTATTTCTTGATGTTCTTCACCACACGTTGATTGTGTTTTGTGCTTATGTTGAAATGATGTTGATCATTGTAAAATAAATAGAAATGATCTTCCATGTCATAATTTACCACAGTGCTGAAAGAAGCTAAGTTGCCAACTCCACACTCAATCTTCCACACTAATGGCAAGTTGATTACACAGCCCAAATATCAATGGCACAAATCCTTAATAAGCATAGTCATGTGAGACCTATTCTTTATGTGCTGTACAGTCACAGGATTTATTGGTAACCTTTGTTTAGCTAGAATAGTGATCTTACGCATAGCATTCCGATATATATTTGAGCCTTATTTGAAGTCCTTGTGAGGACTTTGTAAAAGAGGAAAGCAATGATAATAATGAGCATGGAATCATGAAGAAGATAGCTAGTTCAGAGAATGCACAGTAAACAACTATAAAGGAACACTTATTGGCTACTTTTAACTATTGTATATAATTCTGCAATAAAAATAGCATCATCTCAAAGCTTGTTGTTCCAGAGGGTGTGATTAATGTTTGCTTTGCACATTTGCGAAAGGCTTTGTGTTGATAATAAATATAGAAAATAAAGTTAGAGATACCTTGCCAAGTTGTAGCTGCTACTTATTATTATTTTTCTGCTAATAAGAATTTATGGAGAGGCTTAGTAGAGGCTGAGGGAGATTGTGAATCTGCCCAAAAACCTTAGGTTTATGCTACGTAACATTGATAGGCGGATATTTTTTATTGCAGTTGTTTGGGGTTTTGTCAGGTAAAAGATGGTGTGCAGATAATGATTCGCTTCCAGTAAGCCTGAATCATTTGTTTTACCATTAGAGGGCAGAAAGCTCAGCATTTTTTTTATTCTTCTTTACCTGTAATTACATTCCCACAGAGTCACCAATCTACAGGCATAGATGGTTTCCTTTGCCTAAAATTTGCAAATATCTCCTTTTCTTTACGATCACCACCGTGTAGCCTTTCCTGTAATAAAGCACATGTAACCCAGAAGGTCATTATTAATTAAAACCTCAAATCAACATGGATGACATACACTTGAGGTAATGCTTCAGTAAGTGCCTTTGTCACTAAAATCCTTATTCTCCACGTCGTGAGAAAAACATTATGTAAATATAAATCTTTCCATGAAAACCTGAAGCAAAAATTGGGACCCATTTTACTATTATCTTCTGTCCTTTTGAATTCCCTTTTAGATAAATTTGCCTCAAAACTAATTTGTAATTAAGAACAACTGTCAAGTGGCTTGCACAGACTATGATACCCGAGATTTATATTAACAGACTGCTGAATCACTTCCCTTGTTGAGAGCTGGTGGAAGAATCAAGACTAAATCATCAGAGTGCTAATTTTTTGGCTCAGACCTGTACCAGAAAGAGCTGCAATTTTCTGTTGTCTTTGATCATCCCAGTGGAGTGTGAGATAGTGCACCGCAAACTGATTTTCATCACAGCTGTGAGATAGTACTCAAGTCTGACTAAATGTTTATAAAACTCACATTCAAAGAAATACGTGGTGCACGTGAAACACTGAGTAACCCGACCCGGTTTCATTTTTCATTTTGTTAACAACAATCAAATAGAAAAGGCTAAGCTAGTGTGTTTGTTTTCTTTCAAAAGACATTTATTGAAAGCCAGACTTAGTTAAGTGCATTATATGCACCAACTCTGGCTTAATGTTTATAAATTCATTTGACATCATAGTTCATAAGTCTGATCTGTGGTATCTAAGCATCACTTGCAACAGTGCTGGATGACATATATCCCATACAGGAGTACAACAAAATAGAGAAAATGTTCCCAATAAATTCCTGTATGAAATTGCAATAAAAGTGCCAATACAAAAAAATGAAGTTATATGAAGGCCTATTTTTCGAATGTACTGCAACATGGATTGAAACGTGAATAAACCAGACCAGAACAAAACTAGTTCAAATGTTGTACAATCCTATAAATGAAAACAATTATTCATTCCGATTGTGTTCATAACAAAGAAGCACCAAACTGAGTCTCAATCATGATCATAAAGAATTAATCAATGGTTTATTAATTGTACTTTCTCAATTTTGCCATTTCTGCTTTTAAAAGCCACCATTCAGTTTTCACTTTTCCACATCACTTAAGTTATTGTAATTATGTACATTAAACAAATTGAATTATTCTCATTACAATATTAGACAACAGCTAGAAGAGGTGAATTACTTTCAGTTAGTAATACACCATTGGATTAACAGCTACCTCACTCTGAATCACAAACGGAGTCTCGAGCTTTAGGGGACATCTCAAACCATATAATGGCAGCTTGAGAGATTTAAGGACATCACCCGAAGCTCAAGGTTGAATCACAGTCTTTAAGTGACTCCTTTGCATCTATTATTCCATAATGTGGTTGAAACTGGTCATTGTTTTGACCAAGGCAGACTGAAAAACGTCCAATGCCATATTGGTGTCAGATGATTTTCAGGCATCAGGGGCAGTTATGTAACACAGGCATTAGTGCCTTTGCATATGCAAATGAGGAACCTAATTCCTGCTTTAAGTCCCCTCAGAGAAATTAGGCTGCCTGAGGGGAGCAGTCGGCAAGTTGTCTGGACATTAATACAACCAGGAACTAGCTGCCGTCAAAATAATCGTTTAAACCTTGTTAAAAAGTTCATATGGACCATAGAAGAGCATGATTACTCTTCGGAGCTCCATGGCACTGCTTATGGCTACTGCCAACCATGAATGGCCCCCTCCTCTCTCAACACTTACCTGCAGGATATTGCTTGTCAGGCAGGTGGCCTGAAATTCATGTGACGAGCAGGCAGTGGAGGCATAACAACTCACCAAAAGTACTTAAATGAGGCCCAAGGCCCAGCTTCATGCCGGCCTCCTGTCTCCCATCTAGGGTGCATACTACCTGCGCATAATGGACCCAGGTGAATTTCTACCCCATAATATGCGCACTAAATAGTTCTTAAATTGTAATTCTTGTTACCACTTGGCTATGCTTGCTCACTGTAGGCTATGAAATTAAGCTGGTGGGATGTGGGGCATATGGTATTGAATATTGTAATATTTTATCTGGTGGCTAACTGGAAAATGTGCCATATATTGCAGGTGCTCTTCGTAATTACTTACTAGTTGATGCATTGCTTGGTATCTATAATATTAAAGAAATAACATAAAAACAAGGTTGAAATAGACCAAATGGCTTTAGATGGCAACATAAACTATGACAGCAAAGGGTTTATTAATGTAGTTCAAATTCAAGGATTTCACATATAGGGCTGAATTTTATTAGCGCGCCGCAATATTTTGATATTTCGCGCGGGGACTCATTTAAATGGAGGGGGCGGAGTGGCCACCTCTGATGCGTAATAGAGGCGGCCGCTCCGTCCCCAGCAACAACATCCAGTGCCACCGCACAGGTGCCGGTGCCATTTTTAAAGGGCTTCAAGCCCTGCAGTTTAATTTAAATTTTTAAAGGTCCTGCTGGACGAAAATTGTACATAAAATTTTATTTAAACTGTGAAACCCCTTTCACACCCCCCCCCCCACTGAGTTCACCATAAATAAAATGACCCATTCCCCCCGATAACCACTTTTTATTATGCCGACCTTTCACCTCCACCTTCAGCACCTTTGACCCTCAACCCCTTCCCACCATCCCTACAACCAATTGCAATAGTTCTCTCCTATTCCCACCTCCCACCCTGAAATTTTCCAAATGGAGTTCCGAGGGCATGGGAGTTTTGGCCGGCCAGCCGGAATATCGGCGTGGGATGGCCATCGCTACCAGGTAGGTAATAATTCTTTCATTTTAATCTCATTTGCATATTAAGATGAAGACCCTGCCGCTGAGTGGTGGGGCGCCACACCGAGGCCTCACCGCTGCCAGTAAAATACTATGGGGCCTTCTTGGTGTCGGAGGTCGTGGCGGGCCTCTCCCGGAAGAATTTTGTGGGCACTCCCGCCACGACCCCCGACACTGGACGGCTCATAAAATTCAGCCCATAATCTCAAATGGAAACTCATTGACTCTGAATTTTTTTTGACATCTGGTTTTCAAAGAATATGCTACATTATAACAGATTCTGTCGGGATGTAGTGCTTTGAAATTGCAATAGCATTGTGCATTGGGTACTCTAGAGGCTGTTGTAGAACACGCATCCTGGCAAAGAGAAAGTGAAACTAAGACAGAATAAAAGGAGAAGCCTTTGTGTTCAGTTGCTGCAGTCTTTGTCTCTCTGTCTTTGGCTCAGAACCTATACCAAAGTCGGTTAAACCTCACTCAAGTCCCAAGGACATCACAGATTCTTTTAGAACAGCACTGTGAGGTGGTCTACTAACTGATGGTAGTAAACAAATCACAGTTTCCATCAGCTAGTTTATCTCCATGATATTTGTGGCACAGGGCGGCACAGTGGCGCAGTGGTTAGCAATGCAGCCTCACAGCTCCAGCGAGCCGGGTTCAGTTCTGGGTACTGCCTGTGTGGAGTTTGCAAGTTCTCCCTGTGTCTGCGTGGGTTTCCTCCGGGTGCTCCGGTTTCCTCCCACATGCCAAAACGACTTGCTGGTTGATAGGTTAATTGGCCATTATAAATTGCCCCTAGTATAGGTAGGTAGTAGGGAAATATAGGGACAGGTGGTGATATGGTAGGAATATGGAATTAGTGTAGGATTAGTATAAATGGGTGGTTGATGGTCGGCACAGACTCGGTGGGCCGAAGGGCCTGTTTCAGTGCTGTAACTCTAAAAAAAAAAGATCTATGATCTCTTGGGCCTAGAAATTAGAGGCTGAAGGTAGGAGCACAAGAAATTGGTCCTCGGTTTCATGTGTATATTACTGGTGATCTGTGGAAGCAAGTCTCAGAATTTGCTTGCCAGTCATGGGAGTGGGGGAAGCAAGCCAAACTGAGAATGGAGGGCTGGGATGCTGGCCCAGGGCAGTAGGTAAATCTGAAAGGGAGTGAAAAATCGGTGAAGGTTGCGGGGGGGTGGTGGGGGTTGGGCGTGTGAGTGCTCGGCAGCAACTGACTTTCATGTTCCTCCAGCTCCACATTCATGTATGTATTAAATATTGTACATAATTTTTTGATGGCACCTCCAGTGGTCCCTTTAAGGACTGTGCTTTGACTAGTCCACATTTTGTCTCAAGTTTGTCATTTGATTCATAACTTCAGTAATCGCTACCAATTTTATACTTTCCAATGTTAATCTCTGGTGTGATGGCTGTGTCAAGCCTGTGTCCTCAGTACCTTGCTCTACGACAGTGAGGCCTGGACAACGTATGTCAGCCAAGAGCGACGTCTCAACTCATTCCATCTTCGCTGCCTCCGGAGAATCCTTGGCATCAGGTTGCAGGACCGTATCTCCAATGCAGAAGTCCTCGAGGCGGCCAACATCCCCAGCATATACACCCTACTGGGCCAGCGGCACTTGAGATGGCTTGGCCATGTGAGCTGCATGGAGAATAGCAGGATCCCCAAGGACACATTGTACAGCGAGCTCGTTACTGGTATCAGACCCACCGGCTGTCCATGTCTCCGCTTTAAAGACATCTGCAAATGTGACATGAAGTCCTGTGACATTGACCACAAGTTGTGGGAGTCAGTTGCCAGTGATCGCCAGAGTTGGCGGACAGCCATAAAGGCGGGGCTAAAGAGTGGCGAGTCGAAGAGACTTAGCAGTTGGCAGGAAAAAAGACAGAAGTGCAAGGAGAGAGCCAACTGTGTAACAGCCACGACACCCAATTTTATCAGCAGCGCCTGTGAAAGAGTCTGTCACTCTAGAATTGGCCTTTATAGCCACTCCAGGCACTGCTCCACAAACCAGTGACCACCTCTAGGCGCTTACCCATTGTCTCTCGAGACAAGGAGGCCAAAGAAGAAGATGGCTGCACAGCAAGTTCAGATTATGAAACAGAAACAGTAATGTCACAAGATGGTAATGCAAGTTCAGGGCGTTTCCCTGTAAAATGAAGTACATGGTCTTTTCTCATGACAGCAAGAGAATAAGTCATCATAAGATTGTATACATTTAAAAATATTTATGTACACTATAGTCTTTCCATAATTAACTGAACATAAAATGCAAGATCAGTAATGAGGAATTAGATATGTGATATGTGATGTCATAAGCCATAAACAAATGAATTCCAACAGTTTAAAGATTACATTTACAAAGAATGTCCAATTTTAAACACCGTATTTGTAAAGAGTGGATTGGAATTTCACATTGCCATGTTGTATGTTCATAAATGGTCACCAGCAAGACAATAAAATAAGCTTTCTTTCTTAATAGAATAAACAGTTTCAAAGCCAACAATAGCTCATTGTGACTCTTCCTCTTATGGCTTAACTTTGGCGCCGGAACACAACTTCAGTATCCTACTGTAAATGAGGCCAGAAAAGGGTTTGATGACTAGTAAAGATAATGAGTCAAATTTTATGATGAGAAAATACTCACTGCAGCTAAACCTCCTTTTGTGTGACACTAGATGTGTTCATTGTTCCGTATGGATTGCTTTATTGGTGTTTGCCAATTCAGAAAACTCTGGCAAACCTGTACTTAAAGATCTGTGGGAGGGAAGCTGCTCACTTTACTTTGCGTTGGCCTACTGTGTTGTTTAAGGTATTACTTCCCCGTCAGTCCCTAGCAGTAGCATGCAGGTTGCATCATTTCCCTAATACCAAAGTTCAGAAAACCAAAGCAGATTAATATTTTGCCCCACTGAAACCAAATACTGTACGAAATAGAATTAGCATAGACCTCATAGACTTGTCTTCCATGCCGCTCTAATGTGGGGCTGAGAAGTGATTACAAAAACTAAATTTACTCAGTGATGGAGAGTTTATGACATGGTCTGTTTTGTTTGTAATTTGTTCCTAATAGATGCCAATAAGCCTTTTAGCTAGGCTCCAGTTAATGGAAATTTTATGGTTTTTCCCTACAGTGCACATGACCTTTTTACAAGGATTCATGAGTCCAGATAACATGTATAAGCACAATTACCTCAGGCTTTACCACAGCAGGAAAAACCAAGAGGTTCAAAAAGAACTTTTCCCAGCCCCCTCAGGCCAGACCACAAAACTTTGATCACTGTGTCACAGCCAAATTTACAGTGGCATTCAGATCTTTTTTCTACGTACATCACTTCACAGATATAATATCTAAAATCAATGTAAGCTGTTAGGATAAAGGGAAGAGTAGCATCCACTGAGCAGTAAATTAATGATCTTTAGTGAATTAATGGCCACAGGTTTCATCGTAAAAATGGTATGAAAGATTACATATCACACAGAACGAAACTTTTAATAACTCAACATGACTTTTCTTAATGGGTTTTATTCATTTTAATCATTATAGTGTCAATGATGATTATAGCCTTATTACATTCAAGTGATTGAAGGGCCTATGTGTGACAAGATATTGAGAGTCCCAATCTGGAAAGAGGAGAACAGTGAATTCTGTGTAAGCTTGATGTGTGACTTTATCATCAACAGCCATGCTTGTCGGAAGAGTTGGAATTAATATTTTTGTTAAATTGCAGTGCTGTCTTTGTTGTTTCCAGTCTTGGGTGACCCCGGTCACTGATGACTCAAAGATTCTGTAACATAAACTTCTGCAAGTGATGGGCAGGAACAGCAATGAATTATTTAATAGATGTGGTGGGGGAGGCGAAACAAATAGCAATAGTTGAAAGATGGAATGGGAAATGTGTAAAGAATGGAGAAACAGGCACAGACTAAATGCGGAAAAAAAAACGGATGGAGAAAAAGCAGGGATAAAATCAAGAATTTTGTAAACAATGAAGGGGGAAAGCTGAGAAAAAATGAAAAAGGAATGAAGAAGAATGAAAGAGAGAAATATGAGGTTAATAGAAATGAATAGAAAAATACTTCAATACACGTGAAAAGTCATTGCCTTCCTCCAATAAATAGTGTTTCTTTATGAATTAGACTATGTTCATATTATTAAATGCTGATTATTTCATTGAAAAAAATAAATTGTAAACAAAAGCAATTTTGATTTCTATTTGATGTATAGATCTTGAGTTATTTAATTGCATGATATTGTGCGGAGTTTGCAAGTTCTTCTGTGCGGAGTTTGCAAGTTCTCCCTGTGACCACGTGGGTTTTCGCCGGGTGCTCCGGTTTCCTCCCACAGCCAAAGACTTGCAGGTTGATAGGTAAATTGGCCATTATAAATTGCCCCAAGTATAGGTAGGTGATAGGGGAATTGTGGGAAGGTGGGGATGTGAAAGGGTAATGGGATTAATGTAGGATTAGTATAAATGGGTGGTTGATGGTCGGCACAGACTCGATGGGCCGAAGGGCCTGTTTCAGTGCTGTATCTCTAAATAAAAATAAACATTGTGCTTCAGTTATGACAATGAAGAT
This sequence comes from Heterodontus francisci, assembly GCF_036365525.1. NCBI lineage: Eukaryota > Metazoa > Chordata > Chondrichthyes > Heterodontiformes > Heterodontidae > Heterodontus > Heterodontus francisci. The sequence goes on from NC_090372.1 coordinate 74,995,382, forward strand.
AAATATGAAGTTTAGAAGTTCACTCCTTTAGGATGAAGAAAGATTTAATGCATACCAAGCCCCACAAATTCATAGGACAAAGACCCATTTGAAAAATCTTGATACTGGTTAAACGGCACTTACTGGAGATTTTTTTAATGAAACAATTCCCTCTAAAGACAGTGAAGAATTAAAGGATGAGTAATAAAGGCAAATAATAATGGCTATGTCTCACCAACCGATCGAAGCAATCAAATTACTGCAGAAATTAGAGGCAGTAAATTCTAGTGATACATGATATAAAATATTATAATGTCTTGGCAGCAAGGCAGACAAAATCTTCAGCAAATATTTGGATTTTTTTGTTAAGGTCAGGCATCTTGTGCTATGAGCAATGGTTTTCTGGGGGTTTGAGGGGGCTTGTCTTTATTCTTTTACTATGCTAATAACTAATTGTTTCTGGTCTAAACCTTTGTCATACCTAATTGCCAGTTTATTGCTCCCACTGGACAGTTTGACTAAGGATCCTGAAAGCTTAACTTGAAATGACAAATGCTGATAAAATGTGAGGATTTCTCTGGGACAAGGCTCGCTCACAGCTGTGTGCCATTTCCTGTGGCTGTATTTAAGGTAATTAAGGAGATCTCACAAAGCGTTGATCATTGTTGCAATAACTTGCAGTAAATGTTTGCACACATTTGTGAAGCTCGATGTCGTTATTATGTCACTGTCGGCTTTTTACAACTCTGCTAAATGTTTCTTCTTGGGTACTGTGGTCCCACATAGCAAATACTAAGCTAGATCCTTCATATTATACCACATAATTTGACTTTTGATCAATTGTTCCTTAATGAGACATATTCTGCTTTCCGAGGAGGAGGCCACCTTGTCATGCAGTAGGGACATCTCTTGCTTGCTTGCAAGCAGGATCAGTCATTCATACTAATGATGCAGATACTATAGGAAGATTGTACCAGCTGCAAACCATGAGAAATTGCATCTTATATAAATACTGGTATAGTTTTATTTCACTCGTATCCTGGATTCCTCCTTATATTTCCCATAGAAGCCTTCCTTACTAGACCTTAAACTTTAGGTCAGGAAAACTGGACAGCTTTTTGGGGTACGAAGTCGGGAACAGCGGTGGGGGGCGGGGTGCGAGGGGACCCTGAAAATACTGGTGCTGGGTGGCGTGTCAATTTCAAGGTGCCAATCCCGGCACTGGCAATACTCACTCGGGCAGGGGGAGGGTGGGACAGGAATCCCGCTCTCCTCCCAATTGAGGCCAATTCAACTTGTTAAAAAGCTCAATTAGAGCTTGTCAGGGGTTGCAGTTCTATGTTTTAAAGGTGCAGCTAGTTTACCCACATCTTCAGAAACTGACCAGCTGAAAGTAGGTGGGTAGAGTGGGGAGCCAGTCATGGCTGCTCCAGGGCATCACTCTGTCCCCATAAGATGTTCAGCGGGGAAAAGGGGGACTGGGTACTTGGTGCCCTTGGCATTGCACAGCTAGCAGGGAGAGTGGGCACTCAGTGCCCAGGCTTTAAACGGGGTTGGCATCACACTGGCATCACAGGGGCAGAAGAGCAGGGACGAAGGCTGCCAAGGAAAGCTTCCCAGAAGGATGACTCCAGCTCACAATGGGGGCACAATGGTCAGGTTTTGGGCCCAGTGATGATGAGGTGCAACACCCTCTGCAGGAAGGGCAGAACCTTGAGCATTAGAAGGGCACGGGAGAGGAAGGAAGGCCAGAAAGCAACGGAAGCCAAACGTTCAACCCAAGATTGACCACCGAAATGGAACTACCTGGAGATGACCGAGAACCAGTGCTGCAAGACTCTGTGACTCTCCAGACAGATGGTCACAGACATCAGTGCCCTGTCAGCGAAGACCTCGCACCTCGCAGCACTGGTTGCCATGCCCTGTCAGTAGCCTTCAAAGTCACAGTGGCCTTGAACTTCGTTACTTCGGGCTCCTTTCAAGTATCAGCTGTGGACCTGGTGGCATCTCAAAATGGCTGCACACCACTGCATCTCGCTGGTCGCTGATGCGCTCTTGCCAGAACTGGACAGCACATTCATTTAACAACGGACACGGTCCTGAATTGACAGAAGAAATCGGGTTTCACCTCCATCGCTGAATTCTCCAAGGTGTAGGGCATCATCGAGAGCACCCTTGTAGCCATCAAGGCACCTAGTGACCAGCCAGTGAGATCGATCAACAGGAAGGGCTTCCACTCCTTCAACGTCCAACTGGTCTGCAAACACAAGTGCTTCCTCCATGGGTGCGCTCCCTCTCCTTGCATCTGCCATGACTTCTTCATCGTCTGCCAGTCCAGCCTGCCTCAGATCTTCACTCCAACTCCCAACGTGCGTGGATGGATCCTAAGGGACAAGGAAAATTCCTTGAAGACATGGCTGCTGACATCTGTACAGGAGCCCTAGACAGAAGTATAGAGGCGATATAACAATGTCCCCTGCTCAGTAGGCCAACCATTGAGCAGCCAATGGGCTTCTGAAGACGCGCTTCCAGAGCCTGGACCGGTCAGGTGGTACCCTGCAATACATTCCTGCAAGAGTCTTGGTCATTGCGGTGGTCTGCTGTGCTCTTGATAACATGGCCCGACAGAGAGGTGTGGACCTTGAGGACAGTGAGGCCTTGGAAGGAGACAGCTCATCAGGGGAGCAGCAGGAGCAAGAGGTAAAAGAGGAGGAGTAATTTGAGGCAGAGGGAGATAATGCTGAACAGAGAGATGCCTATGTTACATGACAAAGTGGCCTCCTCCTGCTACCCTTTGGAAAGAGAACCTCCTTCCTCTTGCTTATGGCCTCCAGCATTAGATCTAGGTCTGCATTGATGAAGTGAGGCTTTGCCCTTCCCAGACTCCAGGCTTCCAGCTCCCCTGTGACATCTCACTTTCCTCTGGTGCAGTAGAAGGCTTTGGCACAAACCGCAGATCCCTCCCTCAGAGCAACCAGCAGTGATTGCTGCCTTGGGGAGTCTAAATGAGTTCCACACTTTGTCTGACCCACCTCCGTTCCTGCCCCCACTGGCTCTAAGTGGACAGGAAACCCAGCTCCATATCAATTAAGGGTTCACACTTGTGAAAATCTGAACTTCAATCATGTTCCCACCGGAGGCGGGTTTCGAGCCCAGAAACTGACCTGGCTCTTGTTTCCCACCAATATTGTGAAAATTCAGCCCATAGACTCCAACACTGCCAATAAATACTCGTCCAACAGAATCGGCTGCATTCTATACTCCTGCTACCGGGAGCGGCAGCAAGTGAAAAAAATTGTGGCCCGCACATGTGCCGCAACACCGCCGCATTCTAGCGCACAGTAGCTCATCTACATATGTAGGGTGGTCCAACCCCCCAAACCCATGGTGGGGGCGGGCTCTGCAACGCTGGCAATAATGTCAGCTGCCTCTGCACAGGCACTGGCACCATTTTTAAAGGGTTGCCAGATCTGCACAGTTGAAGCACATACCCACCTAATACAAAGAAAATAAATGGCCACCCCATTCCTCCCCCCCACCAAAACACTGATATTTAATAACTGATCTTCGCGCTCCGCACCAACTGCACAAAGTGCGCAGGTCACCGTTCCCCCCTTCCCTTCACCAGAAATGCAGAGTTGACCCTGTCCCCGCCCCACTTCACTAAAAATCCTAAGCTCCCCCCTTCCCCAGCTCAATGGTACTAGCTTTCCCTGGATGGGAAAGTGAAGGCGCATGTGTGCCGGCCATCACACAGAAGATCGCGGACAGCCAGAAATGTATGCCTATCCTTTATTTAAATATTTAAAATTGGGTCCTGTTGCTGAACAGCGGGGGGCGGGGGGCAGATGGTGGTGGTTGCAGGTGGAGGCCGCCACAGAGCCTTGCCACCGCTGGGAACATCGGGCCTGGCAATCCCAGCCTCAGGCTCCATGGCAGGCTGCTGCCGGTGCCATCTTCCAGCCCACCCCGCCATGCAGCCCGATGTTGGGAGCTCAACTAAATCCAGCCCAACATATGTCACTATGAGCTACTACAAGGGTAAATGACCAACTTTGCACTTCCAGCAGGCAGCCTCAGTTGTCAGGGGTACATTTTGGAATTTCATGCTCATCTTGGTACACATGATTTACAAGCATTTAAATTAATTGTCAGAAAATCATGCTCAGCATGCATCCAAATTTCTTTTGGAAACTTATAGTGGTCTCCATCAGAAGCAATAAGTTCAAAAGTTACCCTGATATCTATCTTTCTAACTCTTTTCTCCTTTGAGACCCTCCTTAAAACCCACCTTCAACACCTTCAACTCTCCTAATCTCTGCTTCTTTGGTTTGACATCTACATTTCCTTATGCATCTGTGAAACACCTTGACATGTTTTTCTATGTTAAATATAAATATAAATGCAAGCTGTTTTTGTTTCAAACCCCACCTGTTAGGGATGAGATATATACCTTCAGCAAGGGAGATGACGCTGCCAATGTCACAGTAAAGGAGGAGGTAGTAGAGAAATTGGATAAGATAAATATGTGAGGTGGACACAAACTCATTTAAGCTAATGGAACGTTTTTACATAAAGTTTCACTAAGATACATGAAAATAAGTTACACTTTCAAACTAAAATGAGTGAGTCCCACTTGATAGGACTGGAACTGTGCACATGTGGAATGGCAATTCTGAGGACATTATACTAATACAATGCAACATTTTAAAAGTTAATTTTTGTATTTTATATTTTCATGTTATTTTTTCCTTGTCTCTATGTTTTCCTGTACTATACACCACCCAATTGGTTGGATACTCCATAACTAATTTCAGCTTTGCAAAAACAGCATATGGTTGGGTTCCCCAAAGGGACTATTGGGTATAAACATTGTCCAGTATACGTTAATCCATACAGGCTGCTAGATCCCTGGTACAATCTTGAGTAAGTTATCTAATCTTAGCCAACTCTTAGAGATATTACAATTGGCTTCAGCACCCCTAGATTATAGAGGGGGAACAAATTAGCAAGAGTTCCCAGTCCTGGCCAATGACCCAAGAAAAAGGCAGGATCAGGTTATCAGTTGTGATGCGCTCTATGGTCAAAAAGTTTATCAACACTCCCTATGTAGAATTGTGTTACAAAATGGCTACTATGACAAAGAACTGGAGGGCTGTCAGTACTTGTGAAACCGTAACTCAGCATGTGTCAATGCTGTCAAGAAAACCTCATATGCTAAATGAGGAACATTAACTTCATCGGTTGGAAACTTACATTAGATTTTTAATGGCAAAAAAAATCCTGCAGTTGACTTTTTGATATATACTGAAGGAAAAGAGCTCTTTCTCTCAGTTTATTTAAACCTATTTATTATACCCTCAGAATTCTGATGTCAAGCCAGATCAATTTCTTGAAAGAAAATAACCAAATTCCTTTAACTGCTGAACTGTAATTGCTGAAATTCATCGCTGGAGAAGAAAAGCATCAATTCAACTGTTGAACTAGACTACGGACTGTTCTACTGTTGAAGAACCTTCCCCCCCACCCCACTCCCCCAACCCCCCACATCGGACAGCTGTGAGAACTTCAAGCAACCTTGGATTGTTGCACATTGGAAGATTTCACTTCGGCAAGAGCGTAAATATGCAAGGACACTTTTTTTTATTTTAAATGTTGTTTATATCTTAATAGCGTTTAAGAATTTAGTTTTTCTAATTAAACAGTTAATTTGTTGATCTAAAGATACTTGGTTTGATTAGCCTCATTCGGGGGTTAATAGATGGTACAATTTGTCTGAGTCTTTAATTTTGAAAGTTTAAATTGATATGTTAAGTGATCTGTGGAGACACAGGACTGAATCAACAATGCGTTTCTCCCACCACAATCAGAATCGTATATTTTGATCGGGGTTTTGACTTGAGCGGTCAGTCGTAACAACATTCAATGGCCCAACTGCAGACAGAAGTCTGAGAAGCCCTGGAGTCAGAACAATGGCTTTCTCTAAGTAATTAAATGACCTAGGATTGCTTCATTAGCACGGCAGTCAAGGTCATCCTGACACATTGACTTTGAAAGAGCAAACCCCTCCGAGTGTAAATATTGGCATCCTGGAACCTGTGGAGCCAATTCTGAACCTTATATCTCACTAAAAACAAAGGAGATTGAGAGAACCATGTGACTGTCTGTCCATCTCTGAAAAAAACAGGAGTTTTATTTGACAACAGAGAAGACAAGGAGTAACTGACACTGCAGCTGCAGAGAATGCTGCATGCTTCCCTTTCTCTCTCTTTCTCTCTCCCCAGAAAACATCAAATTTGAAAACTGTCTGTGACTGTGGACCCTCCAAGCCTACAAATTGCTACAGCCATCAACCAGGGGAAGAGAGCCAACTACAATTCTGCCTTCAAGAAAACCCTGAGTAAAGCAGACCATGCAGAAAGTGCACTTTGACCAGCGAGGACTTCAAGAATACAGCTTCAGCTGAAGACAACCGGATTATTTACTTCACAGACTGTGTATTTAAGTTCCATTTATTCCAAACTTTAATCCAACCACCAAATCTATTTTTCCCTCTGTAATCTATTTGTGTGTATGTGATTCTCATGTGTATGTGTGTAGCCTATTTTTTCTAGTATTTTTAAGTCAGGATGAGAGTGTTAAGTATAATAAACTTACCTCTTTCTTGTTTAAACTCAAGAACTCTTGTCCAATTGGTTCTTTCACAATCACAGTAAAGGTAAAAGGTAAAACATTCACCTTAAGTGCTGTAACCCGCAAGGCAATGGACCAGGTGCTGGAAGGTGGGATTAGATTGGGCGGCTAGTTTTCTCAGCCATGCAGACATGATGGGCTGAATGGCCTCCTTCTGAGCAGTTACTTTTCTACGGTTCTATGGTTCTAGGTGGTAAGCACAACCATGATTTAAGAGGAATAAACCCTATTGCGGTCAAATAAGAGGAAGGGCAAGAGGGGAGCCTGAGACCCCCTCCTCACCTGGCTGTAACAATGGATACAATTTGTGCCCGAGCATATTGTGTCGCATGGGAGTTGTGCAGAGAGGACAACCAGCAGAGGAAGACTGCATGCCTATTGGACTTGACGATGCTAGGAAAATCTGCCCAATGCTTTTAGGAGGGAAGGAAAAAATTGAAAGAAAAAATTGATAGTTCATCTGACTGAGATGAACAAAAACATAACCTTAGCATTGAAAAAATGACATTTCTTGTGTGTGCTATATCTAAACTCTTTGCAATTACATCTTGTAAATAACTTCAAACTTTATTTAATGATAACTTTGGAAGTTTCAATGTATAGAGTGGTTGGACTCATTGCACTCATAGATTTCAACCACAGCATCATAGGCAGGTACATAACACTTTAAGTTTCATACGGGAATGAGGAAGAACTGAAGATCGCTTACATCGACCCGCAACCAACCAGTGAGCCTGGCACCAATCATCTGCCAACTCTGTCAGCTGGGGATGACATGTTGCACAGGGAGACCATAAAAAAGGGAGAAATATACCAAAAATTATTGTCTTAAAGGGTCCAGCAAGGATTCTGAATGTTAGGAATCATGCGTCATTTTATATCATAACTTCTTAAATGTGTTTAAAAAGGCATTGTTCTCCACAGTATAAATAAAGATAATGATTACAGTATTTAACAATGTCCATTTAAGTAGCATTCCTCATGTGACAAAAATGTCTCCAAGCACTTTATAAAAGAGAAGGAGGGATACCAATCAGGAAGTGAAGCAATTTAGAAACAAGAGGTCGAAGGCATTGTCAAAGGGACAGATTTTAAGGAGGCTCTTAAAGGCTAGGATTAGAAAAATGAAATAGCTTTGAAAGAGAATTACAGAGGGCAGGGCCCTAATGGCTGAAAGATTAGCCTTTATGCAGAACAGAGAGAGCAAGCTTTGATCCACAGTCAGTGAAATAGGGAATGTAGGGTGGAATGTATTGTCACAGAATATTTCCAAAACAGAGTGAACAAGGCTGTGAGGGAGATGGAAAATGACGATGTAGATCTGAAAATCAACTCACTGGGGTAGAGGGGACCAGTGGTACTGGGCAAGGATAGGGCTAGTGGAAGGGTGGGTGGTTGTGTAATAGAGGACCTGTCTGCAGAGTTCTATGTCAGCTGAACTTTCTAAAGACTGGAAGCAGAGAGGCACAGTGTAACTCCAATCTTGTGACACTGGAAAAGTCAGAGCTAGAACAATGCAAAGGTGGGCAGGTTCATGCCAGGATTACAGAGTTTCGACCCTTGCTGAAATTTGTGAGGCAGTCCCTCCTCTAATTTTAGTAGGCTCCCTGTTTGTGTACAATCAGCACAGGGAGACCAGAAAGGTGCATAATTGCATCAGATTGGCACACCTTTTGTATGGAAAGATATCAAGGCCATGGACAGGGTACAGAAATGTTTTTACTTAAGATGATACTGGCCATGAGAGGTTATGGTTAGTGTGCGCACACAAGTGGGCAGTTGATGATGGTGTCAGCAGCAGCTTGGCAGCTCCCAGCCCAGTAACAGATCACACACCCTTCATCCGGCAGTAAACTTCTCCTGTTGTAGTCAGCACCGCACCCCCCAACTCCCCAAGTGCTTCATTCCTGCTCTCCTCCTCTACTCAACCGCTGTCGTCACCTCTCTGGAAATAGGCTTTCAAAGTACAGCTGACAAAATTGACTGTGCAGGAGGAGGTTGTTACTATATGTCAAACAGCCGCGCAGTGTGAACCTGTAGTTTATACATAGTAAACTGAGATTCATAGTCTGTCCTTTCAAGTAGAATATCTAATTCTAATTATCTCCTCACTAGCAGAATACCAGAAACTAACTAATAAAATATTTTGGGCCTTAAAGAATTGGGTTTTGAATTTAACACATGATATCAGAACTCCAGGATGGAGCCTCTGATGTAAATATAAGATGTTGTAATATGATGCTCTCTCCAAGTTCAGGAATTTGAAAAAAATGGCCACTGATCTGTAATCGTCACTGCACTGTAGACAATACCGAGCAGCAAAATGAAACATCTGGTGATACTCCAGTTAGTTTTTTTCTGCAAAGTTTTAGCTGTTTTCTTTGTCCAATCCTGGATTTAAAGGCTTAAAGGAAAACAACTGCTGAATAATTCAGATAGAAAAAGATAGTGTACAACTTATAAGTTTGATGATGTAATTCCACCGGAAGCCCCATTGCTTTGGTCACACACTGGCTTGGTTAGGCATGTGCAGTTATGCTTTATTTGCCAAAAATGTCACCAGACACCACTGATGAGAAGAGACAAGTGAAATTTGGCCTCTTCCCACTAGAACAGAGAAGGTTACAAGGAGATCTGCTATACAGGTTCATAATTATGAAGGATCTTGATAAAGTAAATAGGGAAAAACTATTTCCATTGGTCAGTGACTTAGTAACTAGAAGGCACAAACTTAAGATCATTACCAAAGGAACAAAAAAATGAGGAGTTTTTTTTAATTCAGAGGGTTGCTAGGACATGGAATGCCCTCTCAGAAATAATGGTGGAAACAAAATCCATAATAGTTGTTGAAAGGAAAGTGGATAGATATTTGAATAGGAAGAACTTAAAAGAATACGGGGTAAGGGAATGGGCGAAGTGAATAACTTTTTCAGATAGCCAGCACAGACCCAATGGGTTGAATGGCTTCCAGCAGTGCTTAATGGAGAAGATCTGATGAATAAAATTAGATACAACATATGATGCTATCGGAAGCAGAATCCAGTCAGGACTAGAATTTAAGATTTTCGTAGACCATTTTGTGTTTGGACCTCATCTGAATGTTACTGGTGGGCTGACGGGTACCCCATTGTAGTTCATTGGTTGTGAAGCGGTGGAAACCAGCCAGTTGAGCTGACCAGCAGGTTGGGTGGGGGCAGGGAAGACAATTCTGAGGTGGGTTGAGCAAGGCCAACAGCAGCCTGCAGGATTTTTGTGGAGCCGAGAGGAGCACTCCTGCTGCTCCTGATCCCACAAAAATTGCCCTAAATACTTTTGGGGGCATTTTGTTGCGCGGCCACTGTTGGCCCCTTTAAGGATGGCTAGTTTGACTGCTCAATGCCTCACGCAAATGCTGGACAACACACATCCATGATTTTGTTAAACAGAATCTCTGCACAGAGTCAGTCCAATTGACAGGTTTAGCTCCCTGTTGGGCAAAGAAAGCTGCAGCAATAACCATAGACCTGGAGCAGGTAAGTTCATACTGTTGGGGTAGAGATCGCAATGGGGTGGAGGTGGTTGGATAACTTGTTGGGAGGGGGGAGATCGGAGACAGAAAGGGGGCAAAGATGGGGGAGTCAGGTTGGGGTGTTGGTGATCACCAGGAGAGTCTAGTTGTGAGGGGTTGTCGGTGATCATGGCAGACTTCTGATCATGGGTTGTTGGGGGGGTGGGGGGGGGTTGGTTATCATGAGAGGGGTCCGATCATGGGTGATTCCTGGGATATGGGGTGTTCTGATTGTGGGGGTTCATCAGTGATCGCCGCAGGGGCTGGTCCGATCATGGGGGTAGTCGGTGATCACGGCGGGGGTGGAGGGGTATGGGTCCGATTGTGGAGAAAGTAGCAGGTTAGCTTGGGGGGATGGGGGGAAGCACTCTTGTTCCTCCTGGCCAACAAGCATTGCTGGAAGGGCACTTACTTCTTCCACACAGCAGTCCTCACCTTTTAGCTGTCAAGTTTCTCAAAGCCTGGGAAACCCAGCCGGCCAAGGTTAAATTTAAAATGGAGATAATATCAGAGGCACATAGCCTCATTAAATGTTTACATGACCACCTACCTCCTGGCAGCGGATTTCATGCTCATGCCTTATCCTGTTGCTGAAGAAGGTGCGTCGGGTTCAATTTGTGATTTTTATAATTTCTATATCTCAACCAACCCAAATCCACCTGTTTTTGGGGTTAAAATTTCCCTCATTAAATTTCATGATGTGACGTATGTTCAGATTCTATTTCTGTGAAAATATTAAAGGGGTTATTTTGGTCAAGGGGTGAAAACAAGTGCTAAATGGGTGCCTTCCTAATAAGAAACGCCTGCTTGAAAGTCTGGATTAGATACAACGTTCGGGCTGCTTGATGATTATCGTGATTTGAACCACTCCACTTGAGGAGGCAGTGCTGGCTGTGTTTGGGAGGGGAGTGGCAGATACTGTGGCCACAGGCAGAATAGGGTGCATATTGCCTAGAGGTATGTGCCCACTCCAGCTTCCTTACAGATCCACAACTATTCCTGATCCTTAATCCCTCAAACCCATCTTCACTCACAAGCTGATATGACCTCGTCACACTCGTTCTCGTCCTATAGTGCCCACGTGCACTGCACTCTAACCCTCATAGCTTAATCGTTGCAGGCTCCCAGGAGCACAATATACTTCACTGTCACCACCCCCTCCCGCCTTACTGGAGGAACTGGAAGAGGATGAAGAATCACTTCACCCACAGAGAAAGAGGAGGAGAGCGAGGAAGAATTCTGTGCATCAGTCGCTACCAGTCTGGCAGGCATGAGCTCAGAGACCACACCATGCATTACTTAGAGGCTAGGGTAGAAGAGGGATCCTCACAGTGGCACGCACCAATCACTAGTGGGCAGCAGCCACACTGGATGAAAGGTTCAACGCAGGTGTCACCTTGCTGTGGGGAGGGTCAAGGTCACTTGCCAGTTCTGCTGTGGAGGAGTCAGATGAGGTCCTTGCAGGGCCCAGCTTCAGAAAAAGGCTGATGGGTTTCACAAAGCAATACTTGGTGCTATGGAGAGCATTCCTGAAAGCTTACAGGTCATAAATCCGGGGATGGACAATTCCAGCTCCGGCTAGACACATGGCTTCATTTAGAGCCTAAAGCCCATCCTCTCCAGCGTGGACAAGCTGGCCAGTTCCATTCAATGACATCATGCATCTGACAACTGAGGTCACAGCTTCCACTGCAGACGGAGCAGAGGAAGGACAAGGTGCTGCAATGGACATTGAGGGAGCTGCCATGGTGGCTCTGGATTCATTGGTGAAAGGGGCTTGCAGAGTGCCTCTAATGAGCAGAGATCTGTCCTCCAGCAGATTACTGGGCTGGCTGAACAGAAGCATGGGAATCATTGAGCAGAAACCTACTGGTCCCTCTCTGAATGCTAGTATACCTGCTTCCTCCCCCACCACTCCACCATTGTCCTTGTAGTTTCCTGTTAGCCCAGACTGCTGAAGTCCATGCTGAAATGGTGCAGTTTGACATGGGCCTATCATGGTCTTCAACCTCTTTAGGGCATCACAGGAGAACATCTCAACTGCCGTCTTCAGATTCTCAGCAGCCATCCACCTGGTGTGCTGCTGTCACTGGGGTTGCACTTTGTAGAAGCGCTAGATTAGGCAACACGAGTTATAGATAGCCACTCAGGGTAGCTAGCCACCAGGGTGAATAATTTCACATTTGTAAGTCCTGTTAGTTGTGTAATATTTTCCTTCTTTGTTTCTGATGCAGATAAAGAGTGATGATGGTAATTGTGTAGTGGTGGAATCGGTAGCTTTTTTATTGTGATCTTCATGGTTGAGAGGATTGAGTACAAATGATGGACTACCTGATGTATCGTAGGTTGTGGAAGGTACATCATGGGGCAACAATGCGCTCTTTAATTAAATGGTAGCAAACGTCCCTCCCATGTGCTGCCTGTCTACATGGAAGTCTCTTATGCTTCCCTTGGTCCCACTCATCATCCTCCTTCTCATTCTCCTCCTCTTGTAGCTCCTAAGCTTGGTCCTCTGGTACAATTGCTGGTGGTAGCGGCTGGCGTCTCACGATCGCCAAATTGTGAAGCATGCAGCATATCAGCACGAATCTCAAAACCTTCTCGGCCAAGTACTACACAGCATGTCCTGACTGGTCAAGGCATCTAAACCTCTGCTTAAAGACCTCAATTGTCTGCTCAGTGATATTCCTGACAGCTGAGTGGCTCTTATTGTATAAGTGCTCAGCTGGTGTCTGGGAGTTTCACATGAGCCATGGCATCAGAGGGTATCCCTTGTCGCCTAGTAGTCAGCCATAGACATTGCATTGGGGCTCAAAGATCTATGGGATGGATGACTGTATCATTATAAGCACGTTGTGGCAGTTCCCTGAATAGTAGGCATTCATCTGCTTGTTGCACTGCCAGAGGTCGCGCACAAGATGCACATTAAAGGAATGGAATGCTTTCCTGTTCCTGAACACCTCCAAGTTTAACTAAGGGGCTCACATGGCCACATGCGTACAGTCAATAGTCCCTGGACTATGGAAAATCCCACAATCCTGTTGAATCCTACAGCTCTCTGCCTCTGGTCTTTTCTGGCAACAGGGAATGATATATAATAAAAGCAAAATACTGTGGATGCTGGAAATCTGAAATAACAACAGCTAGTGCTGGAAATGCACAACAGGTCTGGCAGCATCTGTAGAGAGAGAAACAGAGTTAATGTTTCACGTCAATGATCTTTCATCAGAACTAGCAAAGGTAAGAAATGTAATAGGTTTTGAGCATGTAAAAGACGAGCAAAAGGGAAGGTCTGTGATGGGGAGGAGGGCAGGAGAGATTAAATGACTAAGATGTCATGGAATAAAAAGCAAAGGGTATAGTAATACATATATGATATATAATCATACCTCAGAGCTGCAATGACCTCCCTTATGCAGAAGTGCACAGAGGATTGTGATAAGTGATTAATATCACCTATGGCAGCCTGAAAGGTTTCAGTATCGTAAGAATTAATTGCTACTATAACCTTAACTGCAACAAGCAATGGAGTCCTGGCTGCAGATCTCATTGATGACCTCCTTGGTAAAATGTGGCTTTCTCCTCCTGCACTTGTTTTGTATCATGTGAATGTAGGAGTAGTCGTTCTCTGAAGACCAGGTAGATGCTCCTGCTGAGGACTCTCCTCACCTTCCTGTCCCTCTCTCCTGCAGCAGTTAATGCTGTTCTACCTAGTCTCATCGCCAACTCCAATTCAGGGTAAGGGGGACCCCTAACAAGATGCCAATGACTAAGCATTTCCTTTCTGCTGGTGACTTCTATAAGCTGTCCAATAAGGTAGATTAGCACAGCATTTACTCTTTTTTATGTGAAATATATCTGGGAAAAATGTTGATAGAATGTTAGTGAAATCTTGACAAAGCATCCAGAATTGATCTGATCCTGATATGTATCAAAATCAAAGGTCTTCAGTAAACACACTATAGTCGATCTATTTCAATCAGTAAGTAAACATTGAAAGCTGAGCATAGCTTTAAGTAGTGCTGAAAATCCTCAGCAATGATTTATTTACTCCTGTTCAGCTGGTAGCTGTTAGGAGACACTGTTAAATGAAGTTTTGGGGAGTTATGCTGAACCTTTATAAAGCTTTGGTTAGGCCACAACTAAAGTACTGTGTACAGTTCTGGTCACTGCACTTGGCGGCGGAACCCCGTAGGCGGTCATGTGTCACCTTTGGCATGTTTCCGGCAGTTCCTGCAGCCTTACCGGTGCCAAACGTCGTGCTCTGCACTCCTTTGGACCCCACCAGAAAGGCCGAGAGGGGGGTTTTGACGCTTGGGCAACTCTCAACCTCCATACATTCGCCCAGGCATGCGCCATGGAGAGGTCACTCCATAGTTGCCTCACAGCGACTGACACCACTGACCACCTCTAGGCGCTTACCCATTGTCTCTCGAGACAAGGAGGCCAAAGAAAGAAAGAGAAAGAAAGACCCACCAAATTGCACGCAACCTCTTTACCAATTTACCAATTACCTAGCTGGCAATTTAATTCACAATGAGCCCCTAAATAATCCTCTGGGTGGCTGTTCTTAGCACGTGCTTCAACTCTTTTACCAAGATAGTGTCTTGCACTAAATGTGGCTTAAACACATGTGCAGTTTAACACCCAATCTTGACCATCTCAGATGCTCTTTCGTGCCTAAAGTATTCGACTAAAGTCACCCCCTAAATGCTTGACCTAGCTGGACTGTACTTGTTTGGATAAATATCTTTGTACACTCTGGCTTGCTATACACATGTGACCTCTGATGTCAATGTATGCAAGTAAGGGGTTTTGCCATTTTGATGCACCACATGGAAAATGGTGTCAGTAGTGAGTTGTCAGGATTTGAGAGGATTTTGATAGACTTTGGATTGAGGCATGTCAGCTGTCAGATAGCCAGCACATGTGTAACACATCAGAGGATAATTATGCCCCATGGAGTTCCAGCAGGAAATGTTTGAATACAATTTTGAGCAGAAGCTTGATCTCCTAAGAAGCCACAGAAGACTTCCTGAGCCCACGTGTGCATTTTTCATGGGAATTCGGTCATAAAACTTCTGCCTGCAACTTTGCACAGGACACCAACAGCTGGGTATGTCATTTTTTTTTTCTGCCTGTTCCTATGGATATGAAGGGAGATTGGAGATGGAATTGGCAATTCTTCCAGCCTCAGTGGCAGAATTCTGAGATTACCGCAGATGTGGACAAGATGTGGGGCGGCACAGTGGCGCAGTGGTTAGCACTGCAGCCTCACAGCTCCAGTGGCCCGGGTTCAATTCTGGGTACTGCCTGTGTGGAGTTTGCAAGTTCTCCCTGTGTTTGCGTGGGTTTCCTCCAGGTGCTCTGGTTTCCTCCCACAAGTCAAAAGACTTGCAGGTTGGTAGGTAAATTGGTCATTATAAATTGCCACTAGTATAGGTAGGTGGTAGGGAAATATAGGGACAGGTGGGGATGTTTGGTAGGAATATAGGATTAGTGTAGGATTAGAATAATTGGGTGGTTGATGGTCGGCACAGACTCGGTGGGCCGAAGGGCCTGTTTCAGTGCTGTATCTCTAAACTAAACCCCAACAGATAAGAGTAGCAAATCTGTTATCATTGATGGGGAAGGAGTCTTACAAACTGTATTGCACCCTGGATCTCACTGAGGAGAAGAAAAGCACGACTTGTGAGATTTTGGAGGCCTTGAAGACCCATTTTGAACCCACTACTAATGTAATTTATGACATCTATGTGTTTAACATTAGAGCTCTGGAAAAGGGGGAGAATATTGATTAGTTTGTGATTGTACTGAGACGTCTAACTGAGTCTTGTGAGTTTGGGCAACTGAAGGATGATCTCATCAGAGGTAAGATTGTCTTAGGAACAAGAGATCCTACTGTGAGAGCACGTCTGCTCAGAGAAGAGAAGCTTATTCTCAAGAAAGCTATTGACATGTGCAGACGTTCTGAGGTGGCCAATCAACAGCACTAGAGTATTGAGGGGAGAACTGACAAGGCTGTGCACTATACTGAGAGGCAGTCCATGTCTACCAAGCACAAGTTAATGATGAAAAGAACAAAGAACAAAGAACAGTACAGCACAGGAACAGGCCATTCGGCCCTCCAAGCCTGCGCCGATCTTGATGCCTGTCTAAACTAAAACCTTCTGCACTTCCGGGGACCGTATCCCTCTATTCCCGTCCTATTCATGTAATTGTCAAGATGCCTCTTAAACATCGCTATCATACCTGCTTCCACCACCTCCCCCGGCAGCAAGTTCCAGGCACTCACCACCCTCTGTGTAAAGAACTTGCCTCGCACATCCCCTCGAAACTTTGCCCCCCGCACCTTAAACCTATGTCCTCTAGTAACTGACTCTTCCACCCTGGGAAAAAGCTTCTGACTATCCACTCTGTCCATGCCACTCATAACTTTGTAAACCTCTATCATGTCGCCCCTCCACCTCCGTCGTTCCAGTGAAAACGATCCGAGTTTATCCAACCTCTCCTCATGGCTAATGCCCTCCAGACCAGGCAACATCCTGGTAAACCTCTTCTGTACCCTCTCCAAAGCCTCCATGTCCTTCTGGTAGTGTGGCGACCAGAATTGCACACAATATTCTAAGTGTGGCCGAACTAAGGTTCTGTACAGCTGCAGCATGACTTGCCAATTTTTATACTCTATGCCCCGACCGATGAAGACAAGCATGCCGTATGCCTTCTTGACTACCTTATCCACCTGCGTTGCCACTTTCAGTGACCTGTGGACCTGTACGCCCAGATCTCTCTGCCTGTCAATACTCCTAAGGGTATTGCCATTTACTGTATACTTCCCACCTGTATTAGATCTTCCAAAATGCATTACCTCACATTTGTCCGGAAAAGGAGGGACAACTTTCAGAGGGGCCAACAGAAAGATCGAGACTAGAGTACTAGATGTAAGTACTGTGAAAGACATCAAAAGAAAGAAAAGGAAGCAAGTCCAATATGAGGAAAGCAAAGCTCTAACTGCAAGAAGCTGAACTACTTTGTACGCAAGTGTTTTGCTAGAAATAAGAAAAGCAAGCCTGTAAAGATGGCTGCTGGAGAGTTGTCAGACAATGATGCTGATGAATCACATGTTGGTGCCATCAGGTCTCGAGGTAGAAAGTGGTTTGTGACTGTTGGAATGATGACTGCAGAAAGAGAGCATCAAGTTTATGTGAGGTGTCAGACAGACACTGGTTCTACGTGCAACATCATGAGCTTCGCGGACTTGTGTGAAATTGCTTAAGATGGAGACCTGAATATGAAGCCGTTGAAGGTAAAGTTGAGGCTTTATAATGGAACGATGTTCACTTCAAGAGGACAAACTAAGTTGAAAGTCCAATGCAACAGGAAGAAAGAAAAACTTCAGTTCCAGATAGTGGACACCAAACAAACTCCCCTCATCTCAGCTGATCAAGTCAAAAGCTTGGACTGGTAACCCTCCACGTACCAGAAGAGATTTGCAGTGTTTCACATGACACCAAATCAGATTACAAAGATGTTTTCACAGATCTTGGATGCCTTCCTGGTGAATGTCATCTCGAAGTAGATGACAGTGTGAGACCAACTCAACATCTCCCGAGGAGAGTTCCAGCTGACCTCAAGTCTAGTCTAAAAGAAAAGATGAGGAGCTTGAAAAGATGGGAGTAATCAAGAAAGTGACAACTCCTACAGACTGGATTATCAGCATGATAGCAGTGAAAAACCTGGAAAGCTGAGAGTGTATTTAGATCCAAAGAACCTCAATAAAGTTTTGAAGAGATCTCACTACCCTATATCAACCATTGAAGAGATTCTGCCTTAACTTGCCAAGGCAAAGGTTTTTACTACCCTCCATGTTAAGGATGGATACTGGCAAGTGAAGTTAGATGAAAGAAGTAGCTTTCTGAGTACTATCTGGATGCCTTTTGGGAGGTACAGATGGTTAAGCATGCTGTTGGTAATTCTACTGCTCCAGAAGATTACCAACACAGACAGCATGAAATAGTCAATGATCTATCAGGAGTGGAAGCAATCTGGATGATCTTCTAGACTATGGATGTGGAGATGAGATGGAAGACACCATTGCAGACTATGATCAGAATCCAGTGAGACTGCTAGAGAGAGCTCGCCAGATGAACCTGAAGCTGAACAAGAAAAAGTTGCAGCTGAAGATGACTGAACTCAAGTACATAGGTCATGTACTGACAGCTAAAGGATATTGCCCTGATCCTAATAAGGTATGAGCTGTAGCAGAGATGCAGCATCAAACAGGTGTGAAGGCAGTTCAACGATTTGTTAGATTTGTGAACTTCCTAGCCAAGTTCTTGCCCAATCTGTCATCGGAGTGTGAACCTCTATACAAGTTCACTGCAAAGGATGTTCTGTGGTATTGGGGTGCAGAACAAAAAGCTGCTTTCACTCGCAACAAACAACTAGTGACAACAACACCTCTACTAAGGTACTATGATGATAATGATGAAATCACCCTGCAGTGTGATGCCAGTGAAACAGGATATGGAGCAACCCTCAGGTAGGAATGACAACCAGCTGCGTTTGCATCCAGAGTGTTAATGCAAACTGCACAATGCAATGCACAGATCTAGAAAGAGTGCCTGGCTATTGTCTTTGCTTGTGAGCATTTCAACCAGTACCTGTTTGAGAGAGAGAAAGTGATGGTCGAGTCTGACCAGAAGCCATTTCAAAGCATTGTTCTCAAACCGCTTCTATCTGCTCCAAAGTTTGCAAAGGATTTTTATTTTGTTTGCAGAGATATCACTTGGAAGTGAAGTTACAAGCAAGGGAAGCAGATGTACATCGTCGAGAGCTGTCGAGAGCTGCACTCCCTTTGACGGCAATTGATGATGCTAATGCAGAGTGTGAAATCTTCCAAATTAGACAAGCAGTATTAGCACAACACGTTCTGGAACTTATCAACCTAGCAGCAATATTGGGCTTGATTTTGTTCTCCCCCAGGTGTCAGGGTCCATTGTGAGGGGGGGGGGGGCTGAAGATGGCTCCGGATGAGGCCCGCTGCGACCTTGACACCATGAGGGCACAGCCCGACCATCCCGGCGGCAGCAAGGTTCCAAGGCAGCCTCCCTGCTGCTGAGAGACGAGACCACAACTTAAATATTCAAATTAATAAAATGAATACATTTAAATATACTTACTTGAGATCTTTGCAGCGGTGGTCGGCACTCCGCACCTTCAGATCCCCGTCCGGGGAAATGTGGCGCCACACTTGTGGGGAGAGGGGAGGAGGTAAGTTTGTCAGTGTGGGGTTGGGGGCGGGGTCAAATACATGTCATGGGTGTAGGGGATGGTGGGAAGGGTTGAACCTTAAACTTTGTGCAGTTTGGATGCGGGGGGGGTGGCGAGTTCAGATATAAAAGGTAAGTATTTTTGCAGGGGAAGGGCAAATAGTTATTGTATTGTTTTTGGGGGATGGGAAAGGGACATAAGAAATTTATTTAATTTGGGGGATTTAAAAAAATTTAAATGTGCTGGCAGGGCTGGCTGCCCTTTAATAATGGTGCCAGCGCCTGTGCGCAGGCAGCTGACGCCATTGCCTAGGATGGACAGCCTGCCCCCTCCACGTGATTGGTGGGGGGAGCCGGGCTGCCCCGGCTATTTAAATGAGCCATCGTGGCTCTTTGACGTGTGGCCCGCAAGGGTGGGCTGCCATATTTGAGCTTGCTGCCAAGATCAGCCGTGGGCTCTTAAAATCCAGCCCATTGAATCTGAAAGAGAAGCATCTTGCTCAGATCAAGCAAACTATGTGATGAGATGCAACTGAGGTGCTCCAGGAAGTTATGACGTAAGCATGGCCTGAAACCATCTAGGACACACCTGTTGCTGTAAGGGAGTATTGGGCATACAGAGATGAAGTGACTGCCCAAGATGTCATCTTGTACAAAGAAACTAAGGCCATTATCCCTAAAGAGGTGAGAAAAGAGACGCGGAAGCACGTCCACACAAGCCATCAAGGAACCAAGTCTCGTCTGTGGAAGTCAAGAGAAGTGTTCTACTGGCCAAACATGAGCAATGAGATTAAGGGCCATTTTATTGTGAACAAATTATATTGCTGATTTTTGGAACACAAGAAATTACAAAATTTAACTTTCTGGCAAAGTACCTCTCATGAATGTGGCTTAATTTGCGAACAATTTTGCATGCAATTTTTTTTAATGGATAAAGATGTTTAGATAAATACTTTTGTGCACTCTGACTGGCCGTACACATGTGACCTCTGATGTCAATGTATGCAAATAAAGGATTTTGCCATTTTGATGTAACACATGGAAGATCACTTAGGAAAACATTGTAAATAATATATGATTTTACTCAGCCAGTCTTCCCTTGAGTTATAATTGTACATTGTTACAATAGAGCATACTATGAATATTTGCAATAATAACAGACCATGCTGAAGAAACCACAAATTAGTCAAATTATTCCTGTCAACCATTACACAACCCATTAGAAATATCTGGCACAGAATTCCATAACTCTGTAAAGATGTCTAATGCCATTGCTATGCTACCAATTTGCACTCCCTGAATACTCAATAAGCCTGATGTTGCACTCAAGTTGTGCATTAACTGCAGCATAACAGTGGGGGCTGGCACAGCTTAAATGTGCCAGCCCCCACTGTTATGCTGCAGTTAATGCACAACTTGAGTGGCTTAAATGGTATAATGAAAGCAAAATACTGCAGATGCTGGAAATCTGAAATAAAAACAAAAAGTGCTGGAAATGCTCAGCAGATCTGGCAGCATCTGTGGAGAGTGAAGCAAAGTTAATGTTTCAGGTCTGTGACCTTTCATCAGAACTGGAAAGGTTAGAAAAGAATTAGGTTTTAAGCAAGTGAAGGGGAAGGGAGTGGGGGAGAGAACAAAGGGGAAGGTGTTTGATAGGGCAGAAGGAGATTAAATAACAAAGCTGTCCTGGGACAAAGGCAAAATGTGTGTTAATGCCTGTGGTGAAAGACAAAGCATTAGTCCAGAGAGACTGTTAATAGTGGAATAATGAGCAGCTCTGACTACATGAAAAGCAGGCACATGGTAAAAAAATTTAAAAAAGGCCAGTCATGCTCTGAAGTTATTGAACTCAATGTTCAGTCTGCAAGACTGTAGAGTGCCTAATTGAAAAATCAGGTTCTGCTCCTTGAGCTTGCATTGATGTTCACTGGAACACTGGAGCAGGCCAAAGACAGAAATGTTGGCATGAGAGCAGGGGGGAGTGTTGAAATGGCAAGCAACCGGAAGCTTGGGATCATGCTTTCGGACTGAGCGGAGGTGTTCAGCAAAGCAGTCACCCAATCTGCGTTGGGTCTCTCCAATGTAGAGGAGACCACATTGTGAGCAACGAATACAGTATAGTAAATTGAAAAAAGTACAAATAAATCACTGCCTCACCTGAAAGGAGTGTTTGGAGCCTTGGATAGTGAGGAGAGAGGAGGTAAAAGGGCAGGTATTACACCTCCTGTGATTGCATGGGAACGGCAATGGTAAGGGGACGAGGTGGTGGAGGTAATGGAGGAGTAGACCAGGGTGACACAGAGGGAATGATCCCTATGGAATGCTGACAGGTGAGGGGAGTGGAAAATGCGTTTGGTGGTGACATCACGCTGGAGGTGGCGGAAATGGCAGAGGATGATCCTCTGGATGTGGAGGCTGGTAGGGTGGAAAGTGAGAACAGGGGGAACCCTGTTGCAGTTCTGGGAGGGAGCGGAAGGCATGACGGCAGAAGTGTAGGAAATGGGCCAGACATGGTTGAGGGCACTGTCAACCACAGTGGGGGGAATCCTCGGTTGAGGAAAAAGGAAGACATATCAGAGGCGTTGTTGTGGAAGGTAGCATCATCAGAGCAGATGTGTTGGAGACGGAGAAACTGGGAGAATGGAATGGAGTCCTTACAGGAGGCAGGGTGTGAAGAAGTGTAGTCAAAGTAGCTGTGGGAGTCGGTGGGCTTATAATGAACATTAGTGGACAGCCTAGCCCCAGAGATAGAGGCAGAGAAGCCAGGGAAGGGACGTGAAGTGTCTGAGATGGACCATATAAAAGTGAGAGAAGGGTGGAAATTGGAAGCAAAGTTGATACAGTTTTCCAGTTCAGGGCAGGAGTAGGAAACGCCACCGATACAGTCATCAACGTACCAGAAAAAGAGTTGGGGGAGGGGGCCTGAGTAGGACTGGAACAAGGAAGGTTTGACATAAAAAGACAGGCATAACTAGGACCCAAGCCGGTACCCATAGCAACACAGCTTAAATGGTTGTTGGTCAACTTAATTATTGGTTCTCTCAACCTTCTGCCCCTCCCCCACCCCCGAGCCAATGCACTCATGCCAGTAAGAAAGTTGAACATGTGGAGAGCCTGGTGAAGTGAACCATGCACATTGAGTACTCTAACTGCACCTGAAACTCTGATCATTATTATGCACATGCGCCTGCAGATTTGCAGTGAAATTAAAAGTTTAGAGGAAACTGGAGTATTAATGTGTATAAAATGGTACATGCAAGTAAGTTATTTAATGTCACATTACTCTTGCTGTTATGCAGCTGTTAAGAGTATAAGTGTATCAGTCATTCAGAAATGATTTACCTACCAAAGGGCCAAGATATCCCTTTATAAGCCCTGTAACATAGGGTTTCTTTAAAATACACTGAACTGTAATCTATTTTCCAGTTTGTAGCAGCAACATATTTGCTAGTATTTTTCCTGTGGTATTGGACGTAGCACCAAGAAGATCTACAGATAGAAGTTTTATTATATTTACAGCAAAAGTCCGCTTTAATTCAATAGAAGAAACATACTAAGTTTCCTGAATTTTAGACATTAGAAGGATCTGTTGGATGTTAGGCAGCACCACTCTCCAGAAAGGTTTCACATTGGACAGGATCCAAAAAAATTCTAATTGAGTACCTTCCTGCCTACAGCCCCTCCACATGTGGGAAGTCTTGATGAATCCATTTTGTGAAGTCTGTGTGTTGTATTATATACCCTAGATACAGATTTTAATTATATTCTCTTTGCTGCAGATGGAGATTGAATGTGCTGTGGTTCATATCTACTCCCACTCCTCAATGACTCAAGTCTCGCTGCCTGCAGCCCTGCAGTCAGTTTGTCTAGTAGCATAATAAAGGTTTAATATATACCAGACATAATCTTGGTGTCTGTGTGCTTGTTGGCAAAGCATGTGTCTAGTGCAAATTGGCTCTATTTCCAAACATTACTTTCCTCCTTTTTTAGAAACGAAATACTGGCCATAAAGTTAACTTAAATCAAACCTGTTGCTTTAGAACTGTAATTTGAGTTGATTGCAGTATTTGATCCTATTGTTTGATGCTGTGTGGCACACCTCACCTTTCCAACTCACATCGTTCATTATTCAAGCCAGTCACTTTGGCAGCACAGCAAGTTTAAAGTAAATTGTGTGCTCTCTACTAGCAACTGAATGTGGAAACCATAATGAGGTCAGGGGCTACTTTCCAGGCTTATCATTTGTCATCGTTGCAAGGTAGGATATTGTAGCTATAGTTGGCAGCAATTCTCTCGCCCAATTTCTCGTTCTATATTAAGCGATTCCTGTTCCAGGCCACCATATGACATAACTGGGCTACCCAGCAGTAAAATTTCATATGGGGGAGAAACATCTGCGGATGTTTGTGTGGGAAATAATTGAGATGCTCCGACTCTCACATGCTATTTCGGATTCTGCTTGCACCAGTATTTCTGGTAAGTTGTTCCTTGTCCTAACAAACCTCTGTGTAAAAACATTCTCCTAACCATGTCCATTGTTCCTTTTGTGATCATCTTAAATGTATGCTTTGTATTAACTGACTCACCGAGCAGTGGAAATAATTTTTCTGATTTACTTTCTCAAAACCTTTCATAAATTTGAACACCATCATTGGATTTCTTCTTGTTGCTTTCAAGGCAAGAAACAAAAGATTCTCGGTAACCAGAAGTAAAATTTCATCAATGGTAATGAAAGTTTGGCTTATTGGGATGAAATTGGTCCTCTGCGATAGTGCAAAATGGTCGATGGTGAATTGGTAGCCCATTTTACACGGTGCAAGTTTTCCATTTATGTCATCAGCTGCCAATTCACTATTGCCCAATTTGTACGACTGCCAGAGACTAATTTCATACTCATTTTCTTTGGTAAGAGAGTTTGAGGTGATTTAATTGAAATTTTCCAGATTGTGATAGTAATTAAGAAGGCAAATTGTTCACTATGGTGAAGGGTTCAAATAGCATTGCAGCAGTGACTACACTTCAAAAAGTTTTTCATTGGCTGTAAAGTGCTTTGGGAAATCCTGAGGTCATAAAAATCACTATATAAAATGCAAGCTTTTCTTTCTAGCAGAGCACAATAATTTTAAATGGATTAACACCTCAATTAAATATGGACAAAGGAATTTCACATGAATGTGTTAAGCATTCATCCAGTAATATCATCAATAGTAAATTTTGCAGGTTTTTGATGCTGAACACTGATGTTTAGACATCAATCTCAAACTCAAACACAGATAATGCACTTGTGTAAAAATTAGCTCTTGATTACAGTGGCTGCCACAGAACTTTACAATCTTCATCAGAAGGTGGCTGCCCACATCACCTTGACATTGCATGTTTTACCATCTTGTGTTTTTGAAGGCAGAATCCCATGTACTTCGCAATATGAGGCTTACCAACTTCAAGATCAGGAATGTTACTCAATTACCACTTCTTATCATCCTTCATCATATCATGATTATTCTGAACCTTCATGACGAGGTAATGTTCAAAACTGGGGTAAATTAAAAGTAAATCAATGAATCCACTGAGCAATATCATATAGCTTTGTCTGAAAAAAATCATAAATAAGATCTCACCTTCCAGAGATAAGATTTACCTAAGCCATCAATTAGATAACAAATTTGAGTGATTGGTGGGGATAAATGGATAAATCCCTTCTTGAGGCCACAAACCATTCAATGTTTATCTATTATTGGGGGATGACAATATCTAGTTAATACATTTATAAGGGCGGGGGGAGGGGGGGTGCGGGGTTATGGGGGGCAAGGTTGAGCATTGAGGTACCCAGTGATGTCTACTGGAAAATGCACACACATTTCTGAAGGTGGTAAGTTGAAAGGCATGTTGCAAGTTGCAATAAATTAAAGTCATTTACGGGAATTGTAAGATTCCTGCTTTGCACTATAGGCAGACATTTTTAGGAGAACAAGAGAGTTCTTGGAGCCCACTATCCCCTTGAGCAGATTGGGAGTCCTATTTGGCATATTTTTATATATATATATATATATTTTAATATATATGACTATATCAACCCCAAAGGACTTTCTGGCCCCACAGAAGTGTACTATCCTTGGTGACTTAGACTCATCAGAGATATTCTATGTGATCTATGTGACTTAGTGCACCAAGGAAGGCAAAGCATTGCCAGTGGCTGTCAAATTTACGACCACAATGAATGTTTTTGCCTCAGCTTTTGAGGACTTTATTAACATCAGTCATAAGAGCAGTGCATCATTGGATTCAGCAAGAACAAATAACGACATCTATTTCCCCATGAAAACCAGAAAGAAACATTACCACATCCTAGACTTCTTCCAAATACCAGAATTTCCAAAAGTATAGGAAGTAATAGATAGCACCCTTCATTTCTCAGCTAACAGGAGTACTCCCTACTTGAAGCATAAGCACTTCTATTCTATAAATGTGAATCTTGTGTATGATCATCGCCAAATATCATGCAACTTCATGTCAGAATATCAGGCAGCACTCATGAAACCTTTATTTTAAAACAGTGCATTATTTGGTGATACCTAGCATCGTCACCCAGGTGACAAAGGGTACAATAATAACTTGTATTTATATAGCACTTTCAATGTAGTAAAACACCTCAAGTGACATAATCAACAAAAATAGATTTGAGCCAAAGAAGGAGATACTAAGAGGGATGCCTAAAACCTAGCCCAAAAAGTGTACGTTAAGGAGGTTCTTAAAGGAATAGGGAAGGAGAGGTGAAGGCATTCAGGAAGGCAATTGCAGAGCATGGGGCCTAGGTGACTAAAGGCATGAGCCCAATGTTGTGGCAAAGGGAGGGGGATTGCACAACAGCCAGTCAGAAAAATGGAGAAATTCTTATATTGCAACAGTGACTACATTTCAGAAGTACTAATTGGCTCTGAAGTGTGTTGGGAGGTCCTGAGATTGTGAAAGGCATTACATAAATGCAAATTCTTTCTTTCTTCTTTGTTGGAAACTGCTAGGCATGTACCCCCAATGACTTCAACAATGTCTTGCCCCAAAAGCCTCTTTCTCTTAAAAGCTAAGCTCCTGAGATCGGGATCCCTGGTGCCACCAGCTGTGGATGGAGGTGACCTTACCCTTCTGGAGAGGTTCTTTCTATTCCTCCAGGACCACTTTTACCTGCTCCTGCTCACTTGTGCTCTGTGAGTCACCCTGCATGTTGCCTGCGAACTGCCTATCAAAAATGTTTCTGTGCTGGTGCTTGTCAGAGTAAAATGAAGTGTTGAGGTGCCAGGTGAAGTGTTGGGTGAATCCTGTTTAGAGAGCCCATAACAGTTTCTTCAGCCATACCGGCAGAGGGAGTTTAGGGGCATGACCTCAGAACAATTTATTGCACAACAGTCTTTGCTAAATAGCTGGCCTGGAGCCACTAATGATTGCAATCTTGCAAGTCAATGCTTGTGTGAATAAATAAAGTGTAAAGGAAGAATAAATGTTTTACTGACCCTGATATGACACCATGCCTCTTGCTTCCCCATCTCTGGCCTCCTCCTTCATATCCCAGTCCTATCCTTGGAGGACACATACCTCAATTTGCGTCTGCCCACGTCATTTTGCTGATTTCCTCCTGTTGTGATATTTGCGTCCTGCTGCGCACTGTTCTGAGGACCTGGCAAATAGCCAGAAGACGTTCAATGACCTTACATGTGTGGTCAAGGTCAGTGAATGCATCTTCACATGACATCTCCTACCCACTGTTCCACCAACCTCTTACACTGCTCAATGAACCATCACTCACCCATCAGCAATC
The DNA here is from genome assembly GCF_036365525.1 of Heterodontus francisci. NCBI lineage: Eukaryota > Metazoa > Chordata > Chondrichthyes > Heterodontiformes > Heterodontidae > Heterodontus > Heterodontus francisci. The sequence continues at coordinate 75,022,683 of NC_090372.1, forward strand.
CCTAACAATCAGGACTCAGGATTAACATTCACCTACTCCACCTCACCCTCACATAGATTCCAATGATGCCAGCCTCATAGCTACTTCCCACTGCTTCCACATCTCCAGCTAATTAGCTATAGCAGGCATGTCAACCAAACACAAAGCAACACAACAATTGACATTATCTTTTGCAGGACTAGGCTGCCCAAAACAGAAGGATGCAAAGCCAAATTAACAGGAGACAGGCAAGCTTTCAGCCCCTGAGCCTGACAGAGGAGCTGGTGCTGTGCGTCATGGGGTCAGTTGCAATATAACCCGTAGCATTCGGCTTTGCCAAAAACTTTCAGGATGACGGTATGTTACTGCCTTATTCCCCTTCTCAACTCCCACCTCACCCTCATCATGGCATGAAGTCAAGCTGCAGATAGAACATAGAACATAGAACATACAGCACAGAACAGGCCCTTCGGCCCACAATGTTGTGCCGATCCTTTGTCCTCTGTCAAGGACAATTTAATCTATACCCCATCATTCTCCTTTATCCATATACCTATCCAAAAGCCTTTTGAAAGTCCCTAAAGTTTCTGACTCAACAACTTCCCCGGGCAAGGCATTCCATGCCTCGACCACTCTCTGGGTAAAGAACCTTCCCCTGACATCCCCCTTATATCTCCCACCCTTCACCTTAAATTTATGACCCCTTGTAACGCTTTGCTCCACCTGGGGAAAAAGTTTCTGACTGTCTACCCTATCTATTCCCCTGATCATCTTATAAACCTCTATCATGTCACCCCTCATCCTTCTCCGTTCTAATGAGAAGAGGCCTAGAATGTTCAGCCTTTCCTCGTAAGACTTATTCTCCATTCCAGGCAACATCCTGGTAAATCTCCTCTGCACCCTCTCCAAGGCTTCCACATCCTTCCTAAAATGAGGCGACCAGAACTGCACACAGTACTCCAAATGAGGCCTTACCAAGGTCCTGTACAGCTGCATCATCACCTCACGGCTCTTAAATTCAATCCCTCTGCTAATGAACGCTAACACCCCATATGCCTTCTTCACAGCCCTATCCACTTGAGTTGCAACTTTCAATGATCTATGCACATAGACCCCAAGGTCTCTCTGCTCCTCCACATGCCCAAGAACCCTACCGTTAACCCAGTATTTTGCATTCATGTTTGTCCTTCCAAAATGGACGACCTCACACTTTTCAGGGTTAAACTCCATCTGCCACTTTTCAGCCCAGCACTGCAACCTATCCAAGTCCCTTTGCAGACGGTGTGACCATGGACCTTTTGTTTTACATCCCACTGCCCTCATCTTCTGATTTTGTGCTTTCAGATACCCAAAACCTGCCACCTGGCCATCCAGAGCAGCCCCAGGAGGAAGAGAAAGAGCAGCACCACACCTCCAAGGAGGAGGCACTGTCACTTGATCTGACACTCACTGCCACAAGCTCAGATATTGGCACTGCCAAAACCTTAGAGGCTAGTATAGAGTCAGGAACAACACATGATGAATCGATGGGCATGAATGGGCTGCAGCTAGGCCAGGGGAAAAGGGTATCTTGTGTGCCAGCTCACTGGTGGGTCAGGTTGCTGGCAAATACTGCTACAAGGAACTCAGGTGAGGACGTCGATGGAGCAGCGTACAAAAGAACGCTGATCAGGATGAACACCAAGATGCTTGGTGCATTGGCAGGCCTGCCATACAGCCTCCTATCACTGTCAAGGAGCATGGAGGAGTCCAGCTCCACTGTGGCACAAGGTATCACTCAGAGCCCAGACCCCAAAATCTCAACTATTCAAGGGGTAACCGACTGCATGGCAGCACTACCTGACACAGCCGTGATGCAGCATCTGGTGGCCACTTTCTTAGCTTCCATTGCAGCACAGGCAGAAGCCACCCAACATCTCAATGCTGCAGTGGAAGCTCAAACAGAGGTCATGCGATCCATGCTTATTGCCATGCAAGCTCAAACTGCTGCCATCATGGCTGTGGATCTCAATGGTCAAAGGGGCTTGCAGGCTCCTGCAGCAGTCCAGCAATCTGTCCTCCAACAGATAACAAGGATTGCTGAGGGAGTGGGCGGAAAAGTGGAGTTGTGGCAGAAATCGTATTGAATGGTGGAGCAGGCTTGATCTACTCCTGCTCCTATTTCTTATGTTCTTACATTCTTATGTGCTGTCCTGTGGCAGTGGCAGTGGCATTGGGCAGCATGAACCTGGTGTCCTCTCTCAGGATGACAGCATTTGTGCTTCCACCACTGCCACTCTGCCAGTCCACATGCTGTTGTCTCTCAGCTAGCCAGTCCAGACTGCGCCTGTCCATGCTGAGGTTGTGCTGTCCAAAGCTGGCCCCTCAAGGCCCAGAATTGCTGGAAGGCATCCTGCAAGGCCATCTGCAGTCTCCCCTGGTGAAAGTCAGCAGCCTTCCACCAGTGGTGCTGAAGCCACTGGGGTCACACTGCCTAGGAACACTGGGACAGGCAAAGTCACCTGCAAGACAGGCACTAAGGGATTGAACAAGAGTGAAGAGTTCAGTTTGTTTGTAGAACTGGATGTGTTGTTCGATAAAGATGTTAATGGAAATATTTTTTCACTTACTGTTATACTTAACTTTTTGTAGAATGGTGATCCAGGGACACTGTGATGGGATGTCTTAGATGGATATAATGGTGAGCCATGATGGATACCTGGTGGTAAAGGGAAGCAGTTTCATGAAAATTGGAATTGGAGAAGGCGCTCTCAGAGAACCTGTCCAGAGCAAAGGGATCCAGGATGCATCCTTCCCTGCTTCCTCCTCCTCCTCTTCCTCCTCACGAGGTGGCCTCCAGATTCCTAGTGACATATGGTGATGTTATGGAGGATGCAGCAGGCCACCACCAACTTGGACAGCTGCTCCAGTGTATACTGAAGGACTCCCCTCGAGCAGTCCAGCCACCAGAAGCATTGCTTCAGCACATTAATGGTCTGCTCCATAATGATCCTGGTGGCTCCATTGCTCTCGTTATACATTCGTTGCCTTCGCATGGTCAGGTGGAGGAGGGGTATCGTGAGCCCCGTGTGCAGGGGGTAGCCTTTGTACCCAAGCAGCCACCCTCTGGTTCTTCATGGAGGCATGAAGATGGTGAGAATGGCAGACTGCCTCAGGATGAAGGCATCGTGGATGGACACACACCAAGAAAGTGTGAAAATAGATAAGTCCCCTGGGCCAGATGGGATTTATCCTAGGATTCTCTGGGAAGCCAGGGAGGAGATTGCAGAGCCTTTGTCCTTGATTTTTATGTCGTCATTGTCGACAGGAATAGTGCCGGAAGACTGGAGGATAGCAAATGTTGTCCCCTTGTTCAAGAAGGGGAGTAGAGACAGCCCTGGTAATTATAGACCTGTGAGCCTTACTTCGGTTGTGGGTAAAATGTTGGAAAAGGTTATAAGAGACAAGATTTATAATCATCTTGAAAAGAATAAGTTCATTAGCGATAGTCAGCACGGTTTTGTGAAGGGTAGGTCGTGCCTCACAAACCTTATTGAGTTTTTTGACAAGGTGACCAAACAGGTGGATGAGGGTAAAGCCGTGGATGTGGTCTATATGGATTTCAGTAAGGCGTTTGATAAAGTTCCCCACGGTAGGCTATTGCAGAAAATACAGAAGTATGGGATTGAAGGTGAATTAGTGCTTTGGATCAGGAATTGGCTAGCTGAAAGAAGACAGAGGGTGGTGGTTGATGGTAAATGTTCATCCTGGAGTATAGTTTCTAGTGGTGTACCGCAAGGATCTGTTTTGGGGCCACTGCTGTTTGTCATTTTTATAAATGACCTGGATGAGGGTGTAGAAGGGTGGGTTAGTAAATTTGCGGATGACACGACGGTCGGTGGAGTTGTGGATAGTGCCGAAGGATGTTGTAGGTTACAGAGGGACATAGATAGGCTGCAGAGCTGGGCTGAGAGATGGCAAATGGAGTTTAATGCGGAAAAGTGTGAGGTGATTCACTTCGGAAGGAGTAACAGGATTGCAAAATACTGGGCTAATGGGAAGATTCTTGGTAGTGTAGATGAGCAGAGAGATCTTGGTGTCCAGGTACATAAATCCCTGAAAGTTGCCACCCAGGTTAATAGAGGTGTTAAGAAGGCATATGGTGTGTTAGCTTTTATTAGTAGGGGGATCGAGTTTCGGAGCCACGAGGTCATGCTGCAGCTGTACAGAACTCTGGTGCGGCCGCACCTGGAGTATTGCGTGCAGTTCTGGTCACCGCATTATAGGAAGAATGTGGAAGCTTTGGAAAAGGTGCAGAGGAGATTTACTAGGGAAGGTCTTACGAGGAAAGGCTGAGGGACTTGAGGTTGTTTTCGTTAGAGAGAAGGAGGAGAAGAGGTGACTTAATAGAGACATATAAGATAATCAGAGGGTTGGACAGGGTGGATAGTGAGAGCCTTTTTCCTCGGATGGTGATGGCAAACACGAGGGGACATAGCTTTAAGTTGAGGGGTGATAGATATAGGACAGATGTCAGAGGTAGTTTCTTCACACAGAGAGTAGTAGGGGCGTGGAACGCCCTGCCTGCAACAGTAGTAGACTCGCCAACTTTAAGGGCATTTAAGTGGTCATTGGATAGACATATGGATGAAAATGGAATAGTGTAGGTCAGATGGTTGCACAGGTCAGCGCAACATCGAGGGCTGAAGGGCCTGTACTGCGCTGTAATGTTCTATGTTCTAATTGCACATTGATGGAATGGTAACCCTTGCAGTTCCTGTACCTCTCCCCTTTGACATGGGGGGGGGTGGGTGGTGGGGTTCTGCAGAGCCACATATGTGTAGCCAATGGTGCCCTACACCATCAAGAATCCTGCTATCTTGGAAAAGCCACGTGTCCATTCAATTTGCTTCTCCTTTCTGAAAGAAAAAGACAATGTATTCAGCTCTCCTGGCATAGAAGGCCTCCATCACCTCCCAGTTGCATTGATGGATGGTGTGCTGGGAAATGTTGGAAATGTGGCCCGTTCCCACCTGGAAAGATCTGGACACATAAAAGTTCAATGTCACTGTGACCTTTACGACCACTGGCAGCACCATCCTTGCCCTGGTTCAAGGCTCCAGGTCAGGCCAACAAATGGGGGTACAGTTCTGTGACCACCTCCTTGTTAAACCTGAGTCAGCTCATGCATATCTCCTGGGTTAAGTGGAGGCAAGAGAAGTGCTCTGGAAAATCCTGTGGTGGGCAGGGTCTTTTGCAGAAAGTCCTGCTCCTCCTCCCACTTCACAGAACTTCCTCTCTCTCTGCAGCCTCTGCTCCATTTCTCTGTCATGTTGCAGACCTCTTGCAAAGTTGGGTCATCACATCCTCTGCCATCTCCGAAAGGATGCAGCTGTTCACCAGAAAACCTTCAACAACAAGACAACCACTTCCAGTAACTTTGCCACAGCAGAAATAAGTCAAAGAGAGAGCGAGCTTGAGGAAAAACAGTGCTGGAGACCCACAGATAAAATTGACAGTGGGGAGTCAGCAGGAGACAGTGAGTGAACCTGAAGGAAAACAGTGCTGGAGACCCATAGATAAATGTGACAATGGGGAATCAGCGGGAGACAGAGAGAACACTGGGAGAGCAAATCAACAACAAAAAAATCAAGGAGTGCTGTCACAGAACAGTAGGTAGATGATTGGTTGTGCAGAGAGCCCTGAGGTAAGGAACGAATAGATGAAGGAGTTTGGGGACAAAAAAGCAGAGTGGAGTGAGTGTGAACATTAGGGAGCAAGGTAAAACAAAAAACTAAAAGTACCATCAGCACGAGGGGGTTAAGTATAACAGTAAGTGAATTAATATTCAGAGTATTAGCACAAAGCAGGTTGAGAGACATTAATTAAAATTCATAGTTTAAACAAGGTACTAATTTGATTCTAAAAGAGGGAATAGAGATATTTTTAGATCATGGATTGGCAGTTGAGCCTTGATGCTTGCAATTCCTGCACTATCTGGGAACTTTAGAACATTTCATGCAGGAAGTGTATCCAGCTGCTTGAGCTTAAACTCAGGATTTCTGAGCTTCAGGGGCAGCTGGAGTCACTGCGGAGCATTAGGGAGGATGAGAGTTTCCTGGATCATATATTCCAGGAGGTGGTCATCCTACAAGCAATAAGAGTTTAGGACAGTAGATGGGTGGCTATCCAGAGCAGTAGGAAGAGGCAGGAAGTGTAGGAGTTTTCAGGAGGTGTGCCACTCTCAAACTGGTGCTTAGCATTGGAGACTGCAGGGAGTGACAACACCTTGAAGGAGTGCAGACCAGACCCTGACATCAATGGGCAAGGGACTACACAGGAAGGAACAGCAAAGAGTATAAGAGATTGCATAGTTAGGGGGACAGACAGGCATTTCTGTAATCATCATCGTGAGTCCCGCATGGAGTCCCTGGTGCCAGGGTAAAGGACATCACGGAGAGGTTGCAGAATATTCTGCAGGGGAAGGGAGTGAACCAGGAGTTGTGGTACACATTGGCACCAGTGACATACAAAGGGAAGATATCCAGGTCCTACAGTCAGATTTTCAGGAGTTCGGCAGGAAGTTAAAAAGTAGGACCTTGAAGGTAATAATCTCTGGATTACTCCCAGTGCTGCATACTTGTGAGAGTAGAAATAGGAAGATAGGGATGATCAATGCGTGGCTTGAGGCTTGGTGCAGGAGGAAGGACTTCAGATTCTTGGGTCATTAGGACCACTTCTGGGGCTGGAGGAACCTATTCAAAAGGGACAGTTTGCACCTCAACAAGACTGGGACCAATGTCCTCACAGGGAGCTTCACTAGTGTGGTTGGAGAGGTTTTAAACTAATTTGGCAGGGTGATGGGAACCAGCATATCGAAGTAGAAAAGGAAAACAAGATGCATAAGGTGAGTGTTGGATAGTACTGGAGAAGGAAATAATACCATATTGGATCACAGCAGACTAAGAAGGACTACAAGGAATTCAAAAACAGATTTAGAATGTATGTATGTAAATGCACAAAGTTTGGTGAATAAGGTTGGTGAGCTAGAAGCACAAATACCCATGAGGGAATATGATGTAGTAGGAATAATGGAAATGCAGCTTAAAATTGGTGAAGACCGGGCACGTAATATTCAAGGATTAAAAGTGTTCAGAAAAGATAAGGAAGAAAAACAGGGAGTACTGATTAGGGAAGACATTGTAGTGTTGGAAAAAGAGGATATCCTTGAAGGGCAAGGACGGAATCTGTTTGGTTTGAGTTGAGAAACAAGAAAGCTATGATCATGCTACTGGGTGTATTCTTTCAGCCTCCAAATAATGAATGAGATAGAGGTGCAAATCCACAGGGAAATCACAGAGATGTGCAAGAACTAAAGAGTGGTGATACTGCCCTAGATACTGCAACTTTAGTTACCCAAATATTGATTGGTATAATGGTAGAGTTAAGGCTAAGGAGGGGGAGGAATTTCTAAAATGAGTTCAAGAGAACATTCTTTATCAGTATGTTCTCAGTCCAATGAGGAAGGAGGCATTGCTGGACTTTCTACTGGGGAATGAGGTGGACCAAGTGGACCAAGTGTCTGTGGGGGAGCACTTGGGTAAGAGTGATCATCATATCATAAGGTTTAGATTAGTTATGGAGAAGAGTAAGGAACAGTCTAAAGTAGCATTTCTAACTTGGAAGAGGGCTAACTTCAACGGGATGAGAGGGGATCTAGCCAGGGTAAAATGGAACCAAAGACTGACAGGAAAAACTGTAATGGAACAATAGGTGATCATTAAACAGGAGATGTTTCAGGTACAGTTTAGGTACATTCCAACAAGAGCAAAAGATAGGGGGATACTAAAGCCAGGGCTTCTTGGATAACAAGAGAGATAAAGAATATGATGAATCAGAAAGAGAGGGTATATGATGCATGTCAGGTGAATTCTTTAAACGAGAACTAGGCCAAATACAATAAATTGAGATGGAAAGTGAAGAGCAAAATAAGACTGGCAAATTGAGAATATGAAAATGAATGGCAGTTAACATAAAAGGGAATCCAAAAACCTTCTACTGGCATGTAAACAGTCAATGGGTAGTAAGAGGAGGGGTGGGTCCCATTAGGGACAAAGAGGGTGATATATGCTTAGAGGCATAGGGCAAGGCTAGAAATCTTAATAAGTACCTTGTATCGGAGTTTACTAAGGAAAAGGATGCTAACAAAATATCGTTAGAAGTGGTGATGGTCAAGGTAATGGATGGGGTGAAAATTGATAGGAAGGATGTACTGGAAAGGATGGCTATGCCGAGAGTGGATAAGTTGCCTGTTCTGGATGGCTTGCATCCCAGGTTGCTAAAGAAAGTGGGGGTGGTGATAGCGGAAGGGCTTCAGGAATCCTATTAAATTTTCCTGCACCCACAGCAGTATATTTCCTGGGGCTTACTACTGCTGCAGTTAAAGCCACAGCTTGTTCAGCTGTGTTCTCCATCAGGGTCCTTTCTCCCTCATTGGGTGAGTGTGCTCTGATTAACCCTACAGGCTTTCCCCCTAGTTTCCAGCAGTCAGCTCTCAGATGACCTGCCTTATTACAATGGAAGCACACAGATCTCACTCCTACTTACAGCACCTTCCTTTTGGGCTGGAGGAGGGCCCCCGTGTGTCCAAATTTTCTTTCTCTCCCAGAACTGCTTGGGCTCCTATCACCTTCCCACCCTTTGTCCTTTTCGGATTTGTGGGGTTGACTAGGAAAGGTTTTCCCCTGGGGAACCAACTTGTATATTAGACTAAACTCATCAGCCAGAACTGTGGCTTGCCTTGCTCTATGAATATTTTGTTCCTCCACATGGGTCTTTATGGAGAGTGGGAGAGAGTTTCTAAATTCCTCTAGCAAAATCACCTCTCTGAGGTTTTCATAGCTAGGCTGCACTTTAAGAGCCTTCAACCACTGGTCAAAAGCCAGCTGCGTACTTCTCTCAAACTCTAAGTTTGAGCAGCTTGCTTCCTGAGGGTTCTAAACTTTTGGCGGTCGGCTTCCGGTACTAACTCATATGCCCAAGAACAGCATTTTTTGTCAGTTCATAATTTGATGAACTCTCATCTGGCAACAGGGAATAAACCTCATGGGCTTTTCCTGTTAGCTTACTTTGCACCAGAAGAGTCCAGTTGTCAGCCGGCCAATTTAACTGCCTTGCCAGTTTCTCAAAAGATACAAAAATGCTTCCACGTCTCCCTCATTGAATTTTGGAATCAATTGGGAAAATTTAAAAAACTCCGTACACAGCCCTGCACCACTTGTATTTTCTCTGCTTTCGCTGAGGTTACTCTGTCACCCCCCTTGTTAACCCAAGCCGCTTCAGCTCTCTTTCCTCCCATTCCTTCTGGAAATGTATTTCTCTTTCTGTCTCCTGTCTTTCTTTCTCTCTCCTCTCTCTCATTCTTTCTCCTGTCTCTCTCTTTCTCTCTCTCTTTCCCTGTCTTCTAATTCAAGTTTCCTCTGTTCCAATTGTTTCTTTGCTAGCAATATCCTGACCGAGTCTATTTCTAATCCTGTTTCTGATTCTTCAGGATCGAGGGAAAAATGGTTGGCCACTAGTCTTAGGAGTTCCGATTTCCTAGCCTTGGCATGGTAAGTGATCCCACACTGCTGAGCCATATTTCTCAACTCTTCCATAGACAGTGCCTTTAACTTTTCCCAAGTTTCTTCACCCTGACTTGGGGAGTTACTGGCTGCAGTCACAGACATGTTAGTATTCTAGCACACAGAAACCACAAGAATACCTGGATTGAAATCTTTTCTCTTTTTGATTGGATCAATTTGACTTCTCACTTCCAATTTCTCGTTTTTCTGTGGGTCCAATCTGGGATGGTAGCCCCCAAATTTCTGTTATGACCAGGTGAGGAAGGGGTCTAGGGCTCCCCTCTCAGCCTTTTCCTGATTTGTCTGTAACAGGGTTTAACTTTTAAAACATCGTGTTTTTAGTTTCCCCTCAGGGAGTCCTTGCTCACTGCTCTCTAATTGTAATTGCAAAGAAATTAACCAGACAGGTTTTCTTAGATTTAAATACGAAAGGGGTAAGTTTAGAATTTTTAGAATTAGAACATTACAGCGCAGTACAGGCCCTTCGGCCCTCGATGTTGCACCAACCTGTGAAACCATCTGACCTACACTATTCCATTTTCATCCATATGTCTATCCAATGACCACTTAAATGCCCTTAAAGTTGGTGAGTCTACTACTGTTGCAGGCAGGGCGTTCCACGCCCCTACTACTCTCTGAGTAAAGAAACTACCTCTGACATCTGTCCTATATCTATCACCCCTCAACTTAAAGCTATGTCCCCTCATGTTTGCCATCACCATCCGAGGAAAAAGACTCTCACTATCCACCCTATCCAACCCTCTGATTATCTTATATGTCTCTATTAAGTCACCTCTCCTCCTCCTTCTCTCCAACGAAAACAACCTCAAGTCCCTCAGCCTTTCCTCATAAGACCTTCCCTCCATACCAGGCAACATCCTAGTAAATCTCCTCTGCACCCTTTCCATAGCTTCCACATCCTTCCTATAATGCGGTGACCAGAACTGCACGCAATACTCCAGGTGCGGTCTCACCAGAGTTTTGTACAGCTGCAGCATGACCTTGTGGCTCCGAAACTCGATCCCCCTACTAATAAAAGCTAACACACCATATGCCTTCTTAACAGCCCTATTAACCTGGGTAGCAACCTTCAGGGATTTATGCACCTGGACACCAAGATCTCTCTGTTCATCTACACTACCAAGAATCTTCCCATTAGCCCAGTACTCTGCATTCCTGTTACTCCTTCCAAAGTGAATCACCTCACACTTTTCCGCATTAAACTCCATTTGCCATCTCTCAGCCCAGCTCTGCAGCCTATCTATGTCCCTCTGTACCCTACAACATCCTTCGGCACTATCCACAACTCCACTGACCTTAGCGTCATCCGCAAATTTACTAACCCACCCTTCTACACCCTCTTCCAGGTCATTTATAAAAATGACAAACAGCAGTGGCCCCAAAACAGATCCTTGCGGTACACCACTAGTAACTAAACTCCAGGATGAACATTTGCCATCAACCACCACCCTCTGTCTTCTTTCAGCTAGCCAATTTCTGATCCAAAGCTCTAAATCACCTTCAACCCCATACTTCCGTATTTTCTGCAATAGCCTACCATGGGGAACCTTATCAAACGACTTACTGAAATCCATATACACCACATCCACTGCTTTACCCTCATCCACCTGTTTGGTCACCTTCTCGAAAAACTCAATAAGGTTTGTGAGGCACGACCTACCCTTCACAAAACCGTGCTGACTATCGCTAATGAACTTATTCTTTTCAAGATGATTATAAATCTTGTCTCTTATAACCTTTTCCAACATTTTACCCACAACCGAAGTAAGGCTCACAGGTCTATAATTACCAGGGCTGTCTCTACTCCCCTTCTTGAGCAAGGGGACAACATTTGCTATCCTCCAGTCTTCCGGCACTATTCCTGTCGACAATGACGACATAAAGATCAAGGACAAAGGCTCTGCAATCTCCTCCCTAGCTTCCCAGAGAATCCTAGGATAAATCCCATCTGGCCCAGGGGACTTATCTATTTTCACACTTTCCAAAATTGATAACACCTCCTCCTTGTGAACCTCAATCCCATCTAGCCTAGTAGTCTGTATCTCAGTATTCTCCTCGACAACATTTTCTTTCTCTACTGTAAATACTGACGCAAAATATTCATTTAACACTTCCCCTATTTCCTCTGATTACACACACAACTTCCCACTACTATCCTTGATTGGCCCTAATCTAACTCTAGTCATTCTTTTATTCCTGATATACCTATAGAAAGCCTTAGGGTTTTCCCTGATCCTATCCGCCAATGACTTCTCGTGTCCTCTCCTTGCTCTTCTTAGCTCTCCTTTTAGATCCTTCCTGGCTAGCTTGTAACTCTCAAGCGCCCTAACTGAGCCTTCACGTCTCATCCCAACATAAGCCTTCTTCTTCCTCTTGACAAGCGCTTCAACTTCTTTAGTAAACCACGGCTCCCTCGCTCGACAACTTCCTCCCTGCCTCACAGGTACATACTTATCAAGGACACGCAGTAGCTGCTCCTTGAATAAGCTCCACATTTCGATTGTTCCCATCCCCTGCAGTTTCCTTCCCCATCCTATGCATCCTAAATCTTGCCTAATCGCATCATAATTTCCTTTCCCCCAGCTATAATTTTTGCCCTGCGGTATATACCTGTCCCTGCCCATCGCTAAGGTAAACCTAACCGAATTGTGGTCACTATCACCAAAGTGCTCACCTACATCTAAATCTAACACCTGGCCGGGTTCATTACCCAGTACCAAATCCAATGTGGCATCGCCCCTGGTTGGCCTGTCTACATACTGTGTCAGAAAACCCTCCTGCACACACTGGACAAAAACTGACCCATCTAAAGTAATCGAACTATAGTATTTCCAGTCGATATTTGGAAAGTTAAAGTCCCCCATAACAACTACCCTGTTACTCTCGCCCCTGTCGAGAATCATCTTCGCTATCCTTTCCTCTACATCTCTGGAACTATTTGGAGGTCTATAAAAGACTCCCAACAGGATGACCTCACCTCTCCTGTTTCTAACCTCTGCCCATACTACCTCAGTAGACGAGTCCTCAAATGTCCTTTCTGTCGCTGTAATACTCTCCTTGATTAACAATGCCACACCCCCCCCTCTTTTACCATCTTCTCTGTTCTTACTGAAACATCTAAATCCCGGAACCTGCAACATCCATTCCTGCCCCTGCTCTACCCATGTCTCCGAAATGGCCACTACATCGAGATCCCAGGTACCAACCCATGCTGCAAGCTCACCCACCTTATTCCGGATGCTCCTGGCGTTGAAGTAGACACACTTTAAACCAGGTTCTTGCTTGCCAGTGCCCTCTTGCGTCCTTGTAACCTTATCCCTGACCTCACTACTCTCAACATCCTGTACACTGGCACTACAATTTCGGTTCCCATTCCCCTGCTGAATTAGTTTAAACCCCCCCGAAGAGCACTAGCAAATCTTCCCCCCAGGATATTGGTACCCCTCTGGTTCAGGTGAAGACCATCCTGTTTGTAGAGGTCCCACCTACCCCAGAAACAGCCCCAATTATCCAGGAAACCAAAACCCTCCCTCCTGCACCATCCCTTAAAACCTTAAAACTCTAACTCAGTTAAAACTACTAAAAATACACGACGCGACCACTCTAGCATGTATACACGATAAACACACACGCAAATAGAGACAGAGGAGGAGAAAGAATTAAAGAGGAAAGGTTTGAAGTAATAGATGGAGTTCGGTTACTGGTTTTGGGTTGGATGTAAAGTGTTTGATCGAAGTTAAGTCTTGCAGTTCTTGTTGGCGCCCAGTGCACACTTTCAAATGTGTTTCATTGGTCTTCTGTCTTGAGCCTTAATTTACTTCTGTGGGTCCCTGGAACTTTGTGTGTGAGAGAGAGAGACAGAGAGAGTGAGTGCTCTCTTCTTGAAGTTCAATTGCAGTCTCTCCCAAAAACTGTTCTGTGAGCACAATTCAATTAACTCCAGGTTGGCCAGCAGATTAATCATGTGACTAGCTCCTTGTTTGAGACAGCCTTGCCTCAGAGCTTACCAGACACTCTCAGTGGGGGGCGGGTGGTGGAATGTTGGCTCTTACACATTCAATGACTCTCAATGTCTCTTGATCATCACAATTGACAAAACCCATCTGGCTAATTGGATCAGGGAGTACTCCCATTGTCTATCCATGCCACTGTCTTTTAGAATGCAAATGTGCAGCCATGTTTTCAGCCACTGTTCTGTGGTCTTTTGGAACAAGTTATGTTCAATGTCCAGGAAGTGTTCAAATAATGTTCCATAAGATGAAATTCCATCTGGCAGGTGTAGTTTCCGTCACACCTTGAGCTTCATAAATAGAGGTATTCAGTACAAAAGCAGGGAGGTTATGCTGAACTATAATGCTTTGGCTAGGCCACAACTAGAATATTGCATCCAGTTCTGGTTACCACACTTTAGGAAGGATATGAGGGTCTTTGACAGGGTGCCATGAGGAATTTTGGCTACAAGGTTAGGTTGAAGAAGCTGGGGTTGTTTCCCTTGAAGCAAAGCACACTGAGGGGAGATTTGACAGCTGTACAAGATTATGACAGGTTTGGATAAAGTAGACAAAGAAAATCTCTTCCCTTTAGCTGATCGTACAAGAACTAGTGGACATAAATTTAAGGTATTAGGAAAGAGATGCAGCAGGGGATGTGAGACAAAACTTTTTTATGCAGTGAGTGGTAATGATCTGGAACTCAGTGCCTATGAAATTGATGGAAGTGGAGACAATCAATGATTTCAAAAGGAAATGGGATGGGCACTTGAGAGAAATAAACTTGTAGGGCTGGGAGGAGAGAGTGAGGGAATGGGAGTGATTGGATTGCTTTACAAAGAGCTGGTATGTAGTCGATGGGCCGAATGGGCTCCTTATGTACTGTAATTATTCTATGGCCAGCAAGTTGGATACCTTGCCATTTAAATAACGCTAGTGGAGGTTCCTCATGTTGCTGTATGCATGCTCAGCTGAGAGTGAATAGCACAGGCGTTCAGTGGAAATGCTCAGCCCAAGTCTGTTAAACATTTGTCAGATCGTCCAGAACGGCTGATTAACATTACAATCAGACCTCTCCTCATGCTGTGAGTGCATGCATGGAAATTCTGGGTTAGTGTCCTCCCCAGCATGGGGCATTGCACAAGATGTGATGGAAGTGACCACCAGCAGTGTGGCCCATGCCATTTTATGGCTTGGGGGCTTCCAGAGCACTGGCAGCAGTGACACAATGGAGCCCAAAATCGTGGCCAAGAGATTATGCTAGCACTAGTCAATCCACAGCATAACCTGCCAGCCCATCTTTTCCCTCCTGGTGAGGTTGTTGGAATTGTTTTCTATACTCCACTGGACACTGCTTCTGGCAATTACTGTGTCTACTCCCTCCAGCTAGACTCCTCAGCCCACACTTTTCACAAGTTTGCAGCAGAACAGGTCCATAAGAATTCCCTCCACTGCATCACTTCCGGCATCAAAATATTTATGTGCCTTTTTCAAAGCAGGTGACTCTACTCCTTCCCCAAATGCTGCCAAACATGAGATGCATCGTCCCCTAGAAAAAAAAACTTCCAGATCCAGGCAGGTCAATTTTTAAAAATGAAATTACAAAAAAGATTCATTCAAAACCAAATAAAAGGGAAAAAAACAATTACCTCTTGTTCCTAATAAGGCATGGTGGATGCCAACTAATGAAAAATTGCACAGTCATTTAATTAAAAAAACCTAAAGAATCTACCTGCAGAGGTTATTTGGTCTTTGATGCTTGTCTTAAAATGGAGGAGTTTGGTGTTTATATTAATAGCCACATTTTTAAAACTATATTTTCATGCAGCCTTGATGTAGCCTGTGGCACCTTTGGAACAATGAGTTAATTGTTCATATTTCTTTTGTCAGTGCTCCCTCCACCCAACCCATGTCAACAGTATACTAGTGCCCAGAAGAAAATATTAGATCAAGCACTTCTTACGTCTGATCTGTTTATGTGACCACATTGCAGATCATTCATAACATATTTTTACTATACGGCTAGCACATTGAAAAAGCACAATAGCTCCTTTAACAGTGTGTATTTGCTGTCATAACAATCCATCCACTCCACCAAATCAAATACATACCCTAATGCTATAATCCTGAATGCACATAGTAGTCTGTAAATTGCTATTGCAGTACTACATCAATGCATTTATCAATATTAAGAGCAAAAGCACCTTGAAGCTTCTGAGGAAATTTGAGCCTGTATTGATTACTTGAGTTCTGTTCTAAAACAAGGAGTGATTGCTCTGTAGCAATATTGCTAGTACATTTTTACATCAGATAGTGTTTTGCATAATTCCATTTCACCATTACGCTGCATTGCCGAGGACACCAGCTGTATCATTGGCTGAGAAGGAAGAATAAGTTTATATAATTTTTTTTCATATATTGAATTTGGGGCTGGCATCCTCCTGTGTGAAAAAGTGCCATGCATTCTCCCCATTTATCATGCAATTTAATTCCTTTATGACGAAATGAAGCAATGCTATCTTTTTAAATGTTGTATTTTCAAATGTTTTCAAGTTATTGAAAACTGCTTTAGGGTACTTGAGTTTGAATCTTAGATTAATATCCCATTGCTGTGCTATCGATACTGTTCACTTTAACAGCGCTATATTTAAACTCCAGTCACGATTATTGAATTCTCACACCAAGCCATTTTAGCATCAAGAGCAAATCAAATCTACAAGCCAGTAGTAAGTAATAATTTGAAATAACCTATAATAACTTGGAGCGAAAAAAACCCACTTAAAATAAAATCAAATCTTCAGGAGTAAAATTAAATAATAAATCAACTTCAGGGCAGGCTAGAGTGAAATTAGATCAAATACAACACCTTTTTGGGCAAATGAAACTCAAACTAGATAGCAGATCAACTCTAAGAGCAGAGTGAAGTCATGTGAAGTAAGATTTGCACATTGGGGTCAGATTAGAACTGCACAAAGTAAAATATTAATTGTTGGGATGATGGGAATTTAAATAAAATATAAACCTGTACTCAGATCTGGCTGAAACTCAGTTTATAAAAAAATAAAATCAACTTTGGGCAAATTGAGTGGTATTACTTTGGGGAATAGCTAACAGAAATTATATATTCTTGGTAAAACATTGAGGCTAGATTACAATAAATTAAATCAAGGCATACTGATATTTACCTTTCTTTATTGAATAATATGTCCAGTTCAATATCTGCAATAATGATAATAATCTCTAAACCTTTAATGCTGCATATTAGAATTTTTTTTTTCAAGTACAGGCCCATAACACACAGTTTAATCATAGGCCCTGAAGTGATGCCATGAAATACCAGCATATGAGCACTTAACATTTTTGTCTGAAGTTCTTCTCGTTGCTACTTTAACAGAGACATTCACCTGTTGAAAATGGGTTTCCCACTCTGCTAAAAAAATGTGGAGAAGTAATTTCAGAGGAACATGTTAAGCATTTGGGTGGGAGTATTGCACAGGTAATGGTCAGAGTGTTAAAGCTAATTAAAGCATAGAAATGATCAGGATATAAGAGTTTAGAAAAGTAAAACAGAGAAAGATCTAATGCAAACAATGATAAGGCCTCCAAGACAAGCACAGAGTGAGATGATAGTTGGTAATTGATGTTGATAGAATGATAATATGAAAGTTGGAGTTCAGCTGAGAAGAAAATAGGGATTCCTAGAGACAATTGGGAGTAGAACTAAAGTATTGCATTTATTTTTCTTTTTATTTATAATTGTTAATATATATATTATTGTCCTAAAGGCTAGTGATTAAGTGACTGACAAATGGTCTCATCTTAGTCCTCAAACATTTACTTCCTCCCTGGCTCAGATGGTAGTAGGCATCTTTCATGGGACAGAAAGACAGAACGCTCATTTGTCTTTGCTATAGATAACCAATGTCTGACTACTGGGAAAGCTCATTATCTACAAATGGTCTGTTGGCTAAAGTGTTCACTGGGACTCACGCCAACAGCAGCAGTGGCAGGAAGTGAGTGCATTAACCACAACACCACTGGGACACTCAAAGAGAAACAGATACACTCAGTGTTAATAATCCAATTCATTTGTTAACCATCACTTTATTTGTATCCCAGTTTACATGGCACTGACCTGGGGGGGGGAAATGTTCAATTAATATTTGATTTTCAACTAATGTGTACTTACTTAACTTGACAGCACCATGTAGATAGTAATATTACCAAATGTGGTGACATAATGCACTGTGGGATACATCAAATTGACTTATTCCTCACAGTTCATCTGTCTTCACTATAAAATCTTTCCTGCAGCATGATGTGAGAATTTTGATTCTGACTTAATACAAGAGTCTGTGTCTCACATACTGACTATATGGCGCACTTTCCTTTGGATCAGCTATTAATCATGATTGCCTATGATTCACTTTTATTAATATGACAGTCATGCAGGCTTTCAAGGAGAGGGATAGGAATCTGATTCTGTGAATACATTATGCCCATCTGAATATTTAGCACAGAGCAGAAAACATAAATAATTGTTAAAAATCCATGCCAATGGTTGTAGGAACAGCATGGTGCTGATTTTAGATCTGTGCTGAAGTCACCAGTCCTTGTGGAGATGAAATCCCTGAGAACACCCTTCATTGTGCTGTGTGGCACTACTACTGTGCTAAATGGGATAGACTCAGAGCAGACCTAGCTGCTCAAAACTGGGCATTCACGAGGCACTGTGGGCCATCAACAGCATCAGAATTGTATTCCACCACAATCTGTAACCTCATGGCCTGGCATATCGCTCACTCTACAATTACCTTCAAGCCAGGAGACCATCCCTGGTTCAATGAGGAGTGTAGGAGAGCATACCAGGAGCCGCACCAGGCATACCTAAAAATGAGGTGCCAACCTGGTGAAGCTACATCACAGGACTACATGCATGCTGAACTTCAGAAGCAGCATGCTATAGACAGAGCAAAGCGATCCTAAAACCAATGGATCATATCAAAGATCTGAAGTCCTGCCACATGCAGTCATGAATAGTGGTTGTCAATTAAACAAGTAATGGGAGGGGGAGGCTCCAGAAAATACCATCCTCAATCATGGGGGAGCCCAGCATGTCAGTGCAAAAGACATTTTTAAACATCTTCAGTCAGAAGTGCCAAGTGGATGATCAATCTCGGCCTCCTCCTGAGGTTCCCACCATCATAGATGCCAGTCTTAAGCCAAATTGATTCACTCCACATGATATGAATAAATGGCCGAAGGAACTGGATACTGCAAAGGCTATGGGACCCTGACAACATCCTGGCTCTAGTCCTGAAAACTTGTGCTCCAGAACTATCTCTGCCCTTAGCTAAGTTGTTCTTGTACAACTTCAACATTGGCATCTACCCAACAATGTGAAAAATTGCCCAGGTATGTCCTGTCCACAAAAAGCAGGAGGAATCCAATCCAGCCAATTACTGCCCCATCAGTCTACTCATCATCAGAAAAGTGACGGAAGGTGTTGTCACCAGTGCAATCAAATGGCAATTGCTCACAACAACCTGCTCACCGATGCTCAGTTTGGGTTTCACCAGGGCCATTTGGCTCTGGACCTCATTACAGCCTTGGTCCAAACATAGACCAAAGAGCTAATTAGAGAGGTGAGGTGAAAGTGATTGTCCTTGACATCAAGGCAACATTTGACTGATGTGGCATCAAAGAGCCCTAGCAAAATTGAAGTCAATAACAATCAGTGGAAAATTCTCCACTGGTTGGAGTCATACCTAGCTGAAAGGAAGATGGTTGTGGTTGTTGGAGGCCAATCTTCTCAATCCCAGGACATCGCTGCATGCATTCCACAGGGTAGTGTCCTAGACCCAAACACCTTCAGCTGCTTCATCAGTGACCACCCCTCCAACATAAGGTCGGAAGTGAGGATGTTCACTGATGATTGCACAGTGTTCAGTACCTGAACAACTCCTCACATACTGAAGCAGCACGTGCCCGCGTGCAACAAGACCTAGACAACGTTCATACTTGGGCGGATAAGTGGCAAGTAACATTCATGCCATTCAAATGCCAGGCAATGACCATCTCCAACAAGAGAAAATCTAAACATCTCCCTTTGACATTCAACGGCATTACCATCGTTGAATCTCCCACTATCATCATCCTGGAGGTTATCATTAACCAGAAACTTAACTGGACCAGCCACATAAATACTGTGGCTACAAAAGCAGATCAGAGGCTGGGGATTCTGAGGTAAATAATTCACCTCCTGACTCCCCAAAGCCTTTCTACCATCTACAAGGCACAAGTCAGGAGTGTGATGGAATACTCTCCACTTGCCTGGATGTGTGCAGCTCCAAAAACACTCAAGAAGCTCAACACCATCTAAGACAAATCAGCCAGCTTGATCAGTACCCTATCCACCACCTTAAACATACACTCCGTCCATGACTGGTGCACTGTAGCTGCAGTGTGTACCATCTACAAGATGCACTGCAGCAAGTTGTCAAGTTTCCTTCAACAGCACCTTTAAAACCCACGACCTCTACCACCTAGAAGGGAAAGGGAAGAAGCTGCATGGGGACACCACCACCTGCAAGTCCCCTCCAAGTCACACATTATCCTGACTTGGAACTATATCGCATTCCTTCACTGTCGCTGGGTCCTGGAACTCCCCCCACTAACAATACAGTGGAACTACCTATACTACATGGACTGCAGTGGTTCAAGAAGGTGGCTCACCACCACCTTCTCAAGGCAATTAGGGATGGGCAACAAATGCTGGCCTTGCCAGCGACACTCACATCCCAGGAACGAATAAAAATAAATCACAGCCAGAGTGCTGGTGAAAGCACTACAACTAGCCTTAATGTTCTTTGGATAGGAGAACAGAATAAAAATTATTAGGTAGAGTTTCTGCTCATAATCAGTGCTGGAAATCCACACGTGGACATTGGGAAAAGATAGGGTCAAGATCACCCACAGTTGATTACAATGCCAACTATCAGTGTCCAGGAACACACATGAAGAACGTCCATTTGAGTGAGGCACTGGAAAGGTGCTGAACCTGTGAACTTTGATCCAGCATGATTTTATAATGAGAAAAAGTTTGGAAAAGTGGAAAAAATGACATGGGCAAAATGCTGAAATAAACATTCAAATCACAACATTCCCAATATCAGTCACCTTGCTGTATGGGGAAATGCTGAACTGATAGCAACTGCTTCAGCACACTGGAGGGACAGTTCACCTCTATCACTGAGCTACTGGTTCAGAGTGGCATTGGAGGAGGCCTTGGACTATTTCACCACCTGCTTTCTCAGCTGTAGCTAGTGTGTAGACTTAAGAAGCAAAATAAGTATAAAGGAAGTTACCCTTCAATGACAATTCTTTTCCAAAAAAGTCTGCATCCTATGTAATTTTGGTTATGGGGAGGCAGTGGTGTAGTGGTAATGCCACTGGACTAGTAATCCAGAGCGCTGGCTAATGCTCTGGGGATATGGGTTCAAATGGTAGATGGTGAAATTTGAATTCGATTAATAAATCTGGAATTAAAAAAAATCTAGTCTAATGATGCCCATGAAACAATCGTCGATTATTGTAAAAACCCATCTGACTAATGTCCTTTAGGGAAGGAAATCTGCTGTCCTTACCTGGTCTGGCCTACATGTGACTCTAGACCCATAGCAATGTGGTTGACTCTTAAAAATGCCCTCTGAAATAGCCTAGCAAGCCACTCACTTCAAGGACAATTAGGGATCGGCAATAAATGCTCGCCTACCTAGCGATTCCCACAAAAAACAAATAAATAAAAAAAATTAGCCAAATAGCTTTCAGTAATCACTCACTTCAGGCTATGGACAGATTCACCTGGTTGGGTAATACGCTGTCTAGAGAAGTCCATATTGATGCAGAATCATACTGCAGAATTGCCAACACCAGCCTAGCTTTTGACCAACACCATGAGTGCCTCTGGGGCAAGAGAGGCACCAGTCTGCAGAACAAGCTCTAAGTATATAAAGCTGCCATTCTGATGACATTGCTATATACCTATGAAACGTGGACAACATATGTATGCCACAATACGACAAAAAGAAAGTGAATCATTTTCACCTAAGCTGCCCGAGACGATGAATGAAGGTCGGATGGCAAGACAAGATCCCTGACACCAAGCATAGATGCTCTGATTATAAGGCACAATGGTCAGTTCACATGGTATGAATGTCTGACAAATGAATCCCGAAGATTATCTTTTATGGTGCATTGACAGCTGGAAAACAATTTCACAATGGACAGGAAAGAGATATAAAGATCACTTAGAAGCAACACTGAAACAATGCAAAATAGATGTCCATCAGAATAACTTATTCAAGATCAGAAAGCATAGCTAAAAACTATCAACGAAGGCACCTCCTACTATGAGGCCCCTGGCATTGCTGATGCTGAATGTAAACATCAGCTGAGGAAATGGAATTAGGGGACCAGTTGCAGAATGGGTAGCAAACTGCCTACAAAACAGAAAACAGAGAGTAGGGTTGAAGGTAGTTTCTAGACTGGCAAAAGGTTGGAATTAATGGCCTACAATGACCTGTTCCAGGAACAATGTTGTTCAGCATTTACATTAACAATTTGGACTTGAGAACCGGAAGTACAACTTCAAATTTGCAGATGGCAAATGAACTTCAATATAAATAAGTGTAATATAGTACATTTTGGTAGGAAGAATAAGGAGGGTGCATAGTCCTTGGAAAATAAGTTTCTAAATGGGGTAGAATTACAGAGGGATCTGGGGGTACAGATACACAAATTAACAAAAGTACTGACACAGGTTCATACGGCCATAAGAAACACAAACAAAACACTGGGTTCATTTAGAGAGGGATAGAACTGAAAAGCAGTGAAGTTATGTTAAACTTGTATAGAACCTTGGTTAAACCACATGTGGAGTACTGTGAACAGTTCTGGTCTCCATATTATAAAAAGGATATCGAAGCAATGAAGAAGGATACCAGAACTGAGAGATTATACTTATCAGGAAAGATTGAACAAGCTGAGGCTCTTTTCACGAGAAAAGAGGAGATTAAGGGATGACCCAATAGAGCTTGGTAAGATTACAAAAGGGTTTGATAGAGTAGACAAAGAGAAGATTTTCCACTTGCAGTTGAGATCAGAATCAGAGGCCATAAATATAAGATTGTAGCTAATATATCAAATAGGGAATTCAGGAGAAACTTCTTTACCCAGAGAATGGCTAGAATGTGGAACTCGCTATCACATGGAGTAGTTGAGGAGACTAGCATAGAAGCATTTAAGGGGAAGCTGGAAGGATATGTTGATAGTTTTAGATGAAGAAAGGTGGGATGAGGCTCATATGGAGCATTAACTCTGGCAGGAACCCAACGGGCCAAATGGCCTATTTCTGTGAGATTATGTAATAAATCTTGTCTCTAACCTGGTATATCTGGAATCCACTGTTCACCCTGCAGATACTCATTCCAACCAAAAATCAGTCTCCTTAATCAACAAAGAACCCGCTGCAGAAAATGAGATGATATTCTGGGAAGATTCTCTGAGGTCGAACGACAAACAAATGAGTCAAATTCATTTATGTCATCTGTACCTTTAGAAAGAAAACATAATTTGTTTTGATATAAAATGTATGAGCATGATTTCTTGTAGGGCAAGAAGTGCTAGACTTACCAGTAGTACTGACACAAATGCCACACTGCAGCTGGTGGGACAGTTGCACAGCATATTGTTGTACTATGATGGAATGTCACAGAGAGCCAGAATCTAGATTTGTGGCTATAATTTCCTACTGAAGAGGAAGCTGTCAACAGGAGGCAAACATAAGAGTGACACTTCAGCCATTCAATGTGTGTGAAGTGCTCTCAGACATTTCTTGAAGTGATGAGTGCTATATAAATGCAAGTTTTTTATGGACAGCAAGAGTGACCCAAATTCTAAACAATTGGAATTATTCTTATTGTACTTCAAAATAGGCCACGTTTTGAATGATGTGAACAAATACTACCCTTAGTAAATGACCCTTAATTTCATCAAGGCTAGCCACTTCCCATGGGAATGAGAGTAAAACAAGAGGGTGAGTCACTGTACCTTCTTGAACATGTTCCATGCAGATTGGAAACCTCCTATCTGTCTCCCAAATCAATTCTACTGCCAGACAGGCTCCCTGTGCTCATCTTTCATGTGTAGGGAACGTATTAAAATGAAGAAAAGGAGGTGCTGAGCATGCAAAATTTAGATATTCTAGTCTTCCTCCCACCAGTACAGGTAACCCTTTAATAGCTACTGAACCCAATAATGTGCGCAATGTGGCATCAAGCCTGAAGCAATATTTAAGTGAGATGACCTCCTTGTATTCTAGTCCTCTAGATGTAAAGGCCAGTATTCCATTATCCTTTTGATTATATTTTTTATCTGACCATAACATTTGAATGAACAATGTACATGAATCCTCCAGTCTCTTTGGACCTCCAGTGCTTCTAGTTTTTCACCATTGAGAAAATTGTCCTTCAGGTCCAAAGTGGATGACCTCACCCTTGTCTATATTGAAATCCATTTACCATAGTTTTGCCCATTCACTTAATCTATTAACATTTTGTTGTGATCAGGTGAAGAGGAGTCAAACGGCTCCCCTCTTTTCCCTCTCCTTGTTTGACCACAACAGGCTTACTTCCTTTTCAAAGTGGACATACTTGCCAATTCAGTGAGTGTTTAACTATGTACTTGCTTAGATCATAAAAAAGAACCAATCGGATAGATTTTCTTGAGTTTATCAAAGGAAGAGGTTAGCTGTCTATGTAAAATAATAAACTACGCTCCAACTTTCAAACACACACCCACACACACACACACTCGAGGTTCACACACACAGACACACACATAGGTTACAGAGTGGGAAAGGATAGATTGGTTGAATTAGAATCTGGAGAAATAAAAAGGAGTAGACAGTCTGTGGAGGTTGGTGACTCAGCTGGCCTTAAGCTGAATTCGGTGGTTCTGACGCTACTGGCTCAAAATGTGGAAGGCTGATTCAGTTGTTCTCCTGGAGACATTGATGCGGATGATTTCCTTCCAAGGGTCTTTGGCTGCAGCAGTGATATGCTTAGGTGGTTATGGCCAGAAGGCAGGGTTCAAAACTTGCAAGGTGGATTGGAGAGAGAGGGAGGACCGAACCCAGTTGCATCTTTTCTTATCAGTCTGTAGCTGCTTGTCTGGTTGCTGCAGAGAAAACACCAGCTTAAGCACACAAATGATGGGCATGTCACATGACTGTCACACAGTGATTCAACATGTCACGAAAATGTGCTATGATTAATTTTTAATCCAGCAGCTGAATACCTGAATTAAACTTAAAAGAAAAAGAAAATGCGTGTGTATTCCCTCTTGCAAAATAAGCAGTCCATGTCTAAGAATTCCCTTCTCTCAGCCAGGGTCCCATTGTTCAAGTGATTAGGTTTGAGTGGTTTGTCTCCACCAGTTTAATGTCCAGGTGTTGGCCTTAATGTCTTGCTGATGAGAAAATGATAGGTAGTTCACTGAGATTCCCCAGGTCATTGTTCTTGCTGGGACTGGGTAGACAATTAGTCTCCACCTCAATGCATTGGAATGTGGAGTAGAGAGGTGAAAATTGGGATGGCCGTCTTAGCTGCTCGTGGAGTCACTTTTTATCTGTTTCTTTTTCTTTTAAGTTTAATTCAGGTATCCAGCTGGTTGATTAAAAATTAATCATAACACATTTTTGTGACATATCTCTTTGTAATTTTATGTTTCCATGTATACTGCTTACAATGCCACCTATCTTTGTGTCATCGACAAACTTGGAAATTTGATTTTCTATCCCATAATCTACATTGTTAATAAATACAGTGAATAGTTGAGGCCGCAATACAGATCCCTGTGGGACACCAGTAGTCACATCCTGCCAATTAGAGTACCTGCCCATTATCCTTACTCTTTGTCTCCTGTCACTCAACCAATTTTCTAACAAGGTCTCATATTCTGATAAGCGCAGTGAAAGAGGATTGTTTCATGGAGACTGTTTATCTTGCATTTCACAGCCTACTCCTCATAGAGGATTGGTTCCTTGATTTTAGAGATGCCCCAGCGGTTCTCTTCCTCTCATGGGAATTATGTGTAAGTTTCTCTTGTAACAAGATTAAGTGAATTTGGTGAATGAAGGGTGACAACTGAATATGGCTGTTAGGAAATATGGGGTCATATTCTGAAAGATCCCAAGTTCGTGCCCCCTTTAACAAGTGTGCAACATGAAGGGTTATTTCTACTGCTTGTCTGACATCCAGTCTTGGATGAGCTGAATTTGCAACAACAGCAGCAACAATGTGCTTTTATATGGTGCCATTAACATAGCAAAACATTCCAAGGCGCTTCACAGGAGCATTATCAAGAAAAAGTTGACAGCAAGCCACATAAGGGAATATTAGGGCAGATGACCAAAACCATCGGGAAGACTGAAGACATTGTCTTTGATCCCACCACAAATTCCATTCCCCAGCCATTGATTCCATCCCCTTTCCTGACCATTCTTTCGGGTTGAACCAGACTGTTTGCAAACTTGGCATCCTATTTTACCAGAGCAGAATTTTTGACCCCATATCTTCTCCATCATGTACTTCCATCTCCGTAATATCTTCTGTCTCTGCTTCTCCATTGCTCATCTGCAGGTGAACCGTCATCCATGGTTTTGTTATCTCCAGACTGGGCTATTCCAATGGTCTTCTGGCTGGCTTGCTATATTCCACTTTTCATAAACTTTAGCTCATTCAAAACTCTGCTGCCCATATCCTAAGTTGTCCTAAGTCCCATTCACTAATCACCACTGTGCCCCCGGTTCAATAACACTGCAATTTTAAAATTCTCATCCTTGTATTTAAATCCACAGTGGGCTTGCCCTCCCTATCTTGGTTACCTACCTCCTTCAGCCCTGCAAGCTGCCAAGAACTCGACGTTACTCCAATTCTGGCCTCTTGTGCATCCGCCACTTTCTTTGTCCCACCATTGGTACCTGTGCCTTCAGTCATCTAGGCTGTAAGCTCTAGAATTCCCTGCTCAAACCTTTGTGCCTTTCCACCTTTCTCTCCTCCTTTACGACAGTACTTAAAACCTACCTCTTTGACCAACATTTGGTCACTTATCCTAATGTCTCCTCTTTGGTTCAGTATAAATATTTATCTAATTCTGCTCTTGTGAAATGTCTTGAGACATTTTACTATGTTAAAAGTGCTATATAAATGCAAGTTATTATTGTTGTTAACTTAGAAGGTGAAGAATGTGCTGCTGTCCAAAGAAGGAAAGGAAGAATGGCTGGTATGCTACCTTGCCTGTCCTCATCAGTCCATTGAACTTCTTGCAGTAGTGGTTTGAGAGAGGTAGCATTTAGTGCCAGAGCCATTAACCTCCACATGGTCCAAAATACATTTTCTACAGTTTCCTTCTTTTGAGACCAGGTCATCTGTCTCATCTTTGCACATTCTCATCCAGCAGGGTTTGGAGATCACTGTCACAAAGCTGCTTCTTCTGTCCCTCTGTGCCATGCCCTTGTACCATTCTCAGCTGTCAGTACCAGATCATGCAGTGCTAGCATTTGTTGAAAGGTCGAAGACAGAAGCCAAGCAGTGCATATTGCTAACAGTGAACTCCTTCCAGGACAACATGCACTGCACTGTACAGTTTGATTTCTCCACTTCTGACAGTTTCAGAGTGAAGAATGAAACGGGGTTGTGTCAAAGCCCCCACTCTGTTTGGCATTTTCTTCTCCATGCTCCCGACCTTCGCCTTCCCTGCGGATATAGAAGGAGTCTACTTGCACACTAGGTCAGAGGGCAAGGTCTACAACCTATTAAGGCTGAAAGTGAAGACAAAAACACATTGCGTCCTGATCAGAGAACTCCCCTGCGCTGATGATGCTGCACTAGTCGCTCACACGGAAACTCAGCTACTATGACTATGGACTGTCTCTCCTGTGTCTGTAATTTGTTCTCCTTGACTATAAGCATCAAGACAACGGTGGTCATGGGACAAGGTGTTACATCTCCACCCCTGATCACACTAAATAACATCCCACAGGAAGTGTTAGCAAGTTCTGCTACCTTGGGTCCACAGTGAGAGACAGTCTGTCCTTGATGCAGAGCTCAATACACGCATAGGGAAAGCAGCTGCCAGCTTTGGACAACTCGTGAAATGTGCATGGGATAACACCAAGCTGACCCTTCGGACCAAGCTGACGGTTTAGAAGGCCTGTGTTCTCAGCACCTTGCTGAATGGCTGTGAAACATGCAAGACTTACAGCTACTGGGAAAAGAAGCTCAATAATTTCCATCTTCGCTGTCTGCGGTGCATTATGGATATATCCTGGCAGGACAAAATCACAAATGCAGCAGTCCTCTCAAAGGCAGAGCTCCCAAGTGTGTTGGCACTAATCAAACAGAGGCGGCTTCGATGGATCGGACACGTCCGCAGGATGGGAGACGGTCGCATACCCAAGCACCTCCTGTATGGTGAGGTAGCCGGGGCCACACGACCAGTGGGGTGCCCAAACTTCGCTTCAAGGATGCTTGCAAGCGTGACATAAAGGCCCTAAATATTGAGTATCGCACCTGGGTGTTACTAGCTGGCGAAAGAGGGAAATGGCGACACATCCTGTGGACTAGCGTGCACCACCAACACGACCAGTAGCTACAGCAGCTTAGCAACAAGTGCCAATGCTGAAAACACCAACTCACATCATCACTTGGCAACTTCAAATGCAGCACTTATTACAGAAATGGCCTGCCAAGGTTTGGCCTTCACAGCCATCAGCAAACGTGCAACAAGAGAAGACACCCACCTAAATGAATGGTTTGCTGCGTGTCCATCATCTTTCATAGATGGAAGGATGCCACCCAAAAAAGAACTCAATGATTCAAACACTTTCTGACTTACCTACTGCTGCATTCTTCAGCCAGAATTAGCTTTTTAAAGTCTCCACCTAATTTCCAAGCACCCTTAGCACAGTACTGTTTTTCATGGGATTTACGCCAATTGATCCTCCATTGATATGTCAATGAGCTGGTACACTAGATTCTGGAGGATTTAGCTCTACGAAATATTGGTGCGTGCAACTCAGGATACATCGGCACCAATCCAGTGCAACTCAACGGATTGAATTTCAGGGTCACTTTCTTTGTCTCACCGTGGGAGGCATATTTGCCACTTCTTATCACAATTACAGTGTGAGACTGAATTTGTGCCAGATCACTGTCTCTGTCTTTATTCCTGACAACAGCATATGTTCTAACTTGATGACTATGCACCTTTCAGTTGGAAGCTTATTAAATGAATAGCAGTGTTATCTCTATCATTGAATCCCTTTGCTGGATATTTATGTAATTTCATAATATAGGTCAGAAATTTCCTCGGAGTTGATCCTGCTCCACCACCCAAACCTTGCCGGTAATGTGGCAGAAACCCTGGGCTGGATTTTGTGGATGAGACGGCTGAAAAGGTGGGGGGAGCCCTGCCTTGGTCTTTCCACAGTGCACGCCACCCACCCCCATCCTGTTAGCGGTGGCCACTGCCGGTACTGCAGAGGACTTGGACCCAGGCCCAGCGCTGGAATCCCAGACCTCAGGTAAGTTAGGCGAGATCATCAGGACCAGTCCAGAAGACCCCTACGAGGGGGAGGGTGTGAGAGGTGGGTGTGAAGTCCAGGCAGAGGGGGGGGGGGGGGGTTCATGGATGTGGAAGTGTTCTTGGCGGGGGTCCTTCATGGGCTACAGATTGCCCATGAAGGAGGGAGCACCCCCAAGCTCACAGGTAGGGTACCTCATTTTACAAGATGTCCTCCCCACATGGTGGATGCATCCCCTGCCACTCGTTAGATTTTAGTGGTGGCAGGAAGAGGCCCTTTAGTGGCCATTAATAGACCACTTAAGGGCCTCAATTGGCCTCTGGGTGAGTAGGTCATCGTTGGCCTATCCCACTCCCAGCGGCACAGTGGCGCAGTGGTTAACACCGCAGCCTCACAGCTCCAGTGACCCGGGTTCAATTCTGGGTACTGCCTGTGTGGAGTTTGCAAGTTCTCCCTGTGTCTGCGTGGGTTTCCTCCGGGTGCTCCGGTTTCCTCCCACAGCCAAAAGACTTGCAGGTTGATAGGTAAATTGGCCATTATAAATTGCCCCTAGTATAGGTAGGTGGTAGGGGAATATAGGGACAGGTGAGGATGTGGTCGGAATATGGGATTAGTGTAGGATTAGTATAAATGGGTGGTTAATGGTCGGCACAGACTCGGTGGGCCCACATCAGAGACGCCATCTATGAGTCAGCTTTGACCACCTACGGCAAAAGTGCGAAGAGAAATGCAGACTGGTTTCAATCTCATAATGAAGAGCTGGAACCTGTCATAGCCGCTAAGCGCATTGCACTTTTGAACTACAAGAAAGCCCCCAGCGATTTAACATCCGCAGCACTTAAAGCAGCCAGAAGTACTGCACAAAGAACAGCTAGGCGTTGCGCAAACGACTACTGGCAACACCTATGCAGTCATATTCAGCTGGCCTCAGACACTGGAAACATCAGAGGAATGTATGATGGCATGAAGAGAGCTCTTGGGCCAACCATCAAGAAGATCACCCCACTCAAATCTAAATCGGGGGACATAATCACTGACCAACGCAAACAGATGGACCGCTGGGTTGAGCACTACCTAGAACTGTACTCCAGGGAGAATGCTGTCACTGAGACTGCCCTCAATGCAGCCCAGCCTCTACCAGTCATGGATGAGCTGGACATACAGCCAACCAAATCGGAACTCAGTGATGCCATTGATTCCCTAGCCAGCGGAAAAGCCCCTGGGAAGGACAGCATTACCCCTGAAATAATCAAGAGTGCCAAGCCTGCTATACTCTCAGCACTACATGAACTGCTATGCCTGTGCTGGGACGAGGGAGCAGTACCCCAGGACATGCGCGATGCCAACATCATCACCCTCTATAAAAACAAAGGTGACCGCGGTGACTGCAACAACTACCGTGGAATCTCCCTGCTCAGCATAGTGGGGAAAGTCTTTGCTCGAGTCGCTCTGAACAGGCTCCAGAAGCTGGCCGAGCGCGTCTACCCTGAGGCACAGTGTGGCTTTCGTGCAGAGAGATCGACTATTGACATGCTGTTCTCCCTTCGTCAGATACAGGAGAAATGCCGTGAACAACAGATGCCCCTCTACATTGCTTTCATTGATCTCACCAAAGCCTTTGACCTCGTCAGCAGACGTGGTCTCTTCAGACTACTAGAAAAGATCGGATGTCCACCAAAGCTACTAAGTATCATCACCTCATTCCATGACAATATGAAAGGCACAATTCAACATGGTGGCTCCTCATCAGAGCCCTTTCCTATCCTGAGTGGTGTGAAACAGGGCTGTGTTCTCGCACCCACACTTTTTGGGATTTTCTTCTCCCTGCTGCTTTCACATGCGTTCAAATCCTCTGAAGAAGGAATTTTCCTCCACACAAGATCAGGGGGCAGGTTGTTCAACCTTGCCCGTCTAAGAGCGAAGTCCAAAGTACGGAAAGTCCTCATCAGAGAACTCCTCTTTGCTGACGATGCTGCTTTAACATCTCACACTGAAGAATGCCTGCAGAGTCTCATCGACAGGTTTGCGTCTGCCTGCAATGAATTTAGCCTAACCATCAGCCTCAAGAAAACGAACATCATGGGGCAGGATGTCAGAAATGCTCCATCCATCAATATTGGCGACCACGCTCTGGAAGTGGTTCAAGAGTTCACCTACCTAGGCTCAACTATCACCAGTAACCTGTCTCTAGATGCAGAAATCAACAAGCGCATGGGTAAGGCTTCCACTGCTATGTCCAGACTGGCCAAGAGAGTGTGGGAAAATGGCGCACTGACACGGAACACAAAAGTCCGAGTGTATCAGGCCTGTGTCCTCAGTACCTTGCTCTACGGCAGCGAGGCCTGGACAACGTATGCCAGCCAAGAGCGACGTCTCAATTCATTCCATCTTCGCTGCCTTCGGAGAATACTTGGCATCAGGTGGCAGGACTATATCTCCAACACAGAAGTCCTTGAAGCGGCCAACACCCCCAGCTTATACAGACTACTGAGTCAGCGGCGCTTGAGATGGCTTGGCCATGTGAGCCGCATGGAAGATGGCAGGATCCCCAAAGACACATTGTACAGCGAGCTCGCCACTGGTATCAGACCCACCGGCCGTCCATGTCTCCGTTATAAAGACGTCTGCAAACGTGACATGAAATCGTGTGACATTGATCACAAGTCGTGGGAGTCAGTTGCCAGCATTCGCCAGAGCTGGCGGGCAGCCATAAAGACAGGGCTAAATTGTGGCGAGTCGAAGAGACTTAGTAGTTGGCAGAAAAAAAGACAGAGGCGCAAGGGGAGAGCCAACTGTGCAACAGCCCCAACAAACAAATTTCTCTGCAGCACCTGTGGAAGAGCCTGTCACTCCAGAATTGGCCTTTATAGCCACTCCAGGCGCTGCTTCACAAACCACTGACCACCTCCAGGCGCGTATCCATTGTCTCTCGAGATAAGGAGGCCCAAAAGAAAAAGAAAAGAAAGTATAAATGGGTGGTTAATGGTCGGCACAGACTCGGTGGGCCGAAGGGCCTGTTTCAGTGCTGTATCTCTAAATCTAAAAAAAAAATCTAAAATCGCTTGGCGACGGGTCCTCTGCCCCATCTCAGGCGGCCCATAAAATATAGCCCCCCATTTACTTGCCTCTGTTTTTTTGTTCTTTCATGAGATATGGGTGTCGCTGTTAAGGCCAGCATTTGTTGTCCATCCCTAATTGCTGTTGAGAAGATGGTGGTGAGCCACCTTCTTAAACTGCTGCAGTCCATATGGTGTAAGTATATCCACAGTGCTGTTTGGGAGGGAGTGCCAGGATTTTGACCCAATGACATTGCAGTATATTTCTAAGTCCGGATGGTGTATGACTTGGAGGGGAACTTGCAGGTGGTGGCGTTCCCATGTGCATGCTGCCATTGTACGTCTAGGTGGTAGAGCTCACAGGTTTGGAAGGTGCTGTTGAAGAAGCCTTGGCAAGTTGCTGCAGCGCATCTTGTAGATGGTACACACTGCTGCAACTGTGCACCGGTGATGGAGGGAGTGAATTTTTAACGTGATGAATGGGATGCCAATCAAGTGGGTTGCTTTGTCCTGGATAGTGTCAAACTTTTTGAGTGTTGTTGACATTACACTCAGCCAGGCAAGTGGAGAGTATTCCATCACACTCCTGATTTGTGTCTTGTGATGGTGGACAGGCTTTGGGGAGTCAGGAGGTGAGTTACTCGCCGCAGAATTCCCAGCCTCTGACCTGCTTTTGTAGCCACAGTACTTATATGGCTGGTCCAGTTAAGTTTCTGGTCAATGGTGACTCCCAAGATATTGATGGGGGGGATTCAGCAATGGTAATGCTGTTGAATGTCAAGGGATTCTGTTACATTGGAAGTGGTCATTTTCTGGCACTTATTGGCACAAATGTTACTTGCCACTCATCAACCCAAGCCTGAATGTTGTCCAGGTCTTGCAGCATGCAGGCACGGACTGCTTCAGTATCTGAGGAGTTGCAAATGGAACTGAATGCTGTGCAATGATTAGCAAACATCCCCACTTGTAACCTTATGGTGGAAGGAAGGTCATTGACGAAGCAGCTTAAAATGGTTGCACCTAGGACAGTGCCCTGAGGAACTGCTGGGGCTGAGATGAACAACCACAACCAGGTTGGCAGGGTTTCAATCACACTTATGGCGCTGATACAGTGGTGGAGTCAGGCCAGGTCTGAGGAAATGCCCAGGATAGTCTTATACAATACAGGATAGGATCACAAAATATCACTGGTTGAACTAGACGCTGATTACTTATTTGGCTTCTCTCTCAGGAAATTGTTTGCACAAAGACAGCAAAGGGATGATTCATTTTGAAATTTTTTAAAGTAACTAAACATTTGTGCTGCTTAAAGTTAGTATGTATCCCTGATCATAACAGTGTATGTTCATATATTTCAATAGCTGCCAAAAAGCATTAACATTTGGCTGGGTACCCACTCGTTTTATCAGTACCAAGAAAGAGCAAATATTCAGGTGGAGGATCAGTAGAAGTAGGATCACCACCACAAGCCCCAGCAGTAACTTCATGTTCCCACTCAGATAGGAAAAAATGGAAAAACAGGATTGAGAGCCTAATTCCACCAATCAGACCCCAATTAGTGATTACATTCCTTTTGGGAATAAGACCTTAGTGTCAGCAGCTACATTATTTTATCAGACAGTTTTTTTCTAACAATATCAGATAAAACACACTTTAAAAATTAGGCAATGCCATGTACAGCTGAAGTTAAATCTAAGGTTATTTCCTTTGTCAGTATCTATAACTGTCAAAGATAAACTATATTATAGCATCTAAACTGAAACTTTGCTTCCACAAAGTGCTGAAGATTATATAGTATTGCTGTGTGTAACATTATGACTCTTGTTACACATTATGTAAGATAAAGAAAAGGCAATGAAATAGAATGTTGATGGTTGTCAAAGGGAGCTGTCACTATTCTTGCACTTACAAAATCAATATACTTCAAAGAGATGTAGAGTTCTACATAATTCATTGAACAACTTCAGAAGGTTAAAGAAATATTGTACTCTCAAACCTCGCCTCTTTTTCTCTCAGAACCCAAGGGAAGCATATTATCGTAACAGATGGCTTTTTGTCAATAAAAAGAAATTGCTTTCTGGGGAGAATGCCCATGTGAGAAGAGAGGCATGTGACTTGCTTCCAGTGACATGTGCTCTTAAGCTCTGCATGAGATTGCATTCCCTTTGGATAGAGATTCCAAATTGAATACCCTCTCAAACATTTTCTGCTTTAGTTGTAGTTGTAGTACCTCGAACACTGACCCAGTTAAGACTAAAATAAGCTATTTTAATATATATCATATCTATATATAACATATAAAATTTTCTATAGCAGTATGTTTCTAGTCCAATGAGAAAGGAGTCACTGCTAGACCTGATTCATGGGAATGAGGTGAGCCAAGTGGATTAAGTATCAATAGGAGATCATTTAGGGGACAGTGATCATTGCATCATGAGGTTTAGGCTGACTATGGAAAAGGACAAAGAACAATCCAGAGTAAGAATAATTAACTGGGGGAAAGCCAACTTCAATGGGTTAAGAATGGAACTGGGGCGAATAAATTGGAGTCAAAGGTTGGCAGGAAAAACGATAGCTGAACAATGGGCTACCTTCAAAGAAGAGATCGTTCGAGAACAGTCAAGGTATGTTCCCTCAAAGGGGAAAGGTCAGGTAAACAAATCCAGAACTCTCTGGATGTCAAAAGAGGTCGAAAATACTATTGAGAACCAGGCTGAATATAGAAGGTTCAGAGGGGAAATGAAAAAGCAAACAAGAGAAGCAAACAGAGAGCATGAAAAGAGACTGGCAGCTAACATTAAATGGAATCCCAAAGTTTTCTATCAACATATAAATAGTAAAAGGGTGGCAAAAGGAGGGGTTGGGCCGATTAGAGACCAGAAAGGGGATTTATGCTTGGAGGTAGAGGGCATAGCTGAGGTATTAGATGAATACTTTGCATCTGTCTTTACCAAGGAAGAAGATACAATCCAGGCAATGGTGAAAGAGGAGGTAATTCAGACACTAGAAGGGTTTAAAATTGATAAAGAGGACGTATTGGATAGGCTGTCAGTACGTAAAGTGGATAAAGCACCAGGACCAGATGAGATGCATCCAAGGATACTGAGGGAAGTCAGAGTGGAAATCGCGGAGGCACTGGCCATAATTTTTCAGTCTTTGTTAGACTCGGGGGTAGTGCCAGAGGACTGGAGAATTGCACCCTTGTTCAAAAAAGTGTGTAAAGATAAGCCCAGCAACCACAGGCCAGTCAGTTCAACTTCAGTGGTGGGGAAATGTCTAGAAAGAATAATTCGGGACAAAATTAATAGTCACATGGACAAATGCGGGTAATTAAAGAAAGTCAGCATGGATTTCGTAAGGGAAAATCATTTTTGACTAACTAGCTGGAGTTTTTGAGGAGGTAAGAGAGGGAGTTGATGAGGGCAATGCTATTGATGTGGTGTACATGGACCTTCAAAAGGTGTTTAATACAATGCCACAGAACTGACTTGTGAGCAAAGTTATAGCTCGTGGAATAAAATGGACAGTAACAACATGGATACAGAATTGGCAGAGTGACAGAAAACAAAGAATAGTGTACGAAACTTGGAAGCATTGTGAACTATGAAGAAGATAGTGTAGAACTTCAAAAGGATATAGACAAGTTGGTGGAATGGGGAGACAGATGGCAGATGAAGTTCAATGCAGAGAAATGCAAAGTGGTTCATTTTGGTAGGAAGATCATGGAGAGACAATATAAAATAAAGGGTACAATTCTAAAGGGGATGCAGGAGCAGAGGGACCTGGATGTGTATGTGCATAAGTCATTGAAGGTGGCAGGACAAGTTAATAAAGCATACAATATCCTGAGCTTTATTAATGGAGGCCTATAGTACAAGAGCAAGGCAGTTATGTTGAACTTATATAAGACACTAGCTCAGCCTCAGCTGGAGTATTGTGTCCCGTTCTGGGCACCGCACTTTAGGAAAGATGTGAGGGCATTGGAGAGAGTGCAGAAAAGATTCACGAGAATGTTTCCAGGGATGAAAAACTTCAGTTATGAAGATAGATTGGAGAAGTTGGGACTGTTATTCTTGGAGAAGAGAAGGCTGAGAGGTGGTTTGATAGAGGTGTTCAAAATCATGAGGGGTCTGGACAGAGTAGATAGGGAGAAACTGTTCCCACTCGTGAAAGGATCGAGAACAAGAGGGCACAGATTTAAAGTAATGCGTAAGAGAAGCAAAATTGACATGAGGAAAGACTCCTTCACACACTGAGTGGTCACGGTCTGGAATGTGCTGCCTGAGAGTTTGGTGGAGGCAGGTTCAATTGAAACATTCAAAAGGGAATTAGATAGTTATATGAAAAGGAAGAATGTCCAGGGTTACTGGGAGAAGGCAGGGGAATGGCACTAAGTGAATTGCTCTTTTGGCAAGCTGGTGCAGACATGATAGGCTGAATGGCCTCATTCTGCGCTGTAACAATTCTGTGATTCTGAGATTAAACCTGGGTCATCAGATGCTAAAGATTGGAAATAAAAGATTGAAAAGCTGGAAATGCACAGATGGTGAGTCGAGGTGGAGAAACAAGAAGTCTATAATGGCTCCATACCAAAAGATGCAGCGAATTTATTCCCCTGATCCATTGGGGACCCAAAAGATTGCGTTGTACCTCCAATCAACATGTAGATAGATGGAAACTGTGGTTGATTCTTAGTAATTTCTGAAATGGCCTAGCAAGCTACTCACTTAATAAAACAGCTATTAAAAAACAGAACAACCAGAGAAATATCAAACAGACCTGTTGGCAGTGACCCAGGTATCATATTGGGACAAACCTCAGACAATTACAGTCCAGCTGACCTGGCAATGTTTTCTTCACTAGGGAATGGCTGTCCAAGTTGAGACAGCAGCCTCACAGACTAGTCAAGCAACAAGTTGACACAGTTGTATTCCCAGAGTCATTATTATCAGCCAATATTCTAGACTACATCATTACCATCCCTGGATATTCCTGTTCCAGGAGCGGGATAGCTGCACTACAGTTGGAGGCACAGTGGTAAACGGTGAGGTGGAAGTGACCCTGAAAATCCTCAAGATTGACTCTGGACCCTGTGAATACTCTTAGCTTCAAGTCAAACATGGTCAAGAAATTCTTTTACTGATCACTACCTGTTGACAACCCCCCTCCCCCACCACCCCTGAATAATGAATCAATACTCCTATATATTGAACATCCCTTGGAGGAAGCACTGAGGGCAGCAAAGGAGCAAAATGTACTCTTGGTAAGGCACTATAATGTCATCAATTGTCACTTGATAGAGACTGGCCCAAATGGCTGATTGCTGAAAGACTCCTGCCAGACTGGGCCTGCACCAGGTGGCGAGGGAACTGACAGGGACCGAACATGAGGAAGCAACCTACTTAAGCTTACCCTTGCTGTCGACCTGTCACTGACACCACGTTCCAAAACAGCAATGGCAGGAGTGATCACCACACAGTCCTTGTGAAGACAAGTAAAATTGACTAAAAACTACGGCAGCGATGAGGCAATGTAGGCCATAAGCATCAGCAGAATTGTTTATCGACATATTTTGTAACCTCATGACCTGGCGCATCCTTCATTTTTCCATCATTCCATCAAGTTGTTCCAGTACAGCTACAACACTGGCATCTATATGACAATGTGAAAAATTGCCCAAGTGTGTCCTGTCTACAAAAAGTAGGACAAATCCAATCCAGCCAATTACTGCCCCACCAGTCTACTCTCAAACATCAGCAAAGTGATGGAAGGGGTTGTTGACAGTGCTATCAAACGGCACTGACTCACCAATAGCCCGGTCACCAATGCTCAGTTTGGGTTCTGCCAGGACCACTCAACTCCAGGCCTTGTTACAGCCTTGGTTTAAGCATAGACCAAAGAACTGAATTCCAGAGGCGAGGTGAGAGTGAATGCCCTTGAAATCAAGGCAGCATATGACCAAAAGTGGCATCAAGGAGCCTAGTAAAATTGAAGTCAATAGGAATCAGGGGAAAACTCTCTAGAGGCTGGAGTCATACCTAGCACAAAGGAAGATGGTTGTGGTTGTTGGAGGTCAATCATCTCAGCTCCAGGACATCACAGCAGGAGTTCCTCAGGATAGGTTTCTGGGCCCAACCATCTTCAGCTGCTTCAGCAGTGACCTTCTCTCTATCATAAGGTCAGAAGTGGGGATGTTTGCTGGTGACTGCACAATGATTCGTGCCATTCACAACTCCTCAGATACTGATGCTGTCTCGGTCCACATGCAGCAAGACCTGGACAACATTCAAGCCTTGGCTGATATGTGGCAAGTAATATTTGCACCACACGAGTGCCAGACAATGACCATCTCCAAAAAGAGAGAATCGAACCATCTCCTCTTGTCATTAAACAATATTACCATAGCTGAAACGCCATCATTATCATCCTAGGGGCCAATTTGTTAACAATTCTACAGTGTTCAGAACAAAGCAATCTCTTTTTCAGTGACCTGCCACTGGGAGAGGCTCTGAGCAGAGGGTCAAAGAGGGCAAGATTGTGAGCGGAGCGGTCAGAGAGAGGAAGGCTAAGAGCGGAGTGGTCAGAGAGGGCGAGGCTGTGAGCGGAGCGGTCAGAGAGGGCGAGGCTGTAAGTGGAGTGGTCAGAGAGGGCGAGGCTGTGAGCAGAGCAGTCAGAGAGGGTGTGGCTGTGAGTGGAGTGGTCAGAGAGGGCGAGGCTGTGAGCGGAGGGTCAGAGAGGGCGAGACTGAGAGCAGAGCAGTCAGAGAGGGTGTGGCTGTGAGTGGAGTGGTCAGAGAGGGCGAGGCTGTGAGCAGAGCAGTCAGAGAGGGCGAGACTGTGAGCGGAGGGTCAGAGAGAGCGAGACAGTGAGCAGATTGGTCAGAGAGGGCGAGACTGAGAGCAGAGCAGTCAGAGAGGGTGTGGCTGTGAGTGGAGTGGTCAGAGAGGGCGAGACTGTGAGCAGAGTGGTCAGAGAGGGCGAGACTGTGAGCAGAACAGTCAGAGAGGGTGTGGCTGTGAGTGGAGGGTCAGAGAGGGCGAGGCTGTGAGAGGAGCAGTCAGAGAGGGTGTGGCTGTGAGCAGAGCAGTCAGAGAGGGTGTGGCTGTGAGTGGAGGGTCAGAGAGGGCGAGGCTGTGAGAGGAGCAGTCAGAGAGGGTGTGGCTGTGAGCAGAGCAGTCAGAGAGGGTGTGGCTGTGAGTGGAGGGTCAGAGAGGGCGAGACTGTGAGCAGAGGGGTCAGAGAGGGCGAGACTGTGAGAGGAGCAGTCAGAGAGGATGGGGCTGTGAGTGGAGTGGTCAGAGAGGGCGAGACTGTGAGCAGAGGGGTCAGAGAGGCGAGACTGTGAGAGGAGCAGTCAGAGAGGATGGGGCTGTGAGTGGAGTGGTCAGACAGAGCAAGGCTGTGAGTGGAGTGGTCAGAGAGGGCGAGGCTGTGAGCAGAGGGTCAGAGAGGGCGAGACTGTGAGCAGAGCAGTCAGGGAGGGTGAGGCTGTGAGCAGAGGGTCAGAGAGGGCGAGACTGTGAGCAGAGCAGTCAGAGAGGGCGAGGCTGTGAGTGGTCAGAGAGAGCGAGACTGTGAGTGGAGTGGTCAGAGAGGGCGAGACTGTGAGCAGAGGGTCAGAGAGGGCGAGACTGTGAGCAGAGCAGTCAGAGAGGGCGAGACTGTGAGCAGAGCAGTCAGAGAGAGCGAGACTGTGAGAGGAGGGTCAGAGAGGGTGAGACTGTGAGCGGAACAGTTAGAGAGGGCGAGACTGTGAGCAGAGCAGTCAGAGAGGGCGAGGCTGTGAGAGGAGGGTCAGAGAGGGCGAGGCTGTGAGCGGAGCAGTCAGGGAGGGCGAGGCTGTGAGCGGAGCAGTCAGGGAGGAGGAGGCTCTGAGCAGAGCAGTCAGGGAGGGCGAGGCTATGAGCAGAGGGTCAGAGAGGGCGAGACTGTGAGAGGAGGGTCAGAGAGGGCGAGGCTGTGAGCGGAGCAGTCAGGGAGGGCGAGGCTGTGAGCGGAGCAGTCAGGGAGGGCGAGGCTGTGAGCGGAGCAGTCAGGGAGGATGAGGCTCTGAGCGGAGCATCAGGGAGGGCGAGGCTATGAGCAGAGCGGTCAGGGAGGGCGAGACTGTGAGCGGAGCGGTCAGAGAGGGCGAGACTGTGAGCAGAGCAGTCAGAGAGGGTGTGGCTGTGAGTGGAGCAGTCAGAGAGGGCGAGACTGTGAGCATAGTGGTCAGAGAGGGCGAGACTGTGAGAGGAGCGGTCAGAGAGGGCGAGACTGTGAGCGGAGCGGTCAGAGAGTGCGAGGCTGTGAGAGGAACAGTAAGAGAGGGCGAGACTGTGAAAGGAGCAATCAGTGAGAGCAAGGCTGTGAGAGGAACAGTCAGAGAGTGCGAGGCTGTGAGCGGAGGGTCAGAGAGGGCGAGACTGTGAGCGGAGCGGTCAGAGAGGGCGAGACTGTGAGCGGAGCGGTCAGAGAGTGCGAGGCTGTGAGCGGAGCGGTCAGGGAGGGCGAGACTGTGAGATGAGCGGTCAGAGAGGGCGAGACTGTGAGCGGAGCGGTCAGAGAGTGCGAGGCTGTGAGCGGAGCGGTCAGAGAGTGCGAGGCTGTTAGCGGAGCGGTCAGGGAGTGCGAGGCTGTGAGCGGAGCGGTCAGGGAGGGCGAGACTGTGAGCGGAGCGGTCAGGGAGGGCGAGACTGTGAGCGGAGCGGTCAGGGAGTGCGAGACTGTGAGCGGAGCGGTCAGGGAGGGCGAGGCTGTGAGCGGAGCGGTCAGGGAGGGCGAGACTGACCGCATGATTCTGTCAACCGATCAGCAGGCGAAAAAAAAATCGCACCATGAAGTCACAGCACAAGGAGGTGCATGAGTGATTCTACAGGTAAATAAAAAATTTAATTTAATTTTATTAAATCAACCTATAAAGCAAATTAGAACAATTTATTAGTATAAAAACTGAAGTAGCCAATTTAATAAAATACATAAATATTCATTTATGTTTTGTATAATTTATCAAAATTACAAACAATGTTTAATTATTCAGATCTGGGGGATAAAGCTGAAATAACACGAAGAGAAAGTAACTCTAAAGGGTCTTAATTTTTCAGTAAGATAAAATCTGACTTATATAGATAACAAGAGTTAAGAAAAACATATAAGTTAACCTCGAAATAAATCAAAGTGACATTAGCACAAAGGGAGGAACTGATTGGTGACTTATTTGGTGGGTCTTTTGTTTAAGTCTTATATATATTTCTCTTAATTTAGCTAACAGTCCAATAAATAGAGGCATAGCAGGGCATCTCAGTCCCATGGAATACGCATCCTGCTCCATGTGGGAACTCCAGGACACGGGAACTACCTGTACAGAAGAACTTGGCAGGGGGATGGGCAACAGGATGCAGCTTTAGAAGGGAGAGACAAGGTGCATGAAGGATTGAGAAAGACATATAGCACTAGAGTAAGAAACAGTAAGGTATTAAGTGGATCTGACTAAGAGAGAATACAATTAGGTCTAAATTAGGTTTACAGTGCATGTATCTAAACAAAGCGTAGTAAATAAAGTTGTTGAGCTGCATGTCTGGATAGCCACATGAGAATATGATGTTGTGGCAGTTGTGGAGACCCAGCTCAATAAATGGCAGGACTGGATACTAAATATTCCTGAATGCAACATATTTAGGAAAGACGGGGAAGGGAAGAAAGGAGGAGGGGTGGCAGTACTGATTAAGGAGAATATTATAGTGCTTTGAGACAGGATGTTCTGAAGGGGTCAAGGGCAGAATTTACTTGGCTAGAGTCAAGAAAAAATAGAGGTGTTATTACACTATTGGGTGCATTCTATAGGCCACCAAATAATGGGAAAGATATAGAAAAGCGAATTTGCAAGGAAATTACAGAGAGGTGCAAAACTGTAGAGTAGTGAAAATGGAGGACATTAATTTTCCTAACACAGGCTGAGACAGTAAAAGTGTAAAGGGCAGAAAGGAGGAAGAGTTTCTGAAGTGTTTTCAGGAGTGTTTTCTTATCTGGCCCAAGGAGGAAAGAGGCATTGCTGGATCTGGTTCTGGGGAATGAGGTGGGTCAAGTGGATCAAGCATCAGTCAGGGAAAAATTAGGGGACGGTGATCATGGCATAATAAGGTTTAGGATAGCTATGGAAAAGAACAAGGAGCAATATAGAGTAAAAAATACTTAATTGGAGGAGGCCCAATTCTGCTAGAATGAGAACAAGTCTTTCCCAGGTAAATTGGAATCAAAGATTGGTAGGAAAATCTGTAACCGAACAATGGGCTGCCTTTAAAGAGGAGATGGTTCAGGTACAGTCGTGGTATATTCCCATGGGGGGAAAAGATAGGGCAACCAAAGCCAGAGATTCCTGGATGATGAAAGAGATAGAGAGTAAGATGAAGCAGCAAAAGGGTGCATATGACAGGTGTCAGGTTGATAATACAAGAGAGAACCAGAATGAATATAGAAAGTTCAGAAGGGAAGTGAAAAGCAAAATAAGAGAGGCAAATAGGGAGTATGAGAAGGGACAGGCAGCTAAAATAAACTGGAATGCAAAAGTCTTCTATCGGCATAAAAATAACAAAAGGGTAGTAAGAGTTGGGGTGGGACTGATTAGGGACGAAAAAGGGAATCTATGTTTCGAAGCTGAGAGCATGGCAGAGATACTAAATGAATACTTTGCATCAGTCTTTACCAAGTAAGAAGATGCTGCCAATGTGCTAGTTTTTCCTTCTGTCCTGATCGCACGCCCCTCATACTCAGTCTCACCATTAGATTCTTCTCTGAACTATTCTCTAAAGTGCGTGCAGTGTCAGTATCTGAGCTGCTGATTGCGAGAGTCAGTGCGGGCAACAGTGTTTTTTCATCATCACTCTCTACTTTCTTTTCTCCTTCTTGCTCTGACACCACTGCCTGTCCGGGTTGCAATTTTTGAATATCTGAAAGTAAAAAGGCACAAGTTTAGGGTTGTGGTGAGCGGAGAGGAGAGAGCAAGAGGTGCATGTTTACACTATTTGCAGCTTATAAATCAGAAGTGATTGTGAGATGAGGGGAAAGTGGGATGTGAGAAGGAGGATTAGATAGGAACATAGCAACATCTTCAATGGTTTCAGCCCATTGCTGGTAATAGCCTCAGCCATGGCTGCCCTAAAGATGGTGAGCACCTTTTCCTCCATCAAGATGAGGACATGCAGCTGTGCTTGTCCACCACCAGTTAGCTGCTACTGCATGTGGTTGTGCCGCAC
This sequence comes from Heterodontus francisci, assembly GCF_036365525.1. NCBI lineage: Eukaryota > Metazoa > Chordata > Chondrichthyes > Heterodontiformes > Heterodontidae > Heterodontus > Heterodontus francisci. The sequence goes on from NC_090372.1 coordinate 75,066,207, forward strand.
CTTGTCCTACAAGAGAGGGAGGTGTGTCAGTGAGTGTGGGTGCAATGTGTTTGGGTGATGTGGCTGTCATAGTTGAATAGCTGGTAATTTGTGCTAGCTGTGAGGCTTACAACAGTGCTAATTATGTTAGGATGAGGTGCAGCTATGAATGTGAGCTATGAGTCATGGTTGATGGAGGGTGAGTGAAGGAGTGGTAGTGAATTTAGCAGTGTGTGAGGTGAGTGGTGCAGTCAGTGTGATATAGCATTTGAAGATGCATTCATTAACTTTGACCATTTATGTGAGGTCATTGAACTTCTTTCGGCACTGCATTCAGATCCTCAGGGTTACACTGTTGGCAGTGACCATGTGATTATCTGGTCCAATTGCCTTCTCAGAGTTTGTCTGAAGGGCCTCCTGGTCCCCTGTGCATAGAGGCCCTCTCTCCTCCTTTATACTTCCTGCACCAAAGCCTCCAGTGCTACATCAGAGAACCTCGGGGACTCCTCTCTGTCATGTTGTCCCAGTCTTCTGTCTTTCCCAGTGCAAACATTCTTTTAGATTCACTACAACACCTGCTCCCGCCAAAACGCATTCTTCATTTTGCAAGATACAGGCTGGCTTTAAGTAGTGCAGGCTAGCTTGAAGTCCTGTTGGCATTTCATAACTTTGCACCCTCAGACATGCAGGTACTCAACAGCATTCCTAGTGCTGGCTGCACAATACAATCCTGTAAATGTACAGGCAGCACAAACATTGTTATCCCCACGCTCGTTTTTAGGGGCTATCTCATTTTGCCCAAAGTATTTTAAAAAGGAGACATTTGATCTTAGTTCATGGAACAATCAGATCTCTGGAATCTGGTAATTGATGACACTGCTTATTGGGTGATTCAGATTAGACAAGTGTAAGCATTTCAATCTCAATAGCAAGTTTTATTAAGTATTTGTTCTCAGGATGCTTGCCATTTTAATTCACCACTTTGCTCTCATGCCAAATTTCTGTTCTCAGCTTGCTGCAGTATTCCAGTGAAGCTCCATGCAAGCTCAAGGAACAGCACCTCATCTTCTGATTAGGTACTTTACAGCCTTCTGGACTCAACATTGTGTTCAACAATTTCAGAGTGTAACCCCCCTTTTGATTGTGTTTATTTTTTTTAACCATGTGCCGGTCTTAAACTTGTGTTTCTTGTTTCTGCTTCAGGACAGATCTGTTCATTATTCTGCCATTAACACTCTCTGGACAAATGCTTTGTCTTTTACTACAACTATTACCACTCCCTTTGCCTTTTGTTCCATGGTATCTTTGTCATTTAATCTCTCCCACCCTCCGCCCTATCACATACTTTCCCTTTTATTCTTCTTTCCCCCACCTCTCCCCTTTCACTTGCTCAAAACCTATTACATTTCTAACCTTTGCCAGTTCTGATGAAAGGTCACAGACCTGAAACGTTGGGGGGAATTTATGAGCCCTGCAAGGTCAGCTTTGGTGGTGTTCAGAGTGATTTAATTAGGCATGAGTAGATATAACTGCGTACACTAGTCGGCTTTCTAAGGTCAGTGGTTTTATATCTTGAACTCATCAGCACATGGTAGGCCAACGTTGGAATGGATGTTTGGCTCCAGGCTGAGCACCAACAAGGGTGATTCTTCTCAGGGTATGGTGAGGAAGGCATGGGGGTGTGTGCCTGGAGGAGCAGGGGAGGGAGGAGGGGAGCGCCCAGTGAGTGTAATGGCTGTTACTGCTGTTGAAGTTGGCCTTGGGTGGCTGTGGGGGTGGTGGGCTGATTTGAGCATTACAGTCAACAGATGACCATGAGGGGCCTAAAGGGAGGGATGAGTGCTGTCAATGTCAATTGCTACCCAGGTTAATAGGGCTGTTAAGAAAGCATATGGTGTGTTAGCTTTTTATTAGTAGGGGGATCAAGTTTCGGTACCACGAGGTCATGCTACAGCTGTACAAAACTCTGGTGAGACCGCACCTGGAGTATTGCGTGCAGTTCTGGTCACCGCATTATAGGAAGGATGTGGAAGCTTTGGAAAGGGTGCAGAGGAGATTTACTAGGATGTTGCCTTGTATGGAGGGAAGGTCTTACGAGGAAAGGCTGAGGGACTTGAGGTTGTTTTCGTTGGAGAGAAGGAGGAGGAGAGGTGACTTAATAGAGACATATAAGATAATCAGAGGGTTAGATAGGGTGGATAGTAAGAGTCTTTTTCCTCGGATGGTGATGGCAAACACGAGGGGACATAGCTTTAAGTTGAGGGGTGATAGATATAGGACAGATGTTAGAGGTAGTTTCTTTACTCAGAGAGTAGTAGGGGCGTGGAACGCCCTGCCTGCAACAGTAGTAGACTCGCCAACTTTAAGGGCATTTAAGTGGTCATTGGATAGACATATGGATGAAAATGGAATAGTGTAGGTCAGATGGTTTCACAGGTCGATGCAACATCGAGGGCCGAAGGGCCTGTACTGCGCTGTAATGTTCTAATGTCGGGGACCTATGGGGCGAATTCATGGTATTCGATGGCAGAGGGAATGGTCACACTCAATGGGGGCAATTAGATTTTGTAGGGGAGAAGGTCGAGACTCATGGTTGGGTATTCTATGGCATCAAAGGTGACCAATGCCCTATTTCGTCGTGCCAATGATTTCATCTACTTACCTATAGACGAGGACATGCAGGCAGCAAAGTCTGCAGTCTTCAGCGCCATCGCTGGGTTCCCAAGAGTGCAAAGGGTGATCAACTGCACTCATGTGGCCATTACAGCTCCCTGGGACCAGCCTGCTGCATTTGTGAATCGCAAAGTCTTCCACTCTTTAAACGTACAACTGGTTTGCGACCACAGGAGAGAATCATGCAGGTTTTTGCTCGTTTCCCAGGGAGCTGTCACGACTCAGACATTTTGAGGTACTCAGAGCTGCCAGGAATTTTTGACGAACCAGCCGAAGTAGACGGCTGGATCCTGGGTGACAAGGGTTACCCCTTTGGACATGGTTGATGACACTAGTGCAGCATCCCCAACAAATAGCTGAAAAGCAATGCAACGCTGCTCACACATTCACCAGAGCCATCATCAAACACATCATTTGGCAGTTGAAAATGCACTTCGGCTGCCTTGATCAGTCTGGAGGGGCTCTTCTGTATGCACCACAGAGGGTCACACAAATAATTGTTGTCGGCTGTGCATTGCACAAGCTGGAATTAGGCACGGTCATATTTTGCATGCGGAGGACCTGGAGGAAGACCAAGTAACAAGGTAGATGATTTGAAAGCACAAATGGAAGTAAATGTGTATGATTTAATTGCCATTGCAGAGACGTGGTTACAGGGTGACCAAGATTGGGAACTGAATATTCAAGGATATTCGCATTTAGGAAGGATAGGCACAAAGAAAAAGGAGGTGGGGTAGCACTTTTAATAAGAGACGAGATCAGTACATTAGTGAGAAAGGATCTTCGATCGAAGGATCAAGATGTAGAATCAATTTGGGTGGAGCCAAGAAACAGCAGGGGGCAGCAAACATTGGTGGGAGTTGTTTATAGGCCACCAAACAGTAGTGGTAATGTTGGGGACACAGTATAAATCAGGAAATTAGAGGTGCATGTAGCATGAGTAATACAGTAACAATGGGTGAATTCAATTTACATATAGACTGGGTAAACCTAATCAGCACTAACACTGTGGAGGATGAATTCCTGGAGTGTGTATGAGATGGGTTTCTGGAGCAGTACATTGATGAACTAACGAGGGATCGGGTATTTTAGATTTAGCATTATGCAATGAGAAAGAGCTAATTAATAACCTTGCTGTAAAAGGAGCCTTTGGGAAATATGGACCATAATATGATAGAATTTTACATTAAGTTTGAAATATAGCTCATTCTGAAACTAGGGTCTTAAATCTGAACAAAGGAAACTATGAAGGTATGAGGGGCAAGTTGGCTATGGTGGATTGGGAAAATACACTAAAACATTTGACAGTAGACAGGCAATGGCTAGTATTTAAAGAAGTATTACATGGTCTACAATAAATATAAAACACAAAAACCCAACAGGAAAGATTATTCAAACATGACTAAGAAAAGAAGTTAAAGATTGCATTAGATCAAAGGAGGTGGCTTATAAGGATGCCAGAAAAAATGGTAAGCCCAAGGATTGGCAGCAATATACAATCCGGCAAAGGATGACCAAGAAACTGATAAAGAAAGGGAAAAGAGAATACGAATGCAAGCTAGCAAGAAACATAAAGGCAGATTGTAAAAGGTATGTGAAAAGGAAAGGATTAGCAAGGACAAATCTGGGTCCATTACAGGCAGGGACAGGAGAATTAATATTGAAGAGCAGGAAAATGGCGGAGAAACTAAGCAATTAGTTTGTGTCTGTCTTCATGGAGGAAGATATAGAAAATCTCCCAGAAGTACTAGGAACCAAGTAACTTGTGAAAATGAGGAACTGAAAGAAATTAGTATTAGTAAAGATGTAGTCCTCAAAAAAACTGAATTGAAGGTTGATAAGTCCCCTGGACCAAATGAGCTACATCCCAGAGTGTTGAAGGAGGTGACTATAGCGATAGTGGATGCATTGGTGGTTATCTTTCAAAATTCTAAAGATTCTGGAACGGTTCCTGTAGTTTGGAAAGTAGCAAATGTAACCCCACTATTTAAGAAAGGATGGAGAGAGAAAATGGGGAACTACAGACCTGTTAGTTTCATATCAGCAGGAGGGAAAATGTTAGAATCTATTATACAGGATGCAATAACTATACACTTAGAAAATGATGCTATGATTGGGCAGAGTCAACATGGATTTATGAAAGGGAAATCATGCTTGGCAAACCTGTTGAAGTTTTTTGAGGTTGTTACTTGTAGCATAGATAAAGGAAAACTAGTGGATGTATTTGGATTTTCAAAAGGCTTTTGATAATGTCCCACATGGGAGGTTAGTAAACAAAATTGGAGTACATGGGATTGGGATTTAAAGCTGGTGTGGATTGAGAATTGGTTAATAGACAGAAAATAGAGAGAGAGAGTAGGAATAAATGGGTCATTCTCAGGATGACAGGCTGTTACTAGTGGGGTACCACAAGGATCAGTGCTAGGGCCACAGCTGTTCACAAACTATATAAATGATTTGGATGTGGGAACCAAATGTAATAATTACAAATTTGCTGATGACACAAAACGAGATGGGAATGTAAGTTGTGAGGAGGATGCAAGGAGGCTTCAAGGGGACTTAGACAGGCTAAGTGAATGGGCAAGAACATGGCAGATGGAATATAATGTGAAAAAGTGTGAAGTTATCCACTTTGGTAGAAAAAACAGAAAGACAGAATATTCCTTCAATGGTGGAAGGTTGGGAAGTGTTGATATTCAAAGGAACCTGGGTGTTTTTTTTCTTGAGCCACTAAAAGCTAGCATGCAGGTGCAGCAAGTAATCAGGAAGGCAAATGGTATTTTGGCCTTCATCACAAGGAGTTTTGAGTACAGGAGTAAAGATGTCTTGCTGCCTCGGTGAGACCGTATCTGGATTATTGTGTACAGTTTTGGTTTTCTCATCTAAGGAAGGATATACTTGCCATAGGGGGAGTGCAATGGTGGTTCACCAGACTAATCCCTGGGATGGCAGGATTGTCTTATGAGGAAAGATTGCAGAAACTGGGCCTGTATTCTCTAGAGCTTCGAAGAATGAGAGGTGATCTCATTGAAACTTACAAAATTCTTACAGGATGTGACAGGGTGGATGTAGATAGGATGTTTCCCCTGGCTGGTGATCTAGAACCAGGGGACATAATCTCAGAATAAGGGGTAGACCATTTAAGACTGAAATGAGGAGGAATTTCTTCACTCAGAGGGTGGTGAATCTTGGGAATTCTCTAACCCAGAGGGCTGTGGAAGCTCAATCATTGGCATGCTCAAGACAGAAATCGATAGATATCTGGATATTAATGATGTCAAGGCATATGGGGATAATGTGGGAAAGTGGCGTTGAGGTAGATGATCAGCCATGATCTGTTTAGAATTCTTCATTAAGATGGAGAGTGAAGTAGTTGAATCCAAAACTAGGGGCCTGAATCTAAATAAAGGAAACTATGAAAGTATGAGGCACGAGTTAGCTATGGTAGATTGGGGAACTTTACTAAAAGGGTTGACAGTGGATAGGCAATGGATAATATTTAAAGAATGTATGCATGAATTACAACAATTATTCATTCCTGTCTGGTGCAACAATAAAACCAGAAGGGTGGCTCAACCATGGCTTACAAAAGAAATAAGGGATAGGATTAGATCCATATAGAAGGCATATAAAATTGCCAGAAAAAGCAGCAAGTCTGAGGATTGGGAGCAGTTTAGAATTCAGCAAAGGAGGACAAAGAGGTTGATTAAGCGGGGGGAAATAGAGTATGAGAGTAAACTTGCAGGGAACATAAAAACTGACTGTAAAAGCTTTTCTAAATATGTGAAGAGAAAAAGATTAGTGAAGACAAATGTAAGTCAGAAATAGGGGAAATTATAATGGGGAACAAAGAAATGGCAGAACAATTAAACACTTACTTTGGTTCTGTCTTCACAAAGGAGGACACAATCAACCTTCCAGAAATGTTAGGGAACCAATGATCTAATGAGAGGGAGAAACTGAAGGAAATCAGTATTAGTAAAAAAATAGTGCTCGGGAAATTAATGGGGTTAAAGGCTGGCAAATCCCCAGGGCCTGATAATCTACATCCCAGAGTACTAAAGGAATTGGCCCTGGAAATAGTGGATGCATTGGGGGTCATCTTACAAAATTCTATAGACTCTGGAGCAGTTCCTACAGATTGGAGGGTGGCAAATGTAACCCCACTATTTAAAAAAGGAGGGAGAGAAAAACAGGGAACTACAGACCAGTTAGCCTTACATCAATAGTGGGGAAAATGCTAGAGTCTATTATAAAGAATGTGATAGCAGAACACCTAGAAAGCAGAAATGGGATTGGGCAAAGTCAGCATGGGTTTACGAAAGGGAAGTCATGCTTAACAAATCTACTGGAGTTTTTTGAGGATGTAGCTAGTAGAATAGATAAGGGAGAACCAGTGGATGCAGTGTATTTGGATTTTCAGAAGGCTTTTGATAAGTTCCAACTAAGAGGTTAGTGAGCAAAATTAAAGCACATGGGATTGGGGGCAATATATTGGCATGGATTGGGAATTGGTTGACAGACAAGAAACAGAGAGTAGGAATAAACGGGTCTTTTTCCGGGTGGCAGGCAGTGACTAGTGGGGTACTGCAGGGATCAGTGCTTGGGCCCCAGCTATTCACAATATATATTAATGACTTGGGTGATGGAACTAAATGTAACATTTCCAAGTCTGCAGATGACACAAAGCTGGGGGGGAATATGAGCTGTGAGGAGGATGCAAAGAGGCTCCAATGTGATTTGGACAAGTTGCGTGAGTGGGCAAATGCATGGCAGATGCAGTATAACGTGGATAAATGTGAGGTTATCCACTTTGGTTGTAAAAACAGAAAGGAAGATTATTATCTGAAAGGTGATAGATTGGGAAAGGGGAGGTGCAACGAGACCTGGGTGCCCTTGTACACTAGTCGCTGAAAGCAAGCATTCAGGTGCAGCAAGCAATTAGAAGGCGAATAGAATGTTGGCCTACATTGAAACAGGATTTGAGTACAGGAGCAAGGATGTCTTACTGCAGTTATACAGGGCCTTGGTGAGACCACATCTGGAGTATTGTGTGCAGTTTTGGTCTCCTTATCTGAGGAAGGATGTTCTTGCCATGAGGGAGTGCAAAGAAGACCACAGAACTACAATTGTAAAGCATGTTGGTAAAGGAAAAAGTGCAAAATCTTCAAATGACAAACAGCCTTCTTTGAAGATGAAGGCTCAAATGTCAATGATGAAAGGACACTGGACACTTTCAGAAATGCATTGCAAGCATCAATGTATTCCTGTCATAGGCCTCCAATAATCATTTTCCTTTTCAACTGAAACAAAGCAAATGATGTACAAGAGTGCATCAAATATTACAGAAAATAAATATGTATTGAAACGTCATAAATATGTGCACAATATTTACAACACCCGTGCGACCTTCGTGACCAAAATTGTTTTTTTTTACATTTTCTGCCACTACGTCTAGGTGCAACCCCGACATTAGCAGCTGAGGTGGAGGCAGGCTATTCAATGCACTACCCCGTTGCTCTGGATGAACACTGTGAGTGTCCTCTGGAAGAGCGGGGCCTTGATGGCTCCATCCTACTGGGGTTTGCAGCACTGGTGCTTGAGTATCCCCTGTGGACTCCCCTGCTGGATATAAGGGGATCAATGTCAGTGGGGAGCGGCCGGTGGGGGGGTGGGGGAGGACGAGACGCCACTTACCTTGAGGGTGTCCTGTGAGGAAGGCCCCAGGGCAGTTGGTACGTGCTCGTCCTCCATCTGGGTGCATGATGGCACCTGCCTGTCTCCCTGAGGGGAAAGGTCTCCTGGAGGGAGGTCCAGGTTCCTCATGCCCCTCTCACTTAGAGTCTGCAGCATGGAGCCCATGGCTGCAGCGATGGAGTGCAGGTCAGAGTGAATATGGCTCAGGTGCTCAACCAGATTCATCATGGAGTTTGACAAACTCTCGACTGAGGAAGCCATAAACTCATATGCCTGGGAGATGGCAGGCATCATGACTTGCATGGACTCCTCCACAGCAAGTGCAAAGCCACGCATGACCTCAGGCATTGCCGACATATTTTCCATATGGGCTTGCAGCACGTCCAGCAGACTTCTCGTAGTAACAAACAGAGGATCATCATCAGCGTGGGGCTGAGCAGCAGCCTGGTTCGCCGATTGTCAGGAAACCCAGCTGACACATGCTTCCTCAGCTGCTGGGATGTGTCTGTGTCGTGTCCACCAGCCTGTGACCTGGAATCTAATCTTAAACCCATCACAGACCATGTGGATGTATCTGCGCTGGCAGAGGTGGCAGAAAAGGGAGGTGACGGTGCACCCTCTGGGACACTGACTTCATCTTCCTCCCCAGAGGAGGATTCTTGGCCCTCTTGGCATTCTGTTGCTCGAGTGTGGGCACCTGCAGTGGAGACATAAACAGAGGTACATTAAGCATCAGCTGAACATGAGTTCACATACTTTCCTTTGATGTGCACATATGGTTATAAGACTGAAGATGACATTTCACCCTTATGCCTTGAGGACTCTGCCTCGCCATCTGCGATGGCTCTGCCTCCCTCTTCTCTCGTTATTTCTGTCACCTCCTCCTCAGTCGGTGACAGGACTCTGATGTCTGGGACACTGCCACCTGTCTTTGCCCATTCGCGCTGGTTTTGGGTGCATTTATCCTGCAGGAAACAGTGCAGATTTAATGACATGTCAATAGATGAATCATACCCAATGTATACATGCAACAACATCACTCATTCTGGACAGGGTTTTGCACGACACATCCAAGCACATAAAAAATGCCAATCGTCAACTTTGCCCACAATTAGTATATGGCACCAAGGATGCTCATACATTCCACTGCATGCCTTGTCTGCCCTCTGTCGTAAACATGCGGAGCCAGGGAGGAAAACAATGAACAGCTTTGTCAAGACCACTTACCCTCACCGATCTGAGCAAATCATTGATACGTTTCAACACTGAACCCAGGTTCGTCGAGTCACCCCACGGATCAAAACCTCCTCTACTGCCTCAATCCAGGCTGCCTGGGTCGGCAGGAGGGACTTCTGACTCCATCTGCAGGGAAGAGAAACCCCCGCCTTTCCTTGATGGTTTGGAGCAGAACCTGCAAGAAGGCATCACTAAACCATGGAGTGGCACGCTGCCAGCTGGCTGACATATTTTTAGCTCTTTCTGTAATCAAAAATAAATTATGAGGAGTTGGTGCTGGGTTTGAAAAATTAAGGAAGGACAAAACAGTTAAAACTAAGTAAAAGATTTAATTGCGGTAAATCTGAGGAAACTTACATACTAGGAAGGCTGCCACTCCTTGAGGTTTGAAACACAGATTGATTTATAGACATGGCACTTATAGTGCTTACTGAGTGATGGGGGGTTCCACCAATGAAAGTTCGTCCTTGCCACATGATTGCACGTGTCTCCTGTGCCCGTCGCTGCACTGATTTTATTTGCATCTAAAATTGCCTGTGAAATGGGAAAAATAGCAGAAGCGCAAGTTCCAGTCCCACCACCGGGAATGCAGTGGTACTCAGAAAATCCCTGTCGTTAGCTCTGTTTCTCTCTGCACAGATGCTGCCAGACCTGCTGAGTATTTCCAGAACTTTCTGTTTTTATGTCAGATTTCCAGCATCCGCCGTATTTTGTTTTTATTTTGGAGGTGATGGTGTTGCCATGATCTCGCTGCATTTCTCCTTCTTGATAGCAGAAGCTGCAAGGCTCTGAGTTGCCTTCTAAATAAGCTTGTCAATTTGCTGCAGTCCGTCCTGTTGATAACATTGTGATATTGCTTTAACTGCCTGAATATTACTTAGCATACTACTGAATATGTAAATAGTTTAGTATACATCATCACAGGAAATGATGCAAGCTAGCATGTGATACAGTAGTTGGATCAATGTTAGTCAGCAGGTAGCATGAGTATTGATGAAATCTCCTGTAATTCTATTATTCTATAATAAAGAACCCTTCTTTCAACTTACCAATCATCCTCATAGTGTTTGGTACATTGGTGTTAAAAAGCAATAACACAATATGGTGGCAGTGGAACACAATAGAGTAGCAGCGGCACAGATGTGCATGACGTGTTAGTAGTGGTGTTTGACATAGTGACAGTGATCACAAGTGCGACATCGTAGACAATGGTTTCTCCTGTGCAAAGCCATAGAAGCCTGTGACAACACTGAAGGTAGCTGAAGGAAGCAGTGGCAGCGCAACATAAGACCACCCTCGAGAATCGATACTCCAAGAGAGTGAGTAACTAAAAAGTTGAATTTGTCAAATGGTAGGTGGTCAGAAAGGTAGAGCTTCTGGCAGGATTGGGCTCAAAAGAGGAAAAACGACTCATTCTGAATCGGTACTGCGAGGCTGCACCACCTTTAAGCGCCGTAGTTTTCCCATCAAAAGGGCTTTGTTTGTGGAGTCTCCCCATGCAGAGACTGAAAGCCCACAGTGTAGCCACAGAGATCAGGACACGGCAAAGGTCCAGTGCTGCAGTCACAGTAGACCTGTATCTTTGTTTCCTCCAAGGAAAGTTATTTAAAAAAATAATTTAAGGGGAAAGCTCTAGCAAAAGAATTCTCATTGTGAAGGAATCTGGACACAATAAGGGGCTATAAGGTTAAAAAGAGTTAGGCCAGGATTTAACCATTGGCGGATTGGAGCTGGCCGCCAACTGAAAAGTTGGTGGTGGACCCGCCTCCACCTCGCCTGGGAATCCGACCCATATTTTGCGGGTCCCCAGGCTTCAGCTGTTCTGAGATGGAACTTCCACCTGCTTGAGGAAGGAAGTCCCGCCTAATGGAGCTGCTGGCCAATCAGCGGGCCAGAAGCTCCAAGACCCAGCAGCACCACTGGGAGCAGTGACCACTGCTGGGACTGCAGTCCAGCTAGAAGTAAAGATGCCAGGGAGCCTGGAAGACAGGGAAGTTTTGGTTGTCTCACCGGGGGTAATTGGTCAGGCCGTGTTGGGAGTTGGGGGTGGTTGGGGTAGCAGGGGCAGCCCTCCAGTGGGCACAGGGTGCCCAATCATGAGGGCACCCACCGGGACGTTTGAGAGCCACCTGCTTTTCTCAGGCGGCTTCTCTTGGGTCTAGCGTGTGGAGGCGGGCGAAGGCCCTTAAGTGGCAGTCAAGTGGCCACTTAAGGGCCTTGATTGGCCTGGGTGGGCAGGCCATTTTTTGGCTGGCGTCACCCTATGGAAAGTGGCGGCGGAGGCAGGAGCGGGTTAGGAATGGTTCCCGGAGCCTCCCGCTCCATTTTACGCCAGCAACCGCCCCCCCTCCCCCCACGCACCATCCCGCTGTTTGGGGTGGTGTAAAATTCAGCCCTGAGTTTCCGATGAATTAGGAGTTTAAAAATTAAAAGCATGGTTCGTCTTCCTAAAAGGTTAAAAAATGGTCATGGGGATGCCTGACATGCCTCTGTGTTGAAGAGCTTGCCTCATGTTAGAACATAGAAGCAGCTTCTGATAAGAGGTCCTTCACTCCTAAAAGTCATGAACCTCATCACACGGTAAAACATTGATAACACAGTTTTACAAACGATCATGTAAGCTGCCACAGTTGATAAGATGGTTTTATGCAGACACCCCTAAACCACAGTCAACTGAACTTTTGACAAACCTGACCAAACCCAAGAAACCGAATTATAATCTTGTAACATAGTTAGATGACTAATGGATATTGACCACCACCAGTGATTCACAGCTTGCTGTTAGCCTAGCCCTTCTTAGAAATCAAAGAGAGTGGATCTTACTTAGAAATTAGCAGTTATACAGTCCTTTTTGGGAAATAAAGGGGGAACGAACCTACTTGCAAAAGAGTTAACAGCCCCCATACGTAAAATAAAATGTTATGCTACTTAGAAACAGTACAAATATTGGAACCACACAGTGTATTTTTAGATTCATTGGACTCACTCCAACATGCCTCATGGAAAAGGTATGGGGCTATTAGAGTGAGGCGATGATAGTTCTCCTCTTAACTGGGACAGAGGTATCTCACTAAACTCTGTAGCCTTCTACTCAGGGATTTAAGGTAAATGTTACTTTAATGATTGATGGATATCTTAAATATTTTGCTGTAACAATATTTAGATTTAAAAATTGGATTCTGTACTAGAAACAAGATTATACTTTGTTTTCCTGGAACAATTAATGTTGTGATTGACTGTCTCACCAATTGTGGATTGCATATTCGGTTCTTTAATACATTTCTATAAAATTTAGAAATTATATTGTCTCACATAGTCTTCTGTATTTCCAACTCAAGAATCCATCTCCGTACACTCTTCAGTGGGGAGGTTCATTATTGAGGAGAGATTCCTAGTTCCTTATAATATCCGGGATGTTATAATCTGGCTAAAAGTTATTAAAAAGGCGATCTGGAGGATGGTAATATTCTCAGCTGGTTCCTTTAGTTTAGTTTAGAGATACAGCACTGAAACAGGCCCTTCAGCCCACCGAGTCTGTGCTGACCATCAACCACCCATTTATACTAATCCTACACTAATTCCATATTCCTACCACATCCCGACTTGTCCCTATATTTCCCTACCACCTACCTATACTAGGGGCAATTTATAATGGCCAATTTACCTATCAATCTGCAAGTCTTTGGCATGTGGGAGGAAACAGGAGCACCCGGAGGAAACCCATGCAGACACAGGGAGAACTTGCAAACTCCACACAGGCAGTACCCAGAATTGAACCTGGGTCGCTGGAGCTGTGAGGCTGCGGTGCTAACCACTGCGCCACTGTGCCGCCCTTTCCTTTAGGGAGAGTAAAATCAGTCCTTCAGACCCATTCAAATGTCTGTGGGATCTGTCTTTCTCAACCTTAAGTGAGAGAGTGATCATCTGAGAAATACCCCGGATCTGGGATAGCCCCCAAAAAGGGGATAGGATTAGAATCCACCAGATTGTAAGCAAGATCTTTTGACACCATGACCATAAAATACTAGGTGATGAATTAGAAAGTTCCAGATATCCTTCACAAATTGCAACTTTTTCAACAGCCTATGGAGTTATGCTTTTTAGATCTTCCATTCATAAAAACTCAATTCTTTTTCTTTTGGGCCTCCTTATCTCGAGAGACAATGGATACGCGCCTGGAGGTGGTCAGTGGTTTGTGAAGCAGCGCCTGGAGTGGCTATAAAGGCCAATTCTGGAGTGACAGGCTCTTCCACAGGTGCTGCAGAGAAATTTGTTTGTCGGGGCTGTTGCACAGTTGGCTCTCCCCTTGCGCCTCTGTCTTTTTTCCTGCCAACTACTAAGTCTCTTCGACTCGCCACAATTTAGCCCTGTCTTTATGGCTGCCCGCCAGCTCTGGCGAATGCTGGCAACTGACTCCCACGACTTGTGATCATTGTCACATGATTTCATGTCGCGTTTGCAGACGTCTTTATAGCGGAGACATGGACGGCCGGTGGGTCTGATACCAGTGGCGAGCTCGCTGTACAATGTGTCTTTGGGGATCCTGCCATCTTCCATGCGGCTCACATGGCCAAGCCATCTCAAGCGCCGCTGACTCAGTAGTGTGTATAAGCTGGGGGTGTTGGCCGCTTCAAGGACTTCTGTGTTGGAGATATAGTCCTGCCACCTGATGCCAAGTATTCTCCGAAGGCAGCGAAGATGGAATGAATTGAGACGTCGCTCTTGGCTGGCATACGTTGTCCAGGCCTCGCTGCCGTAGAGCAAGGTACTGAGGACACAGGCCTGATACACTCGGACTTTTGTGTTCCGTGTCAGTGCGCCATTTTCCCACACTCTCTTGGCCAGTCTGGACATAGCAGTGGAAGCCTGACCCATGCGCTTGTTGATTTCTGCATCTAGAGACAGGTTACTGGTGATAGTTGAGCCTAGGTAGGTGAACTCTTGAACCACTTCCAGAGCGTGGTCGCCAATATTGATGGATGGAGCATTTCTGACGTCCTGCCCCATGATGTTCGTTTTCTTGAGGCTGATGGTTAGGCCAAATTCATTGCAGGCAGCCGCAAACCTGTCGATGAGACTCTGCAGGCATTCTTCAGTGTGAGATGTTAAAGCAGCATCGTCAGCAAAGAGGAGTTCTCTGATGAGGACTTTCCGTACTTTGGACTTCGCTCTTAGACGGGCAAGGTTGAACAACCTGCCCCCTGATCTTGTGTGGAGGAAAATTCCTTCTTCAGAGGATTTGAACGCATGTGAAAGCAGCAGGGAGAAGAAAATCCCAAAAAGTGTGGGTGCGAGAACACAGCCCTGTTTCACACCACTCAGGATAGGAAAGGGCTCTGATGAGGAGCCACCATGTTGAATTGTGCCTTTCATATTGTCATGGAATGAGGTGATGATACTTAGTAGCTTTGGTGGACATCCAATCTTTTCTAGTAGTCTGAAGAGACCACGTCTGCTGACGAGGTCAAAGGCTTTGGTGAGATCAATGAAAGCAATGTAGAGGGGCATCTGTTGTTCACGGCATTTCTCCTGTATCTGACGAAGGGAGAACAGCATGTCAATGGTCGATCTCTCTGCACGAAAGCCACACTGTGCCTCAGGGTAGACGCGCTCGGCCAGCTTCTGGAGCCTGTTCAGAGCGACTCGAGCAAAGACTTTCCCCACTATGCTGAGCAGGGAGATTCCACGGTAGTTGTTGCAGTCACCGCGGTCACCTTTGTTTTTATAGAGGGTGATGATATTGGCATCGCGCATGTCCTGGGGTACTGCTCCCTCATCCCAGCACAGGCATAGCAGTTCATGTAGTGCTGAGAGTATAGCAGGCTTGGCACTCTTGATTATTTCAGGGGTAATGCTGTCCTTCCCAGGGGCTTTTCCGCTGGCTAGAGAATCAATGGCATCACTGAGTTCCGATTTGGTTGGCTGTATGTCCAGCTCATCCATGACTGGTAGAGGCTGGGCTGCATTGAGGGCAGTCTCAGTGACAGCATTCTCCCTGGAGTACAGTTCTAGGTAGTGCTCAACCCAGCGGTCCATCTGTTTGCGTTGGTCAGTGATTATGTCCCCCGATTTAGATTTGAGGGGGGCGATCTTCTTGATGGTTGGCCCAACAGCTCTCTTTATGCCATCATACATTCCTCTGATGTTTCCGGTGTCTGAGGCCAGCTGAATATGACTGCATAGGTGTTGCCAGTAGTCGTTTGCGCAACGCCTAGCTGTTCTTTGTGCAGTACTTCTGGCTGCTTTAAGTACTGCGGATGTTAAATCGCTGGGGGCTTTCTTGTAGTTCAACAGTGCAATGCGCTTAGCGGCTATGACAGGTTCCAGCTCTTCATTATGAGATTGAAACCAGTCTGCATTTCTCTTAGCACTTTTGCCGTAGGTGGTCAAAGCTGACTCATAGATGGCGTCTCTGATGTGGGCCCACTTGGTCTCAGCATCCCCTGTGGGAGTGTTTTGAAGGGCTGTTACAAGTGAATTTAGAAATTTTTGTAGCAGCTGTGGGTGAGAAATTCTGCTCGTGTTGATGCGCGGGTGGCCCTTCTGCTTGGAATGATGCAACTTCTTTGGTCTGAGTCTAACCTTGCTGCACACCAGGGAGTGGTCGGTGTCGCAGTCCGCACTGTGGAAGCTGCGTGTGATTTGAACACTGTTTAAGGCGGCTCGCCTTGTGACAATGAGGTCTAGCTGGTGCCAACGACGCGATCTTGGGTGCCTCCATGAAACCTGGTGACAGGGTTTAGTGTGAAAGAACGAGTTGGTGATGCAGAGGTTATGATAGGTACACAACTCAAGCAGTCTCTGCCCGTTCTCATTCATCCTTCCAACGCCATAGTGCCCAAGGCAGGAGGGCCATGAGTCATGGTCGGCCCCAACCCTGGCATTAAAGTCCCCCAGCAGGAATAGGTGTTCGGTGTTGGGGATGCTGCTAATGATGTTATGGAGTTGTTCATAGAACTGGTCTTTAGCTTCAGGTCGGGAGCAGAGTGTTGGAGCATAGATGCTGAGTAGGTGTACTGGACCAGAGGTGGTGAGCAGTCGGATGGACAGTATGCGTTCCGAGCCATTTGAGGGAGGCTCTATCATGCTGAGCAAGGAGTTTCTGATGGCGAAGCCCACTGCATGCTGTCTTGGTTCTTCAGGATCCCTGCCCTGCCAGAAGAAGGTGTAGTCTTGCTCTGCTAGAGAGCCACTCGCGGGGAGGCGAGTCTCCTGAAGTGCTGCAATGTCCACATTGAGTCTACTGAGCTCGTTGTTAATGATGGCGGTCTTCCGAGAATCGTTGATTTGTGTAAGGTCTTCCGACAAGCCAGGACACATAGTTCTGACGTTCCAGCTTGCAAAGCGAAGGGCTGGTACCTTCTTTCCTTTTTTCATGTTGTTTGGTGCGGTGTATCAGTCCACCTTTCGGGCAATGACCCTGAGCTCCAAGCACCCATTGAAGCAGGCAGACTGTGGCGGGACAGAACCTTATTGACCGGGGGCTGCCCGGTTTGAGGCGGGCGGTAGCTGTCCAGTGAGGTGCAATGACCTCTCCCACCGACAAAGGCAACCCGTGGCGCCCAGTTTCTACGCCAATTTATCTGGACTTATAACCCGTAACTGCTGCCTTCCGTGTTGTTTTAGTCGCTGTGAGGCAACTATGGAGTGACCTCTCCATGGCGCATGCCTGGGCAAATTTATGGAGGTTGAGAGTTGCCCAGTCGTCAAAACCCCCCTCTCGGCCTTTCTGGTGGGGTCCAAAGGAGTGCAGGACACGACGTTTGGCACCAGTATGGCTGCAGGAACTGCCGGAAACATGCCAAAGGTGACACATGACCGCCTACGGGGTTCCGCTCCGGATTATCTGTTAGGGTTTACTCCCTTAGCCTTGGTCTCTCCCGAGACGCCCACAAGGCAGTGGGGTTGTTGGGGCCCCTACACAGGTGTAGGATGGTGCCGGTGGGAGGAGGGGATGCAAGGGGGAGGGGTAGAGGGAGGGGGTGGGGGGGGGGGTGCAGGGGAAGGGGGTGCGGGGTGAAGATGGTGCGAGGGGGGGGCGGGCTGGGACGGGGTTGTGAGGGGGTGAGCTGAGAGGGTGGAGCAGGGAAGGGGACGGGGGGGTGGAAGGGGGGTAAAGGGGGGGGAGGGGGGGGGGAAGATGGTGCAGGTAATAAGCCATTTCCTCAGTGCCCACCATCGACGTCCGGAAAGCTCATCCACGTCCTTCGGGAGGTGAAGCATCATTTGGCAGACTTAGAGGTGATTACATTTGCTAAGGGTTTTTTTTTGCAGTGGTTTAAATAAAGGCATGCAGCATTGCCGACAGTGCGCTGCAGATGCTCTCCGAGCCATCTCCCGCGGGCGCTTTGAAGTTGCGGCCGGGGGGGCCGTTCGTGGATTTTTTGGGTGTTCGGGGCACCTTTTCTCAAGTCTTCTCTCGGGTCCCGCTGCTCCTTCTTCACCTCAATGGACTTACCGCATGCCGTGGCTGCAGACACTCTGGGCGGTGAAGACAGCAGGATCGGAGATTGAAGAATCGGCAGCTGTGCTCGTCAGTTTCATCCGGATCAATTTCATTGAGAAAACAAAGAGCAGGTGTGGCTGGGGGAGGGCAGTGGGCCCAGGTAACATACACTAAACTAACTGTTAGCCTTTAGATAGGGCTAAAATGAACTGATTTAAAGAGCCAGGGGAATTTAAACAGTTTAAGAGGGCAGATTGGGGGAGAAAACGTTAGGGATGGGAGCAGATGGCCATGTATAGAGTTGAACAGCAAGGGAGATTCCTAGGGAGCTTCCAGCCCAGGAGCCATCTTGAATCTTGAAACTCAATAAGCAAGCAATAAAGATAAAGATTGGTAATGAAGGTCTCCATCACATCAACACTCTGGACTGTCAGAAGCAGACCAGAAAGACCCATCTATGCTCTGGACAACACCAGAAGACCAATTAAAAGTCAAGGTCAACTTTAGGATCCGTCAACTGGAACAGATGGCCTATAGACAACAGCTGAAAGAAACGATTGACCAGTTTGTCAGTAGGTGTCAGGAAAAAGGCAAAGATTGCAATATCTCAGATGCAGAACTGAGAGAGAATAATGGAGGGGTGATTGCATCAACCCCAATAGAGGCATTCCAAAAGGATCTGCTTGATAAGAAAAAAGGATACTAGAGCGACAGTCTCCTCAGAGATTGCAGAAAATATGAAGCCATAGCTGCGAGCAGGCAATATATACAAGCGCTTGGAGCAGCAACAACCAAGACACCTCGACAGGGCAAGGCATGTGGCAAGAGCAGTACAGTGCATCAGCCACAAAACTGTCCTGCATTCAGGGACAACTGCAAGGCGTGTGGGCTAAAGGGACACTGGGAAAGACTGTGTAGAAAACCTGGCAGTGAAGAAATGGTCAAAAGCCACAGCAAACCACAGCTTGATAAAAACAGATGCCGCCCAGAGGCAAGAACAAAATAGTGTTCAATAAGTACCAGTTTAAGCACAGACATGTCTATCTGGTAGGCAAAGACATTGTTATGACCAGGTGAGCAATCTGTCTAGTGGTCTCTTGCTGTCTTCACCTGGTCTTATTGTAACAGAGTTTAATTTGAAACACACCGTATTTTGAGCTCCCCTTTTGTGAAACCTGGTTCACAACTTTCCAATTATAAGGGAAAGAACTAAGCAAAACAGGCTTTCTTTGGTTTAAAGCAGAAAGATGAAATTTATTAAACCTTAAACTTAAACTCTAATACGGTTCATGCTTATGGATATATGATATGCTCATGCTAGCATGCACACGCGATATAAACATGCAGAAATAGGGACAGAAAAGAGCAAAGATAAGTCGGACAGTTTGAGGCAATAACTTGTTACTGTTTCTTGAGCTCGCTGTATTCCTTTATTGAAGATAGAATCTTGCACTTTGTTGGGGCCCAGTAATCTTCTTAAAACTTTGTTCATGTGGCAAACCTTTCTCTCTTTGAGTTTCACATGTTATCACAAGGTTCAGTTCCATGGGAAGAGATGAAGGCAGGCAGACAGGAGACAGGCAGGCATAGGAGATCTCAGTCCATGAGCACATGGCATTCTACCCTCAAACCCCTTTGTTGGGGGTTCAAATTCAAAATCTCCCAAGTTGCCCAGCAGGTTAGTCATGTGACTTGCTCCTTACATGGAACAGTCTCTTCACATCCCTTATTGGAGGCTCAAATTTCATGTGAATAAAACTGGTCTGACCACTTCTGTGTATTGGGGAAGCAGCTGCTGGATCCCCATTGTTTCAACATTGTATGTTACCATGGAAATTTCCAGTCAGGACTTGCAATTTTAAGTTTTAATGTTCATGTGATGAAATAATGTGTGCCTCAGTCTTGGCAGGTGGGGTTTGCCTGACAACATGGACAGATAAGAAAGCATTTAAAGTGAACAAGCTTTCCATGTGATGACAGTCACACAGCGCATGGATGTAATCACACAAGTGGAAGCCTTCACCACAATATAAATTATATGTCCGAACAAAAGTGGCAAGCACAAGCCAAGACTGAAGATGATACTGGGGCATGTGCCAACATTTTACCACTGCGAATACTCAAAGACATGTACCTAGCAAAGTGGGGAATTTATGTTACAGCCAACGAGAGCTAGATTCATTGCACATAATGGTTCACCAATCAACTACCTGGGAGCATTGATATTGAAGTGCAGATATGGAAGCTCTGCTTAGTCACCACAAGTTTTCTATGTTGTTGACACCAATGGTCCAGTGGTAGCAGGACTACCAACATGCAGTGAACTCCAGATCATGATGATGCAAGAGATCAGTAAAACATCAATGCCAGACAATCAAAGCAAGTGCAACCCCATTGAGTCTATTCAAGATCTGCAACAGAAGTACCTGGAT
The DNA here is from genome assembly GCF_036365525.1 of Heterodontus francisci. NCBI lineage: Eukaryota > Metazoa > Chordata > Chondrichthyes > Heterodontiformes > Heterodontidae > Heterodontus > Heterodontus francisci. The sequence goes on from NC_090372.1 coordinate 75,086,670, forward strand.
AGATTTGACACCGTGGGCAGTTTTATAAGAGATGCTGTTCTTCATCTGAAAGACGACACAGTTCCATAGATCCACCACAGAAGTGTAGTGTCCACATAAAGGACAATCTAAAGGCTGAGCTTGACATGATGGAATGACAAGGGATTATCCAGCATGTTTAGCAAACACCAATTGGTGTAACTCTATAACCACTGTAATTAGGAAAGGTGGTACCATTGGAGTATGCCGGGATCCCAGAAGATTGAATCGAGTGCTTAAAAGATGTCCTCACAAAATTCCTACTTGAGAAGAACTCAACCCAAGGTTTGCAAGAGCCAAGTTTTTCTCAAAGTTGGATGCAAAACATGGATATTGGTCAGTTCATCTTTCTGCGGATTCACAACTATCAAGAACTAACAACTTTCAGAACACCATTTGTAAGGTATTGCTTTCTGTGGTGTTACAACCAGGTGAGGAAGGGGTCTCAGGCTCCCCTTTTGCCCATTCTCTGGTTTGACTGCAACAGGATTTATCCTTTTTTAACACAGTGATTGAACTTACCACCTCAGTGAGCGCTTGCTCCTGTTCCTCTAATATAATTGCAAATGAATCAATCAGAAAGGTTTTCTTGCATTTAAACAAGAAAGATATAAGTTTATTATCCTTAACACTCTAAACTAGTTAAAATTACTAAAATATGCTATGCATCCATACACACATTCACACAAGAGTCGCACACACAGAAATAGATTACAGAGGGATAAACAAAGTTGAGTAGTTGGAGTAGAGTCTGTAATAAATGAAATTTAAATACAGTTTATCAGTCCCAGGGTCCTTAGTTGAATTTGTAGCCCTGAAGTCCTCACTGGGTCACGTGCATAGTTCGGGCTTGCTTCTCAGGGCTTCGGAAGGCAGAAGAGGGGTTTTGACCCTTGTCCCCTAGTTGTTGATTGTGATGTTCTGTAGACTTGGCTTTACCAGTTGCAGCTGAGGCTTCTCTGGATCTGTACTGGAGAGAGAGAGAGAGAGAGCTGCCTCCTTGATGGCTTCTCAGTTACTGTTCTGCTTTCTGACTGACCAAGCTTTTCCTCTCCAGAGCTGCACAGCAGTCACATGACATTCCCAAAACCTCTTTTTTGAGTTAATGAGACCCTTCTGGAAAATTCTCTGAGATTCAAGACGCCACAACTTAAGCTGTTCAGTCACATTTGGAGGGGGGGGGTGTCTCTTTCAATGCCAATGGGTGTCGATGGCTCTTGATGACTGTGTTGACAAAGCCATTTCAGCTCATTTAATCAGAGTGCACCCCATTGTTCTGGTTAGGTTGAATCAGTCATGTTGTCTCCCATCTAATCCTTTGGTGCTTCAAATGTAAATTTCCGTGGTCATCTTGACTGCCAGGTTACTTTTTTAAAAAGAAGTTATTTGTAAGAATTTCCAGCAAAAGTCTAAGGCAGGTTCCAACCAATGAAATTAACATTTTCCCATTTGGCATGTGCATTTTCATGACAACGGTTACCACTTGGTCTGTCAGTGAGAGCAGACCTGTTCCAACAGCATATGAACTGCATTACTAAGAGTGTTCCAGGCTGTGTTTGCATTGCGCAGACAACGGTCATAGGAATACCAAGGAAGAGCATGACAAGAATCTTCACATTCTAATGAAGACAGTTAGAAGAGAAGGTCTCGTATTTAATAGCAAAAAATGTGCTATCATTGTGAGCCATATTACTTTATTCAGTTCAATATTTTCTGAGACTGGAAAACAACCGGATCCCAGTAAAGTTGAAGATGTACAATCAATGCCTGCTCTTCAAGACAAGGCAGCTTTAATGAGATGTTTGGACCTGTTTAACTTTTTAGTACCATATATCTCAAATTTCTCTGAGAAAGCATCATCACTGCATGAACTTCTCAAGAAAGGTATGCCATCTTTGTGACACGCAGATCATCAACACCTGTTCGATTCATTAAAACAGTCACTTTCTGCTGAAGCATGTTTGCAATATTACGAGCCAAGGAACGAAACTACACTTGAAGTAGATGCTTCACAAAAGGGTCTTGGAGCATGTCTGTTACAGGAAGGTAGACCAATTGTGTTTGGTTCCAAATGTTTGTCACCCACTCAGGAGAACTATTTGAACATAGAGTGAGAAACTCTGGCCCTTGGCAGCCATCTTATGTAGCCTTTTAATGTCCATTATGGTTCAATTAAAAAGAAAATTCAGCTCCAGATGATTCTATGCTGAATACAATCCATGTTTAAAGTTAAAACATACCTTTACTGGGTATGCCTCCACCGCACAGAAAAAAAGAATGGAATTTCAATTATATATTTTTTTCACATTGCTTTCCTGGTAAAGCAAGAGAAATACGAACACACATTCTATACGCTCTCATTCCGACATCCACGCATTAATCTTATACTGCAATTGTCTGTAACAGCCACCTTCTGGCTTGCACTCTATATAGTACACATGGCTGTTAACTGAAAGGTTGGTGGACTTGAGCCAACTTGTCAGGGCTCAGTCTGTAAGGGTTTTGCTTAATTGGTGGGGTGTCTCCTACATCCACATTGTGAACTGTCAGTGAGGTACATCCTGGTTGGTCCCTACACAATTCTTTAAACTCCCTGAGCAGGCTGGTTATGTCTTTCTTCTGGTTGTCAGTTAAACAGGTCAGCATGGTGTTCAGATTCTTCAATATCTCTGTGTTTGCCAATCGTACAGTTGGGGGTTCAACCTGTGAGTTTTCTAGTCCCTCCTCCTCGTCTATCTCATCCTTGCTGACACTGCTGTCCTCTTCTATCCCTACATTCTGGAAAACACCAACTGGTTGGCCGGGTTCTCAGCTATAATATCTATTTAACATACTAAGGTGGCATAACCGATGTTTCTTTCGCCGGTTGGGGTTATGAATAGATAATTTACCTCATAGATCCTAGGCTGTGGGCAACCTCCTAGAAAACACGGGACATGAAATTTGTTCCCTAATCCGATTGGATCTCTTTTGGCAGGCCATACCAGGTAAAGAACTGGGTCAGCCCCTCAATCACAGCCTTGGCTGTGATTTTCTTGAGGGGGATGGCCTCAGGGAATTGGGTTGCCACGTCCATTATAGTGAGGAGGTACTGAGATCCTGGCCTGGTTCTGGGTAAAGGTCCTACACAGTCTATCAGGATTCTGTTAAAGGGTTCACCAAAGGCCAGTAGGGGTGGGGCAGCTTTAATTGTGGACTGTGGCTTTCTGACAACCTGACAAGTGTGACAGATCTTGTAGAATTCAGCCACATCAGACCAGAGGTGAGGCTAGTAAAATTGCCTGCTTTGTTCAGGCTAGGGTCTTGCGGACACCCACCAGTCCAGCCATTGGAATGGCATGGGCAATTCATAAGATTTCCTTACAGTACTCTGGGGGTACTACAATCTGGTGGAGCACTGTCCACTCCTCTTTTACTGGTCTCCTAGGGGATCTCCACTTATGCATTACTATCCCATCTCTCAGGTAATAGCATTCTGGGACCTGGGTGGCTTTTGCCTCAGAGCAGGCAGTCTGCGCGATACACTTTAGGTTATGGTCTGCCTGCTTAATTAAGGAAGCTCAGCTGAGCACTTCTCCATCATTCAGGTTCCCAAAGAAGGTTTTGACCAGCTAGACTTCTGGCTCATCTAACCAAGTTTCTAGCTTTTCATTATTTAGATTTGCCTGCCTGGCTTGGGATCGGGTCACTACACAGTCTGGGAAGATCCCCAGGACTTCCTCCTGTAACTGTTCTGTTTCTCTCTTCTCGCTTGGCAGTTCTAGGATTATGGAGGACGCAACCACTTTATTGCCAGCCAAATCATTACCAAGCAGGAAATCTATCCCAGCTACCTACAGTGACTGGCCCAGAGACTAGGTCATATTGTAAGTGGACTCAATAGAGGGGAACAGACATGTATCTTCCTCCAATCTCGTTGATTAGCACCTTGGCATTAATGGATTGTTCTGGGGAAAGTGTCAGGTCTTTTCCCAACATCGGGGATTGAGTGGCTCCTGTAGCCCTGAGCAGTACGATGGACTTGCCCATTTCTTTAGAAGGGCAGGCGGACACTGTTCCATAGAGGACAAAACTCCAGTAACTTTCAGGGATTTTGGCCGGTTCTACCATACATAATGGAGTACTGGTAGAGGGGTCAATTTTGGCAGATAGAGCCACAGTCTTATCTGCTACACCACCCTCAGGGGTATCCTTCTCAGGGCTGCTTTTGTGTATCCCTTTCAAGCCAACAGGCTTCTCCTTGGGTTTCCAGCAGTTTGACTTTATATGCCCTGTTTTACTGCAATGGGAACACACAGGTTTTCGGGTGTCAGTCCTGTTCCCTATGCCTTCTCTTCTGGCTTGGGCAGGACTTCTCGCACCCTCATTTCTATTCACTTTCTCCCAGCCACCCCATTCCCTATTGTATTCCCTTTTTCTGACATTTGCAAAGTTCTGGGGGTTATTAGGAAAGGATTTCCCTGTTTTCTCAGGTCGATACGTGAACTCGTAATCATCAGCGAGTGTTGCAGCATTCCTGGCTGTTAGAACCCTCTGCTCTTCCACAAGGGTCTTAAGGCTCTACGGAAGGCAATTTTTGAACTGTCTGACAGGATTACCTCTCTTAATCCCTCTTATGTGCAATCAATTTTGAGTGCTCACACCCACTGGTCAAATGCAAGTTGCTTAATTCTCTCAAATTCAAAGAAGGTTTGAGTGGGCTTTTTTGCAAGAATTCCTAAACTTTGGGTGACATGCTTCCAGTACTAAATCTTAAGCACTCAGGATAGCATGTTTCGTTTGCTCGTAATTTGAGGAGTGCTCAGCCGACAACAGGGAATAAATCTCATGGGCTTTCCTGTTAACTAGCCTTGCAGCAGGATAGTCCAAATTCATTCAGGCCACTTTAACTGATCTGCAAGCTTCTCAAAGGATATGAAGTAGGCTTCAAAATTATCATCTTCAAATTTGGGTACTAACTGGAATACATTAAGAAATCAAAGCTTGTCTCTGGACAAGGGTCATTTGAATTACCAGCAGCTTCACCACTATGTAAAGACAATTTTTTCCCTAGCCAATTCAATCTGTTCCATTTCACTCCCTTTTTGTGCTTGTAATTCCTTCTCAAACCTTTCCCTCTGGAAACTCTCTCTCTCTCCTGGCATTCTCGTTCCTTCTTTCTCACCTGAAATTCTAACTCTTCCAGGCAATTTTTTGCTAAGACTGCGCTGTAATGTTCTAATGTTCTAATAACCTAGTCTGTTTCAGGTTCTATATCTTCTGCCTGTTCCAGTTCTGGGGTGAGGAAAAAATGCTCAGCGAGCAGTTTGAGCACCTCGGGTCTTCTTGCCCTTTTCCTCACAATAGGTTCCACCTGGTCAGCTGCTGCTCGGAGCTGTTCAATTGTTCAGATAGCTAACTTATGCCAAGTTAAATCAACCTGTTCTATGAATGATTCACATTAAAGTTATCCATTCTATTTTCTATTGTTAATATATGTGAAGCCTGCTGCTGTAGTCCTTTTTTTAAAAGGGACAATTTCAGTTCTTAAACTTTTCCCTCCAATTTATTTTTTTAATGTCAGATTCAGCTTGGTTTAGTCCAATTGGTTCAGATCCCAGATGCAGCTCTCAATTCTGTTACAGACAGAATTGAGAGAGAACTGAATCCCCCAGTTCTTTTTCCCTTTACTGTCCATAATCAGTGTTTTTGACAAGTGTTATGACCAGGTGAGAAAGGGGTCTAGGGTTCCCTCTCAACCTTCACCTGGTCTTACCGTAACAGGGTTTTTTTTTAAACACACTGTTTTTTTTAGTTCCCCTTTAGTGAATCCTTGTTCACTAACTTCCAATTATAAGGCAAAAAAAAACTAGCCAAATAGGTTTTCTTAGGTTTAGAGAAAAAGGTTGAACTTTATTAAACTTAAACTCTAATTCGGTTAACGCCTCTGGCACGTGACCTGCCCAAGCTAGCATGCATACGCGACACACACACGCAGATAGAGACAGAAAAGAGCAGAAGAAATAAAGTGGAAAAGTTTGAGGCAATATCTGAAGATGGTTTTAGTTACTGTTCTTCGAGCTCGCTGTAAAGTCCTTGATTGTATATAGGTCTTGCTTTTTGTTGGGGCCCAGTATTCTTCTTAAACCTTGTTCAGTGTAGGACACTTTTCTGTTTTGAAGTTCATGTGTCCTCAGTGGGTCCAGAGGTTTGTGAGAAAGAGATGGGAGCAGACAGGAGAGGTCTTCTCACTCAAGGAGTAAACAGTCTTTGAGTTCAAAATCTCTGTGGTTAGTTCAAAAAACCCTGGACCAGCCAGTTAGTCATGTGACCAGCTGGTTTAACCAGTCCTGGCTTTTGTTGATTCTCTTGTCTTAGCCGACCCTGGAATGTCTCTTCTTACACACAATACCTGGTGCTCAAAGTCCATTGTGAGTTAAACTGGAGCAGGTAATACCCCTTTGTCCCTCCAAGCACTGTCTGTTAGTATGCAAATGTTTGTCCAGTCACGGCTGATCCGTTTAACAAGTCATTTCCTCACTCCAGCAACAGTTTAAAATCAATGTTCATAATAAAAAAATTAATATGCCTCATTCTTGGCAGGTGGGGGTTTAGCATGACACAAGGAAGATGTGTTTGTTACTTAACCCCTGAGTGTTTGGCCAATTTGAATAACTAGCAGCACGCTTTTTGTGGGTTTAAATAAAGAGGGTCATTTTTCTTTATTCACACGTTGGTTCTGAAAGTCTAACACATTCACCACTCAAACACACACACAGACACACACACTCGAGAATGAGAACCATTAAAGAAGATAGTGCACTTTTACAAATTACAAGCAAAGGAATAGTTTGTAAGTCATGTGATTTTGGCTGCTCCTGGGGAAAAGGCATGGATTGCAGGCCCGGTGAAGAAGGCATTTTCGCTCCTGAAGTGTAGTTAGGTGGATTCAATAGTTGGAGTCGTACATCAAAGTTGTTGCAGGATTCTCTCGAAGAGCTGGATTTTCAGCAGCTCACGAAGTTAGTTGCTTGTAGTCTCATTACCAGGAAGGAGGTCAGTTTTCTGTACTGGCGGACTTGAAAAGGAACAGGTCTGGAGATCTTAGGATGTTGTAGTCTCCAGTTTTAACTGATAGGTGTTTTGCCTTTGCTGTTGTCTTTACAGCTGTGGTTTGTAAACATTTAAAAAGAAAATTCAGCTTCAGGAGATGCTATGCTGAATACAGTCCATGTTTGATGTTATGAATAGGACATGCCTTTACTGGGCATGACAATACATACCTATTTGGCAAACACTTTGTTGTCGAGACTGATCACAAGCTGCAGACAAAGATTTGGCAAAAACCACTCACCAGCGTGCCACCTTGACTCCAAAGGCTATTAATCAAGGTACAGGTATACCATTGTGATATTCAATATAAACCTGGAAACCTCATGGTTATGCCTGATACATTGAGCAGACTACCCAACCCCAGGAAGACAGAACATATACCACTAGATGTCCAAGTGGATGAAGTAAATCTGAAACTAGAAGATGTGTACAATGTTGACCTAATGTGATTTGGACAGAAGAGACTAGAAGAACTCCAAGAAGAGACTTCCAGAGATCCTGTCCGAAAGGCATTATCATCAGGGGGTGTCCAGATACAAAGCAAGAGGTTACCACAGACCTCAGAACCTTTTGACCATATCGTGACAAATCATGGATATTTAGTAAAGTCATTTTCAAAGGCAGACAAGTGCTGATACCTAAAGTGTTTCTGTAATTCTTTTATTCTGTAATAAAGAACCCTTCTTTCAACTTACCAATCATTTTCATAGTGTATGGTACATTTGTGTTAAAAAACCACTAACACAACAGATAGCATATACTGTAACAAATGTGCATCAAGGTGAAGGACGCCATAATGAATGATAGATTCATAGAATTACAGAATGATTACAGCACAGAAGGATGCCATTCGGCCTGTTGTCTCCATAAGGCTCTCTGCAAAAAGCAACTCTGCTAGTCCCACTTACCCACCCATTCCCCATAGCCCTGCAAAAGTTTTCTCTTCAGAGACTTATCTAATTTCCTTTTGAAAGCCACAATTGAATCTGCCTCCACCACATTCTCAGGCTGTAAATTCCAGATCCTAACCACTTGCTGTGTAAAAAAAATTCTTCCTCCTGTCGATGTTGCTTCTTTTGCCATTTACCTTATATCAGTGTCCTCTGGTTTTCGACCTTTCGGCCACTGCGAACAGCTTCTCCTTATCTACTCTGTCCAAACTCCTCATGATTTTGAACAACTCTATAAAATCTTCTCTTAACCTTTTTTCTAGGGAGAACAATCTCAGCTTCTCCAATCTATCCAAATAACTGAAATCTCTCATCTCTGGGAGCATTCAGATAAACATTTTTTGTACCCTCTGTAAAGCCTTCACATCCTTCCTGAAGTGTAGTGCCCAGAAATACTCCAGTTGAGACCGAGCCAGTGTTTAATGAAGGTTCATCATACCTTCCTTGCTTTTGTACACTATGCCTCTATTTAAAAAGCGCAATATTCCATTTGCCTTTCTCAAACTGCCCTCCCAGTTTCAGCAATTTCATTAACTACGTATCCACCCATTCCACTAACCTGTCTATGTCCTCTTGAAGTCTACCAATTCACAAAGTCTCACAGTTCACTATACTTCCAAGTTTCATGTCATCTGCAAATTTTGAAATTGTGCCCTGTACACCCAAATTTCGGTCATTAATAAATATCAAGAAAAGCAGTGGTCCTAGTACCAACTCCTGGGGAACCCCACTATATACCTTACTCCAGTCTAAAAAACAACTGCTCACCACCACTCTGTTTCCTGTCACTCAGCCAACTCCATATCCACACTGCCACTGTCGTTTTTACTGCATGGGTTTCCGGCAAACCTAGTATGTGGGACTTTATCAAATGCCTTATGGAAGTCCATGTACAACACGTCACCTGCATTACCCTCATCAACCCTCTCTGTTGCTTTATCAAAAAAACATAATCAAGTTAGTTGAACACAATTTGCTATTAATAAATCTGTGCTAGATTTCTTTAATTAATCCACACATGTCCAAGTGACTGTTAATATTGTTCTGGATTACAGTTTCTAAAAGTTTTCCCACCATGCAGGTTAAACTGACTGGTCTGTAGTTTCTGGGTTTATTCTTAAACCTTTTGTTTGAACAAGGGTGTAGCATTTGCAATTCACCATCCTCTGGCACCAGCCCCCATATCTAAGGAGGATTGAAAGATTATGGCCAGCACCTCTGCAATTTCCACTTTTACTTCCTCAGATGCATCCCATCCAATCCCAGTGTCTTACAAACTTTAAGTACAGCCGGCCTTTCTAATACTTCCTTTTTATCAATTTTTATCCCATCCAGTATCTCAATTGCTTCCTCTTTCACTATGACTTTGGCAGTATCTTCTTCCTTAATAAAGGCAGATGCAAAGTACTTATTTAGTACTTCAGCCATGCCCTCTGTCTCCATGAATAGATCCCCTTTTTAGTCCCTAAATGGACCCACCCGTCTTCTTACTACCCTTTATTATGCCTATAGAATACCTTTGGATTCCCTTTTATGTAAGCTGCAAATTACTTTTCATGCTCTCTCTTTGCTTCTTATATTTCCTTGTTCACTTCCCCTCTGAGCTTTCTATTTTAAGCCTGGTTCTCACTTGTATTATCAACCTGATGCCTGTCATGTGCACCATTTTCTGCTTCATCTTACTGTCTATCTCTTTCCACATCCAGGAAGCTCTGGGTTTAGTTGCCCTATTTTTCCCCCTTGTGGCATTGTACCTCAACTGTACCTAAACCATCTCCTCTTTAAAGATTGTTCCAATCTTAGATTCCAATTTACCTAGGACAGACCTATTTTCATTCCACTGGAATTGGTCTTCCTCCAATTAAGTATTTTTACTCTATATTGCTCTTTGTCCTTTTCCATAGCTATCCTAAACCTTATCATACTATGATGACTTCCCCCTAATTGTTTCCTGACTGACACTTGATCCACTTAACCCACCTCATTCCCCAGAACCACATCCAGCAATACTTCCTTTTTCGTTGAGCCAGAAACATATTGATCAAGAAAACTCTCCTGAACACAGTTCAGAAACTAAAAGCAAAATACTGCGGATGCTGGAAATCTTCGGAAGTACACTGACCCAAAACGTTAACTCTGCTTCTCTTTCCACAGATGCTGCCAGACCTGCTGAGTGGTTCCAGCATTTCTTGTTTTTATTACAGTTCAGAAACTGTTCCCCTCTCTGTCCTTTACACTGTTACTATCCCAGTCTATAGTAGGATAATTAAAGCCCCCCATTATCACTACTGTATAGTTTTTGCACCTCTCTGTAATTTCCTTGCAAATTTGCTCTTCTATACCTTTCCTACAATTTAATATGCACCCAGCAGTGTGATGGTACCTCTATTGCTTCTTAGCTCTCACCAAACAGATTCTGTCCTTGACCCCTCCAGAACAACTTGTCTCTCTCCAGCACTGTAATATTCTCCTTAATCAATACTGCCACCCCTCCTCCTTTCTTTCCTTCCCCATCTTTCCTGAACACTTTATATCCAGGAATATTTAGTACGCTGTACTGCTCTTTATAGAGCTTGATCTCTGTTATTATTACAACATCATATTCCCATGAGGCTATCTGTTCCTGCAGCTCACCAACCTTATTTACCACACTTTATGCATTTACGTACATACACTGTAAAACTCACTTAGACATTATTGCATTCCCTCTTACTCTGACCCCACTGAATAACTTACTATTTTTTACACTAGTGCTATCTGTCTTTCCCAATCCCACATGCACCTTGTTTCTCCTTTCAAATGTTACCTCCTGGTTCCCATTGCCCTGCCAAGTTAGTTTAAATGCTCCTCAATAGCACCAGCAAACCATCACGTGAGGATACTGATCCCTGCTGTGTTGAGATGCAACCTGTCTCGCTTGTATAGGTCCTATCTCCCCCAGTACTAGTCCCAAGGTACCAGGAATCTAAAGCCTTTCCCCAACGCCATCTCTCCAACCATGCAATCATCTGCTGTATCCTTCTACATCTGCACTCACTAGTGCGTGGAACCAGGAGTAAGCCACAGATTACTATTTTTGAGGTCATGCTTTCTAGACTGTTTCCTATCTTCGAAAAATCTCTTGCAGAATCTCATCCCTCTTCCTACCTAAGTGAAATGGAAACATCACACACACTGTTCCTCACTGAAAGTCAGGGAGAAATACTCTCTAAACACCCTAGGCAGGTATGGCCCCCTGTTGAGAGCCCTGCCCCTCCACCTCCTCCTCCCTCTCAGGCAGCTTGTCCACCTCTGTGATGCCGCTGCTCATTTTCCCTGTCATGCTACAGGCCAAGGGGGATGGAAGCTACTGCACCCATGACTGGGAGCAGGTGGTTTGAACAGTCCAAACCTCCAAACATTTCCACTAACTCAGCAACAGTCAGTAGAAATCAAGCAGCAACTAACTTGAAAGTGGGTGATGATCCCTTTAAGTAGTGGAAGTTAGAAGTCCTTCTTGCTGCTGAGTGAATGTTCAGCTGAGTGAGATTAAGATAACGCATTGGCTGGAGCTTTTTGGTTGAAAATGACAGCGCTAATGTCAAATCAGCATTACACCCTGATTGATGTCACGATCTGCGCACTCTGCATACATCCAAGGCCCACTGCCCATGCCCAAGCTAATGACCTAACCAAAATGGCTTCTGATGCGGCCCACACCAGAAGTCCAAGCAGCACAGACACCATGGCCAGAATTTTATGTCGGGCCAGAGGCCCCGCTCAGCAGCAGAAAAATATCGATGGCGAGCCTGTCTCCGCTGGGACTGGAAGCCACACTATAATTTTAAGTGCCCCAGGCCCTTAATTGGCCTCAGGGGGGACTTACACCCCTCTAAGGCAGGAAGTCCCACTTACAAGCACTGCTAGCCAATCAGCGGGCCAGTTGCTCTTCAGTCCCAACAGCGCCACCAGGAGCGGTGGCCACTGCTGGGACTGCACCCAGCCCGGACCAGTAATGTGCTTGAAGCCCCAGAATACAGGTAAGTGTGTGGCGCCTCACCGGGGACAATCGGCTGGGCCCCGGCAATGCAGGGTAGGGTGGCTCAAAAGTCAGGGGTGGAGGAGGTCTCCAGTGGGGACAGCTTGTGCCGCAGGGGTGACCCTCTGTCGGGCACAGGATGCCCAATCAGTAAGGTCCCCCCACAGGCTGCAAAGAGGCCGCCAGATTTTACTGGGCCTGCCCACTGCTGGTAACATACCATCGGCGGAGGGAGGAGGCACTTAAGTGGCAATTAATTGGCCACTTAAGGGCCTTAATTGGCCTGGGGTGGATGCGCCGTTTGTCACCTGCCTCACTGCTCGTAAAATTGAAGCAGGGGCAGGAAGGGTGAAGGGAACGGCATTTCGACCTCCCACTCAATTTGATGCGCCCCCCCCCCTCCGCCTGCTCCTGCAAGGGGCATAAAATTCCGCCCCATTTTAGACCCAAAACAGCACCGATATTGCCAAAAATACAGACATTATGCAATCAAATTTTGCAGTCTTCGTTCCTCTTAATTCTACCTGTTCCTGACCATCAACACTTCCTCAATATTGTCTTCAAGTGATAGACTGAAACAAGACCAAAAAACAGGCTGGAATGAAGGAGGCCCTTCAGCCAATTCTGCTGGGAATACCAACCAAACAATATCTGGCTGTATCTTAAATGGCTCCATTACCTCAACCCTTCTCCTTGGGACCACTTTTTAAAAATATCTAAATAGATAAGAATTTGTGGAATAAACCAGAAGCAGGTATATTGAAGTAAAAAACAGCCTTCTGCTTATTCACTGCTAAAGAAGATAGAACATGAGAGAGGAGAATGAATCCTTACAACAAAATAAAAGGAAGGAATTACTTTGCATAGTAGGGATAATCATTAATCAGGAATTCAGCACATATCAGCATGATTTTCCATCCATCCATTTTGGATGGAAAATTGTATTGCACGTTACATCTGAATGCCTGACCTTAAGTCCTGGTAGACAGATGTCATGGTTGAAGTATAATTCTATAAAATTACTTCTAATAAATCAAGGCAAATAAACAAAAAATGCTAATTGCCTGCAATATTGCATTGTATTGAACATTGCATTAAACTATGTTGTTTAAAACATGATTTATTAAACCAAATTGACTGATGAAAAATTTTGCATAGAATAATTTGGGAGCAATACAGATAATAAAATTATTGGGAGTCAGTGCACGGAAGATTTTTGTTCCTCTATGCATAGGTAGCTGAGCTTATTGGTTAGCAATTAGTAGAAATTGCACTTTACCTGAGTTGTCAAGCAGCTTGCAGTTGCTTACAAAAATTAGTCTTGAAATAATGCTGTGCTAATATTGGCATGCAAACACTTACCACACTCAGTTTAAATTCCTTTGCGTACCAATTTAACTAAATTATTAACCCCTTATAAATATACTTAAAAGAAATGGGGTAATACCTCCATTAGTGGTCAAGAAAAATTCATATGAATGCATTAATTATGATGATGATAATTTGCAAAAATAACAAGCAATTTCAAGACCCTTAATTGATTGGATAACTGTCGAAATTTTTTAAATTGAATACTATTGTAGTGATGATGCAGCACGATCTCAGGCATCTAATTAATAGTATAGTTCCACTCAAAGGACTTTCACTAACATCAATCAATGTTTAAGCCTTGTGTTCTGCCCTCCCAAGCTCATAACTACAAGGCTCACAAAACATACTTGGAAAGCATACCTAGAAACATTTTATCAATATTGCAGAACTTTCTATTTCCAATTCTGTAATAGTTTACAACTAAAATGTCCAGCTGCAGTACAATATAGGATTCGACCATGAATCAAACCGAATCAAATAAAAATCACTCAAGGTAAGGGAATTGTAATGTACACATGCAATCATTATAATCTGAACTATTTAATTAAGATTAATTTTGTGACAAATTACAATATAGATCAGGATTGAACCATAATTTTGCTCCATAATAGGATGAGATGAAATGCTGTGAGAATATAATCGCATTTATTTTGTCACCACGCTTCTCAACATTTACATTGCACAAATCCAGACTCTGGTGGCCAGTTTGAGGATTTCACTATTAGACTTGAGGAGTCATGGTGGAATTGTTTGCTGTGGTACTTATATTCTATTCTTAGCTTTCATGTGTTTTATTCTAAATGCAATTATAATGGTAAAACTTGCATAAATGCAAGTGTGAATAAAAAGCCTTATTTCATCTCTTTCTACACAGACGGGAGCATGAAATTACAGAAAGACATTGATAGATTAAATGGGTGGCCACAAGAACAACAACACCTTGCATTTATATAGCACTTTTAACATCCCAAGACACTTCAAAGGAGCGTTCTCAAATAAAATTTGACCTGCGCTCCTGGTAGACAGACTCCATGGCTGAAGTATAATTCTATAAAATTAGTGCTAACGAGATATTAGTGCAGATGACCAAGAGCTTGGACAGATAGGTAGATTTTAAGGAGAAGATTAAAAAAGGAAAGAGAGGTAGAGAGGCGGGAAGGTTTACAGGGGGAATTCCAAAGCTTAGGGCCTTAGTAGCTGAAGGCACGACCACCAATAGTGGAGAAATTAAAATCGGGAATGCTCAAGAGGCCTGAATTGGAAGAACACAGATATCTGAAAGGGTTGCAGAGCTGGAGGAAATTACAGAGATAGGGAGCGGCAAGGCCATGGAGGGATTTGAAAACAAGAATGAGAATTTTAAAATCGAGGCTGATGAACTGGGAGCCAATGTAGGTCAGTGAGCACAAGGGTAATGCATGAATGAAACTTGGTGCGAGTTAGGATATGGACAGCAGAATTTTGGATGAGCTTAAGTTTATGGAGGGCAGAAGATGGGAAGCCAGCTGGGAGTGTGTTGGAATAGTCAATTCTAGGGGTAACAAAGGCAAGGATGAGGGTTTCAGCAGAAGAAGAGCTGAGGTGGGGTGGAGTCAGGCAATGTTACAGAGGTGGAAATAGACAGTTTTAGTGATGGTGCGGATAAGTGATTGGAAGCTCATCTTGGGGTTAAGTGTGACACCAAGGTTAGGAACAGTCTGGTTCAGCCTCAGACAGTTGCCAGGGAGAGGGATGGAGTCAGTGACTAGGGAATGAAGTTTGTGGCGGGGACCATAGAATATGGTTTCCGTCTTCCCAATATTAAATTTGAGAACATTTCTGCTGATCCAGTATTAGATATTGGAAAAGCAGTCTGACAATTTAGAGACAGTGGAATGGTCAAAAGAAGTGATAGTGAGTTAGCGCTGGGTGTCACCAGCATATGTGTGGAATCTGACTTTGTGTTTTCAGATGATGAGGTCAAGGGGCATACAGATGATAAATAGGAGGGGGCCAAGAATAGATCCTTGGGGGACACCAGAGTTAACGGTGCAGGAGCAGGAAGGGAAGCCATTGCAGACGATTCTCTAGTTATAATTAGATAGATAAGAATGAAACCAGGCAAGTGCAGTCCCAACATTGGAGGAAGATGGAGTAGTCAACTGTGTCAAAGACAGGTCGAGAAGGACAAAAAGAGAAACGTTACCACAGACACAATCACATAAAATGTTATTTGTGAATTTGTTAAAAGCCGTTTTGGTGCTGTTGTAGGGGTGGAAACCTAATTGGTGGGATTCGAACATCGAGTTCCAGCAAAGTTTGACAGATGATTTTCAATGCAGGTAAGTGTGCGATCATCCATTTTGGACCATAAAGGATAGATCCGAGTAGTTTTTAAATGATGAAAAGCTAGGAACAGTGGAGGTCTAAAGAGATTTTGTGATCCAGTGCACAGATCACTAAAACTAGTAGTCAGGTACAAAATGTAATCACATAGGCTAATGGAATTTTAGCTTTACTACAGCTATACAAAGCCCTGGTTAGACCATATAGGGAGTACATTGTATAGTTCTGCACTCCACACTTTGGAAAGGATGTATTGATCTAGGAAGGAGTACAGTGCAGATTCACCAGAACATTAACAGTAATCCAAGGATTAAGTTATGAGGAGAGATTACATAAACTAGGCTGGTATTCCTTGGAATACAGAAGGTTAAGGTGTGACTTGATTGACGTTTTTAAGATTTTGAAAGGAATTGATAGTGTAGATGGGGAGAAACGTTTTTGCTTGTCGGGGTGTCTAGGGAAAGGGGGCTTAAATTTAAAATGAGACCCAGGTCATTCAGGAGAGAAGTTCGGAAACACTTCTTCATGCAAAGGGCGGTAGAAATGTAAAACTCTCTCCCACAAATAGCAGTCGATGCTAGCTCAATTAATAATTTTAAATCTGAGATGAATAGATTTTTGCTAGCCAAGTGTGTTAAGGGATATGGAGCCAAGGATGTTGGAAGGAGTTAAAATACTGATCAGTCATGATCTCATTGAATGGTGAAATAGGTTCAAGGAGTTGAATGGACTACTCCTGTTCTAATATTCCTATCTAATTTTCTTGCGATAATTAATGAAGACTGAAATTTCACCACTTTAGAGGCAAAACAAAAACAGTGCAATGTTTCATTTTATTTTGACAAGATTTGCAATTCTTTTCTATATTGTCTTCGAATGCCATCTGGCCACTGAATAGTTGGATCAATGGTTGTATCTAACTCTGTTAATATCTCTATTTAATGATATGCTTTACATAAATATTCTCCATTGACATACTTCTCCAATGAACTTCACTGAAAATGAAAGAAGGGAGAAACAGCATTAATAACATCCTTTGAATCAGTTTTACAGATGGACAATTCCTGCCCCCTAAATGTTAAATCACAACTGATTAGCATGTGCTTAAGTAAAACATGCCATTATAGAAATACATAGAAGTTACAACACAGAAACAGGCCATTCCACTTAACCAGTCCATGTTAGCTGTTTAAGCCCCCATTTGGGCAAATAGCCCTTTCCCCATTTTCTTTTACCCCTTTTTCTTTCATCGACATATTCATGTTGTTACGACCAGGCGAGAAAGGTGTCTTGGGGTCTGTTACTGTCTTCACCTGATCTTATTGTAACAGGGTTTTATTTTTAAACAGACTGTGTTTTGAGCTCCCCCTTTTGTGAATCCTTGTTCAGGTTTTCTCAGGTTTAAAGAAGAAATATAAAATTTTATTAAATCTTAAACTCTAATACGGTTAACGCCTATGGATATACGACGTGCCCACGCTAGCATGCACATGTGATACACACATGCAAATAGGGACAGAAAAGAGGAGAGGAAAATATAGTAGAGAGGTGTTTGAGGCAATATTAGAAGAGTTTCTTGTTTACTGTGCTTCGAGCTCAGTTGATTGTCGGTAGTCTTGCTGTTCGTCGGGGCCCAGTGTTCTGCTTAAACCTTATTCACATCGGAGACTTTTCTCTCTTTGAGAGTTACGTGTTTTCACTAGATTCAGTTCCGTGGGAAAGAGATGGAGGCAGGCAGCACTGGAGAGGTTCTGCTTCAGTTCCAAGAGCACACGGCTTTCTGAGTTCAAAATCCCTCGTTGAAAGTTCAAATCTCAACAACCAGCTAGTCATGTGACTAAAACTAGTCTGACCACTTCTTCTGTGTTTGTGGATTCTGCTATCTTAGCAGTCAACCTAGAATGCTAGCTCCCCCAAAAGTCCATTGTTGGTTGAATGGGTCAGGGCATGGTCCTTGGTCCCTTGTTCCAACTCTACTAGTTACTATGCAAATGTCTTTCCAGTCAGAGGCTTGCAATTTTAAGTTTTAATGTTTGTGTGGCGAAATCATGTGTGCCTCAGTCTTGGCAGGTGGGGGGCTTGCCTGACAATGTACAAGATTATGGCAGGCTTAGATAAATTAGACAAGGAAAAACTGTTCCTATTAACTGATGGTAAAGGACTAGGGGACAGGGATTGAAGGCTTTGGGCAAGAGATGCAGGGGGAATGTGAGGAAGAACTTTTTTAAACAGCAAGTATTAATGACCAGGAACTTGCTGCCCACAAGGGTGGTGGGTGCGGAAACAATCAACGATTTCAAAAGGAAATTGGATGGGCACTTCAAGGAAATAAACTTGCAGGGCTATGGGGATCAAGCGGGGGAGTGAGACTGACTGGATTGCTCCATGGAGTGCCAGCATGGACTCGATGGGCTGAATGGCCTCCTTCCATGCTGTAAATGACTCTATGATTCAATCTAATCTCAATTGTTGGCACAAGGGTCGATTTTAACCCAGTGAGTTACTATTAGGAATGGTGTGAGAGGGTTGTTTGAAATGTCCCAACCTGTTTCTACCAGCTCCAACAGTGCAACACTCCCTCAGTTCTACACTGGAATGTCAGCCTAGATTTTTGTGCTCAAGTTTCTGGAGTGGAACTTGAGCCTGACTCAGAGGCAAGAGTGCTACCAAATGAGTCGCAACTGACATCTTGTGGCTTTCTCCTCCTTATTTGCAAACATTGTGACCCCTCCCCTAATCCTTACTTTCAGGGATGGTTTTCATGAGTCAAGTGGCCTTCTTTTGTGCTGTAAACCTTTATGGTTCAGTAGTTTAACTCTCTTAATATAATCCTCTGAGCACTCAAGGGACTTTTCAGTTTTGAAAGTAATCCCAATTATTTCTACCATGTAGCACTTGTGGCTTCTGAGCTTGTGCCACTTCATATGCAATGGGAAAGAAATCAAAGCTAAATTATTTTATGTACATTTCTAAAGCAGTAGCATCTAAAGCAGATTTGCATAAATACACGGAACAATAGTAGCGTCTTTTCTCTCTTGTTTTTCAATTTTCTCCTCTCAGCTGCTGAAGGTGTTGGCTGACGCTGGGGAGGAATTCTACTGCTGCTGACAGTCGTCAAGTAGGCAGCCACAATAACCAGTCCTCAGCTGTGAGTGTAGTAAGTGAATCTTGACCTGTTATTCCACCATGGAGAGATAGAACTACAGATATTCCCAATCATGGACTGACTTGATCAGGGCATGGATTTTTCAGCATGGGTACTAGATAACAATCAGAACAAGAACACTGGCTGAATTTTTTGTTTCCAGTTCATAGCTCAGACTTGTTAAGGCCAGTCATGGACCTCGAGCACCATTCTGACTGAGTATCCAGGCGGCAAAATTCAATAGCCCATGAAAACAGGTTTAGGGGTCACGATGCAGGATTAACCTGTGCCCATTCCTTCTGATGCAGGCAGCATCCAAACTGCTCATTTAAATGATTTCTGTGTGCAGCCCAGTGCTAAACGTATTGTTGAGTGCCTTTCCTCCTCAACATGAGGACCACATTTGTGTGAGGCTAGCGCCACTTAAAGTGAGCCTGTACCTCTTAATGGGGAGGTGCATTTGTCTGTAGCAGGAGCTGGATGTGGCTGGGGAAAAGTGTGTGCTGTGCAAGAAGAGTGAAATTGGCACAACATGCTCCAAGGTTCTCTGACACAGTAGTGGAGGCCTTTGTGAAGGAGAGAGGTCCTCTATCCACAGGGGGACCAGCAGACCCTTCAGAGTTCATCAAGCTTGTGAAGATAGCCAGCACTGACAATGCAAAGCAGTATAGCCCCAAGGACCTGGATGCACTGCAGGAAGAGGTTTAATGACCTCACACGACCGGCCAAGGTAAGTGAATTCATCTCAACTGCCATCTCCTTACAACTGAACCACTAGAATCACACACTGCTCCACTCACCAAACCCACTTCACTCACCTACCAACAATCTCTGTCAAACACAACTCATACTTCACATTCAAAGCTTCACCACACCCATACACACTTAGCACTGCTGCACACCTCACACCCACACCTCACAACTTGCACACACAGCCTGGTGTTCAACCATGACAGCTCGATCAGCTAAACACATTGGACCACACTCACTGATACACTTCCCTCTAACTTGCAGGATGAGGGTAGCACACAACCAGAGGCAGCAGGAGCTAACTGGAGGGGAAGAGGCATGGCTGCATGTCCTAACCCTCATGGAGAAGATTGTGCGAGCCATTATTGGAGTGGCCATGACTGAAGCTATGGCCAGTGACAGGGCTGAAATCATCAAAGGTGACAGTACCTTCATATCTAATCATCCTTCTCACATCCTCCTACACTCTCATCCCACAATCTCTTCTGATTTACAAGCTGCAGATGATTTAAGGATTCCTTCCCCAACCCTCCCCTCACTGCAACCCTACCCTTGTGCCTTTTACCTTTCGGATATCCAAGAACTGCAAGCTGACCAGACAGTGGTGCAGGGCAAGTAGAGGAAGAAGAGACCTAGGATGAATAAACACTGCCACTCACTCTGACACTCACAGCCAGCAGCTCAGGTACTGACAGTGCATGTACTTTAGAGGGTAGCTTAGAGGCAAGATCTGCACGTGGTGACATACTAAGCGTGAGTGTGCTGCAGCCAGGGCAGGGGATAAGGCTGGTGCAGGTGCTAGCTCACCAGAGAGTAAGGTCGTACATGAGTTCTGCTACAGGGGACTCACATGAGGATGGGACAGTGTACAAGAAAAAGGCTGATGGGTATGGACACAGAAATGCTTGGTGCATTGGCAGGCCTGCCAGAAATGCGGTCACTGTCAAGGAGCACGGAAGAGTCTGACACCAGCCTTGCACATAGGTTTATACGAAGCTTGGAGCTCATCCTTTCCAGCATGGAAGGAGTGACCGACTCCATTATCGCACTCATGGATCCAACTATGATGCCATGTCTGATGGTCAATGTCTCAACTTCCATTGCAGCACAAGCAGGTGCCACACAACTCGGGTCTCAAACCAGTGTCTTCAACTTTAAATAAGGGCAATTACAGAGGTATGAAGAACGAGTTGTCTAAAGCGGGCTGGGAAAATAGACTAAGGGGAAGGTCAGTGGATGAGCAGTGGCAGACATTTAAGCAGATAATTCATAACGCTCAGCAAAAATTTATCCCGTTCAAAAAGAAGGACTCAATGAGAAGGATGAACCACCTATGGTTAACAAAGGTGGTCAAGGAGAGTATCCAATCAAAAACTAAGGCATACAAAGTGGCAAAAACTAGTGGTAGGCCAGAGGATTGTGAATTTTTTAGGCACCAGCAGCAGATGATTAAAAAACTAATAAAGAGGGAGAAATTGATTATGAAAGTAAATTGGCAAGAAATGTAAAAACAAAAAGCAAGAGCTTCTATGGGTATATAAAAAGAAAGAGAGTAGCTAAAGTGAGCGTGGGACCCTTGGAGGATGCCCCTAGAGAATTGATAACGGGGAACAGGGAAATGCCAGTTAATTTAAACCAATATTTTGCATCGGTCTTCCTGGTGGAGGACAATATAAACATCCCACAGATATCAGATAAGCAAGGAGCTAATGTGAGGAAAGATCTTGTAACAGTCTCTATCACAAGGGACAAAGTATTTGACAAACTAATGGGACTAAAGGCAGACAAGGACCTGTTGGCCTACATCCAAGGGTTTTAAAGGAAGTGGCTGCAGAGATGGTGGAGGCATTGGTCGAAATATTCCAGAATTCACTGGATTCCGGGAGGGTCCCAGCATATTGGAAATCTGCTAATGTGATGCCCCTGTTCAAGAAGGGAGGGAGACAAAAAGCAGGAAACTATAGACCCAGTCAGCCTAACATCGGTTGTTGGAAAAATGCTAGAGTCCATTATTAAGGAAGAAATAGCAGGACATTTAGAAAAGCTTAACGCAATCAAACAGAGTCAACACGGTTTTGTGAAAGGGAAATCATGTTTGACAAATTTGCTAGAGTTCTTTGAGGATATGACAAGCAGAGTTGATAAAGAGGAACCAGTAGAAGTAGTATATTTAGATTTCCAGAAGGCATTCGATAAGGTGCCACATAAAAGATTATTGCACAAGATAGGAGCTCACGGTATTGGGGGTAATGTATTAGCACAGATTGAGGATTGGTTAACGCACAGAAGACAGAGAGTTGGGATTAATGGGTTTGTTTCAGGTTGGTAAGACGTAACTAGTGGAGTGCCAGAAGTATCAGTCTTAGGGCCTCAATTATTTACTATCTATATTAAGGACTTGGAGGAGGGGGCAGAGTGTAATATATCCAAATTTGCTGATGATACAAAAATAGGTGGGAGGGCATGTTGTGATGAGGACTTACGAAATCTGGGCAAGGGGATATTGATAGGTTGAGTGAGTGGGCAAAAGCTTGGCAGATGGAG
The DNA here is from genome assembly GCF_036365525.1 of Heterodontus francisci. Classification (NCBI taxonomy): domain Eukaryota; kingdom Metazoa; phylum Chordata; class Chondrichthyes; order Heterodontiformes; family Heterodontidae; genus Heterodontus; species Heterodontus francisci. Next base: position 75,108,883 of record NC_090372.1, read on the forward strand.
TTTAATGTGGGAAACTGTGAGGTCATGCACTTTGGTAGGAAGAATCAAAAGGCAGACTATTATTTAAATAGAGAGAGACTACAAAAAATTGCAGCACAGAGGGATCTCGTGTTCTTGTGCATGAAACACAAAAAGTTAGCATGCAGGCGCAGCAAGCAATTAAGAAGGCAAATGGAATTTTGGACTTTATTGCTAGGGGGTTGGAATTTAAAAATAGGGAAGTCTTGTTACAACTGTACAGGGTGTTGGTGAGGCCACACCTGGAGTACTGTGGACAGTTTTGGTACCCGTATTTAAGAAAGGATATACTGGCATTGGAGGCAGTTCAAAAGAGATTGACTAGGCTGATTCCTGGGATGAAGGGGTTGACTTATCAAGAATGGCGAAGCAGGCTAGGCCTTTATTCATTAGAGTTTATAAGAATTAGGGGTGATCTTATTGAAACATACAAGATTCTGAGGGGGCTTGACAGGGTAGATGTTGAGAAGATGTTTCCACTAGTGCGGGAATCTTGAACTAGGGGACATAGTTACAGAATAAGGGGACACTCATTTAAAACTGAGATGTGAAGGAATTTCTCTTCTTAGAGGGTAGTGAATGTCAGGAATTCTCTACCCCCAGAGAGTCGTAGATCACTGAAAGTATTTAAAGAGGAGGTAGATAGATTTTTGAAATATCGGGGAATTGAGGGCCATGAGGAGCTGGCACGAAAGAGGAGTTGAGGTCTGGGGTAGATCAACCATGATCTTATTGAATTGCAGGGCAGGCTTGCAGGGCCGAATGGCCTACTCCTGCTCCTATTTCTTATGTTCTTTTGTCTACGTGCTGTACTGGAAGCTCAGACTGAAGTCATGCAAGCCGAGCTTGGTGCCAGGCATGCTCACACTGCTGCCATCATGGCTGCAGAAGCCAGTGCTCAAAGGTCCTTGCAGGATTTCGTGGCAGTCCAGCAACCTGTGCTCCCGCAGATTACTAGGATGGCGGAGGTGCCACACCTAGGGAGTGACAGTGACTCCATGGAGCACGAGCCTGCTGTCCTCTCCCAGATTGACAGCATTCATCCTCCCACCACTGTCATTCCACCAGTGTCCTTGCTGTTGTCTGTCAGCCAGGTAACCCAGACTGCTGCTGCCCATGGTGTAGTTCAAATAAAAGCAAAATACTGCAGATGCTGGAAATCTGAAACAAAAACAAAAAAGTGCTGGAAAAACTCAGCGGGTCTGACAGCATCTGTGGAGAGAGAAGCAAAGTTAACATTTCAGGTCTGTGACCTTTCATCAGAACTGGCAAAGGTTAGAAAATAATTAGGTTTTAAGCAAGTGAAGGGGAGGGGGTAGGGGAGAGAACGAAGGGGAAGGTGCTTGATAGGGCAGAGGGTGATAACAAAGCTGTCCTGGGACAAAGGCAAAGAGTGTGTTAATGTTTGTGGTGAAAGACAAAGCATTAGTCCAGAGAGACTGTTAATAGCGGAATAATGAGCAGCTACATGACTACATGAAAAGCAGGTACATGGTTAAAAAATAAAATATTTAAAAAAGGCCAGTCGTGCTCTGAAGTTATTGAACTCAATGTTCAGTCCAAAAGGCTGTAGAGTGCCTAATCGAAAGATCAGGTGCTGCTCCTTGAGCTTGCGTTGATGTTCATTGGATCACTGGAGCAGGCCAAGGACAGAAATGTTGGCATGAGAGCAGGGGGGAGTGTTGAAATGGCAAGCAACCGGAAGCTCGGGGTCATGTAGTTCAAAGCTGGGCCTTCTAGGGCCAGAGCTGCTTGAGGTCATTCTGCAAGGCCATCTGCCGTCTTCCCCAGTGAAAGGCAGCAGCCTTCCCACAGCAATGCTGCAGGCACAGGGGTAGCACTGCATAGCAGCAACTAGGACAGGCAAAGGCACACAAAGACAGGCACTAAAGGAATGCGCAAGGATCATTAGTTGATTTTTGTATGGAATATTGGAAGGTTTGTTTGATAAAATTAGTTTAGTGGCGGCTTTTATTTCAGCATTGCGGCCAAGTGGACACTTTGATGGTCAGTAACAGAGAGATGGTAAGGTGCATGACTGTTGGATCATGGACAGCCTGTCCAGAAAGGGAATATATGGGTGGCCTTCTCCCTTCCTCCCCCTCTTCCTCCTCTTCAGCTGCTCGCCGTATACCTGGTGGCAAGGACTGTGCCCTCATGACGGTGAGGTTGTGCATGATGCAGCAAATCACGATGAATCTTGACACATGCTCAGCCAAATACTGCCGGGCTACTTCAGAGCAGTCCAGGCAGTGGAAGCATTGCATACGCACCCTAGTGGTCTGCTCGATGCCATTTCATCTGGCAGCATTGCTCTTGTTATATACAAGCTGCCCATTTGTGCGTGGGTTGTGCACCGGGGTCATGAGCCAGGTGGTCAGCTGATAGCCTTTGGTGCCCAGTAGCCCCACTCTGATCTCTTGTGGTGGCTCAAGTGCTGATGGTACAGTAGACTGATGGAAATGAAGGTATCATGACTGCTGCCAGGAAACCAGGTATTGACAAGTAGGGTGCATTGAGTAAGGTTGCATGCTAGTTGCACATTGAAGGAGTGGAACCCTTTGGGGTTGTGGTAAATCTCTGAATTTAGATGTGCGTCTGTAAAGCCACGTGTGCGCGGTCAATGTCATTCCGCACATGGGGAAGCCCATGATCCTCGCAAATCTAAGTGCACGCTCCACCTGCTTCTCTCTTGTAAGAGAAAAAGCAATGTATTCCCCTCTCTTCAAATACAGTGCATCAGTCATCTCCCTTATACAAAGGATGGCGAACAGCAAGATGTTGGTGATCTCCCCTGCTCCAGCCTGGAAGGAGCCTGATGCAAAGAGGTTCACAGCCACAGTCACCTTTGCAACCACTGGCAATGTTATCTTCTTCCTGCTCTGAGTTGCAGGTCTGTCTGCAATAGCTGGCAGATTTCAGTGAGCATCTCCTTGTGAAGTGGAAATGTAGCACAAACTGTTCCTTGCTCAAATTGAGTTAGACGAATTTCTCCCTGAAGACCCTGGATGGATATGGCCTCCTGCTGAGAGCCCTTCTCCCCCTCCTCTGCCTCCTTCTTTGAGGTATTTGCCTTCCTCAACATCGCCTGAGCTCATTCTTCCTGCCAACTTCAGGCCAAGGGGATGGAAACTACAGCACAAATGAGTAAGTGATCTGAGGAGAATCCTTGAAGTCAGAAGCAATGCCTTCAGCATATGCCACACCACTGTCTGTAGACTTCAGCAACTTTAAATAGTAGTACAGACCTCCAAACACTTCTACTAACTCTTTAGAAATCCATCAGTAGCTAATCTGAAAGTAGCTGATGATTCCTTGAAATAGCACTGGTGGGGGTGGTGTCCTTCCTGCTGCTGAGCATGAATTCAGCTGTGAGAGATTTAGACTGTAGCATTGAGGGTGAAAACGGCACTGTGAGAATAAAATCAGCTTGACATGCTGACACAATTTGCTTACTCTGCGTATTTACAGCATACACTCCCAGTGTCCATGCTAGCAACCTCACCAAATTGATGTCTGGTACGGCCTGCACAAGAAGTGTATGTGTGTGGCACAGACACCATTTTGGATCTGAAACAGCACCCGTAGCACTGAAAATACAGGCTTTACACATCTAAATTTTACAACCCCAATATTTCATCACAGACCAGAGAACAAATCAGGGATCTTCCTGGTGGGCAGCACCTTTATTAACTGAGCCATGGAGGAAGCTTGGAAATTTACAGTATTTGTACATAATGTTTTACTTTTTATTCTCCTTTCATTTTATTGCATGTTAGATCGATTTTCATCTTTGTTAATTGTAGTCCATATAATACGTATTTTGATGTGCGAGGTTGTTAACAGGGCCCAGTGGAATCTAGCTTTCAGTAGCTAATTGGGCTTTACCTCATGTAAAGATTTTTCAATTTTTTACAATTCAAATATTGGATCAGTATAATCCCGTGATATTGGACCACAAAACAATAAAGCTGAAAAATGCTGCAGTGCAATGGGCTGTAATATAAAATTATGAAGCACTTGGTGCTTTACTCAGATTAAATGGTGTTATAAGTGGCAGTTACGGTGAAATGCAATTTAGGTAACATATGTCTCATTTACTTTGCACTGCCTGCATTTCTCACATTCCTAGCATTTTCTTCAAAATCTCTTTTCTTGTGCATCAATCAATTTGGATTAGCATTTGGATTATGGTAGGTACTTTTAATAAAAGTATTCTTTAAAGATGCAATTTTCTGAAATTGCTCCTGTTAAATTGTGGCTTATTCGCCAAGTAAAATCACAATTTGCATTTTCTTAGTCGTTTCAACAATAAAATGAGAATTTGGAGTGAATTTCAACCATTCACTGCGTTTCTCACCTGAAGAATGGACATGGGGGTCACCTCATCCAAGGCCTGGTGGATTCAATTTTCAGGCAAGTCTATAAGTAGAAGAGCAGCATACTTCTGATGAAGGGTCACTGACCTGAAATGTTAACTTTGCTTCTGTCTCCACAGATGCTGCCAGACCTGCTGAGTATTTCCAGCATTTCTTGTTTTTATTTCAGATTTCCAGTATCTGCTTTTATTATATTAGAGCAGCATACTTGCCTGATTCAGCAAGATCAGTTAAACACATAAATTAGGGTCCTATATTTGTTGTAAGCCAGAGAGGCACAAACCTGGGTTGGAAGAAAGTGAGCATGGGTTAGGGGGAAAGACTCAGTGTACCTATCTGGTGATATGCCACCTCCAATTAGTTCAGTTATGGGGGGGTTTTGATGGAGTACACAGGGAGAAACAGTTTCTATTGGCAGGAGGGTTGGAAACCAGCGGACACAGATTTAAGATAATTGACAGAAGAACAAGGGGAAAACTGAGAAGAATTTTTTAATGTAGCGAGTTGTTACTCTGTGGCATGCACTGTCTGAAAGGGTGGTAAAAGAAGATTCAGTAACTGTCAAAAGGGATTGGATATATACTTAAAAAGGAAAAATTTGTAGGACTATGGGGATAAAGCAGAGGAGTGGGACTAATTGGATAGCTCTTTCAAAGAGCAGTTACATGTGCGAAGGAGCAAATGACCGCCTTCTGTGTTTTGTTTTGTTCTTTCATGGGAGGTGGGCATCACTGGCAGGCCAGTATTTGTTGCCCATCCGTAATTGCCCTTGATCTGAGTGGCTTGCTAGACCATTTCAGAGGGCAGTTAAGAGTCAATCACTTTGCTGTGGGTCTGGAGTCACATGTGGGCCAGACCAAGCAAGGACGGCAGATTTCCTTCCCTTAAGGGCATTGGTGAACCAGATGGGTTTTTACAGCAATCAATGATAGTTTCATGGCACCAAATTTTATTTAATTAATTAATTGAATTTAAATTCCCCCGGCTGCCATGCTGGGACTTGAACCCGTGTCCCCAGGGCATTCGCCTGGGCCTCTGGATTACAAGTCCAGTGACATTACCACTACCTCCTCCTGTATGCAAATACATGTATAATATATAAATAAAAAATATGGTCTGAGACTCTGCTAACATCACACAGAAATATTTTCAGAATTGGCTACCTGGGCTGGGGCTAGTAGTATATTTGTACTGCCAGCTACTAAGCATGGACTTGGATGTGTATATGCAGAGCTAAATATTTATTTGTGAAATCCAGCTGTGTATTTGTAGAGCGATGACCTTGAAGCCTTATTACAATGCTTCCAGCTGAGTTAGAATCTGTGGCTCAGGAAAGACTGGAACTGTATCTGCAGCACCTGTGCACAGCACAGTGAGTTCCATATTACCAATGCCTTCTACTGCCTGATTAATAAAGAGGCAGAGACTGCAAAGTGTGTTGTGGACATAGAACTACGGTAACTGTGTTAATGTCGTGAGTCCCAGTATTTTGTAAGCTTGTCCTGTCATGCAGACCCCCACCTGCCAAGAATGAGGCATATTAATTTTGTCATATGAACATTGATTTTAAACTTGCTTGGAAGAAGAGAAGGCCTATTACAAGGGCTGCCAGACACTTAGCTGAAAAACATTTGCATACTAACAGACAGTGCTTGTGGAAACAAAAGGACCATTTCCTGACACATTCAGCCCACAATGGATTTTGATCACCAGATAGTAAAGGTGTAAGGAAGAGCATTCCAGAGACTGCTAAGGTGATACAATCCACAAAAGCCAGAACTGGTTAAACCAGCTAGTCACATAACTAACTGGCTGGTCCAGGGTTTTTTGAACTAGCCACAGAGTTTTTGAACTCGGAAGAAAGACTGTTTGCTCCTGGAGTGAGAAGACCTCTCCTGTCTGCTCCCATCTCTTTCTCACAAGCCCCTGGACCCACTGAGGACACATGAACTTCAAGAGAGAAAAGTCTCCTACACCGAACAAGGTTTAAGAAGAATACTGGGCCCCAACAAAAAGCAAGACCTACCTACATCAAGGACTTTACAGTGAGCTTAAAGAACAATAATGAAAACCATCTTCAGATATTGCCTCAAACTTTTCCACTTTATTTCTTCTGCTCTTTTCTGTCTCTATCTGCATGTGTGTATCACGTATGCATGCTAGCATGGGCATGTCGTGTATCGGTAGCATTAACCAAATTAGAGTTCAATTTTAATAAAGTTCAACCTTTTTTCTTTAAACCTGAGAAAACCTATTCGGCTTGTTTCTTTGCCTTATAATTGGAAGTTAATGAACAAGCATTCACTAAGGGGGAGCAAAAGAAATCAGTGTGTTTAAAATTAAACCCTGTTATGGTAAGACCAGGTGAAGGCTGAGAGGGAACCCTAGACCCCTTTCTCACCTGGTGGTAACAGTCCTTACAATCTTCTATCAACATTAGGTACTATTTTTATTTTGGGTAATTTGTAATGCTCTAATTTTTAAAATCAACAACTGACTGCCAAAGTTTCAGAAGCATCTTTTTAAAAAATGCACCAATGCAGAAAAAAGTCATTTCTTAACTTATTTTGATGGACTTACAGGTTAAGTTACAACGAGCTTCTATTCTACTGCACTCTCAATGTAACGACTTACTTTCATATGTCATCAGCAAAACCTTTGGGCTTTGTTTTCACTGAAAAATAGATTGACCAACAGAACATGATCCCAAAACACTGGTAAAGATCTTGAAATCCCATGTAAGAAGAATATTTCACTTATTCAGTCATTATAAAGCAGTAATAAAAACAAGAAATGCTGTAAATACTCAGCAGGTCTGGCAGCATCTGTGGAGAGAGAAGCAGAGTTAACGTTTCAGGTCAGTGACCCTTCTTCAGAACTGCTTTTTTTTAATCCTCCTCTGAAGGTGCTGACTCTGACTGGGTTCAGTTCTACACTCACTGGTTCCTCTCTCTCCTCCTCTGAAGGTGCTGACTCTGACTGGGTTCAGTTCTACATTCACTGGTTCCTCTCTCTCCTCTCCTGTAGGTGCTGACTCAGACTGGGTTCAGTTCTACACTCACTGGTTCCTCTCTCTCCTCTCCTGTAGGTGCTGACTTTGACTGGGTTCAGTTCTACACTCACTGGTTCCTCTTTATCTTCTCCTGAAGGTGCTGCCTCTGACTGGGTTCAGTTCTACACTCACTGGTTCCTCTCTCTCCTCTCCTGTAGGTGCTGACTCAGACTGGGTTCAGTTCTACACTCACTGGTTCCTCTCTCTCCTCTCCTGAAGGTGCTGACTCTGACTGGGTTCAGTTCTACACTCACTGGTTCCTCTCTCTCATCTCCTGAAGGTGCTGACACTGACTGGGTTCAGTTCTACACTCACTGGTCCCTCTCTCTCCTCTCCTGAAGGTGCTGACACTGACTGGGTTCAGTTCTACACTCACTGGTTCCTCTCTCTCCTCTCCTGAAGGTGCTGACTCTGACTGGGTTCAGTTCCACACTCACTGGTTCATCTCTCTCCCAGTTCTGAATAAGGGTCACTGACCTGAAACGTTAACTCTGCTTCTCTCTCCACAGATGCTGCCAGACCTGCTGAGTATTTCCAGCATTTCTTGTTTTTATTTCGGATTTCCAGCATCCGCAGTATTTTGCTTTTTATTTTACTATAAAGCAGTAACCTTGGTCATAGCTATTTATTCAAGACAATTTCTGAGTTATTGACTGTTTTTTGAGTTCCCATAGGACTAGGTTTTGATGACAAGTTCCATCTGATCATTAATCTGGATTTTTAAAAAAACCATAATAATTCTACAAGTAAGCAATAGGAATATTTCAGTAGAAACAACTAATGTAGTCACAGCAAGGAATGTCCTCTTTATCTCACAGAAGCAGCTGCAACCTATCTTGAAGAAAATTAACCTTCAGGCTAGACAATAACTAGACATGCTCCAGAAAGTTCATTTAAAGAAAATAAAAATGCTTTTAAAAGCTGAATTGTAGCATATGTATCTATGTATATATGTAGAAAATTTATTTGGGTGAAAACGCATTTAACTGCAACTTGGAAACAATCAGCTCATTTTAAACTTTCCTGCCTCGGGTTTCTGTGCATCTGATTGATTAATTGATTGATTCGGATATCTTTCACTACCACCCTGCAACTGATCCAATTGGTTTCAACTACCTTGCAACTAGTTTAGCAGGCCCTGACAGTCTCCAGTCCCACCTTGTAATTAATCAGATTGGTTCATTTTGGTTTGTCATGTAAGTTTCAATAAAGCATACTGTTGGACTTTAATGTACTTACTATGTCCACTTGAACTGTGATAAAGTACCATATAATAGGTTTGTTAGAAAAATTAAAATTCATGGGATTAAAGGGGTTGGAGACTTGGGAGTGTACATACACAAATCTTTGAACGTGGCAAGACAAGTTACAAGGCTTTAAAAAAAAAAGCAGACAGAACCATTGGCTTTAAAAACAAAGATTACAAAAGCAAGGAAATTATGATAAACCTTTATAAATCACTGTTCAGATAAATCATTGCCTCAGCTGGAGTGTTGTGTCCAATTCTGGGCACCACACCTTAGGAAGAATGTTAAGGCCTTAAAGAGCAGAGAAGATTTACTAGAATGATATCAGGGATACAGCAACTCAGTTATGTGGAGAGACTAGAAAAGCTACGGTTGTTCTTGCAGCAGAGAAGGTGAAGAGGAGATTTACTGGAAGTATTTAAAATCATGAAGAGTTTTGATAAGTGTAAATAAGGAGAAACTGTTTCCGGTAGCAGAAGAATCAAGAACCTGAGATCACAGATTTAAGGTAATTGGCAATAGGACCAGTAGTGGCATGAGGAGAATGTTAATTTAAGTAGCAGATTGTTATTGTCTGGAATGGTCTGCCTGAAAGGGTGGTGAAAGCATATTCAATAATAACCTTCAAAAATAAATTTGATAAATACTTGTAAGGGAAGTATTTGCAGGGCTAATTGGATAGTTCTTTGAAAGAGCCAGCACAAACATGATGGAATGAATTTCCTCCCATGCTGTATCATTCTATTCTATGATTCAGTGACTTCTGCTATGAGATGTATGTTTGTGAACATCAGGTGAGATCTGGATCAGGTTCAACTTGCTAAATAGCCTCTCCTTTCTTAGTCTCTCAACTCTCTTGAAAGCTGCCCGTCATATAGAGGTATGGATTCCACAGATACCTGTGGCCTTTGGAACTTTGCTCTTCTTCAGGTGTTAACAGAAAATGATGTCAGACTATTTAATCCAGAAGCGAATCATTCCCAAACCCAACCTGTTCAATACATAGGAGCACATTCCAGTAAAATAATTGGATAACTATCAGTGGCTGCTTTGTGTCTTGCCTAACCATGGAGTGTTGAGGTCAGTTGTAATGCCCCATTACCAGCCCAGCTGAAATCAGCAAACTCAGCACGGTGGTGGAGAGAGAAACAGAATGCTGTGGTACAGAGGGATCTGGGTGTCCTTGTACATGCATCACAAAAAGTTAGCATTGAGGTACAACAAGTAATTAGGAAGTCAAATGAAATGTTAGCCTTTATTGCAAAGGGGATGGAGTATAAAAGTAGGGAAGTCATGTGTCATGCTAGGCCCCCACCTGCCAAGAATGAGGCACATCAATTTTGTCATGAACATTGATTTGTAACTGTTGTTGGAGCGAGGGAATGACTTGTTAAACAGATCAGCCGTGGCTGGAAAAAAACATTTATATACTAACAGACATCGAAGGTAAGGAAGCACATTCCAGGACCTGCTAAGGAGAATATAATCCACAAGGGCCAGGACTGGTTAGACCAGCTGGTCACATGACTATAATAAAAGCAAAATACTGCGGATGCTGGAAATCTGAAATAAAAACAAGAAATGCTGGAACCACTCAGCAGGTCTGGCAGCATCTGTGAAAAGAGAAGCAGAGTTAACGTTTCGGGTCAGTGACCCTTCTTCGGTCACATTGCTACCTGGCTGTTCCAGGGTTTTCTTTCAAACTCTCTGTGGCCAGTTCAAACTGAGAAAGACTGTTTGCTCCTGGACTGAGAAGATCTCTCCTGTCTGCTCCCATCTCTTTCTCACAAGCCTCTGAATCCACTGAAGACACATGAACCCCAAGAGAGAAAAGTCTCCTACAGCGAACAAGGTTTAAGAAGAATGCTGGACCCCAATGAAAAGCAAGATCTACCTACAATCAAGGTCTCTACAGTGAGCTCGAAAAACTGCACAACAACTCTTCAGATATTGCATCAAAGCTTTCCACTTTATTTTTCTCCTTCTCTTTTCTGTCTCTATTTGCTCCAGAGACATAAGTTCAAATTTAAATTCAATTAATTAATCTGGAATAAAATTTTAGTCTCATGAATAATGATCATGAAACTACTGGATTCTCATAGAAAAACACCTGGTTCACTAATCCCCCTTTGAGGGAAGAAATCTGCCATCCTTTCCCAAGCTGGTCTACATGGCAATGTGGTTGACTCTTAAATGGCATAGCAAGACACTCAGTTGTATTAAACTGCTACAGAGAAAAGCACTGTGGGTGTACCTACACCACATGGACTGCAGCAGTTCAAGAAAGTGACTCACCACCACCTTCACAAGGGCAATTAGGGATGAGGAATAAATGCTGGCTTTGCCAGTGACACTAACATCCCATGAACAAATTTTTAAAACGTGATGATTAAGCAAAGACTGTACAATGCAATTCTTGGTTGTCATGCTATAAGTGGATATGCAAGTATTGAAGAGGTTGCAGAGAAGAGTAACAAGGATGATTTCAAGTATAAGAGCAATGAGGCGAGATTATAAAGCTACATACTGAAGACAAGATGGCGAAGAGAAGAACTTCACAAAAGTGTATGAAGTAATATGCCTCAGGTAAATTATATCCTGAATGTTATTTTAAAATTAAGCAGCACAAGAGGTTATAAGTAGAAATTAGTGAAAAACAACAACAGCTTGCATTTACATTGTGCAAGAGGCCAGAATTGGAGAAGCGCAAAGATCTCAGAGAGTTGTAGGGCTGGAGAACGTTACAGAGCTAGGGATGTGCCCACCCAAGACCTTCACTGACCTTGTCAAATTTTGCAGTGTCATGGGGAGATCCTTTGGTTTTTATGGCACCGGTGGCCGTTGATGCCATTTGTGGTACCTCCAGGAAAGTGACATAGGAAGCAGGTTGGAAAGTCTGGTGATACGAATGAATATAGACGAGTTGCACAGATTTCAGATTAAATAAGTAAAAAAAGTAACTTATATTAGTAACAAAAAAGCTACAGCAATCAATTATGCATTATTTGACTATACCAGGAGTTCAAATATCTGAAGTTTGGGTAGGTTTGCCCCCACCCAGTTTTCAGCTTGAGTCATTGGATAGTGATCAAAAGCAGGAATATTGGTTGAATTTGTATCCTCCCCTAAGCCCTGGGGACTTGGAGTTAACTGTAGCTCCCCACATGGAGCCTTGGCTGAGATCAGCTAATTCAGAGCAGGCTGGGGGGTTGTGAACTCTGGCTAGAGGCATAAGAACATAAGGAATAGGAGCAGGAGTAGGCCATTTGGCCCCTTGAGCCTGCTCCACCATTCAATAAGATCATGGCTGATCTCATTCCTGAAAGTTTGATCACATAATGTTCTGACTACATGATGTGTGGTCATGTGGTACCTGATCTCAAGGTGCCTGACTGCATGACTTCTACAAATGTTATTGCATTTACCTTATAGTGGTTAGGTACCCTGTAGTTGAAAATATTTGCTTGTGATTTCATCCCAGCAGCTGTGCAAGAAAGTCCAAGAACCAGGAGGCCACCCATGAGCAGGCGAAGAAGGGAAACTGAGGACAGGGAAAAGGGGAAATTGAAGATGGGGATTGATTTTCAGAGGGGAAATTAGAGGTGGGGGAAATTAATTCAATATGTAACTAATAGCAACTCATTGAAACTGCACTGATAACCAATAGTAATACTGGTGACACTCAGATTCCTCTCATAACTAACAGTAATAAAATAACTCGCTGATTTTCCATAAGTAACTGGTAATATTAAGTGTAATGCCCTGATATCCTAATTGTAATCCTATAACATGCTGATAAAAAAAACATAGAAACATAGAAAATAGGAGAAGGAGTGGGCCATTCGGCCCTTCGTGCCTGCTCCGCCCTTCAAAAAAGATCATGGCTGATCGTCTAATTCAGTACCTTGTTTCTGCTTTCTCCCCATATGCCTTGATCCCTTTGGCATTAAGAAATATATCTATCTCCTTCTTAAATATATTTAATGACTTGGCCTCCACTGCCTTCTGCAATAGAGAATTCCACAGGTTCACCACCCTCTGAGTGAAGAAATTTCTCCTCATCTCAGTTCTAAATGGCATAACCCATATCCTGAGACTGTGACCCCTGGTTCTGGACTCCCCAGCCATCAGGAACATCCTCCCTGCATCTAGCCTGTCTAGTCCTGTTAGAATTTTATAGGTTTCTAAGAAATCCCCTCTCATTCTTCTAAACTCTAGTGAATATAGGCATAGTCGACCCAATCTCTCCTCATACGTCAATCCTGCCATCCCAGGAATCAGCCTAGTAAATCTTCTTTGCACTCCCTCCATGGCAAGAACATTCTTCCTCAGATAAAGAGGCCAAAACTGCACACAATACTCCAGATATGGTCTCACCAAGGCGCTGTATAACTTCAGTAAGACATCCTTGCTCCTGAATTCAAATGCTCTTGCAATGAAGGCCAACATACCATTCGCCTCCCTAACTGCTTGCTGCACCTGAATGCTTGCTTTCAGGGACTGGTGTACAAGGATACCCAGGTCTCGGTTCACCGCCCCCTTTCCCAATCTGTCACCATTCAGATAATAATCTGCCTTTCTGTTTTTCCAACCAAAGTGGATAACCTCACATTTATCCATGTTATACTGCATCTGCCATGCATTTGCCCACTCACCATTGGAGCCTCTTTGCATCCTCCTCAAAGCTCACATCCCCCCCCCCCCCAGCTTTGTGTCATCTTGGAAATGTTACCTTAGTTCCCTCACCCAAGTCATTAATATATATTGTGAATAGCTGGGGCCCAAGCACTGATCCCTGCAGTACCCCACTAGTCACTGCCTATCACCCGGAAAAAGACCTGTTTATTCCTACTCTCTGTTTCCTGTCTGTCAACCAATTCTCAGTCTATGCCAGTATATTACCCCCAATCCCATGTGCTTTAATTTTGCTCACTAACCTCTTATGTGGGACCTTATCAAAAGCCTTCTGAAAATCCAAATACACCACATCCACTGGTTCTCCCTTATCTATTCTACTAGTTACATCCTCAACAAACTCCAGTAGGTTTGTTAAGCATGATTTCCCTTTCGTAAACACATGCTGACTTTGTCCAATCCCGTTTATGCTTTCCAGGTGTTCTGCTATCACATCCTTTATAATAGACTCTAGCATTTTCCCCATTACTGATGTAAGGCTAATTGGTCTGTAATTCCCTGTTTTTTCTCTCCCTCCTTTTTTAAATAGCGGGGTTACATTTGCCACCCTCCAATCTGTAGGAACTGCTCCAGAGTCTATAGAATTTTGGAAGATGATCACCAATGCATCCATTGTTTCCAGGGCCACTTCCTTTAATACTCTAAGATGTAGATTATCAGGCCCTGGGAATTTGTCAGCCTTTAACCCCATTAATTTCCCTAGCACTATTTTTTTTACTAATACTGATTTCCTTCAGTTCCTCCCTCTCATTAGACCATTGGTTCCCTAACATTACTGGAAGGTTATTTTCCAAAAGTATGTGTTTAGTTGTTCTGCCATTTCTTTGTTCCCCATTATAATTTCCCCCATTTCTGATTGTAAGGGACCTACATTTGTCTTCACTAATCTTTTTCTCTTCATATAGAAGCTTTTACAATCAGTTTTTATGTTCCCCACAAGTTTACTCTCATACTCTATTTTCCCCCGCTTAATCAACCTCTTTGTCCTCCTTTGCTGAATTCTAAACTGCTCCCAATCGTCAGACTTGCTGCTTTTTCTGGCAATTTTATATGCCTCCTCTTTGGATTTAATACTATCCCTAATTTCTTTTGTAAGCCACAGTTGAGCCACCTTTCCGGTTTTATTGTTGCACCAGACAGGAATGAATAATTGTTGTGATTCATTTAAATATTATCCATTTCCTATCCACCGTCAGCCCTTTTAGTAAAGTTCCCCAATCTACCATAGCCAACTCGCGCCTCATATCTCCGTAGTTTCCTTTATTTAGATTCAGGACCCTGATTTCAGATTCAACTACTTCACTCTCCATCTTAATGAAGAATTCTATCATGTTATGGTTGCTCCTCCCCAAGGGACCCCACACAACAAAATTGTTAATAAATCCTTTCTCATTGCACAATACCCAGTCTAGGATAGCCTGTTCTCTAGTTGGTTTCTCAATGTATTGGTCTAAAAAAATGGTCATGTACACACTCCAGGAAATTCTCCTCCGCAGTATTATTTGTTGATTTGGTTTGACCATTCTATATGTAGATCAAAGTCACCCATGATTACATGAAAGTTGTACCTTTATTGCTTGCTTCTCTAATTTCCTGCTTAATGCCATCCCTTACATCTCCACTACTGTTTGGGTGCCTATAGACAACCCCCACCAACATTTTCTGCCACTTGATGTTTCTTAGCCCCACCCATACAGATTCCACATCATGATTTTCTGAGCCAATATCCTTCCTCACTATTTCATTGATTTCCTCCTTTACTAACAACGCTACCCCACCTCCTTTCCCTTCTTGCCTGTCCTTCCTAAATATTGACTACCCCTGGATGTTCAGTTCCCATCCTTGGTCACCCTGTAGCCATGTCTCCGTAATTGCAACTATATCATAACCGTTTATATCTATTTGCGCTGTTAATTCACCTACCTTATTGCGAATGCTCCCCACATTAAGACACAATGCCTTTAGACTTGTCTATTTAACGTTGTTTGTCATCTTAGCTTTATTTTGCACTATAGCCCCCTTTGTTTCTCACCCTTGTTTTCTCCGCCTTCCACTTTTGCTTCTTACCTTCCTGTCTTTCATTTCTATCCTTGTTTCCCCCTCCTCTGTCTCCCTGCTCAGATTCCCATCCCCCTGACATTCCAGTTTAAACCCTCCTTGACTGCACGAGCAAACACCACCCCCCTCCCCGCCCCCCCCCCCCCCCACCGAGGAAATTGATCCCAGTCCTGCCCAGATGCAACCCATCCAGCTTATACTGGTTCCACCTTCCCCAGAACCGGTCCCAATGTCCCAGGAATCTGAATCCTTCCCCCCTCCACCATTTCTCCAGCCACCTAGTCATCTGATATATCCTGCTTTTTCTGCTCTCGCTAGCATGTGGCACTGGTAGTAATCCTGAGATTGCTACCTTTGAGGTCCTACCTATTAATTTACATCCTAACTCCCTATATTCAGCTTGTAGGATCTCATCCCTTTTTTTACCTATGTCGTTGGTACCGATATGTACCATGACAACTGGCTACTCGCCCTCCCCCCTCAGAATGCCCTGCAGCCGTTCAGAGACACCCTTGGCCCTAGCACCAGGGAGGCAACATACCTTCCTGGAGTCTCTTTTGCGGCCACAGAAACACCTGTCTGTTCCCCTTACGATTGAATCCCCTATCACTATAGCCCTGCCACTCTTCTTCCTTCCCTCCTGTGCAGCAGAGCCACCCATGGTGCCATGAACTTGGCTCTTGCTGCTTTCCCCTGAGCCAACTCCACCAACAATATCTGTTAGATAGGGTGATGGCCACAGGGAACTCTTGCATTACCTGCCTTCCTCTACTCTGCCTGGTGGTCACCCATTATCTTTCTGCCTTTGCAGCATTTGCCTGTGGTGTGACCACCTCGCTAAACATGCTATCCACGACGATCTCAGCATCGCAGATGCTCCAGAGTGAGTCCATCCGCAGCTGCAGCTCCCTAATGCGGGTAGCCAGTAGCTTCAGATAGATACACTTCCTGTACACATGGTTGTCAGGGACACTGGAAGCATCCCTGATTTCCCACATAGCGCAGGAAGAGCATATCACGGGTCCGAGCTCTCCTGCCATGACTTACTTTTAGATTATTTAGTTACTCCCTTTAATTTAAAAAAACTAATTACGCTAGGGGCTTTGTTCTACTCCAAACGCTACCCACTACAATCTAAAGTCCTTACCTTTACTTTTGAAGCTACTGATAAAT
Source organism: Heterodontus francisci (assembly GCF_036365525.1). NCBI lineage: Eukaryota > Metazoa > Chordata > Chondrichthyes > Heterodontiformes > Heterodontidae > Heterodontus > Heterodontus francisci. Next base: position 75,125,505 of record NC_090372.1, read on the forward strand.
CCTACTAAAAATCAATACTGTTCACTAGTTAAAATAAACCTTACTCAAAAAAAGCTACTCAATTGTTCCTTATTATTAATCTATTTACACACACACCCTAACACTGGTGTACTAACTCAGTTATCTAGAGTTATTCCCTAACAGTAGTTACTCACCAACCAATCACCTTGCAGCTTTCCTGTGACGTCACTGCTCACTTTGTTTTCAAACTCCAGCACGCCTGGACTCCTCTCCGCTCCTCTCCCGGAAGGTAAGTGCTCTAGGCCGCGATACTCAGGCTCTATTTATCTGCTCCCTGCTCCGTGTACTCCCCACAGGTCCGCTCCTCTCTGCTGCTCTCCCGGAAGGTAAGTGTTCACCTTGAAAACATAGCCAGAATCCCCCTGCACTGCACAAGGTATTATCAGATCCCCAGTCAATTTCCTTTCAAATGGCCCATTTACTCCCCCATCTCCTTAGCCTCTGTTAGGGCACTTGTTCCGTGTGAAGGGGACAACTTGGAACTGGGAACCTCAGTCAAAGCCAATCTGTATTTGGACTTCACACATCAAAACTGAGCGGCACAGACCAACCTGAACCAAACCAAGAGATTGAACAAAGGACAGTGGGCTCAGTGTTTGAGGGACTTCTCACAGGGCACATCACTCTAAATTGAGCTCAGCACCAACATTATAAACCACTCCCTGGGTTCAGTCTCAATAAAGGAGAGCTTTCATAGAATTATAGAAATTATAGCACATGAGGAGGCCATTTGACCCCTGGTGCTGATGCTATCTCTGTAACTCCATTCCCCCCCAGAACCTTTTATATTCCTCCTTTTCAAAAATGTATCCCCTTCCCTTTAAAGTTGTTTTATTCTCTACCTCAATAGCCACACTTGGTGAAGGATTTCATAGTCTAATAGTCTGTTCAAAGAATCTTCCTGCTGCCCCCCCCCCTTTGGTTCTTCCAATGAGAATCCTTAGTCTCTGTTCCTTAGTTCCCCACTTGTTTACCAATGGAAACAATCTTTCACTATTTGCCTCCAGGAAGATCCCTGGGATACAGTCACCCCTTTACTGGCTGCTCCTCTCAGAGCTTCACCCACCTACCACATTGCTGCTGCTCCCAGCTCAGCGGGAAATGCTGGTCCCCATGCCCACCCCACCCCATTCTCACCCTTTCCTCCATGGCTTGATCCCCAATACCCAAACCCCATTCTCTTCTCTCCCTAATCCCTCATTTCTGTCTCTCCCCAGCCCCCATTCCCCAGTCTCCCTCTCTCCATTGGACCCCAGTCTCCAGTCTCCCTGTCTCCATGAGACCCCGTTCCCCTGTCTCCTGTCTCCCCATTCCTCATTCTCCTCTCTCCCCATTCCCCAATCTCCCTCTCTCCATGAGACTCTATTCTACAGTCTCCCTCTCTTCATGAATCCCCATTCCCCAGTCTCCCTCTCTCCATCAGTCCCCATTCCCAGACTCCGTCTCTTCATGAGACCCCATTCTCCAGTCTCCTCTCTCCCCATTCCCCATTCTCCAATCTCCCTCTCCCAATTCCCTAATCTCCCTCTCTCCATCAGTCCCCATTCCCAGACTCCCTCTCTCCATCAGTCCCCATTCCCCAGACTCCCTCTCTCCATGAGTCCCCATTCTCCAGACTCCCTCTCTCTATGTGCCCCATTCTCCAGTCTCCTTCTCTCCAGCAGTCCCCATTCCCCAATCCCCTCTCTCCCCATTCACCATTCCCCAGTCCCCTCTCTCCCCATTCACCATTCCCCAGTCTCCCTCTCTCCATGTGACCCCATTCCCCCTCTCTCCATGAGACCCCATTCCCCAGTCTCCCTCTCTCCATGAGTCCCCATTCCCCAGTCTCTCTCTTTCCCCATTCCCTATTTCCCAGTCTCCCTTTCTCCATGAGCTCCCATTCCTCAGTCTCCCTCTGTCCCCCAAGCCTCCTCCCGCCAATTCCCAACTACTCCCCCGCTAGTGCAGGTTCTCTACAGGTGACAGGCTGAGAAAAGCTGAGAATACATTGTTTTTGAAATTAATCCAGTTTATTCACATTCTGACTCCCAAACGCCAAGCTAACAGTTAGTAATTGTTTACAGCATCACACATGGGGCGGAATCTTAATTCCCAAAAGCAGGTGGGTTGGGATCGGGTGAGACGTTAAAACTTCAAGGGGCAGAAATTGGATTAGGAATGTTTGTGGGCACAGGAGTCACAATCACCATTACCCTGCGCACAGTCCTCGTGCTGCCTCCTCATTTCAATGGTTGCCATGTGCAGCCCAGTAGGGAACATGCTGCTGACTTGCTGCATGTTCAAAAAGGGGGCCAGCAGCCTGCATAGCTACAGCACATGTTTCAGCTAGCCTACACATCTCAAAAGCAGCCTGCCCAATTAAAAGGGAACTGTACTCATTGTAATAAAGTTGCTGCAGACTGTGGAAGACTTTGAGAGAAGCAAAAGCACAGAAAATAGAGCAACAGGCAAGAGAGAGGGCTCTCGGGTTTTTGGATGCAGCACTGGAGGTGGAAAGGAGGAGACAAGCAATATTTTCCCAGGGGACCAGGAGGACTTCAAGACAAACTCTCAGAACGGAATGGGAGCAGGCGGTGAGGGAGGTCAATTTGCAGAGCCTGGCCTGGAGGACCTGGCAGCAGTGCTGCAATAAGACCTCACGTGGGTGGTCAAAGTCAGTGAATGCATCTTCACATGACATCTCCTACTCACCACACCACAATATCACACTCTGTTCAATGAACCACACCCCCATCCATCAGCAAGCAGAAACCTTTAGCAATCAGGGCTCAGACCTAACATTCGAATAGTCAACCTCACCATCACACACCTCCCAATGCTGCCAGCCTCACACCCACCCCTCACTGTTTCCTCATATTTCCGGCTATCCAGCTATGGCTAGCACATCACCCAACAAAGTGAAACACACTCACCGATATTCTTCCCTCTCTTTTGCAGGACAAGATGATCCATTACAGGAGGGGGCAGGCATACCTGCATTACCTGAGACCTCTGGAGGAGAGGGTGTTCCACATCATGGGGACTGTTGTCACAGAGGCTGTTGCATCCAGCATCGCTGAGAACATTCAGGATGATGGTATGTTCCTGTCTCATTCCCCCTCTTAAAACCAACCTCATCCTCATTCTGCTATGTGACATGAAGTGCAAACTGCAGATGATGTGACCATGGACTTCTTGCTTTCTACACCCCGCCACCCCCAGCCTCTCACACCAACCCTGATCTTCTGCATTTAGGCTTTCAGATGCCCAATAACTGCCACCTGGGCAGCTACTACAGCCTCGTGAGGAAAGGTGACAGCTACACCTGACCTCTGATGAAGAAGCACCATCAGTTGACCTGTCAATCGCAGCCAGCAGCTCAGCTACTGGCACTGCATGAAATTTAGAGGGTAACATCAAGTCAGGAACAGCACAAAGTGAGTCACTGGGCTCAGGTGGGCTACAACCAGGCCTGAGGGAAAGGATAGTTAATTTGTCAGCTCACCAGAGGGTGAGGTCACAGTCATTTTGCTGCAGAGAGCATGGATGAGGACTTTGAAAGCTTATGGTCACGCACACCGAGATTCTTGGTGCATTGATAAGCCTGCCAGATAGTGTCCTCAAGGAGCATGGAAGAGTTCATCTACACCTTGGCACAGAGCTTGGATCCCATCCTTTCCAGCATGGAAATGTCATGACAACACTTATAGACCCACCCATGATGCAGTGTCTGGCGGCCACTGTCTCAGCTTCCATTGCAGCACAGGCAGAAGCCACCAATGTCTCAATGCTGCAGTGGATGGTCAGACTGAGGTCCTGAGATCCATGCTTGTTACCATGCATGCTAGCATCAGGTCTGCAGATACCAGAGCACAAAGGGGCTTGCAGGCTCTCAATGCAGTGCAGCAATCTGTCCCCCAACAGATTAAGACTGCTAAGGTGCCGCCACGGGGCAGTGGCAGTGGCTCCATAGAACATGGAACTGCTGTCCTCTCTCAGGATTTGTCCTCCCACCATTGCCACTCCCTTGCTGTTGCCTTTCAGCCAGACAGCCCAGACCACTGCCACATGGTGCAATCCAAAGTTGGGCCTTCAAGGCCCAGAGCTGCTCAAAGTCATCCTGCAAGGCCATCTGCAGTCTTCCCGAATGAAAGTCATCATCCTTCCACCAACCATGCTGCAGCCACTGGGGTAGCACTGCATAGAAACACTAGGACAGGCAAAGGAACCCATAAAACAGCTACTAAAAGGATGCACAAGGGTGAATAGTTCTGTTTTGTATGTATTATTGGAAGTGATGTTTGATAAAGTTGCTATAGAATGGTGTTTTGTTAGCGGCTTTTATTCCAGGATTTTGACCAAGAGGTTACTGTGATGGTCTGCAGCAGAGGGATTGAAAGGTGCAGAATTGTAAAGTGACTTTGATGTTGGGATGACATCATATGGAAACTAGAGTCTCAGTATCCACTCATGGACAGCCTGTCTGGAGAAAAGGGGTCTCAGGTCCTCCTCCTTCCCCTCCCCCTCCTCCATCCCCCAGCCTGCACCATTGGGAATGCCCACAGCCTGGCAAATCCGTATGCTGTCTTCTCCTGTTTCTCTCTGGTCAATGAGAAGACGATGGAGTCCCCTCTCTTTCTATACAGTGCCTTTGTCATCTTCCTGATACAATGATGTACAGCGAAATGTGAGATGTTGCTGATCTCACCTGCTCCTGCTTGGAAGGTCCACTGGGGAAATTAAGGGTGACAGTGACCTGGATGGCCACTGGAGGCACTATCCTTGTCCGGCTGTGTGGCTACAGTACAGGTTATAGGAGTTTGCATAGATCAGTGACCACATCCTTGTTTAAACGCAGGCACCTCACACAGCATTCCTAGCTGAGGTGGAGGTAGGAGAAGCACTTTCTGGAAAAAGGGGGGTGGGGTTGGGGGGGGGGGGCGACCTTCATGCTGGTGAACACATGTTCAGCTGTGCGAATAGGAAAGGGTGTTAACTGGACCTGTGTGGTCCAAATTGCCAGAACGTTTGTCAAATCAGCCATAGAGTCTGATTGGCATCACGATCCACCCACTGTGCATACTTCCAGAATGCACATGACATGCCCACACTAGCGACCTGTTAGTCAGGGCATGCCACATCAACTGCACTGGAGGTGGCCAGAACTGTTTTGGCTGCCATTACTTCTCTGGGGTTTTTGTAGCGCTGGCACCATTGGGGCTACACAGAACAATTTCGCAGCCTAAAACTCTCAAACCTGATTCCAGCCTGCTCAGTTCCGGGTTTAATGGAGATGGGGCAATGGATGGGCAGTCAACCCAATCCCAAGTGGTGGATTGGCTGATTAAACATTTTACCAAGGCCAGCTTTGCAGGATTAACATTGCCAGCTGGAATTCCCAGGCCTCGAGAAACCCGGCAGCTGAAAGCAGGTGAGGACAACTTCAGGGAGCAGGAAGTGCTTGCCTCACAGTTCAAGATGCCCCCACCTCCGTCAAATTACACCCCTCCCAGGTTGTGTATCGGACATCCCCCCCACCGCCCCCACCAAGGTTGGGGATTGGAGCCGCCCCCACCACCCTAGGTGTATGGTTCGTACTCCCTCCCTGGGATCGAATCACCCCCATCAACGCTCCACCAGCAGGACTTGCCTGCTTCTGTCACCTGCTCTGGAGTTCTCCCCGCTGTCAATCAGGCTGACCTCTGGGCAGGAAATCTGTCAAACCAAAACTACACACACTTTGGGGGAATGTTATCGTGGCGGCGGGGGTCTCGACGTTGGCAGAAACCGACACCGAGATCCCTGTGTTGCCTCTTTTCCGGAAGGCCTGCCAAATTTAGTGCCAATCAGTCACTTAATTGAACAGCGGCGGGCCTTCCATATGAACTAGGACCCCATCACCAGAAGTACCGTCCTTGGAGAGCTGCTGGCCAATCAGAGGCCAGCAGCTGCTGTGCCACTGTGGAAGCAGTGGCTGCTGCTGGAGGTGACCATCCTGGAGGCCGAAGAGTGTCGCCGGAGCTAGGCTACAGGTAGGTCAGGGAGGGAGGGATCTCACAGGGTGGGGATCACAGGGGATGGGGCAGGCGTGTCGGCAGCAAGGGCAGGAGGGTGGCCCTCAGCAGGATCCCCCCCCGCTTCCCAATGCCAGTCCTTCATTCAGTGCCATTTAAAGAGGATCCCCTCCACCCTGGAGCCGAGAAGCAGCCTGCATGGATTTTCCTATGACAAGGCCGCCTGCCGCACAGATAATTGCGGCTGTGGCGAGAAGAGGCCTTTAATTGGGGCTTAATTGCCCAGTTAAGGGCCTCAATTGGTGACGGGGCAGGAAGGCAGGTCTTCCTGCCTTGGATTAAGTTTCGGCAGAGACAGAATGGTAGGGTAACCGGCACCCCTCCCCCCCCCACCTCACCACCACCATCCCACCTAATCTTATGGTCCCCCCACCTCCAAACCCACCGACGGGGAGCACATAAAATTCCACTCTTTGAGTCAAAACTTCACAGTATGTGGGGAAACCCGAGCTTCCTGGTTTCCCAACAGAAATTCCGAGCCCCCCCCCTCCCCACACTGCCTAAAAAGCCCAGCCCTATCAGCATTGAGCCCTAGATGTCTATTGTTCATGTGGGTGCATTTCAGCAGGAAATTTAAATTGCTGATCTCACAGAAGGAGCGTTCGGGATAGGAACCCCCGAGTCAGAGAAACTGCACTGATTTCGGGAGGGTTGGGTCCCTATCTGCTTTGCATGGCTGATTACTAAAATGGTTGTTGCATTTACTCACTATTCCCGAGGTTTGATTAGTTAACTAATGAGATTTCAACCGAGAGTACTGTGCACTTGTGAGCACTTCTAAGCAATTTGTTATTGCTTGCAAAATGCAAAAAACATTGGTCTTGTTCCCTCGAGCTGAGAGAAGTAGATAGTTGCAAAATTATTACACTAAGCAGGTAATCAGGGAAAACCTTGGGATGGATGAAAAATTGACTAAAGGATAGAAAATAGAAAGTACTGGTTCGAGGAGTTCTGTTGGGATGGGGAAAATATTGAGTGAGGTATCCAAGAGCTCAAGGCTGGGACCATTATGTTTTCCAATTTATATCATTGATTCAGAAACTCATTGCAAAGTTTTGCAGTTTTGAAGATGGTACCAAACTAAGAGTGGTAATAGAATCAGAGGAAGCAGCTTAGAACTTCCACAATGAATTGGATAAGATATGTAAGTGAGCAGAAAAATGGGAGATGAAATTTAATGCAGACAAATATAAAGTACTGCACATGGGAAGAAACACAAGTACTCCATGAAAAGTTAAGGGTGAAGCTGAAAGAGACCAGGGAATCTTTGTAGACTCAGTGCTAAATATGCCTGACTAATGTAGAGCAACAATTAACAAAGCCAATGTCTAACTCAATAGCCCAAACAGTAGAATGCATGTCAGAGGAAGTTGAGACCAAACTGTACAGTGTTCTGGTTGTTGATACACAAGGGAGATAGTCATGCACTGAAGGTAGAGATGAGAAGTGCCACAATGCCGATTCCACATGTCAAAGATCTGAGTTATGATGAAAGACTGGAGAAGCCCAGGCTTTTCACCCTGGAAAGGAGGAGTCTGAAAAACAATCTTATAAAAATATATATCAAATAGTTAAGAAAGTGGAAAAAGTAAATCCAAAATTTAAATTAAATAGCACAACTAAGGCAAGGGGACTTATATTCTAACTACAAAAGATGAACTTAAGACTTTCATTAGGAAATTCACCTTCACACAAAAAGTGGTCAATATATGGAATAAACTTCCAAGAAGAATTGTGGGGTGAGGCTGAAATTGTTAGTGCAAAGTGGGCAATAAACAATCAAATTCAATATAAAAAAAAGTATGGGCAGCTAAAAATGGGCTACCAATTCACTTTTGCCTGTCTTGGGCTATTGCCCAAGACCAATTTCACCCCTTTGGAGTCTTTTAAGAAATAATTGAATGTCAAAATGGGGCTGGAGAGAGGGTGGGGGTGGGTTTAGGATCTTTCTGAACGGATGAACTAACATGGGCCAAAAGAAAAATATTTTTCTGCAAAATTACAGATTCTTTTTTATTGGATTATGCTGCTTATTTAATGCACTGTGATAAAATGTTAGAATATAAAGAAAAATAATATTGTTGATTTAAAAAGAACTCTGGACTCACAGTTACACTATAATAGGCTTTCAAGACTTCTAATGAGACAGCAATGCTATTAATCCTCAGACCCAAGACTAAAGACCTCTCCTGGGACAGCACAGTTCAATAGTCTTCAATGTCATCACACAATGCTGTTGTATTGATATGTTATTAAGAGATTGCCTACAAACAAAAGTAGTGCACAATCACAGAGGGATTAACTTTTCCTCACTTATCCATAGCAAAGATTAAATGAGCTATTGTAAATTTTACACACAAACACAATTGCACACAAATAGAATAAATATCTATCCAAACTCAGATATCAGCAAGAAAGTATCATTAAGTGTAATAAACATTAGGTCCATTTTGTAACTACTTTTTTTAGTTCCAATTATTTTTCTCAGAAAATTACTTTCATTTTGATCGCATTTTATTTATTTGATTTTATTATGAGTGCAATTATCTGCAAGTTATATTAAAATTAAAGTCTTTCTAAAAAACAATATTAGCTCAGAGGCGAGAAGGGAATTAAAGGGTGCATGTTGTTTCATGATTGGGAAACCCAGAAGAATGGGTTTCCCTCAGGTCCTGCCAAATTGAGCTTACTTGCTGGATCCAGCTGTCCTCGTCTTCCTTTAGCCACTGGTTATCCTAAGGCCAGGGAAAGGGTTAAATTTAAAATGGAGATTAAATCTGAGGCAGACAGCCTCATTATAATATTTCAGTGACGTTGCCAGTCTCCCGTCAAAATCAGAAGTTGCTGGATTGGGGTCGTGTTTGAGATGTTTAACATTTATCATCACACCCGACCCAAACACACCAATTTTGGAGGGTTAAAATTCCCCTCAACATGTCCATCAGTTGAATAAGAAATGAATTTTTTTTTCATATTGCAAGTATTTTGATTACTGCGAAATGCCCTGTAAAACTAAATGAAAGAAAGTGATTATTTTTTAGCAATAATATAATAAAGTGATGTATTTGTACTTTATAATTATGAATCATATTCTACATTTTCTTTAAAACTACGAAAAGATACATTTAATGGTCTGCATAAGATGAACTCTTACACATATCTGTGCCAAACTGTTTATTAATTGGCTGCCACATTTTCCTATATTACACTTCAAAAGTATTTCATTGGCTGCAAAGCACTTTGGGATCTTTAGAAGTTGTGAATTTAGAAGTAAATGCAAGTTCTGTCTTTCTTAATAAATCACAGAATGATTTGTATTAAAAAGGGTTCTTTTAACAGAAGTCATAGCTTCTCTTTCTGTAGGTATGATTTGTAGAACTCCATACACAAATGCAAACACGAATGCCAATTGAGGGGACTGTTGTGCTGCAATGAAACTTACAGTGCTATATTTTGTTCAGAAACTATCAGAAATAAAACTGAATTCAGGTTTTGTATGAGTCTTTTATCCATGTAAAGTCTGCCTGAAACAAGTCCACACATGCACTTTATCACACCTTACTAATTTTTTTGGTATCTGCTAGTCAGTGAGCATGTTTATCAGCAAACCTAAAAAACTAGATTAATTTTATGGACTGAAAGTGATTGAACACTGAAATGTTTCCAACATCAAATATTAATTTATCCATTTTCTCAAAAACATTTTTAACTAACTTTAGTTCACCCACCCCAAATGAAGCTAACTGTTAAAACTTAATTTTCAACCTTTTATAAAATTCTTATTTTGTGCAACAACTATTTGTGTGCAATATAACCAATAACACCATGTTTATTTAATAATAATAATTACAACTGATAGACGAATAGCAGCAAGGTTTTGGAAACTACAAGCATGATAATTTTATATATCTGCATTGAGTCTTCAGATAGTAACCTAACCATCCACGATAAAAGTCCTATTCTGTCTAGCCAATGACTGTACAGAACAGCAGTAGATGGCTTTGCTGTCAACGGCTAAAGGATGGACTTTGCTGATTTTAAGTGTCTATCCATTTGGGAAGCAAAAACAAATATGCTGTAGACCCAGCTTTTGTCATAGATAAATAGTTCTTTCTGTGGTGAACCCAGGAGTATTTAGAACAGCCCTGCAAAGTCCAATGAAGTGTCAGATAGAGCCAGCAATACCATCATTTACTGTCAGCAGAGTCCTTCATCACTTACACTGATCATCTAAAAAATTGCCAATGATTGATACTGATGGCAATGATGATTACTCTTGCAATGAGCTTAATTAAAATAATGAAGTACTGTTGCACCCAATTTAGTTGTTTTCATAGGCAGGATAATGTATAAGAGGCACAAGAAAGTCACCAACACACAATGCACTCATAATTCAAACATGACACAGCTGTGCAGCTATCGTTGGTTGTGTGTGTGTGTTTTTTCCTAATAGTGCTTGAAACAAATATGGCCATTGTAGATGTTGGTTGAAGGTAAAAAAAAACACGGGAAAAGGATTTTTTGAGATGTCCTTGTAGTCTCTGGGATATTCTGTCAGGTTTATGCAAGACAGTTACCTACCCTGAGCTGACAGCTGAAATCAAGCCCACTTCCCATTGCTGCTAACCCCTAGTTAAAGGTTATAGAGGGCTTGATGGTGCCTGCAGTGTGGGGAGTCAATCTTAGCCCTTCTCGATCCAGGTAGCCTGAGCTACATGACCCATCTGCTGAGCTCTAATGTCAGATCATTTTTCTTTCAGCAAGGCTTGCTTGCACACACATAAAGTGCTGGGAGTACTCAGCAGGTCTGGCAGCATCTGTGGAGAGAGAAACAGAATTAATGTTTCAGGTCTGTGACCTTTCATCAGAACTGGCAAATGTTAGAAATGTAATGGACTTTGAGCAAGTGAAAAGGGGGAGGGGGGAAGAATAACAAAAGGGAAGGTGTGTGATAGGGCAGAGGGCAGGACAGATTAAATGGCAAAGATGCCATGGAACAAAAGCAAAGGGAGTGCTAATAGCTGTATGAAAAGACAAGGCATTAGTCCAGAGAGAGTGTTAATGGCAGAATAATGAACAGCCCTGTCCAAAAGCAAAAACCTGAAAAACAAGTTTAAGATAGGCCCATGGTAAAAATTGGAATAAAATAAAATAAAACAAAATAAAATAAAATATAAAAGGAAGTCATGCTCTGAAATTGTTGAACTCAATGTTGATTCCAGAAGGCTTTATTATTTACATAACTAGTTTTTAGAGTGCCTAATCAGAAGATGAGGTGCTGTTCCTCGAACTTGCGTTAAGGTTCACTGAGAGAAATGGAGAAATGGCATGGGCGCAGGGTGGTGAATTAAAATGGCAAGCAACCGGAAGCTCAGGATTATGCTTGTGGACTGAGCAGAGGTGTTCCGCAAAGCATTCACCCAATCTGCATTTGGTCTCCCCATGTAGAGGCGACCACATTGTGAGCAGCGAATACAATATACTAAATTGAAAGAATTACAAATAAATTGCTGCTTCACATGGAAGGAGTGTTTGGGGCCTTGGATGGTGAGGAGAGAGGAGGTAAAAGGGCAGGTATTACACCTCCTGCAATTGCATGGGAAGGTGCCGTGGGAAGGGGACAAGGTGTTGTGGGTGATGGAGGAATGAATCAGGGTGTTGCAGAGGGAATGGAACCTTCAGAATGCTGACAGGGGAGTGGACGATGTGTTTTATGGCAGCATCACGCTGGAGGTGGCAGAAATGGCGGAGGATGATCCTTTGGATGTGAAGGCTAATGGGTGGAAAGTGAGGACAAGGGAACCCTGTCGCTGTTCTTGGAAGGAGGGGAAGGGATGAAGGCAGAAGTGCAGGAAATGAGTCAGACATGGTTGAGGGCCCTGTCAACCACAGTGGGGGGGAATCCTCGGTTGAGGAAAAAGGAAGACATATCAGAAGCGCTGTTGTCAGAACAGATGCATTGGAGATGGAGAAACGAGAAGAATGAAATGGAATCCTTACAGGAGGCAGGGTGTGAGGAAGTGTAGTCGAGGTCGCTGTGGAAGTCGGTGGCCTTATATGAATATCAGTGGACAGCCTATATCCAGAGATAGAAACAGAGAAGTCGAGGAAGGGAAGTGTCGGAGATGGACCAGGTGAAGGTGAGAGAAGGGTGGAGATTGGAAGCAAAGTTGATGAAGTTTTCCAGTTCAGGGTGGGAGCAGGAAGCAGCACCGATACAGTCATCAATGTACCAGAGAACGGGTTGGGGGAGGAGGCCTGAGTAGGATTAGAACAAGGAATGTTCAACATACCCCACAAGAAGACAGGCATAACTGGGACCCATGCGGTACCCATAGCAACACCTTTTATTTGGAGGAAACGAGTGGAGTTGAAGGAGAAGTTGTTCAATGTGAGAACAAGTTCAGCCAGGCGGAGGAGGGTGGTGATGGATGGGACTGGTTGGGCCTCTGTTTAGGGAAGAAGCGGAGAGTCCTCAGACCGTCCTGGTAGGGGATGGAGGTTTAGAGAGATTGGCAGTCCATAGTGAAGAGGAGGCAGTAAGGGCCAGGAAACTGGAAATTTTTGAAATGGCATAAGGTGTCAGAAGAGTCACAGATTAGGTGGGAAGAGACTGGACTAGGGGAGAAAGAAATAGAGTCGAGATAGGAAGAAATAAGTTCCGTGAGGCAGGAACAGGCTGAAACAATGCGTCTATCGGAACAGTCCTATTTGTGGATTTTGGGAAGGAGGTAAAAGCAGGCTGTCTGGGGTTGTGGGTCTATAAGGAGGGCAGCTGTAGAGGGAAGGCCTCCCAAGGAGATGAGGTCAGTGACAGTCCTGGAGGCAGTGGCTTGATGTTCAGTGGTGGGGTCATGGTCAGAGGAAGGTAGGAAGAAGTGTCTGAGAGTTGGCACTCAGCCTCTGCAAGGTAGAGGTCGGTAAGCCAGACAAGAACAGCACAACCCTCATCAGCAGGTTTGAATGCAATGTCAGGATTAAACCTGAGAGAACGGAGTGCAGCAAATTCAGAAGGAGACAGGTTAGAGTGAACGAGAGGAGCAGAGAAATTGAGACAGCCGATTTCACACCAACAGTTCTCAATGAAAAGGTCAAGAGCAGGTAAGAGGCCAGAGGGAGGTGTCCTGGTGGAGGGAGAATACGGGAGGTGGGTGAATGGGTCTGCTGGTCATGGAGAGGACTCCTGCCCAAAGAAGTGGGCCTGGAGGTGAAAGCAACGGAAGAAGAGCTCAATGTCATGACAAGCACGAAATTCATTGCGGTGGGGGCATAAGGAAATAAAACGGAGTCCTTTGCTAAGAACAGATTGTTCAGCATCAGAGATGGGAAGGTCAGAGGGTATGGTGAATACGCTGCAAGGGGTGAGATTAGAAGAAGATATGGGGTCACAAGGAAGTAAGAAGGAATCTTCCGATTAGACACTCTACAGACTTCTGGACTCAACATTGAGTTCAACAATTTCAGAGCATGACTGCCTTTTTATTTTATTTTATTTTATTCTATTTTTTACCATGGGCCTATCTTAAACTTGTTTTTCAGGTTTTTGCTTTTGAACAGGGCTGTTCATTATTCTGCCATTAATGCCTTGTCTTTTCATACAACAATTAGCATTCTCTTTGCCCTTGTTTCATGGCATCTCTGTCATTTAATCTCTCCTGCCCTCTGCCATATCACATACCTTCCCTTTTGTTATCTTTCCCCCCTCCCCCTTTTCACTTGCTTAAAGTCTATTACATTTCTAACTTTTGCAGTTCTGATGAAAGGTCACAGACCTGAAACATTAACTCTGTTTCTCTCTCCACAGATGCTGCCAGACCTGCTGAGTATTTCCAGCATTTTCTGTTTTACATCAGCAAACAAAAGTTCACTTAGTAGCTGTTTTTTGATCTTTGTGCAAGCTTTGAGACGTTGCAGATTGAAGACGTTGCAGTCTGTCCTGAACTGAGTGTGTACTCCTATGTCAAGATCTTTGAGAGCATACAAGAGTTTGGCCGAAAACTGGAGCCATTCCGCAGCCTTGCTTGGTGCCATTGGTGACAGGAAAGGCATCTGATAAGGTACCATTCTGAATCACACTGGCCATCATGCTGTCATGAAATGAGCAGATGACCTTGATCATCTTTTCAGGGCAGCCATATTTGTACAGCATCTTCCACAGACCTTCACGGTTTACTATATCAAAGGCCTTGGTCAGGTCATCGAACACCATTGTACTGTTTCCGGGACTTTTCTTGAATTTAACACACCACAAAGATCATGTCAACATTCCTTGCCAAACATGAAAGTCACACAGTGGGCTGAATTCTGGCGGGCAAAAAGAATGGTGGCCCGCCTGTGCGGGCCGCACACCAAATATCAGCTGCGATTCCAAGCGCGGCAGCTCATTTAAATAGCTGGGGCGGGTCACGCCCTGCCCCGATCCTGTAGAGGGGGCTGGCTGTCTGTCCCTGGCAATGGTGTTAGCTGCCTGTCCGCAGGCGCTGACACCATTTTTAAAGGGCTGTTAGTCCTACCGGAAAATTTAAATATTTAAAGGAAGATTAAATGAAATTGAATAAATACATCTCTTTTGCCCCTCTCCCATGCCCCCATAATAATTAAATTAATTATTTTCCCTTCCCCCCCACCCCCCAAACACTTACATTTACCATCTGACCTTCTCCCCACCAACTGCACAAGTTTAAACTATAACCCTTCCCACCATCCCCTACACCCATGACGTTAATTTGACCCCGTCCCCACCCCCACCCCCGCACTGAGAAACATACCTCCTCCCCACTCTCCACCAGTGTTGCACCTTGTTTCCCCGGACGGGATCCGAAGGTGTGGCAGTGACAGCTGCCGGGGTGAAGATCACGGCGGGACTTCAGGAGGTGACGGGATAGTAATTAATGCAGGCATTTTCGTTTATTTAAATATTTAAATTGCAGTCCTGCCACCAAGTGGCGGAGGGGCTGCCAAGAGGCCTCACCACCACCAGCAATATCGGGCCGGGCCCTGCTGGCACCGAGGTCCGTCGCAGCCCTCATCTGGGGCCATCTTTAGGCCCCCCCCCCCCCCCCGCCATGGATCACAAAGTCACAGGCTCTATAGAATCCAGCCCAGTGATTCTGGGTACACCAATTCTGTAAGATGAGTTACAATCCTATTGAGAATAACCCTTGCAAGAATTTATACATGGAGGGGAGTACTGGGACACCACGGCATTGGTAGAATAAACTGCAGCAGCCAGCTTCTTTTCTCTAAGTGCTGTGAGTTTGACCTCACTATCACAAACACAAACTTCCAACAGGCTGATTAATTGAAAACAACATGGATGCACTCCAGATATAAACATTGGCACATGTTGGACTACATTATTGTACAGCAGAGATACCTCAAGGACATGTGCTCTACCTGCTGTCTTAGAGGTGCTGAATTTTGGTCAGACTATTGGCTTGTCAGGAGCATCATGTTCTTGAAGATAATACCTAAAGTGCTACGATACAGAGACAAACCACAAAGGAAGCTTGATGTAACTATTCTAAAAGACTCGGCCAAGAGGCCTAAGATCATAAGGTCATAAGAATTAGGAGCAGGAGTAGGTCATTCAGCCGCTCGAGCCTCCTCCGCCATTCAATAAGATCATGGGTCATCTGATTGTGGCCTTAACTCCACTTTCCTGCCAGCCTCCCATAACCCTTAACTCCCTTGTAGATCAAACAGGAACTGGAACTAAAATTAGCCAGAGAGCTTGTTGGTATCCCAGAAGATAACATAAGACATTGAAGATTCTTGGAAGAAACTTGGAAGAAGGGGTATCACTCATTGCACGGCATCTGAGGTCCATGGATTCGTCAAACACAAGCACCAGGATTGGTTCAAGAAGTATCAAGATATAACTAAGCTACTAGATAATGTGCAAAATGCTCATAGATCCTACATTTCTGACAAAAAATCACCAGCAAGAAAAGCCAGATACCATCAACCAAAACACAAGTTGCAGGCCAAACTAAGACAGATGAACAACCGATGGTGGGAGAACAAGGCTGCAACAGGAAACTGCAACAAGCACAATGTGAAGGCTCTCCTGAAAGTCTCCGCTCTGTCTATGACCCCAAAACCAATGGGATAATACCCATCCTTTCACTAGACGACAATAAGCTCCTAGTGAACAGTCATGAGATTCTTGTTGGGCAGAGCATTTTAACAATCTCCTGAACCAAAATTCACAATGTACGGCAATGCCATTTAATCACTTCTACAGCATCGCATTCTGGATGAGCTTACCCTTGATCCATCTCAAGCTGAGGTCACCAAGGACACATGGTAACTGCCTGTGGGTAAGTCTCTGGGTGCTAATGGCATTCCACATGAAGTATTCAGGTACGGAGGAGCTCACATGGTTAGGAAGCTCACTAGCCTCTTCTGTTTAATCTGGACCCAGGGCAATGTGACCTAAGATTACAAGCATGCTTCCATAACTCACCTGTACAAACGGAAGAGAAACAAGTCTATCTGTGACAATCATTACATATATGTACCATAGCAAATAAAAGGGAAAAGCTATTGTTGATAGATGTGTGGGTGACGCTGGCCAGGCCAGCATTTATTGCCCATCCCTAATTGCCCTTGAGAAGGTGGTGGTGAGCTGCCTTCTTGAACTGCTGCATTCCATTTGGGGTAGGTATACCCACAGTGCTGTTAGGAAGGGAGTTCCAGGATTTTGACCCAGCAACAGTGAAGGAACGGCGATATAGCTCCAAGTCAGGATGGTGTGTGACTTGGAGGGGAACTTGCAGGTGGTGGTGTTCCCATGTATTTGCTGCCCTTGTCCTTCTAGTTGGTAGAGGTCGCGGTGCATTGCTGCAGTGCATCTTGTAGATGGTACACACTGCTGCCACTGTGCGTCGGTGGTGGAGGGAGTGAATGTTTGTAGATGGGGTGCCAATCAAGTGGGCTGCTTTGTCCTGGATGGTGTCGAGCTTCTTGAGTGTTGTTGGAGCTGCACCCATCCAGGCAAGTGGAGAGTATTCCATCACACTCATGACTTGTGCCTTGTAGATGGTGGACAGGCTTTGGGAAGTCAGGAGGTGAGTTACTCACCTCAGGATTCCTAGCCTCTGACCTGTTCTTGTAGCCACGGTATTTATATGGCTA
Source organism: Heterodontus francisci (assembly GCF_036365525.1). Lineage (NCBI taxonomy): Eukaryota > Metazoa > Chordata > Chondrichthyes > Heterodontiformes > Heterodontidae > Heterodontus > Heterodontus francisci. Next base: position 75,142,721 of record NC_090372.1, read on the forward strand.
CTCCAGTTCAGTTTCTGGTCAATGGTAGCCCCTAGGATGTTGACAGTGGGGGATTCAGCAATGGTAATGCCGTTGAATGTCAAGGGGAGATGGTTAGATTCTCACTTGTTGGAGATGGTCATTGCCTGGCACTTGTGTGGCGCGAATGGTACTTGCCACTTATCAGCCCAAGCCTGGATATTGTCCAAGTCTTTCTGCATTTCTACACGGCCTGCTTCAGTATCTGAGGAGTCGCGAATGGTGCTGAACATTGTGCAATCATCAGAGAACATCCCCACTTCTGACCTTATGATTGAAGGAAGGTCATTGATGAAGCAGCTGAAGATGGTTGGGCCGAGGATACTACCCTGAGGAACTTCTGCAGTGATGTCTTGGAGCTCAGATGATTGACCTCCAACAACCACAACCATCTTCCTTTGCGCCAGGTATGACTCCAGCCAGCGGAGGTTTTCCCCCTGATTCCCATTGACCTCAGTTTTGCTAGGGCTCCTTGATGCCATACTCAGTCAAATGCTGCCTTGATGTCAAGGACAGTCACTCTCACCTCTCCTCTTGATTTCAGCTCTTTTGTCCATGTTTGAACCAAGGCTGTAATGAGGTCAGGAGCTGAGTGGCCCTGGCGGAACCCAAACTGCGTGTCACTGAGCAGGTTATTGCTAAGCAAGTGTCGCTTGATGGCACTGTTGATGACACCTTCCATCACTTTACTGATGATTGAGAGTAGGCTGATGGGGCAGTAATTGGCCGGGTTGGACTTGTCCTGCTTTTTGTGTACAGGACATACCTGGGCAATTTTCCACATTGCAGGGTAGATGCCAGTGTTGTAGCTGTACTAGATCAGCTTGGCTAGGAGCGTGGCAAGTTCTGGAGCACAGGTCTTCAGTACTATTCAATAGCTTTTATTAGTCACCCATAGGCCTGTTTATATGAAGATAGCGGAGGCTCTGCATTCCAAAAAACATTGGGCAAGAAATTTGACTCTGCAGCACTGAGGTTTTCGGCACTGTGGGTGTCATTTTCTGTCCAAAAGTCTGGTGCGGATCACGCCAGATGCCATGTTGTAAGGGCCAAACTAGAGGCGTCCTTTACCCAAGACAGAAGCACGTGTTTGGCTATTATGTCATGCAGGTGCTTCCATTATTAATGAGGACATGTGGGTAAAAGACTGTGGAAAATACCTGAGATGATGCCTGGAATTTTTTTTTTAAGAGTCACTGGAAGGACACGGGACTTTGTTTAAAAAACACTCACTGGAATTCACATGTCTTAAGCTAAGTAAGCCACTGGAGTCTTCTGGATTATGGAACGGTTTGGACCTGGAGAAGTCACATGTCTGGATTTACGGCTGTCAGGAGTTTTGGTTTCATTTTTGAATATTGTTTGGAGTTCAGTTGGGGTTGCATCCTGCAGAGAGAGAGAAGCAACCAAACCATCCTGTCCCATCTCTTTGAGAAACACTGAGAAGCCAGTGTGAGAACTGGAGAAACTGATGTCAGTATTTCTCCTGAGAAGCTTCTGGAAGACTTCCTCTTGCCATCTCCTGAACGAACTGCTTCTGAGAAGATCCCAGTGACAACTGCATGTGTCTAATGACACCCATCTATGTGTACCAGGACACCAGACTGAAAGTCATCTGGAAATTCCATATAAGAACAAAGAACAAAGATAATTACAGCACAGGAACAGGCCCTTCGGCCCTCCAAGCCTGCGCCGATCCAGATCCTCTCTCCAAACATGTCGCCTATTTTCTAAGGTTCTGTATCTCTTTTCTTCCTGCCCATTCATGTATCTGTCTAGATACATCTTAAAAGACTCCATCGTGCCCGCGTCTACCACCTCCGCTGGCAACGCATTCCAGGTGCCCACCACCCTCTGCGTAAAGAACTTTCCACGCATATCCCCCCTAAACATTTCCCCTTTCACTTTGAACTCGTGTCCTCTAGTAATTGAAACCCCCACGCTGGGAAAAAGCCTCTTGCTGTCCACCCTGTCTATACCTCTCATGATTTTGTACACCTCAATCAGGTCCCCCCTCAACTCCGTCTTTCTAATGAAAATAATCCTAATCTACTCAACCTCTCTTCATAGCTAGCGCCCTCCATACCAGGCAACATCCTGGTGAACCTCCTCTGCACCCTCTCCAAAGCATCCACATCCTTTTGATAATGTGGCGACCAGAACTGTACGCAGTATTCCAAATGTGGCCGAACCAAAGTCCTATACAACTGTAATATGACCTGCCAACTCTTGTACTCAATGCCCCGTCCGATGAAGGAAAGCATGCCGTATGCCTTCTTGACCACTCTATTTACCTGCGTTGCCACCTTCAGGGAACAGTGGACCTGAACACCCAAATCTCTCTGGACATCAATTTTCCCCAGGACTTTTCCATTTACTGTATAGTTCACTCTTGAATTGGATCTTCCAAAATGCATCACCTCGCATTTGCCCTGATTGAACTCCATCTGCCATTTCTCTGCCCAACTCTCTAATCTATCTATATTCTGCTGTATTCTCTGACAGTCCCCTTCACTATCTGCTACTCCACCGATCTTAGTGTCGTCTGCAAACTTGCTAATCAGTCCACCTATACTTTCCTCCAAATCATTAATGTATATCACAAACAACAGTGGTCCCAGCACAGATCCCTGTGGAACACCACTGGTCACACGTCTCCATTTTGAGAAACTCCCCTCTACTGCTACTCTCTGTCTCCTGTTGCCCAGCCAGTTCTTTATCCATCTAGCTAGTACACCTTGGACCCCAAGCGCCTTCACTTTCTCCATCAGCCTGCCATGGGGAACCTTATCAAACGCCTTACTGAAGTCCATGTATATGACATCGACAGCCCTTCCCTCATCAATCAACTTTGTCACTTCCTCAAAGAATTCTATTAAGTTGGTAAGACATGACCTTCCCTGCACAAAACCATGTTGCCTATCACTGATGAGCCCATTTTCTTCCAAATGGGAATAGATCCTATCCATCAGTATCTTCTCCAGCAGCTTCCCTACCACTGACGTCAGGCTCACCGGTCTATAATTACCTGGATTATCCCTGCTACCCTTCTTAAACAAGGGGACAACATTAGCAATTCTCCAGTCCTCCGGGACCTCACCCGTGTTTAAGGATGCTGCAAAGATATCTGTTAAGGCCCCAGCTATTTCCTCTCTCGCTTCCCTCGGTAACCTGGGATAGATCCCATCCGGACCTGGGGACTTGTCCACCTTAATGCCCTTTAGAATACCCAACACTTCCTCCCTCCTTATGCCGACTTGACCTAGAGTAATCAAACATCTGTTCCTAACCTCAACATCCGTCATGTCCCTCTCCTCGGTGAATACCGATGCAAAGTACTCGTTTAGAATCTCACCCATTTTCTCTGAGTCCAAGCATAACATTCCTCCTTTGTCCTTTAGTGGGCCAATCCTTTCTCTAGTTACCCTCTTTCTCCTTATATATGAATAAAAGGCTTTGGGATTTTCCTTAACCCTGTTTGCTAAAGATATTTCATGACCCCTTTTAGCCCTCTTAATTCCTCGTTTCAGATTGGTCCTACATTCCCGATATTCTTTCAAAGCTTCGTCTTTCATCAGCCGCCTAGACCTTATGTATGCTTCCTTTTTCCTCTTAGCTAGTCTCACAATTTCACCTGTCATCCATGGTTCCCTAATCTTGCCATTTCTATCCCTCATTTTCACAGGAACATGTCTCTCCTGAACGCTAATCAACCTCTCTTTAAAAGCCTCCCACATATCACATGTGGATTTACCTTCAAACAGCTGCTCCCAATCTACATTTCCCAGCTCCTGCCGAATTTTGGTATAGTTGGCCTTCCCCCAATTTAGCACTCTTCCTTTAGGACCACTCTCGTCTTTGTCCATGAGTATTTTAAAGCTTACAGAATTGTGATCACTATTCCCAAAGTGGTCCCCTACTGAAACTTCAACAACCTGGCCGGGCTCATTCCCCAACACCAGGTCCAGTATGGCCCCTTCCCGAGTTGGACTATTTACATACTGCTCTAGAAAACCCTCCTGGATGCTCCTTACAAATTCTGCTCCATCTGGACCTCTAACACTAAGCGAATCCCAGTCAATGTTGGGAAAATTAAAATCTCCTATCACCACCACCCTGTTGCTCCTACATCTTTCCATAATCTGTTTACATATTTGTACCTCTATCTCACGCTCGCTGTTGGGAGGCCTGTAGTACAGCCCCAACATTGTTACCGCACCCTTCCTATTTCTGAGTTCTGTCCATATTGCCTCACTGCTCGAGTCCTCCATAGTGCCCTCCTTCAGCACAGCTGTGATATCCTCTTTGACCAGTAATGCAACTCCTCCACCCCTTTTACCTCCCTCTCTATCCCGCCTGAAGCATCGATATCCTGGGATATTTAGTTGCCAATCATGCCCTTCCCTCAACCAAGTCTCAGTAATAGCAATAACATCATACTCCCAGGTACTAATCCAAGCCCTAAGTTCATCTGCCTTACCTACTACACTTCTTGCATTAAAACAAATGCACCTCAGACCACCAGTCCCTTTATATTCATCATCTGCTCCCTGCCTGTTCTTCCCCTTAGTCGCACTGACTTCATTATCTAGTTCCTTACAGGCTTTTGTTACTACCTCCTTACTGTCAACTGACCTCAATTGGTTCCCATCCCCCTGCCACATTAGTTTAAACCCTCCCCAACAGCGTTAGCAAAAGCACCCCCAAGGACATTGGTTCCAGTCCGGCCCAGGTGTAGACCGTCCAATTTGTAATAGTCCCACCTCCCCCAGAACCGGTCCCAATGTCCCAAAAATCTGAACCTCTCCTTCCTGCACCATCTCTCAAGCCACGCATTCATCCTGACTATTCTTTCATTTTTACTCTGACTATCACGTGGCACTGGTAGTAATCCTGAGATTACTACCTCTGAGGTCCTACTTTTTAACTTGGCTCCTAACTCCCTAAACTCTGCTTGTAGGACCTCATCCCGTTTTTTACCTATATCATTAGTGCCTATGTGCACAATGACAACTGGCTGTTCACCCTCCCCCTTTAGAATGTTCTGCAGCCGATCTGAGACATCCCTGACCCGTGCACCTGGGAGGCAACATACCATTCGGGAGCCTCGTTTTCGACCACAGAACCGCCTATCTACTCCCCTTACAATCGAATCCCCTACGACTATAGCCGTTCCACTCTTTTTCCCGCCCTTCTGAACAGCAGAGCCAGCCACGGTGCCATGGACCTGGCTACTGCTGCCTTCCCCTGGTGAGCCATCTCCCCCAACAGTATCCAAAACGGTATACTTGTTTTGGAGGGAGATGACCGCAGGGGACTCCTGCGCTGCCTTCCTGCTCTTTCTCTGCCTTTTGGTCACCTATTCCCTTTCTCCCTCAGCAATCCTAATCTGCGGTGTGACCAATTCACTAAACGTGCTATCCACGACCTCCTCAGCATCGCGCATGCTCCAAAGTGAGTCCATCCGCAGCTCGAGAGCCGTCATGCGGTCTAACAAGAGCTGCAGTTGGACACACTTCCTGCACGTGAAGGAGTCAGGGACATCAGCCATGTCCCTGAGCTCCCACATTGAGCAAGAGGAGCATGACACGGGTCTGAGATCTCCTGCCATTTTTAATCTTAAGCTTAACTTAGTTAAATGAAAAAGGAACGAAAAGTTTTTACCAATCACAATAAAACCAGAGAAATCGAAAAAGCCTTACCTTATAAACACCCCACCGAGTCCTTTTTTTTTTGGTTAGAGGAGGAGGGCGGGTGGGAGACACGACAAGTGTGGTGTCTCGGGTTCAGAAACCGCCCAAATATATAGTGTTTTACTTACCCAGCAGCCCCCTGGCCTCCGCCGAAAAACAAAAGGAAATTAAATTTACTTTCAAACTGACCTTCCCAGCTGCTCACTCGCTCACTCACATATGTTATCCTTTTCCCTCAAGAATTGACAAGAACTTGGCCAAAGTATTTTTTTTCAAGTTTAATTCTGCAGAGCCAGTTTTTTCACTTTTCTTTATTTTTTCTTTAACCGGTGTATGTGTGTGCACGTGCATTAGGTTATTGTAGAAGAGTAGATATTGATACTTTCATATTTCAAACTGTGTGCTAATAAGCTTTGCATCTTTTTTGAAAAAGTCTTGCTTTATAATAAATCGACAATTTTGTTGCTTATTAAAGAAATCTGGTTGCCGGATTTTTATTCTGAAACTAAAATAGATAAAGTATATAATTGGCCGTATCAATAACTGAGTAAAACATTTCAATATATGTTGTGACCAGCGGAGTAGTGGGACTAGAGAAAGACAGTGCATTCCTCCAACCTCAGTTGTAACAATTAGCATATGCAAATAAGGGGCCTAACGCCTGCTTCTGTTCTCTTTTTTAACTTTGGCTTGTGCCTGAGGCATCCAGTACCAATGCTAATTGCCTCCGGGAAAACCAACGCTAAGAAGTACAGAATGAGAAAAAGGATACTACTCAGCTTAATCACTGATGCCTCCAATCCCAAGATCTCTGACTTCCCTCCTGATTTCAAACTCCAAGGCCTCCTCACCCTATCTCAATCCCCACCCCCAGCCCCAGACTCTGAGCCCACATCCCCAATCACACTCTGAGGCTCAGTCAAAAATACTGCAGACCCCTGCGATGTTCTTTACTGATCTCCCAGCACTATCCTTTCGCAATTATACTGAGAACCAACCATTCCTCCTCCAGAATCCTGCAATCTTACCCAATCACACACCCAAACATTGGCGCATGATCCTGTGTGGACTCCTGTCGCTGCGCCTTCTACACGACAATGATGAATGAGGCACAGAATCCCATGGTCCTCGAACCTCTCCATTTGAGGGTGGGCTGTTAGCACTCTGCGAGCGAGCTGCTCAAAACTGGACACCATCAATTTTCTAGGCCATTATCTTCAGTGTAATTATTTTAAAAGCAAAGTACAGGTTGCAATTTTGCAGCTAAACTTTCATGCGTCCTTAATGGCGGTTAAAATAATCCAACTGTGTCAATGCAATAGTAATTAACAACTGACAAAAGTAACAGGATAGTATGATTTCTAATCGTAGCTACAGCTCGATTCAATAATAGTAAGAGACACTACCCACTTGAACAATTTTTATTGAATTTTATTAATCTGCTCTGTGCATCAAAATTTTTGCTTTGATGATAAAAGCAACATAACTCTTCATCTTGGTTGTTACTTTTGAGACAGTCCTCTGTAATCTCACTTTCTTCAAGCATTTTGGCAGATGACGCTGCACCACAAATAAAACACATCGGATAACAATATTTCAAATGCTGAAACTTTTGTTGATCATAGCACACAGCGCCTCTACCAAGCCACAAATCAATAGCAGAATAATACTGTCCACAAAACCAAAACGATGACGTGAGACATATTTTCCCAGAATACTTCCTGTGTATATCTATTCCTGGATTTTACAAGCCCTCTAAGGACAGGCTGGGAGGTAGAGGGGGGGGGGGGGGGGTGGAGGGTAGATGGGGGGTGCTTAAAATGGCGAGGAAAGGCAGGGGTGTGATAGAGTACCCAACACCATGGAATTTTACCAAGGGCAGGGAAGATCAAGGATGGCCTTCCTGCTCAGATGCCAATTGAGGCCCTTAAGTGGCCAATTAAGGGCGACTTAAGGGCCTCTTCCCACCTCCACGTGGGTAGGCTGCCTAGTAAAAGCTGGTGGCCACCCTGTAGGCTTGAAGGGTGCCCTCCTGATCGGGCACCCTGTGGCTCACGGACAGTCCCACCTGGCTGCAAGGGCCACCCCCTCAGAAAGACCTCTCCGTGCTCACGACTGACCCCTGCCAGGGCCTGCCTGACTGGCCCCGGCGAGCCCCACAAACCTACCATCATTCCAGGGCTTCCTGAATGCTGGCTGGTCCAGGCCTGCTGCAGTCTTAGCAGTGGCCACAACTCCTGGTGGCGCATCTGGGACTGAAGAGCTGGCAGCGCTCCGATTGGCCAGCAGTTCTTGGAGGTGGTTTCCTGTCTCTTAAAGGGACGGGAGCTCTGATGCCTGGCAGTTAATTGCCTAAACGCCAAAAAATATGGCCGGTGTCCCCAAACAGCTGAGGCAAGGTTGCCCCCAGCTTTCCGGCCAAGCAATGGGGCCCCCATAGCGTGCACAAAATTCAGCCCATTGGAAGAGTGTCCTTTATGGCTGAGAGTCAATTCTCGAACAGGTTTCTGCCTTAAAATCTATGGGACAAACTGATTTTCCATTCCTACATTTAAGTTTTGGTTCCATTGATCTGCAAAAGATTTTAGAATGTGACTTATACTTAAGCCAGTTTACAACATGCTAATAATTATCACAACTTACAAAAACAAAAGCCTGTGCATAGTTTACTTAATATAAATGTAAAACACAAACATTGTAAATTATTAACACACTTTTGCAAATTAAAGAGTTTGCAAAGTATATGAAAGTGATTTGTTGGAAGTGTGATTTGGTTTTATCCTCACATTGCACCCAGCAACCAAGTGAATTGCCTACTCTGTATATTTTAGGCAGCAATTTTCGAATTTCATCACAGCCTCTGTCATGAGGTGCTTCCATTATTAATATTTTTCTGAGGACTTGTGTTTAAAAGACTGTGGAAAATACCAGAGATGATGCCTGGAATTTTTTTAAGGGTCACTGGAAGGACACTTGGGACTTTGTTTAAAAAATCACTTACTGGAAGTCACATGCCTTAAGCTAAGTAAACAGCCGGAGTCTTATGGACTATGGAACTACTTGGACCTGGAGAAGTCAGCTGTCTGGATTTATGGCTGTCAGGAGTTTTGGTTTCATTTTTGAATATTGTTTGGAGTTCAGTTGGGATTTCAGCCTGCAGAGAGAGAGAAGCAACCAACCCATCCTGTCCCATCTCTTTGAGAAACACTGAGAAGCCAGTGTGAGAACTGGAGAAACTGATGCAGTATTTCTCCTGAGAAGCTTCTGCAAGACATTCTCTTGACATCTCCTGAACGAACTGTTTCTGAAAAGATTCCAGTGACAACTGCATGTGTCTAATGACATCCATCTATGTGTACCAGGACACCAGACTGAAAGTCATCTGGAAATTCCATATGTTATCCTTTTCCTTCAAGAATTGACAATAACTTAGCCAAAGTATTTTTTCTAACGGTGATCTTGGCAGAGCCAGATTTTTCAGTTTTCTTGAACTGGTGTGTGTGTGTGTGTGCGTGTGTGTGTGTTAGATTATTCTAGAATGATAGATATTTATACTTTCATATTTCAAACTGTGTGTTAATAAGCCTTGCATCTTTATTGAATAAGTCTTATTTTATAATAAATTGACAATTTTGTTGTTTATCAAAAAAACCTGACTGAAATTAATATAGATAAAGTATATAATTGGCTGTATCGCTTACTAGGTAAAACATTTAAATAGATCTTGTGACCAGTGGAATAGTCAATTACTAGCCCGAAACTGAACTCGAGAAAGACAGTGCATTCCTCCAACCTCAGTCATCACACTTCCTACTAATAAGTAAACATCTGTGGAGAGAGAAACAGAGTTAATGTTTCAGGTCAGTGACCCTTCTGCTTCTCTCTCCACAGATGCTGCCAGACCTGCTGAGTATTTCCAGCATTTCTTGTTTTTATTTCAGATTTCCAGCATCCACATTATTTTTCTTTTATTATACTGGAAGTCACATGCCTAAAGCTCAGTAAACACCAGAAATCTTAATGACTTGGCGGAGATGTTTACAGCGAAGTGACATGTCATGATTTATGAGGGTCAGGAGGTTCTGACTTGCTGTTTGGTTTCGCTTCTGAGATATTGTTTTGGTTCAGTTGGGGTCTGGACTGTGTTTGAAAGCAGTTGGAGATCAACCTGCCAAGAGAGAAACACCCAGCTTGCCTCCTTCTTCTTGTCTCTGTGAAATGCCTCATTTCTCCTGAGGAGCTCCTGGAAAGCTTGCCAGATTAATTCTCAACACTGCTTGAAAAGAACTGCTCCAGAAAAGATCCCAGTGATCCATCTACGTGCAGTCGGATGCCAGACTGTATGCCATTTTGGAACACAACATATTTCATCCATTTTCTTCTAGAATTAACAATTATTTGGCCAAAATATTATTTTTTTTGTCTTTTTTTGTAGAAGAGCTCTGCAGAGAATATCTCTTTATTTTTCAGTTAACCGGTGTGTGTGTGTGTGTGTGGCTAAGGTAAAAAGGGAAATTTCATTTTTCAATCTGTATGTTAATGCTTTGCTTCATTACTGGATAAGTCTTATTTTATAATAAACTGATCATTTTGTTGTTTATTAAAGAGACATGGTTGGTGTTTTTTATTTGGAGATTAAGAGTAGAGTACATGTTTGACCGTATCAGTAACTGGGTAAAAATGTAAATATATGTTGTGACCTGTGGAGAAGTGGAACTAGAAAAGACTGCTGCCTGTTGTAACATAACATTAAAACTCATTTTATTTGTTTTCCTTCATGTATAACTAATAATTTGGTATTTCATCATGTAGTTTATAATTACTTCTAGCTTCCAAACTAGAAGAATCTTCTTCAGATAGTAAAGTAATAAATAAAACATTTAAATTCCGTTGTATCAATGGCAAAAGTGAAAGAGTCCAGAAGTGATATTACAGACAAGATCAATCAATGGGGTGTGGTTAAGAGAAAATTCATTGGAAAACTTTATAAATTTGTTCTCCCAATGCAGAGCGTTGCCATACTGGACATTGAGAATACAGATATGGAAGTAAGTGGGAATTGCAGGATTTTCCATTTAATCAAAGACATCCGTGCACAATACGCATCCCCAACAGATGAAGCACTGAGTGTTCAAATTTGTAAAATTGCCCATAGCTTAATATGGAAAGATTTTCTTAAATATAATTGTCTCTTATATAGTTAAACTAACATTTGCTTTATTTTTAGAGCAGCAGTAGCAGCACTACATTTGGCCTCGATATTAGAAGGTTAGTTACTATATTATACATTTACAATGCAAATAAAGGCCAACAGAGATATTGCTGTGTCAGTGTATAGATACAGAAAGTGGGTATATCTAGGTTGGGGTGGTATGTAGTTGCAAGGTTTTCATGGCTTAGCTGGAAGCTAGAAAATTCAATGAAAACATATAAATGAAGTTATGTTCTGGAGGTCTCTTGCATCTGACTCCATTCTAGAAAAACTGCAATACCTCAAATATTCAGCTACAATGAACATAGGGGGTGAAATTGGTCATCAGGGGTAATGCAAAATTGGGGAAAGCCAATCGACAGCCTATTTTACACCTCAACCAATTTTCTTTTCCATTCACTACAATTGAAGTCAAAAGAAAGAGAAAAATTGTGTTGCGTAATGTAAACCAATTTAGCCCCCATTGAATCATAGATGTTTACATTATTCATCCCATCGTGTCTGTGTTAGCTATTTGCAGAATAATCCAACACTAAACCCAGTGCTCCTCTCTCCAAACTAAGAGCTCTATGCTTAAGAGTCTAATAGTCTACTACGCAGAGCTACAAGGTTATCCAGAAGTGTACTTACTCTATGCATGAATATATTTAATTGATTTTGCTTAAGTTTATTATAGGGTTTGTCACATTTAAGATCCAAAACTAGTTAAGAAGGAGTTCCTCTCATGAATTCTGTGACAATATTATGACTATGCAGCTTTGGCTGACTTGTAAAACACGCATGGGATAACACCAAACTGACCCTTCAGACCAAGTTGATGGTTTGTAAGGCACCTTGCTGTATGGCTGTGAAACATGGGTGACTTACAGCTACCAGGTAAAGAAGCTCAATAATTTCCATCTTTGCTGTGTGCGGCACATTATGGGTATATCCCAAATGCAACTGCCCTCTCAAAGGCTGAGCTCCCAAGTGTGTTGGCACTAATCAAACAGAGGTGACTTCGGTGGATCAGACACGTCCGCAGGATGGAAGACGGTTGCATACCCAAGGACCTTCAGTATGGTGAGGTAGTGAGGGGCTAGATGACCAGTGGGATGCCCAAAGCTCCACGTCAAAGATACTTCCAAGCCTGACATGAAGGCCCTAAATGTCGACCATTGAACCTGGGAGTTACTAGCTGCCAAAAGAAGGAAATGGTGACACATCCTGTGGACTGGTGTGTACTACCATGACGACCAGTTGCTACAGCAGCTTGGCAACAGGCGCCAATGTCAAAAACAACAATTCATAGCGTCACTTGGCAGCTTCACATGCAGCACTTGTGGCAGAATCTTCCTGTCAAGGATTGGCCTTCACAGCCATCAGCAAAGGTGCAGCAAGAGAAGACATCCCACCTAAATTGATTGTTTGCTGCATGTCCATCATCTTTCGTAGATGGAAGGATGCCAACCAACCACTATGACTACACAAACTTGGATTGTAAAACAATAGCCAAGAATCTCCTGGAACGGTGCTATCAGCAACATATGTCATCATTTATGCTGTTCTATGTGTCAGTCTTCCCATTGTGAAGTTACACCGCAATTTCTTAGAGAAGTTATTTGAATATGCCGCCTAATAGAAAAACAGGAACCTCAGAAGCAGTGTAACCAATGGCTTAGTCCATCTGCATCAATGAACCAATTAAGCAGATCAATATTGGCATGAGCTGAGTGATAAAATTCTGAATTTACTATGCTGAACTTGATCATTAGCAGAAAATTGTTTGAGCTACGGATAAACTTAGCAGCTGCATTGAGTTTTCAGGGAAATTTTATTTTTCTATATATTTCAAAGATCATATTTATAGTTTAAGATAGCTAAAAAGACTCAGATTAAACAAACTGTCACGTTCATCAGTGGCATCTGCAGCCACTTTAGAATATATGAGCATAAGAAATAGGAGCAGGAGTAGGCCATTCGGCCCCTCAAGCCTGCTCCGCCACTCAATAAGGTCATGACTGATCAGATTGTGGCCTTCCTTAACTCCCTTGTAGATCAAACATTTGTCTAACTCATATGTCTAACTAATATGTTCAATCACCCAGCCTCCACTGCTCTCTGGGAAAGAGAACTCCAAAGATTAATGACCCTTGCAGAGAAGAAATTCCTCCTCATCTCCGTCTTAAAAGGGTGACCCCTTATTTTGAAACTGTGCCCCCAGTTCTAGATTCTTCCACGAGGGTAACATCCTCTCAGCATCTACCCTGTCAATCCGCCTCAGAATCTTCAATGTTTCAATAAGATCACTTCTCATTGTTCTAAACTCCAATGAGTATAGGCCCAACCTGCTCAACCTTTCCTCATAAAACAACCCCTTCATCCCAGGAATCAGCCTAGTGAACCTTTTCTGAACTGCTTCCAATGCAAGTATATCCCTCCCTAATAAGGAGACGAAAACTGTACACAGTACTCTAGGTGTGGTCTCACCAATGCCCTGTAAATTGTAGCAAGACTTCCCTACTTTTATACCCATCCCCCTTGCAATAAAGACCAACATTCCATTTGCCTCCTTAATTACTTGCTGTATCTGCATGCTAACTTTTTGTGATTCATGTAAGTACATCCCGATCCCTCTGCACTGCAGTATTCTGCAGTCTCTCTCCATGTAAATAAAATTCCACTTTTCTATTCTTCCTGCCAAAATGGATAACCTCACATTATACTCCATCTGCCAAATTTTTGCCCATACACTTAACATATCGATGTCTCTTTGCAGACACTTTGTGTCCTCCTAACAACTTGCTTGCCTACCTATCTTTGTATCATCCGCAAATTTGGCTAAAATACACTCAGTCCCTTCAGCTAAGTCATTAACATAGATCATAAATAGTTGAGGCCCCAGCACTGATCCCTGCGGCACTCCACTAGTTGCAAGTTGCCAACCTGAAAATGACCCATTTATCCAGTTTCCTGTTAGTTAGCCAATCCTCTACCCATCCTTATATATTACCCCAACACCATGAGCTCTTATCTTTTGTAGTAACCTTTTATGTGGCACCTTATCGAATGCCTTTTGGAAATCCAAATACACTACATCTACTGGTTCCCCTTTGTCCACCCTACTTGTTACATTCTCAAAGAACTCTAATAAATTTGTCAAACACTATTTCCCTTTCATAAAACCATGTTGACTCTGCCTGATTGCATTATGATTTTCTAAATGTCCTGCCATTACTTCCTTAATGATGGATTCTAGCATTTTCTCAATGACAGCTGTTAGGTAACGGGCCTATAGTTTCCTGCTTTCTGTCTCCCTCCTTTCTTGAATGAAGGCATTACACTTGCAATTTTCCAACCTGCTGGGATATTTCCAGAATCTAGGGTAGTTTGGAAGATTACATCCACTATCTCTGCAGCCACTTCTTTTAAGACCCTAGAATGTAGGCCATCAGGTCCAGCTAACTTGTCAGCCTTTAGTCCCATTAGTTTTCCTAGTACTTTTTCTCTAGTGATAGTAATTGTTTTAAGTTCCTCCCTCCCTTTTGCCTCTTGATTTCACTTTAATGACCTACATTGTGCACATAATATACACTAAAACTAACACACAATGACAGAGAATAAGTGTTTTAATGGGTTTTAGCTCTTTCGACAGCACCTTCCAAACCCACAAACTCTACCACCTAGAAGAACAAAGGCAGCAAACACATGGGAACACCACCCACCTGCAATTTCTTCTCCAAGTCACACACCACACTGACTTGGAACTATATTGCCATTCCTTCTCTGTCCCTGGGTTAAAATCCTGGAACTCCATCCCGAATAGCACTGTGGGTGTGCCTACACTGCGTGGACTGCAGAGGTTCAAGAAGGTGGCTCACCATTACCTTCTCAAGGGCAATTAGGGATCATCAATAAATTCTGACCTTGCCAGTGACACTTACATCCCATGAATGAATAAAGAAAAAATTAACAGATCAAATAAACTGTTTTAATGATTTGCATTTACCTCAAAAGCTCTACTTCAGAATGCACACAATGATAATTTATTTTTGATGGTAAAATGTCAAAATCTATTTTTATTATACATACATAAATGCCCATTCACATGATTCCAGACTGCATTGATGAAGCTTCACAGCTTTGATGATGCTCCCAGGTAGAGAATCAGGTGAGAGCAATAAGTCATGTCAATGCCAGGTAGCCAAGGCCTCACCTGCACAATTACTTTTCAGCCTCAGCCCAGAGGAATTCACAATTGCCATTGACTTGAATGGGGACACAGCTACGACAATCAACTTTTTACAGTTTCAGCAAAGGTATCAATGGAGCAGAGCAAAAGTCAAGGAAATTATGGTACAGCATGAATAATTCATTTATGCCATAATTTCTTGGTACATTTGCTCTGTAAAACAGATCCATAGATGCACCATTCCAATGTTATGCATCTCCAGGAAACTCTGGCCATAATGTTTTTTTTATTATTTGTCTAGTTTTTCTGAGATGTGCATCTAACATGAATGCAGGTAGAGCCCATCCCTGATCATAGCTAACTTATGGGTTCAATCCATGCCGTAAATTTCTTACAAAGTATAAACAGATTCTGAATTTTGCTTGACTGCAACTGAAGCATAATTAAAAGGACCATGTAAATGAGATTTGGATTACTTTCTCATTAAAGAGCTCTTCAGAGTTGTTTTGCAATTTAAGAGATGTACAATACTGACTAAATCATTCAGTCTGTAATTGCAGCCTGCTGTACATCTCAGCAATTGATTTAATTTCTCTACAATTAAAAAAGAAACAGAAAAAACAGGATTGCAATTGAAAACTTATAGACTCCAGTACCAGATTATCGCTTCAGTGATCAGCTTTATAATCATGCTTAACATTCAGTTGTAGAGTTTCATACCTTACTGACAACACTATGGCGAAAATGTCTTCAAAACAGTGTCTCATCCCTTGTACAAATTGCAAGTACAATACTTTCAATTATTCGGACAATCCACTCTTTACGAAATGGACATACTTGGAATCTTAATGCAGTAGTGTGCTCAATGTTGCCAAACAAATTAACTCTTTTTCCCAAACTCAGCAAAGAAAGAAACTGTGCAGCCATGAAATGTTCTTGTATAATTGCAAAATAAAAAGGTAGACTTCATTTTTTCACATTTAAAATAATTGGTGTGTGTTTTTAGAAAAAAATCTTGTGTTAATTAATCAGTACTTATAAAATTGTTCAAAAAAAATCAGTACATATGATTATGGCTGTGATTAAGAATTATAAAACTGCTTGGTAGTTTGTTTTTGAGGCTATACATGATAGCAATACTAAAAGGCAGCAAGCGGTACTTAATTTAGTCATGAATAATGAGCCAGAATAGTTAGTGATATGATAGTAAAGAAGCACCTTGGAAACATTGACAATAATATGATTGAGCTCACTGTCAGGCTTGAAGAAGAGAATTTTATCCCATCAAACAGTGTTGAATTGAACTCAGGTCTTAGATGTGAAAGGATAGTGTGTTAATCCATGGCACCAACCACTTGTAAGGAGGATTGCAAGCCAAGGTTTTGGCTGGATTTTATGCTCGTGGCAGGGGTCCCAGTGACACGCCAGAAAGCCGGGGGGCAACCCCGTCTCTGCCATTTCGGGACCCCTAACCGTATTTTACGGGGTTCAGGCAACTAATTAGTTGCCACCAGGCTACTGTCCCTTTATAGGATGGCTGCTCACGCCCAGGAGCTGCCGACCCAATGGGGAGCTGGCAGCTCAGCAGTCTCAGCAGCACCATTAGGAGTGGTGGCCACTGCTAGGACTGCACCTGGACGAAGAGGATGCCATTGATGGGCGCCGCGCTCCCAACCAGATAAGTGGGGTCTGGGGGCACCAGGGCCAGTCAGGCAGGCCCCGACAAGCTTGCAGGGGGTGGGGTTGATGAGGGTGGGGCGGGGGTGTTACCGAAGGGGAGGCTATTGCCGCCAAGGACCCCACCATGGGCCAAAGAGTGCCCGATAAGGAGGTCCACCCCAAGCCTGCAGGGAGGCCACCAGGGTTGACCTCACAGGCACCCCCACATGGCAGAGGATCCACCCACCACTGATAGAATGCCAGCTGCAGCAGGAAGAGGCCCTAAATTGGCCACTTAAGTGGCTCAATTGGCCTCTGGATGAGAGGGCCATCCTCCACCTTCCCCACCACTAGCCAGATGGCACTGCAGCAGGAAGACAATGGGCACTTCATCCCCACGCCTTCCCTCACCATTTTATGGGCACCCCCACCTCCCAACCCACCCCAGAGGGATGATAAAATCCAGCCCTTTAAATTTAAACAAGGTTAACATCGAAGCTGTAAGAAAGCAATTAGGATAGGAGGAAATATTAGTTGATAATCTAAAGACTAACAGTGGAGTCAATGCAAGAGGCAAATATTGGATTACAAAGCAAGTATACATCCCAAAAAACAAAAGGGATACTCCTGAATGATGCACCCATAGCTTATATATGGTGCTTAGACCAGTATAAAACAAAGGTGAAGGATTATATAAGGATAAAGAACAAGGATGTGGACTAGCAGAATTATAGGAAGCAACAAAAGGGAACGAGGAAAATTATAAGAAAGGTAAAAAGGTAGTATGAAAAAATCTGGTTGGTATCAAGGATAATTGCAAAGACAGTGGTAATGGAGAGTTTGGGTAAGGGATATAAACATGGCAGACTTGAATATTTTACTTTGATATTCACAGCGGAAATAGAGGAGACAGTATCGCAGTTACAAAAAAGACTAGAAATGAGTGAAACAGAGAAATTTACAGCAATGAATATAAATGGAAAATTGTATTGGATAAAAGCTTTGGATTGAAGCCAGACAATTTTTTAAATCTAGAAACTTTCCATCATCGATATTAACAGAAATCAGTGGAGAAATTGGGAATGCATTAGTTATGATATTCCAAAACTCACTAGATACAGGAATTGTACCTGATGAGTGGAAGGTACCCAGCATTACACTTCTGTTCCATAAAAGGAAGAAACAAACCAATTAACCACAACTCAGTGAATTAAGTGGAAAACTTGCCAGAATCCATACTCAGGAATCAAGTGAGCACTTGAAAAGGTAAATATTGATTAGGGAGAGTCAGCATGATCTTATGTAAAAGACGTCTAATTACCCAAATACAGCTCTTTGTCTGGTGGATAAAGGAGAATTAATGGATGCTGGACACATGGATTTTCAGAAGGTGTTTGATAGATTGTGAGCTAATGTTAAGACTCTTGGGAGAGAACTTGGTGTAAATTTGTGTTGCCTGTTGTTTTAAGTGATTTCTGTGGGAAGCCAGCACTGCCTGAGCTGTTCATTGGCTGCATGCACAAGAAGGGGGCCCAATATCGTGTCTAGCATTACTTAAAGGCAGCCTGCATCTCTTAAAGGTGAAGTGCATTGTGGCTGCAACATGTGGTGGGAGCTTTTCCTAACTGAATCAGTCATACTTTGACCAATGACTGAAAATGTGAGAGAGTGTGCACCAAAGTTTTCAACCAGTGCACTGGAGGCCTTGGTGAAAAATGTGGAATGGAGAAAAGATATTCTAGGCTGAATTTTCTGGGCTCCTAGGGGGCCCATAAAATTGGATGGAAAGGCGTGGGGGTGGAGTGCCCATCACCTTTCCAACACCTTCCAATGTGGTCAGGGGAGGGGACTCACAGCTCACCCACACTGCCAGCTATTAAACCATGACAGTCACATCACCCAAAGACATTACAGGACACTCACTGGCACACTCCCTCTTTCTTGCATGAGAACGTGGCACATTACAGAAAGCAGCAGGAAAGAACTGGAAGAGGACAAGCATGCCTGCATGTTTTAACCCCCATGGAGGAAACGGTGCGGGACATCATAGAAAGGGGCATCACCTGAGGTTATGAGCACTGACGGGACTGATGAGGATATCTGCATACCTAATCCTCCTTCTCTCATCCCACCACCCTCCTCCTTCAATCTCTTCTGAATGAAAGGCTGCAGAAGATACATACTTCTCCAGCACCATCTCAGCCTAGGCTGCAGCAATCTGGCCTGGCTGTCTGACAGGAAACAGCAAGGGCACTGGTGAGTGACAGGGGTGGGAGTAGAATTGCTGACAGCCTGAGAGAGGACAGGAGGTTCCACTTCTCTCCCTTCATCACAACCCAACCCTTGTCCCTTTTCCATTTCAGATGCTCAAGAAATGGAACCCGACAGACAATGGAGGCAGCCACCAGATCAGATACTGACACTGCATATATTTTAAAGACTATTCTTCTTCTTCTTTGGCGTCCTTGTCTCGGGAGACAATGGGTAAGCGCCTGGAGGTGGTCAGTGGTTTGTGGAGCAGCGCCTGGAGTGGCTATAAGGGCCAATACTAGAATGACAGACTCTTCCACAGGTGCTGCAGGTAAAATTGGTTGTCGGGGCTGTTACACAGTTGGTTCTCCCCTTGCGCTTCTGTCTTTTTTTCCTGCCAACTGCTAAGTCTCTTCGACTCACCACACTTTAGCTCCGCCTTTATGACTGCCCGCCAGCTCTGGCGATCGCTGGCAACTGACTCCCACGTTCTGGATATTAGTGTTTCAAACAGGCTTCCAGGGCATCACAGCAGTCCATCAATCAGGTCTCCACAGTTCAGTAGGATTGCTCAAGTGCTGTCCGGGGAGAGTGGCAGTGGCTCCACAAAGTAGAGCCTCCTGTCCTCTCTCAAGATGATAGCAATCCTGCTTCCACCCGTCACTCCACCAGTGCCCTCTGAGGTCATCTGCAGTCTCTTCAATTGAAGGTCAGCAGCCTTGCACAAGCCATGCAGCAGCTACTGTGATAACTTTGCATAGAAGGACCAGGACAGGCAAAAGCACACAGAAGAGGTACTAAGGGAATGCAGAAGAGTGATTAGGGTGCATTATGTCATGATTAGTTTATAAATTCGGATTGGTATGTGCATTTTCTGGCAACTTTTATTTTGTATTTTGGAAAGAGGATGGAGAGTGATAGATAGAAGGTAAGGCGTGTGGGAGTATTGATGAGTGGGGAGATGTGGTTGAGGTTACTAGTATCACTAATGAATTATTTGCTCATGTAAAGTCTGGGCATAAAGGAGCTGACTACATTGTATCCTCCCTTCCTCTTGGCTTCCTCCACTTCCTTCTTCTGCAGTTCCTCATGCTCCTGCTTCTCAGCTTCTCAGCTGATAGGTGGCAGCAAGGGTTGTTCCCTCATAATGGTTGTGTAGCATGCAGCATACTACTACAAATTTTGGTACCTGCTCAGCTAAGTACTGCAGGACTCCTCCAGATCGATCCATGCAGCGGAGACATTGAGGACACCAGTTGTGTGCTGTATTGTGTTCCTTTTGGCAGCATGGCTTTCACTGTAGGCCTGCCATGCACATGTGCATGGGTACTGCCAGAGTCATGTGCCATCTCATCAGCAGATTTCCCTTGATGCTCAATAGTCAGGCTTTGAGTTGCCTTGGTAATTCCAGGTGGCACAGAGGACTACCATAGAATGAAGGAATCATGACTAGTGCCAGGATAACGGGTATTCACCTGCATGATGCGCTGCCTCTGGTCACACACCAGCTGCACATTTACAGAGTGGAATTCCTTTCAGTTGAGGAAAATGACAGTTCACATGAGGTGCATACAAGGCAATGTGCGTGCAGTCAATGGCACCCTGCTCCAAGGGGAAGCCTGCAAACTGTGCAAACCCTCATGCTGACTCCACCTGCTTGTCTATGATAAGACGGAATGAGATGAAGCTGTCTCTTTTTGTATAGAGAGCCTCAGTGACACCTTTTATGCTGCAGTGTGCTGCAAGCTGCAAGATGTCGCTTATTTTTACAGCAGCAGCCTGGAAGGAGCCAGATGCATAAAAGTTAACAGCCACGGTCACCTTAGCAGCCACCGGTAATACAGTCCTTGCAGTGTTTTGACATTTCAGTTATGGCTGCAACAATTGGCAGAATTCAGTCACAACCTTTTTAGTGAAACAAAGACGTCTCATGCTTTGGACCTCACTGAAGTTCAGGTAAGAGAATTACTCCCTAAAGATCCTGGGAGGCTTTGACTTCCTGCTGAGAGCCTTTCTCCCACTCTTCTTCCTCCCTCTTCTAGCAGCTCTGCATGACCACTTTTCATTGTCCCAGTCCTGCTCACTTCCAAGAGGAAAGGCCTACCAAGCCACCCATGTCTGGAAGCAACTTGTTTCAGCACAAGCTTTTAAACAACCATTAAAGTACTTCACCAGCCTGAGCAATCCATGTAGAATATTGAAACTTTAAGTAAAGTTACAACAACATGAGGAATTGTATCAGCAGCCAGAATGAATAATCCAGCAAATAGTCTGTAAGTAGTTCATGATTTACTAAGTAGCATTGATGCATGTTCAGCTGTGCAAGGTTAAGTGTGGGCATTGGCTGAAGTGTGACATTCAAAAATGGCAGTACTGGCATTAAATCAGTGTTACACGCTGAATGACATCATTATCTACCTGGCTGCATACTGCAGGTTGTTATGACCGAGTGAGGAAGGGGTCTCAGGCTCCCCTCTTGCCCCTTTCCTGGTTTGGCCATAACAAGGTTTATCTTTTAAAACACAGTGATTTTAGCTTATCACCTCAGTGAACCTGTGCTCACTGCCCTCTCATTACAATTGCAAATGAACCAATCAGACAGGTTTTCTTATGTTTAAACAAGAAAGATGTCAGTTTATTAGCCTTAACACTCTAACTCAGTTAAAATTACTAAAATATGCGAGGCAACCAAGCTCGCATGCATACGAGAGGCAGACACACACAAATAGATGCAGAGGGGAAGAAAGAATTGGGAGAGGGTGGTGTTTGAAGTAGAGTTGGCAATAAATGGAATACAGATACTGCCTTTGATGTAATGTCCTTGTTTGAAGTTGAGGTCTTGGAGGTCTCGTTGTGGCCTGAATAACAATTTCAGTCTTGCTTCTCTGGTACCAGAAGGCAGAAGATATGCTTTGTCAGTAGTTTTGCAGTTTACACTGCCACCATGATTTTCCTGGGACTTTGCTGAAGAGAGAGACAGAAAGAGAGAGAGAGGGACTTTTCCTTCTGCCAGTCCAGTTGCAGTCTTTCTCCTTTCTGTTTGAATTGCAGTCTTTCTCCTTTCTGTGTGGCACAATTCAAAAAGCCCCAGTCTTATGAGCAGTTAGGTCATGTGACCATCTCTTTGTTTGAAGTTTGAAACAGCTACTTCTTGGAGGGTGGTTGGATTTCAGAGCCTTCCAGACATACTTAGTTGGGGGTGGTGTTTTGTCTCTTATAAAGTCAAAAGCTGTTGGTGTCTTTTGGTCATCACTATTATCCAGACCAATCTTGTTAATTGAATCAAGGAGCACCCCCATTGTCTCTCCATTCATGTCTCTCAGAATGCAAATGTGCAACCTTGTTTTCAGCTGCTCAGCTCTGCTTTTTTTAAACGTTATTTGCAATGCCCAGTAAAAGGTTTCACGTAATGTCCCATGACAAAATTAATCTGTTTCCATATGGCAGGTGTGATTTCCATCACACGGTAATCATTGAGTGTACACACGCAAACTACTGTACCAAGATGGCGTCCGGTGCAATCCCCATAGGAAGTGTGTGCATGGATGTAGGTCCTGATTTTCAACCTTCAGGAGGCCGATTGGCTCTAAAAGAGCAATTACTCACATTTAGCATCAGATGCAACTTTGTGGATGGGAAGATGTATTGAAGGAAAAGAAAGAGAGCAGTCCGAAACAGCATCCACACTGTGCACACACACTTTTGGTGCTGTCCGCACTTGGTGCCCTTTTGGGTAGGTCAGTACTGCTGCTGGAATTGTGCAGAGTAGGCTGATAGTGACATCAGTCAGCATGCAATGTTGATTTGATTCTAGCAGTGCCATTTTCGACTTCAACGCTCCAGCTAATGCCCTCTCTTAACCTTGCACAGCTGAACATGCATTCAGTAGCAGGAAGGACCCCCACTAGTGTTATTTACAGGGATCATTGACTACTGTCAGGTTAGTTGTTGATTGATTTCTACTGGCTGCTGCTCAGTTACTAGAAATGTTTGGAGGTTTGTACTGAAGTCTACAGCTGGGTGAAGTCCTTGATTCTGACTTTAAGAATTCTGCTCAGATCACTTGCTCTCAATCATGGTTGCTGTAGTTCTTATCCACCTTAGCCTTCAGCATCCAGGCAGATTAAGCAGTAGCAACACAGAGGAGGAGAAGCTGCTCAAAGAGGGAGGAGCAGTAGGGGCAGGAGGGCTTTTAGCAGGAAACCATATCTACCCAGGGTCTTCGGGCTGCAATTCTCCTACCTCAACTTCAATGAGGAACAGAGTGTTAGACACCTCCATTTCGCAAAGTGGGTGCTCACTGAAATCTACCTGTTGCAGGCAGACCTGCAGTCTCAGAGCAGGGCAAGGATGGCATTGCCAGTTGCTGTGAAGGTGACTGTGGCCCATCCAGATCAGAACAGGGGACTCATCCAACATCTTGCAGTTGTCTGTCCACTGTCGTACAAGGGAGGTGACTGACACACTGCACGCAAAGAGAAGGGAATACATTCTTTCTTTCCAGAGAGAAATTGGCAGAGTACACATGGTGTTGCCAGGATAGCGGGCTTCCCCTTGGTGTAGGGTGCCATTGACTGCACACATATTGCTTTGTGAATGACACATTTGAACTCAGAAATGTACCACAACTGCAAAAGGATTCCACTCCCTCATGTGCAGCTGGTGTACAACCATACTCAGCACATCATTCAAGTCAATGCTCGGTATCCCAGTAGCAGTCACGTTACCTTCATTCTGCGGCAGTCCACTGTACCATCAGTATTTGAGCCACAATGACAAATCAGAGGATGGCTACTGAGCAACAAGGGCTCTCCACTGACCACCTGGCTCCTGACTCCAACATGCAATCCATGCACACATGAACAGCATGCATATAACCAGAATCATGCTGCCACAGGAAATGCATTGAGCAGACTGTTGGGGTGCTTAAACAATGCTTCCGCTGCCTGGACCAGTCTGGAACAGCCCTGCAGTATTCACCAGTGCGTGTGTCATGATTCATCGTGGCCTGCTGCATCCTGCACAACTTCACTATCATGAGGGCACAATCCTTGTCACCAGGTATACAGTGAGCAGCTGAGGAGAAGGAGGAGAAGGAAGAGAATGTGGAAGATATGAAAGAGCGGAGGCAACCAATGCATCCCCTTTATGGTCAGGTTGTCCATGATTGGCTCAACCAACTGTGGTACCAGTGAACGTAACCCCAATTTCCCCATTCAACAACAATCCCACAGCTTTCCTTCCCTCTGTTACTGACTATTATAGTGTCCTCTTGACCACAATGTTGAAATAAAAGCAACCGCAAAACAACATTCCAAACCAATATTATAAATCAAACCAGCCAATATTCAATACAAAATTCCATACTAATCACCCTTGTGCATTCCCATAATGCCTGTCTTCTGTGTGCATTTGTCTATCCTAGTCCTCCCACATAATAATACCCCAATGGCTGCAGTATGGCTGTCAGAAGGCTAATGATCTTCAATGCAGGAGACTGCAGATGGCCTTGCAGGATGATCTCATAGAGCTCTGACCCTATAAGGCCCGACTGCAGACTGCACCATCTTGGCATGAGTGGCTGCAGTCTGGGCTGTCTGGCTGAGAGGCATCAACAAGGGCATTGGCGGAGTGGCAATGGTGGGAGGATAAATGCTGTCATCCTAAGAGAGGAAGCTGAGACATCAGCCATCAGATGCTGCATCATGACTGGATCCACAAGTGTGCTAATGGAGTCAGCCACCACTTCCATGCTGGAAGGGATGGGCTCCAAGCTCTGTGCAAAGCCCTGTGTAAGGTTGGTACAAATGCCTCCATGCTCCTTGACAGTGACAACCAATTTTCTGGTAGACCAGCCAATGCATCAAGCATTTCATTGTGCATGCCTATCAGCCTTTTCCTGTACATCGGCCCATCATAGTCCTCACCTGAGTCCATTGTAGCAGAACTTGTGTATGCTCTCACTCTCTGGCAAGTAGACACCTGCATTATCCTTTCCCCCTGCCCTGGCTGGAGCCCACTCGTACCCTGTGACTCACCACATGCAGATCCCAACTCTATGCAACAATCTAAAGTACACACAGTGCCAGTATCTGAGCTGGTGGCTGAAAACATGAGATTGAGTGACTGTGTTTCATGCTCGTTGCTGTTTTCTTCCTCTTTCACTTCACGTTCCTGCACCACTGCCTGGCCAGGTGGCACTACTTGGATATCTGAAGGTAAAAAGGCACAAGAGGAGGGTTGCAGTAAGGGGAGGGAGGGAAAGCAAGAAGTGCATTCTTAGACCATCCACAGTTTGTAAATCAGATGAGATTATGAAATGAGAGGAATGTGAGAAGAAGGATTAGGTCAGAACATACCGTCATCTTCGATTCCTTCAGCTCCACCAGTGGCCATGGCCTCACGCATGGCCACTCCAATAATGATGAGCAACGTCTCCTCTAACCCGCCTTGTCCTGCAAGGGAAAGAGAAGTATGTCACTGAGTATCAATGTGTCTAGGCAATGTATCTGTCATGTTGAATAGCTGGCAGTGTGTGCAAGCTGTGAGATGTGTGTGTGAGGCTTGCCGCAGTGCTAAATGTGTGAGGGTCAGGTGAAGTCTATGAATGTGAAGTATGAATTGTGATTGATACAGCTTGTTGGTAGTAATATTCACAAGACAGAAGTGCCAGGCAATGATCAACTCCAACAAGAGAATCTAGCCATCGCCCCTTGAAGATCAATGGCATTACCATTGCTGAATCCCCCACCATCAACATCCTGAGGGTTACCATTGACCAGAAACTTAACTGGACCAGCCATATAAATACCATGGCTACAAGAGCCAGTCAGATGCTGGGAATTCTGCAGTGAGTAACTCACCTCCTAACTCCCCAAAGCCTGTCCACCATTTACAAGGCACAAATCAGGAGTGTGATGGAATACTCTCTACTAGCCTGGATGGGTGCAGCTCCAACAACACTCAAGAAGCTTGACACCATCCAGGACAAAGCATCCCACTTCATCAGCACCCCATCCACTACCCTAAACATTCACTCCCTCCACCACTGGCACACAGTGGCAGCAGTGTGTACCACATACAAGATGCACTGCAGCAATTCATCAAGCTTCCTTCAACAGCACCTTCCAAACTTGTGACCTCTACTACCAAGAAGAAAAAGGACGGCAGGCATATGAAAGCACCACCACCTGCAAGATCCTCTCCAAGTCACACACTATCCTGACTTGGAACTACATAGTTTTTTCTGTCACTGGCTCAAAATCCTGGAACTCCCTCCCTAACAGCACTGTGGGTATACCTACACCACATGGATTGCAGTGGTTCAAGAAGGCGGCTCACCTGCACCTTCTCAAGGGCAATTAGGAATGGGCAATAACTCCTAGCCTTGCCAGCAATGCTGACATCCCATGATGAATAAAAAATGGTGAGTGATGGGGTTGTGGTGTATTGAGCTGTGTGTGAGTCTAGTGGTGCAGTTGGTCGTATATGGCATTTGAAGATGGGTACACTGACCTAGACCACACATAAATGGTTAATAAACTTCCTGCAGCACTGTGCCAGGTCCTCAGGGCTAGACTTTGCCAGTTCTGATGAAGGGTCACTGACCTGAAACATTAACTCTGCTTCTCTCTCCACAGATGCTGCCAGACCTGCTGAGTATTTCCAGCATTTCTTGTTTTTACCTCAGGGCTACACGGCTGGCATTGACTTGCACAGCTATCAGTGCCTTCTCAGAGTCTGGAGGCCCTCCTGGCCGCCTATGAATACAAGTCTTCTCTCCTCCTGTGCTTCTGCACCAAGGCTTCCAGTGTTGTGACGGAGAACCTTGGAGCCTGCTCTCTGCCATGTTGTACCATTGCTATGTCAAACTGGCCTCTAAAATCACATCTAGCACCTATTTCAGCTAAAATGCTTCTCCATTTTCAGAGGTGTAGGCTGGCTTTAAATAGCGCAATCTTGCTTGAACTTGTGCTGGCCTCTTAGGATTTTGCACTGCCTGCTCAGGCATGTAGCCAATCAGCAGCGTGCTTAGCACTGGCTGCACTCAGAAATCATTTAAATGAGCAGGCAACACGATGTTTGCTGCCTTCATTGGAAGCAATGGGCACATCTTACATCGCGGTCCTGCATTGTTTTCAGGTGCTGTCGAATTGTGCCCATAAGGTATGGCAAAATGCGAAAAAGAGCAGAAATTAAAAATGGGCAAATAGATATTAGTTAAGTGGGCAAAAAAATGACAGAAGAGCTGGGGTAGATGAAAAAAGTATATTAGGGGTCTGAGTATATAAGTTAAATTCGAACAAGCGAATAGAAAGGCTCATGGCCTACTAGGTTTCATAGAATTATAGAATGATTACAAGACAGCAGGAAGCCATTCAGCCCATTGTGCCCATGCTGGCTGTCTGCAAGAGAACTCAACAAGTCCCATTCCCCTGCTATTTCCCCGTAGCCCAGCAATTTTTTTCTCTTCAATTATCCAATTTCCTTTTGAAAGCCACAAATGCAACCTACCTCCACCACACTCTCAGGCGGTGCATTCCAGATCCTAGCCACTCGCTGTGTAAAAATGTTTTTCTTCTTGACACTGTTAGTTCTTTTGCCAATCAACTTAAACCAGTGTCCTCTGGTTCTTGACCCTTTCGCCAATGGGAATAGTTTCTCCCCGTCTATTCTGTACAGACCCCTCATGATTTTGAACACCTGTATCAAATCTCCTCTCAAACTTCTCTTCTCTCAGGAGAACAGCCCCAGCTCCCCAATCTATACTCATAACTGAAGTCCCTCATCCCCGGAGCCATTCTTGTAAATCTTTTTTGCACCGTTACGACCAGGTGCGAAAGGTGTCTAGGGGTCTGTTAATATCTTCACCTGGTCTTATTGTAACAGGATTTAATTTTAAACACACTGTGTTTTGAGCTCCCCCTTTGTGAATCCTTGTTCACAACTTTCCAATATAATGCAAAGAAATGAGCACAAACAGGCTTTCTTTGGTTTAAAGAAGAAAGATTAAATTTTATTAAAACTTAAACTTAAACTCTAATACGATTCACGCCTATGGATATACGACATGCCCACACTAGCATGCACACACGATATACACATGAAGATAGGAACAGAAAAGAGAAGAGGAAAATACAGTAGAGAGGAGTTTGAGGCAATATCTTTTTACGGTGCTTCAAGCTCACTGTAGTCCTTTTGTAAGTAGTCTTGCTTTTCGTTGGGGCCCTGTAGTCTTCTTAAAACCTTGTTCACATAGGAAATTTTTCTATCTTTGAGTTTCACGTGTTTTCACAAGATTCAGTTCCATGGGAAGGAGATGGAAGCAGGCAGGAGAGAGGTCTTCTTGCTTAAGTTTCAGGAGAGATCTTTACTCCATGAGCTCACGGCTTTGTCTGAGTTCAAATCCTGTTTCCCCCAGTTTAAAACTTTCAGTTCAAAACTCTGCAACAGCCACTTAGTCATGTGACTAAAACTGGTCTGACCACTTCTGTGTATTGGGGAAGCAACTACTGGGTCCCCATTGTTTCAACATTGTCTGGTACTGTGCAAATGTCCTTCCAGTCAGGTCTTGCAATTTTATTAATGTGGCAAAATAATATGTGCCTTGGTCTTGGCAGGTGGGTGATTTGCCTGGCAACCCTCTCTAAAGCCTTCACATCCTTTCTAAAGTACAGTGCCCAGAATTTGACAAAATACTCCAGTTGAGGCCAAACCAGTATTTCATAAAGATTCACCATAATTGTCTTGCTTTAGTACTCTTTGCCTCTATTTATAAAGCCCAGGATCCCATAGGCCTTATTGACCACTTTCTCAACATGCCCTGCAACCTTCAACGATTTATGCACATATTCCTACAGGTCTCTCTATTCCTGCACCCCCTTTAAAATTGTACCCTTTATTAATATTGTATCTCCTGTTACGATCAGGTGAGAAGAGGTCTAGGGGTTCCCCTTTGCCTGGTTTGACCATAACAGGGTTTAATTTTTAAAACATCGTGTTTTTAGCTCCCCCTCAGTGAATCCTTGTTCACTGCTTTCCAATTGTAAGACAAAGAAATCAACCAGTCAGGTTTTCTTAGATTTAAACAAGAAAGGTGTAAGTTTTGTAACCTTAAAACTCTAATTGGGTTAAAGGTACTATGAATACGCAACGCGATCACGCTAGCATGCATACGCGATAAACACACAGAGAAAGAAAAGGAGCAAGAATAAAGGGGAAAAGTTTGAAGCAATAGCTGGAAGTCATTTACTGTCCTTTGAGTTCAATGTAGAGTCTTTGATTGCAGTTCAATCTTGCCATTTCGTTGGGGCCCAGTGCACACTTTCAAACTTATTTTGATGTAGGAGTCTTCTCTTTAAGTGGCTTCAGTAGATCTGGAAATTCATGAGAGAGAGAGAGCCAAGGAGAGAGACCTTCCTTCTCTGTTGTCTTCAAACTAGTCTCTGACTTCAAACTGTCCTGTGAACACGATTCAAAAACCCTGGGCCAGCAGGTTAGTCATGTGACTAGTTGTTTTTTAACAAACTCTCCTGCGTTTTTGTGGATTCCTTTCATCTTAACAGACACCCGCAGCGGCGGGGGGTGGGGGGGGGGGGCGGGGGGTGGAGGGGAGGGGTGAGTGGGGGGGGGAGCAGGGGACTGGAATCTGGCTTGTTCCACATTCAGTGTCTGGTGATCAAAATCCATTTGGGTTAATTGGATTAGGGAGCAGTTCCTAGGCAATTGTTTTTTCCTAGGCAATTGTCACTTAGAATGCAAATTTTTCCAGCCACTGCTGGTCTCTTTAAACAAGTCATCTCTTCAGTCCAGCAACACTTTAAAATTAATGTTTCATATGATGAAATTAATATGCCTCATTCGTGGCAGGTGGGGTCTTCATGACACTCCTCATTCTTCTTCCAAAAATGTATCACTTCACACTTCACTGCATTAAATTTCAACAGTCACATTTCCTGCCATTCCTCCAACCTGTCTAGGTCCTCTTGAAGTCTATCAAGATCCTCCTCACAGTTCCTAATACTTCTATGTTTTGCATCATCTTCAAATTTTGAAATATTGTCCTGTACACCCAAATCTAGTTCATGAATATATATCAAGAAAAGCAGTGGTCCTAGTACCAACCCCTGGGGAACTCTACTGTCTACTTCCCTCCAGTCAGAAAAACAACCGTTCACCACTACTCTCTGTTTTCTGCCACTTAGTATACATGCTGCCACTGTCCCTCTTATGCCATGGTCCTCAACAAAAGATTTAGAATATAAAACAAAGAAACACTACTACAATTACATACAGCCTTAATATAGAACACTGCTTTCAGTATTGGCACATTACCTCAGGATAGATCAGTGATGAGTCCCCGGATGATTCAACAAAATTAGCAACTCACATTGATATAGTGCTTTTAGCATAGTGAAACGTCCCAAGATGCTTCACAGGAGTGTTATAAACAAAATTTGACACCAAGCCACATAAAGAGATATTAGGACTGGTTAAAAGTTTTATGCAGTTTTAAAGGAGAAGTGAGAGGTAGAGAGACAGAGAGGTTTAGGGAGGGAATACCAAAGCTTAAGGCCAAGGCAGCTGAAGGCACGTCTGCAATTGATGGAGCAAGTGGTGGAGCGATTAAAATCAGGGATGCGCATGAAGTTAGAATTGGAAACATGCAGAGATCTCAGAGAGCTATAGAACTGGAGGAGGTTGCAGAGGCGGGAGGCGGGGGGTGGGGGGTGCGGGGGAAGTGGGAGGGGTGGCGAGGCCATGGTACAGGTTTGAAAGCAAGGATGAGAATTTTAAAATTGAAGCATTACTGGACTGGGAGATCAGTGAGCACAGGAGTGAAGATCAAATGGGACATGATGTAAGTTAGGATATGGAAAGCAGACTTTTGGATGAGCTGAAGTTTTTGTAGGATATAAGATGGCAAGCCACCCCGGAGAGTATTGGAATAGTTGAATCTAGAGTAACAAAGGCATGGATGAGGGTTTCAGCAGTAGATGAGCTGAGGCAGGGGAAAAGATGGACAATGTTACAGAGGTGGAAGTCCACATGATGGAGCAGATATGGGGTCAGAAGCTCATCTCAGGGTCAAAGATCGTGCCAAGGTTGCAAATGGTCTGGTTCAGCCACGGACAGTTGTCAGATAGTGGAATGGATTTGATGGCCAGGGAATGGAGTTTGAGCTGAGGATCAAAAATAATGATTTCTCCCTTCCCTATATTTAATTGAAGGAAGTTCCTGCTCAGCCAGCAGATACCTGGGAAGAAGGGTCTAAGTTGTGCTATGATTGGGGAAACCTTGGTTATATTTGCTGAAGCTAAGCAGCTTAATGAATGATCTAATTCAAATGTTCAGAATACTGAAGGGCATGGACAGGGTACAATTGCTGAAATATACCTAGGGTTAAGAACATAAGAAATAGGAGCAGGAGTCGGCCAGTCAGCCCTTTGAGCCTGCTCTGTCATTCAATAAGATAATGGCTGATCTGATTGTGGCTTTAACTCCACATTCCTGCCAATCCCCATAACCCTTGACACCCTTGTCAATCAAAATTCTGTCTAACTCAGCCTTGAATATATTAAATGACTCAGCCTCCACTGGTTGCTGGGAAGAGAATTCCAAACACGAATGTCCCTCTATGAGAGGAAATTCCTCCTCATCTCCGTCTTAAATGGGAGGCCCCTTGATTTGAAACTGTGCCCCCTAGTTCTAGATTTTCCCACAAGGGGAAACATCCTCACAGCAACTAACATCCAACATTGACATTAACATTAACAATGGGCGCAAAATTCATATGTGTAGCCATGCTTTGCAGGCCTACCCGGGGCAGGCTGCACTGCCAGCAGTGATCTGCACAACCCACATGGCATTCTCTGATGATATGGGTGAATGCAGGTACATCTCCTGCATGCACTGGAACACATTGAATTGCAGCTATCATGTGGTCTCAAGGCCCAATTGACGGATGTGATATCAGTATTCCAAATTTGGTTAACGCAGACCCTGGCAACACCTGTATTGTCCACTCATGAAAAAGCAAGGTGGGCCTGCAACAGCATTATTTAAGGGACCAGAATAAGGGGCAGGCCATTTCAGACTGAGATGAGGAGGAATTTCTTTACTCAGAGGGTGGTGAATCTGTGGAATTCTCGACCCCAAAGGGCTGTGGAAGCTCAATCATTGAGCGTGTTCAAGACAGAAATCGATAGACTTCTGAATACTAACGACATCAAGGGATATGGGGATAGTGGGGAAAAATGGCGTAGAGGTAATGATCAGCCATGATTTGTTTGAATGGCAGAGCAGACTCAATGGGCCGAATGGCCTACTCCTCTTCCTCTTTCCTATGATCCTATGACCAGGCACCTTGATTGCAGCTAAGTTGAATTTTAGGAACTTTTACAGTGCAAAGTGTCTGAAAGTACTCTGGAATGTTTTTGGAGGTGTTTTGGTGAGTTCCTGCATTTGCCAGAGTGTGTTGCTGCATCCTTACAAATTCAGCAAGAGGTATGGCAGTAGCAGTGCCAGTGCCTCTGGGCCTGCAGGATGACAGGAAGATGGAGCAGAGGCAGACCTCGCAATCCGGTGAACTGGAAAATGAACCATCTTTTACCCCTGGTCTGGTTGCAGCCCACTCGTGCCCGGTGACTCACCATCTGCTGATCCCACCTCTATACTAGCCTCCAAGGTAAGTACAATGCCAATATCTGAATTGGTGGCTGCGAGTATCAGATCAAGTAACGGGACCTCTTTATCAGTGCTGTGCTGCTGCTCTCTTTCCTCCTCCTGGGTTCCTATAGCAGAGCAGGCGGCAGTTTCTGGGTTTCTGAAAACAGGAACTCAGAAGGGGAAAGGATTGGGAGTGGGAAGCAGGAAGTCCATGGTCACACCATCAGCAGCTTTCTCATCATGCCAGATAGCAGGATGAGGGTGAACTGGGAGTTGAGAAGGGGCATAAGGCAGCAATGTTGGATGCTACAGGTCCTGTTGCAGCTGGCACCATGATGAAAAGAATCATCTCCTCTGTAGGGTTTAGGAGATGCAGGTGTCCTTGTATCCCATTGGCTCTATTCTGATCCCTTCTATTGTGTGCCATAATATCCTGCAAGACAGGGGGCAGAATGTGTAGCATTGTGTTTGGCTGATGTGCCTGCCATAGCTGAATTGATGCAGGTATGTGGAGGTAGTGAGAGGTGGGTTTGGGACTGGCAGTATTGGTGGGTGTGTGAGGGGGTTGTGGGGGATCTGGATGCTAGGTGTGAGTCCTGAGTGTCAAGGAGTGCTGCTAGTTGAGTGATGGGGATGTGATAAATTGAGCAGCATGAGAGGCTCGTGTTGCAGTGGATAGGAGATGTCATGAGAAGTTGCATTCACTGATATTGACCAGCTGCATGAGGGCATTAGGTCTTCAGGTCCAGATTCCGATAGCTGACTTTCCTGGCCACCTGCTCCCACTGCCTTCTGAGGATGGTACTTGAGGTTCTCCTGGCCCTCCATGGGATCATGGCTTCTCTCATCCTGCCCACCTGTACCACTAATGCTTCCTGTACGTGTCTATCATTATGGATTCCTGTCAGCCCTGATGTTCAGTTCCCAAGAATTTCCATTACAGCAATTTTCTTTTTCCAACTTCCCATTAAAAGAAAGGCTGCTTTTAAGAAAAATGCAGGCTCCCCGTACCATATGGTCTGCAACAACACTGCTGGGGATGCCAGCTCTGGACAGGCCTCACTAGCAGCGTTCTGGAGCACAAATCAGCATGTAAAGATTTGCTATCTTCACATTTTGTTAATTTTTATGCATCAGTTTTGGATAGGAACAATTCTCAGAATAGTAATAAATGCAGATGAGTAATCTTAGCTTCTTTGCTGACATAACATCAGTGACTACACTCCAATGTAAAAAATTGTCAGTAAAATGCTTTGGAAAATCCTGAGTTCGATATAAATGTACGTTCTTTCTTTCTACTGGTATTGTATCATTATGTATGCATGGTGTTACGACCAAGGCGAGAGTAATGTACTGTTAATTCAGTCCCACTACTCCACAGATCACAGCATATTAGAAAAGTTTCCCACCTACCGTAAAAATAGCCAAATTAATCACTTTATTTATCTCCACAATAAAGCATGCCAAATCCCAGGTTTCTTTAAACAACAACAAAATTAACTATTTATTAATAAACCAAGTTTTATATGATAATGAGATGAATCTATATGTATGAAAAGATTTTATAACTTCTTAATTTTCCTAACCCTCATGCACACACATAAATTCAATTACCAACGGTTAACTGGGGGAAATGATTATATGGTCTTTACAGCAGTTTCTTAGGAATAATAAAAATAACTGGGGTTGTAACTTCTGGTATTATTTTCCGATTCGGTTAGGTGTCCCAGAGTTGAATAGTCAGATGCCACTCTATGTCTCTCAAGGTGAAATTAATGAACAGTCGATGGTGCAGTAGCGTTCAAGGTAGTTCATCTACAGTAGATGACACACAGATCTTTCAGCAACAGGTTGTAGCAACAGGTCTATTTAAATTTTAAAGTAACAGTCTAACAGTAGAAACTTCCTTTGAGATTTCAGGAACTTCCAAAAATACAAAAAGCCACAGGACTCACTCTTGAGGCAGAGATTTTCCAAAAGACTGGAGACAATAGGAAATTTTGCTACCTTCAATAATGCAGGCTTCCTCTCAGCAAAGAAGTGTTTCTCCACAGAATGTAGCAACTCCTCTTTTATTCTGGGTCTTTTCCTCTCTCTTCAGGCAGATCAAAACCTCACCTTAAATGTAGCACTTTTTTTCTTTGAAATGCAAAGCGTATTTTCAGAGAGATAGGTCTTTTTCTCTGGTCCATCAGCAAATCACAACTCCCAGCCAGCTCACAGCTCTCTCTCTTCTGTTTCACTGCAGAACTGAAACTAACAGCTTTTTATAACAGAAGTCACACCATAGTCGTAAAAGTTTCTGGTTGCTTGGATACAAGTTTACAGCCTGCACTTCAAATACCAAATGTCAAGACTCAAGGCTCACAGAAAAGACCCTTCTCCCAGTTTTCAAAGGCACACCGACCTTTTAGTTTTTTTAAAAAACAAAACTCTTATGACAATGGCCACATTTTCACAATAAAGTAGGAAACAAAACCATATGGGGGCTAAATTAGATGGTGTAGCACCTGTTTTTTAGGGGCTACATGGCCACTCAATGCTCAAAAATGGCATCTGAGATGTGCACATACTTCAGATGGGAAGTGCAGAGGATACCACTTTGGGTAAAGGGGATTGCACGCGAGCACCTAACACCCATTGGCAAATGCAGAGCAGGCAAATCAGTGTGCAATGCTGATTTGATGCTAGTGCTGCCATTTTCAAACTGCACACTCCAGCCCATGCCTTGTCTGAAATTTGCACAGCTGAAAAAGCCATTGAATGAAATGAAGGACTCCCCAGCAGTGCTATTGAGAAGGATCATAAACTACATATAGGTTAGTTGCTGGATTATTTCTTCTGGCGGCTGTTGCAATTGTATGTTATACTTAGTTAAAGTTTGAATAACCTACAGGGAGTGATCTGGCTGATACTGAAGTACTTTCCTGTTCATTTAAAATCTTATGCTGAAGCAAGTTGTTTCCAGATAGGGAAGGCCTTAAAAGGGCTTCCTCTGGGAATTGAACATAACTGGGAGAATGAAGATGGGCCATGCAGAGCAAGACAAAGTTCTAGAGGCGGGGGGGGGGGGGGAGGGGGCGGGGAAGAAGGGATCTCAGCAGGAGGCCATATTTTCCCAGGGATTTTAAGCAGCAATTCTCTTACCTCAACTTCAGTGAGAACCAATGCTTCACAAAAATGATTGTGACTGAAATCTGCCAACTGCTGCAGCCACAAGTGCAACTGCAACAAGCAGGCAAGGCAAGCACGAGGGTTTGCATGAATTGCAGGTTTCCACATGGTGCAAAGTATCATTGACTGCAGGCATACTGCCATGTAGGTGCTTCATATGAACTTGAACATTTTCACTCCCTTAAAGCGCAGCTGGTGTGAGACCACAGGCAGCACGTTGTGCAGCTGAACGTTCTGCACAACCTGGTTATTTTGAGGGAACAGCTCTTGCCACCAAAAAGCTGCAGAGAAGGAGCAAGAGGAGGAGAATAAATTGGAGGAGGAGGAAATGCAACAGGCAGTGGAGGAACAGATAGAGAAAGGGAGGCTACAACATAAACTTCCCATTTCTGCCCAGGCTCTACGTGATGGAAATTATTCTTGAGCAATACCAGTAAACT
Organism: Heterodontus francisci; assembly: GCF_036365525.1. Classification (NCBI taxonomy): domain Eukaryota; kingdom Metazoa; phylum Chordata; class Chondrichthyes; order Heterodontiformes; family Heterodontidae; genus Heterodontus; species Heterodontus francisci. The sequence continues at coordinate 75,179,006 of NC_090372.1, forward strand.
CATTCACAACCCCCAATCACCAACAGTCCCATATTCTTACCTTTCCCCTAGCACTGCATGCAGCCAATGAATAGCATGGTCGAGTTGGCTCTACGCATCAATCATTTAAAACAGCAGGCAATACAAATTTAAATGAATTGACCCGTGCGCACTGTGAAACCCTCGCTCATTTTTGGAGATTAGCCAATTTAACCCCAATGGTGTTAGGTCATCATACTGATTCATCGTGTATATCAAATTTTATTCTGCCTAAAAACATAGTCCCTTTCATATCATGACTATATCCTAATGCCAATGTAGACAAAAAACAATTTGTACAGAACAAAGTCCCACAAACATAAATCTGATAAATGGTCAGTTAATCTGTTTTTATGGTGTTGGTTGAGGCATAAACATTGGCCAGGACTCTGTAAGAAATCCCTGCTCTTCTTTGAATAGTGTCATGGGATCTGAACCTGCGGAAATGGCCTAAGTTTAATGTTTCATCTGAAATATGGCATGCCAACAATGTAGCACTCCCCAAGTGCTGTATTGTTAGCCTAGATTATATTCTTTGCTTTACATCTTGCAGTCTAGTCATGTTATTTGGTGTATGTGCTGAGAGGAACGTGGAAATTGGAGAGGAGGAGCTCCATGCTCTCAATTTATAATGTCCCTTCTAAAGTTACATTTCATATTTTGCTACCATACTATTTAAAAATCATGTAATGGCTAAAAATATTAATAACTTAGTCAGCAATTCAAAGCTAGGTGTAATGAGATGAGATTCCGACCACATATCCGTTCAACCACTAAGACAGTCTATTTCTCCCCCCCATAACATTGCCCGACTCCACCCCACCTCAGCTCATCTGCTACTGAAACCCTCATCCATGCTTTTGTTACCTGTAGACTTGACTATTGCAATCCTCTGCTGGACCGCCTCTCACGTTCTACACTCTGTAAACTTGAGGTCATCTAAAACTCTGTTGTCATGTCCTAACTCACACAAAGTCCCATTCGCCTGCTGCCTACATTGGCTCCCAGTTAAGCAATGCCTCGATTCTAAAATTCTCATACTTGATTACAAATCCCTCCAAGGCCTCACTCCTCTCTATCTCTTTAATCTCCTTCAGTTTAGAAACCCTCTGAGGTATCTATGCTCCTCCAATTCTAGTCTCTTGAGCATCCTTGATCTTAATCGCTCTACCATTGGTTACCATGCCTTCAGCTGTCAGGGATAAGCTCTGGCATTCCCTCGCTACACCACTCTGTCTCTCTTTCCTTCCTTAAGATTCTCCTTAAAATAAATCTCTTTATCTGCCCTAATGTCTCCTTAAGTGGCTCGGTGTCAAATTTTGTTTGATAATGCTCTTGTGAAGCGCTGTGGAATGTTTTACTATGTTAAAGGCGCCATATATAAGCTGTTGTTGTTGTAATGAGTTATCAGTTTTTCTATCATATTATATGTCAACCTCATTGCTTATTCTCACTTCTACGTTGTTTAATTCTGTTTCTTTTTCTTAGGTTTGCAATTACATCATGGACTATTCCCTAAACTGAGAAACAAGAGGTGACCTGTCCTCAAGTCATTCCCAGTTCGAATCTGCAAATGACTGCTGTAGTTGCATAAGAACAGTCTGGAATCACTTGCTCTCTAATTTTCCATTCTTCCTTATGGGAAAGTGCATGGCTTTTGATTGGTGCCCCTTCCCAACTATATGAGAACCTGAGGACTTGACCTGTATATTCCCATTCGTTGGAACTGCGCATTGATGTGTTAACAAGCCACATGAGTTTCATTTCAGAAAGCAATTTCTTTATTTCAACTTCAAAAATGTGGCGTGTTAAAACTTGGCATATTTTGGAAGACTTGTCAGATGGTTTTGAATGATCCCTGTTACGACACGACCGCTCAAGACAAAGCCCCCAGTCAAAATACATGATTGTGATTCTGGTGAGAGCAACACACTGTCAATTCAGTCCCATCACTCCACAGATCGCCTAACATATCACTTTAAACTTTCCAAGTTAAAGAAAGTCACAGCCGAATCAAACCATCTATTAACCGCTGAATGAGGCGAACCAAACCAGATATCTTTAGATATTAACAAATTAACTGTTTATTAAAAAAACTAAAAAAATCTTAATCACTACTAAGTTAAACCAACAGTTAAAAATAGAAGTAACAAAATCCTTGCAGGTTTACACTCCTGCCAAAATGGAATATTTCCAATGTAGAAATGGTCCAATGTTGCTTGAAATCTTCACAGTTGTCCGATGGGAAAAAAAAGTTCTTCAACAGTAGGACAGTCAGTAGTCTAGTTCAACAATTGAAGTGTTGCTCTTCTTCTCCAGCGATGAACACAACAATAATTTGCTACCACTTTCAAAGAAATAAATCTGGCTAAACTTTTAGAATTTTGAGAAGGTAAAATAGTCTAAAGTTACTTCCTTCAGTTTAAATTAACAGAGATATCTGTTCAGTTCATGCTGGCCCAGCTGTCTGTTAGAACAGTCTGTCTCTACAAAAAGCCAGTTTAAAAGCTAATTGCAACTTTGTATATCTATCCTCAGTCTCTGAGTGGCTGTATCCAAGGCAACCAGGATGTACCTTTTGAAGTTGGTTGCTTCCCTCTCTGTATGGCTGTATCCAACGGCCACTCAAATGCACCTTCTTGGTAACTCCTGAGGCTTGCTTTTTCTTAAAGCAGTACTGATCCTTTGCTGTCTTAAAGACACACCACATATTTCCCAAAAAAACTGTTGGATCATAACACCTCCACCTCTGGCGGAATGAAACGCCATTCCCGAAATGCGTTTCATTACAATGCAAAAAATAGTAATTGAAAAAAGACTAACATTTTTTCCCACATTTACAGATATACAATTTTTCAAAAATGGTAAGATTACAGCAACAAGTTCCACCAAAACATTTTTGGCTTTAAATTTTCAAAAGGTTGTCCCAATTAACCCATTTCAAATTTCCAAGCATAGCCTTCCAGCTGTTTTGTGGTTTCCTTCCAAGTGTCCCTATTGTCCATCACCTCAGCCAGGTGAACTGCACAGCTGGGAGCACTGACCACAACAGGGTTCACTATTCTCTGAGAAGTTTTTCAAGTACCCCTTAATCTATGTGGCATTACTTGATACTGGAAAACCCTTTCCAGTGTAATAGAAGATGATTTTCCCTTATCTTGGGGTGTCAAAGGAATTTGACAGTATTCCTGCAACACATTTGTCTCTTTAAGACACATGGTGTTGCCACTCTGTCCAGACAGTCCTTTAAATGAGAGTCTGGGTAGGAGTCTTCCTTCTTTACTGTAGTGACTTTTTTATAGTCTATGCAAGTTTGAGCCGTCCTACCAGGTTTAGGCATCAAGACCACCTGCAAATTCCAGCTGACCTGACTAGGTTCAACTAAGCTGCCCTTCAGCATGCATTGTACCTCTGCTTCCACTTGGGCCCGTTTGTCTGGACTCAAGCGGTAAGGATGTTGTTTTAAAGGAATCTTCTTCTTCTTTGGCCTCCTTGTCTTGAGAGACAATGGGTAAGCGCCTAGAGGTGGTCACTGGTTTGCGAAGCAGTGCCTGGAGTGGCTATAAAGGCCAATTCTAGAGTAACAGACTCTTCCACAGGCGCTGCAGATAAAATTGGTTGTTGGGGCTGTTACACAGTTGGCTCTCTCCTTGCGCTTCTGTCTTTTTTCCTGCCAACAACTAAGTCTCTTCGACTCGCCACTCTTAAAGGAATGGTTCCCCTATACCCACATCATGTGTGGCAAAGGTTGTAAATCCTGGCTTATCCCTACAAACTTTTTGAAATGTTGTAAAAAGCCTGGCTAGGTCTTCACGCTGTTTTGCCTCTAAGTGCAAAAGCATATTGTCTAATTTTCCTAACCATTCTGTATTCGCTAATTGGATAGTTGGAGGTTTAATCTGAGAATTTCCTAGGCCTGCTACTGCCTCATCCTCACTATCCTTTTCCTTCCCAACAGTCCCGATTACCTGACATATCTGTACTGGCTTATCCTCCTCCCTGCAGTAATATTGCTTGAGCATATTGATGTGACACAACCAGTTCTTCTTCCGGTGATCAGGGGTGTCAATCAAGTAATCTACCTTAACCACTCTTTTGATCATTCTATATGGGCCACTGAACTCTGCTTTTAATGGTTCTCTCTGTAATGGTAACAACACTAAAAATTCATCCCCGGTTGAAAATCATGGGCTTTTGAATTTTTATCTGCCCATTTTTTCATATTGGCTTGGGATGCTTTAAGGTGATCCTGAGCCACACCACAAGCTTTTGTGAGTCTTTCCCGGAATACCGATACATTGTCTAGTAGCGAGGATTCATTCTTTTGTTCCAAGAATCCGTCCTTTATAAGTTTTAAAGGACCTCTTACTTCACGTCCGTAAACCAATTCAAACGGACTGAAGCCCGTAGACTCATTCGGTGAGTCTCTTGTGACAAATAAAAGAAAGTCTAGTCCTTTGTCCCAGATATTCCTGACAGTATGTTCTAATCATCGCTTTGAGAGTCTGGTGAAATCTCTCTAAAGCTCTCTGAGACTGTGGGTAATATGCTGAAGATTTCAACTGTCTAATTCCCAAATTGCCCATGACTTCTTGAAATTCAGAATGTTGGCAACATTGGCAATGCTGCATTTTGTGTCCATTCCTACTTGTTCTGGTAATCTTTGTTTTACAATTAAGTGGGCCATTTCCTGTAGCCAGATTTGGATAGCAGGTTGCCTTCCCTGAAAAACATTGGTGCAACAATGCAGTACCTTTTATGGTGAATTTTGTTTTCCCTGGTGCTAGCCCACAAACTGAATATAATTTCACAATCTTCCATGGTGGGATTTGCTTGTCCACTACTATAAACATTATGGTACTACACACCCTATAGGGCACCATTTGCACCTGTCTGAGATCAAGAAGGGAATCTTTGCAGTTTTGCATGCATGCAAGGAGTTAAATCCCCTGAAATTGATATCAGCTCACAATCCTGACATTATCTTGCCCTCTTCCAGGTTCCTGCGGGGCAGGATTTTAGGTGAGTGGGGAACCCCCTTGGATCTGTTGGGTAAGTTATTAAGGTAATTAAAAAAACAATTAAGGCACGTTTTAACCCTCAATTCAGGACTTCCGAGCTAGGCCATCTTTTTCCTGACCTGTCAGCAACTCGGCAGGGTCACCAACGTGAGTACACATTGGAAAAAGCTTCTTCAGTGAAACTGACAAGCTGGGAAGGCTTTGACCAGTTAACTGAAGTGCTCCAGCCATGGTCAGGTGAGAGGCTGCTGTGCATAGCACTTCTCTCAGAGAGTGCTATCACTGCTTGACAGGTGATTGCCAACTTCTTGGAAGACTTCAGTTGAACTTCCCTGTTGCCAGCCTTCACCCTGCACCTCTGATGAGGGAAAAAAAGCAATATCTAGACCACCAGCAACAGCATCAGCAGCAGCAGGAGCAACACCAGCAGCAGCACCAGCTGTCTTCTCCTCAGCCGCATGCCCCTCCACAGGACAGAGGGGATGGACACCAAGATCAAGCTAGAAGGAGGCAAGACCCCCAACACAGAGACTACAGCCAGAGGATCAGCTCTCTCGACATGTCTGAGCACCAGTGTCTCAGAAGGCTCAGGCTTTCACAGCAGGTCATTGATGACACCTGCAGACACCTGGAACAAGACTCCTTCCCAATGGAGCAGGTGGGCATGCATTGCCAGTGGCCGACAAGTTGCCTGTCAATAGAAGGCTACCCCGCCGCACCCCGGTTCTCTGCCTCTCCCTGGAGTTCTTTTCTCTCTTCTCCTACAAGGAGAGAAAGCAGAGAGGTGTGACTGTTTGTAATAGTTTGTGTGCAGAGGAGGGAAGGACACTAGTTGTGGAGGGTGACTGTGAGGCATGGATGTGACAGAGCAATAGGATGTGGGTAAGTTTTAGATTTTTTTTTAGATTTTAGATTTAGAGATACAGCACTGAAACAGGCCCTTCGGCCCACCGAGTCTGTGCCGACCATTAACCACCCATTTATACTAATCCTACACTAATCCCATATTCCTACCACATCCTCACCTGTCCCTATATTCCCCTACCTATACTCGGGGCAATTTATAATGGCCAATTTACCTATCAACCTGCAAGTCTTTTGACTGTGGGAGGAAACCGGAGCACCCGGAGGAAACCCACGCAGACACAGGGAGAACTTGCAAACTCCACACAGGCAGTACCCAGAAATGAACCCGGGTCACTGGAGCTGTGAGGCTGCGGTGCTAACCACTGCGCCACTGTGCCGCCCAAGTGTGAGAGTTGACTGCTTAGATTGGGATGTGAGGTGCCTGTAGAGAAATGAATGAATGGAGCTGTAAGGTGTGTTAACCTGAGGAGTGCTGTGCAGAAACATGCTGGGAAAGTCAAAGTGTGGGGTTTGGCACCTGAAAGTGTCAAGCCACTCACCTTTCCCACCCTCCTGAGGTTCTGGATCCTCCTGATGCACTATCTCCAGATTGGAGGGAACACACTTCTGCTGCTGATTTCCTCAGCTACTTCCATCCACACCTGCTTGTTTAGAGAGGTTGTACTTTTCCTTGCATGTTTAGGGGAACTCACCTCACTGCAGCCCTTCAGATCCCACAGCAGGACCTCCAGGTAAGAGTGAGAGACCTGAGGAGCAGCCTTCCCAGGTCTCTCCATTCCTGTGGTTGCTACAGCCTCAAAAACACAAGTGCTAGTGAACCCTTGTAACCCATGCCTTTAATTAGATATCCTTCCTGTGACAGAATGGGCGCATAATCCCACCCTGCCTCCCTAATTAGTTGAGGATGTCAGAGGCAGGATGCTAATGCTGTAGCTGAGTTAAAGAGCCATGGCTAAGTCCGGCCATTAGGAAATTGGGTTCCCGACTCAAAAATGGTCCCACTGTTCTGCAGAGACTAATTCCAAAAGATTTCGCCTCAAGTGACTGACCCTATTTTTAAAAAACTTGCCTCCGGTACTCCCTTTAAGAGTGCTGTAACCATATGCAAGTGATGCCTGAATATCGCCTAACAGAGGGTTGGGAGGGTTTGGGTAAAGGGAAATTTAGAAAGCCAAAGAGAGACATCAAGGCATCAAGCAAGATAATGATGTGGGTAACTCCCAACAGAATGGGACAGGAAGGGACAGAGAGTTTAACAAAAATTGTACATGGCAAATAAGGTCATTGCAGGGAATAGAGGTAAAAAAATGAAATTAAAGTTCCTTTATCTGAATGCATGAAGCATCTGTAATAAGATAGATGAACTAGTGGTACGAATCGAAGTAAATGATTTAGATCTAATTGCCATTACCAAGACATGGTTACAAGGAGATCAAGGTTGGGAAATTAATATTTCAGGGTACACAATATATCGGAGAGATAGACAGAATGGCAAAGGAGGAGGGGTAGCCCTGATAGTAAAGGATGGCTTAAGGACATTAATAAGAAAGGATCTGGCCTCAGCAGATCATGAAGTAGAATCTGTTTGGGTGGAAATTAGGGATAGCAGGAGTCAGAAAACACTGGTGGGAGTAGTTTACAGGCTCCCTAACAGTGGTTATATTATTGGACAGAACATTAAACGGGAAATTATTGAAGCATGTAAAAAAGGTAATACATTAATCGTAGGGGTCTTTAATCTGAATATAGACTGGGACAATCAAATTAGCAACAGTGGTCAAGAAGATGAATTTGTAAAATGCTTTCATGGCAGTTTCTTGTAGCAATACACTGTAGAACCGACTAGGGATAAAGCTATCTTAGATCTTGTATTGTGTAATGAAGCAGGGTTAATAAGCAATGTCATAGTAAGAGATCCACAGGGAAATAGTGATCATAATACCATTGAATTTCATGTTAAGTTTGAAAGTGACAAATTTCAATCACAAACAAGAATCTTAAACTTAAACAAAGCCAATTCCAAAGGTACGAGGAGAGAACTGGCTAAGGTTAATTGAGTAAATAGACTAGAAGGTATGGTGGTAAATAAACAGTGGGAAACTTATAAAGAAACAATTCAAAGGGTTCATCAAAAGAACATTCCGTTCATAGACAAAAACTCATCAGGGAAGACCCATCGTGACTCACTCAGGAAGTTAAGGAGAGTATTAGACTAAAAGAAGAGGCTTATAATGTTGCAAAAAATAGTAGCAAGTCTGATGTTTGGAAGTGTTTTAGAAACCAGCAAAGGGCCACCAAAAAGTTGATAAAAAGGGAATAAATAGAATGAGAGTATACTAGCCAGCAATATAAAAACAGATTGTAAGAGCTTTTATAAGTACATAAAAGGGAAGAGAGTAGCTAAAGTAGACATTGGTCCCTTAGAGGGAGAGACAGGAGAAATCATCATGGGGAATGAGGAAATGGTAGAGGCATTGAACAAATATTTTGTGTCTGTCTTCACAGTAGAAGACAAAAATTCCATACCAGAAATAGGCAGTAACCTAGGGGCTAAAAAGAATGAGGAAATTAAGGATGTTGATATCAGCCGAGAAAAAGTATTGGAGAAACTTGAGGGACTAAAATCTGACAAGTCCCTGGGACCAGATGGCCTACATCCTAGGGTTCTAAAAGAGATAGCTGCAGAGATAGTGGATGTGCTGGCTATGATTTTCCAGAATTCCTTAGATTCAGGAATAGACCCTTCAGATTGGAAGTTGGCAAATGTTACACTGCTTTTCAAGAAAGGAGGTAGAGAGAAAACAGGGAACTACAATCCAGTTAGCCTAACATCAGTTGTTGGGAAAATGCTAGAAACTGTTATGAAAGAAGTGTTAACATTGCACTTGGAAAAGCATAGTATGATTAGAACAAGTCAGCATGATTTTACTAAAGGGAGATCCTGTTTGACAAATTTATTAGAGTTTTTTGAGGATGTAATTAGTAGGGTAGATAAAGGTGAATGAGTAGATGTAGTATACCTGGATTTTTAAAAGGAATTCGATAAGGTGCCACATAAAAGATTAATAGGCAAGATAAGGGCTCATGGTGTTGCAGGTAATATATTAGCATGGATAGAGGATTGGTTAACAGACAGGAAGCAGAGAGTGAGCATAAATGGGGCATTTTCAAGTTGGCAGGCAGTGAATAGTAGGATGCCGCAAGGATCAGTGCTGGGGTCTCAGCTATTTACACTCTATATTAATGACTTGGATGAAGAGACAGAGAGTAATGTATCTAAGTTTGCTGATGAAACAAAGCTCGGTGGAAAACTAAGCTGCGGGGAGGACATAGAGAGGCTGCAAAGAGATATAGACAGGTTAAGTGAGTGGGCAACAAGATGGCAAATGGAGTATAATGTAGGGAAGTGTGAAGTTGTTTACTTTCGTCATAAAAATAGAAAAGCAGAATATTTTTTAAAAGGTGTGAAACGGGTAAATATTGATGTTCAGAGAGACTTGGAGATACTCGTACAAGGAGTGCACAAAGTTAACATGCAGGTGCAGCAGGCTATGAGGAAGGCAAATAGCATATTGGCCTTTATTGTAAGGGGATTGGAGTACACAAATAAAGAAGTCTTACTAAAATTGTACGGGGAGTTGGTGAAACCGCACTTGGAATACTGTGTGCGGTTTTGGTCTCCACATTTAAGAAAGGATATACTTGCACTGGAGGCAGTGCAGCTAAGAATTACTTAATTGGTCCCTGGGATGAGGGGGTTGTCCTATGATGAGAGGCTGAGTAAATTGGACCTAAATTCTCTGGAGTTTATAAGAATGAGAGGCGATCTAATTAAGACATTCAAGATTCTGAAAGGGCTTGATAGGGTAGAAGCTGAAAGATTGTTCCCACCAGTCAGGGAATCTAGAACATGGGGACACAGTCTCAGGATTAGGGACCAATCATACAGCACGGAGATGAGGAGAAGTTGCTACACTCAAAGGTTTATGAATCTTTGGAATTCTCTACCCCAGAGGGTTGTGGATGCTCCAATGTTGAAGACATTTAAGGCTCGGATAGACAGATGTTTGGTCTCGTAGGGAATCAAGGGATATGGAGAGCAGGCAGGAAAATGTAATTGAAGCCCAAGATCAGCCATGATCGTATTGAATATTGAATGGTGGGGCAGGCTCAATGGGCCATATGGTCTACTTCCGTTCCTATTTCTTGTGTTCTTGTGGCCCAATATGGTCATAAATGCACCATGGTCACAGTCACAGAAGATATCCATTGTGATTTGATTAAGGCCATTTAAGTGTTTGTGGCAGCAGAAACTCAATCATGGAGTTGCAGGAGAGATGGGCAGAGAGTTGAGAGGAGAGAAACCGCTCAAGGACTTTGGAGAGGAAAGGAAGTTTAGAGATAAGTTGCTGGTTTGCACGGAGAGAAGTGTTAAGGGTGGTGTTTTTAAGGAAGGGTTACAATGGTTGTTTGAAAGGGAGGAGAACTGTACCTGAACTATTAACAATGTCACCCACATAGGGGAAAGTTAGCTTGTCGTCAGTTTTGTGGGAATCAGGGCAAGGGAGCATAATGTGGATTTCATGGATAAGATGACCTTGTAGAGAACATGAGTGGAGATAGGAGAGAAACTGGAGAAAAAAAGCAGGATGAAGGTTAGGGCAGGGAGAGATTTGGCATGGTGAACAAGAGGAAGAGGGTGTGTGGCAAAGTCAGTTTTTTATTCATTCATGGGATGTGGGCGTCGCTGGCTAGGCCAGTATTTATTGCCCATCCCTAATTGCCCTTGAGAAGGTGGTGGTGAGCTGCCTTCTTGAACCACTGCAGTCCATGTGGGGTAGGTACACCCACAGTGCTGTTAGGAAGGGAGTTCCAGGATTTTGACCCAGGGACAGTGAAGGAACGGTGATATAGTTCCAAGTCAGGATGTTGTGTGACTTGGAGGGGAACTTGCAGGTGGTGGTGTTCCCATGCAGTTGCTGCCCTTGTCCTTTTAGGTGGTAGAGGTCGCGGGTTAGGAAGGTGCTGTCTAAGGAGCCTTGGTGCGTTGCTGCAGTGCATCTTGTAGATGGTACACACTGCTGCCACTGTGCGTTGGTGGTGGAGGGAGTGAATGTTTGTGGATGGTGTGCCAATCAAGCGAGCTGCTTTGTCCTGGATGGTGTCAAGCTTCTTGAGTGTTGTTAGAGCTGCACCTATCCAGGCAAGTGGAGAGTATTCCATCACACTCCTGACTTGTGCCTTGTAGATGGTGGACAGGCTTTGGGGAGTCAGGAGGTGAGTTACTCGCCTCAGGATTCCTAGCCTCTGACCTGCTCTTATAGCCACAGTATTTATATGGCTACTTCATTTCAGATTTTGGACAATGGTAGCCCCTAGGATGTTGATAGTGGGGGATTCAGTGATGGTAATGCCATTGAATGTCAAGGGGCGATGGTTAGATTCTCTGTTGTTTGAGATGGCCATTGCCTGGCACGTGTGTGGCGCGAATGTTACTTGTCACTTATCAGCCCAAGCCTGGATATTGTCCAAGTCTTGCTGCATTTCTACACGGACTGCTTCAGTATCTGAGGAATCACGAATGGTGCTGAACATTGTGCAATCATCAGCGAACATCCCCATTTCTGACCTTATGATTGAAGGAAGGTCATTGATGAAGCAGCTGAAGATGGTTGGGCCCAGGACAATACCCTGAGGAACTCCTGCAGTGATGTCCTGAAGTTCAGATGATTGACCTCCAACAACCACAACCATCTGCCTTTGCACTACGTATGACTCCAGCCAGTGGAGGGTTTTCCCCCTGATTCCCATCGACCCCAGTTTTGCTAGGGATCCTTGATGCCATACTCGGTCAAATGCTGCCTTGATGTCAAGGGCAGTCACTCTCACCTCACCTCTTGAGTTCAGCTCTTTTGTCCATGTTTGAACCAAGGCTGTAATGAGGTCAGGAGCTGGGTGGCTCTGGCGGAACCCAAACTGAGTGTCACTGAGCAGATTATTGCTCTCTTGGTGGCACTGTTGATGACACCTTCCATCATTTTACTAATGATTGAGAGTAAGTTGATGGGGTGATAATTGGCCGGGTTGGACTTGTCCTGCTTTTTGTGTACAGGGCATACCTGGACAATTTTCCACATTACAGGGTAGATGCCAGTGTTGTAGCTGTACTGGAACAGCTTGGCTAGGGGTGTGGCAAGTTCTGGAGCACAGGTCTTCAGTACTATTGCCGGAATATTGTCAGGGCCCATAGCCTTTGCAGTATCCAGTGCCTTCAGTCGTTTCTTGATATCACGCGGAGTGAATTGAATTGGCTGAAGTCTGGCATCTGTATTGCTGGGGACTTCAGGAGGAGGCAGAGATGGATCATCAACTCGGCACTTCTGGCTGAAGATTGTTCCAAATGCTTCAGCCTTATCTTTCACACTGATGTGCTGGGCTCCCCCATCATTGAGGATGGGGATATTTGTGGAGCCACCTCCTCCAGTTAGTTGTTCAATTGTCCACCACCATTCACAGCTGGATGTGGCACGACTGCAGAGCTTAGATCTGATCTGTTGGTTATGGGATCACTTAGCTCTGTCTATCGCATGCTGCTTATGCAGTTTGGCATGCAGATAGTCCTGTGTTGTAGCTTCACCAGGATGACACCTCATTTTGAGGTATGTCTGGTGCTGCTCCTGGCATGCCCTCCTGCACTCTTCATTGACCCAGGGTTGGTCTCCTGGCTTGATGGTAATGGTAGAGTGGGGGATATGCCGGGCCATGAGATTACAGATTGTGGTTTAGTACAATTCTGCTGCTGCTGATGGCCCACAGCGCCTCATGGATGCCCAGTTTTGCTTTGCTAGATCTGCACGAAATCTATCCCATTTAGCACAGTGGTAGTGCCACACAACATGAAGGAGGGCATCCTCAATGTGAAGGTGGGACTTTGTCTCCACAACAACTGTGCGGTGGTCACTCCAACCAATACTGTCATGGGCAGATGCATCTGCGGCAGGCAGATTGATGAGGAAGAGGTCAGGTATGTTTTCCCCTCTTGTTGGTTCCCTTACCACCTGCCGCATACCCAGTCTAGCAGATATGTCCATAGGACTCGGACAGCTCGGTCAGTAGTGGTGCTACCGAGCCACTCTTGGTGATGGACTTTCAAGTCCCCCACCCAGAGTACATCCTGTGCCCTTGCCACCCTTAGTGCTTCTTTCAAGTGCTGTTCAACATGGAGCAGGACTGACTCATCAGCTGAGGGAGGGCGGTAGGTGGTAATCAGCAGGAGGTTTCCTTATCCATGTTTGACCTGATGCCAAGAGACTTCATGGGGTCCAGAGTCAATGTTGAGGAGTCCCAGGGCAACTCCCTCCCTACTGTGGGACATTGTCTGTCAGATATGATTCCGTGAGTAGGACTATGTCAGGCTGTTGCTTGACTAGTCTGTGGGACAGCTCTCCCAACTTTGGCACAAGCCCCCAGATGTTAGTAAGGAGGACTTTGCAGGGTCGACAGGGCTGGGTTTGCCGTTGTAGTTTCCGGTGCCTAGGTTGATGCCGGGTGGTCCGTCCGGTTTCATTCCTTTTTATTGACTTCATAGCGGTTAGATACAACTGAGTGGCTTGCTAGGTCATTTCAGAGGGCATGTAAGAGTCAACCACATTGCTGTGGGTCTGGAGGCCAAACCAGGTAAGGACAGCAGATTTCCTTCCCTAAAGGACATTAGTGAACCAGATGGGTTTTTACAACAATCGACAATGGTTTCATGGCCATCATTAGACTAGCTTTTAATTCCAGATTTATTAATTGAATTCAAATTCCACATTCTGCTGAGATAGGATTTGAACCCATGTCCCTAGAGCAATACCCTGGGTCTCTGGGTTACTAGTCCTGTGACAATACCACTACGCCACTCGCCTCCCCCATTTATGAATGGATGGTTTCAATTTTAGTGACAAAAAGGTCAATAAGCTCATTGCACTTGTTAGCCATGAGAATAGAGGCAGAAATAGTTTAAGAAGTCATTTGGTAATGGAGCAAAAAAACTGGGGTTATATTTGCTCTCCAGGACGAGCCTGAAGTAATGGCTGGTTATGGCAGAGAAGAATGACACCTGATGCTGACTAATGTAGTCCAGCCAGATCTGCTGATGGATAGCTAAACCAGTTGTATACCAGATATTCAAAGTCCGTGCTCCTTGGATTTGAGGGAGCAAAGATGGGGGCCATACAAGATGGAATGACTGGGATGAGAGAGAGTAAAAGTTTTCCTGCAAGTTGGGCATCAAAGGTGGAGGTGAGAGAGTTGTCGAGCAGACCAATGGCTTCAGAGGTATCGGGGTGAATGGAGAACCAAATGCTAGGCAGTTGGAAGTTTGAAAATGCACACATTCTAAAAGAAGTCAGTGGATAGCGATCCTGAGCAGGTACTCTGGTTGATTTTTCCATTCCTACCCTAAACTGATTGTAGTACCATACCAGTGGCCATGACCTTCCCACAATCTCAGCAATGACTCCTCCAGGGGGACGAAAACACACAGGTGCATTTGTCCTCCTCCAGTTTTTTCCTGCTCACTCTTGTTATGCGCCACGTTCTCCTCCAAGACAGGGGTCAGCCACGTTTCTGTACAGGGACACCAGAGTCCGTGGTAAAAATGTGGAGGTCTGTGGTAATTTTAAATGTCTTGCTCCACCAAACCTTTAAACTTGTGTTTTAAAATAATAAAACAAAGTTTAAAGGCTTGGAGCAAGACATTTAAAATTACTAGGAATGAAAGTAATTACAAAGGATCAGGAGTATCGGGGCATCGAGCTACTCCTATAGCCCGCCAAAGTTTTGTATCTGGCCCGCTAATCCACCAATCAAAAGTGCGAATGGTTTGCTTGTGTGCGAACTTCTGTCAAATAGAAGCGCAGGGGAGGTGGGACTGACTAGGAAGACTGGTGCAGTAAATCAAGTGCTCCCTGCCTGTGTCCAATCTGCGGAATGAGCCATGGAAAGTGTTGTCATGAGTAGAACAGATAGGACAGCACACAGGAAAGTGATGATGGAACTGGAAAGGGAAGACTTCTTTGAGTCAGAGTAAGCTTTTTTTTAGGCAGAAAGTCCATATTCTCAGCTCTCCAAAGAACCTGGTTTCTCTTAAGAGTGTGAAGCTGGTGCTGAGTGACAATGTGTTTCCATTTCTGGTACATGGTGGGTGAAGGGAACACAGAGGGGGACTAGAGAGAGAGGGGACACAGTAGGGGAGAGAGAGAGGGAGGGGGAGAAAGGGATGGGGTGGGGGGGAGGGAGGGGGACAGAGAGAGAGAGGGGGGAGTTACCAACTATTCAACCATTGCTTCAGATATCAGTGCTCAAAGGGGATTCCAGAGTGTCGCAGCAGTCCAGCAATCTGTTTTACAATACCAGAAACTGAACTGGACCAGTCACATAAATGCTGTGGCTGCAACAGCCGGTCAGAGGCTGGGAATTCTGCAACAAGTAACGCACTTCCTTTCTCCCCAGTGCCTCTCCACCATCTACAGGCACAAGTCAGCAGTGATTAAATACTCTCCACTTGCTTCGATGAGTGCAGCTCCAACAACACTCAAGAAGCTCGACACAATCCAGGCCAAAGCAGCCCGCTTGATTGGCACCCCATCCACCATCTTCAACATTCACTCCCTCCACCACCGACGAACAGTGGCAGCAGTGTGTACCATCTACAAGATGCACTGCAGCAACTCACCAAGGCTCCCTCAACAGCACCTTCCAAACCCGCGACGTCTAACATCTTGAAGGACAAGGGTAGAAGATGCATGGGAGCACCACCACCTGCAAGTTCCCATCCAAGCCACACACCATCCTGACTTGGAACTATATTGCCATTCCTTCACTGTCGCTGAGTCAAGATCCTGGAACTCCCTTCCTAAAAACTGTTGGTGTACCTACACCCCAAGCACTGCAGTGTTCAAGAAGGCAGCTCGCCATTGTCTTCTCAAGGACAATTAGGGATGGGCAATAAATGCTGGCCTAGCCAGCGACCCCCACATCCCAGAAATGAATAAAAGAAAACATGATTGGAATTGCTAAGGTGCCTCCCCAGAGGAGTGGCAGTTGCTCTCTGGAGCATGAAACTGTTGTCGCCCATGTCAAGGTGGGGCAGTCCAAAACCAGGACTTCTAGGACCAGAGCTGCTCGAGGTCGTCCTGCAAGGCACCCTGCAGTCTCCCCCACTAGAAGTCAGTAGCCTTCCACCAGCCATGATGAAGCCACTGCATAACAGCATTAGGACAAGCAAAGGCACACTAAAGACAAACACTAAGGGAATGCACGAAGGTGATTTGTTGACTTTTGTATGCAGTATTGCGTGTTTTGGAATGGTAGTTTTGTGATAGCTTTCATTTCAGCATTGTGGCCAAGAAGACATTCTGATGGATCAGCAACAGAGGGCAGGTAAGGTGCGAGATGGTTGGTAATTGGGGAACTGGGGTTGTTTCACTGATACCGCAGTCACACATGCAGGGAATGGACCCTTTCCGGATGTGGCACATCTCCGCATTTTGAACCACAGAACCATAGAAAGGTTATGGCACAGAGAGAAGTCATTCAGCCCATCATTTCTGCACTGGCTGAAAAAACTAGCAGCCCATTCTAATCCCGCCTTCCAACATCTGGTCCATAGCCTTGCAGGTTACAACACTTCAGGTGCAGGTCCAGGTACTTTTGAAATGAGTTGAGGGTTTCTGCCTCCACCACCGATCCGGGAAGCGGATTCCAGATACCCACCACCCTCTGAGTGAAAAAGTTTTTCCTCGTGTCCCCTCTAATCCTTCTACCAATCACGTTAAATCTGTGCCCCCTGGTAATTGAGATCTCCCCTCGGGGAAACAGGTCCTTCCTGTCTACTCTATCTAAGACCCTCATAATTTTGCACACCTCAATTAACATAGGAGCAGGAGTAGGCTATTCAGCCCATCGAGCCTGCCCCGCCATTCTGAACGATCATGGCTGATCATCCACTTCAATGCCTTTTTCCCCATACTATCCCCATATCCCTTTATGTCATTGGCATTTAGAAATCTGTCAATCTCTGCTTTAAACATACTCAATGACTGAGCTTCCACAGCCCTCTGGGGTAGAGAATCCTAATGATTCACAACCCCCTGAGTAAAGAAATTTCTCCTCATCTCTGTCCTAAGTGGCTTCCCCCTTATTTTGAAATTGTGTCCCCTGTTCTAGACTCCCCAACCAGGGGAAACATCTTACCTACATCTACCCTGTCTATCCCTTTAAGTATTTTGTAGGTTTCAATGAGATCACGTCTCATTCTTCGAAACTCTAGAGAATACAGGCCCAGTTTCCCCAATCTCTGTTCATAGGACAGTCCCGCCATCCCGGGAACAAGTCTAGTGAACCTTTGTTGCACTCCCTCTATGGCAATAATATCGTTCCTAAGGTAAGGAGACCAAAACTGCACACACTACTCCAGGTGCAGTATAACCAAGGTTCTATACAACTGAAGCAAGACTTCACTACTCCTGTACTCAAATCCTCCTGCGATAAAGGCTAACATATCATTAGCCTTCTAATTGCTTGCTGCACCTGCACATTAGCTTTCAGTGATTTATTGATAAGGACACCCAGGTCCCTTTGGACATCTACACTTTCTAATCTCTTACCATTTAAAAAATACTCTGCACATCTATTCCTCCTACCAAAGTGGAAAACCTCACATTTTTCCACATTATATTCCATCTGCCACGTTCTTGCTGACTCACTAAGTCTTTCCAAATTCCCTTGAAGTCGCTTTGTATCTTCCTCACAACACATTCCCACCTAGTTTTGTGTCATCCACGAACTTGGAAACATTACATTTAGTCCCCACATCCAAATCATTGATATATATTGTGAACAGCTGGGGCCCAAGCACTGATCGCTGCAGTACCCCATTAGTCACAGCCTTCCAATGTGAGAATGACCCGTTTATTCCTACTCTCTGTTTCCTGCCTGTTAATCAATTCTTAATCCATGCCATATATTATTTCCTATCCCAAGTGTCATCCCTCAGCTTCCTCTGTTCGAAGGAAAACAATCCTAGCTGATCCAATCTTTCCTCATAGCTGCAATTTTCAAGCCCTGGCAACATTCTTGTAAATCTCCTCTGTACTCTCTCCAGAGCAATTATGTCCTTCCTGTAATGTGGTGACCAGAACTGTCCACAATACTCCAGCTGTGGCCTAACCAGCGTTTTATACAGTTCCAGCATTACATCCCTGCTTTTGTATTCTATATCTTGGCCAATAAAAGAAAGCATTCCATATGCCTTCTTCACCACTTTAGGGACCTGTGGATATGTACTCCAATGTCTCTCTCTTTCTCTACCCCTCTCAATATCCTCACGTTTATTGTGTATTCCCTTGCTTTGTTTGCCCTCCCCAAATGCATTGCCTCACACTTCTCCAGATTGAATTCCATTTGTCACTTTTCCACCCACTCGACCAAACCATTGATATCATTCTGGAGCCTACAGCTATCGGCTTCACTATCAATTACACGGCCAATTTTTGTGTCATCTGCAAATTTCTCAATCATGCCTCCCACATTTAAGTCCAAATCATTAATATGGACCCACCAGATACTCCCTGACTAGTTCCCTGTGTCTCGTCGCGCTCTCTCCACTCTCACGCTATTTGTGGCTCCGAAGTCTCACCCAGCCAAACACCTACCTGCCTCCCTATGATGTCACGCCTCGATTTTTCTTTTCCATCGCATGCTGTGTTGTTGGAGATGTGGAGATGTGCTCTTACCAAAACTAATCTAATTAATATGCCCTACCAAAACTTCTCTCTCCCAATGTGCTCTGCTGCTGTGTCCCATGCTCTTTTTAAACTCTCTCCCAATGTGCTCTGCATTTACATGTAGCACCCGCAAATCAACATGTGTGCAGTCAATGGCACCCTGCAGAATGGAGAAGCCCACTATTTGGGGAAACCATGTACACACTCCGTATGCTTCTCTCTGGCCAGAGGGAGTGCAATCTATTCCCTGGTCCTGTTATACAGAGTATCAGTCACATCCCTTATCCAGCAGTGGACAGCAAACTACGAGATGTTAACAATGTCAACACTTTGTTTATTTGTTAAAACATTGCTGGCAAAGCCAGCATTTACTGCCCATCCCTAATTGCCCTTGAGAAGGTGGTGGTGAGCCACGTTCTTGAACAACTAATGTCCAGTGCTGATAGGGAGGGAGTTCCAGGACCTTTACCCAGCGACAGTGAAGGAACGGTGATGAATTTCCAAGTCAGGGTGGTGTGTGACTTGTAGGGAACATGCTGGTGGTGATGTTCCCATGTGTCTGCTATCCTTGTTATTTTAGGTGGTAGAGGTTGCAAGTTTGGAAGGTGCTGTCGAAGCAGCCTCGGCAAGGTACTGAAGTGCATATTGTAGATGATCCATACTGCTGGTGGTGGAGGGAGTGAATGTTTAAGGTGGATGGTGTGCCGTTCAAGTGGGATGTTTTGTCCTGGATAGAGTTGAGCTTCTTCCAGGCAAGTGGAGAGTATTCCATCACACTCCTGACTTGTGCCTTGTAGGTTGTGGACAGGCTTTGGGGAGTCTGGAGGTGAGTTACTCACTGCAGAATACCCAGCCTCTGACCTGCTCTTTTAGCCACAGTACTAATGTGGTTGAATCAGTTAAGTTTCTGGTCAATAGCAGTGCCCAGGATGTTGATGGTGGGGGATTCAGCAATGGTAATGCTGTTGAGTGTCAAGGGAAGATGGTTAGAACTTCTTTTGTTGGAAATGGTCATTGCCTGCACTTGCGTGGTGTAAATTTTATTTTCCATTTATCGTTCCATGCCTGAATGTCATCCAGATCTTGCTGCATCTGGGCACGGACTGCTTCAGTTTCTGAGGAGTTGCAAATGGCACTGAACACTGTGCAGTCAGCAGCAATCATCCCCACTTCTGACCTTATGATGGAGGGAACATCATTGATGAAGCAGTTGAAAATGGTTGGGCCTATGACACTATCTTGAGGAACTCCTGCAACGGTGTCCTCAAGCTGAGATGATTGGCCCGCAACAACCATAACCATCTTCCTTTGTGCTAGGTATGACTCCAACCATTAGAGAGTTTTCCTCTTGATTCCCATTGACTCCAGTTTTGCTAGGGCTTCTTGATGCCATTCTTGATGCAGGGGGAGTTTAGGGAGTTAGGTAGAAAGTTAAAAGACAGGACCTCTAGGGTTGTAATCTCGGGATTACTCCCTGTGCCACGTGCCAGTGAGGCTAGAAATAGGAAGATAGTGCAGCTAAACACGTGGTTGAACAGCTGGTGTAGAAGGCAGGGTTTCAGATATCTGGACCATTGGGATCTCTTCAGGGACAGATGGGACCTGTACAGGAAGGACGGGTTGCATCTAAACTGGAAGGGCACAAATATCCTGGCTGCGAGGTTTGCTAGCGTCACTCGGGAGGATTTAAACTAGTGTGGCAGGGGGGTGGGAACCAGAGCAGTAGGACAGCAAGTGAAATAAATGAGGGGGAACTAGTAAATAAGGCCAGTAAGACTAAGAGGAAGAGCAGGCAGGGAGATGTTGCGGAGCACAGCGGGACTGGTGGTCTGAAGTGCATTTGTTTCAATGCGAGAAGTATAACAGGTAAGGCAGATGAACTTAGAGCTTGGATTAGTACTTGGAACTATGATGTTGTTGCTATTACAGAGACTTGGTTGAGGGAAGGACAGGATTGGCAGCTAAATGTTCCAGGATTTAGAAGCTTCAGGCGGGATAGAGGGGGATGTAAAAGGGGTGGGGGAGTTGCATTACCGGTTAAGGAGAATATCACAGCTGTACTGCGGGAGGACACCTCGGAGAGGTCATGCAGCGAGGCAATATGGGTGGAGCTCAGGAATAGGAAGGGTGCAGTCACGATGTTGGGGGTTTACTACAGGCCTCCCAACAGCCTGCGGGAGGTAGAGGAGCAGATATGTAGACAGATTTTGGAAAGATGTAAACATAACAGGGTTGTACTGTTGGGTGATTTTAACTTCCCCGATATTGACTGGGACTCACTTAGTGCTAGGGGCTTGGATGCGGCAGAATCTGTAAGGAGCATCCAGGAGGGTTTCTTGAAACAATATGTAGATAGTCCAACTAGGGATGGGGCCGTACTGGACCTGGTATTGGGGAATGAGCCTTGCCAGGTGGTCGAAGTTTCAGTAGGGGAGCATTTCGGGAACAGTGACCATAATTTCAGAAGTTTTAAGGTACTTGTGGATAAGGATAAGAGTAGTCCTCGGGTGAAGGTGCTAAATTGGGGGAAGGCTAATTATAACAATATTAGGCAGGAACTGAAGAATTTAGATTGGGGGCGGCTGTTTGAGGGTAAATCAACATCTGACATGTGGGAGTCTTTCAACCATCAGTTGATTAGAATCCAGGACCAGCATGTTCCTGTGAGGAAGAAGAATAAGTTTGGCAAGTTTCGGGAACCTTGGATAACGCGGGATATTGTGAGCCTTGTCAAAAAGAAAAAGGAAGCATTCGTAAGGGCTGGAAGGCTAGGAACAGACGAATCCCTTGAGGACAGTAGGAAGGAACTTAAGCAAGGAGTCAGGAGGGCTAAAAGGGGTTATGAGAAGTCATTGGCAAACAGGATTAAGGAAAATCCCAAGGCTTTTTATACGTATATAAAGAGCAAGAGGGTAACCAGGGAAAGGGTTGGCCCAGAGAAGGGAATCTATGTGTGGAGCCAGAGGAAATGGGCAAGGTACTAAATGAGTACTTTGCATCAGTATTCACCAAGGAGAAGGACTTGGTGGATGATGAGCCTAGGGAAGGGAGTGTAGATAGTCTCAGTCATCTCATTATCAAAAAGGAGGAGGTGTTGGGTGTCTTGCAAAGCATAAAGGTAGATAAGTCCCCAGGGTCTGATGGGATCTACCCCAGAATACTGAGGGAGGCAAGGGAAGACATTGCTGGGGCCTTGACAGAAATCTTTGCATCGTCATTGGCTACAGGTGAGGTCCCAGAGGACTGGAGAATAGCCGATGTTGTTCCTTTGTTTAAGAAGGGTAGCAAGGATAATCCAGGAAATTATAGGCCGGTGAGCCTTACGTCAGTGGTAGGGAAATTATTAGAGAGGATTCTTCGGGACAGGATTTACTCCCATTTGGAAACAAATGGACTTATTAGCGAGAGGCAGCATGGTTTCGTGAAGGGGAGGTCATGTCTCACTAATTTGATTGAGTTTTTTGAGGAAGTGACAAAGATGATTGATGAAGGAAGGGCAGTGGATGTTATCTATATGGACTTCAGTAAAGCCTTTGACAAGGTCCCTCATGGCAGACTGATACAAAAGGTGAAGTCACATGGGATCAGAGGGGAGCTGGCAAGATGGATACAGAACTGGCTCTGTCATAGAAGACAGAGGGTAGCAGTGGAAGGGTGCTTTTCTGAATGGAGGGATGTGACTAGTGGTGTTCCGCAGGGATCAGTACTGGGACCTTTGCTGTTTGTAGTATATATAAATGATTTGGAGGAAAATGTAGCTGGTCTGATTAGTAAGTTTGCGGATGACACAAAGGTTGGTGGAGTTGCAGACAGTGATGAGGATTGTCAGAAGATACAGCAGGATATAGATCGGTTGGAGACTTGGGCGGAGAAATGGCAGATGGAGTTTAATCTGGACAAATGTGAGGTAATGCATTTTGGAAGGTCTAATGCAGGTGGGAAGTATACAGTAAATGGCAGAACCCTTAGGAGTATTGACAGGCAGAGAGATCTGGGTGTACAGGTCCACAGGTCACTGAAAGTGGCAACGCAGGTGAATAAGGTAGTCAAGAAGGCATACGGCATGCTTGCCTTCATCGGTCGGGGCATAGAGTATAAAAATTGGCAAGTCATGCTGCAGCTATACAGAACTTTAGTTAGGCCACACTTAAAATATTGCGTGCAATTCTGGTCGCCACACTACCAGAAGGACGTGGAGGCTTTGGAGAGGGTACAGAAGAGGTTTACCAGGATGTTGCCTGGTCTGGAGGGCATTAGCTGTGAGGAGAGGTTGGATAAACTCGGATTGTTTTCACTGGAACGACGGAGGCGGAGGGACGACATGATAGAGGTTTACAAAGTTCTAAGCGGCATGGACAGAGTGGATAGTCAGAAGCTTTTTCCCAGGGTGGAAGAGTCAGTTACTAGGGGACATAGGTTTAAGGTGAGAGGGGCAAAGTTTAGAGGGGATGTGCGAGGCAAGTTCTTTACACAGAGGGTGGTGAGTGCCTGGAACTTGTTGCCGGGGGAGGTGGTGGAAGCAGGTACCATAGAGACGTTTAAGAGGCATCTTGACAAATACATGAATAGGATGGGAATAGAGGGAAACGGACCCAGGAAGTGCAGAAGGTTTTAGTTTAGGCAGGCATCAAGATCGGTGCAGGCTTGGAGGGCCGAATGGCCTGTTCCTGTGCTGTACTGTTCTTTGTTCTTTGTACTCGGTCAAATGCTGCCTTGATATTAAGGGCAGTCACTCTCACCTCACCTCTGGAATTCAGCTCTTCGGTCCATTTTTGGTCCGAGACTATATTGAGGTCTGGTGCTGAGTGGCCCTGGCAGAACCCAAACTGACCATCAGTGAGCAGGTTACATCTGAGTAAATACTGCGATAGCACTGTCGACGACACCTTCCAACACTTTGTTGGTGATTGAGAGTAGACTGATGGGGCTTATATTGGCTGGATTGAATTTGTCCTGCTTATTGTGGATAGGATATACCTGGGCAATTTTCCACATGAGATGCCAGTGTTGTAGCTGTATTGGAACAGCTTGGCTAGGGGTGTGGCTAGTTCTGGAGTTCAAGTCTTCAGTACTACAGCCAGGATGTTGTCAGGCCCTATATCCTTTGCTGTATCCAGTGTGTTCAGCCATTTCTTAATACCATGTGGAGTGAATCGAATTGGTTGAAGACTGGCAACTGTGATGCTTGGGACCTCAGAAGGCTGAGGTGGATTATCCACTCAGCACTTCAGGTTGAAGAAGGATGCAAATGTTTCAGCCTTTTCTTTTCCACTGACTTGCAGGCCTCTCCCATTATTGTGGATGGCGATGTTTGTGGAGGCTCCTTCACCGGTTGGATGTTTAATTGTCCACGACTAGATGTGGCAGGACTGCAGAGCTTTGATCTGATCCATTGGTTGTGAGATCGCTTAGCTCTGTCTATAGCATGCTGCTTCTACTGTTTAGCATGCATGTAGTTCTGTGTTGTAGCATCACTATTTTTAGATATGCCTGCTGCTGCTCCTGTAAAACTGTTCTCCATCCTCATGTAACCAGGGTGGTCTCCAAACTTGATAGTGATGGTAGAGTGAGGGATATACTGGGCCATGCGGTTACAGATTGTGGTTGAGTACAATTCTGCCGCTGCTGATGGTCCACAGCACTGCATGCATGCCCAGTTTGAGCTGCTAGATCTGTTCTAGATCTATCCTATTTAGCACGGTGGTAATGCCACACAACATGATGGAGAGTGTCCTCAGTGTGAAGACGGGACTTTGCTCTTACAAATACTGTTCTGGGCTGATGTATCTGTGACAGGTAGATTGGTGAGGATGAGGTCAAGCAGGTTTTTCCCTCATGTTGATTCACTCACCATCTGTTGCAGGACTAGTCGAGCAGATATGTCGTTCAGGATTTGGCGAGCCTGTTCAGTAGTGGCGCTACCGAGCCACTCTTGTCGATGGACATTGAAATCCCCCACCCAGAGTACATTCTGTGCCCTTGCCACCCTCAGTGTTTCTTCCAAGTGGTGTTGAACATGGAAGAGTACTGATTCATCCACTGAGGGAGGGCAGTAGGTGGTAATCAGCAGGAGGTTCCCTTGGCCATGTTTGACCTGATGCCATGAGACATGTCCAGACTTGATGTTGAGTACTCCCAGGGCCAATCCCTCCCAATTGTAAACCACTGTGCCACCATCTCTTGTTCTGTCCTGCTGATGGGACAGCACATACCCAGGGGTGGTGATGGAGGTCTCTGGGACATTGTCTGTAAAGGATGATTTGATGAATATGACTTTGTCAGGTTGTTGCTTGATGAGTCTGTGGGACAGCTCTCAAATTTTAGCACAAGTCCCCAGTTGTTAGTGAGGAGGACTTTGCAGGGTTGACTGGGCAGGGTGTGCCTTTGTTGGGCTGAATTTAGTCAATCTATCGCGGGTCCGGCAGCAGACCCGGAAGCCTGTGCCATCACTGCCAATGACGTGTGCGGCCGGCCGACCGCGATCATGCAGCGAGCAGCCACTTGCCATAACGGAGACGCTGGGCCTATCCAATCACATGATGGAGGCGGGCTTTGAGGTGGTGATTGTGGTGTCAGATGACTCTAATGCGGGTGCTGGAGCCATATATAAATCCCTACCAGTAATGCTTGTATTGCTGCTTTTCAGTGAGGCAGTGAAGCTGGAGTGCTGCTTCACTCGGCTGAAGAGGTGTTGAAACTCCTGGACCTCACCCCTCCCCAACCCTGTACAAGAACCTACCACCATAAGGATGGAAAGGGAGTGACCTGGCACCATGGCAGCCCCACAGTTTAGCGGTGCCTCCCTGGAGATTCTCCTCCAGGCTGCAAGAGAAAGTCAGGAGGTCCTCTTTCGAAGGGATGGCAAGCAGACATCCTCCTGCCTGACCAAGCAAGCCTGGATGGAGATCATAGAGACTGTTAGCAGTCATCAGGTCACCCAATGCAACTGGGTCCAGTGTCAGAAGAGAGTCAATGACTTCCTTTCTTCTCCAAGGTGAGTCCTCCATATCTCTCTCCTCTTTGGGGCTTGCATGTGGCTTCATGGGAGGGAGCACTACATGGAGAGGAAGTGAGAACAAAGGCATTGGCAAGGGGGTAAGGCATCACCCCATCCTGGCAGATGCATAGCTGCATCTCAGCGACAGGCCGCCTTCTTTCACTGGTCACCCCCATTATGTTCTCTCAGGGTGGACATGGGGAGGACCCATGTAGGAAACCCCATTATGGGACGAGGGGCTGCCACTAGCATAGCTGTCCTGTTGCTCTTCCTTTGAAGTCTTACTATGCCCCTCTTTCCACTTGCAAGACAAATGGACCCATAACACGAGGGAGATCTCAAGGACAGGCAGGGGCATCCCAGATCTTCGGCCTTTGTTGACAGCTGAGGAGGAGGCACTGGAGCTAGCGGGGGCCCAGGGCGGCCATTCCATAGCAGGTGGCGAGACAGGAGTCTCCACACAAGAAAGTAAGGATTGCGTTCATGTGTCTTCCACCACACTTCTGGAGATTCACATTACGCATGGTTGGCATGTGGCGATCTGAACAACCTACCCCAGAAATGTTTGTGTTCTCTCATGCAGAGGCTCGCACTAAGGGCGACAGCCATCGACCTCTGAGAAAGAGGGGCAGTCAGATGATGCACCATCACATCATTTTCCTGCACCTTCCACCAGCACAGATACATTCACATCGGTTGGTATGCATTCAGCTTAGATTCAGGGTCACAAGCAGGACACAGCACCACACATGCGCCCAAGCAGCTGATGGAGGCTGTGACAGCTGAGGCCACTGATAGTCGGAGGATTGTGGGTGATCAGGCCCATGCTGAGCTCAAAGTTGATGGCGAGCCTCTGGTGTCGATAACACAGGTCATGCTGGAGTTGCAGAGAGAGGGAAGGCAACATCTGATGGAGCTGCCAGAGGAAATGCACAGCCATGAGTGGACGATGGAGGGGTCCATCCATGCCTCGAGTGCTACTATGTCTCAGGCATGTGTGCGCATGGCTTCCTCCATTGAGAGGTTGGCAACCCTCATGGAAAGCCAGATCCCACTGATGCACACAGACCTGCACACCATTGCCTTGGCCATGAGCTCAATGCAGCTGCGGCAAGGCAAGAGAGGAATGAGGCATCTGGTGTCTTCTCCAGGTCTTTGTCCTTCTCTGGTGATCAGGGAGGTTCAAGAGATCTTGAAAGGGAGGAGGATAGGCTGATCTCCACATCTGGGGTCTCCCCTCAGGGTGCTCTGAGAGTGGGCAGCGGCTCCTCAGCCCCTCCGCCAGCTCCAGTAGCTGTGATGACTAGGGAGAGTCCTGCAACTGTGCAGGACACCCTCAGGCAGCCGGGGCCATCCAGGCCTCACGCATTCAGAGAACACCCGCCAAAGTTATCCCAGGCCAAGGGGTGCCCCGATCAGCAGCCTGCCTCCAGTCCAGCTGCCGTGCAGGTGTCACACCTTGTAGAAGCACTCGTAAACGTATGAAGAAGAGCACCTAAATGCACTTGGGGCTTCACAAGTGTATTATCTCTGCCCTTTATATTGTTCTCTGCACTTTTGTCATAATTAGAGTTCACATTCATTGTTGTGAAATGCTCATTCTTTCATGCCTGAATTGTGAGATGCTGCCATCAGCCTTGCTCCCTCAATGGGCTGTCAGTGCAGGCACAGGCTGTGTTTAGTCAGAATTTCAAGTGTGCCAGAAAGCGTGGTGCAGCTGGGCGCTATGAACGGAATCGAGAACGAAAGGAGCCAATCAGTGGAATACAGTGAGGTGAGTTTTTATTGAGTCCACTTTGAGACGCCATCATGGTGACAGGAACGGGATATGTATGAGATTGTCTCTGGCCTCCCTTGTGCATCTCTCAATGGCCCTGGTCTATGCTGCAAGGGAATCATTATGCCTGCTCATTATCCACCTCTACATCAACCTCGTCGGATGAGGACTGGCGATCAATCATGCAAGGCCTCCTCCCTCTGCAGAGCGAGATTGTACAGAGCACAGCAGAGCACCACCATACGCGAGACCCTCGCTGGGGCATATTGTAGGGCTCCACCGGATTGTTCCAGGCACCGGAATCTTATCTTCATCAGCCTAATGGCCTGCTTGATAGTTGCTCCTGAGAAGCCATGTCCCTTTACTCTGCTGCAGTGCGAGAGATCCTCACAGGTGTGAGTAGCCATGTCCTCCAAGGGTAGCCCTGGTCCCCGAGAATCCATCCCTGAAGTGGAGCTGGGGCCTGAAAAGCAGTGGCACCTGGGACTGCTGAAGTATGTAGGTGTCATTGCTGCCTCACAGGAAGTGGGCACACACCTGCAGGAAACACTTTCAATGCTCACAGACCAGTTGATCGTTGATTGAATGGAAGCCCTTCCTGTTGATGAAGGCCACTCACTGCTCTGTGGGAGCCTTGATGACACCTTCCACCTGAGAGCGTCCAGCTATGGCCCCGAGACTGTTGGCCTTCTCTGCCTGACTGTCAACACCGGTCTGGTAGCGCACATAATCGCTGGCCTTTGAACAGGGCATTGGTCACCTCCTTGATGCAGTGGTGGGCTGCTGCCTGGGAGACCCCACATATGTCCCCGATGGATCCCCGGAAAGAGCCACAGGCATAGAAGTTGAGTGCCACAGTGATCTTCAGGGCCATGGGCATTGAGTCTCCACCGAAACCCATTGGTCGCAACTCGCCCTGTAGTATGGTGCATAAGTCAGTGACGACCTCCCTGGAGTGCCGCAATCTTCATTGACACTGCCGCTCGGACATTTGGAAGTAGCTGAGTTCAGTCCGGGACACTTTCTGGCACAGGTGGGCCTTTCTTGGCATGGCCAGCTGCTGCCACTCTCCTCTTGGACCTTCAAGGGCGGGCACAGCTGCATCCTGGCCCTCTCTCCATCTGAGCCGCTGCTGCGTGGCATGGGGTTCCCCAAAGATGGGATGCTTGCAACCCATGACAGCTGATCAGTAGCCCTCCAGAATGCTGTCTTGCAGAGACGAACTTTGCTACTCCCCTCAGAATACGTGTTAATGCCCCTCAGTGCCCACCTTTGCAGACAGCCCAGCACCCGATACTATGACCACCTGGCCCTGTCACCTGAGAAAGATTCCACCTGGCCCTGTCACCCAACATTGCACCTACCAGCCCTGTCACCCAAGAATGATCCCACTCGGCCGCGTTACCTGAAAATAATCCTACCTAGCCCTGTCGCCCGATACTATGGCCACTCAGCCCTGTCACCTGAGAATGAACCCACCCGACCCTGTTGCCCGGGACTGCACCCAGCTGACCCTGTCACCTGATACTATGGCCACCCAGCCCAGTCACCCGAGACTGTGCCCAGCCGGCCCTGTCACCCAAGAATGAGCCCACCCATGCAGATTGCCCAAGACTGCAGACAGACAGTGGCCTCCACTCCCCGATCTTCCTCTATTCACTGCTCCCCATGGCTGCTGTCCTGAGGCCTCAGCTTAGTGCCACCACCTTTCAACAGCCAGGGATCGGAAGGCATGTGATCCATGCCTGCTGTTGACTAAATTCCAAAATGCCCATTGAATTGTGATCACTTCAATGCAAATGTATTACAATGAGCTGTTCATTAATTTAAATTGCAATCCTGCCGCGTCGGAGTGCCACGCTGCCTTGGAGCTTTCCTACTGCTTACAAAATTCAGAACCAGCGTCACCTTTCCAGGCAAGTGCCTCCATCCCCATTCTTCGGCCCACCCCCCTGTCTCCATTCCTGCTCCTGCTGGCCTCATAAAATTCTGATCATTGTTTCCGGTGCCTGGGTCGATGCTAGGTGGTCCATAGGTTTTATTCTTATTCAACTTTTCTGTAGCAGTTTTATACAACTGATTGGCTTGCTAGGCCATCTCAGAGGACAGCTGAGAGCCAACCACATTGCTGTAGGTCTGGAGTCACATGTAGGCCACACCAGATAAGGATGGCGGATTTCCCTCCCTGTAGGACATTAGTCAACCAAGATGGGTTTTTATGAAAATTCAGTAGTTTCGTGGTCACCATTACTGAGTTTAGTTATTTATTCCAGATTAATTAATTAATTGAATCTAAATTTACCCAGCTACCACGGTGGGATCTGAACTCATGCCTTCACAATATTAGTCCAGGCCTCTGGATTACTAGTCCAGCCATATTACCACTATACTACCATCCCAACCTGGAAGGATCCAACCACAAAGAAGTGCATGGTCACAGTCACCTCACAGCTCCAACCTTGCCCTGGTCTGAGGTTGCAGGTCTGCCTGCAAGAGGTGGCAGATTTCAGTGAGTACCTCCTTCATAAAACAGAGACATCACAAACACACTGTTTTTCACTAAGGTTTAGGGAGGAGAATTGCTCCCTGAAGATGCTGGGTGAATACGACCTCCTGCTGAGAGCCCTTCTTCCCCTCCTCTTCCTCCCTCTTTGAGCTGCTTGTCCCCCGTTGCCTCTGCTCATTCTCCCTCGCATGCTGCAGGCAAGGTGGATGGTAACTACAGCAACTGTGACTGGGAGCAAGTGGTCTGAAAAGAACTCCTGAAGTCAGAACCAAAGCCTTCACCATATGCAGCACTACTCCCTGCAGACTTCATCAACTTTAAACAGCAGTAGAAAACTCACAGCACCTCAACAAACTTAGCAAGAGCCAGTAGAAATCAATCAGCAACTATCCTGAAAGTAGTTAATGATCCCTTTAAATAGCGTTGGTGTTGGGGCTCCTTCCTGTTGCTGAATGCAGGCCCGATTGTGCATATTTATGAGAGGGTGTTGCTGGAGTGCTGCTGTTAAAAATGGCACTGCTACAGTCAAATCAGTGTCACACGCTGACTGATGTGATTACCCAGCATACTTCCATTGCACACTCTTAATGCCCATGATACCACCCTCACCAAAGTGGCGTCCAGTGTAGGCTGCACCGAAAGTGCACGGGCATGGTGCGGAAGCCATTTTGCACCCAAACAGCACACATTGTGCTGATAAAACAGACACTATGGAGCTGAATTTTGTGGCCTGTAATATTCCCTATAGTGTTTTAACATTTCACATAATATTTTGCATAACTAGGGAAGTAGAGAAGGTTTTAAACTAAATAGTGGGGGCAAGCGATCAAATTTGGGAAGATGTGGTAAATCAAAGAGTAGAAACAAGGCAAGAGAGAAAGGTATCAATATGGGAAATGATAAACTGATCGTGACAGGATGGGACAGAGAATACAAAGCTAAGAGTAAGACAGCAGACAAGGCTAGAGGTTACAAAAATAATGAAAGGACAAAACTAAAGGTTCTGTATCTGAATGCACGTAGCATTTAAAACAAAACAGATGAACTGATAGCCATTACAAGGATAAAAGCAAAATACTGCAGATGCTGGAAATCTGAAATAAAATCAAGAAATGCTGGAACCACTCAGCAGGTCTGGCAGCATCTGTGGAAAGAGAAGCAGAGTTAACGTTTCGGGTCAGTGACCCTTCTTCGGAACTGGCCATTACAAGGAGTTGACCGTAGGATGACATAAATTGGGACCTGAATATTGAAGGGTACATGACATTTAGGAAGGCCAGGAAGCTAGGAAAAGGTGGAGGGGTGGCTCTGTTAAGTAATGATGGTGTTAGCACAATAGAGAGGGATGACCTAAGTTCAGGAAACCAGGATGTAGAAGCGGTTTGGGTAGAGATGACAAATGATAAAGGCAAGACGTTGCTTGTGGGAGTGGTGTACAGGTCCCCTAACAGGAACCACACTGTAGGACGGGGTATAAAGGAAGAAATAATGGAAGCTTGTCAGAAAGGTATGGCAATAATCGGGGGGATTTTAATCTACATATAGATTGGAAGAATCAGATGGGCAAAGGTAGCCTAGATGAGGAGTTCATAGAATGTTTTTGGGATAGTTTTTTGGAACAGCACGTTCTGGAGCCAACCAGAGAGCAGGCTATACTAAGACCTGGTATTGTGCAACGAGATAGGATTAATTAATAACCTCATAGTGAAGGTGCCCCTAGGCAGCAGCGATCATAATATGATTGAATTTTACATTCAGTTTGAGGGAGAGAAGAGTGGGTCTAAGACTAGTATTTTAAATTTTAAAAAGGGCAATTATGAGGGCATGAAAGCAGAGCTAGCTAAAGTGAACTGGCAAATTAGGTTAAGGGATAGGTCAATAAAGATGCAGTGACAGACATTTGAGGGAATATTTCAGAATACACAGAATAGATACATTCCACGAGAAAGAAAAATTCCACGGGGAGAACCCATCATCCGTGGTTAACTTAAAAAGTTAAAGAGAGTATCAAACTTAAAGAAAAAGCATATAATTGTGCAAAATGGGTGGTAGGTCAGAAGATTGGACAGAATATAAAAAACAGCAAAGAATGACTAAAAGATTAATAAAGAGGGAAAAATTAGAGTACGAGAGAAGGCTAGCTAGAAATATAAAAACAAATAGTAAGAGTTTCTATAAATATTTAAAAAAGAACAGTGAGCATTTGTCTTATAGAGGAATTAATAATGGAAAATAAGGAGATAGCAGATGAATTGAACAGGTATTTTGCATCGGTCTTCACTACAGAGGATCCAAGTATCCCAGAAATAGCTGTAAATCAGGAAATGGAAGGGAAGGAGGAACTGAAGAAAATTATAATCACCAGGGAAGTGGTATTGAGCAAATTGTTGGGGCTGCAGACTGACAAGTCCTTGGGTCATAGAAACATAGAAAATAGGAGGAGGAGTAGGCCATTCGGCCCTTCAGGCCTGCTCCACCATTCAAAAAAGATCATGGCTGATCGTCTAATTCAGTACCCTGTTCCTGCTTTTTCCCAATATCCCTTGATCCCTTTGGCATTAAGAAAGATATCTATCTTCTTCTTGAATATATTTACTGATTTGGCCTCCACTGCCTTCTGTGGTAGAGAATTCCACAGGTTCACCACCCTCTGAGTGAAGAAATCTCTCCTCATCTCGTTTCTAAATGGCATACCCTGTATCCTGAGACTGTGACCCCTGGTTCTGGACCCCCCAGCCATCGGGAACATCCTCCTTGCATCCAGCCTGATTAGTCCTGTTAGAATTTTATAGGTTTCTATGAGATCCCCTCTCATTCTTCGAAACTCTAGTGAATATAGGCCTAGTCGACCCAATCTCTCCTCATATGTCAATCCTGCCATCCCAGGAATCAGCCTAGTAAATCTTCTTTGCACTCCCTCCATGGCAAGAACATCCTTCCTCAGATAAAGAGTCCAAAACTGCACACAATACTCCAGATGTGGTCTCACCAAGACCTTGTATAACTGCAGTAAGACATCCTTGCTCCTGTACTCAAGTCCTCTTGTAATGTAGGCCAACATGCCATTCGCCTTCCTAATTGCACCTGAATGCTTGCTTTCAGCGACTGGTGTACAAGGACATTCAGGTCTCGTTCTACCTCCCCCCTTCCCAATCTATCACCATCAGATAAAAATCTGCCTTTCTGCTTTTACAACCAAAGTGGATAAACCTCACATTTATCCACTTAATGTCATGCATTTGCCCACTCACCCTACTTGTCCAAATCACATTGGAGCCTCTTTGCATCCTCCTCAAAGCTCACATTCCCCCCCCCCAGCTTTGTGTCATCTGCAAACTTGGAAATGTTACATTTAGTTCCATCACCCAAGTCATTAATATATATTGTGAATAGCTGGGGCCCAAGCACTGATCCCTGCGGTACCCCACTAGTCACTGCGTGCCACCCGGAAAAATACCCATTTATTACTACTCCCTGTTTCCTCTCTGTCAACCAATTCTCAATCCATGCCAGTATATTACCCCCAATCCCATGTGCTTTAATTTTGCTCACTAACCTCTTATGTGGGACCTTATCAAAAGCTTTCTGAAAATCCAAATACACCACATCCACTGGTTCCCCCTTATCTATTCTACTAGTTACATCCTCAAAAAACTCCAGTAGATTTGTTAAGCATGATTTCCCTTTCGTAAACCCTTGCTGACTTTGCCCAAGCCCGTTTATGCTTTCCAGGTGTTCTGCTATCACATCCTTTATAATAGACTCTAGCATTTTCCCACTACTCATGTAAGGCTAACTGGTCTGTAATTCCATGTTTTCTCTGTCCCTCCTTTTTTAAATAGTGGGGTTACATTTGCCACCCTCCAATATGTAGGAACTGCTCCAGAGTCTATAGAATTTTGGAAGATGACCACCAATGCATCCATTATTTCCAGGGCCACTTCCTTTAGTACTCTGGGATGTAGATTATCAGGCACTGGGGATCTGTCAGCTTTTAACCCCATTACTTTCTTAGCACTATTTTGTTACTATTACTGATTTCTTTCAGTTCCTCCCTTTCATTAGACCCTGATGGAATTCATCCCAAGGTCTTAAAAGAAGTGGCTAGTGAGATAGTTCAGGCATTGGTTTTAATTTTCCAAAATTCCCTAGATTCGGGGAAGGTTTCATGAGACTGGAAAATAGCAAATGTAACTCCTTTATTCAAAAAGGGAGGGAGACGGAAAGCAGGAAACTACAGGCCAGTTAGCTTAACATCTGTCATAAGGAAAATGTTAGAAGCTATTATTAAAGATGTTATAGCAGGGCACTTAGAAAAATTCAAGGTAATCAGGCAGAGTCAACATGGTTTTGTGAAAGGGAAATCATGTCTAACCAATTTATTGGAGTTCTTTGAGGGAGTTACATGTGCTGTGGATAAAGAGGAACTTGTGGATGTACTGTACTTAGATTTCCAGAAGGCATTTGATAAGGTGCCACATCAAAGGTTATTGAGAAAAATAAAAGCTCATGGTGTAGGGGGTAACATATTGGCATGGATAGATGATTGGCTAGCTAACAGGTAACAGGTTTCCTGTGACCGCGTGGGTTTTCGCCTGGTGCTCCGGTTTCCTCCCACAGCCAAAGACTTGCAGGTTGATAGGTAAATTGGCCATTGTAAATTGCCCCTAGTGTAGGTAGGTGGTAGCAGAATGGTGGGGATGTGGTAGGGAATATGGGATTAATGTAGGATTAGTATAAATGGGTGGTTGATGGTTGGCACAGACTCGGTGGGCCGAAGGGCCTGTTTCAGTGCTGTATCTCTAAATAAATAGATATAAGGCATAAATGGGTCATTTTCTGGTTGGCAAGATATAAGGAGTGGTGTGCCACAGGGATCAGTGCTGGGGCCTCAACTTTTTACAATTTATATAAATGACTTGGATGAAGGGACCAAAGGTATGGTTGCTAAATTTGCTGATGGCACAAAGATAGGTCGGAAAGTAAGCTGTGAAAAGGATTTAAGTAAGGCTACAAAGGGATATAGATAGGTTAAGTGAATGGGCAAACATCTGGCAAATGGAGTATAATGTGGGAAAATGTGAAATTGCCCATCTTGGAAGGAAGAATAAAAAAGAAGCATATTATCTAAATGGTGAGAGATTGCAGAGCTCTGAGATGCAGAGGGATCTGGGTGTCTTAGTGCATGAATCACAAAAGCTAAGTGTGCAGGTACAGCAATTACTTAGGACAGCTAATAGAATGTTATCATTTATTGCGAGGGAATTGAATACAAAAGTAGAGAGGTTATGCTTTAGTTATACAGGGCATCGGTGAGACCACATCTGGAGTTCTGTGTACAGTATTGGTCTCCTTATTTAAGGAAGGAGGTAAATGTGTTGGAAGCAGTACAGAGAAGGTTTACTAGACTAATACCTGGAATGGGCAGGTTGTCATATGAGGAAAGGTTGGTCAGGCTAGGCTTGTATCCACTGGAGTTTAGAAGAGTAAGAGGCGACTTGATTGAAACATATAAGATCCTGAGGTGTCTTGACAGGGTGGATGTGGACAGGATGTGGAAGAATCTAGAAATAGGGGTCACTGTTTAAAAATAAGGGGTTGCCCATTTAAGACAGAGATGAGGAGAAATTTTTTTCTCTCAGAGGATCCTGAGTCTTTGGAATTCTCTTCCTCAAAAGGTGGTGGACGCAGAGTCTTTGAATATTTTTAAGGCAGAGGTAGATAGATTCTTGATAAGTAAGGGGGTGAAAGGTTATCAGGGGTAGGTGGAAATGTGGAGTTGAGGTTGCAATCAGATCAGCCATGATCTTGGTGAATGGCGGAGCAGGCTCGAGGGGCCGAGTGGCCTACTCCTGCTCCTAATTCATGTGTTCGTATGTACTGCTGTATATTTAAAATATAGCACGTTGCATAGATATTATTTCTTGCAATACTGAAAGTATAATGTTCGATATTGTCTCGTATAAAAATTAGCGTATTATTTAAATGCAAAGAATTAAAATCAATAAATCATGCCACTGCCATGAAGAATTCTTTTTTCAGCCTATGTGGCAGCTTAAATACAGGAAAATCGTGATAGCCATTAATTTTAAAGGGTATGAAACTATGATAATTACCTTCCGTTTTCAGGAAAGTGGCGAAGTCCCAGGAAAATATAAGGGAGCGAAATTAATGTTGAAAGTCACTTAGCACCAGAAATCCCTTTTTCTTTTGTGTTATTAAATGCCATAGATGCCCCATTACAATGCCACAAGGCCCATGTAAATCTAGGCTATTGTCTTTAACAGTTAAGCCATTAGAGAAGCAATGTTTCAGTTTATTGAAATAGTAGAGTACAGAACCAATACAACTTCACATTATTGATAAATATGCTCCTAAAAGTGAAATCTCTCAAATGTATTTTTTATTATTTGATTCTATGGACTAATATATTTTTTTATTGACACTTATATTGAAGCCACACTCATGGTCTAGAGTACTATATTATTCTAGTATTACTATTATATAGCCCTTCCATTTCCTTTATTATCTTGGATGGATAGTTTAACTTTCCTTGATGTCTGCTGCCCCTTCAAATCTTTGTTCAAAGACTTCTAATTGAATCAATTGCTCATCTAGTGAGGAAGTAAGCCTTTATCCTGATATTCAGTTATTTGTCTGGGTCATTAAGGACAATCAGCCCTCTTTTGCATGTGTGATATCAGTCACTTTGTTCATTGCCCGAGTCCATTGTAAACACCACCTCCAAGCTTTCTAGGTAGACATGCGTCTCCTCTTCCTAGATTAGGGTCTCCACACCAACACGGCAAAGAGGTGAACTGTCCCTCTAATGTCTGCAATTACAGTGTGAAGATGTAAGTGTTCAGCAAAATGATGACTTGTTGTTTTCTCCTACTGATGCTGTTTAAAATCCTTGAATCTTGTGTTGTCTGCCAACAGAGTTCCACTTGGCACAGTGTGCAAATCCTTGTTTTCCTCACTACTGACTTTAGCTTTATTTAAGTTACAACTATAGCATTTGTATTTGTTAATTTCTAGCTGGCTTCTGGGATCAGCTCCAGTATTCATGATGCAGAATTCTTGACTTTGATACATCAACAACTTGCATTTATATAACACCTTTCACATGGAAAAGTGGCCCAAGGCACATTAAAATGGTGAAATCAGACAAAGGATTTCATTATTTCATCAAGCCAAAAAAAGTAGATACTAGGATGGATGACAAAAAGCTTGGTCAAATAGGTGGATTTTAAGGAGGGTCTTTTAAGAAAGAGTGTGAGGTGGAGGCAGAGGGGTTTAAGGAGGAATTCCAGAGTATGGGGTTTAAATGGTTGAAGACACAGCTGCCAATGCTGGGATGAAAGGAAGGAGGAATTCACAAGTTAAAAAAAATTATGGATACATTATTCAGAATTTTTGTAATGTTTGCATTACATCAGGAACAGGAAGCAGAAGAGAGAATGCCAGACAGAAAGGAAAAGTAAGACAGTGGTAGGGTTTCAGAAGGTATGTCTATCAGTTTATACTCATAGTTGGCTGGAAAGGTAGGTCTTATTGGCTTGAGCAGATGCTGAAGGGACATTTATAAAACTAGAGAGAAATCACGGGCCAGATAATAATGCAGAGGCTGGTTCTGAGCAGGGAGTGATGGGGGTGGGGGGAAGGGAGGTGATAGCAGGCGAGGAAAATGTAGCTGGTCTGATTAGTAAGTTTGCGGACGACACAAAGGTTGGTGGAGTTGCGGACAGTGATGAGGATTGTCAGAGGATACAGCAGGATATAGATCGGTTGGAGACTTGGGCGGAGAAATGGCAGATGGAGTTTAATTCGGACAAATGTGAGGTAATGCATTTTGGAAGCTCTAATGCAGGTGGGAAGTATACAGTAAATGGCAGAACCCTTAGGAGTATTGACAGGCAGAGAGATCTGGGCGTACAGGTCCACAGGTCACTGAAAGTGGCAACGCAGGTGGATAAGGTAGTCAAGAAGGCATACGGCATGCTTGCCTTCATCGGTCGGGGCATAGAGTATAAAAATAGGCAAGTCATGCTGCAGCTGTACAGAACTTTAGTTAGGCCATACTTAGAATATTGTGTGCAATTCTGGTTGCCACACTACCAGAAGGACGTGGAGGCTTTGGCGAGGGTACAGAAGAGGATTACCAGGATGTTGCCTGGTCTGGAGGGCATTAGCTGTGAGGAGAGGTTGGATAAACTCGGATTGTTTTCACTGGAACGATGGAGGTGGAGGAGCGACATGATAGAGGTTTACAAAGTTATAAGCGGCATGGACAGAGTGGATAGTCAGAAGCTTTTTCCCAGGGTGTAAGAGTCAGTTACTAGGGGACATAGGTTTAAGGTGAGAGGGGCAAAGTTTAGAGGGGATGTGCGAGGCAAGTTCTTTACACAGAGGGTGGTGAGTGCCTGGAACTTGTTGCCGGGGGAGGTGGTGGAAGCAGGTACCATAGAGACGTTTAAGAGGCATCTTGACAAATACATGAATAGGATGGGAATAGAAGGATATGGTCCCCGTAAGTGTCGAAGGTTTTAGTTTAGGCAGGCATCAAGATCGGCGCAGGCTTGGAGGGCTGAATGGCCTGTTCCTGTGCTGTACTGTTCTTTGTTCTTTGTTGAAACCTGTGAGATATTTCTGCCAATTTCAACATGGATACCTAATTATCATTTTACTTCCAGGTTTCAAAGAAAACAAAGAACAAAGAACAAAGATAATTACAGCACAGGAACAGGCCCTTCGGCCCTCCAAGCCTGCGCCGATCCAGATCCTCTCTCTAAACATGTCGCCTATTTTCTAAGGTTCTGTATCTCTTTTCTTCCTGCCCATTCATGTATCTGTCTAGATACATCTTAAAAGACTCCATCGTGCCCGCATCTACCACCTCCGCTGGCAATGCGTTCCAGGTGCCCACCACCCTCTGCGTAAAGAACTTTCCACGCATATCCCCCCTAAACTTTTCCCCTTTCACTTTGAACTCGTGTCCTCTAGTAATTGAAACCCCCACTCTGGGAAAAAGCCTCTTGCTATCCACCCTGTCTATACCTCTCATGATTTTGTACACCTCAATCAGGTCCCCCCTCAACCTCCGTCTTTCTAATGAAAATAATCCTAATCTGCTCAACCTCTCTTCATAGCTAGCGCCCTCCATACCAGGCAACATCCTGGTGAACCTCCTCTGCACCCTCTCC
Source organism: Heterodontus francisci (assembly GCF_036365525.1). Classification (NCBI taxonomy): domain Eukaryota; kingdom Metazoa; phylum Chordata; class Chondrichthyes; order Heterodontiformes; family Heterodontidae; genus Heterodontus; species Heterodontus francisci. The sequence continues at coordinate 75,218,165 of NC_090372.1, forward strand.
AAAGCATCCACATCCTTTTGATAATGTGGCGACCAGAACTGTACGCAGTATTCCAAATGTGGCCGAACCAAAGTCCTATACAACTGTAACATGACCTGCCAACTCTTGTACTCAATGCCCCGTCCGATGAAGGAAAGCATGCCGTATGCCTTCTTGACCACTCTATTTACCTGCGTTGCCACCTTCAGGGAACAGTGGACCTGAACACCCAAATCTCTCTGGACATCAATTTTCCCCAGGACTTTTCCATTTACTGTATAGTTCACTCTTGAATTGGATCTTCCAAAATGCATCACCTCGCATTTGCCCTGATTGAACTCCATCTGCCATTTCTCTGCCCAACTCTCCAATCTATCTATATTCTGCTGTATTCTCTGACAGTCCCCTTCACTATCTGCTACTCCACCAATCTTAGTGTCGTCTGCAAATTTGCTAATCAGTCCACCTATACTTTCCTCCAAATCATTAATGTATATCACAAACAACAGTGGTCCCAGCACGGATCCCTGTGGAACACCACTGGTCACACGTCTCCATTTTGAGAAACTCCCTTCTACTGCTACTCTCTGTCTCCTGTTGCCCAGCCAGTTCTTTATCCATCTAGCTAGTACACCTTGGACCCCAAGCGCCTTCACTTTCTCCATCAGCCTGCCATGGGGAACCTTATCAAACGCCTTACTGAAGTCCATGTATATGACATCGACAGCCCTTCCCTCATCAATCAACTTTGTCACTTCCTCAAAGAATTCTATTAAGTTGGTAAGACATGAATTCTATTAAGTTGGTTTCGCATCACCACTGCATGTAATCTCAACTTGACTATTTGAAAGGTCTATACAAAGATGGAATTTGGAGGAGTTGGCAGATTTGGAAAGAGATGAGAAACCTACAAAATGGACTTCGGACATTCAAAGGCTGTGCCCTACTTTAACAATGCCTCATTTGATGTACTGCTGGATTCAGCAAGGGGCAGGAAGGAGATAATCGTGCTGAGGTTTTATCTGTCCTCGGTGTTGTGAAGGATAGGTTTGGTCACATTGCTGCGGAACGCTCCATCCAGTTTGGACTGTGCCGTACCACCTATCCTTCGTGGGAAAGTTTCTGCGGGAAAACACCTTTGACCACCAATCCATCAGGCAGTGGTCTGCATGGAATGTCCTCAAGGCCCTACGGGAAAAGGAGATGGTGGATCCGGTCGGATGGTTCCCCGAGCAGACTGCCAAAGTCATTTGGCAGAATGCCTCATCACCAGAACTTTCAAACAAGCACCAAGACATAGCTTGGCTGGTGGTGAGAAGGGCCCTCCCCGTCAGATCCTTCCTGCACCCCCGGAGTCTCGCCCCCTCCACACGTTGCCCACGAGGTGGCTGCGGTGGGGAAGAGACAGTTGCCCATCTCCTTCTGGAATGTGTCTTTGCAAAGCAGGTATGGAAAGAGATGCAGTGATTTTTGTCGAGGTTCATCCCAAGCAGCTCTGTAACACTGTCTGTTCTCTACGGGCTGTTCCCAGGGCCACACACCAAGATAAACATCAACTACTGCTGGAAGACCATCAGTTCGGTGAAAGACGCTCTTTGGGCTGCAAGAAACTTGCTGGTCTTCCAGTGCAAAGAGTTGCCCACGACTGATTAGATTAGATTAGAGATACAGCACTGAAACAGGCCCTTCGGCCCACCGAGTCTGTGCCGAACATCAACCACCCATTTAGACTAATCCTGCACTAATCCCATATTCCCACCAAACATCCCCACCTGTCCCTATATTTCCCTACCACTTACCTATACTAGTGACAATTTATAATGGCCAATTTACCTGTCAACCTGCAAGTCTTTTGGCTTGTGGGAGGAAACCGGAGCACCCGGAGAAAACCCACGCAGACACAGGGAGAACTTGCAAACTCCACACAGGCAGTACCCGGAATCGAACCCGGGTCCCTGGAGCTGTGAAGCTGCAGTGCCAACCACTGCGCTACTGTGCCGCCCTAACTGAGTGTTGCAGACTGGCACATTCCAAGGTCCAGGACTACGTGCTGAGGGACACACTAAAGCTTGGGGCAAATGCTGCAAAGGCTCAATGGGGAAAGACCACTGTGTAAGGTCCTCCCACCAAAGTGAACTGAGGGACTGGACCCATGGGAAACACCTTGGGCTGTATACACCAGATATGGTTTTGCTGTAAAATGTACATGGCATGTAAAACGGAATGGAAGGGTTGTGAGGCAACTCACTCCTGTATTGAAGAAAACTGATTTCCTTTGCACTTTTTGGAATGTCAACTTGGTGCTGTTTTGAACTGTTTTGCAATGCATTTTTTTTTTACAGATTTTTATGAATAAAGCATATTTTTGGAAACAAAAAAGGAAGGAGATAATCTTCCTCAGCAATGGGAAAATGAAACCTGCTTCTCTAAAATCAAGAAGGCTGAGGAGGTCAGCAGCAGGAATATTGCGCCTGTAACAGGACCTGGTATGGGAAGTGATTTGATGAGATAACCAGGTCAGGAAAGGTGAATAGTTAGCAAGCAAGAAAGAAAGACTTGCATTTATATAGCGCCTTTCACAACCTCAGGACATCCCAAAGCCAAAGAGATACTTTTGAAGTGTAGTCACTGTTGCAGGAAACACGGCAGCTAATTTGCACACAACAAGCTCCCATAAAAGCAAAGTGATGCTGATTGAGGGATAAATATTGGCCAGGACACTGGGAATAATTCCTCTGTTCTTCAAAATAGTGTTATGGGATCTTTTACGTCCACCTTAGAGAGTAGATGGGGCAGTAGTTTAACATCGCACCAAAAAGACAGCACCTTTGACAGTGCAGCACTCACTCAGTACTGTGCTGGAGCATCAGCCTAGATTTGTGTGCTCAAGTCTCTGGCAGGAGACTTGAACCCAGAACCTTCTGACTTAGAACTGAGCCACAGTTACTAATTCACCTGCATCCTGCGCTGTAAACATCACCTCCCTCTCACTCTGTCTTGTCAAGCTTACTCCATCACAACTCTGTTCACAGTCACTTAAGTTTGAAGAGCATTCACCATTCATTTTCTATGCACTTTCTCACCTCCCCATTTTTCCATCCAGTACTGTCACTCAGCAATCCTGATCCATGGGATGGATCTGACTGATGGTCACCCTCACCAAATGCGCTACATACAGCAAGTGAAACATGCATTCTACTTATTCATAGATCTGTTGTTCCTCCATTGCAGGAGACACGAACACGGAACACAAGAGAGAAGGAGCAGACTGGATGTGGGTCACCACAGATAGTGTAGCTGACATTATCAGAGAAAGATGCCATGGAAATCAGTGGAATATCTGTGTCCTTGAGCATCAGAGATGGGCAGACTGGGACTTTGTAGCTACCTAGTGACAGAATTAAGTGTGTCTGACCCACATCTGACACAAGACTCAGTAATGTTGACTTGATTTCAACAACGAGTGAAATATGGTCATCTTAATCATGCTCAGTAGCAACATTTTTAAATTGCCAGTACTAATTAATCTCTATCTCCTCTTTCCTCCAGGGTCTTCATGCATCAAGCAGCAGTCCATGAACTTTCTGGACGACAATTGCTCAGTGGAGCTGATTCCTTCTGAGGATGCACTATCATTGGACTCGTGCTTAGCAAACACCAGCACAGATATGCAAATAATGGTGGATCCAGTGAGACAATTACTTGGTTTTTCACCTGGAGACTCACAGTTCACAAGTGAACTTGAGCAAGCAGTGATGGCAGGGACAGCTGTGACAAGCTCAAAGAAAAGCAAAATACTGCAGATCCTGGAAATCTGAAATAAAAATAGGAAGTGTTGGAAATAATCAACAGGTCTGGCAGCATCCGTGGAGAAAGAAACAAAGTTAGGAATATAGGAAATAGGAACAGAAATAGGCCATTCAGCCAGTCCAGCTTGCTCCGCCATTCAAACAGATCATGGCTGATCATCTCTCTGTACACCATTTCCCCCACTATCCCCCATATCCCTTGATGTCATTAGTATCCAGACATTTATCGATTTCTGTCTTGAACATGCTCAATGATTGAGCTTCCACAGCCCTCTGGGGTAGAGAATTCCAAAGATTCACCACCCTCTGAGTAAAGAAATTCCTCCTCATCTCAGTATTAAATGGCCTGCCCCTTATTCTGAGACTGTGTCCATTGTTTCTAGACTCACCAGCCAGAGGAAATATCCTATCCACATCTACCCTGTCACGCCCTGTAAGAATTTTGTAAGTTTCAATGAGATCACCCCTCATTCTTTGAAACTTTGGAGAATAGAGGCTCAGTTTCCTCAATCTCTCCTCATAAGACAAACCCGCCATCCCAGGAATTAGCTTGGTGAACCTCCGTTGCATTCCCTCTATGGCAAATATATTCTTCCTTACATAAGGAGACCAAAACTGTACACAATACTCCAAGTGTGGTCTCACCAAGGCTCTATACAATTGCAGCAAGACATCTTTACTCCTGTACTGAAATCCCCTTGTGATGAAGGCTAAGATACCATTTGCCTTCCTAATTGCTTGCTGTACCTGCATCCGAGCTTTTAGTGACTCATGAACAAGGACACCCTGATCCCTTTGGACATCAATACTTCCGAACCTCTCACCATTTCGAGTCAAACATGACTCTTTTGCAGAACCCAAGCTCAATTGGACACAGATGCTGAATCCCAGGGGCCATTGATGAAAAGGATAATCATAGAGAGACAGCATCAAATCTGAGAGTTGCCAGTACTCCTGCCATGCACACAGTCTACAATAGCAGAGAGGATGGAGGAACCCAAACATTAGTGGATTGATGTTGCTGGCCATTGCGAGGACTGGCCTCCTCCAAGGAACTTTAATCATGGCAACCAAATGAGTCTATGCAGGCTATGACCATGGTCGTGCCCTTTGAATGCCAATATGCCTTAAACAGGATGGCAGATACTTTAGCCATGGCATCACAAAGCATCACTGATACCCTCCACATGGCTCTCCCACAAAGAGGTAGGAGTGATGTGCCACTGGCCTAGGAGAAGGATGATGGTGAAAGGGAACATGGAAGTGGGGACGCAACTCAAAGTGTCCCCAGTTCTCTCCCATTGCCCCCCACAACTTGCACCCAACATGCTGCTTCCTCTCCCAATGGCCAAGTCTGCTCGTGCACAGGTGCAGATTGAGTATTGTTCGGCAAGGCCCTGAGGGGCTTTGATACCCAGAGGTCACCAGCATCTGCAAACTACAGAGATTGCACCAAGTAGGAGTGGAAGGAAAAGGAAAAGAAAAACAATATTGTTCATCAAGGGTGGGCACGTGGGCGTTTGTGAAAATGTTATGTTATTAAGTTCCCTCTAATTTTAATTAATTCATAAAATTTATTGCTTTGTGCCATTTTCCTGTGTTTCTCCTTCTTGGTTGCCAGGTGTCAACTCACCTTTTCAGTTGCTTGTTGGTGAATGTGATGACATGAATTGTCAGGGACCAATTAGCAGATGTGTAATGAGTGGATGCTTACAGGACAGCTTTGTGTCCATAGGGATGGGTGAGGAAAGGGTTGGGGAATGTGATAGTCACTTTGATCCAGTCTGAGTGAGTAACTGAACCTTTCATTCATTAGGGAATCCCTGACATCCCGAGCAGCAACGTGAGTAGCTGGTGTCCCATCTTCAGATTCCTCCTCTTCTCTCCAATGAACTCCTCATCACTTCCAATTCTAGTCCTCACTGCTGCCCTTTGTTGTGCAGAACACAGCACACAATTATCCTAGAGACCCTCACTGGTGAGTACTGAAGGGCATCTCCAGATTTGCCCAGGTACCCAAAGCACATTTTGAGCAAACCTTGCTTAATGGTGCATCTGGTTGCCATTTACCTGTCATTGTAGCGCTCTTGGGGTTCATTGATGGGGTTCCTTAGTGTGCATTAGTCATATTTGAAGGGAGTATCCTTTGTTGCCTAGCAGCCATCCTTTAAGGTTGGTTCCAGGTATGAAGAGGACAGAAATGTTGGACTGCCAAACTATAATAGCATTATGACAGCTCCAAAGAAATCTGATGCAGACCTGAAAGAACCTCTTCTTGGGCTTGCAGACCTGCTAATCCTTGATGGCATGAAATCCTTTGCAGTTAATGAATACTCCTGTTGATCTGGAGGTCCTTGGATTGCCATTGATGGCTCCTTGTATCTGTGGGAAGTCAGCCAGAGATGCAAATCAGAGTGCCCACTCATTCTGGCTATTGTCATCACAGGGGAAGTTTAAACAGCTCCCTGCCCTGGCAAACAATCCAGCCATCACCAACCTTATGCACTTATGTACAGCCAAATAGCAGACCCTCAACATATTTCCAAGAGGACCCAAGAAGGAAACAGAGGCATAAACGTTTAGGGCAGTGGTGACTGTCACAGCCACTGGAAATGTGTGGCCACCAGGGAGCAGGTCTTCTTCCCGAAGGCTACAGGACTGTCATGGGGGTTAAATCCAATCCACCTCCGCTCAGATTTCAGGAAGAAATTAACATTTTGAATCAACTGTATTAAGTTGTTCTCTAAAGCTTAACTGATGAGATCAAAAGTAACATCATTCTGTATTGGAATAGTCGTCACTAAAATGCTCTCTTTTGTCAGCCTAATATCTAACAAATGCAGAAATCCATGACCATGGTTAAGAGACTCTAAATCAAACCATTGGGAAATCCATACAGGTAGAGTGTGTTTGCTGGATATAGAGTGCACACCGCACTAAGGCCACAGAGTTTAAATGCAGATTGGAAAGAACTAACAGGCACAGAAAGTAGCCTTACATTTCCATATGTAAAGGACTGTGCCACCCACAGATTTTCTTTTCTACTTTTTTGGTTATATGGCTGACATTTAATGTGCAGTCTTTACTGAACTGAATACATGCATATATCTCTGCAGGTAAAAATATCATTCAGAGTAATCATGAATTGTGCAATTGTAGGTCCAATAAAATCCAAGCTGCTTTGGAGCCTCATTGACTAAATATACGTATGTTACTGAGCCATACAGACCAGGGAGTTAAATTCTTGGTCTGTGCTATTTGCCAACTTTGGCTAGGCCAGTAGCGGGGGTGCTACAGTTGGCCTTAGTATTCTTTGCTATACAGAGTCAATGACAGTTTCCATTTGTAATCACTAGTGGAATATCTATTGGAACGTGCATAGGTGGAAAAAAAGACTTGCATTTATACAAGTACCTTTGATGGCCTCAGGACATCCCAAAACACTATACAATTAAATATTTTTGAAGTGCAGGCACTGTTGTAATGCAGGAAATGCAATTTGCGCACCAGGGGCTGAGTTTTCACCATGGAGGTGGGAAACACGAGCCAGGTTTGTTTTTGGGTCAGGAACTCCTCTCAAGTGAGAAACTGATTAAAGTTAACGTTTCCACTGAGTCAGCCCTTAATTGACATGGAGGCAGGTTTTCTGTCCAATTAGAGCCAGTGGGGGCTGGAACAGAGGCAGGTCAGATGAAATGTGGAACTGATTTAGACTCCCCACGACAGCTATCACTGAGCCTGCTGTTGTCCTGAGGGTGAAATCTGCTGATTGTGCCAAATCTTTTGACAGTACCAGAAGGAAGCGAGATGTCACAGGAAAGGCAGAGGCCTGGCACCCCAGGCTGGGCTGTCACTCACTTCATCGATGCCGACCTGGATCTAATGTTGGAAGCTATGTGGGAAAGGGGAGAGGTCCTCTTCCCAGACAGTCGCAGGAGGAGGCCACCGCGTTGTGTCGAGAACTAAATGTGTCTCTGGGTGTGTTTTTACTGTCTCTGTCTAGCGTTTTTCTCTATTTGCACTGTATAAATGATGATGACACTTTGAGCCAGACATCTGGGACTCCTTTTATTGCTGCCATGACAGGAGAACTGATTTCAGTTGGTAAAAGATATAATGGGATCCTCCATAGTGAGGGCAAAGCATCTGGGCAGATGTGCTTCCTTCATTAGCGGTGAGTGATTAAAAGTTCCAGGCTGTGTCTTCCGTGCCTGCGCTAGCCCAGTATCTGAGACTCCCTTCCATGATATTCCCCTAAACCTGGGTCAGAGGGGCTCAATCGAAAAGGCCCTGAACCAGGTGATCACTGACATTCATGGCATTTTCACATGCTCTTCGTGCCCTGAGCTGTGCTCGGCCACCTCTTTGTGCAGCAGGGGTACCTCTCTGTTCAGTGTCATCTCCCTCTGCCTCCTCTTTCTCTTCCTCTCTCACCTCCTGCTCCTCCCCCAATGTGCTGTCTCCTTCCAGGTCTTCACTGTCCTCAAAGTCCACACCTCCCTGGAGGGCCATGTTTTGAAGAACGCAGCAGACCACCACAATGACCGAGACACTTGCAGGAGGGTATTGGAGGACACCACCCGACCGGTCCAGGCACCAGAATTGCATCTTGAGAAGCCCAATGGCCTTCTCAATGGTTGTCCTTGTGAGCAGGTGGCTTTGATTATATCGCCTCTGGCCCTCTGTCTGGGACTCTGTAGAGGGATCAGTAGCCATCTCTTCAAGGGATATCCCTTGTCCCCTAGGATCCTCCACTCACTTGGGCATTGGAATGAAGATCTGTGGCAGCCTGGACTGGTGAAGGATGAAGAAATCATGGCAGCTGCCAGGAAAGCAAGAATGGAGAAAGCTCTTGTTGCGGTCGCAGACCAGTTGGATATTGAAGGAGTGGAAGACTTTCCTATTGATGAATCTCACTGGCCTGTTGCTAAGTGCCTTGATGGCCATGTGGGTGCAATCTATAATAAAAGCAAAATACTGCGGATGCTGGAAATCTGAAATAAAAACAAGAAATGCTGGAACCACTCAGCAGGTCTGGCAGCATCTGTGAAAAGAGAAGCAGAGTTAACGTTTCGGGTCAGTGACCCTTATTATTTGGGTGCAATCTATGATGGCCTTCCCCTGGGGGAATCCAATGATGGTGGCAAAGCCCACTGCCCTTTGTGCCTGTGAGGCTACATCTGTCATGAAATGAATGAACAGCCCAGCTCTGGCAAAGAGGGCATCAGTGACCTGTGAGATGCAATGTTGTGCAGCCATTTGCAAGATGCAAGGTCAACAGCTGATCCTTGGAAGCAGCTAGAGGCGAAGAAGTTCAAGGCCACAGTGACTTTGATGGCCACTGGCAGGGCATGGTGACCAGTGCTGCAAGTTGCAAGGCCTTCAGCAACAAGGGCACAGATCTCTGTGACTATCTGCCTGGAGAGTCGCAGTCTCCTATGGCACTGGGTCTCAGTCATCTCCAGGTAGGTTCGTCTTTGGCGGTAGATCATATTTTGATGGTACGGCCTCTGTTGCCTTCCTGCTCCTCTTTCCTCTCCCATATACTCCTGCTGCTCGAGGTTCTGCCCTTCCTGCAAAGGGTGCTGCTCCACATCGCCAATGGGCCCAAAATCTGACAGTCATGTCCCATTGCAAGCTGCAGCCTTCCTTTTGGATGGATAGCCACCTTAATGTGATTGAATATTTGCCTCTTGCTCTTCAGCCCCCATGATGCTGGGGCGTGTGGTGACCCCGTTCAATGCCCAAGGTCTGCGTGCCCACTTCCCCTGCCACCTGTGTAGTGCCAAGGGCACCTGCTTTGCAAATATCGCGTCTCCTTTTACCCCACTGACCCACTTATGGGGCCACAATGATTCCCTGTGGCAGCCATGACTGGTTTCCCACTCTGTACCCGCCTCCTTTCAGCTGATCAGAAATGGACAGCTCCTGAAACTTGTGCACCCCCTTCAAAACTCCACCCTACCCCTCTAACAAGCTCTTAACAAACGTTTTAAATACTTTAATTGGCCTCAATGGGGAGGCAAGCAAGATCCATTGTCCCGCCCTCCCCTGCTATGGTGAACATTTTCTGCATTGGAAACGGTGTCTTGAAACTGACACACAAGTCGGCACAGGTATTTTTGGGCCCCTCCCTCAGGGGGCCCAACAATTCAGCCCCAGTTCTCACAAACAGCAGAAATAAAGACCATATAATCTGTTTCAGCAGTGTTGGTTGAGGGATAAATATTCACCAGGAGAACTTCCCACCTCTTCTACAAAGTGTGCAATGAGATCTTTTGCATCTATCTCAGACAACAGACAGTACAACAACACAACAGCAAAATACTGCAGATGCTGGAAATCTGAAATAAAACAAAAATTGCTGGAAATACTCAGCAGGTCTGACAGCATGTGTGAAGAGGGATCTGATGAAACGTCACAGATCTGAAACATTAACTCTGTTTCTCTCGACAGATGTTGTAAGAACTGCTGAGTATTTCCAGCATTTTTTGTTTTATTTCAGTGTATTTCACTGTATGCCAGTGTGAGTCAGCATCTAAGTGGAATGGAAAAGTACTTTTGTTTATTTATTCTTGGAATATGGGCATTGTGGGCCAGGCTGGGATTTATTGTCCATTTCTAGTTGCCATGAGAAGGTGGTGATGTGCCTTCTTCTTGACTAGTCCATGTTGTGAAGGTGCTGCCACAATGCTAAGTACAACTGAGTGGCTGGTAAAATCACCAGTCAAGAGTCAACCACATTGATGTGGGACTGGTACAGACAGCAGGCTTCCTTCCCTAATGAACCAGTTCCGCTTTTATGGCAATTGAACTGTTTCATAATACCATTTTAAAAAACTTTCCAGTGTTTTCTTAATTCAAAATCTTAAATTACCATGAAAATCTGATCCCCTGCAATTACCGAGCCCACCAGCACGATCACTGAGCTGCACCACTGCAATCTACCTCTGATCTCTCCGTTACTCCCCATCCACAGCCAGACTCATTGCCCCATCACCATCATGAGACTAATCTGCACCGTGGCTGTGGTCTAGTGCCCCAGGCTTCCCCACCCAACAGATAAGCCAGCCCGTCAATCAGGCTGGTTGTTGAGTGGAAGGCTGGAGAAAAACATTTAAAATATTGTCTACAGTTAAAGCTGCAGGATATTTTGGGGAAACCCATACCCATTCATAACTCTTACCTCCCACTACAAATACACACCTGTTCCCCAGTCACTGACCTCTTCCTTCTCCCTGACCAATGTCTGAGGCTGAACCTGAGATAAGCTTCTGACGCCATATTTACTCCATCACCAAAACCTCCAATTTCCACCGTCTGTCTCCATCCGTGCCTCAGCTCATTTGCTGCTGAAACCATGATCCTTGCCTTTGTTACCTTTACACTTGACTATTCCAATGGTCCCCTTGTCGGTTTCTCACCTTCCACTCTCTGTAAACTTCAGCTCATCCAAATCTCTGTCGCTCATGTCCCAACTCGTGCCAAGTCCCGTTCACACATCACCCCGGGCTTATTGAACTACATTGGCTCCCAGTCTGGCAGCACCTCAATTTTAAAAGTCTCATCCTTGTTTTCAAATCTGTCCATGGCCTCACCCTTCCCGACCTCAATAGCCCTCTCCAACCCTACAACACTCCGTAATCTCTGCGCTGCTTCAATTCTGACCTCTTGAGCAGTCACAATTTTAATTGCTCCACCATCGGTGGCTGTGCCTAGGCCCAAGCTCTGGAATTACCTCCCTAAACCTCTGCACCTCTATATTTCTCTTTCTTCCTTTAACACACTTCTTAAAAACCTTCCTCTTTGACTAAAATTTTGGTCATCTATTATCTGCTTTTGTGACTCAGTGTCAAATTTTGTTTGATAATGCTCCTTTAGGTTTTGCTACATTTAGGATGCTATATCACACAAGAACACAAGAAATAGGAGCAGAAGTAAACCATGTGGCCCATTGAGCCTGCTCTGTCATTCAATACCATCATGGCTGATTTCAGGATTCCACTTTCCCGCCCGTTCGCCATATCCCTTGATTCCCTGAGAGACCAAAATCCTGTCTATCCCAGTCTTAAATGTATTCAAATATGGAGCATCCACAACCCTCTGGGGTAGAGAATATAAATGCAAGTTGTTGCACAAAGTCACTGTTCCATTTACTCTAGGTTGGGTTCCATGAAAGAATATGAACCTTCTCATTCTTACAGTAACCAAACTAACTACCTTATTCAACTCCGAGGAAGGATTTTAACCCTGCATATTAACCAGTCTTGCAACTGATTGATCTGCTGGGTTTATTTAGCATTTTCTGCCTTTAGGTCTTATCTAGGTGGTAGAATCATATATCCCAAAAAATCTGGATCCATATTTTGCTGCCAGAATAGGTTAGATTCAGCAGAATAAATGCAGGAAGACATCTAAACTAAACAAGAGACAGTCTGAATGTAGTTTCTGACTATGCTTCTAGAAGAAGGTTACCACAACTCAAGTAGTAGTTTTGCATTTTCTAAACAAAAAATGTCCTAATTTCTTCTGCAGGCCTCAAGCCATTATTGTACATGGCTCCACAGGTCAAGAGCACTCTCTTGTAACCAATAGCTATTCTTTGTGTATGAACCTAGATGAGGTTAGTAGTTTGCTTTGATATGCTGGCATCACAGTTGAGATCATTTTTTCCCTCATCTGACATCCACTTTCTATCAGAGACCACTAGATAGTGTTCAAGCTTGGGAACTCTAGTTGGTATTTCTCCTCCCTAGTCTAAGGCCATAGAGGCCAAACTGCCATCAGCCAACTCAGTAGAGACCAGCAATAAAATCTGGACTTTCTGGTCTGTTTGGCCACTACCACACAAAGAGGTACACTCAACACCAACCCCCCCCACCACACCCCACCCCTCCCCCACCAACACCAGGACTGTCACAGGAGAACCACGAGGTTTTATTTCTTTGATATGGTTAAAAATACCTATCAAGTTTAAGTAAATACAATTATTTCCACAAGCTTCATGAAATATTTATCTAAAATGATATACCAAAGAGTGTAAATATCTCTTCCCGGCCTTTCCCCCGCTCCCCTCACTTTATTAACCGTATGATGGTTTTACATGATTAAAGTGCAGGTTTCTCTCCTTTCGTAGCAGTCCATGGAGTAAACAGTCCCAAAAGGGAGCTGATAGCATGCTAGACTCAAAATGGGCTCTACAAATGTACTGCCACATTACGAGAGCAAAACTTCACAAATGTGAATGTGGAGAACTTGTTTCCACTGATACAGCAATGGGTCTCTGCTCTCCACAGTGGAGTCGCCAACCACGAAAAGTTCCTGACTACAGGGTAAAACAACAGGGAGTGTGATGCAATCTCTCTCCAAACAGGAATACAATAAAACATAGACAGCATAAAAGTAACTTCAGGCAAATTGTTTACAAGCACACACAGGTCGGAGAAGATTTCAGTTACATGTTATGTTTCTTGCAGCATTATTATTCTCAGTTCAAAACAAGCTAGGAAGAAAAATCTCTATTTAAATTCACAGCTATTCTCCATTAACATAAGCTACTGTTTAAGTGCCTTACTTGGAAATAATGATGATCCCCTCAGGTAAGAACCCATTTAGAGACTTCCACTCCAGTTCGTGAGTTAATGGCATTTTTTAAACTCGGAGACTTTACAGCTCATTTGTATTGGGAGAGAAGTCTTGAGCACACAAGAGTTTGTGATATGCAAATACATGCTGATGAGCATTTACTTATCTGTTTACAAAAGCAAGACTGCTGGGCATGCTTGACTACTTCCATCAAAGCAAACCACCATTACTCATGGTGCTCTTCTGTGTTTCAAGAGACAGGGCAAACATACTTTTCTAGAAGTCAAAGATCAAAGGTTTTATTAGTTCTAAATGAGGTCATTAATTCCACCAACCAACCTGACTGGCTCCCTTTTAGATTCTTCTCAAAAACGGAGCCAATAATTATGACAACACAATTTGGACCTTTACCCAAACAGATAGCAATTTATTTTTCGTTGTATTTAAACATTACACATATAGGTTCATTTCCTCATCTCTCCTAATATCGGTGTAGCTCTGAGCTGTGTGTCTCTACAACCGAGAAGGCAGGGAAGGCAATTCATTCACAAGCTCCTGTCTCAGTTAGCTGCAAGGAGCTGTGAACATCGATCTTGTGGGGACATTCCATCGATTTCAATTTTCCTAACCGCATACAGAGAAATACCTAAAAGTGCTTTTACATTTAGCACTTCTGTAGTTCTGATTACAAGAGACCAAAATCTGTGCATTGACTCCCGTATTTACGTTGCGAAACAATCTCTTATCTTGACAGCAGATTCAGAAACCTACATTTTTACTGGTCCGCAACTCTACCATCATGAGAAGGAAGTCGACGCACAGATTTTAAAATGTAGAAGTGCTAAATGTAAAATTGCATTAAGGTACTCAACAGAGACTCAGTCTTGAATGTCGCTACACAGGGAGTATTTTACTACACCACACTAGGGTTATAATGGGGTAGTTTTACTGTTTTAGTGACACAACACTCCTATACTATAGTACAATATCAATACTGCCCAAGGGGTTTCATTGTGTTATAGTGATATCACATCATTATAAATGGGCCAGCAGTGACTGCAGTTATTCAGGGTATCTTCAATTTAGGCGTCTAAGCAACAAAAACACAGACCTATTAAGTCCTACTCAATTGGAATGAGACGTGTACAATTTAATTTAAACATATAACCTATTTTGAAAAATAATTGATGTATAAATAATTATATATATTTTTCATTTGTCTCAGAATTACAACAATTCTCTGCTGTGTTTGCTCTGAGGTCAGCAGGTTAGTGAGTTGCTCCCTCTATATTACAGAATTCCTTTGGTTCCCAGTGCAATGTCAGTTGCTGCCTTTACATTACAGGATGGAGTGCACAGCCCCTGTGGCAATAGACGAAAGAATTGCACATGTTTAATCTATTGGAAGGTCTGTACAGGGCAGCAGTGCCACCTTGTTTACCTTGGAGTATTGCTGCTACAGTTGGGGCCCACCAATGACATCAGCACTGTAATTTGAAAGAGCTGTCGAGGTCAACGTACATTTTGTGAGCCTGCATTTAGGCATTAGGAAAACCCGGGGCTATAAATTGGTTAGCCCCTTAAAATGGGTGCGGGGATCCTGATGCACAATTAACTCACTATCATTGAGTAGAATGCAGGAAGCACACAAACTTTGTGCTGCCTGCTAATTTTAATGATTTCTGCATGCAGCCAGCACTAACCATGCTCTTCATTGACTGCATGCATCAGCAAGGGGCCCAATATCATTAGTAACTTGCCCTTCTTAAAGCTAGCCTGCACCTCTTAAAGGGAAGGTGCATTGTGGCCGCAGCAGGTGCACAGAGTTGTTTTGCAACTGAATCTGACCTGGGAAAGAGGGCAAAATGACTAACCATGAGAGAGAGAGTAGGCCCCAGATTTTCAGACCCTGCATTGGAGGTCTTGGTGGAGGAGATGGAAAGGAGTGTTGTCATGTACCCTCAGGGGCAATCCAGACGCACAATGAAAAGGCAGTGGAAACAGATAACCACAGAGGTTAATGTCAGGCATGTAGCCCAAAGGACTTGGATTCTGTGTCTGGATTCTTGACCTCACATGAGTGGTCAAGGTCAGTGAACACATCTTCCAATGCCATATCCTACCAACTGCACAACTAGCCTCAGCCACTGCTCAATTCACCACAACCCCCATCACTCACCTACCAAGAATCTCTATCATTCAGGACTCATAACAAACTTCAGACATATGCTTCACCTCATCCTTATACACAAAGCACTGCTGCAAGGCTCACACCCACATCTCACAGTTTGCATACATGCCAGCTATTCAACCAGGACAGCCACAGCACCCAAAACAATTGCACCACACTCTCTAACACACTTCCCACTCTGTTGCAGGAGAAGTTGGCGCACAACCAGAGGCAGCAGGAACTGACCAGAGCTATGTGACCTCCATGAAGTGGATGGTGCTGACCATTATGGGGAAGGGCCGTTCCTGAGGCCGTGGTCACCAGTGGGGCAGAAGCCATTGAAGATGACAGTATCCTCATACCTAATCCTCATTCTCACATTCCACTCTCAGTCATCCCTCTCTTGACTTACAAGCTACAGAAGGTATATGCATACAGTTCTTACTTTTTTCTCTCCCTTCACCACTAGTCAAAACTTGTCCCTTATTCATTTCAGATACCCAGGAACTGGAACCAGCCCAGGCAGTGGTGGAAGAGCAGGAAGCCAGTGATGATGAAGGGATACTGTCATTTGATTTCACACTTGCAGCCACCAGCTCAGACACTGACACCGCATAATTTAGAGATGGCATAGAGATGGGATCTGCATGTGGTGAGACATCCGTCACAAGTACACTGCAGCCAGGGCAGAGGGAAAGGAGACCTCAGGTACCAGGTTGTCAGAAGGTGAGTCGTAAACAAGTTTTGCTGCAAAGGACTCAGATGAGGACATCAATTGGCCAGGTTATAGAAAATGGCTGATAAGTGTGTACATTGAAATGCTTGGTGCATTGGGAAGCCTGTGAGGGAGACTGCATGCATTGTCAAGAAGCATGAAGCGCATAATGTTAGGTATGAATCCTGATTGATAGAGATTGTTGGTAGGTGAGTGAAATGGGTGTAGGAAATTGAGCAGTGGATGAGACTAGTGATGCATACCTAATCCTCTTGGCACAGGGCTTTGAACAGAGCTTGAAGCCATCCTTTCCAGCATGAAAGTAATGGCCAAATCCATCAACAAGCTTGTGGAACCAACCATGTTGCAGCATCTGATGGCCAATGTCCCAGTTTCCATTGCAGCACAAGCAGCAGCTACACAGTCTGGGTGTTGCAGTGGAAAATCAGGCTGCTGCCATCATAGCTTTCAGGGTGTCAGAGCAGTCCAGCAATCTCTCCTGCAGCAGATTACTAGGATTGCTGAGGTGCCATCCCAGGAGAGTGGCAGTGGTTCCGTGAAGTACAAACCTGTTGTCCTTCTTCAGATGACAGCATTCATGCTCACACCCCTACTACTCCACCAATGCCCTCACTGTTGCCTGTCATCCAGCCCAGACTGCTGCAACTCAGGCCAAGTCTGAAGCAAGACCATCTCGGCCCAGGCCTTCTTGATGTCATCCTCCGAGGCTATCTGCCATTTCCTCTGTGTTTACACATACAAGGGCTTGACAGGGTAGACACTGAGACATTGTTTCCCTTGATTGGAGTATCTAGAACACAGGGCACAGCATCACAATAAGGGATTCAGATGAGGACAAATTTCTTCACTCAGAGCGTTGTGAATTTTTAGGAGTCTGTATCACAGAGGGTTGTGGATGCTCCATCGTTGAGTATATTTAAGGCTGGGAGAGATAGGTTTTTGATCTCTCAGGGAATCAAGGAATATGGGGAGCAGGTGGGAAATTGGAGTTGAGGCGGCAGATCAGTCATGACTGTATTGATTGGCAGAGCAGGCTCAAGGGGCCATATGGTCTATCCTGCTCCTACTTCTTATGCTCTTCTTATGTTCTTAGCTTCCTCCACTGAAAGTCAGTAGCCTTCCACCAACCATGTTGCCATGTTGCAGCCACTGGGATAGCACAGCGTAGGAGCACTAGGACAGGCAAACACACACGGAAGGCAAGCACTGAGGGAATGCACAAGGGTGATTAGTTTATTGCTGTATGTAAGATGGCATTATTTAATTAATAAGTTTACACTGGAATATATATTTTGTGTTGCGTTTGACTTTTGCATTATGGCCAAGAGGACAATGTGAGGGTCACGGATATCACTGTCATATTAGTTGTTCACGTAGAGCCCGACAGAAAGGGGCTATCTAGTTTGCGGCCTCCCTTCCTCCTCCTGTTCTTACACCAAATCCATCTTCTCCTCCTCTTTCTTGTGCTCCATGCAGCATATAATCACAAATCTTGAGACCTCCTCAGCCGACCAATGCAGGCCTCCTCCAGAGATGTTCAGGCAGCAGAATCATTGGTTCAGGATGCCAATGGCCCGCTGTATCAGACACCAGGTTACAACTGATCCACACATGTGCAGCAGGGTCTCGTTATATGTCTGCTGCACATGTGTGGATCAGTTGTGACCTGGTGTTATGAGCCATGCCGTTAATAGGCCACTTAAGGGCCTCAATTGGCCTCTGAGCAGGAAGACCATTGTCGGCCTATCCCACCCCTGGCAAAATTACCTGGTGATGGAGCAGCAACGGGCCACCCGTGCCCCCGTTTCCCAAATCATTTCTATGGGCCACCCCCCACACTGCCTTCACCCCTGCTTCAGGTGTCCCATAAAATCCAGCCCCATGTCTGCAGCTTGAGGAATTGAGGAACTTTGGTTCAGAGTTGATAAATCTGAAATCCAAGCTTCAGACCTAGGGAGATAGAAAGTTACCGAGACAATTTGTTCCAGTAGGCAGTCACACCCCATGGATTAGATACTTCAGATCTGGTCCATGGTCAGGGACAGCAGGGTGTGACTACGAGTGAGGCAGGTATGGGGATCTAGAAGGTAGCACTGGAGGAGCCTCCGCCCTTGCACTTGTCCAACAGGTTCTAGGTTCTTGTGGACGAGAGCAGGGGCTGCAGAGAGGATGAGCAAACTGACCACAGCACTGTGGTACATGGGACCATTCAAGTGGAGGGAGTGAAAAGGAATATAGTAGTAGGGGACAGACTGTTCTATGCAGCTGAGTGTGAGTCCCGAAGGCTGTGTTTCCTGCCCAGTGCCAGGGTTAAGGATATCTCCACAACGCTGGGGAGGAAATTGGAGTGGGAGGGGAAGGATCCAGTTGTCATGGTCCATGTAGGTACCAACAACATAGGTAGGACTAAGAAAGAAGTTCTACTAAGGGAGTATGAGCAGCTAGGGGCTAAATTAAAAAACAGAACTAAAAGGTAATAATCTCTGGGGAAAGTGGGAGCTGTACCATTGGGACAGCCGTCACTTCAACCACGCTGGGACCAGTGTCCTGGCAAATCGTATAACTAGGGTTTCAGAGAGGGCTTTAAACTAAATAGTTGCGCGGCGGAGGGTTCACATGAGGGGAGATTTAGAAAGTTAACGAGAAAGGACAAAGCAATAGAGCAGGGTAGCAATATGGGTAATGATAATCAGAGTGTGACAGGAAGGAACAGAGTATACAGAAAGAACAGTGCACCAGCAAATAAGGTCAGGCTAGGGAAAGATGATTAAAAAGACAGAATTAAAGGCTCTTTCTTTGAATGCACACAGCACTCATAACAAGATGGATGAATTGATAGCACAAATAGAAATAAATGGGTATGATATGATAGCCATTGCAGAGATGTGGTTGTAGAGTGACCAAGGCTGGGAACTGAAAATTCCAGGGTATTTGAAATTTCAAAAGGATAGAGAGAAAGGAAAAGGAGGTGGAGTAGCTTTGTTAATAAAGAATGAGAAGTGTACAGTAGTGCGAAATGAACCTGGCTCAGAAGATCAAGATGTAGAATCAGTTTGGGTGGAGATGAGAAAGGAAAGAAGTCACTGTCGGGAGTAGTTTATAGGCCACCTAACAGTAGCCACACTGTAGGACAGAGTATAAACCAAGAAGTAATGGTGGCTTGTAAGAAAGGTACTGCAATAATTGTGGGAGATTTTAATCTTCAAATCGAATGGACAAATCAAATTGGCAAAGGTAGCCTTGAGGATGAGTTCAGTAAAGAGTATTTGGGACAGTTTCTTCTGGAACTAACCAGGGCACAGGCTGTTTTAGACCTGGTAATGTGTAATGAGACAAGATTAATTAATGATCTCATAGTAAAGGATCCTCCAAGCAAATGTGATCATAACATGATAGAATTTTACATTCAGCTTGAGGGTGAAAACTTGGGTCTAAAACTTAAATAAAGGCCATTACAAAGGCATTAAAACAGAGTTGGCTACAGTGGACTGGGAAAATAGGTTAAAAGGTAATATGGTAGATAAACAGTGGCAGGCCATTTAAGGAGATACTTCATAACTCTCAATTAAGATATACCATTGAGAAAGAAAGACTATATGAGAAGGATGCACCATCCATGACTAACTAAGGAAGTTAAAGATGATATAAAATTGAAAGAAAAGGCATACAATGCTGTGAAGATTAGTGGTAGGCCAGAAAGATTTGGGAACATTTTAGAAACCAGCAAAGGATGACTAAAACAAAATAAAGAGGGGAAATTAAAGCATGAGAGTAAACTAGCAAGAAATATTTAAAAAAGAGCTTCTATAAGTATATAAAAGGGAAGAGAGTAGCTAAAGTAAATGTGAATCTTTTAGAGGATAAGACTGGGGAATTAATAATGGGAAATGAGGAAATGGCAGAGACTTTGAACAAGTATTTTGTATCTGTCTTCACGGTAGAAGACAAAAAACCCCAAGAATACTAGAAAATCAAGGGGCAAAAGAGAGGGACGAACTTGAACCAATCACTATCACTAGAGAAAAAGTACTAGAAAAACTAATAGGACCAAAGGCTAACAAGCCCCCTGGACCTGATGGCCTGCATCCTAGGATATTAAAAGAAGTGGTAGTGGATGCATTAGTTGCAATCTTCCAAAATCCACGGGCAGAGGAGCTGCTGGCTGTGCCAGGAGCACCCTGACAGGAGCCCCAAGCAGCAGTAGGCAGCCGCTTCTCCTCCCTTGCAAGGCAGACTTGTGCCTCCCTGCTGATCTGAGAGGGTAGAAGACCTAGTGGTGGTTCCAGGTCCCCTGTTCCCCTCTCGTTAGTCTCTCAATGAAGAACACGTCTTGTGCACCAGCTGGAGACAGTGCCGAGCTCAAAGCCTGGATGAACTCCTCCATCATCCGCGCTTGGGCACGCGTTGCCTCTGGCATCTTTGCCAGATGTTGCATGACCTCCTGCCGCAACTGCAGCATTTCCTATGATGTTGGTGACACCAGAAGTACATTATGAACCTGGGGCTCAGCATGGGCCTGGCCTCCCACAGTCCTCCGGCTGTTGGAGACCTGAGTTGTCACAGCCTCCGTCAGCTGCTCGGGCGCGTGTGTGTTGTGTCCATCAGGTTTTGTGCCTGAATCTAACTGCAAGTGTAAACCCACTGACGTGCAAGTATCTGCGTTGGTGGAGAGTGCAGGGGTATGAGTTGACGCTGGACCCTCTGAGGTCTGTTCTCCCCCTCAGAGGTGGCAGGCTCTCCCACAATCTTGGAGGCTCTTCAAGTAGGCACCACGCGACCTGCATAAGGGAATAGAAATATTGAAGGGTCAAGGGCCTCCCCTCCCGACATAGCACCCACCAAAACCCCTAGAAATGTGCCAGCACCTGACTCTGGTTAGCTGACGCCTCCGGCCCCGCTACCGACCATGTAATTGGTCAGCCACTGGGCCTCGTGTCCCTCAATTGGCTCACCATCGCTTGATCGCGTGCGACTGCCTGCTCCTGGCCCCAGTGTGGTGTGCACCCACTTCCAGTCTCAAAGGCAGGACTGGCACCTGTGAAACAAATTCCGGCCCTAAGATTCAATAGAAATCAAAGACCAAGAGAATCTTATGCAAACAGCTCATTATTTACTGGTATATGTTCATTAAATCTTATCTGTGGATGAGGTGGCATTGCTGCTTCTGCACCTGGTTCAACGTCTTATTACTTTTATATATTAAAAAATAAAATGGCAAACCTCCTTGATTGCACAGTTGGTTATAGACCAGTTCTACATCAGCGTTTCTCGGATAGGTTGGTGGTCGGGGCATTACAATTGACCTCAGCACCTGGGTAAGGAGAGAATAGAGCTGCTACTCCTAAATGATCTCTGTTGGAAGTGCTTGTGTTGGATGAGGTGTGAATCATGCTTGGCTGTGATCCCCTCCTATGTCCTGTTGAACTCTGTGGCTAAAATCACACATTGAGAATACATGGTGACAAACGCAAAATACCAGTAGTCATCTGTGGAACCTACCAAGCAAGGCATTAATTCCATCAGAGGTCGGGGCAGGGGATGAAAGATTTGCAAAAAAAACATTGTGCGAGATTTTGACCCCATAAAGAAAAACCACAGCAAGTCTATGATTCTGCAATTTTCTATAAATTCTATTTCATATTCATAATTAAAAATGGTCAGAGTTTTTCCCAATGATAGCATAGTCTGGGATATTAATTAGGTGTCATCTTGGCTCAATTCTTGCCTTCTCTTATTCTTACAGGTTTCATGCAGGAGCAGCTGCCAAAATCCAAAATGGCACCAAGCGTAAGGTGTACTGTTGCACACTTATATGCACTGCAGTTTCCACTGGCCACTTCTGCTATTCTATTTCCTGCTTACTGAAAGAGCTGACTGCAGGGTAAATAGAACAACTTGTAAGTTTGATGCATGGATACTGTGCTGCCAGAGGCTGTATTATGAGTTCATGAAGGAAATGAAGAAATATTGGAGGTTTTTTTTTAGATTAGAGATACAGCACTGAAACAGGCCCTTCGGCCCACCGAGTCTGTGCCGAACATCAACCACCCATTTATACTAATCCTACACTAATCCCATATTCCTACCAAACATCCCCACCTGCCTCTATATTTCCCTACCACCTACCTATACTAGTGACAATTTATAATGGCCAATTTACCTATCAACCTGCAAGTCTTTTGGCTTGTGGGAGGAAACCCACGCAGACACAGGGAGAACTTGCAAACTCCACACAGGCAGTACCCGGAATCGAACCCGGGTCCCTGGAGCTATGAGGCTGCGGTGCTAACCACTGCGCCACTGTGATCTAGCGCAAGCCTTTACAATCATGGTGACAATAAGGACTGCAATTTGCAAACAATTTAGTGAAAAATATCTCAGTATAACAGGGATATTTGGTAGGATTCAGAATTTTGTTGACTGGGCGGCACAGTGGCGCAGTGGTTAGCACCGCAGCCTCACAGCTCCAGGGACCCGGGTTCGATTCTGGGTACTGCCTGTGTGGAGTTTGCAAGTTCTGCGTGGGTTTTCGCTGGGTGCTCCGGTTTCCTCCCGCATCCAAAAGACTTGCAGGTGATATATAAAATTGCCCATTGTAAATTGCCCCTAGTGTAGGGAGGTGATAAGGGAATATGGGATTACTGTAGGGTTAGTATAAATGGGTGGTTGTTGGTCGGCACAGACTCGGTGGGCCGAAGGGCCTGTTTCAGTGCTGTATCTCTAAAATAAAAAATAAAAAGGACTAGACTTCCTGGTTGAGTTTAATTGGGCTTGTGAATCTAGAATTGTACCACTAGAGGATAAGCACCTTGTGCTAAAATGTTTAGAGGTATACTAACAGCCACAATAAGTGTTAGCAATCTCCTTGAAGAATGTATTAGTGTCTCAGTGAAAATACCCAATTGGGCGACTTTCAACTGCCTGAATTCCACCTGAAAAATGGGTGTTTTGACAGTTGAAAATCAGCGAGATTGTGGAACGCAATGGCTGCCTCATTGATGCTCAAGGCCCGGCGAATGCAATTTTCAGACAGCCTGTAAATGTGTGAGCAGGCTGTCCTCCCGTTTTTGGCATAAGGCTGCTTAAATATGCAAACTGGGGTCCTATGCCAGTCATAGGACCTGCATTGCAATTTTGAAGTATAAATGGGCAGAATGTGCGCCCTGTTTGGCACCCGCAGCTAGTCGACGGCATTCAGAGGCCCAAACCCAAAAGTAATTTGGGTTTCCTGGCATTAGCTTCAGGCCACTTCACTGAGTTTACACCGTTTTGAGCAGGAATGTAATTTCCCCCCATAAGTTTGTTTCATTGAAATAACAATAATCCTTTGCCCCAATTAAAATCGAACAAAGTCTGTAAACTACTTGCAATTAAAATTCTTTCTTTTCTTTTGGGCCTCCTTATCTCGAGAGACAATGGATACGCGCCTGGAGGTGGTCAGTGGTTTGTGAAGCAGCGCCTGGAGTGGCTATAAAGGCCAATTCTGGAGTGACAGGCTCTTCCACAGGTGCTGCAGAGAAATTTGTTTGTCAGGGCTGTTGCACAGTTGGCTCTCCCCTTGCGCCTCTGTCTTTTTTCCTGCCAACTACTAAGTCTCTTCGACTCGCCACAATTTAGCCCTGTCTTTATGGCTGCCCGCCAGCTCTGGCGAATGCTGGCAACTGACTCCCACGACTTGTGATCAATGTCACACGATTTCATGTCGCGTTTGCAGACGTCTTTATAGCGGAGACATGGACGGCCGGTGGGTCTGATACCAGTGGCGAGCTCGCTGTACAATGTGTCTTTGGGGATCCTGCCATCTTCCATGCGGCTCACATGGCCAAGCCATCTCAAGCGCCGCTGACTCAGTAGTGTGTATAAGCTGGGGGTGTTGGCCGCTTCAAGGACTTCTGTGTTGGAGATATAGTCCTGCCACCTGATGCCAAGTATTCTCCGAAGGCAGCGAAGATGGAATGAATTGAGACGTCGCTCTTGGCTGGCATACGTTGCCAAGGCCTCGCTGCCGTAGAGCAAGGTACTGAGGACACAGGCCTGATACACTCGGACTTTTGTGTTCCGTGTCAGTGCGCCATTTTCCCACACTCTCTTGGCCAGTCTGGACATAGCAGTGGAAGCCTTACCCATGCGCTTGTTGATTTCTGCATCTAGAGACAGGTTACTGGTGATAGTTGAGCCTAGGTAGGTGAACTCTTGAACCACTTCCAGAGCGTGGTCGCCAATATTGATGGATGGAGCATTTCTGACGTCCTGCCCCATGATGTTCGTTTTCTTGAGGCTGATGGTTAGGCCAAATTCATTGCAGGCAGACGCAAACCTGTCGATGAGACTCTGCAGGCACTCTTCAGTGTGAGATGTTAAAGCAGCATCGTCAGCAAAGAGGAGTTCTCTGATGAGGACTTTCCGTACTTTGGACTTCGCTATTAGACGGGCAAGGTTGAACAACCTGCCCCCTGATCTTGTGTGGAGGAAAATTCCTTCTTCAGAGGATTTGAACGCATGTGAAAGCAGCAGGGAGAAGAAAATCCCAAAAAGTGTGGGTGCGAGAACACAGCCCTGTTTCACACCACTCAGGATAGGAAAGGGCTCTGATGAGGAGCCACCATGTTGAATTGTGCCTTTCATATTGTCATGGAATGAGGTGATGATACTTAGTAGCTTTGGCGGACATCCGATCTTTTCTAGTAGTCTGAAGAGACCACGTCTGCTGACGAGGTCAAAGGCTTTGGTGAGATCAATGAAAGCAATGTAGAGGGGCATCTGTTGTTCACAGCATTTCTCCTGTATCTGACGAAGGGAGAACAGCATGTCAATGGTCGATCTCTCTGCACGAAAGCCACACTGTGCCTCAGGGTAGACGCGCTCGGCCAGCTTCTGGAGCCTGTTCAGAGCGACTCGAGCAAAGACTTTCCCCACTATGCTGAGCAGGGAGATTCCACGGTAGTTGTTGCAGTCACTGCGGTCACCTTTGTTTTTATAGAGGGTGATGATGTTGGCATCGCGCATGTCCTGGGGTACTGCTCCCTCGTCCCAGCACAGGCATAGCAGTTCATGTAGTGCTGAGAGTATAGCAGGCTTGGCACTCTTGATTATTTCAGGGGTAATGCTGTCCTTCCCAGGGGCTTTTCCGCTGGCTAGGGAATCAATGGCATCACTGAGTTCCGATTTGGTTGGCTGTATGTCCAGCTCATCCATGACTGGTAGAGGCTGGGCTGCATTGAGGGCAGTCTCAGTGACAGCATTCTCCCTGGAGTACAGTTCTAGGTAGTGCTCAACCCAGCGGTCCATCTGTTTGCGTTGGTCAGTGATTATGTCCCCCGATTTAGATTTGAGGGGGGCGATCTTCTTGATGGTTGGCCCAAGAGCTCTCTTCATGCCATCATACATTCCTCTGATGTTTCCGGTGTCTGAGGCCAGCTGAATATGACTGCATAGGTGTTGCCAGTAGTCGTTTGCGCAACGCCTAGCTGTTCTTTGTGCAGTACTTCTGGCTGCTTTAAGTGCTGCGGATGTTAAATCGCTGGGGGCTTTCTTGTAATTCAACAGTGCAATGCGCTTAGCGGCTATGACAGGTTCCAGCTCTTCATTATGAGATTGAAACCAGTCTGCATTTCTCTTCGCACTTTTGCCGTAGGTGGTCAAAGCTGTCTCATAGATGGCGTCTCTGATGTGGGCCCACTTGGTCTCAGCATCCCCTGTGGGAGTGTTTTGAAGGGCTGTTACAAGTGAATTTAGAAATTTTTGTAACAGCTGTGGGTGAGAAATTCTGCTCGTGTTGATGCGCGGGTGGCCCTTCTGCTTGGAATGATGCAACTTCTTTGGTCTGAGTCTAACCTTGCTGCACACCAGGGAGTGGTCGGTGTCGCAGTCCGCACTGTGGAAGCTGCGTGTGATTTGAACACTGTTTAAGGCGGCTCGCCTTGTGACAATGAGGTCTAGCTGGTGCCAACGACGCGATCTTGGGTGCCTCCATGAAACCTGGTGACAGGGTTTAGTGTGAAAGAACGAGTTGGTGATGCAGAGGTTATGATAGGTACACAACTCAAGCAGTCTCTGCCCGTTCTCATTCATCCTTCCAACGCCATAGCGCTCAAGGCAGGAGGGCCATGAGTCATGGTCGGCCCCAACCCTGGCATTAAAGTCCCCCAGCAGGAATAGGTGTTCGGTGTTGGGGATGCTGCTAATGATGTTATGGAGTTGTTCATAGAACTGGCCTTTAGCTTCAGGTCGGGAGCAGAGTGTTGGAGCATAGATGCTGAGTAGGTGTACTGGACCAGAGGTGGTGAGCAGTCGGATGGACAGTATGCGTTCCGAGCCATTTGAGGGAGGCTCTATCATGCTGAGCAAGGAGTTTCTGATGGCGAAGCCCACTCCATGCTGTCTTGGTTCTTCAGGATCCCTGCCCTGCCAGAAGAAGGTGTAGTCTTGCTCTGCTAGAGAGCCACTCGCGGGGAGGCGAGTCTCCTGAAGTGCTGCAATGTCCACATTGAATCTACTGAGCTCGTTGTTAATGATGGCGGTCTTCCGAGAATCGTTGATTTGTGTAAGGTCTTCCGACAGGCCAGGACACATAGTTCTGACGTTCCAGCTTGCAAAGCGAAGGGCTGGTACCTTCTTTCCTTTTTTCATGTTGTTTGGTGCGGTGTATCAGTCCACCTTTCGGGCAATGACCCTGAGCTCCAAGCACCCATTGAAGCAGGCAGACTGTGGCGGGACAGAACCTTATTGACCGGGGGCTGCCCGGTTTGAGGCGGGCGGTAGCTGTCCAGTGAGGTGCAATGACCTCTCCCACCGACAAAGGCAACCCGTGGCGCCCAGTTTCTACGCCAATTTATCTGGACTTATAACCCGTAACTGCTGCCTTCCGTGTTGTGTCAGTCGCTGTGAGGCAACTATGGAGTGACCTCTCCATGGCGCATCCCTGGGCAAATTTATGGAGGTTGAGAGTTGCCCAGTCGTCAAAACCCCCCTCTCGGCCTTTCTGGTGGGGTCCAAAGGAGTGCAGGACACGACGTTTGGCACCAGTATGGCTGCAGGAACTGCCGGAAACATGCCAAAGGTGACACATGACCGCCTACGGGGTTCCGCTCCGGATTTTCTGTTAGGGTTTAAAAAATATTTTAAAGTAAAAAAGATAGCATGCCCCTGAATAGAGCATTGTATGTTTCTGAAGTTGTAGTCCAATTATTTTCACTGCTCCCTACCAGTATCCTGCCTGTGCATTCAATTTAACAGTAAGCAGAGTATATGCTTATATACAGTTTAAAATCTTCTCATGAAAATTACGGCAGCCTGGCACTTGTTCAGCCATTTGATATACCAGAATTAATCTTGTGCATACTTGGGATATTTCTGGTTTGAAAACCAGATATTCCCTGTGTTATAATTGTTTTTTAAATGTAAGCATTCACAAACAAATCTCTCCTTATAGTTTGATGGTTTGTTCAATTATGGAAAAACCAATCAGAAAATGCACATCACTTTAATAAAATGCATGTTTGTCTGTCAAAGGCAATCCATAATTTATTACATTAAATTTATATTAATACAGATTAGTCATACTTAGATGGCTTATTTTGCTTTAATGTGTTTCCAAAAAAAATGATTTGTGAACATGACTTGAAGCTGCACGCTCTGCATTCAGTTCACAGATAAAATTCACCCCCAATGGCTTAATAGTCACAAGGGGTAATTTTCTGACATCATGCTCCCAGCAAGGGCACCCGACTGCCAGGCGTGCATATCTGAAATTTGGACTTTTGCTGCATATCCTCTTAGAATGTGACATGAGAAGCAAAATACTTTACTAAGTCGATAAGTCACCATTCAGTTACTATTCTTTAAATAAATTTCTACTGGTGCTTGTGCAACCATATCCAAGCAAGAGTTAGTGACTTCAAGATAGAAAGCTGTGAAAAACTGTTTTAAGACTAAAGACTAGTATCAACTGATGAGCTGAGCACATAGTTAAGCCATCACCTTTTTATCTACAAATTTCTCTGTGGCATTGCGTCAAATTTTGTAGTTCAAGAATAGCAAAAGGTCATGCAATGACCTGTGATAAGGAACATATGAATCAAACTTAAAGAAAATGGATAGAAAACTATCAATGAGAAACTGCTAAGGATATATGCAAACAAATCAAGCATTAGCAGTCAGCAAAATCTACCAAAGGATGAAAGCTGAACCAAATAAATCACTTCAAATGTTTTCTGAAGATCCTTTACTACCGTGTTTCTTCGCCAATCTGAACATTTACAACAGGAAAGCAAATGGGTAACTCAAGTCTAAAAATTATAACATTCATCAGAAAATGATTACATTTAATTATGTAATAGCATTTTCTGTTCATATTGGGAAGATCAATGTCATCTTTAGCCCCTTGCTAAGAATTCTGTTCCCTAGCCACTGATTTCATTCCTCTCCCTGGCCATTGTCTGAGCTGAACCAGACTGCTTGCAACCTCAGCATCCTACTTGACCCACAGTTGAACTTCCAACCCCATGCCACTCCATCACCTCTATAATAGCACCCATTTGCTGCTGAATTTCGCATCCATTATTTTGTTACCTCCAAATCCACTATTTCAATGCTCTCCTGGTCAGCCCACCATCTTTTACCCTCTGCAAACATCAGTCCATACAAAACTCTGCAACCTGCATTTTAACTGCCACCAAGTCCCATTCTCCCATCACCCCTTTGCTCGCTGAACTATATTAGCTCCCAGTTAAGCAACGCCTCGATTTTAGAATTATGATCCTTGTGTTCAACTCTCTCCATGGCCTCACCTTTCACTATCCCTGTAATCTCCTCCAGTTCTACAATCATCAGGGAACTCTGCATTCCTCCAGTTCTGGCCTCTTGTGTGTACCTGACTTACTTTGCCCAACCTTTGACAGCTGTGCCTTCCGCTACCTAGGTCTAGGCCCTGGAATTCCCTTCCTAAACTCCTCCACCTCTCTCTTCCTTTAAGATGCTCCTTATAGCCAATCTCTGTGACCAAGCTTTTGGTGACCTGTTCTAACAAATAAATTAAGTGTGGGTTCAGTACCATTGTTGGTTGATCTCTCAAACCCTTTACATCTTCTTCCCATATCTATATAAATGAAGCCATTTACAATTGGTCCCAAAATCTATGTGTGTGTACATATATGTATATATATATATACATACATACACACACATGCTAATGTGATCTTCATACAATAATTGGGCAGGTACTGAATAGCTGTTCCCTTCCCAATGGCTCATTTCCTAATTGCACTATCTGGTGTGGTGCTCAGTAACCTTAGTTTGATTCCTGGTCCATTCCAAGTTAGCTGATCTCTGCTGGAGGTGGTGGCGAGGGTTATAGAATTGGCCTCAGCAGAAATAAGTAGGGAGGGAAAAATATGAATCAGGTTTCCCAATCATTATTTCCATCTAGAATGCTCATCCATAATGTGCATTAGGTGAAGATAAGGCTGAGATTGGCAGTGAAACCCACCATAATTATAAATAACTGGCTTGCTCTTATCTCTGGGCTTACTCCTGACGAATGGACACTTGGCAAGACAATGAAGCCATGAAACTGTACCCCAGCAAGCGTCAATGTCTTCATGAGAGGGAGAAAAAGGTGGGGAGAGATGGTCATGTGCTGATGGTTAAGGGAGTGAGAGATCCAAGAAAGAAACCAGAAGGATAAAGGGGAAAGACATAGACAAAGTAAAAGATGAGGTTACCTCATTAATTTTAAGGCACAGTTGGAGACCCATATTGCAGAGTATCTTCAACACAGTTTTTTTTTCCCTGGACATTTAATTCGTTCATTAGAAATAAGACAATTTTCTTTTAAAAATTAAAAACTTCTGGTCCTGGAACACTTACAATATCATAAATGCAACTTGTTGTACTAAGTATTTCCAACAGAGGCCTCCTTGTGAAAACCCCTAGCCTTCATTTTATGGCAGTTCTCAGATACCATTTGGGGAGGAGACTCAAGCTGTGGTTGCATCTTCCAGCAGGCACCTGTGTGTACTATTGTCAAAGTATTATGACTGACAGCATTGTCGATTCATGGAGTATGCCTCATTACAAACCTTGTCGCCGACTATGGAATATGGATGCAGCAGCAATTTAAAATGTTTTACCCCACAGATTCTGAGTAAGAACACTAAAAACTATTGCAGAGCCATTTGATTAAAAAAAACAAAGATGCAAATAAAAAAAGATTAAAGTTTTACTTATTACTTTACCTTCACTATAAAAAGCCATATCCCAAGCAATGATAGCTCCTTCTCCCATATTACATACAGATATATTTCATTAACTGAGATGATTATTGCAATAGAATTAAAATATTATTGTGTAGGAAGCAACCAAAAAACAAGTTTACTGTCTTGGGGAAGAACATTTACAAATTTGTTTCGATTCCCGCCCCCCCCCGGAGATAGTGCCCCTCCTCCAACCCAGAACCGCATTGTAATAACAGGACCGCAACTCACCAGAAGCAGCCCCGCAAGAGATCTACTAGTATATAAAAATATTGTGTATTGCATGTGCCGTGACAGACACATCTATTCCATTTCCACTAGTAGAATTCATTCCATGTTTCGTGATTGATGCAGTTAAAATTCATATCAGTTATAACCTGAAATCACATAATTGAGCAAGACGATATAAAATATTTCAGCTGTTTTAAACAAACGATCCTGGGCCGGATTTTCATTTTGGGGGTCAGAAACCCGATGCCTGGAGCATTTTCGGATCTGATGCGGCGCTATTTGAAAATGCAAACTGAGTAATTGGCCTGGGAGTAAGTCCAGTGCCCAACTAGAGGCGCCGGAAGTATTCTGGAGGCGGTAACAGGTCATTGATTGTAAATATTAAAGGCAATCAGCAGCCATCACTGGGCTAGTTGTTGCCACTAGAGATGCATCAGCAGGGCGCCCGGAGGACCTGCGTTGGGATGGGCTTGCGCCTCTCGGGTGGTACCCCGTATTTGGTTGGATGCCCCTCTGGAGGCTCTCATTGATGCTGTGTTCGAGAGGAGAGAGCTGTTTTACCCAGCCTCAGTGAGGAGGAATTCCCCCCAGTGAGACCAAGAGCACATGGATGGAGGTGGCCACTGAGGTCAGCAGCCACAAAAAGGACCTGGGTGCAGTGTAGAAAAAGGCTCAATAACCGATTGCAGTCTGGTAAGGTGAGTGGCCAGTGGCACCCAGTTCATTGGGCAGCAACTCTCTGAGCACTGAATGCACACATGGTGCCTTCAGAGAATGTCTATAGATCTCCCTCACATTGCCAAACAGTCATATTGTTATACAGCACAGAAACAGGCCCTTCGGCCCATCGTGTCTGTGCCGGCCATCAAGGACCTATCTATTCTAATCCCATTTTCCAGCACTTGGCTTGTAGCCTTGTATGCTATGGGTGTTTCAAGTGCTCATCTAAATACTTCTTAAAAGTTGTGAGGGTTCCTGCCTCTACCATCCATTCAGGTAGTGTGTTCCAGATTCCAACCACCCTCAGGGTAAAAAAGTTTCTTCAAATCCCCTCTAAACCTCCTGCCGCTTACCTTAAATCTATGCCCCCTGGTTATTGTTCCCTCCGCTAAGGGAAAAAGTTTCTTCCTATCTATCCTATCAATGCCCCTCATAATTTTGTATACCTCAATCAGGTCCCCCCTCAGCCTTCTCTGCTCTAAGGAAAAAAACCCTAGCCTTTCCAGTGTCTCTTCATAGCTGAAATGCTCCAGCTCAGGCAACAGCCTGGTGAATCTCCTCTGCACCCTCTCCAGTGCAATCACATCCTTCCTATAGTGTGGTGACCAGAACTGTACACAGTACTCCAGCTGTGGCCTAACTAGCATTTTATACAGCTCCATCATAACCTCCCTGCTCTTATATTCTATGCCTCGGCTAATAAAGGCAAGTATTCCATATGCCTTCCTTATCTACCTGTGCTGCTGCCTATGGACAAGTGCACCAAGGTCCCTCTGACCCTCTGTATTTCCTAGGGTCCTACCATTCATTATATATTCCCTTGCCTTGTTAGTCCTCCCAAAATGCATCACCTCACACTTCTCAGGATTAAATTCCATTTGCCACTGCTCCACCCATCTTAACAGCCCATCTATATTGTCCTGTAATCTAAGGCTTTCCTCCTCACTATTTACGACACCACCAATTTTCATGTAATCTGTGAACTTACTGATCATACCTCCTATATTCACGTATAAATCATTAATGTACACTACAAACAGCAAGGGTCCCAGCACCGATCCCTGTGGTACACCACTGGTCACAGGCTTCCACTCACAAAAACAACCCTGGACCATCACCCTTTGCCTCCTGCCACTAAGCCAATTTTGGATCCAATTTGCCAAATTGCCCTTGATCCCATGGGTTCTTACCTTCTCAACGAATCTCCCATGCTGGACCTTACTGAAGTCCATGTCGACTACATCAACTGCTTTACCCTCATCTACACATCTAGTCACCTCCTCGAAATATTCAATCAAGTTTGTTAGACACGATCTCCCCCTGACAAAGCTATGCTGATTATCCCTGATTAATCCCTGCCTCTCCATGTGGAGATTAATCCTGTCCCTCAGAATTTTTCCACTAGTTTCCCTACCACTGATGTTAGACTCACTGGCCTGTAATCACCTGGTTGATCCCTGCTACCCTTCTTGAATAATGGTACCACATTCGCTGTCCTCCAGTCCTCTGGTACCTCTCCTGTGGCCAGAGAGGATTTGAAAATTTGTGTCAGAGCCCCTGCTATCTCCGTCCTTGTCTCACATAACAGCCTGGGATACATCTCATCTGAGCCTGGGGATTTATCCACTTTTAAGCCCGCTAAAACTGCTAATATTTCCTCCCTTTCAATACTAATTTGTTCAAGTATATCACAATCCCCCTCCCTGATTTCTACACCTACATCGTCCTTCTCCATAGTGAACACAGATGAAAAGTAATCATTTAAAACCTCACCTACGTCCTCAGGCTCCACACACAGATCACCACTTTGGTCTCTAATGGGCCCTACTCTTTCCCTGGTTATCCTCTTGCCCTTAATATACTTACAAAACACCTTGGGATTTTCCTTTATCTTGCCCGCCAGTGTTTTTTCATCTCCTCACATCGCTCTCCTAATTACTTTTTTAAGTACCCCCCTACACTTTCTATACTCCTCTGGGGCCTCCGCTGTTTTCAGTGCTCTGACTCTGCCGTAAGCCTCCTTTTTTTTTCCTTATTCAATCCTCGATATCCCTTGACATCCAGGGTTCCCTGGACTTGTTAGTTCTACCCTTCACCCTTACAGGAACATGTTGGCCCTGAACTCTCACTATTTCCTCTTTGAATGACTCCCACTGGTCTGATGCTGATTTTCCTGCAAGTAGCAGCTCCCAGTCCACTTTGGCGAGATCCTGTTTTATCATATTGAAATTGGCCTTCCATCAATTCAATACTTTTATCTCTAGTCCCTCTTTGTCCTTTTCCATAACTACCTTAAATCTAACAGAGTTATGGTCACTATCCATGAAATGCTCCTCCACTGACACTTCTACCACTTGTCCGGCTTCATTCCCTAGGATTAGGTCAGCACCACCCCTTCTCTTGTAGGACTTTCTATGTGCTGGCTCAAAAAGCTCTCCTGTATACACTTTAAGAATTCCGCCCCCTTTAACCCTTTTGCACTAAGATTATCCCAGTTGATATTGGGGAAGTTGAAATCCCCGACTATTATTTTTACACCTCTCTGAGATTTGCCTACATATCTGCTCCTCTGTCTCTCCCTGACTGTTTGGTGGCCTGTAGTACACTCCCAGCCAAGTGATTGCCCACTTTTTGTTTTTAAGTTCTACCCATATGACCTCAGTTGAGGAACCTTCTAAGATATTATCCCTCTTTACTGCAATAATTGACTCCTTGATCAACAGTGCAATGCCACCTCCTCTTTTACACCCCTGTCACATCTGAAGATTCTATACCCTGGAATATTGAGCTGCCAGTCCTGCCTTTCCCTCAACCATGTCTCTGTGATAGCAATAATATCATAGATACAGCACTGAAACAGGCCCTTCAGCCCACCGAGTCTGTGCCGACCATCAACCACCCATTTATACTAATCCTACATTAATCTCATATTCCTTACCATGTCCCCACCTTCCCTCAATTCTCCTACCACCTACCTACACTCGGGGCAATTTACAATGGCCAGTTTACCTATCAACCTGAAAGGCTTTGGCTGTGGGAGGAAACCAGAGCACCCGGCGGAAACCCACGCGGTCACAGGGAAAACTTGCAAACTCTGCCAGAACCGAACATTAATCAATGCCCTCAATTTATCTGCCTTACTAGTAAGACTTCTTGCGTTAAAATAGATGCAATCCAGCCTTGCATTTACTCTGCCTTCCAGACTGACTCAGTTTCTCTTCTATATTTGACTCTGTATCCCACCTCCTGCTAAGTTAGTTGATACCCCCCCCCCCCCCCCCCTCCAACAGCATTAGCAAACCTCCCTGTAAGGCTGTTGGTCCCATTCCAGTTCAGGTGCAACCCATCCAACTTGTACAGGTCCCACCTTTGCAAGAAACAGACCCAGTGATCCAGGAAACTAAAGCCCTCCCTCCTGCACCATCTCTTCAGCCACGCATTCATCTGCTCTATCTTCCTATTCCTATACGCATTAGCACGTGGCACCGGGAGTAATCCAGAGATTACAACCTTTGAGGTCATGCTCTTTAATCTGCCACCAAGCTCCCTAAATTCTTGTTGCGGGACCTCATCCCTGTTTCTGCCTATGTCATTGGTACCAATGTGTACCACGATTTCTGACTGTTCACCCTCCCTCTTCAGAATGTCCTGCAGCCACTCTGTGACAGCCTTGACCCTAGCACCAGGGAGGCAACGTACCATCCTGATGTTACGTTTGCGGCCACAGAAATGCCTATCTGTATCCCTCACGATAGAATCCCTATCACTCTTTTTCCCCCCTTCTGAGCAGTTGAGCCACCCGTAGTGTCACAGACTTGGCTCTTGCTGCATTCCCCTGAGAAGCTATCTCCCCCAACAGTATCCAAAGCGGAAAAACTGTTAGAGAGGGAGATCGACCTAGGAGACTTTTGCACTATCTGGCTAGTTTTTCTACTCTGACTGGTGCTCACCCATTCCCTTTTTGCCTTAGCTGTCTTTACCTGCGGTGTGACCACCTCCCTGTAATTGCTATCCACGATGATCTCAGCCTCGCGGATGCTCCGCAGTGTCTCCAGCAGCCGCTCCAGATCTGAAACACGGATTTCAAGTAGCTGCAGTTGGAGACATTTCCTGCACACGTGTTCGCTCTGGACACTAGAAGTGTCCCTGACTTCCCACGTTGCACAGGGGGAGCACTCCACGCTGCCGAGTTGTCCTGCCATGACGTACCCTTAATTTACTCCCTTAAATTATCCAAAAATTAGATTATTTAAACTAGGGACCTTGAGTCCCTACAAAAAACACTACCTACTATATTAAAAAAAAGACTGTAGACCTTTCTCTTTACTTTTAGTTACTTACCCAGCTATTTAAGAGTTATTTCCTAACAGCAGTTACTCACCAACCAATCCCCTTGCAGCTTTCCTGTGATGTCACTGTTGACTTGTTTTCTTTTTTTTCAAAACTTCGGCGCGTCTGGACTCCGCTCCGCTCCCAGAAGGTAAGAGTCTAGGCCGCGATCTTCGGGCTTTATTTATCTGCTCCTCTCTTGGCGTTCTCCCCGCAGGTCCACTTCTCTCCACTCTGCTCCCAGAAGGTAAGTCAGAATAAGTAAATGCTCGCAGCAGAGACGCTGCCATCCTCACCGATGGAGCAACATTCAGATAGGGACATCACTGAGGGGGTCATCAGTCCACTTGTATTTCATACTGGAGAAGATGTGGGAGGGCAGCAGACTTATTGATCTTTCTCCTCTCACCTTGCAGGAGAAGAGAACCCATAAAAAGAGGGAAATGGCCAGAACGGGAGGTGGAGTGGCCCAGCTCCACACACAGACATCAGTGGAGGAGGTGGCGCTGGAGATTGCCAGGATTCCATTGAGGCATTCAGTGGGAGATGGAGACTGGAGGCCATGAGCAATAGGGTCATTGGAGAGCTCTTTCTTGAGGTGAAGGGCATGGAGGAGATTCCTGCCCAATGTGAGCTTTTGATCTTAGTCCACTGTCATATGAGGGGCTGGTTGTGCTGGGGCACTTGTTGAGTAGGACCACCTCATTATCATTCTCTTGTGTCTCCCACATGGCCAGTTGCAGAGAGTGAACCTGCCGTATCGGCACCACAATCCACGGCTGATGTGGGGGAGAAATCCATGGAACCTGTACCATCACATCCTACCTCGGCACCCTCCACCAGCACAGAGACACTCACCTCAGTTGGGAAACAGATTAGAGTAGAGGGGGGAGTACTGGATGAGCCACACATCACATGTGAGCAGGAGGAGGAGGGTGAGGCAGAATCAGCTGTGTACTGTCCCCCTCGGAAGACAGAGGACTGACAGAGCGGTGTTTCACTGGGTGGATGCTGGGCCTCAGGTGTCACAGACAAGGACAGTCTCCCTTGAGAACCAGAGGCAGATAAGTTCCTGTTTGTTGGAGTTCCCTGAGGCCTTGAAGAGCCATAGGCAGGCAATGGAGGAGTCCATGCAGCACAGGTGCTCAGTTATGCCTAGGCCTTCGATCGCATGAGCTCCTCCATTGAGAGATTAGGCAACCTCTTGGAGAACCAAATGCAGCAACACTCTGAATGGGTGCAGGAGCAGCGCGCTGATGTGCAGAAGGAAAGAAACTCTGCATCCTAGACCACTCAGTGTCGCTGGTGGCACAAAGGTCCTTGGAGTGGATGCCAGCGTGCCAAAGCTGGTGCCCATTTCCAGCATCCACGAAAGGGCTGAGACGGTCCCTAGCGGGAGACGATGGGGCAACTGCTCCGGGATCATCCTTCGGCCTCTCGCCTCCTGCGACTCAGGAAGTATCTGTGTGCCAAGCCCCTGTGAAAGAGGCAGCCCCTGCCCTGACACAGACACGGCAGCCTGTGCATCAAGATAAGGATGGAAGGCAAAGGCATCTCAGCCGGTGGCAGAGATTAGGGAGCAGGCTGCCTCCACCACATCTTCTGCCACAGGGGGAGCACCCCATAGAATTGTTCGGGAGAGGAAGACACCATGGCGCTGAATTCAGTTATTGGGTCACCTGAGTGCTACTGAGTAAATCTGTCTGTCTTTTCAAATGCTTCATCATATAATTTTTTTTCATCACTCTGACAGGTGTGTTGTTCATGTCTCCTCTCCAAAGGGGAATGCCACATTGCAGCACTGGTAGCAGGGGCCTGGGGATCTGAGACATCTATGTGCCTATGCTTTTTCAATGCTGGACAGTGGTGGATGGAGGATTCCTTGATCTGCATGTTCATGGCTGCCTATGGGACCTCGTAGTTGAGGGTCATAGTGGTGAAATAGTTCTGTATGCTGGAAGGTGAGTTGTGGGCTTCTCAGCTACAAGATGATCAGGTAAAGCGCTGCTGAATCAGCATGGCCCTTGCTGCCGTGCCAGCCTGCAGTTCACCCTGAGGTATGGACGGCGTGGCCAGGCTTCCTCAGCTTCCTGGTCGCCAGTCACCTTGGGAGCAAGTCACTCCCGTGCCTGTTCCTCCTTGTCTTCCTCTTCCCAGTCCTCATCTGAGATGGAGTGGCATTCCACTTCCTCCTCCTCATCCATCTCCAGGCCTCTTTGCATTGCCATGTTGCACACGATACTCAACACTCTGGCTGGCTCGTATTGGAGGGCACCACCCAACCAGTCAAGGCAATGGAAGTGTAAATTCAAGAGGCCAATGGTCTGTTGAATGGACTCCGTGTTAGGAGATAGCTCAGGTTATAGCGTCTCTCTCTTTCAGTGTTTGAGTTTTGGATGGGTGACGGGGCCACCTCATTAGGGGATAAACCTCATCCCCCAGCAGCCACCCACAGAGTCTGGATGTGGGCCTGAAGAGGTGCAGCACCTGGAACTCTTGCAGGGTGACGGAGTCATGACAGCTGTCCGGGAACCGGGCGTACACCTGCAAGATTCACTTCCTGTGGTCACAGACCAGCTGGACATTCAATGAGTGGTTGCTCTTTCTGTTCAGGAATCTGACTGGATGGTCTGTCACTCCCTTGATGGCTACATGGGTGCAATCAATGATACCCAGACCTGAGGAATCCATCAACGGGGGCAAAGCCCACAGCCCTCTGTGCCTGCACAGGCCCATCTGTGTCGTAATGCTTGTAGTCCCCTTCCCTCTGGAATATGGCTTTCGTGACCTGTCTGATGACGTGATGAGCTGCCGACTGTGAAATGCCACCTAGGTCCACAGCTGATCCCTGGAATGAGCCAATTGCAAAGAGGTTCAGGGTGACAGTGACCTTGATGGCTGCCGGCAAGTGACTGCCCTGGGGGCCGTAAGGTCTCAGTTCATTCTGAATAAAAGCACCAAGGCCTAAGACCATCTGCCTAAGCTAGGTGCAATCTCCTGTGGCTCTGGCACTCTGTCATTTGCAGGTAGCTGTCTCTTGAGCAGCACCTTCTTCCCCTTGCAGCCCCCACTGTTCTCCTCTGGCCTCCTGCTGTCCAGGAGGTTACAACTGCTGCAGCTCACCCTGGCTACTCTGTCCAATGTCAGAGTAGCCTGTTTCCATCTGAACTCCCTCAGCTGGGTTTTGTGCATTCACCAGGCCTTCCTCTGCCAACCCCAGCTGCCTATGATCCCAGTGATCTCACTTCCCTCTCCAGATTCATGCCACACTCCACTGAGAAATACAACTCTTCCAGCTGTAGCAACAGCTACACTGAGGCACATCTGAAGCTGCTGTGCTTTATTTGCTGCCTCTGATTTATTTAAATCATAGCCCACATGGCCCTCCACTGTTCATGTCTTCACAACCCTGTTGTATTCGCCACATGGCATCTTTCCCATTCCCAGCTTTTAAGATTGTGCGCTGCTTCTGACAAGCCTGTTAATTTTTGTTTCCAAAATATACTTTATTCATAAAAATCTGTAAAAAAAAATACATGACAAAACAATTCCAAACAGCACCAAGTCAAAAAAATACAAACAGTACAAAGGAGGTCAGTTTCCTTCAATACAGGAGTGAGTTGCCTCACAACCCTTCCATTTCATTTTTCATGCCAAATACATTTTACAGCAAACAAAAATTTTCCCGATACAGTTCGAGGGGTTTCCCATGGATCCAGCCCCTCCATTCAGCTTGGTGGGGGGACCTTACACAGTGGTCTTTCCCCATTGAGCCTTTGCTGCGGCTGCCCCAAGCTTTAGTGCGTCCCTCAGCATGTAGTCCTGGACCTTGGAATGTGCCAGTCTGCAACATTCGGTCGTGGACAACTTTGCGCTGGAAGACCAGCAAGTTTCGGGCAGACCAAAGGGCTTTTTTCACCGAATTGATGGTCCTCCAGCAGCAGTTGATGTTTATCTCGGTGTGCGTCCCTGGGAACAGCCCGTAGAGCACAGACTCCTGTGTTACAGAGCTGCTTGGGATGAACCTCGACAAAAACCATTGTATCTCTTTCTACACCTGCTTTGCAAAGATACATTCCAGAAGGAGGTGGGCAACCATCTCTTCCCCACCACAGCCATCGTGAGGGCATTGTGCGGAGCGGGTGAGACTTCGGGCGTGCAGGAAGGATCTGATGGGGAGGGCTCTTTTCACCACCAGCCAAGCTACATCTTGGTGCTTGTTTGAAAGTTCTGCTGATGAGGCATTCCGCCAAATGACTTTGGCAGTCTGCTCGGGGAACCATCTGACAGGATCCACCATCTCCTTTTCCCGTAGGGCCTTGAGGACATTCCGTGCAGACCACTGTCTGATGGATCGGTGGTCAAAGGTGTTTTTCCACAGAAACTGTTCCACGAAGGATAGGTGGTACGGCACAGTCCAACTGGATGGAGCATTCCGCGGCAATGTGACCAGGCCCATCCTTCGCAACACCGGGGACAGATAGAACCTCAGCACGTAGTGACACTTGGAGTTTGCATACTGGAGGTCCACACACAGCTTGATGCAGCCGCACACGAAGGTAGTCATCAGGATGAGGGCGATGTTGGGTACATTTTTCCCGCCCTTATCCAGAGGTTTGAACATCGTGGCCCTCCGGACCCGGTCCATTTTGGATCCCCAGATGAAGCGGAAAATGGCTTGGGTGACTGCCACAGCGCAGGAGTGGGTATGGGCCAGACCTGCGCCACGTACAGCAACAATGTGAGCGCCTCGCACCTGATGACCAGGTTCTTACCCACAATGGAGAGAGATCGCTGCTACCACATGCTCAGCTTGTGTTGTACCCTGGCTACTCGCTCCTCCCAGGTTTTGGTGCACGCCCCGGCCCTTCCGAACCATATCCCCAGCACCTTCAGGTAGTCTGACCTGACGGTGAAGGGGACAAAGGATCGGTCTGCCCAGTTCCCAAAGAACATGGCCTCGCTCTTGCCGTGGTTAACTTTGGCTTCCGAGGCCAGTTCGATCTGGTCGCAGATGCTCATCAGTCTGCGCCTCCGTGGCAAAGAGCGAGGCCTGCTGGCTCTTCACCTCATGGAGGTCCTCCTTGACCTCGACCCCCATCGACTGCAGCTGGAGCAGATTTTGCATTCTTTTCTGGAGTCGGGACATTTCCCTCTGTCTCTCTCTCGCCCTCAGAAGCCTGTTAATGAGCTCTTCAATGAGCTCAGCAGGTACTTAATTGGAGGTGTGCAACCGACCCATTCCCTCCCTCCTGGCAGCCCTTTGAAAACAGCCTCACATTCCAGAGGTGGCGGGACCCAGTGCCAACCTCTGAAAATGCAATATTCAAATTGCGCTTGCATCTGCCCCCGCCCCCAGCCGTCTTTGAAAATTCAGCCACACCCCATGTCTGTGATGCACTGCAACACCTTTTTTCCTGTTAATTATCTTCTCCTGTTTCCAACAGCATAACATTACTAAGTTATGAGAATGGTTTTCACAGAATTCAAACTGGAGCTACTGATGGTGCTGTGAGTAAGGCACATTGACCAGAATGATCCCAGATTTGACTGCTTACCTGTTCTAAGTTAATTGATCTCAGTTGGAATGTTTCAGTTGTCCTGGATGAGATCGGGGAGCATTTGGGGACTCAGCCAGAACTTTTGCTTCTGTTCACAATCTAATGACTGATTTTGTGTGCAGGGATCTATGTGTGAGTGAGTGTATATACATAGTTTCTTCCAAATATAGGATGGTGGGATTAACTAAGTACCATGCCATGCAAGAGAGTCAGTAATAAGACAATTTAAACAGTGTCTAATATGAGATACAGATGTATACCTGAAGAAACATAAAAATCTGTATTTTGTAGCAATATGGTTAAAAATTTGCATTTTATACCAAATCTGTTGAAAACATTATGGCCTGGATTTTGTAGTCAACAGTTCAATACGCCAACAGCCGCACACAGACCTTTCGCGGACATTTGAGAGGCAGCTTGTTGTCACTGGGTGTCGGATCCAGTGCCGTGCCCTGTACAGGCGATCTGTGCCATGTGTGAGCAGGCTAAGAAACAGCAAGCTTTTTTCAGCAATCAAATTAAAGAATCCTCGCTGATTTACGCAGAGTCTAAACCAGGAAGTATAAATCAGATTTAATTCAAAGTAAAATCATGTACAGAAAGTGAATTATTAGGAAATATGGATTAAGCAAGAGATAACAGACAGAAGGAAAAAGTAAAAATAATTTTTTTAAAATCTGCAGCACTAATTAAATTCTGAAGAAATGAGACTCTGCACTTGTAAAATAAAATTTTCAGTGCTTGAGAGGTTGTCAGTTATCACATTGTTAAAAATTCACTTACACTTGAATGCACCAGCCCTAACTTTTTGTGCCATGTTTAGTGGGTAAATATTGGGTAAGTTCAGCAACTTCACCCCTTTACACAGATTTCAATGCTGAGTCTACTGGTGAGGTACTGTTCCAACACTGACTGTGGAGGAGCAGAGTAACTCATAGTAACTTTTGGATTTCCACATTTAACTGTGCACATGCACACTCTTGAAGTTGCTGTCCAATTTACTTCATAACAATGGAGAGTGCTGCTAGCCTCATCAGTATTCTCAGTACAAAATTTGTACCATTATGTGGACTGCCAATGAACTTGTAAAATAATTTCTGGAGGAACAGTTGCACTTTAAATTTGAATTTACTGAAAAGCGCATAATTTTCCCAAGCTTTTCTGAC
This sequence comes from Heterodontus francisci, assembly GCF_036365525.1. NCBI lineage: Eukaryota > Metazoa > Chordata > Chondrichthyes > Heterodontiformes > Heterodontidae > Heterodontus > Heterodontus francisci. Next base: position 75,260,703 of record NC_090372.1, read on the forward strand.
ACTTGTGCATTTGTCAAACTGTTAATGCAGTCAGACTTGCAATATGATACAATTGGGGTGGCGCAGTGGTTAGCACCGCAGCCTCACTGCTCCAGTGACCTGGGTTCAGTTCTGGGTACTGCCTGTGCGGAGTTTGCAAGCTCTCCCTGTAACCGTGTGGGTTTCCACCGGCTGCTCCGGTTTCCTCCCACAGCCAAAGACTTGCAGGTTGATACGTAAATTGGCCATTGTAAATTTCTCCTAGTGTAGGTCGTGGTAGGAGAATCGTGGGGATGTGGTAGGGAGTATGGGATTAACGTAGGATTAGTATAAATGGGTGGTTGTTGGTTGGCACAGACTCAGTGGGCCAAAGGGCCTGTTTCAGTGCTGTATGCCTCTATGACAAGCCTGCATTCAGATCAAAATACTCTGCAAATCTGAGCTCATTTTCCATATTTAGAGATATTTGATATTGTTTCTGGAAGAACTTACTTCCTGGAAATTATAGTTGCTAATACAGACTGCTGAAAAATTATCAATGTATTTCACAGGATCACCCCTTTAATATTTAACAGAAGCTTGCTGTCTATTAACAATACAAAATGACTGGTACTCATGTTTCTTTGAGCACTTTCTTGCAAGTAAAGAGAAACAGATTGTTAGTTAATCATTAAGCACCAATTGTTCAAAAATGTTTTTTGCATGAATAATCAATTAATCCCTCAAAGAAAAAAATATTCAGCAGTGTAACTACATCGCTATCCAACTTATGCCTTTTTTAAACACAACAGAATCACAGATTTCTCTCAAACCAATCTTTGATTTTTGGTCACTTTTAGGCTCCAAGAGAACTCAGTACTACCTCCATTATGTGAGGGAATTTCACTACCTGTCCATCAGTCATATTACTTCAAGCTGTCGGGAATTTTGTTGGGGGTTGCGGAAGGGGGTCTCCCGGCATACCACTTGATCATTTGTAACATAGTTCTATGTAATGATCTTCGACCTGCCTCATGATGAAACTGAACGATAATCAAATATTTTTGCTTAGTCTTTAGGGGGCATCATGCCCCAAACTACTTTACACAATTATATTAAGTCCAATACATGGAGAATAAACTGCTACTATGTATCAACATTCAGCTATAAATCTATAAACAAGTTCCATTAGTTTGTTTCATGAGCTATTTGGAAGTTGATCTGCTGATTAACAGCTTCATTAAATGGCAGTTACCACAGCTATCCAATAGCAGATTTGGCTTGGACCCAAAATTCAATTTTCCATTAACGTTTAGCTTACAACAATCTGAAAATGCAGATAATTATACAATGCAACTCCATAATTAGTAGGCCAAGGGAAGTAAGATTTTAAGGTGCATGCTGCACTCTACAGAAACAAAAGATTAAAAAAAATATTTGTCCTATATACAAAAAGATGCTGCGTTTTCAGGAAGCAATTTAGAACAGAAAAAGATTGAGAACAAGAAATCTATTTAATTAAGAGTACTTGAGATATATATATATACTGTTATGACTGAGGTTGGAGGAGTGTATTGTCTCCCTCTAGTCCCACTACTCCACTGGCCACAACAAATATTTTAAAATATTTTAACTAGTTATGAATATGGCCAATTATATAATTTTATCTATCCATTTCAAAATACAAATCCACCAACCAGGTTTTTTTAATAAACAACAAAATTATTAATTCATTATAAAACAAGAATTATTCAATAAAGATGCAAAGCTTACTAACACACAGTTGAAATATGAAAGTATAAATATATTCCCTTCTAAATAACCCAACATACACATAGACACACCGGTTAAAGAAAAAATAAAGACGCTTTCTCTGCAGAGATCAACTTTACAAAAACAAAAATACATTGGCCAAATACTTGATAATTATTGAAGAAAAAAAGGATAAGATATGAAATGTTCCAGGTGACTTTCGGTCTAGCATCCGAGTACACGTAAATGGGTGTCACTGAGAGCTTTCTGGAGCAGTTCTGTTCAGGAGATGTTGAGAAGTAGTCTTGCAGGCTTTTTGGGAGAATTACTGTGGCTGTGACTTCAGCTATCACACTGGATTCTCAAGAGATTTTTCACCAAAGGTGGCAAAGGATGAGGTCGGTAGCTTCTCTCTTCGCAGGATACACACCAACTGCCCTCCAAACAATATCCAAAAATGAAACCAAAACTCCTGAGCCATAAATCTAGACATGTGACTTCTCTGTAAACAACTCCAAATAGTTCCATGGTCCATAAGGCTCCGGTTATTTACTTAGCTTAAGACAAGTGACTTCCAGTAAGTGTTTGTTTTTAACAAAGTCCCAAATGTCCTTCCAGTGACCTTTTAAAAAAACAAGTACAGCATCTCCTCAAAAAATATTCAGAATGGCACTTCCACCCTTGGAGGAATTAAATTACATTTTTAAATGTGTTTCATTATAAAATGTGTACAAAATCAGAATATGAAAAAAATATTAAAACACATTTACACACTCATTCATTCTCTACCTATAACGAAAAATACAGTTCTGCCCTGTACCATCTTTGTCCTCAGATAACTCAAAACAAAGTTATATTCTAGACAAAGCATCAGCAATACATGGCCTTTCCCTGTAATGTGAATAATTTTTAAGTGATAGGGCTGCAATAGTAAACTCCATCAAAATAGTCTGCATTCTGGTTTTTGAATTTTTCCACAAGCGGGTTATGATCAGTATATACCAGTGTCTCCCTGTAGCCATGGCGGACATATACTTCAAAAGGTTTAAGAACTGTAGAGTATGTCTTTTGGTGTCAATTTAGCTGTTTGGAAAAGTATCCCACTGGCCTTTCTATGCCCGATTCAGCTTCTTGAAACAGGACTGTACTTGCCTCCAAGTCACGAACATCAATTGCTATCTTGAAGGGCTTAGTGAAATTTGGGGCAGCTAACACTGGTTCATTGATCAAAATTGCTTTCAGCCTCCCAAAAGATGCTTGACACTCCCCTGACCACACTACCTGGGCTTTCTTTTGTAGCAAATCAGTCAGTGGAGCAGCTAAAGCTGAAATTTGGTACAAACATATGGTAGAAACCACACATCCCCAAAAATGTCATGATTTCTCGTTTTGTCTTAGGGGCAGGGAACTCCACCATTGCTTGTACTTTTGCTGTTCTTGGCAACACTTGTCCTTGCCCTACTATATGCCCTAGGTAGGTTACCTGCACTTTTACAAATTCACTTTTGGTACGGTTTATCTCCAGATCAGCCGACTGTAATTTTCTAAACAGAGATTTTAGTTGTTCCACAGAACAATAGAAAAATTACGGCACAGAAAGAGGCCATTCATCCCGTCGTGTCCGTGCCGGCTGAAAAATCTAGCTGCCATATCTAATACCACCTTCCAGCACCTGGTCCATAGCCTTGCAGGTTACAGCACTTCAGGTGCATGACCAGCTACCTTTTAAAAGAATTGAGGGTTTCTGCCTCCACCACCGTTCCTGGCAGTGAATTCCAGACACCCACCATCCTCTGGGTGAAAAAGCTTTTCCTCATGTCTGCTCTATCTTTCTACCAATTGCCTTAAATCTGTGCCCCCTTGTAATTGACCTCTCCGCTAGGGGAAAACGTCCTTCCTGTCTACTCCATCTAGGCTCCTCATAATTTTGTACACCTCAATTAAGTCACCCCTCAGCCTCCCCTGTACTAAGGAGAACAATCCTAGCCTATCCAATCTTTCCTCATAGCTGCAACTTTCAAGCCCTGGCAACATTCTTGTAAATCTCCTCTGCACTCTCTCCACAGCAATTATGTCCTTCCTGCACTGTGGCTACCAGAACTGTACGCAATACTCCAGCTGTGGCCCAACCAGTGTTTTATACAGCTCCAGCATTACATTCCTGCTTTCGTATTCTATACCTTGACCAATAAAGGACAGCTGTTCCAAGTACGGAGGTGTTACAAAAGGTATTATTTCTGTACTAAAATCTTAGAATTCTAGGTGTCTAAAAAACTGAAAAAAGGATTTTCAGTAGACATGGACACCTGAAAATAGCTGAAATTTTTGGATGTTGACTTTGCATACAAGAACAGGAAAAGCAATCAGTTTCAAGGAAGCCAGCCAGGGTTTTTGACCTCCTCAGAGCAACAGAGTGACTGGGAGACACTGGGCTGAATTTTACTAGCTCCTCGACGCCATGGGTCGTGGAAGGGGGGTTCATAAAATTGAGCGGGGAGAGGCCTGCCTCGATCCCCGAAGTTGAGAAGGGCCCGCTGCATATTACTGGCAGCGGTGGGACTCGGTGCAGCCCCCCTGCCGCCTGGTGGCAGGGCCTTCATCTGGATATGCAAATTCACATAAATTAGATGTAAATTGACCTACCTGCAGGCAGCAACCGTCCCACGCCGATTTTACCGCCGCCGAAAGCAGCTCGCGCGCCTTCAGAACTGCTTTCAGAGTTCCGAGTAAAAACCTGGTGGGGAGGGGGGAGGAATAAAATTTTCAGGGCGGGAGGGTTGGAGGAGCGGGGAAAACATTTTTCATTGGTTGTGGGCATGGTGGGAAGGGGTTGAAGGGCAAAGAGTGCAAAGTTTGGGGTTTAAAGGTTGGGACTGTCAAAAATGTTTTTTTTGGGGTGGGGAGAGGGAAATAAATTTATTGTATGATCATGGGGGTGGGGTGGGGGAGGGAGGTGGAAGTAGTGCTTTTATGTTCAATTTAATGTTTTTATTGACATTTAGAGTGCAGGTCCCTTTAAAATTTTAAATCAACTGTCAGAGCTTGAAGCCCTTTAAAAATGGTGCCGGTGCCTGCGCAGTGGCGCTGGATGCCGTTGCCGGGGATTCAGCGGCCGCCTCCTCTATGTCATCGGGGGCAGCTGCATGTAATATCGCAGGGGCTATGCGGTGGCACAGCCATGTCAGAAGGTCCCCGCTGTCACAGTGTGCTGCTGCGGTGCACACCCACTGTCTGGTCATGTGATCGGCTCAGGAAGCTTTACTTATTTTTTTGGACACTTAAAAACTAGTGAGTTGGACAAACAGCAGACATTTGAAATTCGGTTTCTGGCCTGCCTGGAGATCAAAGACCTCTCTCTGTAAAGGGAACTTGCATCTCTTGAAACCCTGTGTTTGAACGGTGGCAGATTCCTAGTGCCTCCTGTCTCTGAAGAATTCCTGCATCCAGTGTGGTTCCTGTTTCCTCCGATGTCTCGGGAAATCCTGGAACCTGAAGAAAGCTTTTACTGCTATACTGCTGCGGTGAATCCTAAGCAGACCTGTTGCTACATCCCTGCTGAAAGACCTATGTGATGCCTGCTGTAGCCGAATTGCCTTGAACACCTACCCATCACAGACTGTTCAGCAATCTCGCCCGGAGAGACTTCGAGTGGCATAGGCTCTGGGAGACATCACCCAACCGAAGAATTTCCTACCAGAAGGTGACAAACTGATTTATTGTTCCTTCTATTCCTAAGAAACAACTAAGCCAAAACTCTTTATTCCTGGTTAACCAGATTTTTGAATGTATGTGTGTGTGCATGAGGACTAGGGAAATAAGGAGCTTTCATATATATGGATTTATCTCATTAGTGGTTGAGACTTTTAGATTTAGATATACAGCACTGAAACAGGCCCTTCGGCCCACCGAGTCTGTGCCGACCATTAATCACCCATTTATACTAATCCTACACAAATCCCATATTCCTACCACATCCTCACCCGTCCTTATATTCCCCTACCACCTACCTATACTAGGGGCAATTTATAATGGCCAATTTACCTATCAACCTGCAAGTCTTTTGGCTGTGGGAGGAAACCGGAGCACCCGGAGGAAACCCACGCAGACACAGGGAGAACTTGCAAACTCCACACAGGCAGTACCCAGAATTGAACCCGGGTCCCTGGAGCTGTGAGGCTGCAGTGCTAACCACTGTGCCACTGTGCCACCCCACAAAACTTATTATGTTTTCTCTAATAAATAGTTAATGTTGTTGTTATTGAAAGATACCCGGTTGGTGTGCTTTATTCTGGGGGACAAATACAGTCTAATTGGTTATTCTTTGGTAGGTGGTAAAAATTTATTGATATGCTGTGACCAGTGGAGAAGTGGGACTGAATTAACTCCCGCCTTGGTCGTAACGTATTAATTGGGGACTCTTGCGGGATCAAATGCAATGCTAATAATGTTAATTGTAAGAGGAGTAAATAATTGAAAGAGAAAAATAAAAGAACCAGGTTTCTTGTTTAATAGTACAGTCTACACCACCGGAATGGCATGAGCAGTTGCTGCAGCTTTGCTGGGAAAGGAGAATGTGTCCCTCAGTGACTTGGAAACTTTAACCAAGATTAAGCTAAAAGATTTGGCAGCACAATTAGGGTTAGAATTGAAATCAGGTGCTTAAAAAGCAGACATAATTGACATAATAGCCCAACATTTGAAATTGGAAGAAGAAGAAGATAGTAAATCAGAGAGTGATGCAGTTGAATTGGCTAAAATTCAGTTACAACTGAAAAACTTGAGCAGGAACAAGAAATGAGAAAACTTGAATTTGAAAAAGAGGAAAGGGAGAAAGAGAGTGCATTTCAGAGAGAAAGAGAAGAAAGGGAATTCAAATTAAGGGAGATGGAACTAAGAAAACAGGGTGGTCTGAACTCCAGGGAAAATTCTGGTCAGGAAGAATCTGAATCCAGCCCAGGACCCAGCAAACAGCTGTTTAAATTTATACAAGCTCTCCCTAAGTTTGAGGGAAGGGACGTAGAGGCATTTTTCATTTCTTTTGAAAAAATAGCCAAACAAATGAAATGGAAAGTTGGACACTCTTTATGCAAAGAAGGTTGATGGGCAGAGCTCATGAAGTTTCTGCCATGTTTTCTGAAGAGGCTTCTACAGATTATGAGATGGAAAATAAAGGCTATTCTCACTGCGTATGAATTAGTCCCTGAAGCTTATCGACAGAAGTTTTGGAACCTCCGGAGATTGGCTGGACAGACTTATGTAGAATTTGAGAAGGTAAAGCAAATTAATTTTGATCGCTGGATATGGGCAGTAAAGATGGAAGCCATGTATGAGAACCAGAGAGAACTGATTCTCTTGGAAGAGTTTAAAAATTCAATCACTCCAGAGTGAGAACTCATGTAGAGAACCAGAAAGTTTTAAAAGCCAGACAAGCAGCAGAAATCGCTGATGATTTTGAGCTGTTGAAGAAGCCAAAACCCTTTGTCCATCACCCCAACAAACCCGAGGATCAAAGATGGGAGAGTGAAAGGAAGACAAGTAGCTGGGGACAAGAAGGAACAGTTTGGAATGCCCCAGGATCCCCTCCTCAGACCAAATAGGAAGGTGCTGAGGGTAGAAATGAGGTTTGCAAGCCGAAGTGTTATCATTGCCACAAGGTGGGATATCTTTGTTCAGAATGCTGGAAGTTGCAAGGTAAACCCATGGGACTTGTTGGGGTACACAAAGCTAATGCAGAGAAAGGGGCTCTGACTGAGAGTACTGCAGACCAGGCTGTAGCTTTTACGGCAGCTGTAAAACCAGATACAAAAACCAAAGTGAGTTTAGGGGTTGAGAATAAGATACCTGAAAGTTATAATGAATTCTTGTCAAAACGAAAAGTAGCTCCATATCCCTCAAGTGAGGCAGGCAAACCTATCGTTTTACTTAGGGATATAGGAGCAACACAAACTCTTTTGCTGGGGAAAGGTATAATATTTCCACCAGAGAGTGCACTGAATGCTAAAGATTTAGTTAATGGTATTGGCGGGGAATATATACCCGTACCTTGTATCAAGTGCACCTAGAGTGTGACCTAATGTCTGGGATGGTAACCGTAGGACTTGTCCATAGTTTGCTGGTAGAGGGAATTGACCTACTTCTAGGGAATATAGGGACAGGTGGGGATGTGGTAGGAATATGGGATTAGTGTAGGCTTAGTATAAATGGGTGGTTGATGGTCGGCACAGACTCGGTGGGCCGAAGGGCCTGTTTCAGTGCTGTATAACTAAACTAAACTAAAACTCCTACCCAATTCCTCGCTTGGAAGACTGCATTGACAGAGTGGGCAGCGCCATAATTCTTACAAAGATAGATTTGTTAAGGAGATACTGGCAAATTCCTTTAACACCCCGAACTAAAGAAATATCAGCTTTTGTCACACCAGATGGTCTTTACCAGTGCTGAGTGATGCCATTTGAGCTACAAAATGCCCCAGCAACTTTTCAGAGACTAATGAATCAAACGTTAGCCAGTGTTCCCAACTGTGTAGTGTATCTTGATGATGTGCTAATATACAGTAATATTTGGAAGGAACACTTAAAACAGCTATAAACTCTGTTTAAAAAATTGCAAGCAGCTGATTTAATGGTAAATCTGGCAAAAAAACGAATTTGCAAAAGCAGGAGTGACCTACTTCAGGCATATAATGGGGCAAGGACAAGCCTGAGTCAAGTTCCCTATCCCAAAGACTAAGCATTAAATCATGAGGTTTCTGCGGATGTGTGGTTTCTACAGAACGTTTGCGCCAAATTTCAGTACTGTAGCTGCTCCACTAACTGATTTGCTACAGAAAAAGAAAATCAAGGTCGTGTGGTCGGGGGTATCCCAGGCAATTTGTACTAATGAACCAGTGTTGACTGCTCCAAATTTCACTAAGCCCTTCAAGGTCGCAATTGATGCTGGTTACCTGGGGGTCGGTGCAGTCCTGCTACAAGATGACAAATCGGGCAGCGAAAAACCAGTAGGGTACATTTCAAAAAAAACTGGATCGCCACCAAAAAAGTACTCCACCGTGGAAAAAGAAACGTTAAGCCTATTGGTAGCTCTTAAACATTTTAAAGTATATGTCCACCATGACTACAAACCCCAAAATGCCAGAATACTCAGATGGAGGTTCTTGTACAGCCTTATCACTTGAAGATTGTACACATTTTGGGGAAAAAAATGTTATTGCAGATGCTTTGTCACGAATTTAACTTTGTTGAGTTACATGAGTAACAATGGTACAAAGCAAAATTGTGTTAACTACCAGTAGAGTGAATGAGATGCATTAGTGCAATAATATATTTAAAATGTTTTCAACTTCTGTTTTTACCTTGTAATGAAACGCATTCAGAACAGCATTTCATTTCACCAAGGGTGGAGGTGTTACAATAAGTTTTATTTTTGTACTAAAATCTTAGAATTCTGGGTGTTTCAAAAAACTGAAAAAAGGATTTTCAGTAGACATGGACACCTGCAAATAGCTGAAATATTTGGATATTGTTTTGTATACAAGAATAGGAAAAGCAAACAGTTTGAAGGAAGCCAGCCAGGGGTTTTTGACCTCCTCAGAGTAACACTTTGAAAGGGGAGACACTGTGTCTGGTTATGTGATCGGCTCAGGAAACTTTACTTTTGTTTGGACCCTTTTAAAAATGAGTTAGATAAAGAGCAGGCATTTGAAATTCAGTTTCTGACCTGCCTGGAGATCAAAATGGAAGACCCAGAAAAGACCTCTCTCTGTAAAAGAAACTTGCACCTCTTGAAAGAAACCCTGTATTTGACAGGTGCCAGATTCCTATTGCCTCCTGTCTATGAGGAATTCCTGCATCCAGTGTGGTTCCTGTTTCCTCCTGTGTTTTGGGAAATCCTGGAACCTGAAGAAAGCTTCTACTGCTTTACTGCTGCTGAGTCCTATGTAGACCTGTTGCTACACCCCTGCTGAAAGACCTATGTGACATCTGCTGTAGCCAAATTGCACTGAACGCCTATCCATCACAGACTGTTTATCAACCTCGTCTGGAGAGACTGCGAGTGGCATCCAACTATTTGACTCTGGGAGACCTCACCCAATCGAAGAATTTCCTACCAGAACATGACAAACTGATTTATTTTATTATTCTTTCTATTCCTAAGAAACAACTGTAAAGCAAAATCCTTTCTTCTGGTTAACTTTTTTTTTGGAATGTATGTGTGTGTGCATGAGGACTAGGGAAATAAGGAGTTTTCATATTTATAGATTTATCGCATTAATAGTTAAGAGTTTTTTTGATTAAATAGTTAGTGTTGTTGTTGTTTAAAGAAACCTGGTTGGTGTGCTTTATTCTGGGGGACAAATAGAGTTTAATTGGCCATTCTTTGGCAGGTGGGAAACATTTATTGATATGCTGTGACCCGTGGAGAAGTGGGACTGAATTCACACCTTGGTCGTAACACACTGTATACCAGCACATCATCAAGATAAACCACAGAGTTAGGAATACTGGCTGCCAGTTGGTTCATTAGTCTTTGATAAGTGGCTGGAGCATTTTTTAGCCTGAATGGCATCACTCAGCATGGGAAAAGACCATCTGGTGTGACAAAGGCCAATATTTCTTTAGCTCGGGGTGACAGAAAAAGGGTTTGGTGTGTGGACAAGCTCGTAATAACCAGCCATCTCAGCGGCCTGTCTGGCTGTTGAAACCTTCTGGTTCTCTACATGGGTTCTCACTAATGGAGGGAGTGAATTTTTAAATTCCTCCAGGAGAATTATTTCCCTAAGGGTCTCATATGTGGTCTCTACCTTTAGTGCCCCATCCAATGATCAAAGTTAATTTGCTTTACCCTCTCAAATTCTACATAAGTCTGCCCAACTGTTTCCGGAGATTCCAAAATTTCTGCCTATAAGCTTCAGGGACCAATTCATAAGCAGCAAGGATAGCCTTTTTTGCCATCTGATAATCTGCAGAAGCCTCCTCAGAAAGCATGGCATAAGCTTCATGACCTCTGCCTGCCAACCTGCTTGCACGAGCAGTGTCCAGTTTTCTTTCGGCCTCATCTGTTTAGCTAGCTTTTCAAAAGAAATGAAAAATGCCTCCACGTACCTTTCCACAAACTTTGGGAAGGTTTGCACAAATTTAAATAGCTTCCCACTGGTCCTGGGTTAGAGTCAGTTTCTTCTTCATCAGAATCTTCCCTGGAGTCAAAGCCACCCTTCTTTCTCTTGCCCTTTTTCCTTTTCCTCTCTGAAGTGCCTCTCTTTTAAGTTCAAGTTCTCTCATTTCTTTTTCCTGTTCAAGCTGCTTCATCTGCAACTGAATTCTAGCTAATTCAACTGAATTACCATTTGGATTGCCTTTTCTTTCTTCCAATTTCAAATGCAGTGTTATTACCTCAATTATGTCTGCTTTCCTAGCCCCTGCTTTTACCTCTAATTCCAACTTTTCTACCAATGCTATTAGCTTCGCCTCGGTTAAGTTTGGCAAATCACTCAGGAGTAAATCTTCCCTCTCCAGAAAGGTCGTAGCAACTTCGAAGGCCATTTTGGTTTTCAATATGTATAGCAAAATTCACCGTAAAAATCTTAATCAGCCTTAACCTCAGCAAGTCCCAGCACCCGTATCTGTCTGTGGATTTCGAATTTCGGACGAGCTCCCAATTATACATTACAATTGAGGTTGGAGGAGTTCACTATCTCCCTCCAGTCCCACTACTCCACTGGTCACAACATATATTTTAAAATATTTTAACCAGTTATGAATATGGCCAATTATATACTTTTATCTATCTGTTTCAGAATACAAATCCACCAACCAGGTTTTTTTAATAAACAAGAAAATTATTAATTTATAACAAAATAAGAATTATTCAATAAAATTGAAAAGCTTATGAACACACAAGTTGAAATATGGAAGTATAAATATATTTCCTTCTAAATAACCCAACACACACACATACCAGATAAAGAAAAAATGAAAAATCTTTCTCTGCAGAGATCAACTTTACAAAAACAAAAAAACTTTGGCCAAATATGTGTGACTTTTGGTCTGGCATCCAGGTATACATAGATGGGTGTCACTGAGAGCTTTCTGGAGCAGTTCTGTTCAGGAGAAGTTGAGAAGTAGTCTTGCAGGCGTTTCAGCAGAATTACTGCATTCGTGGCTTCAGCCATCACACTGGATTCTCAGGAGACTTTTCAACACAGGTGGCAAAGGATGAGTTGGGTGGCTTCTCTCTTTGCAGGATACACACCAACTGCCCTTCAAACAATCTCCAAAAATGAAACCAAAACTCCTGAGCCATAAATCGGAAGCCACAGAGAGAGAGAGAGAGAGAGAGAACAGCGGTAGCAGAGCTTTGAAAAGCGCGCCAAGAAATCGGAAGCCACAGAGAGAGAGAGAACAGCGGGAGCAGAGCTTTGAAAAGCGCGCCAAGAAATCGGAAGCCACAGAGAGAGAGAGAGAGAGAGAGAGAGAACAGCGGGAGCAGAGCTTTGAAAAGTGCGCCAAGAAATCGGAAGCCATTTCTCGTGTATCGGCGGAGCGCACACGGGACTGCTGGGTAAGTGAGGTTACATATTTGGGCGGTTGCTTTACCCAAAACACTACTCGGATAGTGTCTCCCACCCATCCTCCTCCTCTAACCAAAAAAAAAAGTTCTGTCCGTCGGATTGCTAAGCTAACAAGTTTTGACTTTTTTTTTGGTTTTCAGTAGATTTGTTGGGAATTTAGAATAGTGGGAATGGAGGTTAAGGCAGTTGAATGTTCCTCCTGCAGAATGTGGGAGGTAAGGGTCACCAAGAGTGTCCCTGCTGACTGCATCTGCGGGAAGTGCACCCAACTCCAGCTCCTCGAGAACCGCGTTAGGGAACTGGAGCTGGAGCTGGAATAACTTCGGATCATTCTTTGTTCTTTGTTCTTTGTATTCGGGAGGTGGAGGGGGTTATTGAGAGGAGTTATAGGGAGGTAGTCACACCTCAGGTAAAAGAAGTAGGTAGATGGGTTACCGTCAGGGGAAGGAAAGGGAACCAGCAGGCAGTGCAGGGATCCCCTGTGGCCGTTTCGCTCAACAACAGGTATACCGTTTTGGATACTGTTGGGGGGGACAACTTACCAGGGGTAAGCAATGGGGTACAGGTCTCTGGCACAGAGTCTGTCCCTGTTGCTCAGAAGGGAAAGGGGAAGAGGAGCAGAGCATTAGTCATTGGGGACTCCATAGTTAGGGGAACAGATAGGAGGTTCTGTGGGAACGAGAGAGACTCACGGTTGGTATGTTGCCTCCCAGGTGCCAGGGTTCGTGATGTCTCGGATCGTGTTTTTGGGATCCTTAATGGGGAGGGGGAGCAGCCCCAAGTCGTGGTCCACATAGGCACCAACGACATAGGTAGGAAGAGAGATGGGGATTTAAGGCAGAAATTCAGGGAGCTAGGGTGGAAGCTTAGAGCGAGAACAAACAGAGTTGTTATCTCTGGGTTGTTGCCCGTGCCACGTGCTAGCGAAGCGAGGAATAGGGAGAGAGAGGAGTTGAACACGTGGCTGCAGGGATGGTGTAGGAGGGAGGGTTTTGGTTTCCTGGATAATTGGGGCTCTTTCTGGGGTAGGTGGGACCTCTACAAACAGGATGGTCTTCACCTGAACCAGAGGGGTACCAATATCCTGGGGGGGAGATTTGCTAGTCCTCTTCGGGGGGGTTTAAACGAATTCAGCAGGGGGATGGGAACCTAAATTGTAGTTCCAGTGTACAGGATGTTGAGAGTAATGAGGTCAGGGATAAGGTTACAAGGACGCAAGAGGGCACTGGCAAGCAAGAACTTGGTTTAAAGTGTGTCTACTTCAACACCAGGAGCATCCGGAATAAGGTGGGTGAGCTTGCAGCATGGGTTGGTACCTGGGATCTCGATGTTGTGGCCATTTCGGAGACATGGGTAGAGCGGGGACAGGAATGGATGTTGCAGGTTCCGGGATTTAGATGTTTCAGTAAGAACAGAGAAGATGGTAAAAGAGGGCGGGGTGTGGCATTGTTAATCAAGGAGAGTATTACGGCGGCAGAAAGGACGTTTGAGGACTCGTCTACTGAGGTAGTATGGGCCGAGGTTAGAAACAGGAGAGGAGAGGTCACCCTGTTGGGAGTTTTCTATAGACCTCCGAATAGTTCCAGAGATGTAGAGGAAAGGATAGCGAAGATGATTCTCGACAGGAGCGAGAGTAACAGGGTAGTTGTTATGGGGGACTTTAACTTTCCAAATATTGACTGGAAATACTATAGTTTGAGTACTTTAGATGGGTCAGTTTTTGTCCAGTGTGTGCAGGAGGGTTTTCTGACACAGTATGTAGACAGGCCAACCAGGGGCGATGCCACATTGGATTTGGTACTGGGTAATGAACCCGGCCAGGTGTTAGATTTAGATGTAGGTGAGCACTTTGGTGATAGTGATCACAATTCGGTTAGGTTTACCTTAGCGATGGGCAGGGACAGGTATATACCGCAGGGCAAGAATTATAGCTGGGGGAAAGGAAATTATGATGCGATTAGGCAAGATTTAGGATGCGTAGGATGGGGAAGGAAACTGCAGGGCACAATCAAAATGTGGAGCTTATGCAAGGATCAGCTACTGCGTGTCCTTGATAAGTATGTACCTGTCAGGCAGGGAGGAAGTTGTCGAGCGAGGGAGCTGTGGTTTACTAAAGAAGTTGAAGCGCTTGTCAAGAGGAAGAAGAAGGCTTATGTTAGGATGAGACGTGAAGGCTCAGTTAGGGCGCTTGAGAGTTACAAGCTAGCCAGGAATGATCTAAAGGGAGAGCTTAGAAGAGCGAGGAGAGGACACGAGAAGTCATTGGCGGATAGGATCAAGGAAAACCCTAAGGCTTTCTATAGGTTTATCAGGAATAAAAGAATGACTAGAGATAGGTTAGGGCCAATCAAGGATTGTAGTGGGAAGTTGTGTGTGGAATCAGAGGAGATAGGGGAAGCGTTAAATGAATATTTTTCGTCAGTATTTACAGTAGAGAAAGAAAATGTTGTCGAGGAGAATACTGAGATACAGACTACTAGGCTAGATGGGATTGAGGTTCACAAGGAGGAGGTGTTAGCAATTTTGGAAAGTGTGAAAATAGATAAGTCCCCTGGGCCAGATGGGATTTATCTTAGGATTCTCTGGGAAGCCAGGGAGGAGATTGCAGAGCCTTTGTCCTTGATCTTTATGTCGTCATTGTCGACAGGAATAGTGCCGGAAGACTGGAGGATAGCAAATGTTGTCCCCTTGTTCAAGAAGGGGAGTAGAGACAGCCCTGGTAATTATAGACCTGTGAGCCTTACTTCGGTTGTGGGTAAAATGTTGGAAAAGGTTATAAGAGATAGGATTTATAATCATCTTGAAAAGAATAAGTTCATTAGCGATAGTCAGCACGGTTTTGTGAAGGGTAGGTCGTGCCTCACAAACCTTATTGAGTTTTTTGAGAAGGTGACCAAACAGGTGGATGAGGGTAAGGCCGTGGATGTGGTGTATATGGATTTCAGTAAGGCGTTTGATAAGGTTCCCCATGGTAGGCTATTGCAGAAAATACAGAAGTATGGGATTGAAGGTGATTTAGTGCTTTGGATCAGAAATTGGCTAGCTGAAAGAAGACAGAGGGTGGTGGTTGATGGCAAATGTTCATCCTGGAGTTTAGTTACTAGTGTTGTACCGCAAGGATCTGTTTTGGGGCCACTGCTGTTTGTCATTTTTATAAATGACCTGGATGAGGGTGTAGAAGGGTGGGTTAGTAAATCTGCGGATGACACGAAGGTCGGTGGAGTTGTGGATAGTGCCGAAGGATGTTGTAGGTTACAGAGGGACATAGATAGGCTGCAGAGCTGGGCTGAGAGATGGCAAATGGAGTTTAATGCGGAAAAGTGTGAGGTGATTCACTTTGGAAGGAGCAACAGGAATGCAGAGTACTGGGCTAATGGGAAGATTCTTGGTAGTGTAGATGAGCAGAGAGATCTTGGTGTCCAGGTACATAAATCCCTGAAAGTTGCCACCCAGGTTAATAGGGCTGTTAAGAAGGCATATGGTGTGTTAGCTTTTATTAGTAGGGGGATCGAGTTTCGGAGCAAAGAGGTCATGCTGCAGCTGTACAAAACTCTGGTGCGGCCGCACCTGGAGTATTGCGTGCAGTTCTGGTCACCGCATTATAGGAAGGATGTGGAAGCTTTGGAAAGGGTGCAGAGGAGATTTACTAGGATGTTGCCTGGTATGGAGGGAAGGTCTTATGAGGAAAGGCTGAGGGACTTGAGGTTGTTTTCGTTAGAGAAGGAGGAGGAGAGGTGACTTAATAGAGACATATAAGATAATCAGAGGGTTAGAAAGGGTGGATAGTGAGAGTCTTTTTCCTCGGATGGTGATGGCAAACACGAGGGGACATAGCTTTAAGTTGAGGGGTGATAGATATAGGACAGATGTCAGAGGTAGTTTCTTTACTCAGAGAGTAGTAGGGGCGTGGAACGCCCTGCCTGCAACAGTAGTAGACTCGCCAACTTTAAGGGCATTTAAGTGGTCATTGGATGAAAATGGAATAGTGTAGGTCAGATGGTTTCACTGGTCGGCGCAACATCGAGGGCCGAAGGGCCTGTACTGCGCTGTAATGTTCTATGTTCTAAATCTATGCATGTGACTTCTCTGTAAAGAACTCCAAATAGTTCCATGGTCCAAAAGGCTCTGGCTGTTTACTTAGCTTAAGACATATGACTTCCAGTAAGTGTTTATTTTTAAACAAAGTTCCAAGTGTCCTTCCAGTGACCCTTTAAAAAAACAAGTCCAGTATCTCCTCAGGTATTTTCCAGTCTTTTAAACACAAGTCATCAAAAAATATTCATAATGGAAGCACGCGCATGACTGTATATTTATAGAGCTCATGCCTCTTCTACTAAATTGTTATAAAATACAATCCAATTATATATGCAAAGAGATTGTGACTACTCAAACTAATATATAAAGACAAATAAAGAGATTGAGTCCATCAGTCTCCACTGTCCTATCACTTCTGGATCTAAGGTTTAAATCCAGCCTATTCGCCCACTGTAAGCCTATAAGCAGCTATAACTCATTTGCCTATGACAATCACTTGGCTTTAGCCGCATACACCTGTCACAAAAAATTGCATTAAGTCACGGTTGACCTTTAGGGAGTGAACCCTTAGGATGGTCTGTTTAGATGGAGATAGGATATTTTTTGTATCCGACTCCCCAGACTAATTTATTTCTTTAAAAGGCAAGTTTGCGTCAAGTTTGCTGATTTGATCTGTGGTGGCAACAGAGCACAACAGTTTGTTTAAAATTCCCAGACTAGAGGGACATGGTGTTAGTGAAAAATAGAGCATAGCTCCTGCTCCTGATTGCTATCCAGTAGCTTCTGAAGGAAGTTTGTGGGACTGTTGTATGAGGACAAGATTGGCCTCAGTAGTAATGACCCTCCTGTCAAAAAGTCTGAAGGCACTCACCATCAAGGCCCACATGTAAATAATGTCATCATGTCAAATTATCAAAAGCAACAAGTACATGTGGAAGTGCGTCCCAACATTCAGAGGGGGACGTGGGAGGGGAAGAAAATTGGTGAGGAAAAAGAAAATAACCTTGGGTTGCATACCGTGGTAAACTTGTTATCTTCAGACAGTCAGGTCTACAGAGCAGTATTACCGATCTGAAAGGAAAAAAAATCTTGCAATCTAAGGAATTCGTTCCTAAGAACCTAACTCAGGCAATTTATTATTTCAACATTGATTTCTGAAAGAGAAACGGCATACAGGTAAAGTAGGAAGGTTGGGATAGGGACACAAATATATGTTAGCATATGTAATAATAACAAAGGATCTAAAATATAGAAGACATTTCCATTTATAATCAGTTATATCCATTAACCTTAATGATATTCCATTTTCTTTAAAATTAGGTTCAAATCCAGTCAGACTGTTGAGGTGAAAGCTTTCTCCCTCTGACAGTTTGTAAGGATTATACATGGAATGAGATTGGGTAATCTCAAACCACTTTTCCTGTGGACTTGGATCTGAACACAAGACGACCATGAGACTGAAAATAAATTGACCAAAGATTCTGAATTACGCCAAACAAAAACACAGATGATTGAATCCAGCACATAATTAATAGAATTTTATTTCAATTTACAAACATATTTTCATTGTATATTTAAAGAAAAAAATAATAGTTGTTATTTATTTATATTTGTCATTGACACTGATCTATTTATTATCCAGGAAAACTAAACAGAAAGCTAAAATGAAATTCATAATTATCATCTCCCAGTGAAGTAATTGGTAATGAACAGAAAATTAACTTCCTTATCATTTCCCCAGTAAGAAAGGGTAAACCTACATAATATGTAACAGTCTCATATCTCAAAACTTCCTAGTGCTCTTGCTTGCAATTTAGTTTCAAAATGCTTTCATTATCTAATCCCACACAGTTAAATCAGGGACTTCTGGCTGTACAATTACACAAGCTGTTCACTAAGAAACTAGACAGCCTCTCTGGGATCATGATTTATGGCTATAGAATTATCCTATCCTTTTTTGTTGGACAACTGAAGTTACTTGAACACTCATTGACATTCCCATGACTATTACTCGAGATGCATTTTGGTGTTGGTCAAGTTTAAATATTCTCCTCTTCGCGCAGGAACTGAAACACTGAAGAGAAGTCTTTCTGAGCATAGCCCCGTGCACACATCATCCTGTAAATCTGATGGGACAAGGATCCTAATAGAGCAGGTGTTTTAGTGTTTGTGGCAGTGTTTTGTGCTAACCCCAGATCCTAAAAGGAAGAAAAGGAGGGACAGTTAGAAAATAATTTATTAAACCATAGTTTAGAACTTAACATTGTAGCCCTATTCAGACCACAATGACTGTACAATTGTTACAATAAATTCAAGTACATTCCAGCATTTTTTGGGCAACAAAGTGCCTGAAGTATATGGAAAACAATCATATTTTGGAATCTACAAACCAAGCTACTGAAAAATCAGGTAATTTTCAGTTTGCCTGATATGAAGTGTATTCTCTATGAAGTGGGCCTAGTTGGTGAGTAGTGCACATGCTGTACTTTCCTAAGGCCAGCGACATAACCAGCTTTCACCTCTTGCCACCTTTTTAGGGAATCATTTTTGCTGGCCATTTAATTGTTGAACTTTGCTTTGTGACAGAACTCCACATTTCTCCTTCCCTCCTCTAGTCCAATTTAGGGATCATTTATCTTCCAAACACCCACAACCAAAACATCATCCTGTTTTCTCTTTACAGAAGTCAATGAACCTGCTGGAAATCCTGTTTTTCCAAAGTTTCTGTTTTTATTTTAGATCTTTAGCTCTTCAAAGGAAGTAAATGCAGGGTGTGCATTTGTATCTGACAGTAGTTTGTACACACGTTCTTACTAATATTCAGCGCATTGGTGTTCCACTGCATTGTTCACATGGCTCAGTAGAGTGAGGGACTGGATTTGCCTTTCCCACGTAATGCGGAAAGGTAGAAAGTAAGGTTCAGGCATTTCCCCAGAGTTACAGAATTAAAAATGGGCTGAAAGGCAAGTAAATGAAACAGCACCCCCTCCTCCCCCCTGCCTCATTAGGGCATGTTTTTCAGCATGAAGCAATCTAGAAAGCAGCAAAACGGGAAGAATATCCATCCAAACCACAGTAGGTTTCTGAAAGTCATATCTTTGCTATTCCAAGGAATGATCATACAAAAAATTGCATGTCATCAAATGATGAAGTCATCCTCTTGACTGGACCATTGAAAAAAAAACAATGGGCTGAGGTGAACGATTACAGAAAAAAGAAATTATAGACCAGAAAGTCCAAGGTTTCACTGAGTGTGCTGAGTTACTTGATCCCAGTGGAGACAGGATTTGATGTTCAACAGTTGGCCTTAATGCCAATATTAAACACCTCCAACCAGCTGGTTACATAATGGCATTAGAGTCTTTGGGCAGGTTTCCTGCCTTCCCTCAGTAGGCTGAATGGCGTGTGGTATGGGTAATCTAAAGGGGACAGAGAAAAAAAGGGAGAGCTAATTATTTCTTTATTTTAAAAAAATGTACCTTTGCCATCAATGTTGCTGCAAATCCACCTTGATAATCGTTAGCAGAAGGTACACCATCCATCACTCCTGGTACAGGGTTGTAAGTGTCGCTTGACCAGCATCGACCTGAGCTCATATTCAAAATTTTCGCCAGAAGCTTTGGGTCAAGCCCTAGCCTGTCAAAATTTACAGATGAGTAGTTTTAGGGTCAAAGGGCAAGGACGGTTGACCAGTTATCTGCTGTTTGACCCCAGTTAGCCATTTGTCTCATTCTAGTAAGCATCTTCCAAAATGATACTGCATTTATTTTGGATTTATGACATGACATTAAAGTGATTCTAACTCAGCCCAGCATATACAAATTGAACCAAGCTATTAAATACAAGGTCAATAAATTTTAAAGAGACAGTACTCTCTGGATTGCAGAGGCTGGATATAAATAGTGTCAAAATAATATCCACACAACATTCCATTTTCCTTATTCTAATCTTTGTTTCATAAATTGTTAAATCTTAACAACTAATCAGTAAATAAATATTTCTCTCAGGATTTCAATGGATGGCACATACAAATAAATTCCAGAATGTATCTTTATTTCCTAATTCCTTCTACGCGGTTACCTAAATTTAAACATGTGGCCAATGTTTCCTCTGATTTTTAAAAACAGGTCGTTTTATGCTTCGAAATACCAGTTCACTATGGGGATGGTAATTGCTGCACATTTTACAATGGGGAAACACTGATATAAGGAAATCTTGTACATAAATATCTATGAAGTAGAAGCTGCAATCATGAGCATTGTTAAAAGTCATTCAAAATAGAACGCAGCTGTTGAGCCAATAAATCTCATACTCGGTGGCTGGACATCAAACAGAAAGTGGGAAATTTTGCTATGTTTTGCAGATATTGAGAGCAGCATGGACCTTTTTTGGTGAGGTTTAAAGTTTGACAGGAGGTTGCAGAAAATAATATTTTAAGCATACAGTTAAAGCACAAAGGCGTTTTATGTTATGAAAAAGAGCACAATAATATGCCCACTGTGGTAACAAGACTATTTACTTTGAAGTATGCAAATAGATAAATGCAATGACTAACTGTGATCATAAATAAACTGTTATTACTAATATTATGAATGGCAGAGAGTGAGGAACAGCACAGTGCTTTACTACATGAAAGGTCAATAATAATTAGACTCATAAATAGGTGACATTTTGAGAGAAGTGATTTGTCAAATCTATATATGAGAATTTCATACCTTACACTGTTTTTATCTGAGACTACCAAACTCTGTCCTCAGGCTCATGCAGAGGCACCAAGTTGTATGTTGTAATATCTGTTAAGAAACAGTGTGGAGTAGCACAATGCAAGGCACATCTTCATGGTCATTACTAACAGATTTCACAAAAATTTCCAATATAAACAATTCAATTTTTGACAACTCTCTTCTCATGTTTTTGCAGGTGAAGAGAGCTATTACACAAGAGAGCTACTGGAGGGACAGACAGGGGACAACTGCAAGGAAGTTTGTGCAGCAGCATTTATCTACACAGTAGGTGCCCAGTGAACAGTACTAGCATACACTCCAACATCATTAACAGACCACAGCTGCACTCAAATGTCTCATATGCTACAGGTCATTAATGCTGCAGCCAGCAAGAGGATTCAAATCCAAGGATCAGTTGAGGTTGAGTTTACCTCATTTTGCTATCGAATAAAGGCAACAATGGTGCAAAGGTACAGAGACCCAATTGCTGCTGAAGGTTCGCGGTTTCCGATGAGCTCTAAACAGCAAGAGGACATGCCTTTGTAAAACGCTTTTTTTTTCATTCATGGGATGTGGCAAGGAGAGCAGTTATTGCCCATTCCTAATTGCCCTTGAGAAAGTAAAGGTGAACCAACTTTTTTAACTACTGCAGTCCATGTGGTTGAGTTTAGTTTTAGAGATACAGCACTGAAACAGGCCCTTCAGCCCACCGAGTCTGTGCCGACCAACAACCACCCATTTATACTAATCCTACATCCCATATTCCCTACCACATCCCCACCATTCTCCTACCACCTACCTACATTAGGGGCAATTTACAATGGCCAATTTACCTATGTTGTATGTACATGGACAATGCTGTTATAGAGTCATAGTCATTATTGCACAAAAGGAGGCTATTCGGCCTATTGAGTCCAGGCCAGTTCTCTGGACAGCAATCCAGTCAGTCTCATTCCCCTACTCTATCCCTGTAGCCCTGAAAGTATATTTCCCTCAAGTGCCCTCAAATTTCCTTTTGGAATTGTTGATCATCTCTGCTTTCACCACCCTCATAGGCAGTGAGTTCCAGGTCATTATCACTTGCTGCTTAAAAAAAGTTCTTCCTCACATCCCCCCTGCTTCTCTTGCCCAAAACCTTAAATGTGACCCTTTGACTTGTACCATTAGCTAATGGGAACACGTTTTCTTTGTCTACCTTATTTAAACCTGTCATAATATTTTGCACCTCTATTAAATCTCCCCCAGTCATCTTTTCTCCAAGGAGAACAACCCCAGCTTCTCCAACCTAACCTTGTAGCTAAAATCCCTCATCCCTGGAATCATTTTGGCAAATCTCCTCTGCACTCTTTTAAGGACTCTCACATCCATCTGAAAACATTGTGACCAGAACTAGACGAAATACTCCAGTTGTGGCCTAACCAGAGCTTTATAAAGGTTCAGCATAACTTCCCTGCTTTTGTTTCAATACCTTTACTTATGACGCCCAAGATCATATATGCTTTGTTAACTCCTCTTTCAATATGTCCTGCCACCTTCAAAGCTTTATGCACATGAAACCCCAGACCCTCTTTAGAACTGTACTATTAAGTTTATTTTGCCTCTCCCGATCCCTTCTGCCAAAATGCATCACCGCACACATTTCTGTACTAAATTCCATCTACCATTTGTTATGTAGGAAATTCCAGGGTTTTGACCCAGCAACAGTGAAGGAGCGGTGATATATTTCCAGGTCAGGATGATAGATGACTTGGAGGGGACTTTGCAGGTGGTAGTCCCATGTGCCTGCTGCCCTTGTTCTTCTGGGTGGTAGAGGTCACAGGTTTGGAAGGTGCTGTGGAAGAAGCCTTGGCAAGTTGCTGTAGTGCATCTTGTAGAATGATACATACTGCAGCCATGGTATGTCGGTGGTGGAGGGAGTGAAGGTTTAAGGTGGTGGATGTAGTGCCAATCAAGTGGGTTGCTTTGTCCTGGATGGTATTGAGCTTCTTGATTGTTATTGGAGCTGCACTCATCTAGGCAGTGGACAGTGTTCCATCATACTCCTGACTTGTGCCTTGTAGAAGGTGGAAAGGCTTTGGGGAGTCAGGAGGTCAGCCTTTGACTTGCTCTTGTAGACAGAGTATTTATGTGACTCATCCCGTTAGGTTTCTGGTCAATGGTGACCTCCCCACCCCAGCATGTTGATAGTGTGTGATTCGGTGATGGTAATTCTGTTCAATGTCAAAGGGAGGTGGCTGTATTATCTGTGATTGGAGACATTCATTGCCTGGCACTTGTGTGGGACGAATGTTACTTGCCACTTATCAACCCAAGCCTGAATGTTGTCCAGATTTTGCTGCACATGGGCAGAGACAGCTTCATTATCTGAGGAGCTGCGAATGGAATTGATCGCTGTGCCATCATCAGTAAATATTCCCACTTCTGACCTTATGACGAAGGAAAGGTCATTGCTGCAGCAGTTAAGATGGCTAGGCCTAGGACACTGCCCGGGGGAACTCCTGCAGCAATGTCCTAGGGCTGAGATAACTGGCCTCCAACAATCTCAACTATATTCCTTTGTGCTAGGTCTGACTCCAGCCAGTAGAGGGATACCCCCTCTGATTCCCATTGACTTCAATTTTCTAGGGCTCCTTGGTCAAATGATATCTTGATCTACCTCACCTCTGGATTTGAGCTCTTTTGACCATGTTTGGACCAAGGTTGGAATGAGGTCTGGAGCTGAATAGTCCTAGTGGAACCCAAACTGAGCATCGGTGAGCAGGTTATTGCTGTGCAAGTGCCGCTCGATAGCGCTGTCGACGACAACTGCTAATGATTGAGAGGAGACTGATGGGACGGTAATTAGCTAGATTGGATTTGTCCTGTCTTTTGTGGACAAAATACACCTGGATAATTTGTCAGGTAGATGCCAGTGCTATAGCTGTACCGGAACAACTTGTCTAGGAGCACAGCTAGTTCTGGAGCACAAATTTTCTGCACCATAGCCGAGAGATTATCGGGCTTATAGCCATTGCTGTATCCAGTGTGCTCAGCTGTTTCTTGGCAGGTGGAGTGAAGCGAACTGGCTGAGAATTGGCATGTGATGGTGGGGAACTCAGGAGGAGGTCAAGATGGATCATTCACTCAAAACTTCTGGCTGAAGATAGTTGCAAATGTTTCAGCCTTGTCTTTTGCTGGGCATGTACTGGGCTCTGCCATCATTGAGGGTGAGGATGTTTGTGGAGCTTCCTCCCGTTAGCTGTTTAATTGTCCAGCACCATTCACGACTGAGCGTGGCAGGACTGCAGAGCTTTGATCTGATCCATTGGTTATGGGATCACTTCACCAAGGCTCCTTTGACAGCAATTTACAAACCCACGACCTCTCCCACCTGGAAGGACAAGGGCAGCAGTTGCATAGGAACACCACCACCTGCAAGTTCCCCTCCAAGCCACACACCATCCTGACTTGGAACTATATCATCGTTCCTGCACTCTCGCTAGGTCAAAATCCTAGAACTCCCTTCCTAACAGCACTGTGGGTGTACCTACACCCAAAGAACTGCAGCAGTTCAAGAAGGCGGCTCACCACCACCCTCTCAAGGGCAATTAGGGATGGGCAATAAATGCTGGCCTGACCAGCGATGCCCATATCCCCCGAATGAAAAAATAACTTAACTGTCTATGAGATGCTGCTTCTACTATTTAGCATGCATGCAGTCATGTGTCATTCACCAGGTTGGCACCTCATTTTTAGATATGCCCGGTGCTGCTCTTAATATGCTCTCTTACACTCCTCATTGATGGCTTGATGGTAATAGTAAACTGAGGGATATGCTGGGTAATGAGGTTTAAGATTGTGGTGTAATACAATTCTGCTGCTGTTGATAGCCCACAGCACCTCATAGATGCCCAGTTATGAGCTGTGAGATGGGTTCTGAATTGATCCTATTTAGCACAGTGGCACTGCCACACAATGTGATGGAGGGTGTCCTCAGTGTGAAGGCAGGAATTTGTTTCCACAAGGATTGTACGATAGTCATTCCAGCAATACTGCCATGGATAGATGCATCGGCAACAGATAGATTGGTGAGGATGAGATCAAGTAGATTTTCCTCGTGTTGGTTCTCTCACTACTTGACGCAGGCCCAGTCCTATGTCCTTTAGGTCTCAGCCAGCAGTGGTGCTACCAAGCCACACTTAGTGATAAACATTGAAGTCCCCCACCCAGAGTACATTTTGTGCCCTTGCAATGCTCAGTGCTTCTTCCAACTGGTGTTCAACATGGAGGGTTCTGATTCGTCAACTGAAGGAGTTCAGTAAACAACAACTTATATTTATATAACACCTTTAACATAATAAAACGCCCCAAGGCACTTCACAGGAGCATTATAAAACAAAATATAACACCGAGCCACATAAGGAAATATTGGCCGGAATTCTACGGTGGATGAACGGGAGCTGGACGCCGATGTGAAGGTTGGTGGTGAACCCGCTTTCATCTAGCCCGGGGATCCATCCGGTATTTTATGGGTCCCCAGGCTTTAATTGCCTCGAGGCGGGACTTCCACGCACCTGAGGGAGGAGGTCCCGCCTCAGTGCGCTGCCGGCCAATCAACGAGCCAGCAGCTCTTAGTCCCAGCAGCGCCACCGGGAGCGCTGGCCACTGCTGGGACTGCAACCCAGCCGTGCCATGGATCGAGGAGGGAAGGTAAGTCGGGCCATGCCTCACCAGCGGGATCAGTCCTTCCCTGGTGAGGCTGGAGTGGTCATTTAGGGGGAGGGGAGTATCTTGGGTCCCGGGGATGGGTTGGGAGGCGGGGGCGGCCCTCAATCGGGCACCCTGTGCCCGACTGCCATACCCCCTACCCCAGGCACGGAAATGCCGGCAGCTATCGCTGGGCAGCCTTTCATGTCCCCAGCACATCCGCTTCCCATGGGTAAAATACCCGTGGAGATGGGCGAGGGCCCTTAAGCGGCCACTTAAGGGCCTTAATTGACCTCCGACGGGCGGGCCATTTCCCACCCCTCCGTCCGATGCCGTAAACTTGTCCGGAGGCGGAAGCGGGGCGGGTAGGCCTCCCGGAGCCTGCCACTCAATTTTACGCCGCCCCCACGCCACCATCTGACCCGCTGGGTGGTGTAAAATTCTGGCCATTAGGTCAGATGACCAAAAGCTTGGTTAAAGAGGTAGGTTTTAAGGGATGTCTTAAAGGAGGAAAGCAAGGTAGAAGCAGAGAGATGTAGGGAGAGTATTCCAGAGATGACAGCCTAGGCAACTGAAGGTGTGGCCATCAGGGGTGGAGCAATTAAAATCGGGGATGCTCAAGAGGCCAAAATTAGAGGTGCGCAGATATCTCGGAGGGTTGTAGGGCTGCAGGAGATTACAGGGATGGGGAAGGGGTGAGGCCATGGAGAGATTTGAAAACAAAGATGAGAATTTTAAAATCAAGATGTTGCTTGATCAGGAGCCAATGTAGGTCAGTGAGCACAGGGGTGATAGGGGAATGGGACTTAGTGCGAGTTAAGACGTGGGCAGCAGAGTTTTGGATGACCTCATGTTTTTGGAGCATAGAATGTGGGAGACCAGCCATGATTGCGATGGAATAGTCAAGTCTAGAGGTAACGAAGGCATGAATCAGGGTTTCAACAACAGATGAGCTGAGACAGGGGCAAAGTCAGGCAATGTTACAGAGGTGGATATAGGCAGTCTTAATGAGAAACAAATATGAGATTGATAGCTCATCTTGGGGTCAAATGTGACATCAAAGTTGCAAACAGACTGGTTTAATCTCAGACTGTTGCGAGGGAGAGGGATGGAGTCTGTACCTAGGGCTGGTGTTTGGAGCTCGGAGTAGATGGCAAGCAGGAGGCTTTCTTGCTCATGTTTAAACTGATGCTATGAGACCTCATGGGGTCCAGAATGAATGTTGAGGACTCCTAGGCCACTTCCTCCAGACTGTATACTGCTTTGCCTTCCCCTCTGGTGGGTTTGCCCTGCCGATGGGACAGGATTTACCCAGGGATGGTGATGGAGGAGTCTGGGACCTTGGCTGAAAGGTATGATTCTGAGTATGACTGTATCAGGTTTCTGCTTGACTAGCCTGTGGGGCAGCTCCCCAATTTTGGCACAAATCCCCAGATATTAATGAGGAGTACTTTGCAGGGTCAACTGGGCTGGGTATGCCTTTGTTATTTCCTGTGCTGAGATTGATGCCAAGTGGTCAGTTTGGTTTTACTCATCCACAGCATGGAATTGCTCTCCATCTGTATGAAGGCAACACCCAATTCTACCCCTCCACTATCTCAGCTGGTAGCATTCACTCCCAAATCGAAAGGTTGTGGATTCAAGCCCCTGCAATTAATGTAGGATGACATTTTATTGTAATACTGAGATACCGCTGCATTGTTGAAGCTGCAGTCTTTTGAATTATACATTAAACTGGGGCCCCGCCTGCTAATTAGATGGATACAAAATATCTCAGGGATAATTTTGAAGAAAAGCACAGAAGATGTACCAATGTTCAGCCAACATTTATTCACTAAAATCAGATTATTTTATCATTCATCTCTTTGTTGTTTGTGGGGCCTTGTGCACAATTGGCTGCCCCATTTGCCTACAAATCAGGGACGACATTTCGAAAGTAATTCATTGATTGTGAAGTGCTTTGATATTTTCAGCGTCTGCAATAAAGCACGATATAAATGCAAGTTTGCTCTTTTTTTATTATCCGCAACCACCTCTGTGCTGTGAGATTGTCAGACATTTAGTCATGGATGAGTAGAATTCCCTCCAATTGAACGACGTCATTATTTTTGGTCCCTGTCAGATACACTGAACCTTGTCACCAACTCCTTCTCATTCCAAATCTGGTTACTTAAGAGAAATATGACCACTGTGCTCTGTTCTACACGTAGTGAAGCTTCAAACCTCATATTCTATTCATTAGTAAGATCACATATTTTCATTTTCACAACATTGATTGTTTCTACCTCAACATTATACCCACCGTTGCGGGAACTTGTGCACACATTTTCATCACCCCTAAACTTAATTTCTTTAATGCCCTCTTGCTGGTCCCCTAACCTCCATAAACTCCAAATCACCTAAACTTCACTGCCAGCATCTTGTTCTGCAATAACGCCTGCTCACCAATCACCACCTGTCCAAAGACTGAAGCAAAACTACACTTCAACTGAGTAAACTAATATTTTCCTTCCTTTATCAATTGTTATAACAAAGCACTGCACTAAAACAGGTGTGCTTCTCATGATCTCATGTTCTCACGATCAAGCCACCTGACCCTCAACCTACCCTAAGAAAGAAAAAGAAATACCCTGCTTCACCTTCGCTTCCAAAAAATATTATTTTACTTAATTTTAGAAGAAAAAGCTAATTTTTTTTATTGTAACACATTGCTATGAAGTGGAATAACGCATATCAGAAATGACACCAAGTCTGAGCAGGTTAGCAATAATGACGCAAACAATTTTCTCCTCTAAGGTTTTCTTTATTCTTTCATGGGATGTGGGCGTCGCTGGCTCGGCCAGCATTTATTGACCATCCCTAATTGCCCGTGAGAAGGTGCTGGTGAGCTGCCTTCTTGAACCGCTGCAGTCCTTGTGAGGTAGGTACACCCACAGTGCTGTTAGGAAGGGAGTTCCAGGGTTTTGACCCAGCGACAAGTGAAGGAACGGCAATATAGTTCCAAGTCAGGATGGTGTGTGGCTTGGAGGGGAACTTGCAGGTGGTGATGTTCCCATGCATCTGCTGCTCTTGTCCTTCGAGGTGGTAGAGGTCGCTGGTTTGAAAGGTGCTGTCAAAGGAGCCTTGGTGCGTTGCTGCAGTGCATCTTGTAGATGGTACACACTGCTGCCACTGTGCGTCAGTGGTGGAGGGAGTGAATATTTGCAGATGGTGTGCCAATCAAGTGGGCTGCTTTGTTCTGGATGGTGTCGAGCTTCCTGAGTGTTGTTGGAGCTGCACCCATCCAGGCAAGTGGAGAGTATTCCATCGCACTCCTGACTTGTGCCTTGTAGATGGTGGACAGGCTTTGGGGAGTTAGGAGGTGAGTTACTCGCCGCAGGATTCCTAGCCTCTGACCTGCTCTTGTAGCCACGGTATTTATATGACTACTCCAATTCAGTTTCTGGTCAATGGTAGCCCCGAGGATGTTGATAGTGGGGGATTCAGTGATGGTAATGCCATTGAATGTCAGGGGGAGATGTTTAGATTCTCTCTTGTTGGAGGTGGTCATTGCCTGGCACTTGTGTGGCGCAAATGTTACTTGCCACTTATCAGCCCAAGCCTGGTTATTGACCAGGTCTTGCTGCATTTCTACACGGACTGCTTCAGTATTTGAGTTGTCGCGAATGGTGCTGAACATTGTGCAATCATCAACAAACATCCCCACTTCAGACCTTATGATTGAAGGAAGGTCATTGATGAAGCAGTTGAAGATGGTTGGGCCTAGCACACTACCCTGAGGAACGCCTGCAATGATGTCCTGGAGCTCAGATGATTGACCTCCAACAACCACAGACATCTTCCTTTGCGCCAGGTATGACTCCAACCAGGAGAGAGTTTTCCCCCTGATTCCCATTGACTCCAATTTTGCTAGGGCTCGTTGATGCCATACTCGGTCAAATACTGCCTTGATGTCCAGGGCAGTCACTCTCACCTCACCAGTTCAGCTCTTTTGTCCATGTTTGAACCAAGGTTGTAATGAGGTCAGGAGCTGAGTGGCCCTGGCAGAACCCAAACTGAGCGTCACTGAGCAGATTATTACTAAGCAAGTGTTGCTTGTTGGCACTGTTGATGACACCTTCCATCGCTTTACTGATGACTGAGAGTAGACTGATGGGGCGGTAATTGGCCGGGTTGGACCTGTCCTGCTTTTTGTGTACAGGACATACCTGGGCAATTCTCCACATTGCCGGGTAGATGCCAGTGTTGTAGCTATACTGGAACAGCTTGGCTAGGGGTGCAACAAGTTCTGGAGCACAGGTCTTCAGTAGTATTGCCGGAATATTGTCAGGACCCATAGTCTTTGCAGTATCCAGTGCCTTCAGTCGTTTCTTGATATCACGCGGAGTGAATCGAATTGGCTGAAGTCTGGCATCTGCAATGCTGGGGACTTCAGGAGGGGACTGAGATGGATCATCAACTCGGCACTTCTGGCTGAAGATTGTTGCAAATGCTTCAGCCTTATCTTTCGCACTGATGTACTGGGCTCCCCCATCATTGAGGATGGGGATATTTGTGGAGCCACCTCCTCCAGTTAGTTGTTTAATTGTCCACCACCATTCACGACTGGATGTGGCAGGACTGCAGAGCTTAGATCTGATCCGTTGGTAATGGGATCGCTTAGCTCTGTCTATTGCATGCTGCTTATGCACTCTGGCATGCAAGTAGTCCTGTGTTGTAGCTTCACCAGGTTGACACCTCATTTTGAGGTATGCCTGGTGCTGCTCCTGGCATGCCCTCCTGCACTCTTCATTGAACCAGGGTTGGTCTCCTGGCTTGATGGTAATGGTAGAGTGGGGGATATGCTGGGCCACGAGGTTACAGATTGTGGTTGAGTACAATTCTGCTGCTGCTGATGGCCCACAGCGCCTCATGGATGCCCAGTTTTGCATTGCTAGATCTGTTCAAAATCTATCCCATTTAGCACGGTGATAGTGCCACACAACATGATGGACGGTATCCTCAATGTGAAGGCGGGACTTTGTCTCCACAAGGACTGTGCGGTGGTCACTCCTACCAATACAGTCATGGACGGAAGCATCTGCGGCAGGCAGATTGGTGAGGACAAGGTCAAGTATGTCTTTTCCTCGTGTTGGTTCCCCCACCACCTGCCGCAGACCCAGTCTAGCAGATATGTCTTTTAGGAGTCGGCCAGCTCGGTCAGTAGTGCTGCTACCCAGCCACTCTGGGTGATGGACATTTGTTGCCCATTCCTAAATCGCCCTTGAACTGAGTGGCTTGCTAGGCCATTTCAGAGGGCAGTTGAGAGTCAAACACATTGCTGTGGATCTGGAGTCACATGTAGGCCAGATCAGGCAAGGATGGCAGATTTCCTTCCCTAAAAGATATTAGTGAATGAGATGGGTTTTTACGACAATCGGTGATAGTTTCATGGTACTATTATTGTGAAGAGCTTTCAATTCCAGATTTCTTTTTTTACTAATCAATTAAATTCCTTAATACGTTGAATTCAAATTCCACCAGCTGCCATGGTGGGATTTGAACACATCTCCAAGGCATTAGCATGGGCATCTGGATTATTAATCCAGTGAAAGGATGAAATTGGATGAATAATATTAATTCAGATGGAATTGCTAAAATCATAAAACTATATATTTTTTACACAATATTGTGAACTGCTGCCCAGGTACCCATGTCCAAAATCTCCACTTCATGGGTAACTGCAGTTACAGTTACAGAGATACAGCACTGAAACAGGCCCTTCGGCCCAACGAGTCTGTGCCGACCATCAACCCCCATTGATACTAATCCTACACTAATTCCATATTCCTACCACATCCCCACCTGTCCCTATATTTCCCTACCACCTACCTATACTAGGGGCAATTTATAATGGCCAATTAACCTATCAACCAGCAAGTCTTTGGCTTGTGGGAGGAAACCGGAGCACCCGGAGGAAACCCACGCAGACACAGGGAGAACTTGCAAACTCCGCACAGGCAGTACCCAGAATTGAACCCGGGTCAGTGGTAAGTCTTGCCATCTCTGCAATGTTGTGCAACTCATTGTGGCCCAGTCAACCCTTTTATCTATTGAACTGAACACCTGGATGTCTGAATGTAAATTCTTTTAACATAAGGCTTCAGACAGGATGCTAACTGTATTTGGAGTATTGCTGTGACATACAGCTACCTCCCACAGGGGCCTAAATACTGGAATTCTCTTTTATGGGTTCTGACATCCTCCCTCCATGGGAGATATCCCATGTTTCATTTTCACAGAAAAGATGACAAGGGAATCTATATTGGGATGGACCCAAATTCCTCCATGACACCACAGATCCTTTATTACCCAAACTGATACCACTAGATGAGCACTTGAAACGCCATAGCATACAAGGCTACGGGCCAAGTGCTGGAAAATGGGATTAGAATCGTTAGGTGCTTGATGGCTGGCACAGACACGATGGGCCGAAGGGCCTGTTTCTGTGCTGTATACCTCTATGATACTAATATTCCCTATTTGTTTCAAGTGGCTTCCATGCTAGTAGTTCTAGATGGATAATGGACCAATCCCAATTGCTTCATTCCCAGAAATGTGGTATACTCTACTATCCAGCAATGTAAATATTTTAATATTCAAAATCCAAATCAAAGCATACTTATACCCCATTCTTTAAATGGGTATCACATATATAATATAGAATAATTCTGAATTGAATAATTCTGCTTTAAAAGAGCCAACCAACCTTCCTGAATGAGACTTTGAATGCTGACATTGAAAGTGATACAAGTATCAACACAGATGTGGATGCAGGAATCAGTTCTGGCAACTACTAAACTCAAATTCACAAGCTCTTGCATTTACCAGCTTTTTAACTGTGCTAAAATCTCAGAGAACTTTCAGTACTCTGTTGGGAAACACATACATGTTACTGAACTAATGCATTGCTGGATGGTTTCTCATTTGAAACCCATGCATCATTGGGAGCCAGCTCACCTTCCACATGCTAGGTTCTTTACATAGAATTTACAGCAAAGAAACGGGCCCCACTGGTCTATGCCAGTGTTTATTCTCCACACCAGCCACTTCCCACCCTACCAGCATATTCTTTTCTCTCATGTACATAGCTAGCTTCCCATTATAAGGTAGCTGTGCTATTTGCCTCAACTACTCCACGTGGCAGTAAGTTCCACATTCTAACCACCTTCTGGGTAAAGAAGTACTGCAGATTATGCCAGCCAAGAGAGAGAGTTCCCTGTCAAGCTGGTAAAATGGAAACTACTCTGTAATCACTCAGGCCTATAATTCACACATGAACACTGCCAAGTTTCTTATCAAGCTGGTATAGTTGATTTTGAAACATAAAAGCTGTGTACTGCAGTGGTGAAAGGCCAGTGCACTGTGGGTAATGTACATGTCAACAGCAGCTCATATGGGTCTGGTTTTAATATAAATCGGGAACGTCTCCATCATATGTTTGAAACGCACACTTCACAGAAGCTGTGCACTAAACAGGGACATTTCACCTACAGGGTGACCATTCTGTCTGTCTGTTTCTCTTCTTTGGTCTCCAATGACTAATCAATGAAAAGGGATCATTATGCTTAATTCACATCCTGCAATAAAAGAGATGGTGGCATTACATAGATATCCAACAGCCCTGCCACTGATTCCTATTATTCATTCATGGGATGTGAGCATCGCTGGCAGGGCCAGCATTTGTTGCCCACCCTTAATTGCCCCTTAGGTGATGGTGGTGAACCACCTTCTTGAACTTCTGCAGTCCGTGTGGTGTAGGTATACTGCTGTTGGATAGCAAGTTCCAGGATTTTGATCCAGCGATGAAGGAACAATGACATATTTCCAAGTCAGGACATTGTGTGACTTTAAGGGGAACTTGCAAGTGGTGATGCTCCTGTGCGATTGCTGGTCCCCACCCATAACACTCCCAAAGTGTTTACAGAATGACTTTTCTTTAAAACATTATATCCTTAAGATGCTCTTTCTTAATGAAGCATCTCCAATTGTCTCCCATGCAAGTTTGCTTTGTAGAAATATCAAAATGAAAAGTTCAAATGCAGTAATTCATTTCATGCTGCTGGATCAAGAACAGGATTCTATTTAATAAACAATAATTTTAATTGGGTTACATGAAACAGTAATTAATAATTTTTTGAAAATTTGACATCATTTACTCCCCTTCAACAGCTCATACTTTTGTTTCAATGTGCTAAACATTGTGGCAAAAGTAACGTGGCTCATAACTAATTGGGCTCCATACTCCATGAATCGCACAGCATGATCTAAGTAGGTCTTTAAGATGAAATACTATCAGCTCAAGTCACAAGAGATAATCATACCAATGGGGGGAAAATAGAAAAGCTATCATAATCCCTTAACATCCGAGGTCGACTTCACAACAGAAAAGCTGCAATCTTTATAAATGGAGACTAAAACACTGAACATTTTTGGTTTTTAATAATTCCAGAGTAGAGAAGATAATTTCAAATCTTAAAAACCTTAAAGTACTAATAATGCTGCAAATAAATTTCTGCAGTCTTTCTCACCTTACACTTTACAGAGGTCACCAGGTTAAGGTAAAGATGGTTTCTCAGCTACCCATAATGTTGATAGATCATTTGTTGAAAAAGGCTTTGGTTTTGAGAAAAATGCCTATATTTCTCCACATTTAATTATGTTAAAACATATTCTAATAATTATGCTGCAAGCATGCATAGGTGTTCAAATTATATTTTATTCATCCCCATCTCCTCCCCACCCCCCCAGAAGTCAAGGGATGTTGAGGAAGATGAAGCAGAGTTAATAACTATGGCAACGAGAAAAAAATATAATTTGATTTATGTTTCCTTATTAAATGTAAGAAATGGAAAGTAACCATTACAGTCATGAATGAAATCTCCCGAGATAGCACACAATTTAATCTGCAACTTCCAAAACCTGGCATTTAGTACAGGATATAAATCTCTTTGGGGGAACCGTTATTCTTTAATTCAAAACATTTTTTCAAGTGTATTATTATAATAGCACGTTAGAACTTTTTGTTATGTTATCCTTCTAAGAACCATCCCACAAGTGCTCACATAACTGACAGTTTAAATTGGACATGTTATTAAAATCAGTTACTGAAATCTTTGCTTTCCACTGGGTCCATATTTGTAATGGCCTAAAACCAGCCTACAACATAATTGTCATTCAGATTGTGCCTCTCCAAGCAAGTCATGCTTCAGTGGAGGGTCTGAGTTTCCATTTGAAAATCAACAAATTAATCCTGGACAGGTATCCAAAAGGCCAAGTTTAATAGGAAGCAGCTACTGGGCCCTCAACCATGATAAAATGTTATTGCTGTTTCCCTGTAAATTGGGAGGAACATGTGATATTTTCTACATAAGAACACTGTTGCTGTGTGAGTGATCTACTGCTCAGGCTATCAAAATGCTTGACAGACACTGTCAATCCTCATAATAACATGTCACTGGGCATACGAGCACACACTTACAACCACTCCAGCATCCCTTAGTGCAGAAAAACCCAAACCAATTTATTAAATAAAATAGGTCTTCACCTTAACATGTGCACCCATTAACAATATATATGCTACAATTCCTTTTTATATAGAAAATTTGGATATTGAGAAAGTTTAGTCTATCAAATGATTACTTATGTAGCATCCTTTTGTGACACTATAATATTTTGTTGCAAATTTATACTTGCTGATATCAATTTTCTCTCTTGCCATTTAGAAACCTATAAATCTGTAGGAGATAACCAAAGCCTCTATTAAAGAATAATTCTACCATTCTGAAGAAAGGACCACTGGCACAGTGGAGAACAAACCACAGTGGCTCAGCTGTAATATTAACACTTCGTGTACTGTATACCTCTTACTACATGTTGGAAACTTAAATCCAAAGGTGATAAAAACATTAATTTTATGAAAAATATAAGCTGAACTCCTAAGCAGAGCTGATTTTCAGATATTTGTTCCATTTAGTTGTAAACAGAATTCTGCTTCATGATTGAATCTGGTTTCCATTCCTGCCACACTATTGGAACACCCCTAATTAAAATTACAAATGTGACTGTGACCATGGTGCACTGTCTTTCCTTGTCCTCTCTGCAGCCTCTGGCATGGTGGACCATACCATGCTCCTTCAATCTCTCTCCTCCATTATCCAGCTCAGTGGAATTGCCCTTATTTAGTTCCGCTATAGCCCATCAAACTATAGCCAATGCACTGCAGCGATGGCTTTTCTTTCAATCCCTATACCGTTATCTCTGAAATCCCTCAAAGATCTATCCTTGGTTCCCTTCTATACCTCCTGTACATGTTGCCCATGACAACATCATCCAAAGACACGAATTTAGCTTCCACATGTACACTCATGACACCTAGCTCTACCTTTCCACCATATCCTGAACTCAACCCGCCACTGTTTTGGCAGAATGCTTGTCTGACATTCAGTCTCTGTTGACTCACAACTTCACTCAATTAAGCATTGAAAGGGCTCAAAGCATCATCTTTGGCTCTTGCCACAAACTCTGTGTCCTTGCCACTGATTCCATCTCCCTTCCATGACATTCTCATCCTAAACCAGACTGTTTACATCCTCAACATTCTAGAGCACCCAGAGCCAAGCTTCTGACCCCATAACCTCACCAGTATAAAGACTGTCTACATCCACATAGAGTTTTACGAATAGCTTGCCTCTGTCCCAGTCTCATCCTACCTGGCACGGAAGCCCTCAACCATGGGTTTAACTCTGCCATCCATATAGAATCATAAAATGGTTACAGCACAGAAGGAAGTCATTCAACCCCTCGAGTTCATGCCGGCTCTCTGCAAGAGCAATTCAGCTAGTCCCACTCCTCCACCCTTTTACCATAACCCTGCAAATGTTTTATCTTCAGGTGCTTATTTCAAATCTCTTTTGAAAGCTACAACTGAATCTGCCTCCACCACCCTCCAATGCAGTGCATTCCAAATCGTTGCGTAAAACAATGTTTTCTCATGTTGCCTTTGGTTCTTTTTGCCAATCACCTTAAATCTGTGCCCTCTAGTTCTCAACCCCTTAGCCAAAGGGAACAGTTTCTCTCTATCTACTCTGTCTAGACCCCTCATGATTTTGAACACTTCTATCAAATCTCCACTCAACCTTCTCTTTTCTAAGGAAAAAACGCCCAGCTTCTGCAAAAATAATAAAAAGACAGAATTAAAGGCAATCTATCTGAATGCACACAGCACATGCACAGGAGTGTGATGGAATAGTCTCCACTTGCCTGGATGGGTGCAGCTCCAAAAACACTCAAGGTAGATGAATTGATGGCACAAATGGAAGTAAACATGGGGTATGATTTAATTGCCATTAGGGAATATGGCTGCAGGGTGATCGAGGCTGGGGACTGAGTGTCCAAGGGTATTTGACATTTAGGATGGATAGGCAAAAAGGAAAAGGAGGTGGGGTAGCGCTGTTAATAAAGGATGAGATTTGTCATTAGTGAGAGAGGATCTTAGATCAGAAGATCTAGATGTAGAATCAGCTTAGGTGGAGCTAAGAAACAGCAAAGGGCAGCAAACATTGGTAGGAATTGTTTATCGGCCAAACAGTAGTGGTAATGTAGGACACAGTATAAATCAGGAAATTAGAGGTGCCTGTTACAAAGGTATTACAGTAATCATGGGGGACTTCAAACTACATTCAGACTGGGTAAACCTAATTAGCACTAATGTTGTGGAGGACAAATTCCTGTAATGTACATGAAATGGTCCAACTAGGCCCAACCATCTGCTTCATCAATGACCTTCCCTCCATCATAAGGTCAGAAGTGGGGATGTTCGCAAATGATTGTGCAATGTTCAGCACCATTCGCGATTCCTCAGATAATGAAGCAGTTTGTGTCCAGATGCAGCAAAACCTGAACATCCAGGCTTGGGCTGAAAAATGGCAAGTAACATTCGCGCCACACAAGTGGCCATCTCCAACAAGAGAGAATCTAACCATCTCACCTTGACGTTCAATGGCATTACCATCGCTGAATACCCCACTATCAACATCCTGGGGGACACCATTGACCAGAGACTGAACTGGACCAGTCACTGTGGCTACAAGAGCAGGTCAAAGGCTGGGAATTCTGCAGCAAGTAACGTCACTCCTGACTCCCCAATGCCTGTCCACCATCTGCAAGGCACAAGTCAGGAGTGTGATGGAATAGTCTCCACTTGCCTGGATGGGTGCAGCTCCAACAACACTCAAGAAGCTCGACACCATCCAGGACAAAGCAGCCAGTTTGATTAGCACCCCATCCACCATCTTCAACATTCACTCCCTCCACCACTGAAGCTCAGTGGCAGCAGTGTGTACCATATACAAGATGCACTGCAGCAACTCACCAAGTCTCCTTTGACAGCAGCTTCCAAACCCACAACCTTTACCACCTAGAAGGACAAGAGCAGCAGATGCATGGGAACACCACCACCTGCAAGTGCACCTCCAAGCCACACACCATCCCGACTTGGAACTATATCACCTTTCCTTCACTGTTGCTGGGCCAAAATCCTAGAGCTCCCTTCCTAACAGCACTGTTGGTGTATCTACTCCCCAAGGACTGCAGCGGTTCAAGAAGGCAGCTCACCACCACCTTCTCAAGGGCAATTAGGCAAGGACAATAAATGCTGGCCGCGCCAGCGACACCCACATCCGATGAATGAATTAAAAAAAAAATGGGTTTCTAGAACAGTATGTTGAGGAAGCAAGTAGAGAACGGGCAATTTTAGATCTAGTATTGAAGATCTAATTAATGATCTTGTTGTAAAGGAGCCTCTAGGGAAGAATGACCATAATATGATAGAAGTTTACAATAACTTTGAAAGTGATGTAGTTCAAACCGAAACTAGGGTCTTAAATCTAAACAAAGGAAACTACAAAGGTATGGGGGGCAAATTGGTTGTGGTAGATTGGAAACTACATTAAAAGGTATGATGATAGACAGGAAATGGCTAGCATTTCAAAGAATTAATACATGGTTTATAATAAATTTACATTCCTCTGAGGCACAAAAACCCAGCAGGAAAGGTGATCCAATCGTGGATAACAAGATAAAGATTGTATTAGATCAAGGGAAGAGACTTATAAAGTTGCCAAAAAAATAGTAAACCTGAGGATTGGGAGCATTTTAGAATTCAGCAAAGGAGGACCAAGAAACTGATAAAGAAAGAGAAAATAGAATATGAAAGTAAACTAGTGATAAACAACGAAACGGACTATAAAAGCTTTTTATAAGTTTGTAAAAAGGAAAAGATTAGCAAAGACAAATGTGGGCCCACTACAGGCAAAGACAGCAGAATTTATAATGGGGAAATAAGGAAATGGCAGAGAAACTAAACAACTACCTTGTGTCTGTCTTCATGGAGGAAGATACAAAAAACCTCCCAGGAATACTAGAGAATCAAGGGACTAGCGAGAATGAGGAACTGAAAGCAATCAGTATTAGTAAAAAAGTAGTACTAGAGAAATTAATGGGACCTAAAGTTGATAAATCCCCTGGACCTGATGACATACATCCCAGAGTGTTCAAAGAGGTGGCTGTAGAGATAGTGGATGCATTGATCATCTTCCAAAATTCTACAGATTCTGGAATGGTTCCTGCAGATTGGAAAGCAGAAAATGTAACCCCACTATTTAAGAAAGGAGGGAGAAAGAAAATGGGGAAATGCAGACTTTTTTTTTAATTTGTTCATGGGATGTGGGTGTCACTGGCTAGGCCAGCATTTATTGCCCATCCCTAATTGTGCACTGAAGGTATTTACGGGTCAACCACATTGCTGTGGGTCTGGAGTCACATGTAGCCCAGACAAGGTAAGGACATCAGATTTCCTTCCCAAAAGAACATTAGTGAACCAGATGTTTTTTTTTACAACACTTGACAATGGTTTCACCATTAGCCTAGTTTTGAATTCCAGAGTTATGAAGTGAATTCAAAGTTCCCCATCTGCCGTGGTGAGATTCGAATCCATGTCCCCAAAGCATTAGCCTAGGCATCTGGATTACAGATCCAATGACATTACCACTACACCACCACCTCCCTGACATCAGGGAGAAGTAGGGAAACTGCTAGAATCTATTATAAAGGATGTGATAACTGGACACTAAGAAAATAATGGTAGGATTGGGCAGAGTCAACATGGATTTATGAAAGGGAAATAATATTTGACAAACCTGCTGGCGATTTTTGGGACTGTAACCAGCAGAATTGATGAGAGGGGACCAGTGGATGTGGTGTATTTGGACTTTCAGAAGGCTTTCAATAAAGCCCCACACAGGATATTAAGCAAAATTAGAGCATATGGGTTTGGAGGTAATATCCTGGCACGGTTTGAGAATGGGTTAACGGACAGAAAACAGAAAGTAGGAATTAACGGGTCATTCTCAGGAATACATGGGTCATTCTCAGGTTGGCAGGCTGTGATTAGTGGGGTACTGCAAGGGTCAGTGTTTGGGTCCCAGCTACTGACGATCTATTTCAATGATCTGGATGTGGGGACCAAATGCAATATTTCC
This sequence comes from Heterodontus francisci, assembly GCF_036365525.1. Classification (NCBI taxonomy): domain Eukaryota; kingdom Metazoa; phylum Chordata; class Chondrichthyes; order Heterodontiformes; family Heterodontidae; genus Heterodontus; species Heterodontus francisci. The sequence goes on from NC_090372.1 coordinate 75,301,004, forward strand.
AGGTTTGCTGATGACACAAAACTAGGTGGGAATGTGAGTTGTGAGGAGGATGCAAAGAGGCTTCAAGGGGATATAGACAGGCTAAGTAAGTGAGCAAGAACATGGCAGATGGAATATAATGTGGAGAAATGTCAAGGTATCCACTTTGGTAGGAAAAACAGAAATGCAGAGCATTTCTTAAATGGAGAGAGATTGGGATGTGTTGATATCCAAAGGGACCTGGGTTTCCTTGTTCATAAGTCACTAAAGGTTAACGTGCAGGTGCAGCAAGCATAAGGAAGGCAAATGGTATGTTGGGCTTTATTGCAAGAGGATTTGAGTACAGGAGTGAAGAAGCCTTGCTCCAATTGTATTGACAAGGAATGCTGGAAATACTCAGCAGGTCTGGCAGCATCTGTGGAGAGAGAAGCAGAGTTAACATTTCAGGTCAGTGACCCTTCTTCATAACTGACTGAAGTGTTAACTCTGCTTCTCTCTCCACAGATGCTGCCAGACCTGCTGAGTATTTCCAGCGTTTCTTGTTTTTCTTTCAGATTTCCAGCATCCGCAGTATTTTGCTTTTATTATCCAATTGTATTGAGTCTTGGTGAGACCGCACCTGGAGTATTGCATACAGTGTTGGTTTCCTTGCCTAAGGAAAGATATACTTGCCATCGAAGGTGCAACAAAGGTTTACCAGACTGATCCCTGAGATGACGGGACTGTCCTATGAGAAGAGATTGAGGAGACTGGGCCTATATTCTATAGAGTTTAGAAGAATTAGAGGTGATCTCATCGAGCACACAAAATTCTTACAGGACCGGACAGGGTAGATACAAGAAGGATGTTTCCACTGGGTTGGGGTGGGAGGGGGAGCGGGGCTCTAGAACCAGGGGACACAGGGCTGTATTTTATTAGCTCACCACCATTCCCGGCTGCGAGCTTTAAAAAGTGCGCGGTGCATGCGTGAGACATGCGCCATGAAGCCTGAGGGGGCGGACCATCTGCCCCCGATGACGTAAATGGTACAGGCACTTCGTCCCAGGCAACGCCACCATTTTTAAAGGGCTTTAAGCCCTGACAGGTCATTTTAATTTTTAAGAGGACAGGTTTGTCAAACGATTAAAATAAAATTATACTCACACTTACAATCCCCTCTCCCAAAGCCCTCTCCCATGAATAAACCATTTATTATTTGTCTTATCATCCCCAAAAAAATAAGTTTTCACTCACGACCTTCCCCCCTTCTGAACTTTATACCCTTTGACCCTCAACCCCTTCCCACCATCCCACCATCCCCCCCCCCCAACCAATCGCACTGGCTTTTGCATCTCTCCCATCCCTTCCCGCCCTGAAAAATTCACTCCTTCCCCGCCCCATCAGTGTCACACCTCGGATCTCTGAACGGAGATCCGAAGGTGCAGAAGTTCCGGCCACTGCCTGGAATATCGGTGTGGGATGGCCATCGGGACAAGATAAGTGCTTTTGTATGTATTTATATATTTTTAAAATATTTAAATTTAGGCTCCATCACCGAGCGGCAGGGGGGCCGCCCTGAGCCTCACCGCCGCCAGTAAAATGTGGTGGGGCCTTCCGGCATCGAAGCCTGTGGCGGGCCTCTCCTAGAAGTATTTTCTGGCCCCCCCACCATGACCCCCGACGTCATGGGGCTTATAACATTCAGCCCACAGTCTCAAAATAAGAGGTAGGTCGTTTAGGACTGAGATGAGAAAGAATTTTTTACTCAGTGAGTGGTGAATCTTTGTAATTCTCTACCCCAGAGGGCTGTGGAGGCTCAGTCATTGAGTATATTCAAGACAGAGTTCAACAGATTTCGAGATCTGTGATGGTGTAGGAAAATGGCGTTGAAGTAGATCAGCCACAATCTAGTTGAATGACGGAGGAGCTGAATGGCCTACTCCTGCTCCTATTTCCTATGTTCCAATCTATCCTCATAGCTGAAGTCCCTCATCCCTGGAACCATTCTCGTAAATCTTTTCTGCACCCTCTCTAAACCCTTCACATGCTTGTTAGAATGGTGCCCAGAATTGGACACAATTCTGCAGTTGAGGCTGAACCAGTGTTTCATAAAGGTTCATCATAACTTCCTTGCTTTTGCATTCTATGCTTCTATTTATAAAGCCCAGGATTCCATATGACTTTTTAACCACTTTCTCAACTTGCCCTGCCACCTTCAAAGATTTGTGCACATAGGCCCCAAGTTCTCTCTGTTCCTACACCCTCTTTTGAAATTTACCTATTGTTTTATATTGTCCACCAAAATAACTCACTTCACACTTCTCTGCATTAAATTTCATCTGCCACATATCCGCCCATGTCACCAACCTGTCTATGTCCTCTTGAAGTCTAACACTATCGTCCTAACTAGAAAGGTGGCATTGCTGGATCTGGTGCTGGGAAATGAGGTGGGCCAGGTGGACCAAGTGTCAGTGGGGGTGCACTTGGGTAAGAGTGATCATCGTATCATAAGGTTTAGACTGATAATGCAGAAAAGCAAGCAGCGATACAAGGTAGAATGGTTAGATTAGAAGGCTAATTTCAATGCGATGAGAAGGGATCTAGCCAGGATAAAACTGAACCAAAGACTGACAGGAGAAACTGTAATGGAATAATAGATTATCTTTAAAGAAGAGATGTTTTAGGTACATTGCAACAAGGGCAAAACATAGGGGAACCAAAAACAGGGCTCCTTGGATAACGAGGGACATAGAGATTAAGAAGAAACAAAAAAAAAGGCCGTATGATGTATGTCAGGTGAATTCTTCAAGTGAGAACCAGGCGAAATACAATAAGTTGAGATGCGAGGTGAAGAGGAAAATAAAAATGGCAAACACAGAATGTGAGAATAGAATGGCAGTCAACGTAAAAGGGAACCCAAGAATCTTCTACCGGCATATAAATAGTAAGGTAGTAAGAGGTGGAGTGGGGCCTATTAGGGACAATGAGGGTAATATAATGCTTAGAGGCACAGGGCAAGACTAGAATACTTAATGAGTACTTTGTATTGGTGATTATTAAGGAAGAGGAATCTGACAAAATATCGGTAGAAGTGGTAAGAGTCGAGGCAATGGATAGGGTAAACATTGAGAGGGAGAAGGTACTGGAAAGGCTAGCTATGCTTAGGGTGGACAAATCACCTGGTCAGGACGGCTTGCATCACAGGTTGCTAAAGAAGTGGGGTGGTGATAGCAAAAGGGCTTGCCATAATCTTCCAAGCTTCACTACATATAGGGCAGGTGCCAGAGGATTGGAGAGTGACAAATGTCACACCCTTATTCAAGAAAGGTTATAAAGACATTCCTAGCAACCATAGGCCAGTTAGTTTAACATCAGTGCTGGGCAAGGTTTTAGAAACAATAATCAGGAAAAAATCAACAGGCACTTGGAGAGGTTTGAGTTATTTAAGGATAGCCAGCATAGATTTATAAAAGGCAGATCATGCTTGACTAATCTAATTGAATTTTTTGATGAAGCAAATGCAGTGGACATTGTCTATATGGATTTTAAGAAAGTGTTTGTTAAAGTACCACATAAAAGGCTGGTTAACAAAATTGAGGCTCATGGAATAGGAGGGTCAGTGTCCAATTAGATTTTTAAAAATTGGCTGAAGGACAGAAAACAGTGAGTCATGGTAAATAGTTGTTTATCAGATTGGAGAATGGTAGATAGTGGTGTTCCCCAAGGGTCAGTGCTGGGACCACTGCCTTTTTTGCTATATATAAATGACTTAGATCTCGGAATACAGAGTAGAATTTCAAAATTTGCTGATGATACCAAACTTGGAGAAGTGCCAAACAATGAGGATGATATGAACCACCTGCAACAAAATATAGATAGGCTAGCAGAATGGGCAGACAAGTGGCCAATGGAATTTAATACAGACAAGCGTGAGCTGATGCATTTTAGCAGAAGGGTTAGGGAGAGGCCATACAGACTTAATAGCGCAGTTCTAAAGAGTGTATAAGAACAAAGGGACCTGGGGGTGCATGTGCATCGACCTTTTAAGGTGACAGGACATATTGAGAGTGAATAGCAAAGCAATGGGATCTTGGGCTTCATAAATAGCAACAAAATACAAAAACTGGGAAGTTATGCTGAATCTTTATAAAGCTCTGGTTAGGCTCCAACTAGAGTATTGTGTCCAGTTCTGGTCACCACACATTAAAAAGGATGTGAGGGTCCTTGTGAGGATGCAGAAAAGATTTACCAGAATGTTTCCAGGGATGGGGGAATTTTAGTTACAAGTTTAGGTTGGAAAAGTTGGGGTTGTTCTCCCTGGAGCAAAGGAGATTGAGGGGGGATTTGGTAGAGGTGTATAAGATTATGACAGGTTTAAATAAGTTAGACAAGGAAAAGCTGTTCCCATTAACTGGTGGTACAAGGAGTAGGGACACAGATTGAAGGTTTTGGGCAGGAGATGCAGGGGCACTGTGAGGAAGAATTTTTTTATGCAGTGAGTGGTCATGACCTGAAACTCACTGTCCATGAAGGTGGCAGGAGGGGAGATAAATCATTGATTTTAAAAGGAAATTGGAGAGCACTTGAAGGAAATACACTTGCAGGGCAACAGGAATTGAGCGGGTGACTGGGACTGACTAGACTGCTCCATGGAGAGCTGGCATGGACTTGATGGGCTGAATGGCCTCTGCTGTGCTGTAAATGACTATGACTCCTCACAGTTCACAATAATTACAAGTTTTGTGTCATCTGCAAATTTTCAAATTGTGCCCTGTATAGAAGTCCATGTCATTGATATATAACAAGAAAGCAGTGGTCCTAGTACTGATCCCTAGGGAACGCCACTGTATATCTTCCTCCAGTTTGAAAAACAACCAGACACCACTATTCTGTTTCCTGTCACTCAGCCAACTTTGTAACCATACTTTTATTCTACGGTCCTCAACGTTGCTGACAAGCCTATTATGTGGCACTTTATCATAAATTCCTTTTGGAAGTCCATATACACATCAACTGCATTACCCTCATCAACCACCAGTTACCTCATTAAAAAACTCAATCAAGTTAGTTAAACATGATTTGCCTTTAATAAATCTGTGCTAGTTTTCCTTAATGAATCCATCCTTGTCCAAGTGACTAATTTGTCCATTATTGTTTCTAAAAGCTTTCCCACCACCAAGGTTAAAATGACTGGCTTGAAGTTGCTGGGCTTATCCTTACACCCTTTTTCAAACAATGATGCAACATTTGCAATTCTCCAGTCCTCTGACTCCCCACCCCCGTATCTAAGGAGGATTGGAAGATTATGGCCAATGCCTCATTAATTACTGCTCTTCCTGCCCTCGGATGCATCTCATCCTGTCCTGGTGACTTATCAACTTCAGGCAGCCTTTCTAATACCTCCTCAATCAATTTCAGTCTGTTCAATATCTCAACTACCTCCTCTTTCACTGTGATTTTGGCAGCATCATCTTCCTTGGAAATGCAAAGTACTCATTTAGTACTTCAGCCACGCCCTCTGCCTTCAAGCATAGATCCCCTTTTTGGTCCCCAATTGGCAGCCACCCCTCCTTACTACCCTTTTACTACTTATATGCCTATAGAAGGCTTTTGGATTCCCCTTTTTGTTAGTTGCTAGTCTCTTCTCATACTCTCTCTCTCTTTCTCAGTGCCTCTCTGAACTTTCTATAGTCAGGTTGGTTCTCAGTTAGAAACATAGGAACATAGGAGTAGAAGTAGGCCATTCAGCCCATCGAACGTGCTCTGCCATTCAATACAATCATGCCTGATCATCCAATTCAATGCCTTTTTCCCACACTATCGCCATATCCCTTTATGTCATTGGTATTTTAAAATCTATCAATCTCTACTTTAAACATACTCAATGACTGAGCTTCCACAGCCCTCTAGAGTAGAGAATTCCAAAGATTCACAACCCTCTGAGTAAAGAAATTTCTCCTCATCTCTGTCCTAGGTGGCTTCCCCCTTATTTTGAAATTGTATCCCCTGTTCTAGACTCCCCAACCAGTAGAAACATCCTACCTGCATCTACCCTGTCTATCCCTTTAATATTTTGTAGATTTCAATAAGATCACCTCTCATTCTTCGAAACTCTAGAAAATAAAAGCCCAGTTTCTCCAATCTCTCTTCATAGGACAGTCCTGCCATCCCAGGAACAAGTCTGGCGAACCTTCGTTGCACTCCCTCTATGGCAATAATAAGGGGACCAAAATTGCACACAGTCCAGATGCAGTCTAACTAAGGTTCTATAACAACTGAAGTAAGACTTCACTACTCCTGTACTCAAATCCTCTTGCGATACAGGCTAAGATACCACTTTTTCTAAAAAAAAAGATTTATTTTAGAGATACAGCACTGAAACAGGCCCTTCGGCCCACCGAATTTGTGCTGACCAACAACCACCCATTTATGCTAATCCTACATTAATCCCATATTCCCTACAACATCCCCACCATTCTCCTACCACCTACCTACACTAGGGGCAATTTACAATGGCCAATTTACCTAACAATTAGCCTTCTTAATTGCTTGCTGCACCTGCATGTTAGCTTTTGGTGACTTATTGATGAGGACATCCAGGTTCCTTTGTATATCTACACTTTCTAATTCTTACCATTTAAGAAATTTAATGAGGGATTTAAGAATACTTAAGAAAGTGTCATCAACCTGACATTTGTCTTATCCCACACCAAGTCCCAATCATCCATCACTGGCCTACACTGGTTCCGAGTCCCCCAGCATTTCCTATTTAAACTTCTCTTAAAAAACTATCCACCGCTCCACTTCCCTTTCATACATTAAATCCATCTCTTTGACAAAGTATTTGGTTAACTTTCCTAATATCGCCTTCTCAGCTCATGTCCATTTTTGTTAGATTATGCCTCTGTGAAGCAGTGTGGGATATTTTTCAATGTTAAAGGCGCTATTTCAATGCTGTTGTTGTAATTAGGCTATTGCAGTTTCAATGCAAGTGTACTTTATAGCATACTCCATTGAAGGAATGATCTCTTTTGAAGTTAAAGATCTAAAGTTAAGTACTTAGTACTTTATTTCAGCATGCATATAAACTGAAAGATCTACCACTGTATGACTGACATTTAATTTTAAACTGTTCCAGTACATGACAGTGAAATACACAAACAACAAAATGACAAATAAGTGATGAGCAAATGGGGTTCAATGTGGGCAAGTGTAAGATCCCACTTTGGGCCAAAGAAAGACACACCAAAGTGTTTTCTAAATGGCGAACAACTAGAAACTGTAGAGGAGCAAATAGATTCGGGAGTCCAAGTACAGAAATCATTAAAAGCTAGTATACAGGTACAAAAAGCAATCAAAAAGGCTAACATTATGATGGCTTTTATCTGAAGGGGCCTGGAATACAAAGGGACAAAGTAATGCTTCAGTTGTATTAAGTCTTGGGCAGAACCTATCTGGAATACTGAAATTAGTTTTGGGCACCACACCTCAAGATGGAGAGACTGGCCTTAGAGAAGGGGTACAGTGCAGATTCACCAGAATGATACCAGAGCTAAATTAAGTCAAATTATGAACACAGGTTGCATTAACTTTGCTTGTACTCCTCTGAGCATAGAAGATTAAGGAGTATTCTGTTCAAAGAATATAAAATGTTAAAAGAATTTGATAGAATACGTACGGATAAACTATTTCCGCTGGTAGGGGAATCAAAAACAAGGAGACATAATCTTAAAAATAAAGCTAAGTTAGTTAGAAAAGAAATCAGGAAGCACTTTTCCCCACACAAGGGGTAGTAAAAAATTATGAACTCACCACCTCCCGCCATAGATTTTCATTAGGTAAGGGCATCAAAGGATATAGAGCAAAGGCTAGAAACTGGAGTTAAGGTGCAGAACAGTCATGATTTAAAGGAACTGCAGTGCAGGCCCAAGGGGCTGAATGGCCTACTCCTGCTCCTAATGTTTCTCTCACAATGAAAACATTGCTGCATTTCTAAACTCTGATATTACAGTTAAGTTTTATTCTGGTGTTAATTTTGATTACATTTATTAAATGCCGAGTAAGTATTACAATTACATAACATAGGAGTCAAGATTTTTAAGTTATAGTTTTTAAGGGCAATTATGTTAATATTCTATTCAAGTTAATTGAAATATGTTAGTCTTTCTGCTAAGAAAATACTTCAAATATTACTGATTGGCTAAATGTTATATTTACTCCATGCAGATTCGACCACCTCCATTCTTTGAAAGAAGTTCAATCTCAACCTATAAATAGGCTATTACTACAAACCTGTGGGAAAATCACCTGAAATACTCCTGTAAGAAACCTGTTCCCCGAATGGCTAGCTGATCTTCCCAAAATCTGCTGTACGAGAGACCTCTTTTCTAGCTTCAGAGGCGACTACAAAAGCATTGAAGCATGAAACAGTTAACAGTATAGACACTCCAAATTATGCTAGGTCAGAAAGAGAATCAAGTGGAAACCTGAGATGAAGTTCTGTATGTGGAAGCTGTACATTTTTCAAAGAATGAAGAAAATCCTACCCACAGCAGGTAGGCTAATGTTGTTGTGCGTTCATTTCAACTCCAGATACAAACAGAAAGTATACAAAAGACAATCAAAAAACTGGTGGTAGGATTCTGAAGAAATGCATCTTCAGGACAGCATGGAACACAGTACCCAAAGGGGCTATTATCCTGAGATGTCAGATCCAGACAATAACAATGATTGGTAAATGCTACAAACTGTTCCAGGTTTTCAGATTGCCATAAACAAACCCTCTGTATATTGGCCTAAGGGGAAACCACAGTCCACGTACAGCAAGTTTAAACTTTCCCAAGTGTTCCCACTCTGCCAGTTTTCACAAAATGTTATACTTTGTTACCAAATTTGGCAACTGCTATTTAGTAATGCAACTACGTTGAACCTTGTTGCCAAACTGAACTCTTCATCATTGCTCCCAACTATACAATTCTGCTGCAGTTAGCAAAATCTTTGAATGTACTTTCCAACCCCAAACTTAAGTCTTCAAAAGCAATTTATTCAGCGAGAGAGAGGTTGGGAGTAGGGAGGAAAGGGGCACCATGCTGGGATCACAGCATGATGGAGGAAGCAGGAACAACAAATTTTTCTTTCTTTTCTGCGCTTTTCTGACCATCCCAATAAGAATACTCAACTCCCATGATGACTCTTGGTCCAAAGGTTCCATTCCTTCTGGCTGACGATGCCCAGATTTGATAGTTGCTTGCTGAGAAAGTCCCATGGAGGACACAGCTGAAATGGCTCACAGGATTTGTTGGAGCTTTTCAAAGTTCCCAGCTCCCAAAAGTTGTTTTGATTCTAGTCCCAGTTTCCCCAAAAAGGCCAGCTCCACCAGCATTTATTTTGTACACTAGGTGGAAGGCCTAGAATTGAATGCCAAGGTACAGAAAACAACATTGAAGAGTTCCTGCACCCAAGACACCGATGGTCAATCATCCTGAGCTACACCATTTGGAAATGTGGCAACTTAAAAAAAGTTGACAAACTTTTGACAAAAATGCACAATTGAAAAACAACCCTAAATAAAGGCTTATGGCCAAGGCTACTGCTTCAAGCTTTTTTATCACATTGGTTTTCAGGATTTATTAGTCTTTTGGGATCACATTACACAATTGTTTGCTTTTCTGTGAAAAACTGAAATCCAGTGGCTGTGCATGAGATACAAATAGTTGAAGTTAAAAATCGGGGGAAATGGGATATGAAGATAGGATGAGCAGTAAGCCATTCAGCCCCTCAAGCCTATTCTGACATTCAATGAGATTATGGCTGATCTGTATCCTAACTCCATCCAACTGCCTTGGCTCCATAACTTTTTATTACCCTTGTCTAACAAAAATTTATCGATCTCAGATTTAGTATTAATTGAGCGAGCATCTACTGTTTTTTGTGGGAGAGTGTTCCACATTTCTACCACCATTTGCTTTGCCATTTCACTTGGCCTTGCTACTCCTATAGTATCAATCACAGATAAGGCCTTCTCTGATCACTTCCTTGTATTGCTCTCCACCCATATTCCCCTTCACCCTCCCAGCCCTCCACCCATATCCCCCTTCACCCTCCCAGCCCTATTTCCTGTGTCCACACTTGGGAAAAGAACTCCCTCCCTATTGACTTACAACTGCACTTTCAAAATCCTGACTGTCTAACCTTTAACCTTCCATTCACTGTGACATTTCGACAGTTACTGATCAGCTCAACCACACTCTCACCTCCACCTTCGATGCTCTCATCCCCATTAAAACCATTACTCTCTCTCACTTTGACCATTTGTTCTGGTACAACTCTCATCTCCACTCCCTTAAGTCCAAGGGATGCAAACTTGAACATTTATGGTGGACAACTGGTTTAGCCATTTACCACCAAAGAACAAAGAACAAAGAAAATTACAGCACAGGAACAGGCCCTTCGGCCCTCCAAGCCTGCGCCGATCCAGATCCTCTATCTAAACATGTCGCCTATTTTCTAAGGGTCTGTATCTCTTTTCTTCCTGCCCATTCATGTATCTGTCTAGATACATCTTAAAAGACGCCATCGTGCCGCATCTACCAGCTCCGCTGGCAACGCGTTCCAGGCACCCACCACCCTCTGCGTAAAGAACTTTCCACGCATATCCCCCCTAAACTTTTCCCCTTTCACTTTGAACTCGTGTCCTCTAGTAATTGAATCCCCCACTCTGGGAAAAAGCCTCTTGCTATCCACCCTGTCTATACCTCTCATGATTTTGTACACCTCAATCAGGTCCCCCCTCAACCTCCGTCTTTCTAATGAAAATAATCCTAATCTACTCAACCTCTCTTCAGAGCTAGCGCCCTCCATACCAGGCAACATCCTGGTGAACCTCCTCTGCACCCTCTCCAAAGCATCCACATCCTTTTGGTAATGTGGCGACCAGAACTGCACGCAGTATTCCAAATGTGGCCGAACCAAAGTCCTATACAACTGTAACATGACCTGCCAACTCTTGTACTCAATAACCCGTCCGATGAAGGAAAGCATGCCGTATGCCTTCTTGACCACTCTATTTACCTGCGTTGCCACCTTCAGGGAACAGTGGACCTGAACACCCAAATCTCTCTGGACATAAATTTTCCCCAGGACTTTTCCATTTACTGTATAGTTCACTCTTGAATTGGATCTTCCAAAATGCATCACCTCGCATTTGCCCTAATTGAACTCCATCTGCCATTTCTCTGCCCAACTCTCCAATCTATCTATATTCTGCTGTATTCTCTGACAGTCCCCTTCACTATCTGCTACTCCACCGATCTTAGTGTCGTCTGCAAACTTGCAAATCAGTCCACCTATACTTTCCTCCAAATCATTAATGTATATCACAAACAACAGTGGTCCCAGCACGGATCCCTGTGGAACACCACTGGTCACACGTCTCCATTTTGAGAAACTCCCTTCTACTGCTACTCTCTGTCTCCTGTTGCCCAGCCAGTTCTTTATCCATCGAGCGAGTACACCTTGGACCCCATGCGCCTTCACTTTCTCCATCAGCCTGCCATGGGGAACCTTATCAAACGCCTTACTGAAGTCCATGTATATGACATCGACAGCCCTTCCCTCATCAATCAACTTCCTCAAAGAATTCTATTAAATTGGTAAGACATGACCTTCCCTGCACAAAACCATGTTGCCTATCACTGATAAGCCCATTTTCTTCCAAATGGGAATAGATCCTATCCCTCAGTATCTTCTCCAGCAGCTTCCCTACCACTGACGTCAGGCTCACCGGTCTATAATTACCTGGATTATCCCTGCTACCCTTCTTAAACAAGGGGACAACATTAGCAATTCTCCAGTCCTCCGGGACCTTACCCGTGTTTAAGGATGCTGCAAAGATATCTGTTAAGGCCCCAGCTATTTCCTCTCTCACTTCCCTCAGTAACCTGGGATAGATCCCATCCGGACCTGGGGACTTGTCCACCTTAATGCCCTTTAGAATACCCAACACTTCCTCCCTCCTTATGCCGACTTGACCTAGAGTAATCAAACATCTGTTCCTAACCTCAACATCCGTCATGTCCCTCTCCTCGGTGAATACCGATGCAAAGTACTCGTTTAGAATCTCACCCATTTTCTCTGAGTCCAAGCATAACATTCCTCCTTTGTCCTTTAGTGGGCCAATCCTTTCTCTAGTTACCCTCTTTCTCCTTATATATGAATAAAAGGCTTTGGGATTTTCTTTAACCCTGTTTGCTAAAGATATTTCATGACCCCTTTTAGCCCTCTTAATTCCTCGTTTCAGATTGGTCCTACATTCCCGATATTCTTTCAAAGCTTCGTCTTTCATCAGCCGCCTAGACCTTATGTATGCTTCCTTTTTCCTCTTAGCTAGTCTCACAATTTCACCTGTCATCCATGGTTCCCTAATCTTGCCATTTCTATCCCTCATTTTCACAGGAACATGTCTCTCCTGCACGCTAATCAACCTCTCTTTAAAAGCCGACCACATATCACATGTGGATTTACCTTCAAACAGCTGCTCCCAATCTACATTCCCCAGCTCCTGCTGAATTTTGGTATAGTTGGCCTTCCCCCAATTTAGCACTCTTCCTTTAGGACCACTCTCGTCTTTGTCCATGAGTATTTTAAAGCTTACGGAATTGTGATCACTATTCCCAAAGTAGTCCCCTACTGAAACTTCAAACACCTGGCCGGGCTCATTCCCCAACACCAGGTCCAGTATGGCTCCTTCCCGAGTTGGACTATTTACATACTGCTCTAGAAAACCCTCCTGGATGCTCCTTACAAATTCTGCTCCATCTAGACCTCTAACACTAAGCGAATCCCAGTCAATGTTGGGAAAATTAAAATCTCCTATCACCACCACCCTGTTGCTCCTACATCTTTCCATAATCTGTTTACATATTTGTACCTCTATCTCACGCTCGCTGTTGGGAGGCCTGTAGTACAGCCCCAACATTGTTACCGCACCCTTCCTATTTCTGAGTTCTGTCCAAATTGCCTCACTGCTCGAGTCCTCCATAGTGCCCTCCTTCAGCACAGCTGTGATATCCTCTTTGACCAGTAATGCAACTCCTCCACCCCTTTTACCTCCCTCTCTATCCCGCCTGAAGCATCGATATCCTGGGATATTTAGTTGCCAATCATGCCCTTCCCTTAACCAAGTCTCAGTAATAGCAATAACATCATACTCCCAGGTACTAATCCAAGCCCTAAGTTCATCTGCCTTACCTACTACACTTCTTGCATTAAAACAAATGCACCTCAGACCACCAGTCCCTTTACATTCATCATCTGCTCCCTGCCTGCTCTTCCCCTTAGTCACACTGACTTCATTATCTAGTTCCTTACAGGCTTTTGTTACTACCTCCTTACTGTCAACTGACCTCCTCAATTGGTTCCCATCCCCCTGCCACATTAATTTAAACCCTCCCCAACAGCGTTAGCAAAAGCACCCCCAAGGACATTGGTTCCAGTCCGGCCCAGGTGTAGACCGTCCAATTTGTAATAGTCCCACCTCTCCCAGAACCGGTCCCAATGTCCCAAAAATCTGAACCCCTCCTTCCTGCACCATCTCTCAAGCCACGCATTCATCCTGACTATTCTTTCATTTTTACTCTCACTATCACGTGGCACTGGTAGCAATCCTGAGATTACTACCTCTGAGGTCCTACTTTTTAACTTGGCTCCTAACTCCCTAAACTCTGCTTGTAGGACCTCATCCCGTTTTTTACCTATATCATTGGTGCCTATGTGCACAATGACAACTGGCTGTTCACCCTCCCCCTTTAGAATGTTCTGCAGCCGATCTGAGACGTCCCTGACCCGTGCACCTGGGAGGCAACATACCATTCGGGAGCCTCGTTTTCGACCACAGAACCGCCTATCTACTCCCCTTACAATCGAATCCCCTACGACTATAGCCCTTCCACTCTTTTTCCCGCCCTTCTGAACAGCAGAGCCAGCCACGGTGCCATGAACCTGGCTACTGCTGCCTTCCCCTGGTGAGCCACCTCCCTCAACAGTATCCAAAACGGTATACTTGTTTTGGAGGGAGATGACCGCAGGGGACTCCTGCGCTGCCTTCCTGCTCTTTCTCTGCCTTTTGGTCACCCATTCCCTTTCTCCCTCAGCAATCCTAATCTGCGGTGTGACCAATTCACTAAACGTGCTATCCACAACCTCCTCAGCATTGCGCATGCTCCAAAGTGAGTCCATCCGCAGCTCGAGAGCCGTCATGCGGTCTAACAAGAGCTGCAGTTGGACACACTTCCTGCACGTGAAGGAGTCAGGGACATCAGCCATGTCCCTGAGCTCCCACATTGAGCAAGAGGAGCATGACACGGGTCTGAGATATCCTGCCATTTTTAATCTTAAGTTTAACTTAGTTAAATGAAAAAGGAACGAAAAGTTTTTACCAATCACGATAAAACCAGAGAAATAGAAAAAGCCTTACCTTATATACACCCCACCGCGTCCTTTTTTTTGGTTAGAGGAGGAGGGCGGGTGGGAGACACTACAAGTGTGGTGTCTCGGGTTCAGAAACCGCCCAAATATATAGCGTTTTACTTACCCAGCAGCCCCCTGGCCTCCGCCGAAAACAAAAGGAAATTAAGTTTACTTTCAAACTGACCTTCCCAGCTGCTCACTCGCTCGCACTCTGCTCCCGAAAAAGCTGCTGCAATGAAAGGAAAGTTATTTTAAACCGCCCAAATATATAGTGTTTCACTTACCCAGCAGCCCCCTGGCCTCCGCCGAAAACAAAAGGAAATTAAGTTTACTTTCAAACTGACCTTCCCAGCTGCTCACTCGCTCGCACTCTGCTCCCGAAAAAGCTGCTGCAATGAAAGGAAAGTTATTTTAAACCGCCCAAATATATAGTGTTTTACTTACCCAGCAGCCCCCTGGCCTCCGCCGAAAACAAAAGGAAATTAAGTTTACTTTCAAACTGACCTTCCCAGCTGCTCACTCGCTCGCACTCTGCTCCCGAAAAAGCTGCTGCAATGAAAGGAAAGTTATTTTAAATCGCCCAAATATATAGTGTTTTACTTACCCAGCAGCCCCCTGGCCTCCGCCGAAAACAAAAGGAAATTAAGTTTACTTTCAAACTGACCTTCCCAGCTGCTCACTCGCTCGCACTCTGCTCCCGAAAAAGCTGCTGCAATGAAAGGAAAGTTATTTTAAACCGCCCAAATATATAGTGTTTCACTTACCCAGCAGCCCCCTGGCCTCCGCCGAAAACAAAAGGAAATTAAGTTTACTTTCAAACTGACCTTCCCAGCTGCTCACTCGCTCGCACTCTGCTCCCGAAAAAGCTGCTGCAATGAAAGGAAAGTTATTTTAAACCGCCCAAATATATAGTGTTTTACTTACCCAGCAGCCCCCTGGCCTCCGCCGAAAACAAAAGGAAATTAAGTTTACTTTCAAACTGACCTTCCCAGCTGCTCACTCGCTCGCACTCTGCTCCCGAAAAAGCTGCTGCAATGAAAGGAAAGTTATTTTAAACCGCCCAAATATATAGTGTTTCACTTACCCAGCAGCCCCCTGGCCTCCGCCGAAAACAAAAGGAAATTAAGTTTACTTTCAAACTGACCTTCCCAGCTGCTCACTCGCTCGCACTCTGCTCCCGAAAAAGCTGCTGCAATGAAAGACCTCACTGGCCCACAGAAAGCACCATCGGATCCTGCTCTCCTCTGCAAAGACTGCTCACTATTCCAGGATCATCCTGGAATGCAAAGGCCAGGCCAGGCCAGGCTTCTTTTCTCTCCTGCAAACTGTCTTCTTAAACCTTTCGCCCAATCTCCTCCAACCAGTGTGAGGAGCTCATGGACTTTGTCATCACTAAGATTGAGATCATCCAATCACCTGCCACTTCTCTCTCTTCCCCAAGCCCACTGGGTCAAACTACCTCTAAGGCTCCCCCTTGCCCTAGCCCTGAACTTGCATCTTTCTCTCATTTCTCTCCCATCTCCCCTAATGGCCTCTCTGAGTTCATCTTGTCCATGAGACCCCCAACTGCTCTCTCGACTTTATTCCCACTAAACTGCTGACCACCTAACTTCCCTTGCTGGTTCCCATGTTAGCTGATATTGTTAATGGTGCTCTCTCCTCAGATACTGTCCCCCTTCCTTCAACTGTGAACTGTGAGGAGGATAGTGATAAACTTCAAGAGGAGAGATAAGCTGGTGGAATGGGTGGACAAGTGGCAGATGAAATATAATGCAGAGAAGTGTGATTCATTTTGATAGGAAGAATGAGGAGAGACAATATAAAATAAAGGATGTAATTCTAAAGCAGGTACAGAAACAGAGAGCCCTCGGGGTATATGTGCGCAAATCATTGAAGGTGGCAGGGCAGGTTGAGAAAGCGGTTAATAAAGCATTTGCGATATTGAACTTTATTAATACAGGCATAGAGTACAAAAGCAAACCTGTATAAAAGATTGGTTCAGCCTCAACTGGAGTACTGTGTCCAATTCTGGGCACCACAATTTAGGAAGGATGTGAAGGCATTGGAAAGGGTGCAGAACAGATTCATGAGAATGGTTCCAGAAATTTCAGTTACATGGATAGATTGGAGAAGCTGGGGCTATTCTCCTTGGAGAGGAGAAGGTTAACAGGAGATTTGATAGAGGTGTTCAAAATCATGAGGGGTCTGGACAGAGTAGACAGAGAGAAACTGTTCCTGTTGGAGAAGGGATTGAGAACCAGAGGGCACCAATTTAAGGTGACTGGCAAAAGAAGCAACGGTGACATGAGGAAAAACTTTTTTTTTTAACACAATGAGTGGTTAAGATCTGGAATGCACTGCCTGAGGATGTGGTGCAGGCAGATTCAATTGAGGCCTTCAAAAGAGAACTGAATAATTATCTGAAGAGAAAATTTTTGCAGGGCTACCAGGAAAAAGAAGTGGGGGGGTGGAGTGGGACTAGGTGAGTTGCTCTTGCAGAGAGCCGCCTCAGACACAACGGGCCGAATGGCATCTTTCTGTACTGCACCATTCTGATACTATGAAATCTGTCATCATCCTTCTCCTCAAATTTTTAGAGATACAGCACTGAAACAGGCCCTTCGGCCCACCGAGTCTGTGCCGACCATCAACCACCCATTTATACTAATCCTACACTAATTCCATATTCCTACCACATCCCCACCTGTTCCTATATTTCCCTACCACCTACCTATACTAGGGGCAATTGCTAATGGCCAATTTACCTATCAACCTGCAAGTCTTTGGCATGTGGGAGGAAACCGGAGCACCCGGAGAAAACCCACGCAGGCACAGGGTGAACTTGCAAACTCCACACAGGCAGTACCCAGAATTGAACCCGGGTCGCTGGAGCTGTGAGGCTGCGGTGCTAACCACTGCGCCGCCCCTTGAACCCTTCACCCTTTTTTACAATCCCATCTCCAACCTCCCTTTCCTTTCCAAAGTCTTTGAACCTGCTGTGCTGCCCAAATCCGTACCCAGCTTTCCAAGATCTCCATGTTTGAATCCCTTCAATCAGGTTCCTACCCCTGCCACCGTACCAAAATGGCTCTTATTAAAGTCACAAATGACATCCTATGTGACTGTGAAAAAGGTAAACTATCCACCCTTGACCTGTCTGCAGCCTTTCAAATGGCTGATCACACAATCCTCCTCAACTCCTCTCCACTGTTGTCCAGCTGCACGCACTTGGTGTCGTATTTTGTTTTATAGCACCCCTGTGAAGCATCTTGGGACACTTTATTACATAAAAGGCACTATTTAAGTACAAGTTCTTGTTGTTGAAGTGTTCCATAACTTCTCTCCTGAATGCCCAGGCTCTGATTTTAAGATTATGTCCCCCCATCTTAGATGCCCCCAACAGCAGCAGGCTTCTATTTTCCCTATCTATACCTCTCAAATCCTAAAATTCTCAATCAAATTACACCTTCACCTTCTATATTCCAGGCAATGCAAGCCTAGGTTATGTAACAGCAAAATACTGCAGATGCTGGCAATCTGAAACAAAAACAGAAAATGCTGGAAATACTCAGCAGATCAGGCAGCATCAGTGGAGAGAAAAGCAGAGTTACATTTCTGCTTTTCTCTCCACTGATGCTGCCTGACCTGCTGAGCATTTCCAGCATATTCTGTTTTTGTCCTAGTTTATGTAATCTCCCCTCATAATGTAACTCCTGGAACCTTGATAACATTGCGGTGAATTCGCACTGCACTCCTTCCAAAGCCAACATATCATTTCTAAAGTGCAGTGCCCAGAACTGTACACAATACTCCAGAGATAGTCTAACCAAGGCTCTGTATAGTTGTAGCCAAACATTCTCCCCTTTATATTCTAGCCCTCTAGATACAAAGGCTAACATTCCATTAACATTTTTGATTTTTTTTTGTACCTGAAAACTACATTTTCACTGATCTGTGTACATAGGCCCCTAAATCTCTTCGGGTCTCCACTGTTTCCAGTTTTTCACCATTTAAATATTCAGATCTATAGTCCAAAATGGATGACCTCACACTTGCCTGTGTTGAAATCCATCTGTTACAGCTCTGACCACTCGCTTAAACTATCAATGTCTCTTTGTCTACACTACACACTATACTACAAAACATGGATATTTGGTTAATGTGTTAAGAGGCACTGCCTGAAGTGGTGGTAGAGGAGGAACCCTCACAACATTTACGAAGTATTTAGATGAGCACTTGAAACGCCACAGCATACAAGGCTACGGGCCAAGTGCTGGAAAATGGGATTAGAATAGTTCGGTGCTTGATGGTCAGCAAAGACACGGTGGGCCTGCTTCTGTGCTGTATAACTCTATGGCTTTATGAAAGGTCACTGAACTGAAACGTTAACTCTGCTTCTCTCTCCACAGATGCTGCTAGACCTACTGAGTATTGCCAGCATTTTTCTTTCCGATTTCCAGCATCTGCAGTATTTTTCTTTTATTATATTGGATATTTGGTTCCCTATTGTGTTGTGCAAGTCTTTAGTCGAGTGAATAGTTGAAATCCAAGCACAGATCCCTGTGTCTAGTCATTTAACTTCTAAATCCAGTACATACACATTAGCCCTACCCTGTCTCCTATCGTCTAACCAATCTCCAATGAACTTATTAGTTAAATTGCAGCTATATTCAATGTTACATGAATAGTAAAAACAGAAAATGCTGGAAACACCAGTTTGGCAGTATCTGTGGAGAGAGAAACAGCGCTAACATTTCAGGCCAATGATCTTTCATCAACTTAAAAGGTTAACTCTGTTTCTCTCTCCACAGATACTGCCGGACCTGCTGAGTATTTCCAGCATTTCCTGTTTTTATTTCAGTTTTCCAGCATCCACAGTATTTGCTTCTGCGTTGCATCAGTTGCATGAGAGAGAAAAGAACTGATATACACACAAAATTGTAATTTTTGCTATGGTGAATCCAGAAAGTTAGAAAGGAAAACAGAGTTTTGATGCTGAAAATTTTATATCCTAAGGTGGTTTAATAGGGCATGTTTCCGCCAGAAATGTTACATTTTTTACACCTTTTACGGTGCATTTTTTGAACTTTAAATGTACTGTGATTTGAAGCCATTTTTATTCTGAAATAGATTTGTGGGCTTAAATCTACGCAGGTACTATAAATAAATATAATAAACAAAAATGATCTGTAATCCTACTTCATCATAAAATTATTCAAACAGATAGAAATAAAACATTTCAATGCAAGAAATATTGATTCAAAGAACATAACTTCTATATCTGTAAAACTTCTCAAGTGCAGAAAACTTTCTTAATGCAACCGAGATTAAGGAGCAAAAATTTTTAACTATCAGTCACAAAGTAAACTTAAGACATTTTCCAACAGTTATTCTCCCATATCTTCAATGTCAAATCGGGTATGTAAAAGGAAATACAAAGGGAAAGAATGATTGGATTGAGAGAGAAAAAAAGTGACAGGAGGCAAAAAAAACCTAAACTTTTAAAAATCTCTAACAATTAAAAAGGAAGGAACAAGACCCCACACATGTAAAAGTCAATTCTAGAGAAGTTGTTTCATGGTAATTAAAACGTATCACTTATCAAAAGGGTACTTAGACTGAAACAGACAAGTCCAACACTCTGTGGTGAATTTTGTCTATATCATGCAAGTACAGAAACTTCATGCCGTTCAAACATCTGAACAGGGAGCCAGACAGCAAGATGCCATTTTCATGCAGCTTACAAAGGAAAAGCGGCACATCTAGGACAGATTTTTGCATTTAGCTGTATTCATCCGAAGTTGCTGTGCAATTTGCGCATAAATGACGGTGTGCATCACTAGCCTCACAATTTTTTTAATTCATTCATGGGATGTGGGCGTCGCTGGCTAGGCCAGCATTTATTGACCATCCCTAATTGCCCTCGAAAAGATGGTGGTGAGCTGCCTTCTTGAACCGCTGCAGACCTTGGGGTGTAGGTACACCAACAGTGCTGTTAGGAAGGGAGTTCCAGGATTTTGGCCCAGCGACAGTGAAGGAACAGCGATATAGTTCCAAGTCAGGATGGTGTGCAGCTTGGAGGGGAACTTGCAGGTGGTGGTGTTCCTGTGCATCTGCTGCACTTGTCCTTCTAGGTGGTAGAGGTCGCGGGTTTGGAAGACGCTGTCGAAGGAGCCTGGTGAGTTGTTGCAGTGCATCTTGTAGATGGTACACACTGCTGCAGTATTTTTCCAAAAGCTGAGAATTAACCACCCTGGGACTTGTAAGTAGCAGGGCCAACTGATTCAGTAATGATCCAGATCAGCCACGATCTAAATGAGTGACGAAACAGGCTCAAGCAGATGAATAGCGAGACCCTGCCCCTATGTTCCCAATGTCCTTTAGGGAGAGAAAACCTGCTCTTCTTACCTGGTCTGGCCTATATGTGACTCCAGTTTCTCACCAGCATGGTTAACACTTAACTGCCCTCTAAAGTGGCCTAGCAAACTATTCATTTGTATCACCATCTCAGGTTAATGTGGAATTGGCAATAAATAACAGCCTTGCCAGCAATACGCACATCCCAAGAATAAAGTTTTTAAAATCAGCCAATTATAAAGTAGCATTAGCAAAGTCCAGGCAACAGGAAACCTGCCTATTGTGTTAAACGATGGGCAGCACTGGGAGTTCTTTATGGTTTCTCTTAATGGATAAAGTGAGAAAACTATATTTTGGCTGGTAGGAGAAAATAAAACACCAAAAGCTTTATCTGGAAAAAAAAAGTTTTGAAACTGTGATGTACTGAAATAAAAATTCTTTGCTCCTATTTTGAATAGGATAAACAAGGTGAATGCATTTGGAGGCGGTTAAAATCACACCAAGAAAGACACCTACAACACTTACAACAGTCTTAATTATGAACAATGGAAAAATATACCAATAAGATGACAAACACGCCTGTTATCATTTAACACATTTCCAACACATGCAGTTAATGGTCCTTCACCAGCTTGTAAATTCCAAGGTAACCCTCCTTCAGACAAGTTTGAAGAGGATAAGTGTCGTCTTGTGGCTCTGTTCCTGCTTATATAATCTATATATTGAGGCAGTTATAGTATAAGGGTATGAAAGGGTTAATGTCTGGGGCAGTGTGAGTAACACCTTCCACTATGATGATGTAAGGGATCACATGAGAGAGACATGATGGAGAAGCAGCAGCATGGCATCAGAGGAGTTAGACATACTTAAGTAAAGCTGTATCTAGTTCTTTAATATGTAATAAACTAGCTATCATTAAAACATACCAAAGACTCAGTAATCTCTCCTAGCTAGACTAACCAAACATAAAACAGCAGTAATGAATATTAAAAGCATGGATGTTATCTAGACTTATTTTTGAGTCTGTCTACAACATTGGAAATCCTGTACAAAATGTCTCCTTGAATAATTTTATTTAAAAAAATTGATATTGTGTCAGCATGTTTCTACATTAAATCGCACCTCACCAAGCCTTGCCTTTCAGCATGCTTTTCATTAAGTAGAGTGATACAAAGGTAGATGCAAACCCATAAGTTGCCAATAGAATATAATATAAAATATAAACAAGAAATGCTGGAACCACTCAGCAGGTCTGGCAGCATCTGTGGAAAGAGAAGCAGAGTTAAAGTTTCGGGTCAGTGACCCTTCTTTGGAACTGACAAATATTAGAAAAGTCACAGGTTGCCAATGTTGTATGTTCTGATTGCCATTCCTGTTAAGAGATTCTCTAATTTCATGGAATGCCCCTGTGCAAGAACTAATTGATTCAAGTGTTAAATGGCATTCAGCAGACAGGAAACGCATTTCTGTGGCACAAAAACTCTTGGGAAAGTAGCCCCAACTTATGGGCTAAATTTTGATATTCACTTTACATTGAGATAATATTTCTGCCAGGGTTTACTCTATTCTATTTACCCCAAAGTACCGTATAATCTGAGATTTATATAAATCACCAGTCTGTTGTGTGATTGCTTTTAAAAGTGATGTCTCTTTAAGATCTCAGTATGCTAATGAGCTACATACCAGGATGCAGTCACATGACTACTTGCGAAAGGCACTCTGTAACTGTAACACCAAGAGGCAAGACCTGTAAAGAGATAGCTCTGCACTGTATATATTGGTTAGCTGTTAATAAATCTGTTTGAGATCTTCAATCAACTGAACTCACACGTCTCATTTATGTTGCATCAGACAACATAAAACGCTTCTCATTACACAGTCTTTAGACTGACCTTTCTGTCAGAAACCAGGAAATAAAAACTACTGAGCTACTCTTAGGCCCTGAAATTACTCTGCGTATTAGCAAATGTACGCTTCATCTGTTTGGGTCCAATTCATTTGTCTGCTATTTTAATGGAGGCATTAATGTATTTATTTGCACAAGTTAAATGCCTCTTAAGAATTACAAATGAATTATATGCAAATGTCAAGTGTTTGCTCACTGATACTCGCACACCATTACAAGGCGTCAGTATTTTAAACTCTATTACTTAGTTGACAATTCAATCATGCTATTTGAGCTTAGTTTGATTTTAGAAAATATTAATTTCATATGCTAATCAAGCCTCTTCCTCAGTTGATAAAGGATGAATGATGGCATCCAAGACCTAAAACTCCTAGAATTTACCTGATTTACAAAGAACAAAATACTGCTCATTATTTTGGGTTTTGTCCACAAATATCGCTAACATATTCAGTGGAGTAATGGTACCATCTAACAATGACACCCTCCAGTGGAAATGTATTAATTTAAAAAATGCAGTGGCAGCATAATTTTCTGCTGCTTATTACAAGGGGTATTACATTTTGATTTACAAAGCAAAAGATTCTTTACAGGCTGGCTTTAAATCCTTCAGTATTCAGCTGTCAAATCTGCAATATCTCTCAATTGATAGTAGGATGATCATTGCTGGGTACTAAGTGGATTTTAATATGCAAGAACAAAAAATTTTGTGGCACCATGTTAACCCCAAAACAGTACACATACTGTGAAAGTGGTGTTCTGTACTTTGTCAGTCTGCAGTTTCAACAACCAAATAAAGATCACAACTGGCTGTTCCAGGGAGCTGATTTTAAATTGTAAATGGTAAAATATATTGACAATCCAATTAGTCTCTTCTGGCTAAACCCCTCTTTTATCTCAGTTACATTATGACAACTTAATAGGTAGAAATGGCCTCACATCTGAGACAAGGCCACAGTAGCTGAGCAACCACGTCTTCAAATTTTAATTGAAAGTAAATGTCTCCTTTTAGGTTTATCAGCAGTAAATACTGCTGCATTAAAATTGCTGCTGCAATTAATGATATATGTTACAAAATGCACATTGAACTACATTATTTAGAATAATTTTACTGTGCTAAAGCACTGCAGAGAAATTAAAGAATATTGCAAGTTTGATACGTGGGATGTTAACTACGCAGTTAGTACATTAAAAACAAAATTGATTTATGCCATTTAGAAAAGGCTCGTTTTTTTTAAATCAAAAAGACAAATGTAATGCAAGCCTATGAAAATCCTTCGGACAGTGCTTGATCCTCTTCATTAATGCCAGGGTGATCAGTCTTCATACCAAGTTACAGGTATTTCTCCCATCCGCAGTCTGAGTAGTTGCTACATGGTCGGAGGAGAGCAGGTGGTTGGATTGAAGAAAGAAGTCAGAGTAGTGTAGAAACTTGAAAATATATTCCTTCAATCACGAGTGGCCCTTCTAACTCATAGTAGTGCCATTTATAACTAGTAATTTCAAAAATCATTATTACAACTCACCCATTGAGCCAAAGGGTAAAGATAATGTTCAGTGTACAACTGAGTCATGTACAGAGTGGGCAGGAAGAAGAAAAAAAATCAGCAGGGTTTCCAATGACTCTGCTGTAAAGTGCACATAAACTTTGTGCAAGGACAGGATCATGTTTGGCTGTAATAGCCCCTTGGTTGAATAGCTAATCGTCCCTGTTCAGACTCTGAGAAGAATGATGACTTGAGCAAAGAACTGAAGGGTACCATGGAAGAAAAAATGAATACCTTCATAAAAAAGTGAGAAACTGGCAAAAAAAAGTTTAAAAAATCATAATAGTGTAACTTTAAAAAGGCTCCTTTGTTTTAGGAAAGTATCAATAATACTGGAAGAACAATTGTGCTGGTTACTGAGACCTAACTTACCAGCTGATTATTGCTTTTAACATACTACACTTGAAAGAAAGTTTATAATATACAAGTGTCAACTGTAATTTTACTAAAGAAACAATCATCTCCATTATGCCACTTATACCTGTCTTTGCATTGGAATTGAAGGCTTTATCTGCTTTAAGATTGCGGAGAAAGGTGAACCGAAGGTGGGGCTGATTGAGGAGCAAATCTGAGCCCAGGAAGACAGCAAGCGCCGAACTTTATCAGGGAAATGCCTGTCCCGCTGTTGGGCACAAAGCATGTCGGAGGACAGGAGTGGCCGGCCGCACATAATTCAGCGGCGGCCAGCCAATTAAGCCGACTGACCTGTGAAACCCGATTGCATGGTCGGTGTCGGGCCCGGAGGCGGGTAGAACGCCGTCAGGTGACGCCTTGGCAGCTGATGACTCCATTTTTAAAAGGGCTGCCAGCCCTGCATTGAACTCTGCATTCTGAAAGCCTGGGAGAGGAGTAGGTGATTGCAGAAACTAAAGAAATAGCTGAGAGGAGACCCCGGGCAGCCTCACACTTGCCTGATACCTCCCTCCAGGTGCTGTTGCAGGCTGCAAGGGAGAGGTGGGTCATCTTGTTCCCAAAGGATGAGAGGAGACGACCTGGAAGTGAAACCAAGCAGGCCTGGCTCCAGATCACAGAGGAGGTCAGCAGCTGTGGGGTAACACCACAAACATGGATTCAGTGCCGCAAGCGGCTCAACAACCTCATCCAGGCTGTGAAAGTGAGTATCTTTTAATGTCTTCATCCTCTTGGATCTTACATCTGGCAATGCAGGAGGATGCACTGGGAGAAGAGGGATCAACTCCCAGACGTGGGCAAAGAGTCAAGGAATGCTCGCTGAGAGCGGCATGGTGAGATGGCCCTGAAACTACACTCCCTGTCATAGCGCAATCTTGCAAGGTCCTTGGAAAGGTGGCACATGCAGGAGAGATCTGTGTGCCCTCATCAGTGGTAGATGGACTGATAGTAGCCTATGCATTGGGGTTGATCCTGCTGGAGGATAAATAATCCCCATCCCTCTGTCTGCAGGAGATGATAGCAAATAATCGGAGAACGGGGACCAAGACCAGTAGTGGGCTGCTCATTCTGCATGTTTTAACACCGATGGAGGAACAGGCCATGAAGCTGGCTGGATCACAGGACGGTCGGACCGTCGTGGATGGAGAAATAGGGGTACCTTCACAAAACATTAAGTAAGGTCATCATGGGACACAAGGCTGCATCTGCAGCGATGGAGCCATGCTGCTCAACAGGCAGCCGGTGCCCGCAGGGGTCTGCATCATAGAGCTGTGTGCTATGGTGGAAGGGCAGGCCCTTGACTCTTACATGTCTCTGTTCTCTCATGCAGGTCAAGCAGTGCCAAATCAGACAGCCTCTGAATCCATGTGGGAGCCTGCTACCTCTGATGGGGGGGGGAAGGAGCCTCAGAGGGTCGACTGACACCTCATACTCCTGCACCCTCCACCAGTGCAGATAGATGCACGTCAGTAGGTTTGTGCTCTAATTTAGATCTGGGAACACAAGCTGGTGAGCACAGCACACACACACACCCTAGCAGCTGATGGAGGCTGCGAGAGCCCAAGCCTCTGACAGTCGGAGGACTGTGGGAGGTTAGGTCCATGCTGACATGGTTCATGACATGCCTCTGATGTCAGCAGTATCACAGGAAGTGCTGCAGTTGCAGCAAGAGGTGTGGCAACATCTGGCACTGATGCCAGAGAAAATGCGCACCCAGGCATGGCCAATGAAGGAGTCCATCCGGACATTTAGCTCAACATTGTCTCTGACTGGTGCATGAGTGACGTCCTCCATTGAAAGATTGGTGGCCCTAATGAAGAGCCACATCCAGTAGAGCAGTCAGGGTCTGCAGGACATTCGTGCAGATTCCATATGCTCATCCTGACCATGGGCATAAGACAGCAGTGGCAAGGTGAGAGAGGGGTGGGGGACCTCGAGTCACCCCCAGGTCCTTTGCACGCTCAGGTCAGCAAGCGGACAGAAATCTGCCTTGCTAGGGAGGAGGAGCAGTGGGGGGCACCTCTCAGGGTGCACATGGTGCAGGCAGCTGTTCCTCTTCTCCTCTGCCAGTATCACCAATTCCTCCAACATCCCTCCAACATCCCAAGAGGGTGCTACTGTGCAGCAGGCCCTCAGCATGCAGGGGCCCTCCAGGCCCAAGGCATCAAGAGGACGACTGCCAAGGTCATCCTTAGCAGTGGGGCAGCAAGGTCAGCAGCCTGCTTCCACCTTTGCTGACAGCACAGGGGGAACACCGCATAGGAGTTCACGAAAGAGAATTAAGAAGCGTATGTCAAGTCAGGGGCTATCATGGGTGAGTGAATGTTTCAGATGCAAACTGCAGTCTGAATGTAAATAAATTGTTTCTGCTAAGGATAGACTCCCTCCCTTTCTAGAAGTATTAGAACATTACAGCGCAGTACAGGCCCTTCGGCCCTCGATGTTGCGCCGACCATCTGACCTACACTATTCCATTTTCATCCATATGTCTATCCAATGACCACTTAAATGCCCTTCTGACAAGGACTTGGCCCTTTGCTGCATCCCAGTCTCTATGAAGAGGCTGGAGATGACAGAACATGCTGCAAGGGGTCAACTCTGGAGCCTGACCAGCTCTGCCCTGCATGAATGTTTATTAAGCCAGTGCATCCTTAAGGAAGAAAGACGACAACATGGCTGCCTTAAGGTAGGTTTTTATTGGTCAAGGTACAAGGGGCAGTAAGGATCAAAGGAAACGAGAATGTATAAGGACAGCCTGAGCCTCCCTTGCACGTATCTCATAGTCACTCTCCTGTTGCCCCTGGGGTCCTTCATCTGGCCTGGCTTGCTCATCTTCCCGCTCGTCATCCTCCTCACTTTTCTCATTGCTCATCAACTCCCCACTCTGTAGCACCAGGTTGTCTAGTCCACAGCAGACCACAACGATATGTGAGACTCTTGCTGGGGCATACTGAAGGGCTACACCAGACCAATCTAGGCAACTGAATCTCATCTTCAGAAGACCAATGGCCTGCTCTATGGTAGCTTGTGTTGTCCCGTGGCAGGTATTGTACCTCTCCTGGACATTTGTGTGGGTTCCTCACAGTCATCAGTAGCCATGTCCTTGTCTTCAAGAATCCATTGCTGAGGACTAGAGGGGGGCCAGAAAAGTTCTAGAACCCGGGACTGCCTCAAAATGTAGGTATTGTGGCAGCTTCTTGGGATGCACAGACCTGCAAGATCCATTTATGATGGTCGCAGACCAGTTGTACATTGAGGGAGTGGAAGCCCCTCCTGTTGATCAAGACCGCTGGCTGACATTCAGGAGCCTTGATGGCCACATGCTTGTAGTCGATGACCCCCTGCACCTGGGGGAATCCAGCACTGGCCCCAAAACCCATAGCCTTCCCAGCTTGAGAGTTGGGACCCGTGCAGAAGTGCACATAGGCTCTGGCCCTCCTGAAAAGGGCATTGGTAAACTCCTTGATGCACTGATGGGCTGCTGACTGTGAGATCCCACACACATCCCCTGTGGATCCCTGGAATGATCTAGTGGCGTAAATGTTCAGCGCCACTGGCATCGAATTCCCACCAAATCCCCTGGGGCACAGCTTGTCCTACATCATGGCACACAAGTCCATTACAGCCTCCCTGGAAAGGCAGTCTTTGTTAGTACTGTCTCTCAGACATCTTCAGGTAATTGAGCCTCGATCAGTAAACCCTCGCTAGAGGGGACCTCCTTCTACGTAGGCAGCCCCCCCTCTCTGTCACTTCTGCACGCTTCACCAGCATCTGCAGGCTGCTACTGACCCTCCTGTGGCCTCACAGGCAATTGCAGTGCCACTGCAGTTGCCTGGCCCTCTCTCCCCTTCTGCTGCACCTCATCTCCAACAGGGTCCCCGAAGCCTGGATGAATGAGGCCCATGATAGGTGGTTTCTCCCTGAAAGGCAGTCCTTCCCTGCCAGTGGCCTCCTCTTGTTGCCCCCACTTGTGAGCCTTGCCCAGGTGTCACATGCCCATTGTCCTCCTTATAATGGCGCCCCCCACCCTGCAGCTCAACTTGCCCTTCACTCCTGATGTGATGTGCACAGCCCTCCCTTCGTTATCCTGTCAGGCCCTAGATGGTTGACCTCCCGATGGCCTCCCCTTGCAGCCAGCCATGCTCTGCCACCTCTATGTCACATCCTTGAAGGAGGCGAGCCTCTGAAGCCCCATGAGACCCGGACGGCATTTACAAAATTCAATCTACTCCATAAAATCGCTTTCAATTGGTCTCTAAAGTATATGACCTGCCCGCCTTGTTGCCATCAGACCTGTGCCCTCCATGTGTGCCACCATGGACAAAATCAGGATGGGACATCTCGACGTCAGACTTCCTGTCAAACGTGTCCCATCCCAATTTTATGCCCCCCTCCCCCCATGCCTCCATTCCCGTCCACTTCGTTCCATTAAGACATATCTGCACATTCAAGATTTCTTACTCTTCCACAACTTAAAAGTTCTTCATAAATATTTCAAACTTCCTTTAATAAATCTTTTCATTTTCAAGTATATGGGAGAATAAGATAAACAGCAATTATAAATGCTGTGATTTAGAACTTTTAAGGGTTATAGTTAACCTCTATAAATACAGCTTGACCATTAAGCAAATGTTTACTACAAACACATGCTGAGACTGAATGCACTATGCACATTTCGACTGTTTTATTACCTCCTCCATTTTTATAAGTGTTGATGCCATTTCTTCAAGATACTTGAAATGTTGCATTTCAATATGTTTACTGTCTCAGAATAATTAGAATGGGAGTTCAGTTTTGCAGTTTATTGATCAGAGCAAAACAGGTTTGGGACTGAAATTGTCCAGTAGAATTGTAGATCTTTGAAAAGGCCAAGAATGGAATCAAAACCAATAAGCACATTGGCCAAATTCGTTTTTTGAATGCAGAAGGTTTGAAAAGCTAGTTTCATCTAGTTGCATTGGATCCAGTCTCAATGGCTGTCCCAGTTAGATGTTTCTCCTTTGATCGATGGGCAGCTCGAGGCAATTTTAATATTTTGGGTGGATTTGTTACATCAGAATTCAAAAATCCAAAGACATTACAGCACCATGGTGGAATAGTGTCTATTAACAAATGATGGGAAGAGTAATGCAACAAAAAATAATTCAACTAACTCCCCCCTGCTAAGATTTATCTTGCTTGTGCTGTGGTTAATTTGTTTATCTTTTCCACCTTTGAGTATTGAACAAACATTGGCCAAATGAAACAGACCTGTGTAAACATCTGGCCAGCTTCTCGGCAGTAGTGTCGCTTCCAAGCTCCTGGGATCAGCACCATCAACGCTAAGATGCTCTGATATGCTATGATAAGACGTTTTCAACAGATTTTGGCTTTGAATTGGTGCTAGAGGATCAGGGCAAAGAATGGTCTTACTAATGGCAATTGTTGCCAATAACATTATTGCAACAATTTGATGTAAGCCATTTGGCCCTAAACTCCGTCGGCATAAATGGCATCATCAATAGCCAGAATGGCAATTGACAAAAATGAAAAGTTCACAAATATTAAGTGTCTGAGTGAACATTAAACTTGAGACCCAAGATAGTCAATGGTCTGACTTCCTAGCTAAATCACACTTGTACAGTTTTTAACGAGACAAGATGCACTAAGTCACAAACATTTATATAGGCATAGTCTCTGTCTGAAGCTCTACCTTCAGAAAATGATTTCTGCTCACAGCTACCTTTCACTGTGAATACTCTGATTTGTATAAGTGAGACCTGGTACTGCATTGTCATCCCTGTTCTGGGGTGGTTTTTGTCCTCATTAAGATGTTGGTGCAAGGGAGTAAAACAGCTCTCTCCAATTTTTCTTAGCCAAGCAGTTTAAGTTCAGGTACAGTATAATTAAAAGACTCTTTATACTAACCAAGCAATTAACTCGAACCTCAGAACGACACCAATTACTGTACCAAATTAGCCATCCTTATGGCCTCTCTGAGTGAGACTGTAATTAGATACCAAATTAGGGACACATTTCTGCTAGACTGAGACTGCTCAAACAAATTTCGTCGAGAACAGTTACAGCCAACAGACAGAGCAGATTTTCATCCTGTAAAACAGGAAGGGGTTTGAACCTGAATCCAAAAGATTAAAGGATAATGTATTTTATTGAAGATGATGAAACATTGGAATGAGAAAAGGCCAATTGGCTCATCCTTCAGGTATGTTAACTCCATCACATTGTATAGTTTTATTTTGATCATACCCAAAAGTAACTTCCGTTTTTCTATCTAAAACGTGATATGAACATCACATGACATTACACAGTGTAATAATACAAAAAATGGATGTAGAGCCAAAGGCGGAGTTACTAAGAGTAACTAAAAGCTTAGTCAGAGAAGGGTTTTAAGGAAGTTCTTAATAGATGATAAGGAGGTGGAAATATCTAGTGATTTAGGGTGGGACTGGCAGAATTTGGGAGCTAAACTACAGAAGGCATGGCTGCCAAAGGTGGGGTGAAGGGAGTGGGGGATGCACAGAAGGCTGGTGTTGGAGGAATGCAGAATGAAGGGTTATAAGGCTGGAGAAGGTAACAAAGATCGAGAAGGGTGAGGTCATGAATTAATTTAAAACACAAAAGATAACAATTTAAAATTTTAGGTACTGGGGGACTGCCAATCAATTTGGGTCAGCAAGGGCAGTGGTGATAGGTCAATAGAACTTTGAGTAGGATTGGATACAGGCAGCAAAAGTTTAGACAAGCTGGAGTGTGGAGAATGGAAAGGCAGTAAAGGAGAGTATTAGAATAGTTGAGACTATAGGGGACAGTGCCATGGATGAGGTTTTCAGCAACAGAAAGGCTGAGGCAGGAGCGGAGACAGACGTTGTTGCAGAGGAGAAAAGAGGCAGTCTTTGTGAGAGAGGATATGGGGTTGGAAGTTCAGCTTGGGGGCAAATAGGAATTAAAAGATCCAAACAGTCTGGCTCAAACTGAGAGAGTGGCTGTGGGAGATGGGGGGTGGGGGGTGGGGGTTGAAGAAATTGGTGACAATGGTAGGGAGTTTGTACCAAGGGGTCAAAGGCAAAGGTTTTGGTGAGACCAACATTTAACTGGTGAAAACTGTAATTAGTTCATCCAGAACTGAATGTCAGACAAACCTGACAACAGACTTATAGTGGAGGGATTAAGCAAGCACTGAGAGACAGAGATAGCTGTCTTCAGCGTACATGTGGAAACAGACCCACGACTGGGTGATGTTGCCAAGGGGTAGCTTGTAGGTGAAGAGGAGGAGGGGGCGAAGGACAGCTCCTTGTGGGAAGAGAGGGCATTGCTGAAGATGCTTAGACTACAATTGGATAGGTAAAAGTAGACATAACGGAAGGCAGTCCTAGCATTAGAGGAGGATGACGTGGGCAACTGTGTCAAAGCTGTAGAGAATCAAGAAAACGATGAGGGACAGTGCATCATGGTCCACAGAAGATGTCCTGCTGTTTCAGTGCAGTGGCAGGGGTGGAAAACTGGTTGGACAAATTCAAACATGTAGTTGCAGCTATGGTGGGTACAATTATGGGAGATAGCAACACATTCAAGAGCTTTGGAGAGGAAAAGGTGGATAGCAATGGAACAACAATTTGCAAGGGTTAAAGGTAAGTGGTTTGAAGTGGGATGATGACAACAGTTTTGTTAGGAAAGTGGCAGTACCTGAGGAAAGGGAACCATTTACATCATCAGCTAGCATGGAGCCAGGAAGCGATGCAAGGTGCTCAGCAGTTTAGAGGAAAGGGGTTAAAGGAGCAAGAGATGATCTCATGGGCAAGATGAGCTTGGAGATAGCATTAGGGGAAATAGAGAAAAAGACTAGAAAAAGACATGGGTTCAGGGATAGGGCAGCAATAGAAAGTAGGGAACCAGCAGAGGCAGGTGAAAAAATCGTTTCAAACCTAAGTGACAAAGCCCACGAGCTCCTCACATTTATTGTTTGAGGTAAGAGCAGGGGAGAAGGATTGAAAGGGGCGATTGGTAGTGGAGAAAAACTGCCAATAGTTACATCTGCTTTCCAGGATATCCTGAAGTAGTGAGCAGTTTTGGCAGAGAAAAGAAAGGCCTGTTAGCAGTTGATGTAGTCCAGTCTGCTCTGGCAATGGATGGTTAAATCAATTGTGCACCAGATATGCTCAAGTCTGCATTCCTTGGACTTGAGAGAGAGTAATGGTGTTTAAAATGACAAAAGGATTTAAAGGGGTAGTTTCAGAGAAACTATTTCCTCTAGTGTGAGTATCCAGAATAAAGGGGCACACTCCTAAAATTAGATTTAAAAAAAAATCAGGAAACATTTTTCACACAAAGGGTAAAAGTCGGTAGACATTGGATCAACTGAAATTATTTGTTAGATAAGGGCATCAAAGGATATGATTCAAAAGCAGGTATAACTATAATAACTCAAGCAAATGAGGGGGGGGGGGGGGGGTGGAAAGAGAGAGAGCAAAGCAAAAACAGAAATAACAAACAGACCTGATTCCCAGATTCATTGTTTCAGCA
Organism: Heterodontus francisci; assembly: GCF_036365525.1. Lineage (NCBI taxonomy): Eukaryota > Metazoa > Chordata > Chondrichthyes > Heterodontiformes > Heterodontidae > Heterodontus > Heterodontus francisci. The sequence goes on from NC_090372.1 coordinate 75,334,166, forward strand.
GTTCCAATCATACTAATAGCTAGAAGCATGTTGTTACAGATCTTTGCTGCCTGTAAACAGAAGTCACAATGGAGGAAAGTGATAAACAACTTTAAAATGAAGCATGCACTTAACTACCAGCAAAACAAATTACATGCACTGCTGTGACAATGATTCAAAATGATATGAGGAAATTTAAAATGAGCGACCTGGAAGGACCTTAACCGAGTTACCCTTGAAACACCAATTTGATTTACAGATATAAACTTCCCACCTTGGGGTGGAATTTCACTTTAGTGACAGTGTAAAATGGACGACAGCAAATAAGCAAACTGTTTTACACCCTAAACAATAATCTTTTCCACTGACTTCTGGAAAAGAAAAGTGGGTGGGGTGCAAAGCAGACGGCCGATGCATTGTTACGCATTTTGCGCTACCACCAATTAAAGGCCTGCTCAGGTATGCAATTGAAACCCGACCCAGGCCCGTGCCGACTACATCCAACCCGAACCCAACCCGGGCCCGAGTCCTTTGATTTTTTTTTTCCTGCGCCCGACCCGACCACCGAAATGAAGTTAATTATATCAAAGGGTTTGTGTTCTACCTTGGATCCTCTGTTCCGGCAGCAGGCTATTCCTGCAGAATTGTGCAGATTTAGTTGGGAATTGGAGTTTGATCTCGTCACCAGTGGCACAGACCTCACCACCACACCCCCACCACCCCCACCCCCCACTCCGCAACTTTCACACGCGAGCACTTTAGTTTGTGACCGAGTTCATTGGATAGTGATCAGGACTCTACAGATCTGCAGTATTGTTCGACTTCTGGTTGATCAGCTTACTTCCCTTTCCCTCCCTGAGCACAAGGCAGCACTGTGTCCGACCTGGCCCGAGCCTGAATGGAAGAACCGGAAGAGAGACCCGACCAGAACCCGACACATGTCGTTGAGTCTGGTCAGGTAGCCATGCTCTACCACCAATTACAGCCCTCCTCAAGTCTCTTCTCAGCTGAGCAGTACATATTCTAAATCATTCACACTTCTTAGTTAATTTATCATCCTTATCTATTTATTTTTACAAATGTATAGCAGTGTTTTACATTTACATTTATTTACACTTGCAAAAAAACTACTCAAAGTGAGATTCTGAGACTAGGGAGCATTTAACTTAATCAAATGATACTCAAATCTGATTTCTCCTTTTTGTTACCTGTCCAGTTCCAACCTCTCCACAGTAAACCACATTGATTCCCATGCAGCTCAGCAATTCTTTGGCTGCATTAAATTCTCCTTCCAATCCCCCAACCATGAACGTGAGGTTGCCAGCCCGTGCAGCCCCGACACCTGAAAGAATCACATTACCATTTGGTTTCAAAAGATTTGTATTTTTTTCATCCCTTCAACATGCCTTATCTAAAAACAAGCACAATAATTACACAAGGATAGTCAAAGCTTGCAAAAAGAATACTATTAATCATAGGCTAAGTTTTTATTCTGGACTAGGGATTGATAAATAGCTTCATGGTGTCATTTATTAGACCTGAACTAATGCTGACAACACTCCTCAGCTGGTTAATCTTTCGACAGCTGCAGTTTTTCAGTTGTATAAACACTTATGTTAGATGAAGGAATAATACATTAATATAGCCGAAATGTAATTTGGGAAATGGTTGATAAATCTTCAGTAAAAAATCCTTACAAAAATATTCTATACATCAATTCCCACACCAGTTCAAATATGAAGGAAGATTTGTTGTTAAAAATAAAGTCTATGCATTTTATATGATTTCCTAGTAGTTAAAATAATTCAGATCACAGGTAACGTACTATGAAAACAATCTTGAATGTCTGTTCATCAAATATCTCGCCTTCTAATAAAAAATCTGCAGCTCATTTCAGGCATGAATAGTTTTGTCCTTCTTTCTCTTCGCTTTCAAACCTCAATCATTAATACAGTTCTTTAAAAGCATACACCAACCTTTCACTGGTCTAATTGGTTCGGTTCAATCCCTGTTTTTTTTTTACAACAGCAGGTTCTGGTTAGTATGAAGCTGTCTGAATTTTGCCCGCTTTTTATTTTAAGTCTTTGTTGTGGTTGAAGGAGGAAAAAAAGCTTAAGTAAGCTCTTAAGGATTTTATATGCACTTCTTACTTAAAGTGCTAGACAGATGCAAGCATCTGTTTCACCAAGTGATCATAATTCTTGGAACTATATTAGTACCATCCTGAAAACATTTACTTCAAATTCCAATAAGGATTGTGGCAGTGAAATGGTATTTAGAAAATATATTTTAGTTGTTTTTGTAATGGATACATCAGGTGCAAAGTAAACTGATGCATAAGTGACACTTAGTATGCAATGTCTGCACTGCTGTCTTCAAAAGGTAATCAGACACAATCATTTTCTACAGATGCAGCTTCACTAGGGGCTGCTGTCACTGCAGCCATTTACGACTTGTTATGGTGTCTCTATTGTTTACCAATGACATTTTCTGAAAAGGAGACAGCTGGGATAGAAGGCTGGTAGCAAAAGAACAATATAATCCTGTGAAGGTAATCAACAAACTTGTGTGTGTTAATTAACTTTACACTTTATCATGTTCAATTAGTTTTCTATTCTGCCAAAGATAAGCATGCACAATTGGTTTAAGACCATGCCATGTTTTATTTGTAACCAGTTTCTGTTGTCATTCCCATTTCTGTGTTTGACAGTTCTCCAGAGGCTTCATATGCACAGATGTACGACTCTGTGAAAGCCTCAGTCAATCTAAATCAGTTTAAAATACACCTCTTTATTTAGGGGCTGATTTAAATCTTCATGCTTATTCCCTATGTAAGGGATACTGAATTCTGCAATCCTGTTCCACAAGATATTGTTGCGACATATTGTTTGAATCATTTCTTATCTATTGCTTTTGCATCTATCTTATGAGTGTCACTTTGTATTCATATGACATTGCATCTGTTTATGCACTCTGCCTATTAATGTTTTATCTTTTTGATTCTATTTCATGGATGACAATTTTCTGATTGGGTGTCAAAAGGGTAACCCCCACCCCCGCTCCTGTACTGATCATCTCCCAATTAGTTGTTATAGTTTGAAAATTATAGTGAAATAAAAAGGCAAATTAATTTAGTTTCGCATGGCACAACTATAGGACTAGTTCCTCTAGCTGCCAGTGGATTGTCTTGAATTTGTTGTAATCAGGGTGAATGTTCTGGTCCTTAAATAAATGTCTGACCCTGTAGTTGAGGATGTATTTGGCAGCACTAAATTTAGTTCTTTTTAATTAAGGCGTCTTCTTGCTGGTTGGTGAAATTGCTATTAAATATATTCTATTATGTGTTGTTGCACATTACTACATTATGTGCCAAACTTTGTACCATTCAATTTATTTTTTCCCCAATTTTCCCCATAATCAGTCAACCTGTGGTGGCTGAAAGAAAAGTAGATTCAGAGTCAGTGCATCAGCATCTTGCTTCTCCTAACTAAACACAAACAATGAAAATTAAAAGAAAAAGTCAATCTGGGCCTGTGAGGATTCACCCTTATACTTGGATTTTACAAACACATGCAAGTTGTAAAAATGAACAGTGCAGAGTTCAAAGTTCCTTGCAGAAGACACAGGGCAAAATTTTAACTGCCTGGGCTGCGGGGGAGGAAGTTAAAACTCTGGAAAATGCAGGTGGGTCAGGAACCTGACATGATCCTATCCATTTCCATGTTAAACAAGGGTGTGCAAGGAGGTGTGTGGCAAACCCCCGTGGAACTGTCAGTTATTTAAATATTTAAATAATCAATTAATTTAGTATTGCTGAAAAAAAGACATGCATTTCAAAGGGAGCAACAATTTATACTGCATGAGAAAAGGGTGTTGATTGGTTGGCAAGTCGACTCTGATTGGTCTCCATGGCAATGCCTCAACCAGAGTTGACTTGCCAACCAATCAGCTCCCTTTGAAATTTGGCATTCTTGCGTCTGTCCTGATGAGTGCAAGACAAAAACTTTTGACAGCATGTCTCTTTTTTTCAGCAATATTCAAAGTAATTGAGTCTTTAATCCTGAATTCTGGCTTTAACAGCCAGTGCAAGGGCTTCCTGAGCTGTGGAACTCGCCAGGGTCAATACGGTGAGTGCACAGTGGGGAGTCATTGATCACTGAAACAGACAGGCTTGAAAGCCTTTAAACATTGATACTGTGAAAACGCTGGCCTGCCTATGTGAAAGGCTTGAGCTCACAGCACTTGTTCTGAGAGTGTGCTTTCACTCCTTCACTGGTGATTTCCAAACTTTTTAGAAGTCATCTCGCCTACCTTGGACTTTACTCACCTCGATCTGATCTTCTTTGCCGTCAGCCCTCACAGCATCATGGGAGCAGCTTATGCAGCTCTACCTTGAACCTCTGATGAAGAACAAGAGGAGAGGCACCAGCAACACCAACAGCGCCAGGAGCAGCACCAGTAGCAGCATTAGCTGCCTTCTCCTCAGGCACATGTCACTCCACAAGACAGACGGAATCCACACACAGCTCCAGTTTGAAGGAGGCGATAGCACCAACACAGGGTCTACCGGTAGAGGATCAGCTTTCTCGACATGTGTGAGCACCAGTGCCTCATGAGGCTAAGGCTTTCACAGCAGCTCACTGCTGACATCTACAGCCTACTGGAGTAAGACCTCCTTCACAGTGGACCAGGTGGGCATGCATTCCCAGTAGCCATCAAGGCGGCTATCAGTACAGGGCCACCCCCTCTCCTCTGCCTCTCCCTGTAGTTGTGTGCTGCCTTCTGCAAAGAGAGAGAACAGAAAGCTATAAGTGTGAGAAATGCGGAGAGGATGCAATGACATTTGTGGAGGGTCACTGTGAAGGTTGGGTGTGAGGTGGCACAAAGATGAGGTTGACTATGAGTGCTGGCAGTTCAGATCTGGATGTGAAGAGTTGCCTGGAGAGAGAAGAATGAGTGGAGCTGCAAGATGTGTTGGTATGAGGAGGGCTGCACAGGAGACTGCTGGGGAACTCAGTGTGCGGGGCTTGGTACTTTAAAGTGGAATGCCACTCACCTTTCCTGTCCCTATGAGGTCATTGAACCGGGTTCAAGGGACCACACTCCTGCTGCTCATTTCCTCGGCCACTTCCATCCACACCTGCTGGTTTGATAGGCTAGCCTCTTCCTCCCGTCCACATGAAACAGCACTTCACTTCACACTCTCAAATCTGGTAGCAGGACCACCAAGCAAAGGTCAGAGAGCTGGGAGGCAGTCTTCCCACATCTCCATCCATTTATGTGGTTGCTGAAGTCTCAGAAAGCAAAGTAGAATTCAGCTATTCTGATCCCTGCCGGGGTCCCATCAAGTAGAAATCCTTCCTTTTACAGAGCGCAGGTCGTCATCACACCTGCAGCACCCTGTGATTCGTCAAGAAACCTGGAAGTGGGATACTAATGCCGTAGTTGAGTTAAACAACCATGGTAAAGTTGACTTCTCTGACAAACAGGTTCCCAAACTACTGCTGCCTGCCCACCACCACCAACAACCCCCACTGAAAACAGGCCTATTTCAATAAAATTCTGGCTCAATGCACACTGTTCAAATGCTCAGATATCAGACTAGAATATGGGGAGGCAGCCAAGACCTACAAAATGAGTTAAATAAAATGTGTAACTTAATGATGAAATTTAACATGGACAAGTGGAAAGGATTACACACATCAATAGGTCAAAATTCTGGAACTCCCTCCCTTGCAGCGCTGTGGTGTATCTACACCACATGGACTGCAGCGGTTCAAGAAGGCAGCTCACCACTACCTTCTCAAGGGCAATTTGGGATGGGCAATAAATGCTGGTGTTACCAGCGATGCCCACATCCCATCAACAAATATAAAAAGAGAAAATGGAGATTATATGTACGCTACGTATGAAGTCAAAATAGCTAAGGGTGAAGTTAAGAAACAGGTAAGGGTATTAATGAATGTGGTATTTGACACTCAATCACTGCACAGCTACCCATGTCCTTAATCACACCAAGTCCCACTCACCCGTGTACTTGCTGACCTAGACTGGCTCCCCAGTTAAGCAACACCTCGATTTTAAAATTCTCATCCATATTTTCAAATCCCTCCATGGCCTCATTCCTCCCTATCTCTGTAATCTCCTCCAGCCCTGCAATCCTCCAAGATATCTGCACTCCTCCAATTCTGGCCTTTTGAGTATCCCCGGTGTTAATCACTCCACCATTGGTGGCCATGTCTCCAATTTCCGAGGTCCTAAGCTCTGGAATTCGCTCCCTAAACCTCTTCACCTCTCTTTCCTCCTTTAGCAAGCTTCTTAAAAGCTATCCCTTTGACTACACTTTTGTTCATCTGCCCTATCATCTTATGCAGCTCAGTGCCAAATTTTGCTTTATTATGTTCCTGTGAAGCATCTTTGGAAGTTTTATTACATTGAAGGTGCTGTATAAATACAAGTTTTGTTGTTGTAGTCACTAAGTCAAAGAAAGGCAGTCCAGCAATCAAGGCAGTACAGAGAGGAGTCAGTCATAAGACTCAGAGGACTGGGTTGTGAGGAAAAGAGAAACTTGGGCTTTTTAAGTCTTGAAAGGAGCCAACCAAGAAGAGACCTTTTAGAGGCAGGAAGAATGGTAAATGTTTTAGCGAAGACAGGTCCAGAACATTATTTTCATTTATTTGTAACGTGAAAGCATATGGAATAAGCTCAAACTGGCAAAAGGCAAATTTAGAATCAGTGTCAAGAAAGTACTTCATATAAAGAATGATCATTTGAAAAGATATCTGGGTAGAGTAGTGGAGGCAGCTGTATATTTGAGAAGACAGGAAACTGTATTTTAATTTTCATGAACAAGGTTAGATTGTCCAAATTCTACGCCACATTTAATTATCATGCAAACTTGTAAGAAATCCACAATGTGGTGTATGGTCATAGTGTCAGACCCAGTCCAAAACACAAGGAGTTAACATGACATCCCAGAAGCCACTGCATACCCTAACCAGCCTGAATAAGACACCTTAGGTTGATTAACAACATGCCAAGAGGTGTTACGTTGCTAATACTGACTGCTCAACCTGCTTCCTCCAAATCTTGAACCACCAGAACTACTACTGCATATGAACACATGCATGGGGCTGGATTCTATAAGCCAGCTGTCACACTCGGTGGCAGGTGCAAAAAATGGCGGCCCGCAAACACGGGGCGCATGTCACGGAGCTGCTGCGAAGGATGGGCCTGGTCACATTGCCGCGGAACGCTCCATGCAGTTGGGCCATGCCGTACCACCTATCCTTAGTGGAGCAGTTTCTGCGGGAAAACACCTTTGACCACCGGTCCATCAGGCAGTGGTTTGCACGGAATGTCCTCAAGGCCCTACGGGAAAAGGAGACGGTGGATCCTGTCGGATAGTTCCCCGAGCAGACCGTCAAAGTCATTTGGCGGAATGCCTCATCACCAGAACTTTCAAACAAGCACCAAGACGTAGCTTGGCTGGTGGGGAGAAGGGCCCTCCCCGTCAGATCCTTCATGCATACCCGAAGTCTCGCCCCCTCCGCACAATGCCCCCGCGGTGGCTGTGGTGGGGAAGAGACGGTTGCCCACCTCCTCCTGGAATGTCTCTTCGCAAAGCAGGTGTGGAAAGAGATGCAGTAGGTTTTGTCGAGGTTCATCCCAAGCAGCTCTGTAACACAGGAGTCTGTGCTCTACGGGCTGTTCCCAGGGACGTACACCGAGACAAACATCAACTGCTGCTGGAGGACTATCAATTCGGTGAAAGACGCCCTTTGGTCTGCCCGAAACTTGCTGGTCTTCCAGCGCTTCGCAAAGCAGGTGTGGAAAGAGATGCAGTGGGTTTTGTCGAGGTTCATCCCAAGCAGCTCTGTAACACAGGAGTCTGTGCTCTACGGGCTGTTCCCAGGGACGCACACCGAGACAAACATCAACTGCTGCTGGAGGACTATCAATTCGGTGAAAGACGCCCTTTGGTCTGCCCGAAACCTGCTGGTCTTCCAGCGCAAAGAGTTGTCCACCACCGAATGTTGCAGACTGGCACATTCCAAGGTCCAGGACTACATACTGAGGGACGCACTAAAGCTTGGGGCAGCCGCAGCAAAAGCTCAATGGGGAAAGACCACAGTGTAAGGTCCCCCCCACCAAGCTTAACTGAGGGGCTGGATCCATGGGAAACCCCTCGAACTGTATCGGGAAAATTTCTGTCTCCTGTATAATGTAAAAATGTATCTGGCAGGACAAATGTGAAATGGAAGGGTTGTGAGGCAACTCATAATTGTATAGAAGGAAACTGATCACCTTTGCACTGTTTGTATTTTTTGACCTGATGCTGTTTTAAACTGTTTGGGAATGTAATTTTTACAGATTTTTATGAATAAAATATATTTTGGAAAAAAAAAATGTCACGGAGCTGCTGCGATTCCAAACGCGGTAGCTCATTAACATGGCCGTGGCGGACGCCCACCCCAATGGCGTGGAGGGGGCAGGCGAGCTGTCCCCTGCAACGGTGTCCACGCCACTGCGCAGGCGCCAGTGCCATTTTTAAAGGGCTTAGAGTTCCAAATGACCATTTCAAATGTTAAAGGAACATTGCATTTTATAGTAATAAAAGTAATTGAAAAAAATCTTTCCATCCCCTCTCCCACCTCCCCCAATAGCCTTACATTTAATTCCTTGCCCGTTCACCCCCAAAATACTTAGCTTGACAATGTGACTTTCCACCCACGAAGTTCTTTAACCCTCAACCCCTTCCCACCATCCCTCCAACCAATCTGAAGAGTTTGACTCCGCTCCCTCCTTCTACAGAGAAAAGTACCTCCTCCCCCCTCCCCACGGGAATCGTGCCTCATTTCCCCACACGGGGATCCGAAGGCGTGGCATTGCTGGCCGACAGAATGAAGATCGCGGTGGCAAATTAGGAGGCAGCGGGACCTCCATTATTCAGATAAGGTAACTTCTTTAAATATGTAAATAGGGGTCCCATCATCGTGCAGCGGGGGCGGGGGCGCCACGAGGCCTCTCTGCCTCCGTCGAGATCGACCCGGGCCCTCATGGCGTCGGGGTTGGTGGTGAGGGCCTCATCCGGAGCAATTTTCATGCCCACCCCTCCACTTTTCCCGAGGTCAAGGGTTCTATAAAATTCAGCCCATGATATGCTGTTTAGCACGGCATGTTTATCTACAAATGGTGATTGAAGAGTCAGTAATGAGAGTGCATGGCTAAAGTAACGAGGTTGGCACAAGTGAGATAAAATAAAGAGGAAAAATTGCCAATACTGGAAATTTTAAACAAAACCAGAAAATTCTGGAACTGCACAACAGGCCAGTCAATATCTGTAAAAAGGAAACACAGGTTATGACGTTTTGGGCGTGGATCAAAACTCAAAGTTTGCACATCAAAAGCATTTCTTAAATCCGACTTTTCTTTTTACAGATACTGATTGACCTGCTCTACATTTCCTGTTTTTTACTGCACGTTATGACTTTTAATTCCACCATCACCTTGACCCCCAACAATCATCCTGATCTGAACTGGCAAGTACAAATACAGCAACATGTCCTCAGAGATATCCAATCTCAGTTGTTGAGGAGAATATGGAGAATTAATACTTTTCTCCATAAAAAGAGAGAATATATCACATGGTAAGTGAATCTGGATGCCATTGCATACAAGGTAAGCCTTTACTATGTTACTATTTATATATCAAGTTAGCATGTTTTGCAGAGGAAATCTAGCAAGAAAAATTATATCATACTGCAGCTAAATCTCACTCTGATTTGGCTGTCCTTCTCCAGCTGATGGTGTAGTAGCACTCTGTATGGCAGCTGAAGTACATAGAATGCTCCAGAATCTAAGTTGTGCCCTTGTCATGAGATGCACCAAAACTTCGCCAAGTTTACTTTCCACTGCAAAAAAAATCAGTACACACAAGGAACTACATCTGGAACACTCCTGGTTTGGATGGATGTCTCAGTTCTATACACACTGATAGTAAGTGGATTCAATGGGCCAGATTTTGCTATGGCAGGGCATCTAATGGTGTCTGTTGTTAGTTAGACTTGCCCCTGCACCATTCAGCTCAAAACAGTTTCACTGAATAAGAACATAAGAATGTAAGAAATAGAAGAAGTAGGCTATTCGGCCCCTTGAGTCTGCTCCGCCATTCAATAAGATTATGGCTGATCTGATTGTGGCCTTAACTCCACTTTCTTGCCTGCCCACCATAATCCTAGACTCCCTTGTAAATCAAAAATCTGCCTAACTCAGCCTTGAATATATTCAATGGCCCAGTCTCCACTGCTCTCTGGGGAAGAGAATTCCAAAGATTAATGACTCTTTGAGAGAAGAAATTCCACCTCATCTCCATCTTAAAAGGGAGTCCCCTTATTTTGAAACTGTGCCCCCTAGTTCTCGATTCTCCCATGAGGGGAAATATCCTTTCAGCATCTACCTGTCAAGCCCACTCAGAATCTTATATGTTTAAGTATGAGCTGAGAATGGCATAGCAGGGGAAGCAGGTCATCTGGGACCTGAGAGAAAGAAAGATTTGACTGAGAGAGAAAAAAGACAAAGGATTTATTTTTAAAAATTTGACATTTTTAAAACATAAATTAATTCCTGAAGGAATGAGACTCCACACTTGCTAATGTTAGTGTCAGGGGTTAATTGGCAATAATTAACAATTAAAAGGATATGCATGCCTTTAATGATTAGACTTAACCTTCTTGTGAGTTTAGTTTGTATCTACACCCAAATACAGCAACTTTATGACATTCAATGCATTTCAATGGCGAGGCAGACAGTGAAATTATTTTAGCAAAGCTAATGGCAAAGTGGTGCAACTTGGACGACAACTTTTGAATATTGGCATTTAACTGCACATTTGCTCCTCACCGAAACTTGCTGTACCATTTACAATAAATAATGGTAAACGCAATTAGCCTCACCATTATTTTGACGGAAAAATCTCGTCCAATGTGCTTCCAGCTAGATTATACTGAAGACAGAAGTAGGTATTCTGGTTTCCTATGAACATGGAGGGTCATTGTAGAGATACAAAGATAATGCAACTGCCCATGTACACATGTGCACTGTGGTGTAATGAGATTTGGAGGAGACCAGAAGACCCAATGGATGTCCAAGAATAACATGGTCAGACGTTAAGCAATGTTATTGAATGCACCTCAATGAGTATCCCAAACCCATAGATGGGAAGTTACAAAATGAATCTGAGATGGGCTTGGGAATTAATTTTTCTTCCCCTCTTGAATCACCCAGCCATTAATCAAATTCGATACTAGAGCGGAGAAAGGAGGAGGGAAAAAAGTACTCAAAAATTGTTAGGATTAAACTTGGTCAAATTTTTAAAAAGAATGAGGTCTATCATAGGATCCCACTAGAAGTTTTTAATCAAATATTCATCAGAAAAATGGATTGAAGTTCAAAAAGAAGTTCAAATTAAAACAAATAGTATTTTGCCAAGATACCGTCGGCCTTACAATTTGGAAAGGTGTCTCTGCTGTATTTACAAGTTAGGCTCAATGATCGTATTCTCATCTTCAAGTCAGAAGGTTGTGACTTTCAAGCCCCACTCCAGCAAATTAAGCACATAATCTAGGTAAACTCTTCTGTGCAGCACTGAGGGAGTGCTGCATTGCTAGAGATTGTGTTTTTTTTGGATAAAATGTTAAACCAAAGTCCTATATGTCTATTCAAGTGATCATAAAAGGTCCAACAGAATTATTTGAAGGTGGTCAGTAGAATTCCTGGAGTGCCTTAGCTAATATTTATCAGACTACTACTACTTACAATGCCTTTCAAGTAGAAAAAACATCCCAAGACGTTTCACAGAGGCTTAATCAAAATAAATAGACTCCAAACCAAAGGAGCGGAGATATAGGGGGGTAACCAAAAAGTTCAGAGGGGGTTTTTAGGGAGGATCTAAATGGAGGATATAGAACTGGAGAGGCAGAGGGGTCATTTTACATCTCCAAAAATGGACAAGTTAACTGGTCATTTATCTCACTGCTGTCTGTGAGACTTGTCTGTGTGCAAATTGGCTGTTGCATTCGTAAAACAGTGACTTCACTTCAAAAGCAATTCATTGGCTGTAAATTTGATGTCCAGAGGTCATGAAAGTCATTATATAAATAGAAGTTCTTTCTATCTGTTTCAATGGATGTTGCATCCATTTCAAGTCAATATTCAGCACCGATTCTTGAGTAAGCCAAGATGGCAGCAGCAATCAAATGTCATGGCATCTTGCAGTGAACTTTTCAATAAATAAAAACTTACACTTTAATTTAAAAAAAATACACAAACCTCTTTCAGTTGAAGATTCAATGAGGGTTAATTTTTAAAAATTGATTGTTTTTTTCTTCAAATCGCATTTCATATATCACATGAATTTGCCATTAAGGCAACAGGAGTAAAAGGAATTAAATGGAGATGGCAGAGACAAGAGCTAAATACTGCAAGATAGTTAAGTCTGATGAAGGATGACTTCAAAAAGTGATTTTTCCCCACACGAACACACGTTGATAACTTGGGTGATCCTGTTTGTGGAAGGTAACAGATGAACGAAAAGAACAAGCAGGGTTATTTTCGGCGGTGGTAGGTGTTGAGGGGGGGAGGGGGCGGCAAACTCACTGCTGCGGTACATTGCAATGTAAAATTTTATTCTCCCCATCTTTTAAAGGTAATCAGTCTAAGCCTATTTAAAATCCCTACTGTACGTTAAGTAACTGATGATAGCATGAAGCCAATACCATAATTAAAAGGTGCAACCCATACAAGTTTCACTCCAGCCTTTTCAGTAGAAATTAATTACATATTACAGATGTTTGGTCTTCTTTTCTTTAGGCATCACCCTTTCTGAGGTTCCAAACACTGTACACAGTAGGTGATTTCAGACATAAATTCTGAAAAGCAAGTGCTCATCTACTATTCAAAGAATAAAACCACCTTAATTGGTGTTATTAATACAGTATTTCACAAGGACATTATTGCTAATTTAAAACACATAGCCTTTTGATTGCTAAGGGCATGTCAAAAGGCTGACCCAAAAAAGGCAATATGAAAAATTGTAATAGCAGTAAAAGTAATTTCATTGTTTCTCTGTTGGAAGCAGAGAATCAGTTGATAGATGCATTCATTATTACTGAGTGGCCTTTACTAGTTAGCTGCAACACAGTCCAGAGCTGGCAGCTGCTACAATTGTGGCCTTGGTTCATTATTTGCCCATAATGACCATCAAACACCAGTCAAAGTCAGATCAGAACAACTGTCAGCAGGACTTTTAATTAGCCTGGGTTTGAATTCTGATAACTATCAGAATGGCATGCTGGCATAGCAAGATAGAACGTGGGAACAGAAAAAGACAGAAGATAAGAAAATCATGGAAAAGCCAAACGGGTCTTTTTGACTAAACAGAAGAATCAAGAGGGGAAGAAAAGTTAATTATTACCCATAATCAGCAATTATGATTTGGCAAGAGAGCTTTCTTTAATGAACTGCTCTAATGATGAAGAACCAACATCTACTGAAATATAATAGCACATTAGCATAACTGTGTATGCAAAATACATAGATGTGCTGCCACAACCTACTTGTCATTGAATGATTAAGCACGAATTCATAATTAGAAAAATCCACAGTGTAATTTATTGCCCTCTCAGACGTTTCTGGTTCATTAATAAGCTACAACTGAACAATGACCTCTAGTGGGCTACAGTTTCCTAATTCGTCTGCTTCTCTCTTAAATAAGAATAAACTTAACAAGGCTCTTTGCTTGTTTCTAACAGCAATTTAAAATCTGCAAAATAATTATAGTCCTAACACTTCTTCAGAAACATTAATAATTTGCCCATCAAAATAGTGTTGTGTTCATGATAATTTATCCTACAAGATTAATTCAAAATTTTCCCCATTTCTATTTAAATAGAATTTTCAGAATGATTGTTCCTGCAACTTTTTAGCTTGATACAAAAATGGAACATTGCACTGTTAAATAGCTTGTTCTTAACAGCCAAATACTGCAACATAAAGATGACATTATATTTGTTTGGAATATATAGAAAGAGCATAGACACAACTCTACATACACAAAGCTTGCCCTTTCTTCACTTCCCAAGCCCAATACTTCTTTTAGCTAAAAGAAAATCCAAGTCCAGGGCTGCTATGCTGATCCATCATACCCAAATATTGCATGACACTGTCCATTTTTGCTCATGAGAGGGTGGCATATTCCTGGTCTGATTTCTCTACACTTATAACTAACGACATTCCATAATGAGTAGATAGGAGGCACACTTGTGTAAGATTGTGAATCTCATTTTCTCTTTCTCCACATCCTGCCTCCTCACCACAAGAGATGTAATGTCTTGTGTTCTGTAGATAAAAAAACCCAGTAAAGACAGAGCAGACTGAGCATCAATTGAAACTTGCCACCTGGATTGTGAATCCAAGCTTTAACATTTAACATTAGGCTATTCTTGATGCAATGTAGATTTAATTAATCACTATTACACAGGGAAACTTGAGCACATAGCACTAAAACAATGACGGAAAGTAATTCTGTATGGAAGAATTTATTCTGCATATTCATAGGTTTCGACAAGACAACAAATGCAGAATAATGATTTTTTTTCTTAAAAGACTGATAATTGGGTACCCAAAGTAAACCCATCTCAATTAACTAGGACGAGAGCATGGACCAGCTAATCAGTGGACATGGATGCCTTCAGGAAAAAGCTTTTAGAAAATAAAGATTAAGGGGTCTGCCCCAACCCAAAAACAAGACAGGCGTTGAGGTTACTGAACTCCCATACATACGTTGCACCAAAACCTGGAATATAACTTCATGTGACAAAAACCTTTTTGATTGCTGAAGGCCTGTTACAATTTCTAAAATATGCAACTACTAAGCCAAGCATATGCTCAGAATTTGCTTCATTGAGATCATGTACATTTAAACCTGACTATGAAGCAAAAAAGTGATACAGAAAATTTCTACATTTTAACTATTTTAATGAAATGAAAATTGCAATCTTACCATTCATCACAAGAAACCTAGACTTCAATTAATTCATACCCTCAAACACTCCTGTGGTATCCAATCCAGTGTAGAAGTGAAACCTAGTATTTATTTTACTGGTGTCTGTGTGTGTGTGTCTGTGTGTGTGTCTGTGTGTGTGTCTGTGTGTGTGTCTGTGTGTGTGTCTGTGTGTGTGTCTGTGTGTGTGTCTGTGTGTGTGTCTGTGTGTGTGTGTGTGTGTGTCTGTGTGTGTCTGTGTGTGTCTGTGTGTGTCTGTGTGTGTGTGTCTGTGTGTGTGTGAGTGGTGGTGGCAGCAGGGATGGATGGGCAGAAAAGAACACAAACAACTGAATGAGCTTACAAGAACACACCAGGATAAGGGAATTAATTATCACTTCTTTGAAAAAGCCATATTACATCTAAAATCAAATTTAAAAACTTCCTCCGTGTGGAGTTTCTTCAAGCCCTTGCAGACTGATATCTAGTGCTCAGCATTGGCTCCAGCACTACCAAAACCTCCACCGGTAAAAGTGAGTGCTTGGAGCGAAAACATAATTGTGCTGAAATTTGATGCCATTCATCAATGAGAATAGTACAAAGGTGACTGTGCGAATTGGTTGGATTTTCAGCATATCAAAAACAAAAAAGAAAGTTATTTGAGAAGCAAAAATGTACACAGTGTTGTACAATATTTGGGTATGATGGATCAGCATAGCAGCCCTGGCCTGGAATTTCCTTTCAGCTAAAAGATGGCCCAGAAGAGAGAATGAGGCGGCCAAGGATATTCTTTTTCTGCAACTGTGCATCTATTTTCTAATGTATGAAGTAGACTTTTCACAAAGTGCACATAGATGTTCATTTTTATATGATGTTTGATCAAATAATTGCTACATTGGATAATCTTTTGTTAAGTCATAAATGTCTAAGGATTAACTATGTTGCTTCAAGCTTTATTGTAGTTACATAATGCCTTTAGCACAATATGAAGATGAGAAGAAGCTTACAGAAGTGTAAGATAAGGTGTTGCGCATAAAAGGATACTAGGTTAAGCAACAATAAACTCAGTTCCAGAACCGAAACTGAGCACTTTTTTTTTAAGTCCAGTAGCTTTATTTTAAGAGAGTCTCAGTAATGCAAAACAAGCAGCTTCCTGCCACACTAGAGAACAGTTTTGATGTCATTATGAAGTGCCTATGACCCCCAGCAAGAAATATTATTTTGATCCATGTTACTAAAGCTGACCTGTAACACTAATTGCTCCATTTGTAGAATGCCTAACAGCGTGTGAACAGCCTGGCTTCTCCACCCATCTTTTTTCCCTTTTCTCTTGGAACAGTCACAACTGTTGCCATATATAAAAAAAGAAAAACAATCATTGTTATTTTATTGAAGGAAGCAACTAGATACCTAACAGCAAGTTAGAAAAACAGTGATTTTCAGTTCCTTAAATGACTCAAAATGTTAAGAAATGTGTGTTTCTGGTTCATATATCCAGTTTCTTGGCAAAAGCAAGATTTAAAGCTCTCCTAATGACTCTCAGCAGTGACTCGTTATGCTGTGCTGGTCATCCCTGCTGGCTTTGCTCACTGACAACTGGCTTGAAGAGAAAGTCTATCAGGGCTGCTGCCTGTCAGCAGCCACCAGCTGGTCTACCAGGGTTCTGCGGTCATAGGGAACAGCTGACACTCTGGGCATTACTAACCATGCTGAGAAATGTGCCACCCAGCTGCTGTGTGGTCATGTCCATCTGGAGATCCTCGCCAGACAAATCTCTACGCCTGTCAGATCTCTTCAGCTGGGCTTGTTATACAAATGCAATTACTCAAGTGTGCCCTATTACAGTCAGCTAACTACTCTTCAAACTAATCTTAAACAGACAGGCAATTCACATTTTTTCCCTCATCAAAACTACCTCATTTACTCCTGGTTAATAATTCTCCTGGTACAGTATGATGTGACTGCAGGGGCTCCCATATGCAGTGTTTCAACTACTAGCGGTGCCTTGCAACAAGTTCAAACATTGTTACCAGGCAAGATATTGATCAATAACATGAGCAACGTATGTTTCAGATGAATAAACAGAATATATAGTATGTTTCTCATTGGCTGAGTGCAAAATAATATCCATTTGATACACTATTTTTGTTCAATGAATACTGCCCAAGAATTTAAACAAAACAGGTGCTGGTATTGGCCTATGGTTTGTAGTAATTTCACATGCAGAAACATAAAAAATAACTTGTCCATTTAATAAATCTTTTCAAAAATTAGAGTCATGAAGAGCAAGGGGAAAATATTAACACCTAATAATGTATATAATGAGAAAAGCAGATTATGACAGTAAAATTTAGTCTACAAACTCATGCAGCAGTTTTCACTTGCTAAAAACAATCAGGAAAAAATATTTCTCTTAAAACAACGGGCTGGATTCTATGAGCTCGTCGATGCAGGCCGCACGCCAAAGAGCCGCCGCGATCATAAGCCCGCCACCCCCCCCCAACCCCCAATCACAAGCAGCGGGCAGGCTGACTGTCCCCAGCAAAGCCGTCAGCTGCCTGTGCGCAGGTGCTGACGCCATTTTCAAAGGGCAGTCAGCCCTGCTGGGATCTTTAAATTTTTAAAGAGATATCCTCCCAGAATTACATAAAGTTCCAACACCCCTTTCCCACCCCCCCATAACAATTACATTAACTATTTGCCCTACCCCCACCCAAAACACTTACCTTTAACATCTGATCTTCCCTCCCCTCAAACTGCCCAATGTTTAAAGTACAACCCTTCCCACATCACCTACACCCATGACATTTATTTGACCCTGTTTCCCACCACCACCACCCCCACTCCCACCCCCACACTGATAAACCTACCTCCTTCCCACTCCCCACCAGTGGCGTGCCTCGTTTCTCCGGACGGAGATCTGAAGGCATGGGAATGCCAGCTGTTACGCTCAAGATCATGGCGGGCCCTCAAGGTCACGGGTGAGTATATTTAAATTAATTAATTTTATTGATTTAAATATTCAAATTGTGGTCTGTCACCCAGCACAGGGGGCCCACCATGGAGCCTCACTGTCACTGGGAGGATCGGGACAGGCCCTGCCAACGTCGAGGTCCATGGCAGGCCTCATCCGAAGCCATCTTTAGGCCCCCCACCCCCTCACCCCGCAACGGATCACGACGTTGAGGGCTGCTTAAAATCCAGCCCAACAAATCAGTACTGTTAATAGAAAAACTAGCTACACATTTCCTGAATCTAATAGGAATTGTACAGGGAACAGGAAGACATCATTTACCATCGATCGTTAATTTGCTAATGTTTTAAAAGCTATGGGACTGGATGAGACATTTATCTGAATGATTCCTTTCCTTTAATATAAATGTTATTGTCTCAACGATATGTTATCCACTAATGACAACAATGAAAAGGATTAGTTCACATGGATTGATGTGCTCACTTTATTAACAGAAAGCTTTCTCTTCCCTGATGCAACAAAAATTGTGCTTTAAAGTTATATTTGGTCTATTATTTTAAAATGCAGATCATTATTAACAAGTGATGCACATTAATACAAATTAATATAACCCAGATGAGCTTTAATGACTTACAAGGTTTTGTTTCACTGTTAAAAAGCCATCCTCTGACTCAGCTACTTCAGAGCTTGGCTTATATTTCCCTATCAAATCAATGATTTTGTTTTTATGAGTCATCATAACAAATGTGATGTACAAGCACAAGGGATTTGAGGCTCTGGTTGATTCAAACAAGAAATGCCACTTCCCTTCCCATGACAATGCTGTGGTTATATCAATTTGGGTCAAAGTCCCTCAAATCTTGTCCTTCATTTAATCATTTTTTAAAACCAATAGCCTGACTATAGATGCACAATAACTTCAATGCATGTTAACTAATGAATGAAAGATTATTGTAAAGCTGGCCCTTGGATGAAAAACACTGTAAAATTTACAACATCAGTCACACAAGTAAAAATCACACCATCATCTCCGAGGATGTTAAAACCTGAACAAATGCCACTTCTGCACTGGATTGCAGAACACATTTATTAAAAATTAATCCATCCCCACAATAATGCTCTCCTTTAATGTTCTGTCTAAAGCTACATACTGATGTAATTTAAAAACTTTCATTTAGCATACATCATATCAAATGTATGCTTCACACCCAGTGTTTTTCCACATATGCAGAATTATAAAAAGTTTACCAAATTTTTCTGATTGGCTTCAATAACCATCTGTTCATACAACATGCAAATTTGTTATCCAACAGGCCACAGGTAGGAAGTGTAACCAATCACAGATGAGGAAAACGCACAAACTTTGCCAATGAAATCACACTTCATTTTTCCCCAAAATTACCATTCAGAAACTTTTTACCTGGACTCCAGTTGAATGATCAATGCTTTATGGAAATCATGGTTTTCACTCCATTCTTTGGGACTTCAAAACTCAGGCATAAATGGCAGAAAAAAATCTTGTACCATTTTACGGCTCCTTATTTTTGCTGTACCAACACACTGTGCTATCATGACAGTAACTAACGTGATAACTTTCTTAAAAAAAATATGAAGAATATCATTTACATCTCAATCCTATTCTTTGTGGATACTCAACACTTTAGATGAGGAACGTCCCAAAGAATGTTTCAGGTGACATTAGTCACAGACTCATTTCAGTGGTCAACTTCATTTTACCGAATGGAGATATCAGTTTTACTCTAAAGCCAGTATCTTCAAAACAAAGTAAACAGAATTACTCTCTGATTGAATGTGTGGTAAAGTTATAGCTCATGGAATAAAAGGGACAGTAGCAACATGGATACAGAAGTGGCTGTGTGACAGAAAACAGAGGGTAGTGGTTAATGGATGTTTGTCGGGCTGGAGGAAGGTTTGTAGCTGAGTTCCCCAGGGATCAGTGTTGGGACCCTTGCTCTTCTTGATGCATATTAATGATGTAGAACTTGGTGTACAGGGCACAATTTCAAAATCTGCGAATCATACAGAACTTGGAAGGATTGTGAACTGTGAGAAGGACAGTGTAAATTTTCAACAGGACACAGATAAGTTGGTGAAATGGGTGGACAAGTGGCAGATGAAGTTCAATGCAGAGAAATGTGAAGTGATTCATTTTGGTAGGAAGAACATGGAGGGACAATATAAAGTAAAGGGTACAACTCTGAAGGGGATGCTGGAATAGAGGGACCTAGGGGTATATATGCATAAGTCATTGAAGGTGGCAGGACAGGTTGAAAGAGTGGTTAATAAAGCCTACAGCATCCTAGGGTTTATTAATAGGGGCACAGAATACAACAGTAAGGAGGTTATTTTGAACTTGTATAAGACAATAATTCGGCCTCAGCTGGAGCACTGCGTCCAGTTCTGGGCGCCACATTTGAGGAAAGATGTGAAGGCATTGGAGAGAGTGCAGAAGAGATTCACGAGAATGCTTCCAAGGTGAGGAACTTCAGTCACGAAGATAGATTGGAGAAGTTGGGACTGTTTTCCTTGGAGAAAAGAAGGCTGAGAGGAGATCTGATAAAGGTATTCAAAATCATAAGGAGTCTGAATCAAGAACGAGAGGGCACAGATTTAAAGTAATTGTCAAAAGAAGCAAAAGTGACATGAGGAAAAACTTTTGCACACAGTGAGTGATTCAGGTTTGGAATGCACTGCCTGAGAGTGTGATGGAGGCAGGTTCAATCAAGGCATTCAAAAGGGAATTAGACTGTTATCGGAAAAGGAAGAATATGCAGGGTTACGAGGAGAAGGTGGGGAAATGGCATTAGGTGAATTGCTCATTCGGAGAGATGGTGTGGACACGATGGGCCGAATGGCCTCCTTCTGCACTGCAACAATTCTGTGAAATGATGGCCAAAACCTAGCCTGGCAGTCTATTAACCACGAATGAATATCCACAACATATATCTCAAATACTGCTGTGGTGCACTCCACTCCCTTGGCAAACTGCTTTACCCAGATAGACATGACCACCAAATGTTCCACACTGGGACTCCATCAGCTTCTACTTTCTTTGTTTAAGAGCAAGGACAATTATAGATTGGCATCGCCAGCAACACCCACATCCCATGAAAACGACTAAAAAAACATGTTGCTTTCAGCCAGATAATAGTTCCAGAGTTTATTTATGAAGTGAAAATAAGCACCAGCTTGCTGATTTTTTATGCATTATTTATTAATAACTAGCAAACATATGGAAAGCTTTATTTCACAATAAATATGGAAGAATTTCAATTGAAATGGGTGCTGTAGTTTTGGTCACACAGTGTGCACTGTGCTCCACATCAAATCTTTAAATGGAGAGGTTTTATCCACGGACATGCAGAGCAAGATTCGAAACAAAAACTTTGCCCATGTTTAAAGTTTAAAAATAGTTACACAGCAGTCTTCAGATGGGATGCACTTCATGTGAGAAGTTAAAGCCAAAGGTAGTAAAGAGAACAATTCTTTGCAAACATGCCAATTTAAAAAATATTCATTTGTCCCAATTTTTAATGATAAACCTTGGCGAGGAGTCAGAGCCCATAATGCAGGGCATCATCAAGGTGCAGAAAACATAATAATGGCCACAATAGAGAATGACTGATTGAAAGCTAATGCAGAGATGCAAGTTGCCCATTAGATAGTAGGCATTTTCTTATTTGGAACAAAATACAAATCTTGGATGGACTTGGGCTTTGTAGACATTTAGGAGTTGTTAGGGGGAAATAAATTTGGTATGACAAAAAGTGAAATTACAATAGTACCAGCATCTAAATACTTAACATCCTTACAACTGTTCAACTACAATGTCTTCCTCTGCTATATTAAAAGGAAGATTTACCAACTTAAATATAAGTTTACGCGTTTGTGTGCCAATATCCCACAAAATAGTTTCATGGCCTGAACTTCCTGGCGACAGCATTAGTTATGGAAGAAATGTGGGAGTTCCATCTGAGGACACAGGAAGCAGCAGGACTGACAACTAAAGACCGATAAAATGCAGAGCCAAAACGCAAAACTGAATAGTTGTTAGTCATGAGAGACATAAAGCATTTTTACTGTCCCATTGAAAGGCATACAGAAGATCAGAGATCATAAATTTGACATAGATGAGGATATCCATTTTATTCATTTTAACTAATCCATCCAGAAAGATCCGACAGTCCATGACCCATCGCAGCAGTCAACAGTTTCTTAAATGATCCTGCCTCCACAACTTCACCCAATGTGATGATCACTCTCCATGAGAAGAAACTTCTGACATCAGTCCTAAACTTAACTCATCCCTGTTCAAACCTTCTTGCTGTACTATCATTGTTTAATTTAAACTAATGCTCCGGATTAACTTTTTCTTTAACATTTACCACTTTCCAAAGCTAAAGAGCACACATTTCTCCTGTCTTTCATTAAGAGATCAGTCTTGTGGCTTTTTCTCTACACCATCTTCAGAAGTTGAATGTCTCTCATGCCTCATGATTAAAACAGTACTCAGTGTTCATACCAGAGCATTGTACAACTAAAGTCTGATTTTTTTCTGATGCATCCTCGACTATTCCGGCTATATAGTTTGTAATTTTTTCTGTTTATTGTTGCTCCATAGTGACACAAGCATTGAGGGCAGAGTTTATCAATATCCCTAGATAATCTTAAATTTCACACAGCTATTTTGACATCTTCAACAAATTAATTATGTTGCCCACATTTTCTCCTTTTGTGCTGAATTTATTGACTCAGATTTTGTGGTAGGTATTAGTGAGGCTATCAGTACTCATCGTTATTATGCAGTAAATCAGACAGCAGCTTCCAGTGTCTGCAGATGCACCATTAACATGGGAATTGGGAACTTGCTGTCCAATTTGCCCTGCTCCTGCACAACTTCACTACACCAGTACCTTGCTGAGAGATTCTGTATTCAAACACATGAAAGGCATGAAGTTGCTATACTTATCCACTGAGTATACTAGTAAAGTTTCTGAATTTTTAACGGCGTGATAAGTCTGAATGATCACTAAACAACTTCTCTGGCACACTTAAAATTTGCTTCTACAGTGTGGAGTCTCATTCTTTCAAATTTTAATTAGTGTTGATGTAAAAAAAAAATTATTTCAAAAAACTTTTTTTCATTGCATCGCTCCCAATCCAGTCTTTCTTTCCCTCTCTTTGTTTTACTCTCTGTACATGATTCCACACTGAATTAAATATTCTCGCTTACACTTCTTGGTTTAGATTCTGCATGCCTCAGTAAGGATTCTTTAATCTGATTTGTTGAAGAGACATGCTGTTGCTTGCCTTGTTAACATTGGTCCCTGATCCCATGTAGAGGGCACACTGCTGTTTTAGACTCCCAATAACTAAGTTGCCAAGCAAAAGCCTACAAAAAAATCTGTGGGCAGCTGTAAAGGTAATGAATAGCAAGTGCCGCTCGTTCATCAGTGAATGCAAAATCAGGCGAATACTTTTGTGTTGTTGGTATAAAATGTTATCTTTATGGACAATGAACAGAGAAATGAAGGTTGCAAACACCAACGGTGTTTGATCTGAATGATGCTGATGAAAGTATAGCACAAGCATCAGCACTGAGCAGACAGGGTCGAATGAGTGGAAGAGACATTTAAGTTTTTAGATTTCCAGTATCTGCAGTATTTGCCTTTCAGAGTTGATATTTGATCAGAATAAGGAATGAAGTGGGAAAGAACAGAACCCCTGGAAACTGAAAATCGTCCAAAAACTCATTTTTCATTGCATCTCAAACTTCAAAGACTGTACCTTTAAACGCCCCGAAAAACAGGTTTTATTAGATGGCTTAAAACTGATGTTTAGGTAGGTAAACCATTGTTCTCTGTTATTGTGGATAACTGTTGCTCTCCCACACACTAGTCACTTGTAGCTAAATTAGTCAATGAAACACAATGTTGTTGTACATAATCATTTTGCACAGTTACTTTACCTTTCCTCTTTATGATGTTTTAGTTTCAGCTGATGGGAGGAAAAACAAGTACCAGGCCTCTATCACTGCTTCAGTACCAAAAGTATATGGCAGAGTCAATGTCCAATTTTGTTTTTCTGTTTATCATGTACTTAATTTAAAAATGAATGTTAGCACCAGTTCAGCATTCAGAAAGTTGAAAAAAACTGATCTGTGCTCTCAGAACCATAGTAATTAAAGGTATTGTGGGATGTGGTACTGAGTCAAAAAGAACTGGAAGATCCCAGGCTTCATCTCTGGCTTGTGCTGCGTTAGCTGAGTTACGGTGGGACTGCACTCTTCTGGTTCCATTCTTATCTCGCTAATCATAGCCAAAGAACCACCTGCAATGCCTTTTATTCTCACTCACACATCGTTATTCTGGTGTCTCCCAAAATCTATCCTTGGTCCCCTTCTATTTCTCATCCACATGCTGCCCCTCAGCGACACCATTCAAAAACATGTCTGTTTCCACATGTATGCTGGTGACACCCAGCTCTATCTCATCATCACTCTTTAACTTGTCACACTGTGTTTCTGACATCCAGTACGAGTTGAGCAGAAATGTCCTGTAATTAAATACTGGGAAGATCAAAGCTATTGCCTTCAGTCCACTCCACTGACTGCCTCTCCCTGGCAACTGCCTGAGCAGAATTTTCACCATCTTGGTGACAATACTTGAGTGAGAGATGAGCTTCCGTCCACATATCTATGCCATCACTAAGACCGCCTAGTTCCACCTCCGTAACATCTTCCGACTCTGTCCCTGCCTCAGCTCGTCTGCTGTGGAAACCCTCGTCCACTCCTTTGTTACCTCTAGACTTGACTATTTCATGGTCTCCTGGCTAGCCTCCCATGTTCCACCCTCTGTAAACTTAAGGTCATCCAAAACTCTGCTGCCCGTGTCCTAACTCACACAAAGTCCCATTCACTCTTCACCCTGTGCTCACTAACCTATATTAGTTACTGGTTAAGTAACACCTCGATTTCAAAATTCTCATCCTTTTTTTCAAATTCTTCCATGCCCTCACAGCTCCCCATCTCTGTAATCTCCTCCAGCCCCACTACCCTCCGAGATATCTATGCTCCTCTAATTCTGGCATCTTGACCATCCCTGATTTTAATCACATCATTGGTGGCTGTGCATTCAGCTGCCAAGGCCCTAAGCTCTGGAATTCCCTCCCTAAACCTGTTGCTTCCATCTCTGTTTCCTCCTTTAAGATGCTCCTTAAAACTTACCTCTTTGACCAAACTGTTGCTCATCTGGCCTAATATCACATGTGGCTCGGCATCAAATTATTTTATTTGTTTGTGGGATGTGGGCATCGCTCACAACTTCAGCATTTATTGCCCATCCCTAATTGCACTTGAGAAGGTGGTGGTGAGCTGCCTTCTTGAACTGTTGCAGTCCATCTGGTCTCGGTACACCCATCATGCTGTTACGAAGGGAGTTCCAGGATTTTGACCCAGCAATGTTGAAGGAACAGCGATATATTTCCAAGTCAGGATGGCGTGTGACTTGGAGGGAAACTTGCAGGTGGTAATATTCCCATGTGCCTGTTGCCCTTGTCCTTCCAGGTGGTAGAGGTCATGGGTTTGGAAAGTGCTGTTGAAGGAGCCTTGGCGAGTTGCTGCAGCACATCTTGTAGATTGTACACACTGCTGCCACTGTGCACTGGTGGTGCAGGGAGTGCATGTTTCAGGTGGTGGATGGGGTACCAATCAAGTGGGCTGCTTTGGCTTGGATGGTGTCGAGCTTCTTGAGTGCTGTTGGAACTGCACTCGTCCAGGCAAGTGGAGAGTATTCCATCACACTTCTGATTTGTGCCTTGTAGATGGTGGACAGGCATTAGGGAGTCAGGAGGCGAGTTACTCACTGTAGAATTCCCAGCCTCTGACCTGCTCTTGTAGCCACAGTATTTATGTGGCTGCTCCAGTTCAGTTTCTGGTCAATGGTAACTCCCAGGATGTTGATGGGGAATTCAGCGATAGTAATACTATTGAATGTCAAGGGGAGATGGTTAGATTCTCTCTTGTTGGAGATTGTCATTGCCTGGGACTCGTGCGAATGTTACTTGCCATTTATCAGTCCAAGCCTGAAAGTTGGCCAGGTCTTGCTGCAGATGGACATGGACTGCCTCAGCATGTGAGGAGTTCCAAACGGGACTGAAAACCGTGCAATCAGGGAATATCCACATTTCCAACCTCATGATGGAGGTAAGGTAATTGATGAAGCAGCTGACGATGGTTGGGCCTAGGACTTTACTTTGTAATGCTCCTGTGAAGCGCCTTGGAACTTTTTATTACATTAAAGGTGCTATATAATACAAGTTGTTGTAAGTTTAAGCTCAGACAGCAGTAGTACTTTAGAGATAGTTTTGTGAGGCTTCTCTCCTGGCACTGTGTCTTTCTAGACAGAAAAAATGAACTGCATTAGTATTACTATTTCTCACTTGCACTTTTATCTAATGAGGTGCCATTTGAGTCAATAGGCAATGTAATTGGCTTCAACATCTGGAGACTAGGGAAGGAAGGAACAGAAATGTTGGTCAAAGTCGCATGTGTTTCTGGTGGAGATCACAATCCAGAAATCTTTACTAGAAGCCTACCTATATAGAAATAGAGCAAGGACAGGTCTTGGCTGTGCTAGTGTTTACAATTGAATAATCTGCCAACAGTCTCCTCCCAGAATCACAAATAATAAAAGGCCACTTGACTCAGGCTGCAGAAGGCTGCTGCTAGCCATGAGACCGCCTGCCACTGTCTGAGTCACTGCCTTGAGGAGACAGACAAAGAGAAGACTCAAATATATTAATTGCCAAATGTTGAACCCATGCCTGATGTCAACACAGCAAGAATCAAGCCCTTGACATCTTGAAATGGAGATGCAGCTTAGCACTGCAAATAATTTCACCTACCGTGAAAATATATTCTAAAAAAAAACTTTCAATGGGATGCAGGGGAGTTGAGAACTTCAGATTTTAAAGCTTGCTCCCTTCCTCTCTCTTTCCCTTTCCACCACACCCTCTCACCCCTACATTCAAAAGTATCACTTGATTCTTTTCATAGCCCAATTTTCTCTCTGCTGGAGTAAGGTTTCATGATCACTAACAGTGACACCATTTTAGTGGACATTCGTCCAGATCATTTTGAATGCTGTTTTTGTTATATTTGCCATCAAGCCATATTGCTTGGTATCATTCTCTAGGGACCATAAATTTAAGATGGTCATGAATAAATTCAATAGGGAATTCAGGACTGGAGACAGAGATAGAGCGAGAGAGAGGAGCACGGTGGGAGCGGAGGTTTAAAAAGCGCGTCAAAAGCCCAGAGTCGGAGACTAAGTCAGAGCAACAGAAAGGAGCACAGAGGGAGCAGAGGTTTAAAAAGCGCGCCTGTCAGGCAAGCCCCCCACCTGCCAAGAATGAGGAAAATTAATTTTGCCACATGAAGACTGATTTTAAACTGCTGATGGTGAAGAAAGAACTTGCTTTAAAAAACAATCGGAGACTTTGGCTGGAGAGAGACATTAGTATATCAACAGACCAGTACTTCAAAGGACAAAGGAGCTATTCCCTGCTCCAATTTAATCCACAATGGATTTTTCATTACCAGACGTTGAAGCATTCCAGGTTAACGACTAAGATGGTCGAATACACGAACAGATGTGGTCAGGCCAGTTTGGTCACATGACTGACTGCTGGAGTTTTTTGAATTTGAGCTTCCAAGGAATTTGAAATCAGAAAGCACTGTTCTCCTGGACTGAGAACACCTCTCTCCTGTCTGCTCTCATCTTGCTCTCACTAGCTTCGGAAGCCATTGAAGACATATGAACCCCAAGAGAGAAAAGTCTCCTACAATGAACAAGGTTTAAAAAGAATACTGGGCACCAACGAAAAGTAAGAGCTGTCTCCAATCAAAGACTCTATGGTGAGCTGGAAACACAGAAACAGTAACAAGAAATCCCCTTTTAGAGACTGCCTCAAACCTGTTGATTTTATTTTTCTTCTGCTCTTTTCTGTTCCTATTTGCATGTGAGTATCGCGTGTGCATGCTAGTGTGGGCACGGCGTAAATCGATAGGTGTTAGCCGTATTAGAGTTTAGGTTTAAGGTTTAACAAATTTCACTTTCCTTCTTTAAACCTAAAGAAAACCTGGTGTGCTCATTTCTTTGCCTAATAACTGGAAAGCTGTCAACAAGGATTCACAAAGGGGGAGCTCAAAATACAGTGTTTAAAATTAAAACCCTGTTACAATAAGACCAGGTGAAGATAGTAACAGACCCCTAGTCACCTTTCTCACCTGGTCGTAACAGCACCAAAAGCACAGAGTCAGAGTCGGAGACTGGAGACAGAGAGAGCGAGAGAGCAGCAAAGGTGGAGCGGAGAGAGAGAGGAGCACGGCAGGAGCAGCAGGAGCGGAACAGGGAAAAAGAAAAATCAAAAAGTGACATCATAATCAACAGAGAAAGCAGGGAAACAGAGAGCCGCCGGGGTGAGTATACGGGTAAGCTTTTAATTTAATTTATATCAAACATACCATCAAACATCACAGGCAAACAGGTAGGTGATTAGTTTGGGAAGAAGCTACCTGTTTGGTGAGTATCTGGTAAGTGATTAAGGTCCATTCTAATCCTAACGTTTAAAATTGTAAAGGGTGTAGTGGTAAGCTTAATAAAATATATTAAAAAAAGGAAAATAAAATAAATCATCGAATAAAATAATTAAGTAGTTAATTAAAACACATTAAGGATGGCAGGACAGGTATGTGTCATGGCTGCAGCATGTGGGTTCTCCTGGATGCCAGTGTGATCCAGGGCAAACACGTCTGCACTAAGTGTTTGTGGCTCGAAGAGCTTCGGCTCAGTGTCATCGCACTGGAGTCCGAGCTGCAGACACTGCAACACATCAGGGAGGGGGAAAGTTATCTGGGCATTTTGTACCAGGACACGGTCACACCCCTTAGGATCGGGTCTTCTGATTTGGTCAGTGGTCAGGGACAGGAGAGTGTGGCTGCTGCTGAGTCAGGTAAGGGGACCCAAAGGGCAGGAGTGCAGGAACCTCAGCCTTTACGATTGTCCAACAGGTTTGAGGTTCTTTCAGCTTGTTTGGATGAGAGTGGGGGTTGCAGGGTGGATGAGCAACCTGACCATGGCACCATGGTACAGGAAGCCATTCAAGTGGAAGGAAAAAAAAAGGAATGTAGTGGTAGCAGGGGAGAGTATAGTTCGGGGGATTGACACTGTTCTCTGCAGCAAAGAGCGAGAGTCCAGACGGTTGTGGTGCCTGCCAGGGTTCAGGACATCTGCTCAGGGCTGGACAGGAACGTACAGTGGGAGGGGGAGGATCCAGTCGTTGTGATCCATGGAGCTACCAATGACACAGGCAGGATAAGGAAAGAGCTTCTGCATAGTCAGTATGAGGAACTAGGCCCCTAATTAAGAACCAGAACCTCAAAGGTAATAATCTCTGGATTATTACCTGAGCCACGTGCAAATTGGCATAGGGCAAATGGGATTAGCGAAATTAATGCGTGGCTCAAAGACTGGTCTGGTACAAGTGGGTTCCGGTTCATGTGGCACTGGCACCAGTACTGGGGAAAATGGTGGTGGTACCATTGGAACAGTCTACACCTGAACCGTGCTGGGGCTGGTGTTCTAGCGAGCTGCATAATTAGGGAAGTAGACAGGGTATTAAAACTGAAAAGTGGGTGCAAGGGATCACATTTGGGAAGATACGGTAAATCGAGGAATAGAGACAAGGCAAGAAAGGTATTAATATGGGAAATGATAAACAGACTGTGACAGGAAGAGATAGAGCGTACAAATCTAAGAGTAAATCAACAGATAAAGCTAGAGGTTACAAAAATAATAAAAGGACAAAACTAAAGGCTCTGTATCTGAATGCATGTAGCATTCGAAACAAAACAGATGAACTGAGAGCGCAAATAGAAATAAATAAGTACGATCTGATAGCCATTAAAGAGCCATGGCTGCAGGACGACATAGATTGGGACCTGAATATTGAAGGGTACATGGCATTTAGGAAGGACAGGAAGCTAGGAAAAGGTGGAGGGGTAGCTCTGTTAGTTAATGATGGTATTAGCGCAATAGAGAGGGATAACCTAAGTTCAACCTAAGTTCAGGAAACCAGGATGTAGAAGCAGTTTGGGTAGAGATGAGAAATCAAAGAAAAGTCACTTGCGGGAGTGGTGTACAGGCCACCTAACATTAATCACACTGTAGGATGGGGTATAAAGGAAGAAATAATGGCAGCTTCTCAGAAAGGTACAGCGATAATTATGGGTGATTTTAACCTACATCTGGACTGAAAAAATCAGATGGGCAGAGGTAGCCTAGATCAGGAGTACTTGGAATGTTTTTGGGATCATTTCTTGGAACAATACATTCTGGAGCCAACCAGAGAGCAGGCTATACTAGACCTGGTATTGTGCAATGAGATAGGATTAATTAATGACCTCATAGTTAAGGCGTCCCTAGGTAGCACTGATCATAATATGATTGAATTTTGCATTCAGTTTGAGGGAGAGAAGAGTGGGTCCAAGACTTGTATTTTAAACTTAAATAAGGACAATCATGAGTGCATGAAAGCAGAGCTAGCTAAAATGAACTGGCAAATCAGGTTAAGGGATAGGTCAATAGAGATGCAGTGGCAGACATTTAAGGGGATATTTCAGAATACACAGAATAGATACATTTCAACGAGAAAGAAAAATTCCAAGGGTGGGATCCGTTATCCGTGTTAACTAAAACAGTTAAAGATAGTATCAAACTTAAAGAAAAAAGCCTATAATTGCGCAAAGGTGGAGACAGGTCAGAAGATTGGACAGAATATAAAAAACAGTAAAGAATGACTAAAAGATTGATAAGGAAGGTAAAATTGGAGTACGAGAGAAAGCTAGCTAGAAATATAAAGACAGATAGTAAGAGTTTCTATAGATATTTAAAAAAGAAAAGAGTTAACAAAGTGAGCATTGGTCCAAAAGGAAGTGAGTCTGGGGAATTAATAATGGATAATAAGGAGATGACAGATGAATTGAACAGATATTTTGCATTGGTCTTCACTATTGAGGATACAAGTAACATCCCAGTATTAGCTGTAAGTCAGGAAATGGAAGGGAGGGAGGAACTCAAGAAAATTACAATCACCAGGGAAGCGGTACTGAACAAATTGTTGGAACTGCGGGCTGACAAGTCCCCGGGTCCTGATGGACTTCATCCTGGGGTGTGAAAAGAAGTGGCTAGTGAAATAGTTGATGCTTTATAGTTTCAATTTTCCAAAATTCCGTAGATTCGGGGAAGGTTCCGTTAGATTGGAAAATAATGAATGTAACTCCTTTATTCAAAAAGGAAGGGAGACAGAAGGCAGGAACTACAGGCTAGTTAGCTTAACATCTGTCTTAGGGAAAACGTTGGAAGCTATTATTAAAAACGTTATGGCAGGGCATTTAGAAAAGTTCAAGGTAATCAGGCAGAGTCAACATGGTTTTGTGAAAGGGAAATCATGTTTAAACAATTTATTGGAGTTCTTTGAGTGAGTTACATGTGCTGTAGATAAAGGGGAACTGGTGGATGTATTGTACTTAGATTTCCAGAAGGCATTTGATAAGGTGCCACATCAAAGGTTATTGCAGAAAATAAAAGCTCATGGTGTAGGCGGTAACATATCGACATGGATAGAAGATTGGCTAGCTAACAGGAAACAAAGAGTAGGCATAAATGGGTCATTTTCTGGTTGACAAGATGTATTCTATTAGGTATATGGATAAAGGAGAATGATGGGGTATAGATTAAATTGTCCTTGACAGAGGACAAAGGATCGGCACAACATTGTGGGCCGAAGGGCCTGTTCTGTGCTGTATGTTCTATGTTCTATGTTTCTATGTTCTTCTATGTTCTATGTTCTATGTAACGGGTGGTGTGCCACAGGGATCTGTGCCGGAGCCTGAACTTTTTACAATTAATATAAATGA
Source organism: Heterodontus francisci (assembly GCF_036365525.1). Classification (NCBI taxonomy): domain Eukaryota; kingdom Metazoa; phylum Chordata; class Chondrichthyes; order Heterodontiformes; family Heterodontidae; genus Heterodontus; species Heterodontus francisci. The sequence goes on from NC_090372.1 coordinate 75,366,158, forward strand.
CTTAGATGAAGGGACCGAAGGTATGGTTGCTAAATTTGCTGATGACACAAAGATGGTAGGAAATCAAGTTGTGAAGAGGACATAATGAGGCTACAAAGGGATATAGATAGGTTAAGTGAGTGGGCAAAGACCTAGCAAATGGAGTATAATGTGGGAAAGTGGGAAATTGTTCACTTTGACATGAAGAATAAAAAAGCGTATTATCTAACTGGTGAGAGATTGCAGAGCTCTGAGATGCAGAAGGATCTGGGTGTCCTAGTGCATGAATCGCAAAAGGTTTGTATGCAGGTACAGCACGTAATTAGGAAAGCTAATAGAATGTTATCGTTTATAGCGAGGGGAATTGAATACAAAAGTAGGGAGGTTCTGCTTCAGCTATACAGGACATTGTGAGACCACATCTGGTGTACTGTGTACAGTACTGGTCTCCTTATTTAAGGAAGGATGTAAATGCATTGGAGGCAGTACAGCGAAGGTTTACTAGACTAATACCTGGAATGGGAGGGCTGTCTTACGAGGAAAGGTTGGACAGGCTAGGCTTGTATCTGCTGAATTTAGAAGAGTAGGGGTGACTTGATTGAAACATAAAAGATCCTGAGGGTCTTGACAGGGTGGATGTGGAAAGGGGAGAATCTAGAACTAGGGGTCACTGCTTAAAGACGTTTAAGACAGAGATGTGCAGAAATTTTTTCTCAGAGGGTCGTGAGTCTTTGGAATTCTCTTCCTCAAAAGGCAGTGGAAGCAGAGTCTTTGAATATTTTTAAGGCAGAAGTAGATAGATTCTTGATAAGCATGGGGGTTGGAAGGTTATCGGGGGTAAGTGGAAATGTGGAGTGATCAGTTCAGCCATGAACCTACTGAATGGTAGAGCAGGCTCGAAGGGCCGAGTGTGGTTAGCCAGAGAGTGGTTAGAATGTGAAACTTGCTACCAAAACGAGTAGTTGAGGCAAATAGCATAAATGCATTTAAGAGGAAGCTAGAGAAACATGAGGAAGAAAGGAATAGAAGGATATGTTGATGAGATTTGATGAAGAAGAGTGGAAGGAGGCTTGTGGGGAGCATAAACACTGACATGGACCTGGTGGGCCAAACGGCCCCTTTCTATGCTGTAAATACTATGTAATTCTCAAATTTTGTTACATGACAAGACACATGCTCCTCCACAATCTTTATGAATAGTGTGAACAGGTAGGAATACAGAACAGCGAAACTCTACTGGTCACCGACCCACATACAGAACTTTTTCCATTCATCATACACTGCTTCCTATGAGTGTGAAAGGATGAGAAAGACACAAACACATACTCAGGCACAAATGGAAGTTTACGTGCTGATCACAGTGCCACAGGGTGTAGTGCAGCTCTCTGTTTCTATTGCCAAATCTCCAGCAGTGTCCAAGGATACATAACAGCATTTCAAGCACCAAACAAATTCTGCTACTTTTATCCTGACATCCTGATGTTATGGTATTCATTTTACCCATTTTGGAAGGATGAAAGGCAAACTGGCTCTGCCAGGATTCAAGCCTAGAATCTTGTGGCCCTGAACTAGCTAATTTGCTGTTAATTTCATGACCCTTAACTTTCTTCAAAAGTCTTATATCTTCATCAAATACCTTCTGAAAATCCAAGTAAATTATATACATTAGTTTACCTCCGAAAAGAATTCTAGTAGGTTCCTGGTTAATGACCTAATACTTTCAAATTTATACTCTCTAAGATCTCTTTGCTGTTTAAATGAGAATTAATACCATCTCAAATGACAGTGAAGCATCTTTCCTCATTACTGATGTTTGGTTAATTTGTTTATAATTTTAAGCTGCATTCCTAGCCTTAAGATAGCATTCATAATTCTGTGAAGTTCATGTACAGCTCCAGTATTTAAAGGGCTTTAAAAATATTCAAGACTCACTAAATCGCACTCTCACTTTCCTGAGACTATGCCCCTGCCTGGCATTAAATGACGTTTATTTTTGGATTGATGCCACTTGTACTATAGATTCCTGAGTCAAAATGACTGGCTCCAGGATTTAACTACAACCTTCATTTGTGAAGATCCTGTTTAATTGTTGACTATTCCCTGGCCTTTGATTTCTATGTTTAACTTGAACCTTTAAGGAGCTACCTGACCTTTAATATGCTTTCTACTATGAACACTGCTGAAAAACCTGTTGGAAAACTATCTTACATCTATCCAGTTCTGATGAAAGGTCACTGACCTGAAATGTTAACTCTGCTTCTCTCCCCACAGATGCTGCCAAACCTGCTCTGTGTTTCCAGCACTTTTTGTTTTTATTTCAGATTTCCAGCATCTGCAGTACTTTGCTTTTATTCTTTCTTTCTTTTCTTTTGGGCCTCCTTATCTCGAGAGACAATGGATACGCGCCTGGAGGTGGTCAGTGGTTTGTGAAGCAGCGCCTGGAGTGGCTATAAAGGCCAATTCTGGAGTGACAGGCTCTTCCACAGGTGCTGCAGAGAAATTTGTTTGTTGGGGCTGTTGCACAGTTGGCTCTCCCCTTGCGCCTCTGTCTTTTTTCCTGCCAACTACTAAGTCTCTTCGACTCGCCACAATTTAGCCCTGTCTTTATGGCTGCCCGCCAGCTCTGGCGAATGCTGGCAACTGACTCCCACGACTTGTGATCAATGTCACACGATTTCATGTCGCGTTTGCAGACGTCTTTATAACGGAGACATGGACGGCCGGTGGGTCTGATACCAGTGGCGAGCTCACTGTACAATGTGTCTTTGGGGATCCTGCCATCTTCCATGCGGCTCACATGGCCAAGCCCAAAATGCATATTTCTAGCTAGATCATATTCTTTAGTTCATCAATTTCTTTTAAGGAACCATCCTCGGCAACTGAGAGCTGAATTTTGAAAGAGACACATCTGGACTTGAGAGAGAGTGGGCCCTCACTTATCCTGCAAGATTAGCTCAATTAGGTCCTTCAATCAAAGGATGACATGCTGCATCTACATCATCCTCACACCCTCTGATTAGCATAGTTCTCTCAATTTCTACTGCCAGCTAGGAATAATGGAACTTCCAAAGTGAATTCATTAATTAGATTTAATATAAAGGTTGGAGCAGTAGCACTACACTAACACTGCAATAGGTTTGTTCTTTACTAAATCAAACTATTTTCACAATTTCTTTCGGGGGCTGGTATAAAAACTGCAGATCAGAGAAAAAAAGGTTTTTCTTAACAATTTTATTGATAATACTGCAACTGGAAAAAAAGCTTACAGAATATATACTATAATCATGTTTATCAAAAAATAAAAAGGAGTGAATTCAAATACATTTCCAGAAACATCCTGTTGGAATGTTTTAAGATAATTCAATAAATCTGTCCATCCTAGCATTCCTTTCTCTGAGCATTTTTAGTGGTAAAGTAAATGTGGGAGAATCGTAGATCTTATCTCTATATATTAACAGACAGTTTGGAAATGCAAGGGCAGAGAATGAAAACATCCAGGTCTAGGGAATGGGATAAATATTTGGCTTAGTACTTATGGTATTATAAATAAAACATAAAGGCAAAGGCCAAAAAGATTTGTAAACACCTAAAAATGCGGCCTCAATTAAACTTGGAACCTACATATTATGTAAGCACAGGCAAAGATTGTATTATAGTACAAGAATAGAACCAGATCCCCTGTAAAGGCAGAGCCGAGATTCTGAGCTATGTAACCACATGGAAGGCCTGGAGAACGGGAGCTGGTCACTCCAGGCCTTCTAGTATTCTCTTAGGTCAGGCAGCATTCAAGGTAGTCAGAGCCTGGGAACCAGGTTGTATTATTTGCATTTCATTTAATATAAATGGAAAACCAAATCAGACACTGTAATAAATCTTATGCATGAACGATAAGCAGAGTTATTGACACCAGACTAACAACCCTTTTTCACAACGGCAATCACCAAGAAATCTGCTCGCACACATCATTTAGAACAACTTACATGTAAATAGTGCCTTTCATATAAAATAAATAAATTATGCCAGTCTAAAGGAGGAGAGATTGTGAGGGATGACCAAACTCTTGGTCAAAGAAGTGGGTTTTAAGGGTGGTCTTAAAGGAGGAGAGGTGAGGAAGGTGAGAGGATGAGAGGTTTAGGGAGGAAACTTGTGAGTTTTGGGCCTAGACAGCTGAATATTGGGTTGAAAGATCTACAGAAAGCCAGAGTCAGAGGAACTGTGTGTTTTGGGGGGGGGGGGGGGGGGGGGGGGAAGGGAAAGAGAAGAAAGAGGCAAGGCCATTAAGGGATTTAAAATAACTTTTTTAAAGTTCAAGGATTGTGATTGACTAGAAAAATCTGGAACGTCATCTGTCGCTATGATGCATTGAACAACGTAGTACAATGAAGTGTATTTTAATTGAAAGAAAATGATTATGTTTGTGATGATACCAGCAAGTCTTCTAACCTTTTCTTTCCTCAAGTGCAACACACTATGTTTAGCTTTCCTGCACATGCTGTATGCCACAGGCCAGAAACATTTCTTTGCTCATTGGCATTCAAATATCATGCATAATCTCAGCAAGCAAGAAAATCCGTTTGTAGTATGCCAAGCCAGATAGTAGCAAAACCCTGTCAAAACGCCAGCTTGCTGTAAAGTCAAGACAATAATGTCTAACGAGAGTGCTTCTATAACTCCATGTAGCTGCTTTCCAGATTTGCTGAACACCTAATGCAACATAATTGAGGCTATGAAATGGCTGCTGCTCTAGCAGAATGCCCTTTAACGCCATCAGAGGCTTCACGCCCTGTTAATTGTTAACACAGACCAATAAGCTTCAATCAGATGTACAACATGCTGGTTAGAGATTGGGAAAGCTAACATTTTAGTCTGCAGACAACTAAAATCTGGGAGCATTTCCTGAAAACATTGGTCCTTTCCACACAAGAGGTACGATCCCGACTGCGGTTCACACTGAAATATCATTCTCTGCTAGAGTTAGGATATCCTGGACTAAAATTGCAACTTCTTAGAGGATATAACATGCAAATGGTGTCTTATGAATCAACATGGAAAGTTAGGGACTGTACAAGGTGCTGCAATTAGTCAGAAATGTTGTTGTGCAGCAAAGTACAATAAGTCTCAACTAAATTTAAAGACAGCCAAACCATGGGAGGTCTTTTGTTCAACCTAGTTTTTTTTCAAAACAAGCTTCTCAATAGGCTTTAGTCTCAGACTAAGGATGTTCGTAAAGCTCTCTGAGCTCTTATCTCACATACTTAGAGTATCAAGTTTTCAGGGATCAGTGTAATATTATGCAGTCCCTGCCAGTCTTAAAACTAATTCTGAGCAAATCAAAAAGGGGTCACGTAGTTGGAGGATTCTGATCATGAATAAAATGTTGAAAAATGGCTTCTGAGGCAAAAAATTCAACTCCTATCCTTTGCTTCTGCACCCCAGGTTCAAATCCAGTCAAGATATGATACAATAAATTTTTCCCTGTCTGATAAGCAAAATGTGCCAAATCAGTCCCTACTGTGAACAAGTAGTAAGCACAAAGCTGCCTATAATTTAATGCTATATGGAGGATTCCAATAGACCACAAGCTTGACTATTATCAAAAGTATGCCCCGCCACAACCATTCCATTATATCTTGCGTAAATATAAGATCACCTGGCTTTTGCATTTCCATCACAATTCAAGGTCTGCCCTAAGTTTTTGAACTGGGGTTCATGGTAAAAATAGAGGTTCCATAAATAGATTCTTTTCTCCTATAAATTTAAACTTATCCTCTTATAAGAATGGGAATAATTTGTCTCAGAACTTAGAACAAATAACTCTTTGTACTTTCCTATTTTGTACTAGAGATTGCGGTCCACAGTGATCTCGACTTAAAACAGAAAAACAGCATTAGCTGTGTTCAGGCTAAAGCAAACTGAAGTTTATTCACAAGGAAAATGCTTATAGAAGAAATAAGAAGTATAAATACTTATAAAGATAACAACTGAATCATTTCGTAAGTGTTTAAATATCTTCTTCAGACAGCAATCCAAGTCCAATAATATGCAAGAATGCGTGGCAACCCTGAATTTCATAGATGTTTTGAAAAGATGCTTGCACATGCGCACTGCCTAAAGATGCAGCAACTAGAGCCGGCATAATCAACAAAATGGACAATGAGCTAACAAAGGAGAGATTAGCAGGTGTGACCAAAAACTTGTCAAAGAAATTAGTTTTTTGTGGTACCAGTGCAGAGGTAAGAAGAGAAGCTAATCGTAGAGATGCTCTGGCTACAAGCAGTGAGTTGACAGTAGAACAATGCAGAAGTACTTCCAGTGAATCGGCTAATGGTAGAGGGTGTTGGAGAAGGATAACTAGTGCACCATGGTCACAAACAGAGAGGATGCCATTTGCGACTTTGGTTATGGCTTTTTCGGTCAGGACAGGAGCCAAACCTGATTGGAGAGATTCAAACATGGAGTTGCAGTACAGATGGACACAGAGTTGGCAAAACATTGAAGTGATCTGAGTAAGAAAGGGACTACGAAGATGGATCAGTAGTTTGCAAGGACAGAGAGATGGAGGGTGTGTTTGGGGAGTGAGGTAATAATGGTGATCTTGAAAAGGGAAGGGACAGAACTTGAAGAGAAGCGACTATTTACAATGTCAACCAGCATGGGCCAAGAAGGGAGCTTGGGTGGTCAGACATTTAGTGGAAATGGGGCCAAGGGTGAAGGTGAAGGAAACATGTTCTCTTTGCTCTACAATTTTTCTGGAGTAATGGAGAGTTTTAGCAGAGAAGAATGAAGCCTGGTAGCACTTGATGTGTTCCAGCTGGAACTGATAATGGATTGCCAAACAACTTGAGCGCCAGATATGTTCAGGTCTGCATATCTTGGATTTGAGGAAGGACAGATGCAGACCAAAGCAGGGTGAATATACAGGCTGTGAAAGAGTTAAGGTTTTGCTCAGAGCAAGGGCATCATAGATGGAAGCAAGGGATGCAGAAGTATCATGGCTAATGGAGAGCCAAAGGATAGCAATTAGGAGCTTGACAGTGCATTTATAAGTGACTTGAGGAAAGAGCTTCCCCCCACCCCCATGGGCAGACGCAGAAGAAAGTGCAGTTGAAAGGGGAAAACGGGATGCCAATGGGGAGGGACGCAAGGAGGAGGTCAGAAATGGCCTTGTCAACGATCGACAGCGTGAGAGTAGTGAGGCCATGGGAGGTGGCAGGGTTGAAGTAATGGTTATGGGTATGAGTAGACGAGCTTATATGGAGGGAGAGGTTTAGGGAGGTCATAAAGGCAATTAATTCAGAGGTAACTGGGAGTTGAGACAATGCTTGAAATTACCAAGGATAAGTCAATCATTGCAGAGCTTGAGGGATGAAAGGAGAGAGAATATGTTGCATCAAACTCAGGGTGGGACTTGGGTGAGGGGTGCAATAGACAATGATGATTTTAACAGTGAATTGTTCAAAAGGAGAAGGCATTGAGGAGAGGAAGAATTGTCAAGTGACACCTTGGTTAAGGGCCAGGCCATCATTGCAACTGCTTGGGTGGGAAAAATGATGGAAATTATAGCAAGCAAAGAGATTTCAGTAAGGGACAAGGTCTTGGCACTGAGAGCCAAACTTCACTCAAAGCCAAGATGTCAATGCAAACATCCACAATGTTGCAATTGAAAGGGCCTTGTTCACGAATGATCGGACATTCTGGATGGAAATGTGGAGGCGGGCAGTGGTTGTTGACCCACTGGCAGAGTATAAGGGTGTAGTGATAGGTGAGATAATAAATATGATTGATGAGTTAGTCTCCAGCAGATGTGCTGGGCGACAATGTTAACCTGCAAGAAAATTGGGGCAGTTATGGTCACTACTTGTAAGGCGGCAATAACTGGCACCTCAATGGACATTTTGGAGAATGCCGAGAGGCACAGATGGTAGTGGTGGACTTATTGAAGTCTAGGGTGGTGACAGAAGAGTAGGAGGCAGAGAAACAATGGATAGGGGCAGGAGATGGGAATGATGACAAAGGATTGAAGAGAGGGGCAAAATTTGTTAAGAAGTAATATTAAACAGAAACAAGGGCAAAATAGATGATTTATCTACATCAAATTACTTTTCGAAATCAATTGTAGTTGTTTCAAAACAACAGCTCCAAATCATTCTAATAACTTGGATTTAATGTGTATAATGAAAAACTTTTATGTAAGAAAGACAACAAACAAAGTCCTCAGTGTCCAGTCCATGCATCTGTACAGCAGGAAGAGAACTAAACATAGGGCACATACAGCTAGCTTATAAGCGTCCCTTATTTTTTGATGTCTATAAAGAAAGGATGATAAGAAGCTATCACAATTAATCAAAACAGTCAATAATGGATATCAAAAGACAATAGGGAAGAATCCCAACGAGCAATCAACACATCTCGAGGAAAAAGCTCACAGAGTTTTGCATGCAGCACCCTGAAAGAGTCCCGAGTATATAACGTCACATAAGCCATAATCTCTTGCATCTGGATGGACTTTGCCTCACAACAGGTTAAGCAATGGATATAAACAAGGATTAGACAATTATCTTTGAAGTGGGTGCTAATATACCAGCCATTTTTAAGCATTTCTCATCTCTACTACCATAGAATATAGGCAATTATCCAGAAAAACAGATAAGACATTTTAATATACAATCCGAAACAAGACACATCTTCAGCTCTGTCACAGTCAGCAGCTTCTACCACAGATAGCCCAAGTTGTTCATCTTTATGACTAGCCTTAAACAGGGACTGCTGGCAGACTTTTCAACCTTGTGGGGCTTCAAAATGAAGCTGACCCTATTCTCACCTGATGACTACACATTTGCATTTTTCAGTATTGGTCACTAGCCAGCAAACAGGAATAAGAACCCAAGCTGTATTTTTCATCCAGCCCAGGGGTGCTGAGGCTGAGGTGTAGCATCCTGACTGCTGTTTTGTCCAAGACCAGCTAATTCAGCAAAGACTGTGCAGAAAGCACATAGGCTTCCTATATAATCCAAAAATAATCGTAAATCCAAAGCATCTTAATGTCGAAATAAAATAAGTACAGAAAAGCAGGGCGGGGGTGGGGTGGAGTAAAAGGTCTAGGCCAGAAATATTTTTTCTACCTTCTTAAAATCAGAATTACAGCGCAGAATAAAGTATTGCATATTTTTGAATGAAAGTTAATTATGATTTGTGGGAAGCTCCAGATCAATATGACTCGCATATTGAATCAGATTGAATGGAAACTAAGAGAACTATATATCTTGCCAGAGGAAAGTTGTAGATGCCAAGAAGAAAAACAATATAAAAATCACTTTAATAAACATATATACAAGTATAGTCTGGCTGGATAGCGTCATCAGAAGCAGACTGATTGGGGAATTTAGATTAGTTTGACAAAGGGAAAACAAATAGGAGTATGGCCATGAAGGTTTACGGTAGAATTAAAAAAATAAAGTGCTTTAATTGAAGGAGCTAAATAATACCTTTAAAGAGAACACTTTTCCTTTAAGCTAGGTCATTCACCAGCACCCAGTTCAGGTGATAGGCAGCCGGGCAACACGTTTCCAAGTTTCTGCTAGATTCACTTGGTAATAGTTCTTCCCTATAAAAAAAGTAACACTAAGTCTCATCTTTATCTCCCAAGATCAGGAGCTCCTATGTGAAGATTCATGGCCAAGGACTCCTGACACAGCATGTTAAAATAACAGTTGGGTTTGCTGTAATAACTGTGCACCTTAATATTGATTGACTATCATAATAAAAAAGGACAGAGATGTTTAGAACTAATGGTATTAAAGGAAGAAGAAAGCAAAGAAAAGCTATAGTGCAAAGAGGATGTGCGTAGTGGAACCAAATTGTGGGCAGGACGTTTCAACTTGTAGGAGCCAATAATGCAAGGCATCCACTCTCCTCATCATCGGGCACAAATATGTGCGGACAAGGTAAAATTTTTTTAAAAATTAAACGGAGACTCTGCACAATGTGACTGAAGCATCCGAATGGCCGTGGGAGAGGCCTCAATTCAAAAACAACAAAATCCACAGGCACTCCTGTGTGGTGTCCCCCATCCTACTGCCTTGGGTATCCTCTCCCAAACACTGAGAAATCCTGGTGGTGCACAATGGGCAGGTCCTGAGCATCTGCTGGCACACAAAATTCCAGCCTGTATCCCCTACACTCAGCATGCCACACACATCATCAAAATACTACAATGAGATGATTTCACATTGTGGGATGAGGTCAGTTCATTTCTCTGTAGCTGCACAATCCACTAGTCCCATAGTTATCAGAAAAAGGAAAGCTGGCTGATTTTCCTTCCCCTAGCCCAAGAATGCCAAAGTCATTTCGGACATCTGCAGTTGCACCCCAACTAAGAGCAGGACAGACCTGGAATCCAAATGGGACCTCTTGGTCTCCATCGCCAAATAGTCCACAATGATGCATCTGCAAACTAAACAATTAGGACAGTCACATTTTAAATCACCTCAAAAAAATCTTCCTAAAAAGATTCTCTCATTCTGCCCTTTCTTTCACTTCCTCGCCTCCTCCTGATGGTGTACACCAAAAACCTGACAGACTTTCCTGTTGAGGAGGAAAGCAGTGGCAAAGAAACAGGCTTTATGAGGCACCCTCATACTGAGCTTTTCATAGAGAGAAATCAAACAGGTAATGGAGGTAAGCTGAATCGGATTGCATGGACTTTCTTCCACTATTTCTGCTAGTGGGAGAATCTCCCTTGACTGAACCAGGCGCATAAATACTGTGGCTACAACAGCAGGTGAGAGGCCGGGTATTCTGTGGCGAGTGCCTCACCTCCTGGCTCTGCAAAGCCTGTCATTGACAAACTTCAAGTCATGAGCGTGATGGAATATTTTCCACTTGCCTGGATGTGCGCAGCTCCAAAAACACTTAAGACGTTCAACACCATCCAGGTAAAGCAACACTCTTGATTGGCAACCCATCCACTACCTCCACCACAGCACACCATGGCTGCATTATGTATCATACACAAGATGCACTCACCAAAGGCTTCATCGACAGTGCCTTCCAAACCCACAACCTCTACTCCCTACAAAGGACAATGGTGGCAGGTGCATGAGAACCTGCAAGTTCCCCTCCAAACCACACAACATCCTGACTTAGAAATTTATCACCATTCCTTCATCGTCACTGGGTCAAAATCATCAAATACCCTACCTACTGTGGGAGTGCCTTCACCACACGGACTGCAGCAGTTTAGGAAGGTGGTTCACTTTCACCTTCTCAAGGGCAATTAGGGATGGGTAATAAATGCTGGCTTTGCCAGTGATGCCCACATCCCAGGAACAAATAAAAAAATCCAATTTTCCATTTTCTACTGCAAAGCAGCTTCTATTTGCAGTCATTCTGCAAATTACTGGGATTCCCAGTCTTCTGGAAACCAATCTATCATATAGGTACTTTTATATTGCCTGTGCCACTGACAACTAACGCACTAGGCTCACCCAGCTGGCAGCAACTTAGCAGACTTTTGACTTGAAGTAGCAGTCACTTGCATCAGATTCAGCTGTGCGAATGTGGGAAAACGATGTGTTGTAGCCCTTGTGGGAGGCATGTAACTCAGTATTGGACATCATAGAAAAGACTTCTTGGAAGGTGGAAACATGTCTTAAATTACATGGTCATTAGATCCAAGGAAACTTAATTGCAATCAGCTCCTTGTATTTAGGCATGGGTGACATCGCTTGTGAAAAGTTTTGCAGGGACCCACATTTTGAGGTGTAAAACACATCAAATAAATAAGGCTCATTACACTGAAGACTGTCCATAATCCATAATTTGTATGCCTCGAATGTTTCAGATTGCCTCTTGTATCTTTAGAGAACACAAGATATTTGGGACTGTCTGAAGGGCCCATATTTTTCAGTTGTCCATCTTTTGAGAGTGTCCGTAGGACTAGGTTTACTGTATTTTATTTTTTTAAAAATGCAGACTCGTAAGGGAGTCCTGTCTTTGACCTGGATCTCACTGACTGTTGATAGTCATCCTGGACCTGGTAAACATGTTCCAGCAGCAGCACAACTCTGGCAGTGACAATGTTACATATACATATGTGGTGATCTCAGCAGTGCCATCTTGCGGACACTAATTGCTGATATATCAGTACTTTCCACATACATGCCAGCTAAACTGTCTCAGTCAGTGGTTGTATAAGCAAAGTACCTGCCCTCTGCAGCCAGCTTGCAGGAAGATCAGGTGTACTTTTCAGATGCAAACTCAGAACATCAGCACACAGGATCTCCCAAGATCCAGATTGCAATACACAAGCAGCTTCTGTTGTGGGGAAGATATTAAGGCAGTGACTGCAATTGGGAAACAGATGCATGAGAAGCATTGTCCATATGCTGCTGTATTAAAATTGCAACACAACTTTTAATTCTGACTGATGACATGCCCTGATGTTGAAGGATGGTTCATAAATGGGCAAAAGTAAAGGAAGAAATTCCCAAACATGTTTGGGGTGAGCATCCAGACCACCTGTAGCCAGAAAATTTGGCTGCCCACAGCATTGAATGGTGTCAGTCTCAGACATTTATGACCAGAATTGGCTTATTCTGCTTCCAGAGCAGCTTCCAAAAATCATCTTCTGAAGGTCACAATACAGGTCAAGCAGTTACATGGGAGTGAAAAAAGGGCATACAAATCAACACTGGGGAAAAGCAAGTGAAAGATGGGTTGAGAGATACAAATGATTTCTGGTCGTGCATATTACAGTGCTGGCATATAAATGGGTAGAAGCTACTGTCTCCAACTCAAGGGAGGTTTTCTTCCCTGCACCACTTGAGGTACAGCATCACTGATAGCAAATAAACAGTTGCTATTGGTGGCTTTGATTCCCACATGCTGCCATTCAAGCATCCAGCCAACCTGTTAAGGTTGGTAATATAGTTTTCACATTATTGGTCTATACAAACCCTTCACTGACAACAGTGAAAGTTCTTCAATTTTAAAAAAGCTTACTGTAAACACATTTTGTCAGTGTTTGAAATCTGTCCCACAGCATAACTCAGGATTTCAAAGCACCAGGAGGTGACACAGGCAGAACTGCTTCCAGTTAATGCAGTTCTCTACAATACAAACTGGCCATAAGCAAGCTGTTCTTACACTACAGAAGTGCATCTTATTACACTCAGACGTTTCATTGACCATTGGCTGTACTAAATAGTGTAAATCAATCTACCTGCAGTATAGTAATACTGTCATGGAACCACAAAAATGCACTAGATTATGACTGCCAGCTGAATCACAGTATATGTGGAGCCAGTGGACTGTTAGGACTCTGGGTCTAACTAACAGTGGAATCATTAGGATTCCAGTGACTGGCTCCCCAGCACAGAGTGTAAAAGGAGAGAGCAACGCAGAGCTCACTCACCTGAAATTGGATCAAAATTCCGATAGAAAATAGAAATGCCATATTAACATACATATGCTAGGCAAAAGCAACGACTGAAAGCCAGTAGAACAGAGAGTAAATGCACCAATCTGAGCATGAAAATGCAAAGCAATAGGCCAGATCACGTCAGCTAGAAATAGCAAGAGTCCATAAGGATATTAGGAACAGAATGCAGTGGAAAATGAAGAGAGTACCAAACAGCATGAGGCAAAGAGCATACGACAGCAACATCACAGAGACACACTCTTGACCTGCAAAGAAATAATGTAATGCAATGTTGCAAATCAATTTGCAGGACTTTCAACACATTCTAATCCAGAAAGGAACTCCATTTTCACAACCTCTTATGTATACATTTGCAAATAATTAACAGGAAAATATCAAAAAGATTTTCACTTCTTAAAATCAGACGTGCTCCTTTAATCCTTTCTTCAAAAACTTTAGTCTACATCCAGTTTATAGTTTATATCGTTTAAAACTAAATGAGATTCTCCAACGACATTTCACTAGAATTTCTTACCATAGCATTGGGACTTAAAATAAAAGGGAAAAAGCAGCTTAATTCCCTTCATAACATGCCTGAGAAGCAATAAATTCAAGACTGCATGCTGAAGAAAGATTCTTGATTCTGTTGCCTGGTCAATTAATCCTCTGCAAGAAACTTATTTTGCTCAGGAAGGACAAAAATTGAAATTTTGCCCAGTATAAACCATAGGGTTTAAAATAATCCAAGTTAGGTCTATGTTTGAAAGGTACCTCTTCTCACAGTTCTCTAATCTCTGAACGAGTTTGGCTACAATGCCATCTGCTGGAACTATATACATGAAAGTATTAACCCTAATCTCTTTTAATGGATTATCGTCACACAGTTTTTATCACATTTCTGTACAGTAAAGCAAATATATTCCAAAATAAGTACGAATACTATATTGATGATATCACTTTCATATCAAGAAAGTAACTCAATTTTGCCCAAACGGGGCATAGAGCACAAAAGCAAGGAAGTTATGATGAAACTTTATCAAATACTGGTTCAGCCTCAACTCGAGTAACGTGTCCTATTCTGGGCACCACACTTCAGGAAGGATTTGAAGGCATTAGAGAGGGTGTAAAAAAGATTTACAAGAATAGTTCCAGGAATGAGGGATTTCACTTGCATGGATAGATTGGAGAAGCTGGAGTTGTTCTCTTTAGAAAAGATTAACAGGAGATTTGATAGAGTGTTCAAAATCAAGAGCGGTCTAGACAGAGTAGATATAGAGAAACTGTCCCCGTTAGCAGAAGGGTCGAGAACCAGAGGACATTGATTCAAGATGATTGGCAAAAGAAGCAATGGCAACATGATGAAGAGCATTTTTTTATGCGGCGAGTGGTTAGGATCTGGAACGCACTGCCTGAGTGTATGGTGGAGGCAGATTCAATCGAGGCTTTAAAAAGAAATTTGGCTAATTATCTTAAGAGAAAAAGTTTGCAAGGCGACGGTGAAAAGTGGGGGGTGGGGAGTGGGACCAGGTGAGTTGCTCTTGCAGAGAACCGGCACTGACATGACAAACTGATTGGCCTCCTTCTGTGCTGTAATTATTCTATGATCCCATGAACTTCTCATCTCCCTCAGTCTTATCAGATTTGTAAATTCCAAACTGGGAGTCATTTGTTACTATTTTCAGATTTGCTTGGCCTTCTCTTTCACTCTTCAGCCTTGGTTTGCTCACTATGGGCCTTGCCCGTCAACTTGGGTTCATCAAATTAAAAAAAAAAATTACATTTCAATGAGGCTGGCAGATGAACTAAAGATTTTCATGATGTATTTTAATTCACTTGAAAAAATTATGCAAGTTAGATACAACAAATTGCTGTATAAATTCAACAGAAATATGAAGTCCAGCACACAAACATGCCAAAAGTTGTGTTAACATTGCCACTTCACGTATGGGCTGAGTTTAATTTGTCGTGGTTGGTGATGTTCATTTCCTTCAAAACACTCAGCACTGTTACGTGCGGCAATGCTCCAAGTCAAGGAGGAAACTGGAGCACTCAGCGACTGTGGCCTGTTTCAGGTGGCCACACACATGCACACATTTTATGTACTCACCAAAAAAAAAGTTTTCCTTCCCAAAGTGCATAGAGAGAGAGAAGAGTGAAGAAAGGTTGACTTTCACTTGGCAACTTGATGGGGCAGTTGCAATGCACCTCATGACAAGAGTGCTGTGTCAGTTCCAGTGAATCCAGCACTAATCCAGTAGTAATGCATTCACTTTTACAGATCTTGATGGAGACAGAGTACAACACAACCAGAGTACAACACAACCATTAAACTACTCACTAAAATTTCACACAATATATGCACCTTTTCAAGTTCATACTTTCTTAACAAATAGGGAGACTGAATACAAGAATATAAAATTATACACTCTATTGAACGACCAGTTTCTGCAAAACTTCAATTATTACCTGCCTGCAATTTATTCCCTTATGGAAGAATATCATGTAAGGACGTGGAATATTCTGAGATCCAGCTATAGGATTATTAAAATAGGCAAGAACAAACAGTTCCTGCCTCATTGTTTAAGGGGTTAAAAAATGTGGCATCGCTACAAGAAGTCACGAATGCCCCAACAGCAAAATGCTCAAAAGGTTCAAAAATCCATTTTGTTGATCCAAATACAATTGCATTACACTTATAAAATGCTTTTAATTTTAGTTATCTTTTTTGAGATTAGGAGTATGGCATATTTAACACTAACTGGAGCAGTCATTGGTGTCCTCTAGCCATTAAAATAATCAGTCACATGTAGGCTATGTGGGATCGCATAGAAGTGTTGCACATTGAACTTCCGTTTGCCAAAATTCAATACTATGTCTGTTTACTCACGAACAAATCTTGTGCTGAATTAGCCAAACTAAGCAGGGAATGCCACAACTGGCCTCATCACCCAGGCCAGGGATTCACATTTGCTCTCCAGTGATTCCTGTTGGAACAAGCACATGCTGCCTCATCAAGGAAAAAGTAGGTCAGAACTCAGCTGTGATGATGCCCATAGTTGAATTGCCTGCCATTATCCATGAGAACACGTGAAGAGTGGCTATTTAGCAAAATACCAGGAGATTACTAACATCCATGGGACTGTACCTCAGCACAATTCAGCACCAACAGGAAAGCAGGGGGGAATATTTTCCGAAATAAAATCTGATTTTTAGGACATTTTTCACAAGAACATAAAAAATAGGAGCAGAAGTAGGCCTTTCGGTCCCTCGAGTCCGCTCTGCCATTCAATAAGATCATGGCTGATCTGATTGTGGCCTTAACTCCACCTTCCTGCCTGCCCTCCAAAACTCTGGACTCACTTATAGATAAAAAAAAATCTGCCTAACTCAGTCTTGAATATATTCAAAGACCCAGAGAATTCCAAAGATTAGTGACCCTCAGAGAAGAAATTCCTCCTCACCTCTGTCTTAAAAGGGAGACCCTTTATTTTGAAACTGTGAAATATTCTCTCAGCATCTATCCTGTCAAGCCCACTCAGAATCTTCTGTTTCATAGAGTCATAGAGTAATACAGCACAGAAACAGGCCCTTTGGCCCAACGCGTCTGTGCCGACCATCAAACACCCATCCAATCTAATCCCATTTTCCCGCACTTGGCCCATAGCCTTGTATGTTATGGCATTTCAAGTGCTCATCTAAATACTTCTTAAATGTTGTGAGGGTTTCTGCCTCTTCCACCCCTTCAGGCAGTGTGTTTATGACTCTATGATTCCAACCACCCTCTGGGTGAAATTTTTTTTCCTCAACTCCCCTCTATACCTCTTGCTCCTTACCTTAAATCTATGCCCCCTGGTTATTGACCCCTCTGCTAAGGGAAAAAGTTTCTTCCTATCTATCCTATCAATGCTCCTCATAATTTTGTATACCTCAATCAGGTCCCCCCTCAGCCTTCTCTGCTCCAAAGAAAACAACCCTAGCCTATCCAGTCTCTCTTCATAGCTGAAATGCTCCAGCCCAGGCAACATCCTGGTGAATCTCCTTTGCACCGATCACTTCTCATTCTTCTAAACTCCAATGAGTATACACCCAACCTGCTCAACCTTTCCTCATAAGACAACCCCTTCATCCCAAGAATCAGCCTAGTGAACCTTCTCTGAACTGCTTTCAATTCAAGTATACCCCTCCTTAAATGAGACCAAAACTGTACACCGTACTCTAGGTGTGGTCTCACCAATGCCCTGTACAATTGCAGCAAGACTTCACTATTTTATACTCCATCCCCTGTGCAATAAATGCCAACATTCCATTTGCCTTCCTAATTACTTGCTGTACTTGCATGCTAACTTTTTGTGATTCACGTACAAGAACACCCAGATCCCTCTGTACTGCAGCATTCTGCAGTCTCTCTCCATGTAAATAATAATCTGCTTTTCTATTCTTCCTGCCAAAAAGGACCACCTCATATTTTCCCACATTGTACCCCATGTGCCAATTTTCTGCCCACTCACTTAACCAATCTATATCTCTTTGCAGACACTTTGTGTCCCCCTCACAACTTGAGGCCAGCCACTTCCCCCTCACTCCTGTGCAGCTGCTGGTCGGCCTGGCACGCGGTGACGACAAAGATGCTGCGGCTCCTGGGCAGCCTGATCCAGGGCAGAAGCAGCATGAGTACCGGGGCCAGGGAGGGGGAGGAGATGGGGATTGGGCTGGAGAGGGGGGCCAGGGGTTAGGGAACGAGGTGACCTGGCCCGTTGTCCCCGGGCTCAGCAAAAGCTGCAGCCACGTCTCCCGACGTGGAAGGAATGTCCTGCCAGGGCCCGCAGGCCAGGCTGCCAGTTTCCGCTGGGACCCGGGCGATTTTCAATGTCACCCAGGGGAGGGAAGGGGTGAGGGGGAGCCCTGTCTGCCAGGGTGTGGGCAAAGGGTGAGGGAAGAAGCCCTGTGTTCCCAGGGCCCAGGAGCTGCTTCTGCTTTAAATTCTCACCAGTTTTGCTGCATCTCCCTCTTCCAAGTGAAGAAGTCCAGAATTTTGGAGAAAGTGGCCGCAGCAGCAAAACCAGGTTCAGGCAAATGAAACCAGGAAATATGAGATTTTAAGAGTAGTGGAATTGTAAAATAAAATCAGAAGGTGCTGTAAACACACAAATAATTCCTGGAACTTGCTGCCCACGAGGGTGGTTGGAGCGGAGACAACCAATGATTTCAAAAGGAAACTGGATGGGCACTTGAAGGAAATAAACTTGCAGAGCTATGGGAATCGAGCAGGGTAGTGGGACTGGCTGAAGTACTCCGCGGAGTGCCAGCACGGACTTGACAGGACGAATGGCCTCCTTCTATGCCGTAATGACTCTTGCCCCTCATGGCCGAGTCCAGTTACTCATGGAGAGTGACTGAATATTGGTCGAGAAGCCAAGATATTGTCAAAATAATTTTCTTTCAACAAACTTCCAGTTTTGCAGTGAAAGGAGGACAGATTAAGTATGTAGCATTTCCAGATAATTTCATATCATCTTAGGCTAACATAGTGCTCCAAAATCAGGGAAGACACACAAAACAGGATGTGTGACTAGAGACTCCTGCTGAAATATGTACATAAGTGGAAGTTAAGTGAGGGCAGGATTGGGTTCACATGTGATGCCCTGCATGACCAAATAGCCTGCTAACACTGACAGTCTAGGCTCACACTTGAAAAGGAGGCACTTGAGTGAGGGAAGTCAGTGTCTGTAGAACTCTATCCCAACATAAGTCAGAACCTTCAGGAGAAGTAGTGAACAGATTGGTAAAAAGATCATGGGCAAAGGAGGAAAGGTGGGAGAAAGAAGAACAGAACTGGCCAAACTTACTCTGATAGTATCTCCCAGCCCTGCAAACCCTTACCATCGAGTAGGCCATCCTAACTTGGACCTATAATGCCACTGTCACTGGATTGAAATCCTGCAAATCCTTAGCTAACACCATTGTGGGAGCACCACTACCATAAGGACCAAGCAGTTCTCAGGGGAACTTGGGATGGGCAATCAACACAACCACATCAAGAAATTAATTTTTTCAAAATGCTACCATAAGCAGACAGAACAGTGACTAACTACCCCACATAAGAGAAGGCATCAATTCCACTTCTAGCAACCAGTTGGTTCAAAATCCCAAACAAATGCACATTGAACTGTTTTCTTATTAACTGTCTGGAGACAACCAAACTGACTACTGCAGTTTTGGATATTTTATTTTCAGAGCCTAGTTGATCATTTGATAGCATTCATTGCATTTTCATTCCATGATTCCAACTAAGACATAAATTAATGCAAATTGTGGTGAAAGAAAAACATGCAATTGATTGTTAAAACTAATATGGTCAAACGAAGCTTTATCTAATTTACTGTACTTCTGTTTCAACATTATTAAATACTCCTGTTTGATTTCTATAAAAGAGTTTACTACTACACTATTAGGGCCACGAGAAAAGTACAAAACATGCCAATTCAGTTTTAAACTCGACTGGGCTGGTGAATCATTCTGAAAAAGTATATTCATAGCGATGATGACAGCCAATCCTCTTAACATATCCATCAACAAAGAGTCAGAATTCAAACCCCCAAACCAGGGGACTTTGGCAAAATAGTTCAGAAATTAACGTATGTGCATCATTATTAATGGTAAAGCAGAGCTTTCAACTCAATTTACCCCAAGTCATAAAGAAAGTAGCCTGCAGGAGTTTCCAAGTTCTGTCAGAGATTTACATCTACAAATCTCAACTCCAGACCAGGCGCCAGCTGATAAACAAACAATCTAAATCAAGGGCCACACGATCCCCATATCCTAAATTTTATGGACTTGGAGAGGTAATTTACAGCCCAGCTTCATTTTCCACTAAGTCCTAAGTTGAGTAAAGCTGTCATTAACTCATGTTAGAAGCCTCTAAAGTAATCTTAGCATTTGATGTGTACAATACCAGACATCTCCTTAAATCAATGACAGATTGATACGATTATGTGTGTGTCTACTAGCTATCATTAAAAAAGGCAATCATTAGAATGTACTGATTTTGGCACTGAAGTAAATAGGTACCATTTGAACTTCCTAAACTCTATTTAAAAGCAATTCAACATATAAAGACATGCTAAAAATACAAATGCTTCCTGTACAGAAGTTACTGTTATGCCAAAAAAAAGCTTCCAGCTCGTCATGCAGCCAACTTCGATTTTTTTTTAAATTATTAAATTTTTACAACCCATTACTATCCTTGATGAAACCATAACTAGCTGCTCCACTGATAAGTAGATTAGAGCTTTCCCCACTCTAAAAGAGGAATTGATGTGCCAAATAGAATGTCAGTTTTCCCTGGATAACATAACAGATATGTAGCTGACTAGTAACTGCCAAAACTTGTAATACACATGTGAGGCAGATGGTGCAGTGAGGCACTGCCAGGAGTTGAACAAATGGAAGCTAACATGAGAGGTGAATGTCATGCCTTAGCATCTCTCAGCTAGAATGTTTTAACTTACTTGCTCTTTTCCTTAATTACATTATTTAGTAACCTGTACACTATATCCTCTAACAATAACAATTCAAGGATCAGGAGGTAAAAAGTTTTAATAAATTAATTGGTCCTCTTGGGAAGAATTTTTTTTTACATTTACCACTGGAACATCTAATATACAAAGCATAAATTACTTGCAAGGAAAATGTTAAATGCATACAAATCTTTAAACAGTTACATCAATGCTAACACCAGACAGCAAGAAGTAACTAACTCCAGTTGTGCCATTAAAACAATGTTGCAGGACTAAGAAATACTTACCAGTATTTTACCTTTTTGGTTAAAAGACATCTTGCTTAAAGTCACAATACCCAGGAATTCAGTAATGCAGTAGATGTGAACACTGTCCTTTTATTTCAAAGCTGGGTTTGAATCAAGTCCATGGCTTAAAATCTGCTCTTAGCTCCCTAATGGCTCAGCAGGGAAATATGACTTAGGACCGTATCATGCAGTATAAGATCCAGAAAGTTCAATCACTAATCTGTATTGAGTTAGCTGATCACGTAGACCAGGGTACTGTTCAGGTGCTACAATTGATCATTGATATAGACTAGAAGGATAACAAAAGGATAGATTTTTAAAATCCTGCAAGTGAGAGAGGGAGAAAAATAGGATTGGCTGAATCTGATGCTCTTGATGATGGAATAGGGCTGCTGTCCCTCACTGTCTAGACTCAAAAGTATATAAAAAGCCTCTTGTGCAAGGTCCCAGCAGCACTGACCAGTGAATCAGGGCCCAGTTTCAGGAGAACGTGGAATGGGTTGGGAACAAACAGAAACAATATTCTCAGAAAACAATTATTGAGGCCTGTTCACAAGGCTTACCAATATAATTACCCTAACCAGGACAGTAGGTGCAATCTCTTATTTAGGAAAAGAAAATATCAGGGAAATGTTTTGTTAATTGAAGCTTTTTTGGGAAAGGGAAGTATTTTCAGTGTTATGAATAATTACCTTTGAGATGGGTTTTGGACAATTATGTTCTCAGGTGACTTTGCAATACAGGCTAAAGTCTAATCAGTAATTTTTGTATTGAGACTGAAAACAAAATGCTATTTCATCAAGGCACTTATTAAAAAAGCAATAATCTAAATCTTCTTTTGGAATCGGACATTTTATTTACTTTTCAAAATATTCTTCATCCTAATAGACTGTAAGGTAGTATTTTGTAGCTCAGTGCTCTGCATAATGTATTCCACCTATGACTATTTTTAAATGTATAGCAGGAACACAATTAAGTCAGCAGGCAAGCAGCAAAATATTGCTGATCGTATGAAGAAAAACTGCCATTGTTCTAAGGGCTGAATTTCTCCACAACACAATCAGCAGCAGTTTTGAACACAACATTTTTCAAAAATGAAATTTAATCTAACCATAATAACTATACCAGCAGCTGGCAGAATTTTTATGAAGAGTCATGATAGCGCAGTAAACAACTGAGTTTTCCATCTGTACCGAGTTAGCTAATCTCAGCTGTAGCAGCGGTAAGAGTGCCTCAGGCGAGGGAGGAAGGGAAAAAAAAGGCCAAACTCTGTTCATCAACTGGTGACCCCTGCTGGAGGCCTGTCTAAGTGGGCATCAGTACAGGTTCAGTCAAACAGCCTACCAACATTCATTGTCTACATTCTACTAATTAAGAAAAGTACCCAACCACACAGAACTGCACCCCAACAAGGAATTCGCACAGCAAAATTCAGCACAGAAATTGTGGGAGAAAAATAAAACACCTTCCCAGTAATTACGCCAAAAGTTTTTACGATGTTGTGATAGCCAGAGACGGATTTCTCTGATATTTCTCCGTCACATTAGTGAATCATTAATAATAATTAATTATAGAAGTGTCTATTCTATTCTACTTGTGGGCCATTTCAAACAACAGACACAGTTCTAATTAACAGACTTTTAAAAATCTGGTGCCAAATGTGTGGTTAATTTCTACTCGGCACAGTATTTCTTACCTGAATGACAAATGATATTAAAATTCTATCAAATGCTTTCCACAGAACCACACAGAGAATTCAAATGTTTAGTTAAGATCTGTCCCACCCAGCAAGAAATATTTTCCTATTATAGTCAAAAAACCCTCTTCGCTGACATTTTAGGAAGCTGTTTAAGCAGTTGCCATTAAATCAAGCACTATCTTTTGCAGAATCCAGAGCACATGAGGACACCATGTGGCCTATCATTCTGGATGCAATACTGAAGCTATCTATTCTAATCCCAATAGCCAGGCATAGTAAAGCATTCCATATTTTAATAGCCCTGTGACACTCTCATCCCTTACATTCTTCAAGTGAGATGCCTTATTGCCAAAGGTGTGCAAATTAATAGAAATAATTCATCACCTTTCATACTCTAAAAAAACTTTCATAATTTTGAAGAATTGTTTTAAGTGTCTTAAAATTCACAACAATAACCTCTCATTCCTGGTATCGTTCCAACAAATTATTATAGAACAAATATATTCTTCTTATAAACTGCCCAGATTGCATGCAATACTTCAAGCATAGTCTAACCAGCATCTGACTGAAACTTACTCATCATCACTTTCTTGCTTTCATGTTCAATATTTCTAGGTACAGAGGTGTCAAAACTCAGGATCCCCTTCCATGGTTCAGGCAAGCCTTGCACATATCGTATCCACATGGCGTCAGACTACAGGAAATCTCCCCAGTGTTGCCAAACCCTTGCATATTTACCCCACTGTTGGTAAACTGCCAGACCATAACTCCAGTATGCCAAACCTCAGGACCACTCCCCAGTGACAGTAATACCCAGAACAACCCCCACCATCCTAAGCCATACTTCCCTCCCAAATAATGCTAAATACTGGATATCTAACTCCAACAAGTGTATGTTATGCACCACTTGTGTATCCGCAGCATTAAAAATGGCACGAGTAAAAAATTAAATACATGGATATTAGACTATGTAGAAGTTGAAGGCCACTCACATGATAGTGCAAACTATACAGGGTCACAGAATTCTGAGAAAAATCCCACAATACCTTACAATGAAATTAAAATTGGATTTAATCATTGTAAATCATTGGTCCTTCATTGTTAAAGAGACCACATTTTCAGTCTCACTGTGAATCTGCTTATAAGATTTAATTCTTGCACATGTTACAGAGAAAATGCTGTCATGATAGGCCCCCACCAGCCAAGAATGAGGCACATTAATTTTGTCATGAACACTGATTTTAAGCTGTTACTGGCAATTCCTTGTAATAGGCCCTCTTTTCTTCCCAACAACAATTTGAAGTTTAATGTCCTTGTTGCGAAATTAATGTGCCTCATTCTTGGCAGGTGGGGGCCTGCATGACACTAGCTCAATTAATTCCAAAATTCAATGAGGAGGATGTAGAAGATTTTTGAGTCCTTTGAGAAACTGGCAAGACAGCTAAAATGGCCAGCTGAGACTTGGCCTCTTTTATGACAAAGCAAGCTAACTGGAAAAGCCCATGAGGTTTATTCTCTGTTGCCAGATGAGAGTTCATCAAATTATGAACTGACCAAAAATGCTAACCTCGGGGCATATGAATTAGTACCTGAAGCCTATCGCCAAAAGTTTAGAACTGCCAAGAAGCAAGCTTATCAAACTTACCTGGAGTTTGAAAGAAGCAGCTGGCTTTTGACCAGTGGCTGAGGGCTCTTGAAATACAGCTCGGCCATGAGACTCTCAGAGAAGTAATTCTGTTAAAGGAATTTAAAGACCCATGTAGAGGAGCAGTGGGTCGAGAGAGCCCAGCAAGCGGTCGCTCTGGCCGATGACTTTGCTTTAATTTATAAGTTGGTTTCCCAGGGGAGAACCTTTCCTAGTCACCCCCACAAATTCGAAAGAGACAAAGGGTGGGAAGGTAATAGGAGCCCAAGCAGTCCTGGCAGAGAAAGAAAAGCAGGAGACACAGGGGCTCTCCTCTAGCCAAAAAGGAAGGTGCTGCGAGCAATAGTGAGACCCGGAGACCTGTGTGCTTCCATTGTAACAAAGCAGGGCATTTAAGAGCTGACTCCTGGAAACTAAACGGAAAACCTGTAGGGTTAATCAGGGAACACCTGCTCAGTGAAGAAGAGAACCTGATGGAAAGAACAGCAGTGCAAGGTGTGGCTTTAACAGCAGTAAGAGTGAGACCTAGGAAGCTTACGGCTGCAAGTGTAGGAAAATTTAATAAGATTCCTGAAGGTTATCAGGGTTTTGTGTCTGAAGGGAAAGTAACCCCATACCCCTCGAGTGGACCAAGCAAGCCCATAATAATTCTCAGGGACACAGGGGCCACTAGATCCCTTTTACTGGGAAAAAGTCTGACCTTTCCCCCAGAGTGCGGTAAACACCAAAATGGTGGTGAATGGTATTGTACACCAGGTGCACCTGGAGTGTGACCTAGTTTCGGAAGCAGTGATCGTAGGGATGTCCCTAGTTTTCCTGTGGACGGGGTTGACCTGCTCCTAGGTAATGATCTGGTGGGGGTGAAGGTGGTAGCTTCCCTAGTAGTGAAAGAAAGACAGCAGGAGGTCAGAGAGACAGGGCAGTGGCAGGAGACGGTCCCCTGCAGTTTCCCTGAATATGTAGTGGATCAGGTCATGATCAAACCATCTCCCCAGAGGAGAGTGAATTGGCATTGCAGGCAGATGATCAGGTCTGTCTGTCTGAGACTTTCTTTGGAAAGTTGGGAGACCCAGGAGATGAATTAAAAAAAATTTCCCTAGCTGAGGCTCAGTGAGCCGACCCAGCATTGTGAGAGTTAGCACAGGCTTCCCAGTCTGAAAGTGAAGCAGAGGGTGTCCCTGATTGCTACTATTTAAAGAATGAAGTACTGAAGAGGAAATGGAGTTCTCCTCACAGACCTGAGAGCAAGGAGCGGACAGTAGTTCACCAGTTAGTGGTGCCACAGAGGTACTGGAGAGAAATATTAAGAAGGGCCCACAAGACTACAGTGGCTGTACAGGCCGGTATACAAAAGACCAAAGCCTGCATAAGACAGAAGTTTGACTGGCCAAAACTCCACAAAGATGTGGTGGAGTACTGCAGGAGTTGCAACATGTGCCAGGTTGAGGGGAAACCCCAACATACAGTGAAACCTGCACCCATAAGTCCTGTACCAGTGTTAGGAGGACCCTCCAGCAGAGGGCTAGTGAACTGTAAGGGACCCCCGCCAAGAACAAAAAGGGACAGGCAGGCACAAGGCCGGAAAAAGGTTAAACAGATAAGGGGAAAAAAGTGACCAAGAGAGTAGGTTAAAGGAAGTCCGGGAGGAATCCCGGATGAAAATCCCTACTGTCCGGTCAGCCAACCCGGAAAAATGTGGAAGGTTAGACCCCACATCCTCCTATGGGGGAGCTCGCATTCCAGGTTGACTGCTAAGATGGCCGAATACACAAACGGACATGGTCAAACCAGCTAGTCGCAATTAGGCACACTACAGCCTGCCGGACTGAACATTGAGTTCAATAATTTCAGAGCATGAAGGGCCTCCCAATTTTCTTTTATTTTTAGTTATTTTTTTTCTTTTTCCTTGTTTTAATGTTTTTTGTGTTTATTTTGTTTTATTTCATCTTAGTTTGTTCAGTTTGCTTACCCACTTTTTTTTCATGTTCTTACTTGCGGCTGTTCAATTTTCAGTCCGTTAACACCCTATCTATACTAATGCTTTGTCTTTCAACATACCATTAACATATTGTTTGCCTTTGCTCCACGACCTTCTGGTCAGCTATTCTGTGATCTTGTCCTATCTACACCTTCTCCTTTGTTATCTCTGGCCCCACCCCCCGCTTTACTTGCTTATAACCTTTTACATTTCTAATATTTGCCAGTTCTGAAGAAGGGTCACTGACCTGAAACATTAACTCTGCTTCTCTCTTCACAGATGCTGCCAGACCTGCTGAGTATTTCCAGCATTTCTTGTTTTTAAGTCACATGACTAACTTGCTGGGCAACCTGAGTTTTTTGAACTTGTACAAACAGTTTGAACTGAGAGTGTCTGTTTGCTCCTGGACTGAAGATCTCTCCTGTCTCCTCCTATCAATTTCTCACAGTCCTCTGAATCTACTGAAGGCACATGAACCCCAAGAGAAAAGACTCCTACAGCGAACAAAGTTTAAGAATAATACTGGGCCTCTACCTACAATCAAGGACTGTACAGTGAGCTCGAAGAACTGTAACAAAAACTCTTCAGATATTGCCTCAAACGTTTCCACATTATTTTTCTTGTGCTCTTTACTGTCTCTATTTGCATGTGTGTATCACATATGCATGCTAGCGTGGGCACGTCGTGTATCCGTAGGCATTTACCGAATTAGAGTATAAGTTTAAGTTTAATAAATTTCAACTTTTCTTCTTTAAACCGAAGAAAGCCTGTTTGTGCTGGTTTCTTTGCCTTATCATTGGAAAGCGGTGAACAAGGATTCATCAAGGGGGAGCTAAAAATACAGTGTGCTTAAAAATAAAACCCTGTTACAGGTGAAGGCTGAAAGAGAACCCTAGACCTCTTTCTCACCCGGTCGTAACAATGCACACTTAATTCCTGCAACATTTTCCTGTGACAGTATTTAAATCATATGGAATTATGTACCTGCAATTACCTTACAGTTATCTTTAACGGAGGCCTGACTCCAACATTAGGTGGTGGTGTGTCACAGTTGTGCATATCATCAAACCAACTGGGAGTCTTAAAATCAGGTTTCTCGGCCCTTATGCCTGGCATTCCCTTCCAGCAAATCCCAAACCAATCGAGTCCTCCTGCCACAACCAGTTCCCACCAAACACTGACCAGGCTCTAAACATGGATCCCTCTTCCAATTATATTCTCATCATTGCCAATAACCTGCATATAGTTCTTTAAATGGATTTTCAGCAGTTTTAAAGTAATAAAATTGCTGAAAACAAAATGGAAGTTCAGTCTTCACCATCCACAGATGAACTTCACCCTGAAAAGTAAAACCCAGGCCCTGATTTCTGATCAGTTAGATTTTGCAGCCATCAAGAAAGTTTAGCACACACTATTTCAGTAGCGGACAGCCTTTATGTAGGCATTTGCTTTCTGCAAATATTTCTCTACTTCTTAAGGATGCATACCTCCAGAAACAGGCGCATCCATGAATAATGCTCCCGTCTTTTCTGCTGCTTTGGCTATTTCTTTAGAAACAGCAGGATCAATAGTGCTTGAATCAATTAGCAATGAACCTTTCTTGACTTTCCTGCAAAGAAAATATAGAAAGTTAGTTCAAGATCAACATCCACTTCAAAAAGTTTGACTACTGATTCACCAGAAAAAGAAGCTGCACTCTGATGTAACATAAGAAGAAACTCAACTTCATGGTCAAAACTATAAACAAGCAAGAACTTTTTTTAAAAAAAAGCCTTCTCCCTATTTTCCTGAAGGTAGCAACTGGGATAGAGTTTCAGTGGCATCACTTGCATCTCGTACATATCTCAAAGATCCTCTGAGGGCCAGACGGTTATTCAACCATGGAGGACATCACAGCTGAGCCTGGTCCCATCTCCACAAACACACTTTCCAGTAAGAGTCATTGGACAGTGATCAGGAGCAACCCTTAGTCGAGGGATCTCTAAGTCACACTATATAGGGCAGTTATCAGGAATATCACACTAAACACTGGGTCATCAGAGGAATAAGACATAACCATTAAATGGACCTAATTTTCACAGGAAACAGGCAAACACAGGTTGCCACATACAATGCACCATCATAAATGATATTGAAAGCCATCTCTCCACTTTCATGCAATGCAGGTCTTCTCCCTTCCTAAACAAAAATGATTTTTCCTGTTATGATTTGTCAAATATTTTAATGCATAGTGCCCCTTTAAAAATGTACACTGATGAATCACACTCATTTAATACTTTAAAATCTTATGTCTTTTCCTGCTTAATACCTAGGTTTTAAAATAAGCCAAGATCCAGGGGTCCAACAGGGAACCCTCACCACTGTACTGAAATGCACCGGAACAAATCACACACAACCAAACGATTCTCCATGGCTTCAGTACGCAGATGAATACTCATTTTCAAGCTGAGGCTCAGTCTATGAACTAATCAGGTAGCTGAATGATATGCAGTACAAATAGAATGTTACAATAGTTTTCAAGCTTTACTTTGCTCCTTGCAACGTCAACACTGACCCTTAAAAATAATTGCACATGTCTTACAAGTCAAAACACTGCCATGAAGTTTGGCAGTGCACTCACCCTGCAGGCTACAAACTGACCAATGGCCGAGGCAAGGACAAGCTCAGATAAACCCACTATCAGAAGTGCCAGCCACAGAGCTGCCAGAGAGGCTGTAAACAATCACTCGACCAGCCCCTTTATAAAAAGTTCAATCCTCACTCTCATCCCTAACACAGCTGTCATTCAAGAATAATTTTATAAAGATGGCTGACTTCATCAAATAACTTATTCTAGATATTCTGTCAGAACAAAAGGCATTAACAAACCAAAGCTCTCATAACTACTATGGACAAACAGCCATGCAAACAATACTTTAACAAAATATACAGGATACTGATCCTCAGAGGGAATGGACAGTACCCTCCTCTTCCTGACTGCTGCTTTAACCAATGATCATTGTTTGCAAGAGCATTCTGGAAAATGAAAAGGAAAAAGACAAGCCCATAAGTACCACTAAAGCTCATGCAGACAGCCTTCCAGATTCTACGCTGGAAAAAAAAGATGAAAATCATGGAACTAGAGTTCACTAACAATGAAATGTTACAAAATATGTACTAAATTTTGAATTCAAGAAAGAATTAAAACTGGGCAGAATTGAACTAAGCTTCACCAAGGATAATTACTATTTGATAACTACTTTTTACAATATACCAAAATATTTAGGGTTAGATGCTATTTAAATCCAAAAATTAAGGTAATCGTCACTATAAACTTTATAACCTCCCATATTAACTTATCAAACATGGCAATTTGTTTTGCATAGAAATAATAATTCAGAAACTTCTGTGCTTAGAATTAATATTCCAAACACACAGATTCTACTGAGGATGGGTCAAGCGGGAATATGCAGCATAGTACATTATGGAATGAAACTTGTGACTATGCAGCTCCAATTTCCAGTACTACTTTGACATCAACGACAACTGTTTAAAACAAATATTAAGCCAGTACACTGAATTACCTACTTCAAAATGCCATTTGGACCAGTATAAACCTCAATCACATTAGGGCTTGATGGCAGCATGGTTATAACTCTATCAGCTCGCTCAGCTACATCAGCAGGAGAGTCCATGATCTATGAAACAAAATTGGACAGAAACTATTCTAATAAGATTTAAAGGAACAAATCAGTGGCTTAAACTATTTGGGGTCACCAAATCAATCCGTCGTATAATTTTAAAAAGGGCCAAGTGTGAAGAGATGAGTAAACAAGTTATGTACATTGTTTGAGAGAGGTTGTTCAAAAACCCTTCAATAGAGGACAAGTAGAACACCTTTAAAGAAATAATGTTAAGTATGCAGGATAAATACATATATTGAATCGACGTGCTCAAGCTAAATTAATCAACATATCAAAATTGACCTTTTGAAAAAAAGGTCTCCACTAATGCAGGGAGAATGCAGAAGGGTTTCACTGGGTAAATACAGGAACATGCAGAAACATCGAAGTATATAGAGTGCAAAGCAAAGAAACAAGCCATTCAGTCCAACAGGTCTCTGTTGGCGTTTATGTTCCACATGAGCCTCTGTGTGTGTCTGTGACAGATTCTCATTCTTGTGTGTGTGTGTGAGATTCTTTCTTGTGTGTGTGAGATTCTCTTTCTTGTGTGTGTGTGTGTGTGTGTGAGATTCTTTCTTGTGTGTGTGAGATTCTCTTTCTTGTGTGTGTGTGTGTGAGATTCTCTTCCTTGTGTGTGTGTGTGATTCTCTTTCTTGTGTGTGTGATTCTCTTTCTTGTGTGTGTGATTCTCTTTCTTGTGTGTGTGTGTGATTCTCTTTCTTGTGTGTGTGATTCTCTTTCTTGTATGTGTGATTCTCTTTCTTGTGTGTGTGTGATTCTCTTTCTAGTGTGTGTGTGTGATTCTCTTTCTTGTGTGTGTGTGATTCTCTTTCTTGTGTGTGTGTGATTCTCTTTCTTGTTTGTGTGTGTGTGTGTGATTCTCTTTCTTGTGTGTGTGTTTCTCTTTCTTGTGTGTGTGTTTCTCTTTCTTGTGTGTGTGTTTCTCTTTCTTGTGTGTGTGTTTCTCTTTCTTGTGTGTGTGTTTCTCTTTCTTGTGTGTTTCTCTTTCTTGTGAGTGTGTGTGTGTTTCTCTTTCTTGTGTGTGTGTGTGCGCACTTCTCTTGCTTGTGTGTGTGTGTGCGCACTTCTCTTGCTTGTGTGTGTGTGCGCTTTTCTTGCTTGTGTGTGTGCGTGTTTCTCTTTCTTGTGTGTGTGTGTTTGTGTGATTCTCTTGTGTATTTGTGTCATTCTCTTTTCTGTGTGCGCGCGCGTCATTCCTTTTGTGTGTGTGATTCTCTTTTGTGTGTGTGATTCTCTTTCTTTGTCTGTGTGTGTGTGCGTGTGATTCTCTTTCTTTGTCTGTGTGTGTGTGATTCTCTTACTTGTGTGTGTGCGTGATTCTCTTTCTTGTGTGTGTGCGTGTGTGATTCTCTTTCTTGTGTGTGTGTGTGAGATTCTCTTTCGTGTGTGTGTGTGTGTGTGTGTGTGTGTGATTCTCTTTCCTGTGTGTGTGCGTGTGTGATTCTCTTTCTTGTGTGTGTGTGAGATTCTCTTTCGTGTGTGTGTGCGTGAGATTCTCTTTCGTGTGTGTGTGCGTGAGATTCTCTTTCGTGTGTGCGTGTGATTCTCTTTCGTGTGTGTGTGTGCGTGTGATTCTCTTTCGTGTGTGTGTGTGTGTGTGTGTGTGCGTGTGATTCTCTTTCTTGTGTGTGTGCGTGTGATTCTCTTTCTTGTGTGTGTGCGTGTGATTCTCTTTCTTGTGTGTGTGCGTGTGATTCGCTTTCTTGTGTGTGTGTGATTCGCTTTCTTGTGTGTGTGTTTCTCTTTCTTGTGTGTGTGTGTTTCTCTTTCTTGTGTGTGTGTGTTTCTCTTTCTTGTGTGTGTGTGTTTCTCTTTCTTGTGTGTGTGTGTTTCTCTTTCTTGTGTGTTTCTCTTTCTTGTGTGTTTCTCTTTCTTGTGTGTTTCTCTTTCTTGTGTGTGTGCGCGCTTCTCTTGCTTGCGTGTCTGTGCGCTTCTCTTGCTTGTGTGTGTGTGTGTTTCTCTTTCTTGTGTGTGTGTGTGTGTGGGTGTGGGTGTGTGTGATTCTCTTGTGTATTTGTGTCATTCTCTTTTCTGTGTCTGCGCGTGAGTCATTCCTTTTGTGTGTGTGTGATTCTCTTTTGTGTGTGAGATTCTCGTCTGTGTGTATGTGTGTGAGATTCTCTTTCTTGGGTGTGTTTGTCTGTGTTGGAGCCTCTTTCATGTGTGTGTGTGTGTGTGTGTCTGTGTGAGATTCTCTTTCTTGTGTGTGTGTGTGTGTCTCTTTCTTGTGTGTGTGTGTGTGTGTGTGTGTGGGATTCTCTTTCTTGTGTGTGTGTGTGGGATTCTCTTTCTTGTGTGTGTGTGTGTGATTCTCTTTCTTCTGTGTGTGATTCTCTTTCTTGTGTGTGTGTGATTCTCCTTCTTGTGTGTGTGATTCTCTTTCTTGTGTGTGTGTGCGTGATTCTCTTTCTTTTGTGTATGATTCTCTTTCTTGTGTGTGTGTGATTATCTTTCTTGTGTGTGTGTGTGATTCCCTTTCTTGTGTGTGTGTGTTTGTGTGATTCTCTTGTGTATTTGTGTCATTCTCTTTTCTGTGTGCGCGCGCGTCATTCCTTTTGTGTGTGTGTGATTCTCTTTTGTGTGTGTGATTCTCTTTCTTTGTCTGTGTGTGTGTGTGTGTGTGTGATTCTCTTACTTGTGTGTGTGCGTGATTCTCTTTCTTGTGTGTGTGCGTGTGTGATTCTCTTTCTTGTGTGTGTGTGTGTGAGATTCTCTTTCGTGTGTGTGTGTGTGTGTGTGATTCTCTTTCCTGTGTGTGTGCGTGTGTGATTCTCTTTCTTGTGTGTGTGTGAGATTCTCTTTCGTGTGTGTG
Organism: Heterodontus francisci; assembly: GCF_036365525.1. Classification (NCBI taxonomy): domain Eukaryota; kingdom Metazoa; phylum Chordata; class Chondrichthyes; order Heterodontiformes; family Heterodontidae; genus Heterodontus; species Heterodontus francisci. The sequence continues at coordinate 75,399,178 of NC_090372.1, forward strand.
TGTGTGTGTGCGATTCTCTTTCTTGTGTGTGTGTGTGCGATTCTCTTTCTTGTGTGTGTGCGTGAGATTCTCTTTCGTGTGTGTGTGCGTGAGATTCTCTTTCGTGTGTGTGTGCGTGAGATTCTCTTTCGTGTGTGTGTGCGTGAGATTCTCTTTCGTGTGTGTGTGTGTGCGTGTGATTCTCTTTCATGTGTGTGTGTGTGTGTGTGTGTGTGTGTGTGATTCTCTTTCTTGTGTGTGTGCGTGTGATTCTCTTTCTTGTGTGTGTGCGTGTGATTCGCTTTCTTGTGTGTGTGTGATTCGCTTTCTTGTGTGTGTGTGTTTCTCTTTCTTGTGTGTGTGTGTTTCTCTTTCTTGTGTGTGTGTGTTTCTCTTTCTTGTGTGTTTCTCTTTCTTGTGTGTGTGCGCGCTTCTCTTGCTTGCGTGTCTGTGCGCTTCTCTTGCTTGTGTGTGTGTGTTTCTCTTTCTTGTGTGTGTGTGTGTGTGTGGGTGTGTGTGATTCTCTTGTGTATTTGTGTCATTCTCTTTTCTGTGTCTGCGCGTGAGTCATTCCTTTTGTGTGTGTGTGATTCTCTTTTGTGTGTGAGATTCTCGTCTGTGTGTATGTGTGTGAGATTCTCTTTCTTGGGTGTGTTTGTCTGTGTTGGAGCCTCTTTCATGTGTGTGTGTGTGTGTGTGTCTGTGTGAGATTCTCTTTCTTGTGTGTGTGTGTGTGTCTCTTTCTTGTGTGTGTGTGTGTGTGTGGGATTCTCTTTCTTGTGTGTGTGTGTGTGATTCTCTTTCTTGTGTGTGTGTGTGTGTGTGTGTGATTCTCTTTCTTGTGTGTGTGTGTGTGATTCTCTTTCTTCTGTGTGTGATTCTCTTTCTTGTGTGTGTGTGATTCTCCTTCTTGTGTGTGTGATTCTCTTTCTTGTGTGTGTGTGCGTGATTCTCTTTCTTTTGTGTATGATTCTCTTTCTTGTGTGTGTGTGATTATATTTCTTGTGTGTGTGTGTGATTCCCTTTCTTGTGTGTGTGTGTTTGTGTGATTCTCTTGTGTATTTGTGTCATTCTCTTTTCTGTGTGCGCGCGCGTCATTCCTTTTGTGTGTGTGTGTGTGATTCTCTTTTGTGTGTGTGATTCTCTTTCTTTGTCTGTGTGTGTGTGTGTGTGTGTGATTCTCTTTCTTTGTCTGTGTGTGTGTGATTCTCTTACTTGTGTGTGCGTGATTCTCTTTCTTGTGTGTGTGCGTGTGTGATTCTCTTTCTTGTGTGTGTGCGTGTGATTCTCTTTCTTGTGTGTGCGTGTGATTCGCTTTCTTGTGTGCGTGTGATTCGCTTTCTTGTGTGCGTGTGTTTCTCTTTCTTGTGTGCGTGTGTTTCTCTTTCTTGTGTGTGTGTGTTTCTCTTTCTTGTGTGTTTCTCTTTCTTGTGTGTTTCTCTTTCTTGTGTGTTTCTCTTTCTTGTGTGTTTCTCTTTCTTGTGTGTTTCTCTTTCTTGTGTGTTTCTCTTTCTTGTGTGTTTCTCTTTCTTGTGTGTTTCTCTTTCTTGTGTGTTTCTCTTTCTTGTGTGTGTGCGCGCTTCTCTTGCTTGCGTGTCTGTGCGCTTCTCTTGCTTGTGTGTGTGTGTGTTTCTCTTTCTTGTGTGTGTGTGTGTGTGTGTGTGGGTGTGTGTGATTCTCTTGTGTATTTGTGTCATTCTCTTTTCTGTGTCTGCGCGTGAGTCATTCCTTTTGTGTGTGTGTGATTCTCTTTTGTGTGTGAGATTCTCGTCTGTGTGTGAGATTCTCTTTCTTGGGTGTGTTTGTCTGTGTTGGAGCCTCTTTCATGTGTGTGTGTGTGTGTGTGTCTGTGTGAGATTCTCTTTCTTGTGTGTGTGTGTGTGTCTCTTTCTTGTGTGTGTGTGTGTGTGTGTGGGATTCTCTTTCTTGTGTGTGTGTGTGGGATTCTCTTTCTTGTGTGTGTGTGTGTGATTCTCTTTCTTCTGTGTGTGATTCTCTTTCTTGTGTGTGTGTGATTCTCCTTCTTGTGTGTGTGATTCTCTTTCTTGTGTGTGTGTGCGTGATTCTCTTTCTTTTGTGTATGATTCTCTTTCTTGTGTGTGTGTGATTATCTTTCTTGTGTGTGTGTGTGATTCCCTTTCTTGTGTGTGTGTGTTTGTGTGATTCTCTTGTGTATTTGTGTCATTCTCTTTTCTGTGTGCGCGCGCGTCATTCCTTTTGTGTGTGTGTGATTCTCTTTTGTGTGTGTGATTCTCTTTCTTTGTCTGTGTGTGTGTGTGTGTGTGATTCTCTTTCTTTGTCTCTGTGTGTGTGATTCTCTTACTTGTGTGTGTGCGTGATTCTCTTTCTTGTGTGTGTGTGTTTGTGTGATTCTCTTGTGTATTTGTGTCATTCTCTTTTCTGTGTGCGCGCGCGTCATTCCTTTTGTGTGTGTGTGATTCTCTTTTGTGTGTGTGATTCTCTTTCTTTGTCTGTGTGTGTGTGTGTGTGAGATTCTCTTTCTTTGTCTGTGTGTGTGTGATTCTCTTACTTGTGTGTGTGCGTGATTCTCTTTCTTGTGTGTGTGCGTGTGTGATTCTCTTTCTTGTGTGTGTGTGTGTGAGATTCTCTTTCGTGTGTGTGTGTGTGTGTGTGTGTGATTCTCTTTCCTGTGTGTGTGCGTGTGTGATTCTCTTTCTTGTGTGTGTGTGAGATTCTCTTTCGTGTGTGTGTGTGTGTGTGAGATTCTCTTTCTTGTGTGTGTGTGTGCGATTCTCTTTCTTGTGTGTGTGCGTGAGATTCTCTTTCGTGTGTGTGTGCGTGAGATTCTCTTTCGTGTGTGCGTGTGATTCTCTTTCGTGTGTGTGTGTGCGTGTGATTCTCTTTCGTGTGTGTGTGTGTGTGTGCGTGTGATTCGCTTTCTTGTGTGTGTGTGTTTCTCTTTCTTGTGTGTGTGTGTTTCTCTTTCTTGTGTGTGTGTGTTTCTCTTTCTTGTGTGTTTCTCTTTCTTGTGTGTTTCTCTTTCTTGTGTGTTTCTCTTTCTTGTGTGTGTGCGCTTCTCTTGCTTGTGTGTGTGTGTGTTTCTCTTTCTTGTGTGTGTGTGTGTGTGTGGGTGTGTGTGATTCTCTTGTGTATTTGTGTCATTCTCTTTTCTGTGTCTGCGCGTGAGTCATTCCTTTTGTGTGTGTGTGATTCTCTTTTGTGTGTGAGATTCTCGTCTGTGTGTATGTGTGTGAGATTCTCTTTCTTGGGTGTGTTTGTCTGTGTTGGAGCCTCTTTCATGTGTGTGTGTGTGTGTGTGTCTGTGTGAGATTCTCTTTCTTGTGTGTGTGTGTGTGTCTCTTTCTTGTGTGTGTGTGTGTGTGTGTGCGATTCTCTTTCTTGTGTGTGTGCGTGAGATTCTCTTTCGTGTGTGTGTGCGTGAGATTCTCTTTCGTGTGTGTGTGCGTGAGATTCTCTTTCGTGTGTGTGTGTGCGTGTGATTCTCTTTCATGTGTTCGTGTGTGTGTGTGTGCGTGTGATTCTCTTTCATGTGTGTGTGTGTGTGTGTGTGATTCTCTTTCTTGTGTGTGTGCGTGTGATTCTCTTTCTTGTGTGTGTGCGTGTGATTCTCTTTCTTGTGTGTGTGCGTGTGATTCGCTTTCTTGTGTGTGTGTGTTTCTCTTTCTTGTGTGTGTGTGTTTCTCTTTCTTGTGTGTGTGTGTTTCTCTTTCTTGTGTGTTTCTCTTTCTTGTGTGTTTCTCTTTCTTGTGTGTTTCTCTTTCTTGTGTGTTTCTCTTTCTTGTGTGTGTGCGCGCTTCTCTTGCTTGCGTGTCTGTGCGCTTCTCTTGCTTGTGTGTGTGTGTTTCTCTTTCTTGTGTGTGTGTGTGGGTGTGTGTGATTCTCTTGTGTATTTGTGTCATTCTCTTTTCTGTGTCTGCGCGTGAGTCATTCCTTTTGTGTGTGTGTGATTCTCTTTTGTGTGTGAGATTCTCGTCTGTGTGTATGTGTGTGAGATTCTCTTTCTTGGGTGTGTTTGTCTGTGTTGGAGCCTCTTTCGTGTGTGTGTGTGTGTGTGTCTCTTTCTTGTGTGTGTGTGTGGGATTCTCTTTCTTGTGTGTGTGTGTGTGATTCTCTTTCTTGTGTGTGTGTGTGTGATTCTCTTTCTTGTGTGTGTGTGTGTGATTCTCTTTCTTCTGTGTGTGATTCTCTTTCTTGTGTGTGTGTGATTCTCCTTCTTGTGTGTGTGATTCTCTTTCTTGTGTGTGTGTGCGTGATTCTCTTTCTTTTGTGTATGATTCTCTTTCTTGTGTGTGTGTGATTATCTTTCTTGTGTGTGTGTGTGATTCCCTTTCTTGTGTGTGTGTGTTTGTGTGATTCTCTTGTGTATTTGTGTCATTCTCTTTTCTGTGTGCGCGCGCGTCATTCCTTTTGTGTGTGTGTGATTCTCTTTTGTGTGTGTGATTCTCTTTCTTTGTCTGTGTGTGTGTGTGTGTGTGTGATTCTCTTTCTTTGTCTGTGTGTGTGTGATTCTCTTACTTGTGTGTGCGTGATTCTCTTTCTTGTGTGTGTGCGTGTGTGATTCTCTTTCTTGTGTGTGTGTGTGAGATTCTCTTTCGTGTGTGTGTGTGATTCTCTTTCCTGTGTGTGTGCGTGTGTGATTCTCTTTCTTCTGTGTGTGTGTGATTCTCTTTTGTGTGTGAGATTCACGTCTGTGTGTATGTGTGTGAGATTCTCTTTCTTGGGTGTGTTTGTCTGTGTTGGAGCCTCTTTCATGTGTGTGTGTGTGTGTGTGTGTCTGTGTGAGATTCTCTTTCTTGTGTGTGTGTGTGTGTCTCTTTCTTGTGTGTGTGTGTGTGTGTGTGGGATTCTCTTTCTTGTGTGTGTGTGTGTGATTCTCTTTCTTGTGTGTGTGTGTGTGATTCTCTTTCTTGTGTGTGTGTGATTCTCTTTCTTGTGTGTGTGTATGTGATTCTCTTTCTTCTGTGTGTGATTCTCTTTCTTGTGTGTGTGTGATTCTCCTTCTTGTGTGTGTGATTCTCTTTCTTGTGTGTGTGTGCGTGATTCTCTTTCTTTTGTGTATGATTCTCTTTCTTGTGTGTGTGTGTGATTCTCTTTCTTTTGTGTATGATTCTCTTTCTTGTGTGTGTGTGTGATTCTCTTTCTTGTGTGTGTGTGTGATTCTCTTTCTTGTGTGTGTGTGTGATTCTCTTTCTTGTGTGTGTGATTCTCTTTCTTGTGTGTGTGATTCTCTTTCTTTGTCTGTGTGTGTGTGTGATTCTCTTTCTTGTGTGTGTGTGTGTGTGTGTGTGTGTGTGTGTGTGTGTGTGCGTGATTCTCTTTCTTGTGTGTGTGCGTGTGTGATTCTCTTTCTTGTGTGTGTGTGTGAGATTCTCTTTCGTGTGTGTGTGTGATTCTCTTTCCTGTGTGTGTGCGTGTGTGATTCTCTTTCTTCTGTGTGTGTGTGATTCTCTTTTGTGTGTGAGATTCTCGTCTGTGTGTATGTGTGTGAGATTCTCTTTCTTGGGTGTGTTTGTCTGTGTTGGAGCCTCTTTCATGTGTGTGTGTGTGTGTGTGTGTCTGTGTGAGATTCTCTTTCTTGTGTGTGTGTGTGTGTCTCTTTCTTGTGTGTGTGTGTGTGTGTGTGGGATTCTCTTTCTTGTGTGTGTGTGTGTGTGATTCTCTTTCTTGTGTGTGTGTGTGTGATTCTCTTTCTTGTGTGTGTGTGATTCTCTTTCTTGTGTGTGTGTGTGTGATTCTCTTTCTTCTGTGTGTGATTCTCTTTCTTGTGTGTGTGTGATTCTCCTTCTTGTGTGTGTGATTCTCTTTCTTGTGTGTGTGTGCGTGATTCTCTTTCTTTTGTGTATGATTCTCTTTCTTGTGTGTGTGTGATTCTCTTTCTTGTGTGTGTGTGTGATTCTCTTTCTTGTGTGTGTGTGTGATTCTCTTTCTTGTGTGTGTGATTCTCTTTCTTGTGTGTGTGATTCTCTTTCTTTGTCTGTGTGTGTGTGTGATTCTCTTTCTTGTGTGTGTGTGTGTGTGTGTGTGTGTGTGTGTGTGTGTGTGTGTGTGTGTGATTCTCTTTCTTGTGTGTGTGTGTGATTCTCTTTCTTGTGTGTGTGTGTGTGATTCTCTTTCTTGTGTGTGTGCGTGAGATTCTCTTTCATGTGTGTGTGTGTGAGATTCTCTTTCGTGTGTGTGTGTGTGAGATTCTCTTTCGTGTGTGTGTGTGTGAGATTCTCTTTCGTGTGTGTGTGTGTGAGATTCTCTTTCGTGTGTGTGTGTGTGTGTGTGTGTGTGTGTGTGTGTGATTCTCTTTCTGGTGTGTGTGTGTGATTCTCTTTCTTGTGTGTGTGTGTGATTCTCTTTCTTGTGTGTGTGATTCTCTTTCTTGTTTGTGTGTGTGTGTGTGATTCTCTTTCTTGTGTGTGTGTTTCTCTTTCTTGTGTGTGTGTTTCTCTTTCTTGTGTGTGTGTTTCTCTTTCTTGTGAGTGTGTGTGTGTTTCTCTTTCTTGTGTGTGTGTGTTTGTGTGATTCTCTTGTGTATTTGTGTCATTCGCTTTTCTGTGTGCGCGCGCGTCATTCCTTTTGTGTGTGTGATTCTCTTTCTTTGTCTGTGTGTGTGTGTGTGTGATTCTCTTTCTTTGTCTCTGTGTGTGTGATTCTCTTACTTGTGTGTGTGCGTGATTCTCTTTCTTGTGTGTGTGCGTGTGTGATTCTCTTTCTTGTGTGTGTGTGTGAGATTCTCTTTCGTGTGTGTATGTGTGTGTGTGTGTGTGATTCTCTTTCCTGTGTGTGTGTGTGATTCTCTTTCCTGTGTGTGTGCGTGTGTGATTCTCTTTCTTGTGTGTGTGTGAGATTCTCTTTCGTGTGTGTGTGTGTGTGTGAGATTCTCTTTCTTGTGTGTGTGTGTGCGATTCTCTTTCGTGTGTGTGTGCGTGAGATTCTCTTTCGTGTGTGTGTGCGTGAGATTCTCTTTCGTGTGTGCGTGTGTTTCTCTTTCTTGTGTGTGTGTGTTTCTCTTTCTTGTGTGTGTGTGTTTCTCTTTCTTGTGTGTTTCTCTTTCTTGTGTGTTTCTCTTTCTTGTGTGTTTCTCTTTCTTGTGTGTTTCTCTTTCTTGTGTGTGTGCGCGCTTCTCTTGCTTGCGTGTCTGTGCGCTTCTCTTGCTTGTGTGTGTGTGTGTTTCTCTTTCTTGTGTGTGTGTGTGTGTGTGGGTGTGTGTGATTCTCTTGTGTATTTGTGTCATTCTCTTTTCTGTGTCTGCGCGTGAGTCATTCCTTTTGTGTGTGTGTGATTCTCTTTTGTGTGTGAGATTCTCGTCTGTGTGTATGTGTGTGAGATTCTCTTTCTTGGGTGTGTTTGTCTGTGTTGGAGCCTCTTTCATGTGTGTGTGTGTCTGTGTGAGATTCTCTTTCTTGTGTGTGTGTGTGTGTCTCTTTCTTGTGTGTGTGTGTGTGTGGGATTCTCTTTCTTGTGTGTGTGTGTTTCTCTTTCTTCTGTGTGTGATTCTCTTTCTTGTGTGTGTGTGATTCTCCTTCTTGTGTGTGTGATTCTCTTTCTTGTGTGTGTGTGCGTGATTCTCTTTCTTTTGTGTATGATTCTCTTTCTTGTGTGTGTGTGATTATCTTTCTTGTGTGTGTGTGTGATTCCCTTTCTTGTGTGTGTGTATTTGTGTGATTCTCTTGTGTATTTGTGTCATTCTCTTTTCTGTGTGCGCGCGCGTCATTCCTTTTGTGTGTGTGTGATTCTCTTTTGTGTGTGTGATTCTCTTTCTTTGTCTGTGTGTGTGTGTGTGAGATTCTCTTTCTTTGTCTGTGTGTGTGTGTGTGGAATTCTCTTTCTTGCGTGTGTGCGTGAGATTCTCTTTCTTGTGTGTGTGTGTGTGTGTGATTCTCTTTCTTGTGTCTGTGCGTGATTCTCCTTCTTGTGTGTGTGCGTGATTCTCTTTCTTGTGTGTGTGTGTGATTCACTTTCTTGTGTGTGTTATTCTCTTTCTTGTTTGTGTGTGCGTGTGTGATTCACTTTCTTGTGTGTGTGTTTCTCTTTCTTGTGTGTGTGTTTCTCTTTCTTGTGAGTGTGTGTTTCTCTTTCTTGTGTGTGCGCTCTTCTCTTGCTTGTGTGTGTGTGCGCTTCTCTTGCTTGTGTGTGTGTGTGCTTCTCTTTCTTGTGTGTGTGTGTGTTTGTGTGATTCTCTTGTGTATTTGTGTCATTCTCTTTTCTTTGCGCGCGCGAGTCATTCCTTTTGTGTGTGTGTGATTCTCTTTTGTGTGTGTGATTCTCTTTCTTTGTCTCTGTGTGTGTGTGCGTGATTCTCTGTGTGTGTGTGTGATTCTCTTTCTTGTGTGTGTGCGTGTGAGATTCTCTTTCGTGTGTGTGTGTGCGTGTGATTCTCTTTCGTGTGTGTGTGTGCGTGTGATTCTCTTTCGTGTGTGTGTGTGTGTGTGTGCATGTGATTCTCTTTCTTGTGTATGTGTGTTGGAGCATCTTTCTTGTGTGTGTGTGATTCTCTTTCTTGTGTGTGTGTGTGTGATTCTCTTTCTTTTGTGTGTGATTCACTTTCTTGTGTGTGTGTGTGTGATTCTCTTTCTAGTGTCTGTGCGTGATTCTCTTTCTTGTGTGTTTGCGTGATTCTCTTTCTTGTGTGTGTGCGTGTGATTCTCTTTCTTGTGTGTGTGCGTGTGAGATTCTCTTTCTTGTGTGTGTGTGATTCTCTTTCTTGTGTGTGTGTGTGTGTGCGTGTGAGATTCTCATTCTTGTGTGTGTGTGTGATTCTCTTTCTTGTGTCTGTACATGATTCTCTTTCTTGTGCGTGTGCGTGATTCTCTTTCTTGTGTGTGTGCGTGATTCTCTTTCTTGTGTGTGCGCGTGTGTGATTCTCTTTCTTGTGCGTGTGTGTGTGTGATTCTCTTTCTTGTGTGTGTGTGTGTGCGCGATTCTCTTTTTTGTGTCTGTGCGTGATTCTC